>NC_137281.1:48707500-49960500 GCF_054371585.1 Giraffa tippelskirchi | reverse complement strand
TATATCTTGGGCCCTTCAAAGTCTGATCCTTAGTAACTCATCGAAAGCATTCTCTAGGGGGACCTTCTGAGTTCTGTGTGGGACAGATAGTGGCCGCCCCAGAGGAAGTTGATTAGACTCCGGGAGATAAATCTTGTTGGCTTCCTTCCTCTCTGAGATGATTACAAGCCAAGTGCTCCTGAGGTCCCCTCCGGGAACAAAGGCCCTGTGTCCGGCGAGGTCCCCCACCTGACCCCTCATGCATTATGAATTGCGACCTCATGATCATTTCATGAAGCTCCGCACCCTGAAGCGGAGCCCTCTTGGCCCAGCAGGCTGCCCCCCCACCACAGCGTTGCCCCCCGGCAGCCACCGGGGACTAAGCCCCAGCCTAAACGCCAGCCAGGCCTTCTGCTGCTGCTGCCCTGGCTGAAGCCTGCGGACGCAGGGTCCCTTTTCTACAAAGCTCTTCTGCTTCTCCTGGACAAGCTGGCCCAGACCTATGGGGGTCCAGACCTGCAGGAGGCCAGGTGTCCTAAGCGGGGAACAGGCACAGGTTTTGGGAACAGAAGCCACAGGCTTCAAACCTGCCCGATGCCCGCTTCCCAGCTTCCACTCAGGAGGCTACTTCCTTGCTCCCTGTCTTCAGTTCCTTGTCTGCAAAAGGGGGTGACGACAATAATGCTGATTTCACAGGGGCCGTGAGAGGCTCAGTGTGATCACATGTGTGAAGTGCTTGGCAGAGAGCCTGGCCCCAGGGAGAAACTCCAGCCAGGGCCACTGCGGAATCTGTGAAAACGTGGAGCCCTTGTTCAAAAGGAAGAAAACACCTTTTTCTCTTCTTCATCCTTCCCTTCTTCTCTCTGTCTCAATCGGTCATGGTGTTCTTCATTTGCTATTTAATGACAGGCTCCCCCAGACAGAGGATGGCCACAGGACGAGTGGGTGGAGGGCAGTGGAGGTAACTGGGGGGCTGGGGAGGGGGGCAGTGAGCCAGTGACTCAAACTCATTCTAGGAAGCAGGGAGGTAGTGGCAGGCAGACCCATCGAGCCCCCAGAACATGCACTGTTATCCTATCACACATCACTTACAAAACACACACATAAAGATAAAATTATTAAGAATTTTGAGAAGCCTCCTGCAAGTACTAAATCCCAAGCCCAGGCCCGTCTGAGTGCTTGACCATCTGCCTGGGAGGCCTGACTGCAGAGATGACTTCAGTTTATACATCACCCTGATTCTTGGATTCAAGAAGCCATTTATGGAATAAACACTTTTCAACCATTTGGGAGTAGCTACTAAAGCTGCGGTGCTAGAGAAGAGTCTTGCGAGTCCCTTGGATAACAAAGAGATCAAACCAGTCAATCCTAAAGAAAATCAACCCTAAATGTTCATTGGAAGGACGATGCTGAGGCTGAAGTTCCGATATTTTGACCACCTGATGTGAAGAGCCCACTCTTGGAAAAGAGCAGGATGCTGGGCAAGATTGAGGGCAGGAGGAAAAGGGGGTGACAGAGGATGAGATGGTTGGATGGCATCATCGACTCAATGGACATGAGTTTGAGCAAGCTCTGGGAAATAGTGAGAGACAGGGAAGCCTGGTGTGCTGCAGACCATGGGGTTGCAAAGAGTCGGTCACAAGTGAGTGACTGAACAACAACTAAAGTTGCACATAGACATACCACAGCAAGAAATTTCTCTCCTCTATATATACCCAACAGGGACGCCTACATGAGTGACAACTTGTGCTAGGATATTATTTGCAGCACTGCTCACAATAGCCCTACATGGAAATGTGATAACCAAACACCCACCAACTGTAGAATTCTTAAACAAACGTGGTCTTCCCAGGTGATGGAAGCCACACAGAAGGAAGAATGGCGAGTATGACGACAACAGGGCTGGATCTCAGACGTTACTGTGGGGATGATTTAGGGGGTTAAGGAGATGACGCAGGCCCCTCCCCCAGTGCAGCCCCCCAGATCCTAGGTTTCCTTTGCCTTCTATCTCCTTACATGATTTTGTGACATTGAGACTATCTCTTGAGGACAATGGTGATGAAAGATAACCAGTGTGTTCAACCGGCCATTCAATACGGTGCCGAGGCATTCTCTTGGTGGTATCTGTGGACCTTGTTTGACTCCAACTAACACTGGATGAGAACCTACTATGTGTTCAGTATTAGGGGACAAGGATGAGGATGTCCTTGTCCTCCAAGAGCTCAGGATCTGGGAACTTCCCAAGCACTCCAGTGGTTAAGATTTCATCCTTCCACTACAGGGGGCGAGGGTTCGATCCCTGGTCCAGAAACTAGGATGCCTAGAGGCATGGCCAAAAAGTAAAATAAATAACATTTTTTTTAAATAAAAAAATTTTTTTAAAAAAGAGTCCAAGATCTATAACATAGAAAATTCCAGGGGCTCAGAATCAGCTGGGCCTCAAACTACAATGGGCGTATTGACACACCAATGCCAGCATCCTGTCATTTCTATTTATCATATGGAAATAGTCACATGAGTGCGAAGCTCAGCTCCAAGACAGCTCACTGCAGCACTGTTTAAAATAGTGAAAAAATTAAACAACAAGGTCCTACTATAAAGCACAGGGAACTGTATTCTATATCATGTGATAAATCATAATGGAAAAGAATATGAAAAAGAATGTGTACATACATATAACTGAACCATTCTGCCATAGAGCAGAAATTAACACCACCTTGTACATCAATGATACTTCAATAAAATGTTTAAAAGGCTAAAATGGTGAAAAATTTAAAATAACCTACATTTCCAATGATGAGAGATTGGACCAGAGAGGGACAGGAAAAGAAAATAAGGGACTACTGCAGAGCCACTGGAGATCACACTGGAGAAGACCGTAGACATGCTTGCCAGGCCTGTGATGAGCAGAGACTGTACCTAACGTGCAAGCCCACAGGTGCACCTAGAGGAGACCCGAGACTCCTGGATCGGAGACAAAGGACTTGACCCCTTATTGCAGTGGGCTTCCTGGCCCAGGTCCCCTGGGGTGACGCAAGGGGGCCCCAGAGGGTGCCACACTCACTGCCCGTCCTCCCCTGCTGGGGAACTCTGAGCTTCGGGCACCAGGGTCTCTTATGGGGAGTAGGCAGCCTGTTGACCTTGTCTTGGAGGGCGATTCTGTATTACACGGAGCAGAAACCAATCTTGCTCTCTTGTTGAGGGGGAAGCACCATGTCTAACCACCACTATACAAACATCCTTGAACAGAGGGTCCATGCTTCTGCCTGAAAACATGCAGAAACCTGAGAGGCCCACAGAGAACGGCTCCCAATGACAGAGAAATTGCGGGTCACTGCAAAACTGGTTACCAAACAGTCCCTCTGTTATGATGTTGAGTAAACACACATGCTAACAGATGTTAGATAAGCACTGATAGTGGGCTGGCAAAATATACTCACAAATGGTTTTGGGTTTTTTTTTTTTTAATAATTATTCCTTGATAGCTCAACTGGTAAAGAACCCACCTGCAATGTGGGAGACCTGGTGGGTTCGATCCCTGGGTTGGGAAGATGCCTTGGAGAAGGGAAAGGCTACCCACTCCAGTATTCTGACCTGGGCAGAATTTCATGGACTGTATAGCCCATGGGGTTGCAAAGAGTCAGACACGACTGACAGACTTTCATACACATTTATTTGGCTGTGCCAGGTCTTAGAGTGCAGTGTGTGGGACCTTTAGTTGTGGCATTCAGGATCTTTTTTTTTCTAGTTGTGGCACATGGGATTTTTTTTTTTAATTGCTTTACAATGCTGTGCTGGTTTCTGCTGTATCAGTCATAATTATATATATATATATCCTCTCCCTCTTGAACCTCCCCCCACCTCCCTCCATCCCACTTCTGTAGGTCATCACAAAGCACCAGGCTGGGCTCCCTGTGTTACAGAGCAACTTAGTTGTAGCATGCAAAGTCTTAGTTGCAGCATGTGGGATCTAGTTCTCTGACCAGGGGTAGAACCCGAGCTCCCTGCATTGGGAGCACAGAGTTAGCCGCTGGACCACCAGGGAAGCCCCAATACATCATGTTCACAGAGGCTTTCTCTCTGAGTATTCTAAAGTTTCTGCAATGAACAAATGTTGGTTTTATATGCAGGAAAATACACCTAAAAAATAGTTCTTAGAGCTAAAAATAAATAGCTAGACCTTGCTATATGTTTACAAAATGCCAAACCCTGTTCTAAGCACATGACATGTGTCGCCTCATTCAATCCTCACAACAAACCATGAGGCAGACACTGTTTACTGTCCCCATTTTCCAGATAAGGCAAACTGAGACCTGAAGAGGTCACACGGTGGGAAATCAGTATAACTAGAATTCTGGACCTAAGTAGAGCGGCCACAGACTTCATGCTCTTAAAAGCACTTTCCTATACGCCTGGAATAAAGGCTTATTATTAAGAGAGGAAAAGCTCTCTTAGCAGCAGTCCTTGTATTCACAGATGTAATGATAAATCTAAAAACAGAGACAGGAATTATTTTCTCTCCACTCAGAAAGTTAAATGAATCTAAAACCAACCACAGTTGGACAGGAAGACTGTGTGCTGTGTGTGTGTGTGTGCTAAGTCGCTTCAGTCGTGTCCATCTCTTTGCGACCCCCTGGACTATAGCCCGCCAGGCTCCTCTGTCCATGGGCTTCTCGAGACTAGAATGGGTTGCCATGCCCTCCTCCAGGGGATCTTCCCGACCCAGGGATCGAACTCATGTCTTCCACGTCTCCTGCATTGCAGGAGCATTCTTTACCCACTGAAGCCACCTGGGAAGCCCAAGGAACACAATGTAATAACATGCAAATGCTTATGACTGAGTCCAAAAGGCAGATATAATTTATGCAGAGCAATCCTGCACATTTGTAAGAAAAACAAACAAACAAACATATATCCAGAGGAGGGAGAAAGCCCTAGAAAACAGTACACAAAGATGCTACCATGTTTGCTTTAGGGGGTGAATTCTCAGGGATAAGTTTTTTTCTACTTTTCCTGAATTTTATTTTATAATGAAAGGTGTTATAAAAATTTAAGAAGCAAAAAAAAAAAATTTAAGAAGCAAGACAAAAACATCAACGAAGCTAATCTCAGACCATGATGGCTAATTCAGACTGTCAAGTTCAACCCAGCCATAGTTTACAAACTGGCTGCCAGCTGGCTTAATCTGCCTGAAGAATGTTTTACTTGGCTGAATCCTTGTTTAAACAAATATTCATTGCTTTCTGTCACTATAAAGCAGGGAGATTTCACACCAAATTCAGCTTTCTCTGAATGTCTGCCTCCCTATGACACACCCCTGTAATTTGATAGAAATGTGTTCATCTGTACCCCAAAAGGCACAAAATAAAATGTTCATAGCAGCTCTCTTATTATTAGCCTCACACACAAAACCACCCAAATGCCCATCACAGCACAATGACTCAATTGATTGTGGTACATTCATACCATGAAATACGGTACAGAAGTTGCGAGTGAATCGTTTTCAGCTGAGCCCCAAACTTGTCTGGATTTCAGACATAATGTGGGGTAAAGAAGCCAGACACAGAAGTGCACGTCAGGGACTTCCCTGGCAGTCCAGTGGTTAAGACTCAGTGTTTCCAATGCCAGGGATGCAGGTTCAGTCCCTGGTCAGGGAGCTAAAATCCCACATTGCCTGGCAGCCAAAAACACCAACACATGAAAGAAACAATATTGGAACAAATTCAATAAAGACTTTAAAACCGGTCCACATTTTAAAAACAAAATAGGAAGTATATCCTGGATGTACAGTGTTGATACTATGCAAACCAGCAGAGCTGATGTCCAGGGTTACAAGTTGGGACAGCGGCCCCCTCTGGGGGTGAGGGATAGGGAGACACCAAGGCAGTGATGGGGGGAGTTGGGAGGAAGGTGGGATTTCAGGGCAGGTGTGCTCTGCTTCTGATGTGGGTGCTGAACTGTGTGTTCAGTTCTCAAAGGTCCATCTAGCTGGACACTTGAACACCTCTCGCGGGGCATGAATGTTGTGTGTTAATGTGAAAAACTTCAAAATGACAAAAGCAAATACAGTAAAATCTTAACATGAGACAAAATACAAAGCTCTAGTTTCTCTGGACAAATGAACAGCCCTAGAAAGCCGAGCCCTCATTCCCACTCGGTCAGCCTGGGCATGACCCCACTAACTACCTCAGCCAGCCCTTGGCCCCTGGACTCTGCGAACCTCTCACTTCTGAGGTGAGGAAGCTGAGACTCGGAGAGGAAGCAGCCTACTGAGGTCACACACAGATGCGGATGCGAGACTGGCAGCTGGGACCCCGGTTTCTGGGCCGTCAGGACATCATCCCATGCAGGACAGGTTAACTGCATCTGAGCTGGAAGGAGGCCATGCCGCTGTCAAGGTTAACACTGCGTTTGGGCTATGAGTGCAGGACAGAGGCCAGCAGCCAGCGGCCCGCGGCCCGAATCCTCTGGATTCTCACTTCACTGACTGCCTGGAAGAAGACGGTGCTTCAAGTGTGGTAACTCTCGATTTTTCTCTCAATTTTAAAAAAAAATTGGGGAAAGAGTACCGAGCGCCTTGTGAGGCCCAAGCTGAGGGGTGACTCTGCTGGGAGCTGGAGCATTAGGAACCCACCCCAAGATCCGGGGACCCGTGGGTGTCGATGCAGGCAGGTGTCCTGTGGGCCAGAAAAATCACTGTGACACAGAAATGGAAAATCTTGCGGTCAGATCGTCCCCCAACATGTATCCACTTATTGCCAGCAATTCCATGGGGCAACTTCTGGGAGAAGGAAAATGGGGCTTAAAATCTCCCCAGGACTTCCCTGGTGGCTCAGCAGTAAAGAATCTTGCCTCCCAAAGCAAGAGACACGGGTTCAATCCCTGGCCTAGGAAGATCCCACATGCCACGGAGCAACGAAGCCCATGGCCACAACCACTAAGCTTGTGCTCTAGAGCCCGGGGTTGCAACTACTGAGCTCACTCGCTGCAGCTACTGAAGCCCACATGCCCTAGAGCCTGTGCTCCGCAACAAGAGAAGCCACTGCAATGAGAAGCCTGAGCTCCGCAACTAGAGAGAAGCCCCCACTCACGGGAACTAGAGATAACCCCAAGCAGCAATGAAGATACCCAGCACAGCCAAAAATAAATTAAAAAAAAAAATCCATGTTTCCTCTGCAAGGGGCTCAGGTTCAATCCCTGGCTAGGGAACTAAGATCCCGCATGTCGCTCAGTGTGGCAAAAAAATAAAACAAAAATCTTCTCTCCATCCTGATGCCTGAAATTCCAGTACGAAAGCCTCTGTCCTTGTCATCCCCTGAAGGACACTGCCCTGCTGCTCTCCGTCCTTGGTCCTCACCTGGAGGAAGGTGCAGAGAGCAAGTGTTCTATGGTGGGGGCCAGACACCTGGGATCCAGGGGAACGGAAGACACGGGTCCCCTCCATAAACCCCACTGGGCACTTCCTGTGTTAGGGGAGGTCCTCATCCTCCAGAGAGGGCACTGGATGGGCAGAGAATTGTAACAGAGTCATGGACAGATCTCCTGGCACATGGGTGGGAAGAGAGTTCAAGTGGCTTAGCTTCACTAAGCCTCTGTTCCCTCATCTGCAAAGTGGGGCTAACTACGAGTGCCCTCTGAGGAGGACTGGCATGAAGATAAATGAGAAAGTCAGGTCAACCACTAAGTACGATGCCTGGGAGGCAGTAGGTGCTTAATAAATGCCAGCTGGGGAAGAGGGGTCTGGCCTAGACCTGGGAATTCTCACCAGCTGAGTAGGAAACCGAATCCCCCTAAAACCAAATTCCCTTACCAATTCATGATTAATCTAACATTACTCCCTTTATTGTCCCCTTTGACCTTAATTCTGTGCTAACTGAACTAATCGACCAGAATCAGATGACTAAGATTGCTGTTGTCAATAACATCGTCACTGTACTAAAACTGCTACTATAGATATCATCATAAATGTACAAACTCGGGTTGTTTCTCCAGGGCAAAATGAACTCACAGGACCCCCATCCCCTACCCCCAGACCACCTGGCCAGAGAATCATAAACCAGAGATATCCTGACTCCCAGAGCTATGGTTAAGAAAATGTCACAGAAACGTCACAGTTCAGTTTAGTCGCTCAGTCGTGTCCAACTCTTTGCGACCCCATGGACTGCAGCACGCCAGGCTTCTCTGTCCATCACCAACTCCCGGAGTTTACTCAAACTCATGTCTGTTGAGTTGGTGATGCCATCCAACCATCTCATCCTCTGTTGTCCCCTTCTCCTCCCGCCTTCAATCTTTCCCAGCATTAGGGTCTTTTCAAATGAGTCAGTTCTTCGCATCAGGTGGCCAAAGTATTGGAGTTTCAGCTTCTGCATCAGTCCTTCCAATGAACATTCGGGACTGATTTCCTTTAGGATTGACTGGTTTGATCCCCTTGCTGATCAAGGGACTCTCAAGAGTGTTCTCCAAGACCACAGTTCAAAAGCATCGATTCTTTGGTGCTCAGCTTTCTTTATAGTCCAACTCTCACATCCATATATGACTACTGGAAAAACCATAGCTTTGACTAGATGGACCTTTGTTGGCAAAGTAATGTCTCTGCTTTTAATATGCTGTCTAGGTTGGTCATAACTTTTCTTCCAAGGAGTAAGCATCTTTTAATTTCATGGCTCCAGTCACCATTTGCAGTGATTTTGGAGCCCCCAAAAATAAAGTCTCTCACTGTTTCCATTGTTTCCCCATCTATTTGCCATGAAGTGATGGGACCACATGCCATGATCTCAGTTTTCTGAATGTTGAGTTTTAAGCCAACTTTTTCACTCTCTTCTTTCACTTTCATCAAGAGACCCTTTAGTTCACTTTCTGTCATAAGGGTGGTGTCATCTGCATATCTGAGGTTATTGACATTTCTCCCAGCAATCTTGATTCCAGCTTGTGCTTCATCCACCCCAGCATTTCTCATGATGTACTCTATATAAGTTAAATAAGTAGGGTGACAATATATAGCTTTGATGTACTCCTTTCCCGATTTGGAACCAGTCTGTTGTTCCATGTCCTGTTCTAACTGTTGCTTCTTGACCTGCATACAGATTTCTCGGGAGGCAGGTCACATGGTCTGGCATTCCCATCTCTTTAAGAATTTTCCACAGTTTGTTGTGATGAAATGCCACAAGATGATAATTAACCCCAGCTTCTTTGATCCTTGACCTTAAAACACACCCAATTCAAACACCAAGTCTCACTGGATCTGAGGCTCATCTCCAGTCCCTTGCTGGGCGTTCTGCAATAAATAAACCTTACTCTGCTACAGACTCTCGATGCCAGGGTTTGGTTTTCTGTGCCTCAGGCACGTGAGCCCTTTGCTGGCTTACAAGCGGTGGTTTAGTCACTAAGTCGTGTCTGACTGCTGTGACCCTGTGGACTGTAGCCTGGCCTCTGTCCATGGGATTTCCCAGGCAAGATTACTGGAGTGGTTTGCCATTTCCTTCTCCAGGGGATCTTCCTGACCCAGGTCTCCTGCCTTGCAGACAATCTCTTTACCGACTGAGCCACCTGGGAAGCCCTAGGCTTACAAGTATTATGGGTCAAAGGCTGCCACCTGGCTTTGCCCTCATCCCTACCAGCTGGAACCAATCCCTTGGCCTGTAACAAGGGCTGGACCTTGGTGTTTATCTCCCTGGTGTGTCCCCAGCATCTAGGATACTGTCCGCACAAGGATGAACTCGGTAAGTATTTGGCGACCGGATGAATGAATGCACCTAATTTTAAGGCTAACTCAAATGCCCTCTCCTCTCTGGTAGGTTCCTGCCCTGGGCTCCTGGGCTCTCACACCCCCACATCAGAGTGGACTCTCAGCCTCATGACAGCCTGTTTTCTCATCAGTCAATACTCTCAGGAATGAATACATGAATGGAGTGAGTTACCAGAGTGAAGGAGGAGGTTAGTGATTAGCTGATAACCCCAGTGTTGAGCCTCTGGCTCCTTCCTTCCTCACACCCCTTCCTGGTTCCTCACTTGGTTCAGGATGCAGAGAAAACACCCAGGCAGGTCCTCTGCATGCCCCTCGGCTTGGTGGGGATTGTTCCGGCTCAGAGGGACCTTCTAAAAAGCCAACAGGAGGCGCTCTTTCCTGAGCCCAACAGGTGGGGCACCCCTGGGGGAGAAAGGCTGATAGGGTATCAGCAAAGGTTTCATTATCCTTACCCAAGAAGCTCCCCGAGGCCTTCATTCCTAAACTTCAGGCTGTGGGTGGAGTCCTGACAAGGAGTCCGCAATCCACTAGGGAACAGAATTTTAAAATGCCTCCAAAGTATATTTGCTCTTCCACAAATTCATGTCAACGAAGTTTTAAGGAATAAAACACGTGCTCCCTTACCATTGGCGTCTTAAGTCTGCAATGGCTTTTTGTCCTTAGGCATTTTCTGTATCACTACGTGATGGAAGGCATGGGTAGGAGGCTCTGTCCTGGAGCTTACCCACACACTGCAGATCCCCGCGAAGCTGGCCCCCAGCCCCTCCGGGCACCAACCCGGCCGCCGTATTTGCACCTTGTAAGTCAGCTGCTCAATCACTCGTAGGTGATTGGACCAGGAGTGATTCCATCTGGGCCAATCAGGTTCTTCCCCTGAACATATGCTTACCATATTGTGTCTTGGATTTGCAATTCATAATTTTAGGCGCTGGGGGCAGCTATAGGCCACGTGGGCAGAGGAGAGTAAGTAGATTGGCAGTGAGAGGATGGAGAAGGGATGCATCTGGTTCCGCCTCTCTCCTGAGGCACTGCTGCCCTTGGTCACTTCCAATAAATTCCCTTCATTTCCTGTTAAGCTCGCCCAGATGGCTCCCAACAGCTCCAACACCTGCACTCACACTTTCTACACTTGCCTGAGGCAGGGGGCTTGTATTTGAAAGGGTTCAGAACTAATGGTCTAGGCTGTGTAGAAGCGCAAAGTTCTGTCATTAAAATAATTATATGTTAAAGCAACATCAGAGGAGATCTGGCTTCTCTTCAAAATAAGATTTTTGAAAAATAAACTAGGAAAGGGCAGATTTATCCTTCCTTCTGAAGATCTTGTTTCATTAGCTTCTTCGTTTTGAAAAGTCAACCAGCAGCTTCCTTTAATTGGGCAGGTATCTCTAATAAAACCTCAAGAGCAGCTGGGTCCTTGTGGCCCCTCCAATTTGCCAGGAGATTTTGTTACTTGTTCAAGGTGCTTATGTTCAGGAACAATCTGAGACCCTGTGATAGAGATCTTGGAAGGAGTGTGGGGCGGAAGAAGGTGGGGGCAAACAGATGTCGGGATGGGTGGACTGTGGTCAGCAGTTTGCTATGGGACCCTGGAGGACATTCTCAGTCTCTGTACCTCTTTTGTGAAATGAGGGACTGGACTCAGAAGTACTCAGCTCCCTTCCCATGGGGCTCTGTAGACCCAGGGAGGACCATCCTCACCCATAGGCTCGTCGTGGGCACCCACAGGCAGCCCTCATCCCCCTCACAGACTGCCTGGAGGAACAAAGGGCAGAGAGCCCTGCCTTGGGTTCTGCCCCCTAGATGCCCCTTGCTCACCAAAGCCATGACCTGTGACCACTTATGAAGGAAGCTGTCCCCATCACTCCCTAGACAACCTAGAGCTTTTAAAATGTGGATTAATTCCAAACCATTGAAATTGAGAAATTTCACACAAAATCTAGCTTTTCGACTCTTCTTGAAATATTATGATGATCTGGCAGAACTGATCCACAGTCCCAACATGGTGAAGTTTGCTGAGCTAGGTGGGGCTGTCACTTTGGAGGAGGCACCTGCTCTGCACAGCCCCCTAGTCCCCATGGGGAGGGGGGCAGTGAATTGCTTGGGACATGGACCTTCCAGTTTTAAACCTGGACCGTCCTGGGACAAATGGAGGCGGCTGGTCACCCTGGTCCCCACCCAGACCATTTGCTCACTTTTGGTCCCTCTGGCCCCAGAATCATAGTTTGGGACCTTGTTAATGCTATATTGGGGAAAAAAGTGAAAGTGTTAGTCACTTAGTCCTGTCCAACTCTTTGCGATACCATGGACTATAACCCACCAGATGCCTCTGATCATGGAATTCTCCAGACAAGAATACTGGAGTGGGTAACCATTCCCCTCTCCAGGGACTCTTCCTGGCCCAAGTATCAAACCCAGGCCCCCTGCATTGCAGGCAGATTCTTTCCCATCACATGTTAATGACATGCCTCCCATTTCTTTTGCCACTCCAGCCCCTGACTCCCATTGGCCTTTATCATGTGATGTCCCCCCCATCCTTGACCACCAACACCTGCGTTTCTCTGGCCGCTTTCTTTGGCTAGGACCCACTTTATCCACCTGTAAAGCTGGCCCACCAGACAGAGTGAAGGCAACCCTGAGCCAATGCCTGAGCCTGCGTGGGAAGACACTGGGGTGCATCCTGCAGGTGGCCTATGACGGTCACAACCCCTCCCGTCACTGGCTCCTTCCACTCCCTGTCTCATCCCACTCTCCTGATCGCTATCCAAGGCCACCTAAATAAACCCCTTGCACTTGAATCCTTGCCTTGGGTTCTCTTGGTTTGGGAACCCAAACTAAACCAACCACAAGGTCTCCAGCACAGAGTCCAGCAGCAGGGACACTCAAAAACCATTTTTGAACAAATCACAGATCCTCAGGGTTTGTGAAGCTTTCCTGCTGTGCGAGAGGCAGCACATCGTGGTCTAAGAGCAGGGCTTTGGAGTCAAACCTGGATTCTAGTTGCATTTGTGTCCCTTATTACCCCTCTGAACCTCAGTATCCTCATCTGTGAAATGGGGATAATCACCACTCACCCCAAAGGGTGTTATAAGAATGAGCCCGGTAAGGCAGGACTACTCATAGCACTGTCTGCATGGGGTGCCTGGGTGCTCAGTCGCTCAGTGGTGTCCGGCTCTTTGCAACCCCATGGACTATAGTCCACCAGGCTCCTCTGTCCATGGGATTCTCCAGGCAAGAACACTGGAGTGGGTTACCATTTCCCACTCCAGGGCATTTTACTGACCCAGGGATCAAACCCACGTCTCCTGCATCTTCTGCATTGCAGGCAGATTTTTTTTTTTTTACTGCTGAGCCACCAGGGAAACCCAAAAACCAACCATAGACAACAGTAAATGAATGGGTGTGGCTGCCTGTGGCTCAAGGCTGTAGTCTGCCAATCCTGGCCTTAGAGTACAGAAATTAAGTCTGCTCGTGTAAAACATACAGCAAGATAAATAATAAATTAGGGCCTAAAAGAAAGATATATAATCTTTTCTTCTAGTCCTTTAGGAAAACCATCCTGTAATGCCTGGAAAGTATTATCTACTTTAAATATATCTACACAGTCTCATTCATTTCTTACCCAAATGTGGTACTGACCCAATGGTGTGCACCCCGTTGGCATTCCTGGTGTCTCAATCTACCCCAACCAGCAGGACCCCGAGCAGTCCTGTAATGAGGCTGTCAGCACCCTGGGGGACTGATTCCTAGGCACCCAGGCTCATGCTACCCTGGGACACAAGAGGCTGATGTATCCACACCAGGATGAGCCAGATTCATCTTCAGTGAGCATGCCTGATGGCAAGCTTCTGAACTGACTCAGAGTAAACATCTCCCCATGGCCAGTGCAGAAGCAGAGATCTAAGAGGAACCCACGGAGCATCCCAGAACAGATTCCGGATCTCAGGGAGAGAGCCAGGCAGAGAAGTGAAGGTTTTACAGCCCAACTCTGGAGGCCAACATTATGAATCTCCAGCAGGGGACACAGCTAGATGTCAAGTGTGGACAGCTAGACCACACTCAAAGCAGACGTCGGAGTGTGGACAAACCGCCACCATGATTGGTGATGGAGAAACTGTCCCTGTGTCTCCATGGCTGGCAGACCTCCCCTATCCTTCTTTATAACCCAGCTATAGTAGCTTTAGTGAAGCTCCCAGTGTATCACGTGACTTTCCTACCAGGAGATCCTGCATTTGTAGTGGGTTCCCACTGCTGCGTGCAAAGCTTGGGAATCCCAAGACCACCTCACTTCTGACACCAACTGCATGTGGGAGTCCCCCAAATCACCTTTCAGTTTCATAATTCAGGACTCACAGAATTCAGAAAAGCCATTTTACTTGTGGTTACAATTTGCTGCAGTGTTCAGCAAAGGGCAGAGTCCAGGAGAGACCAGACATGACCAGGCACAAGTACCCCACTGCCCCTCCCAAGGGAATCGGGTGGACAGCACTTACTTCTCCCAGCACAGATGTGACCACATGCTCGGAAATACTGCCAAGCAAAGCAGTTCACCCAGCCTTGACGTCCAGAGTTTTTATCGGGGTTCAGGTACATGGACTTGGCTGACCACACACTAGATTGATTTCAACCTGCAACCTCTCCAGAAGCTGAGTCCAAGGTCCCCCTGGAAGTCACATTGTCGGCACAGACCATTCAGTGTGGCTCCAGGTAAACACTTTTGGGCAGGATATTCCAGGATATAACCACAAAGGTGACTCCCAGAACGAATCAAATCAGGCAAGGTTAATCCCTGACTGCTCGATGTTATAACAAATCACTACAAAGGCAGGGGCTTCAAACATTGCAAATGATCCTGTTACAGTTCAGTAGGTCAGAGTTCTGAGATGAGTCTCACTTGGCGAAAATCAAGATGTCAGCAGAGGGGTTCCTCCTGGAGGCCCCAGGGGAGAATCCATGCCTTGCCGCTCATACCCCCCAGAGGCGCTCACACTCCTTGGCTCCAGGCTGCGTGGCTCCAATCTTTTGCTCCCTTCACCACACCTCTTCTGTGATCAAAGATCCATCTCCCTCCCTCTGAGAGGAACGTATGTGATTATATAGGCGCACCTGGATAGTCCAGGGTCATGCGCCCCATGTCAAGGATCTTAATCTCACCCACAGAGTCCCTTTGGCCCTCATGAAGTAATGTTTGCAGATTTCAAGGATTAAGATCTTAACGTTTTAGGAGGCTCTTTTGCATCAACCACTATTCTCCCCAACATGCCCAGATCTTCCCTGGGCCATGCCTCTGCAGCCTTCTGATTTCAGCTTAAACTGTATCATTCAAAGGAGTATTTTTAGGATCTCTCTGTTGAAAAGGGCTCTGGCACCTCTCCCATCCACAGCTCCACCCTTAGTACCTCCTCCCTTCTCTTGCTTCTTTCCTTCGTGGCAGTAACTGCAATGATGCAGAGTATTTACCTATTTTATTTTCTTATACTCTCTGCCTCTGTGTCGTTGGCTTCTGCCAGCCCAGCACCCAGCACCAAGCCTGGCACATAGTATAAGCACAATAACTATTTGTTACATGAATAGATGAGTTGGCAGTTTGTCTCACAAAGCTTTCAGCTGACTGAGAGGCCCTGTGATAGCACAGTCGATGGGGAGGAATTTGAGATCAGAGAGTCCGGAGGTCGATTTCCAGATTTCTCTGTGATTTCTCTACTCTTAGCCTCTCTGAGCCTCCATGGACAGACAGTCCTCTTCATGTAACAGACACAGTGAACAACCACGACCCGCCCAGCACATCCGAGGTATGCATGCAGTCAACACTGGTTCCGGTCCCATGAGAGCAGCATGGGCACCACGTGAGGCCTTCAAGAATTTCAAGATTCTTGGGTCCCACCCAGACCCACTGGATCAGAAATGCTAGGGGTGGGCCTGGGGATCTTTAACATGCCCTCCAGGGGGTTCTTTGCATGCCCAAGTGTCAGAAGTCCTGGGGGACTTGTTAGCTCTCTGCACTGCACATTTTTAAAAAATTTTATCTATTTTTGGCTGTGCAGGGACTTTGTTGTTGCGCGTTGTAGCAGGGGTTGCTCTCTAGTGGTGGTGTGCCAGCTTCTTGTTGCAGTGGCTCCTCTTGTCGCGGAGCACAGGCTCTAGGCACATGGGCTCAGTACCTGTGGCTCCAGGGCTCTGGAGCACGCAGGCTTCAGTAGTTGGGGCCCATGGGTTTAGTTGTTCCGCAGCAAGTGGGATCTTCCCAGACGAGGGCTCGAACTGTGTTTCCTACACTGGCAGGTGGATTCTTTACCACTGAGCCACCAGGAAGTCCTGCATGTGTACATTCTGATCCTGACATGGTGACTAACGTGAACGACTGTTCCTCTGGGTGTCCCTAAATCACCACGTGAATTGCCTGGGGAAGACTGACCGAACCCTGGGGACACTGAGAGCCATGGAAGCAGAAGGACTGCCCCAGGGCCACACAGCTCGTCCCCGGTAGAACCAGAGTCAGAGTCAGGACTGCCGCTCCCGACCCTCTCTTCTCTGCCGAGGGCCCCTCTCAGCGACGCTTGGGGTGGAGCAGATGCTTTGGGCATTTTGACTTCTCTTACTTTGGTGGGTGTGTTGATTCTCAAAGCCCCCCTGGGTGAAGGGAACCTGATTTCATGTGAGAAAGTACAGGCTTGGGGGTCAGACACACAGCCTTTCAAGTGCCGGCTCCATCACTGCTGGCTGCGCGACCCCACCCCCGGGGCCGGGCTCCCATTCCCAGCTCATGGCGGATGGGGACATTGGGTCAACACCTGGCACCTGAAGGCCAAGGGGCCCAGGTCATCCCAGGGCTGAAATCACCCCGAAACCAGAGCTCAGGAGCCGTGCGTAAGAGGGGAACCTGAGGGCCCCGTGACTCTGACTCCTGGAAATAACTTTTTCCTTTTTTGAACTGAAATAAAATGTGAATCATGAATAATTAAATAGCTGTCCTGTTCGATCCTTAGGGTAGATTTCCAGGGACTCCCAGAGCATTTGGGGATGTCAGGATGGGGGTGGTCATTGCCAGGGGTCCCCAAGAGTGGGTTGTGTCTGCCAAGGGTCCCTGAGGAGGACATTTGTTATAGAGAGCACCTGCGCCCTCTCCCCCCTGACCTGGAGCCCCTACCCCTGCATCCCTCACCCTCTCCTTTCAGGTATGTTAAAGACTGTTTTGACTTCAGTACAAATAACTAGTAAAGTCATCAGGCTGATCTTTGAAGAAGCGGACATACAAACCATCTCAACCATCCCCAGCTTTTATGTCACAAAAGCCTCATCAACACAAGCTCTGAAAGGTTTCCCACATTCCTTCCAGCACAATGCTGAGACTTCAGGGCAAAGACAGTAACCCCATCCACCAGTCACCCGCTGCGGCCCCGGCATCCTTCTAGGTGCTCCCTGAGCACCCACTGCAGCCCAGGCGTCCTCCTAGGTGCTGGGAAAGTAGAAGGGAAGGAGCAGACAGTCCAGGCCTGGACCCACTGGATGCCATGGAACACCCCCTACCCTTCCAGCTGAGAGCATCAAAACTGTCTCCAGTCAACTGTGTCCTAGGGGGCGAAGCTGCCAGTGGTTGAGAATCACGGGTCTGACCTCAATCAAGGACACCAAAATGAGGTGAAATAAGGTGGAACAAAGTGAAACAAGGTCACAGAACTGTAGGCATCTTTTAAACCCCCTAAGCTACTTATCCACATAGCTAGAATTCCAGGTAGATAGGCATAGAGACACAGATGTAGAAAGAGTTGTAGATACAGATGAAGATATAGATAGGGATACAGACAAACAGGGATGTAGAGATAGATTCCTTCTGGCGCAGGTGGTGATTAGCGCTCTGAAGAAAAGTAAAACAGGTCCAGGGGCTGCTTTAGAACAGAGGTCGGGGCGAGCCTCTCTGATGAGGTGATGCTGGCCAGAGAGCGCTGTGAAAGAGGGAATAGGCACAAGGATGTCAGGGTAAACAAGCTCCAGGCACAGGGAGGGGAGGGAGTCAGGCAAAGGCCCTGAGGCTGACTGTGCCAAGTGAGCCTGAAGCCCAGTGAGAAGGCCAGTGTGCCTGGGACAGATGTGGTGGTGCGGGGGCAGGTGATGAGGTCAGCAAGACGTCAGAGTCCCAGTCATATTTGGCCTTGGTGCTGTTGTGACCATTTCGGGTTTTGCTCTGTGTGAAGAGGGACCCATAGAGCATCTGATCTGAGCAGGGGAAGGATGTGATCTGACTTAGATCTTGAAAACCAGGCAAGGGAGTCAGGAGACTGTGGCGATGGTCCACACAAAGGATGGTGGCAGCTTGGAGGTTGGAGGAATATCCAACTTGGAATATAAAAGGTCAAGGGATGGATGGTTCTAGAGATGATGGGGAAGGAGGGAGGGAGGAAGGAAAGGAAAAAGAGAGAGGGAAGGAAGGAGGGAGGGGGGAGCAACGGATGGACTTTTGGGCCAACAGACTGGGTTCAAATGCCAGCCACACCACTTCCTAGCTCTGTGACCTTAGGCAAGTATCTTGCCCTCTCTGAGCCTCAAGTTCCACATCTGTAAAATGGTTTAATAGTATTGCATCCCGCCAAGATGAGAAGAAAGAGGCTTGTCACACAGCAGGCCCTTTTGGGTCTTCCTTCAAGGGAGGGGTTCTTGCTCCCACTTCCGAATCTACCCTGCCAATTTCTCATCACACAGAGGTTTTAGGCAGTGGGCTCTGCAGGAAGCCAGAGCCAATGCCCTCCCATGTGGAAACGAAACCTGAGATCTTAAGTGACAGCAGACCCTGGGGCCTAATGACTATTGTCAAGAAGAGCCTTCTTTTTTTTCTTTTTTGGCCATTCCACACATGGCTTGTGGGATCTCGGTTCCCTAACCAGGAACTGAACCCAGGCCCAGCAGGGAAAGTCCTGGATCCTAACCCCTGGGCCAGCAGGGCACTCCCAATAAGAGCCTTTTAGAAAAACTTGCAAGCAGGAGCCAGGTTTTAAGGCCCCAGCCGGCTCTTAGAGCCAGCATCCCCTGCCCCCACCCCATCCCAACCCCGCTCCCTGACAGCTGGTGTGGCCCCAGCCTGCTCCCAAAGCCTGAGGTTTCTTTCTTTCAGCCCAGTAACAGCCCCACCCCCAAGGCCATCTCAGCACAATTTAGCAGGCTGGGCAGGTCGGAGCCCTCCCACAACATCTGCTCAGAAACCCACCCGTACACCCCCACCCAGCAGACATCCCCCTGTCACACGGGGTGGGGTACCTGCCCCAGGAAAGCCCCCTGCTCTGCAGATGCTCTGCAGATACTTGGTACTGCTATGGAAACAGCCACAGTCACAGGGGCAGCTGAAGAGAATGTTCCAGAATCCTTAAAGGGCCTGGCAGCAGGGAGCAGGACCTGGAGATGAGACTGGGGTGCCTGCCTGGGGCTTTTCAAGCCTTTGGCAACCTGGGACCCGCTGTCCCCACACCCTCATTTTGGCAGAGGAGTCGCCTGCAGGGCGAGATGGCTCCAGGCTCCCACCGCCCCTGCTTCTCCCAGGTTGTCCAGAACAAGGAGAACTTGCTCTCAGAATGAGATGCCAAGCCTTCTTACATAAATATCCAGACCTGGGGCTTCTTTTGAAAAATCAGATCTGGGAACATGCAACCACACAGAGTGGGTGAGGGTGTCCTCTTTACCAGGGCATGGCCTCGCCTGGCAACCAGAGTCCCCACCCCTCCCTGCTGCCTCCCTGGCACTCAGCCCCCTTCCCCGCCCTCAGCCCCCTGCCCAGAGAGCCCTCTGGGGTGCTGTCCAGGTCAGAGGAGGAACTGAAGTGGGCTGGGGGCAGGATAAGATGCAGGAGGCTTTCCTAGTTGGAATCAACAGAACTCAGACAAGGAAGAGAGAGGGACACGCAGGTCTCGAGCTGAGAGGTTATTGAGGCTGAGATGGGGATGGGTGGAGACGGGGAACCGGAGGAGGGACAGGAGGGCAAGGATGTGTCCACTTGGTGTTTGTTGAGCCCCAACTGAAACACACAAGCCTGAACTCAAAGAGGAGGTGGTGTGCCATCTGATCGTCAAAGCATTTTGCCATAAGCACCCCATTTGCATATCCGATTGCCTAAAAAAGTAAAAAGATTACTAATAAAACAGAAAGCAGTTTAGCAGCTGCCAGAGGGTGGGGGTAGAGATAGGGAACAACTGCTAAACTGGTATGAGGCGTCCTCTGGAGAGACAGAAAGTTCTGGAATGACATAGTGGTGATGGCTGCTCAGTGTTGTGAGTATAATGCCACTTGAATTGTTCACTTTCAAATGGTTAAAATGGTAGATTTTATGTTATGTGCATTTTAACCATAATTTAAAAAAAGGCCTAATAGCTAGTGATGGTGAGGGGTGTGCGGACACAGGAGTAGAACGTCAATCAACACAGGGCTTCAGGAGAACGGCGTGGTCGTTCATGTCATCATCTAAATGCTTGTACCCGAAAATCTTATAGAAACTCCTGTGACATCAATATATATGTGCGAAGAGGTTCGAGATGGAGCTGTTAATTCAAAACAAACAGGGCCCTCCCTGGTGGTTCAGTGGCTCAGACTCTGCGCCCCCAATGCAGGAGGCCCAGGTTTGATCCCTGGTCAGGGAGCTAGATCCCACACGCTGCAACTAAAGATCCCGCGTACCGCAACTAAGACCTGGCACAGCTACAAAAAAAAAAAAATTTAAATAAATAATAAAAACAAACAAATGCACAAAAATTGAAAACAACCTAAATGCCACATTAGTTTTCTGTTGTGTTAACAAATTACCCCCAACATGGCAACTTAAAATGAGACCTCTCTTACACCCTTGCCCACCTAGGATCTCCAGGTTCTATGGGTTAGAAGTCCCTGCACAATTGGGCTGGGTTCTCTGATCAAGGTATCAAGGCCAAAATCACACTGTCAGCCTCGCCTAGAGATCATGGTCCTCTAATAAACGTATTTGGGTTGGTGGCAGAATTTGTTTTCCCCCAGGTTTATAACTGAGGCCCCCTTTCCTTGCTGACCGTTGGCCTGGAGTGGCTCTTCCACATGCCCCCCACCCCTCAGCCATGGAGAATCTCCCCACCAGGGAGAACTCATTCCTTTTAGGGGCTCACCTGACTAGGTCAGGCCCACCAAGGAGAACCTCCCTTTCTTGAAATCCACAGTACCAACCACATACACTCTACTCACAGGAGCGACACCCCATCGTATTTGTAGGTTCCTCCCATACTCAAGAGGAGGGCGTGGCAACCCACTCCAGTATTCTTGCCTGGAGAATCCTGTGGACACAGGAGCCTGATGGGCTACAGTCCATGGGGTCACAGAGAGTCAGACATGACTGAGCAACCACAGTAGCAGTAGCAGCCCACACTCAAGGAGAAGGACCCATTTAAGGGTGGAGTCACCCTGGGTCATCATAGAATTCTGCCTATCACAGTGTCCATCAGTAGGAGATCATGTCAGTAAACCATTGTAGCTTCATGATCTCAAAAACTGGAAAGAATTTAAATAAAATGAGAACTATCTATATGTATGCATGCGGAACATCTTCCTTGATGCCCTGTTAAGTGAAAACAGCACATTGCAAAACTATACATATATTTTTTCTCTCTGTGTGTATATATAAAATTTCTTATAGATGTGCAATTTTACACATACAATTTCATTTGATCAAAAACAGCTATGCATGCCTGTACACGTGTGTGTGTTTGTACATGCACAAAGAAAAGTCTAGAAGAATACAGATGGTTGAGGTGCTCACCATTTATAGTTTGGTCTCTAAACTTCATTTTATATAGTTCTGTATTGTTTAGAATTAATTGCAGTGAGTATCTATTACTTTTGTAGCTTAGAAAGATTAACACATTAATAGGAAAAAGCTTATGATTTAGTCACCAGTTGAATCACTACATTTCAAGGCACAGAAAGGAAAACTGGTCCATGCCTCCCCCTGCCCCCCAGGTTTTTATGATATGACCATGTTGGGAGTAATTTTCAAGCCAGACTCATTTTCTCATTTTGAAATATTCCTTAGTGACTCTTGAAGTTACTCATTGCTAAAGGTGCCCTCCCAGTGATCAGAGCAGCGAGAATTCAGAACCACACCCCTGTACAACACTGGGGGACGGGAGCAAACGCCTCAGGGCAGGCAGGTCGGAGTTTGAAGTGGGTTGTCTACACTGGAGGTAAGCAGCAGCCCATGAGATCTGAGTCAGGCTTAGTGTCAGAGCCAGCTGCTGATGGAAGGGCAGGGCAGCCACACAGTCCAGGCAGTCAGCAGGGCGGGGGTACCAGGGAAGAGGGGTGTCATGAGTCAGGCTCCATGAAGCAAGTAGAAACAATTTGAAGTCTTTCCGGCAGAAAACAGTTTCACACGATGCACTGGGTGTTTACAAAGCCGACGGCGGGCTGGAGGAGCAGCCCTAGGCTCCACTGCAGCCGTGACCCCTCAACCTGGCAGAACAGGAGCTGCCACACCCAGGACTGAGAAACACAGAGCTGCGAGGGGACTGTTGAGTCAGGCGCACACCTTCAGTGCCTCAGTCCGGGAGTGGGAGCCCCCACTGCTGCCCTGCACCTGCTGCTAGACACCCCCAGAACTGGAGACTGGACGCCAGCATCCCCAACACCTTGCTGGTCACAGAGAGACAGCTGCCATCTTCTTCCCATCTTCCACATCTCACGAGAATGCATTGAACTGGCACGACCAGACTCACACCCAGAACCGGAGCTCCAAGAGAGTTTGGGAAATTCATTTTTAACTTTTCAAAAAAAAGTTAGAATGAACACCAAGTACCCAGGGTCATTACCCAAGAGGGAGACTACAGCACAGGAGGTCAAGGATCCTGATGGGGGCCTGGGAGACAGGGCAGAGTCCAGCTGCAGGGACCAACCACACACTCGCAAGGCAGTGAGGAGAGCCCTGATGTGGCCCCTAGTCATTTCTTGGATGACCCCTGTAGTCCTTAAACGAAGAAATAAGGATCAGGTTTGTCTGTTCTAACCGCAGTGTGGCTGCACAGCTCACACAGGGCTGGAGAGGGTGTGGGGAAAAGGGAACCCTCTTGCACTTTTGATGGGAATGTAAATTGATACAGCCACTATGGAGAACAGTATGGAGATTCCTTAAAAAAAAAACAACAAAAAAACACCTAGGAATAGAACTACCATATGACCCAATAATCCCACTTCTGGGTACATTCCCTGAGGAAACCATAACTGAAAGAGACGCATGTACCCCAATGTTCGTTGCATCACTTTTTACAATAGCTAGGACATGGAAGTAACCCACATGCCCATCGACAGATGAATGGATACAGAAATTGTGGTACTTACATACAATGGACTCTTACTCAGCTATAAAAAAGAACGCATTCGAGTCCGTCCTAATGAGGTGGATGAACCTAGAGCCTGTTACACAGAGTGAAGTAAATCAGAAAGAAAAAGACAAATGTTGTATATTAATGCATATGTATGGAATCTAGAAAGACGGTATTGATGAGCCTATTTGCAGGGCAGCAGTGGAAACACAGACATAGAGAACAGACCTGTGGACACAGTAGGGGAAGGAGGGGGCGGGATGAATTGAGACAATAGTGTGGAAACATATACATTACCATATGTAAAGTAGACAGCCAGTGGGAATTTGCTGTATGACTCAGGCAACTCAAACTGGGGCTCTGAGACAACCCAGAGGGGTAGGATGGGGTGGGAGATGGAGGGAGGTTCCGGAGGGAGGGGACATATATATACCTGTGGCTGATTCATGTTGCTGTATGGCAGAAACCAAAACAATACTATAAAGCGATTATCCTCCAATTAAAAAAAAAAAGAAGGAAAGAGAAAAAAAAATTTTAATGACTATTCTGTATCAAGTGGCTGCCATTATTAGCTATGTACGGTGCTGAGTGCTTCATGCATTGTCCTGTATCAGATATTTTGCAGCAACTTTGTAAGATGGAGACTTACTGCCGTTGTTATTGTTAGTTAAGATTTTGTTTTTTATCTTTTTTTTTGGCTGTGCTGGGTCTTCATTGGGCTTCCCTGGTGGCTCAGATGGTAAAGAATCCGCCTACAATGCAGGAGACCTGGGTCTTCATTGCTGCACGGGGGCTACTCTCCAGTTGCAGTGCACAGGCTTCTCACTGCAGTGGCTTCTCTTGTTGCAGAGCACAGGCTCTAGGCACATGGGCTTCAGTAGTTCAGGCACACAGGCTCATGTGTTGCGGTTCGAGGGCTCTCAAGCCCAGGCTTCATAGTTGTGGCATGCAGGCTAAGTTGCTCTGAAGCCTGCAGGATCGTCCCAGTTCGGGGATCGAACCCATGTCTTCTGCACTGGCAGGCGGATTCTTTATCACTGAGCCACCAGGGAAGCCCCTACTGATATTATTTAAAAGGTAATGAAACTGAGACTCAGAGGGGTTTTGTAACTTGGCCAAGGTCACACAGCAAGTGAATGACAGAGCCAGGATTAGAACACATATATTTAACCACGATATGACATCGGCTACCATGATTCATCTTTGATTTTCTTTTTAAATAAGAAAACAAATCTGTACGTCCTAAGTGCTGTTTGTTTGGAAGACAACTGTTCCCAAATATGGGATGCATGGGTATGTAAATAATAAAAGGAATCCTTCGTAGGGGAGGAGCTGGAATCCACAAGACTAAACAGTACCTGTGCTCTTTTCAGAGCTAACATTCCGTTCTGCAAGCACACCCACTTCCCCCCCATTAAAAAGCCACTGTAACTATAGCCTTGCTGGAAGTGACTCCCACCAGATCACAGGCTGGGGGAGGGAGGAATACTACTTCTTGGAAGATGCTCTGTGATCATCCCTGAAGCAATCTACAGTACGGTCCCAGTGTTGCTATAGCAACTCCCCATCTGCGTTATTTCAATGAAACAGAAGAAGCATCTTCCATCTCTAGGCTATTGTGGCTTTGAAAAGTGATTCGTTCATTCAACAAGTATTTAAAAGTGTCACCCAGGGGTGGCAAATTCAAATGCTTATAGGATCAGACTGATAACATAAAAGAGTTCGTTTAAAAGGCTAGCCAGGGGTTTAATCAAAGAGTTAGGAGCAGTAAGGCCCTGGAGAGCATGCACACACCCCCATCCGTAAGAGCAGCCATTTCAGTCCTGCCCCTCATCTCTCTGCTGGAATGTAATCCCAGTGTTATTGGATCTTCAGTTTTGTTGAAAGCTGAGAGTTGGATTTTTATGTGAAATCTTTCCATTTTGAAACACTGGCAACCAATTCAAGATTTGGAGTTGGGCTTCTGAGTACTGTTGTGCAGGTCATACACTGCACAACTCTGGGCTCACTAGTCTTATGTAAATTCAGGGCAAACTGTGTGGCTATATACATGTAATCCCATCACATCAAGGAGCCAAATCTAGCTTGTGGGTCATAGCTTGCCAATTCCAACTCTCTAACCCAGCCTTAGAGGTTTGGCTAAGTTAATGATTGTCCAACTATCCAGTATAAGCCACAAAAAAATGATGATGATAGTAGTATTCAGGAGCTTTCCAGGTGGCTCAGTGGTAAAGAATTCATCTGCCAATGCAGGAGACACAGGTTCGATCCCTGGATCAGGAAGATCCCCTGAAGGAGGAAATGGCAACCCGTTCCAGTATTCCTGCCTGGAGAATCCCATGGACAGAGAAGCCTGGCAGGCTGCAGTCCATGGGGTTGCAAAGAGTCGGAACATGATTGAGCACGCACACATTCACACATAGTAGTATCCAGTGATGTGAAAGAGTGTTCACCATATATTGATGAGTGGAAAAAACAAGTGACAAAAATATGAACAGAGTACAATCTCAATTTTTGAAAATAAAAAGATACACGCTGCTTTAGAAAATCTGGAAGGATATACCCCCAGTTGGAATAAGAATTCTATCTTGAGGTAGAGTATTGGATCATTTTTATCCTCATCTTCTTTATCTCTGCTTTTTAAATTCTTTTATGATGGTGAGTATGTGCCTTCCCCAGTGGCTCAGAGGTAAAGAATCCGCCTGCAATGCAGTTTGATCCCTGGGTCAGGAAGATCCCCTGGAGGAGGAAATGGCAATTCATTCCAGTATTCTAGCTTGAAAAATTCCATGGAGAGAGGAGCCTGGTAGGCTGCAGTCCATGGGGTTGCAAAGACATGGACATGACTAAAGCGACTGAACACAGACAGACACATAGACAGGATGGCGAGTAATACTTATACAATGAAAAAATTTAAGTTAATTTCAAAATTTGTTTTTAAATGGAATCAAAGCTTTTTTCCTAGCAAATGGGTGGAAAGTGGTGTTGTGGTCAAAAACAGGGATTCCCAAACTCAAACATGTATCAGCATTGACCCAAGGGCATGTTTAAATACAGACCCCACTCCGGGGGTACTAGGACTCAATAGGCCAACGACTGGGCTGTGGAGCCTGCCTTTCACCAACTCCCAGGTGATGCTCAAGTTCACAAGCTCACGCAGGGCCTGGACCACACCCACCAAGAACCAGTGGGAAAGAGCATGACTGGTGTCCACCCCTGAAAAGACCTTCTTATCAGGGTATCTAAGAATCCCTCTGTGAACCTGCTAAAAATGCAGATTCTGGGATGATTCTCAAAGACAGTGACTCCTGGGGGTCTGAGTTGGGGCTTGGGAATCTGCATTTTAGCAAATATGCTAGATGGTTTTGCTGTGGGTGCCTGGGGACACCCTTGAGAAGCACAGCACCTCTCTGCAGTGCCAGCTCATTTGGGTGATACCCATTTACTGGTATTCAGTGGATTCCTGCTGTGTGCCCAGCACTGTGGCAGAAACTGGACAGACCCATATGCCACACCCCTCCCTCCAGGGGTGGCCCTGGGGGCAGAAGGAACAAGCACCCAGTGGAAGGCTTCTGTGGAGGCTGAAGAGCTGGGGCGTGGGGAGACAGGAGGCAGGGCCCTGGGCAGCAGGTATCCTGGGTCTAGAGGGAGGCAGCCTGGAGGAGGGCACTGGGAGTATGTGGAGACCTTCTTTCTCATGATCTTTCAAACCAACAATTTGTTCTCAACAGCAACCAGCTTCAGTTAGTGTTTGATCATCAAACTCAAAATATGTACTGTTGGGGCACATGAAAAGGTGCTCAACCTTGCTAATTATTAATATTAGAGAAACACAAATAAAAACTACAAGATATCCCCTCATACCAGTCAGAATGGCCATCATCAAAAAGCCTACAAATAACAAATGCTGGAGAGGGTGTGGAGAAAAGGGAACCCTCCTACACTGTTGGCAGGAATGTAAACTGTTCCAGCCACTATGGAGAACAGTACAGAAGTTCCCCAAAAAACTAAAAATAAAACTGCCATATGATCCAGCAATCCCATTCCTGAGCATATATCCAGAGAGAACCATAATTTGAAAAGATCCATGCACCCACCCGTATGTTCATAGTAGCACTGTTCACAATAGCCAAGACATGGAATCAGCCTGAGTGTCCATCAACAGATGAAGAGATGAAGATGTGGTACATATACACAATGGACTATTACTCAGCCATAAAAAAGAACAAAATAATGCCGTTTGCAGCAACATGGGTGCAACTAGAGATGATCACGCTAAGTGAAGTACGGCAGAAGGAGGAAGATGAACACCCTATGATATTGCTTTCATATGGAATCTAAAATATGACACAAATGAACTTATCTACAAAACAGAAACAGACTCATAGACATAGAGAACAGTTGGTTGCCGGGGGGGAGTGGGGGACGGAAGGAGTGGGAGTTTGGGGTTAGCAGATGCAAACTATTACATACAGAGCGGATAAACAAAGTCCTACTGTTTGAGCACAGGGAACTATATTTAACATCTGTGTACACCATAATGGAAAAGAATATGAAAAAGAATGTATGTATATGTATAACTGAGTCGCTCTGCTGTACAGCAGAAAAGAATACAACATTGTAAATCAACTATATTTCAATTAAAAAAATAAACATGCTGTTAGGCAGCAGCCTGGCTGTTCTGGGCAGGACCTCTGAGAATTGGCTCAGGGCTCTTCCCTCAGCTTCCACAGTCCCGTCCCTTCGTTATACTTCAAAGTTCACCTGTTCAGGTGAGCTCTCTGTCCCTCCTCCCTGCCCTTGCCTGGTGAATTCTTTTGTGTCTTTGTTTTTAAAATGTTTTGAAACTTCTGTACTCCAGACAGGAGATCAGAGAAAACCACCTGATGAATCCCCACCTGCCCATGACACAGGTGCTCCCATTTTGTAGATTTTCTTCAGCTCTTTTTGGAATAAATGAAGCAAACAGACACAGCTGGAGCCTCACTCTGACCTTTCATTTCCGTGTGGCCCCCCTTTCCCTGGCTTACCCCTCATTCTCACGGCATTTGATGTATTTTTGCTCATGGGTGTGTATGCACAACCAACAGATCGTGTTATTTAGCCTGAAAATTTAGCTCCGATGTTACCACTTATCACTTTGCAAGTTGCCTTTCTCACCCACCTTTATGTTTGGAGACTTATCGGAAGGACCAGTTTGTCTTGCCTGTATGCTGTCCACGGCTCTGCATGTCCTCAGCGGTGGTGTCAAACACAGGCCTGCAGGCGTGAGCCCAGGGTGTATTAACATCTGTGCTACTTCTCTTGGCTTTACCAGACATAACCCACAGTAGGCTGTTAGTCCTTGGTTCCTCCCTCATCCCCCAGCTGCCGGGCAGCTCCCCCAAACCAGAGTTGGCTGACGCTGGGCTCCCCTTCCAGATCTGGGGCACAGACAGGCAGAACCGCCCCCTCCCCAGGTTTGCAGCGTGGATTTCGAGGGACCTGCAAGTCTCTGAAGGCTGAGTCCTCACCTGAGCTCCAACTCTCTGGCTCAGCTCTCGGCCTCAGGGCCAACCTGCCCTCTCCTGCCCCATCCCTAGGGAGCCGTGGGGTCCCCCAGCCGGCCCAGCCCGGGGGCACACTCCAGCCTCTGCAGCAGCCTCCCAGAGATATCTTAAAAATCTTCCAGAGGCAATGATAAGAGAGAAGCAATCAGGATATAGGCTTGAGCCCCTAGAGGTGGAGAAGCTGGACAGGTGGGAGGGACCGGAAGACAGGTAGATGAGGTACATACCTGCCCTTTGGCAGAGCCAGAGGTAGGAGCTGGAGGAGGGGAGGAAGCCCTTGGGGCCCTTTGCCTGGTTGAGCGTCAGCCAAGTCTGAACCTACTCTAAGCGGGTCTCGGTTCTGTGTGGGGCTCGGAGAGCAGGCAGAGGCGCACCTGCCCCAGGGGAGCCCCACTTATGGACCATTTACTGAACACCCCACTATGTGAAAGGCCCTGGGGACAGCTCCCTGCCCTTGAGAGGGTCACAGCGAGTGGGGGGGGAGGAGTAAATGAGAGCAGAGTTTCCTGAGCCTCCTGGAACAATCGATCACGACTGGGGCTTCAAACAACCGAAATCTAGGCTCTCTCCGTCTGGAGGCCGATAGTCTGAAATGGAGGTGTCAGTGGGACCAGGCTCCCTCCAGATGTTAGCAGCTCTGGGGGGAGTCCTTCCTGCCCCTTCCAGCTCCTGCGGCTCCAGGCATCCTCGGCCTTCTACTGTCTCCCTCCAGTCTCTGCCTCCATCTTCTCATGGCCTCCCTCCACTTTCTCTCATAAGGAACACCTGGCCTCAGCTTCAAGGCCCACCCTAAATCCAGGATTGTTCACCTGGAGATCCCTAACTAATTACAGCTCAGTTCAGTCGCTCAGTCATGTCTGACTCTTTGCAACCCCATGGACTGCAGCACGCCAGGCTTCCCTGTCCATCACCAACTCCCAGAGCCTATTCAAACTCATGTCCATCGAGTCAGTGATGCCATCCAGCCATCTCATCCTCTGTCATCCCCTTCTCCTCCTGCCTTCAATCTTTCCCAGCATCAGGGTCTTTTCCAATGAGTCCATTCTTCGCATCAGGTAGCCAAAGTATTGGGGTTTCAGCTTTAGCATCAGTCCTTCCAATAAATATTCAGGACTGATTTCCTTTCGGATTGACTGGTTGGATCTCCTAGCTGTCCAAGGGACTCTCAAGAGTGTTCTCCAACACCATAGTTCAAAAGCATCTATTCTTCGGTGCTCAGCTTTCTTTGTAGTCCAACTCGCACATCCACACATGAATACTGGAAAAACTGTAGCTTTGACTAGATGGACCTTTGTTGGCAAAATAATGTCTCTGCTTTTTACTATGCTGTCTAGGTTGGTCATAGCTACACCTTCAATGACCCTATTTCCGAATAAGGTCCTGCACACAGGTTCTGGGGGCTTCCCAGGTGACTCTAGTGGTAAAGAACCTGCCTGCCACTGCAAGAGACATAAGAGACACGGGTTCAATCCCTAGGTTGGGAAGATTCCCCTGGAGGAGGGCATGACAACCCACTCCAGTATTCTTTGCCTGGAGAATCACAGGGACAGAGGAGCCTGGCGGGCTACAGTCCATGGGGTTGCAAAGAGTCAGACACAACTGAGCAACTTCACACGCATGCACAGGTTCCGGGGCACAGGTGTATTAATATTTTCGGTGGACAACCACTCAACCAACCCCACAGGATATGGGGGACCTTCCTGAAGAAGCAGGTCAGAGCAGGAGCCAGTGTCTCTAGAGGGAGAGAGGGGAGCGTTCAGACAGAGGGGAGGAAGGATGCCGGATAGGGATCAGGGGTCCAAGGAGGAAGTGGACAGAGTCCTGAGTGAAGGGACAAGCAGGGCTCCTGGCCACCGCCCCCCCACCACTGGGAAATTTCCACTTGATCCCAGAGCAGTGAGGTGCTGAGGGGCGGGGATTAGCAAAGGACTAGGATGAGGCTGTAACTGGCGAGCGCAATTCCCTTCTAAATTTAGGGTGGGCTTTTCTGATGGGCTAGACGAGTCATGAGAAGGAAGCTGAGGTGCAGCCCTCCTGGCCGGCCACTTCCGACCCCACTCAGCCTGAGGGCAGAGCTCCCTCCTGTCTTTCGGTCTCTCTGAGTCATGTCCTGGCAGCCGACCTTTTATGGCTCTGTAGGCACCTCTCTTCTGTGACTCACTAATACATGGGGAACAGGAAGCAGCAGGGAGATGAGAACAGGGACAGCACATCCTGGGGGTGGGGGCAGTGGGAGGCCCCCCACCCCACCAGGGCGGCACCTGGGGCTGGGCAACCCCCTTGCCAGCCTCAGATAGCCCCCTGGAGAGTAAAGGTCCATGGGGAGGCTGGCAAAGTTGAGAAGCAGAAGCCTCCCCCAGGGATCAATCAACAAAGATCAGTGACACCCCCCCACCTCCCCCCCTCGCCCCTGGAGGGCACAGCAATCACTAGCCCAGCAGCTATTGGCTGGTTTCCATATAGATCTCCTCTGCCCTCCACCAGCCCCGTGCAAGTCCCCAGAGCACGAGGCATGGGCCTAGCACAGTGCCTGGTCACGGCAGGCGAGGTGCTTTTTTCAGAAAAGGGGGTGCGGGTCTTGACATTCCTCCTACTGAAAGGTGGGGTCAAGTCCCCTTCCCTTGAATGTGAGAGGGGGTGGTGCTCATGACCACTTCCCCCTAAAGTCCAGTGGAAATGCTGCCATGTAACGCTGGAGACTTGGTCAGAAAAAGACACACAGCCTCACCCTGGTCCCCTGGGATGCTCACTCTGGGGAGGGCTGGCTGCCATGCAAGCCCACAGCCCTTAATGAAGTTAAGGTCCATATGCACAATGAAATGCTACGCAGCCATACCAAGGAATGAAATAATGCCATTTGCAGCAACACGGATGGACCTAGAGGTTATCGTACTAAGTGAAGTGAGCCAGACAGAGAAAGACAACTATCATTATGTGGAATCTAGATTATGACACCAATGAACTTATCTATGAAACAGAAACAGACTCACAGACATAGAGAACAGACTTGTGGTTGCCAAGGGCAGGGGAGGGAGGGATGGAGTGGGAGTCTGGGGTGAGCAGAGGCAAACTATTACATATAGAATGGGTTAAAAACAAGGTCCTGCTTCTAGCACAGGGAACTAAATGCAATGTCCTGTCTTAAACCATAATGGGAAAGAATATGAAAAAGAATGTAAGTATATGTGTGACAATCATTTTGCTCTATGGTAGGAATTAGCACAACATTGTAAATCTACTATACTTCAATAAAATACATTCAAAACATTTTTTAAAAGGTCACAGCCTGATACATTGAGGCAGGAGAACGCGCTGGGTGCACTGAGCCACAGACCAGCCTTGGCTGCCGGCCAGCGGCCGTGTGAGACGGTCAGCTTGAGCCTCCAGGCCAGCTGATCAGACCACAGCCAAAGGAGAGACCCTGCTAGGGAAAATCGCCCTGCTGAACCCTTTCTAAATTCCAGTTCCACAAATCCAAGGGCCAAACCACACAGTGGTTGGTTTACACCATTCAGTTTGGGGTAACCCGGAATAGCTGCTGAATGTCCAGTGTGTCAAGTAATTAAGAGTCGGCAAGCAAGGAGGCTTCACCCCAACTCCTGCCGGACCCTGAGGGAGGCCAGACTGGGGCGCCCACGCCCCGGGCAGCATTGGGAGCAGGTGGATGGAAGCAGCCCCAGGCAGCACTACCTGACACCTGCTGGACGCTGGTTAGGGGGGTGCAGGGGTGTGTGTGGGAGCTTCCCTGGTGGCTCAGATGGCAATGAATCTGTCTGTGATGCAGGAAACGCAGTTTCGATCCCTGGATTGGGACGATCCCCTGGAGAAGGGAATGGCAACCCACTCCAGCATTCTTGTCTGGAGAATCCCATGGACAGAGGAGCCTGGTGGGCTACACTCCATGGGGTCGCAAAGAGTCAGACACGACTGACTGACCACCACTTTCACTCTCAGAGACATAAAGGCAAGGTCTCTCTGTCCTTGAGGACATCAAGATCCCATCAGCCAAGTTCTGAAATCCCAGCAAAGGCCTGAGCTGCAGTTATTGACTAAAACCCCAGCTCCTTGACACATAAACCCAGCTCCACTCTCTCTGCCCTTCTTCTCGGCAAACATCGCCCCCGGAGCCTTTGTCCCTGGTCCCCTTTTCCCTACACCTCTTAGCCGGCTTCCCTCCTCCCCTTCACGCCTCAGGTGTTACCTCCTCAGAGAAGCACTCCTTGATGCCCCTAACCAGCTCCAGCGCCTTTGTAATTTTCTTCCTGAGAGGGCTTATCTACATGTGTAATTATCCCAGCTCTCGGCCAGCGCTAAAAGCCAGGAAGCCAGAGACCTACTTTGGCTCCCTTTGTTCTAGGTTTAGGAAAAACTGGGGCACCCAGAGCTGTCAAGACCTAATGGCAGGCCTGATGGGATGACAACCGAGCCCTGCCAGACAGCCTCATAATCCTTGCTGCTCCTTAAGAATTTCACGGATGAGGAAGCTGAGGCTCAGAGAGGTTAACCAACCTGCCCAAAGTCGCCCAGCCATGAGTAGAGGAGCCTGGCTGAGGATGGGCCCCGGGCCACCTTGGACCTTGCCCATATCTTGCAGGATTCCTTCTTGGTCTCCCCACATCCTCCCGGCCCCACTCACAGCTCCTCCAAAGCCGACTGTGCATCTGAAACTCCTCTGGCCTGATTCTGCGCTCCCAGCAGGGCTGGCGTGCTGGAAATCTCGTTTTGAAGCTCAGCCTCAGAAATCATGTCATACCCTAGCTGAGGGGGACGCCTTCTCGCAGCTTTCCCTGAATGCACAGAGTGGAGGGTTCTGACCACACAAGACATGTCACAATCCCACCATCTCATCACTATTTCGGGGCTGGGCCTCTCCCACTCCGGTCCTGAGCCACAGCACCAGGGCCACCCGGAGACTCAGGTTTGAATCCCATCTCTCCCACCTGCCAGCTGAGTGGCCACAGGTGAATCGCTGAGTCTCTCTGAGCCTTGGTTTCTATAAAATGGGGATGCAAACAGCACCTTTTTTTTATTTTGGCCACTCCATGTGTGGCATGTGGGGTCTTAGTTCCCCAACCAGGACTCAAACCCATGCCCCCTGCACTGGGAACTCAAGAGTCCTAACCACTGGACTGCCAGGGAAGTCCCAAACAGCACCAATTTCTTATGGTTATTGCTAAAATTAAACAAGCTATGGAATATGAATACAACCAGCCCCCAATAGCTCTGTGAAGGCCAATTAAAATCTGATACGACAACCACCTTCGTTTTTCCAGGAAAGAGAGAAGTTTTATAAGACCAATTAGACAGCCTTGTTTTTTGAAAAACAAAAAAACTTTATTTCTGTAAACCGTTTTGAGTGCGGATGCTCTTGACGACCCCAATGCAGCACAGACTTCCCCCAACGAAATGAGCAAGGAAAAGAGAAAAAGAACGCTACCAAAAGTGCTCATGAACAACCAAGCCAATCGCATCTTTCTTTGAAAAAAAGGAAATCCTTTGGCCCCTGTGGTGCCACTGAGGATTAAACCCACAGACTCTCTGGTCCTGCAAGGGCGGGGCTCCCGCTGCACACGCTCTGTCCCCTGCTGTCCTTGCTGATCGGCTGGACCTCAGTTCCCATCCTGCACCCCGGGCCTCTCTCCCTAACATCCTCATCACTTGGGGAGCCCAGGACGTGACCCCTGAAAGACTCCTCCTGTTGAATCTGGACTTAGACCTTTGCCCCCACTCCACGCCGTCCTGAGATTTCGATCAAGAGGGTGGGAACGGGCCACTTCAGACCGATGGCAAAGCCAGGCAACTTTTAAGGCAAATTTTCTCTCTTCTCTTCTGGTCTGAGTCAGGCCTGCGCTTCTCTCCACCAAGCACCGTCTCGGATGGGCATGGAGCTTAGGCAACTTGGAATGGGGGGTTGGGGGGGCTCTGGAGCAACTCTCAGGGGCATGAGCCTGGCCAGCGGGACTCATGTGTGCTTGTGAAGGCCGCTGTTGAGGGCACGGCTCCCGGCACAGCCGTTGCCTCAGCGGGAAGCAGGCAGGCGCCAAGGAAAACCGAGATAGCAACGTGACCCAGGTGCCAGAAGCGACACGAGGTTGGTGGATGAAGCCGGGCAGGCTGCTTGTGCGTCAGAGAAATATCAGGAAAGGGTCACCACTGGAGGCGCCTCCAATCTGATGATGTGTGTGACCTTGGCATCAAAATGATTTTTCTTTAGAATAAGAAAGAAGGGCAAGGAGAAAGAATAAAAGAGAAAAGAAAGATGTTCAATGAGCTTCAAGGGCTAGAACACGGCAGGTGCACAAGGGAAGTGGGGAGGGGAGGTGGATATTGGACGGGGTGGTGGGCGTCGCCTCTCATCACGTCTCCTCTCCCTGGTGGGCTGGTGGGCTGGTAGCTGAGGCCGCGGTCCCCTCCCCTGGGGAGCAGGCAGATGACTTTGGCAAGGGGCGGGGTGCGTGGGGGGTTACTCCGTCTGGGCATCGTAATTGGCTCCGCCCGCCTTCTTGAGCTCATTCTTGATGAAATCTTCCTCCAGCTCCTTCCGATCGCTGATCACAAACTCTTTGGCGAAATTCTGTAGGAACAAAATAAAACACAGAGTTCCCGTTAAAAGAGAGGGGACGGGATGTGAGTGTTGCTCAGGCAACACACCAGGAAGTCTTGGCAACTAAAATACTAAGAAATGATCAAAACGAAAATGTGGGGGCTGAACGGTTCTGCAGGGGGAAAAAAAAAAACGTGGCCGGAGATCAGGAAATCAGAGATCCTGAGACCACGCAGAAAGGCCAGGGTCAGGTCTGGGTTCGGATTCTGGCTGTGTTGTTTTCCAGCTGTGCAGTCTTGAGCAAGTTCCTTCAACGTTCTATGCCTCCATTTCCTCATCTGAAAACCCATCTTGTCAGGAGAATAACAGAAGAGGAGGTTGGAAAGGCAGGCTGGCCTGCTGGTCAGTGTTTAACACCAGGCTCTCTCACAAAAGTGGTTAGGGGTGGATGGCAGCCTTCTACCCATTTCCATGGCTGGCATAAATCTCCCCACATTGGCTGATTACAAACTATCAACAGGGGCTAGTAAGTGGAGCTGGGAAGAGTGCATGACTGGCTGTCATCAGCTGGTACAAGGTAGTTTCAGACACTCCTGTGAAGTGGGGCCTCTGGTCCCAGGTCTGAGTGATCAGCCCAGACACTGGATGCAGTGAAGGTTGTACAGGGCTCTCCAGCCACACTCAGTTACTTGAAGGCGGGGGAATTGTTTGCATTCACTCAACAAACATGATGCCATGAGATGGGGCTGTAGCGATGAGCCAAACGGCTGTAGTTGTTGTGGTATACATGTCTCCATCATAAAACCCCACAGACCTAGCACCCACGAGGCTCTCGTAAATGTGTGTGGCCTGAATGAGTGCAGCAGGTGATCTAAGCCATGAAGAGTCAACAGGTATTTGAATACATGCATTATAAAACTGCCATAAGGAAAATGTCAGGATGGTGACAGGTAAGAATACGGATAAGTTACCAAAATATGAATAACAAGTCTGAAGGTCAGAACATCATCCACATAAAAAAAAGAGTCCATGAGGAAATAATGTAAACAATGACCACTGTATACATAGGGCCTATGTGACCAGACAGTGCCACAGATTAACAAACTTAATTCTTAAAACCTTTTAGCATGACTCAGCAATTCTACTCTCAGAGAGCTACCCAACAGAAATGAAAGCATATGTCCACACACTTGTATTCACAAATATTCATGGCAACATTATTCATAACAGTCAAAAACTGAAAACAACTCAAATGCCCATCAACACATGAAAGGGTAAACAAAATAGGGTCTATCCATATGATGGAATATTACTCAGTCATAAAAAGGAATGAGGTACTGATTCAGGCTACAACAGGGATGAACCTTAAAACCATTATGCTCAAAAAAACAAACAAACCATTATGCTCAGTGAGAGAAGCCAGACATGAAAGACCACATATTGTATGATTCCATTTATATGAAAGGTCCAGAAAAGGCAAATCCAGTGAGACAAAGTAGATTCCTGGTTTCTAGGAGCTAGAGATTGGAATAGAAAATGATGGAAATGCTTGAAAATTGAATTGCAATAATAGTTGCACAACCCTTAAATTAATACTAAAAATAATTGAACTGTAGACTTAGGGTGAGTTAATTTTGTGATGTGTAAATTATACCATAATAAAGCTGCTTTAAAAAAAAAAATCCTGTAATATATTAATAACCAACAGTATTTCCAATATGAAGATGACAAAACAAAGGCTGGAGATAATGACAGTTGCCCAAAGTCACACAGCTAGCAGGTACAGGTGACTCTAAAGCTGGCCTTCTTCTTTTGTTTTTTTACTTTTATTTATTTTTTAATTATTTTTATTTTTGGTTGCATTGGGTCTTTGTTACAGTGCACGGGCTTCTCCCTGCGGTGGCTTCTCTTGCTGCAGAGCACAGGCTCTAGGCACACAGGCTCAGTAGTTGGGGGCATATGGACTTAGTTGTTCCACAGCATGTGGAATCTTCCTGGATCAGGGATCAAACCCATGTTCCCCACATTGGCAGACGGATTCCTATCCCCTGCACCACGATGGAAGTCCTAAAGCTGACCTTCTTAAAAGTGTCACCATCTCCTTTAGGAGTGATGAAAATATTTTGGAATTGGATAGAGGTAGTGTCTGCACAACATTGTGAAGGTACAAAATGTCACTGAATTGTATATTTTTTAATGGTGGTTAATTTTATGTTATGTGAATTTCACCTCAATTTTAAAAAAGAGGGAGAAAGAAACAAAAAAAGAATGACTAAACCAGAAGCAATCTCAAGGTCAAGTTTCACAATATTAAGACAAAACATGCCAAGCCACCAAGAATACTAACAGGAAGGAAGAAAGGGGAGGTTAATATTTATCAAGCAACTAATACGTGCCAGGTGCAGCCTCACACATTTTCTCGCTTATCCTCCTTCAGTATATTAGCTTTTTTTTTTTTTTAAGATAAGTTCCACGGGTTGGGCTTGAAGAGATTGTGTAATCAGCCCAGATGACTAAACATCCTTTTCTACTCCCAGTCCGCCATGCTGCTGCTGCTAAGTCGCTTCAGTCGTGTCCGACTCTGTGCGACCCCATAGACGGCAGCCCACCAGGCTCCCCCGTCTCTGGGATTCTCCAGGCAAGAACACTGGAGTGGGTTGCCATTTCCTTCTCCAATGCATGAAAGTGAAAAGCAAAAGTGAAGTCGCTCAGTCGTGTCCGACTCTTCGCGACCCCATGGACCGCAGCCTACCAAGCTCCTCCGTCCATGGGATTGTCCAGGCAAGAGTACTGGAGTGGGTTGCCATTGCCTTCTCCATACCCAGTCTGCCATACTGTGCTGCTAAGGGTCTGTGTAAGTCATCAGCATAGAGTGAACACAGCAGAACAGCAGAGCAAGAAAGGGGAACCCAGAAATAACGTGTTTCTCAACCTGAGTCCCAGCAGCAGGGGTGGGGCGAAGAGCAAACCAGGAGGAGGAAGCCCCACAGCTCAAGATGCCCATAGAAGGAAGTCCAAAGTTCCTCTGCCCCGTGATAGCTATATATGGCTATCTAGAGAAACAAGAACACTTGCGCTTGTGTCTGTTAGCCATTAGACAATTTAGATTAAGAAGAGGCTTGATAAGGTCTGAGAAATCCACAGTGAAAGCGCACACAGAGCACATCCCCCTTAAAACCACAAGTATACGGGAAATCGAATCATAGCTAAAGAGGCAAACCAGGGTAGCAGAACCCAGTGAAATACAGCATAACAATAAATGTAAATGAACAAAATTACGTTAAAAAAAAATCTGTGTCTCAAACTGTAAAGATAAAACTCAAACCCTTTACATTTGCGAATTTGAGACATGCTTAAAACCAAAATTTTTTGACATGTTTGCCAAAACTGATTCTTTCGAACAAAAGTACAGAGACAAGCAGGCTCATCCATGCCTACTATTGGAATCAGCCCCCTCCCTCCAGAGGATAGACAGGAAGTGGCCAGCCACATAGAGGTGGTCCTGGCGGGCCTGGAGGGGCTCCCCCACCACAGGATGTTGGGGTGGAGTTTGTGGGAGGGCAGAGGCTTCAAAAAGGTGAGATCCCCTGAGGGTGTGGACTCTGCAAAAAGTCCCCCAAAGGTCTGAGTTAACCTAAACCCAACCCAAAATGATGGTACACTTCTCCACCTCTGTTCCTCCTAGGGTCCTCACAGAGCGGGCATTCAATATGGCAAGGGAGGCGCAACCACCTCTGGGGAGTGGGCTTAAATGTGAGTTTTCACAAACAGGCAGAAACAGTAAAAATGATTCTGTGGACAGCCAGACCTCGATGTAGGAGCAATGCCTGTGGGACTTTGGGGCCTGCAAGGACTCGCCCACACTGAAAACCACAAAGAACACATCTACAGAAAGCAGGGCGGCCACAACTTGCCATGTGCACACCCTGGCCTCTCAACCACAGTCCCTGGCACCCTCCAGGTACCACCAACACCCCTGGAGAAGAGGCAGGCCACACGAAGGCTGCAAGCTGCAGGGCGCGAGTGGGAATCGTAAATTTGCTAGAAGCCACACCGAAACAAGTAATTTTGTTCTCCATACTGAATCTCAGAAAGCCAGTGCACTCGGCACACAGCAGTGTGACAAGCCAGGCTGCACATGCTCTGTGGCCACACGTGGCCAGTGGCAGTCCGGGTCCAGAGAGAACAGGAAAGAGCCTGAAAGAATAACGTGCTCAGGGACTTCCCTGGTAGTCCAGTGGCTAAGACCCTCCCAATTCAGGGGACCTAGGTTCCTTCCCTGGTCAGGAAACTAGATCTCACATGCCATAGCTAAGAGTTCGAATGTTGTGACTTAAGATCTCGCGTGCTGCAACTAAGACCCAGAACAGCCGAATGAGTGAATAAGAAAATGTGTATGGCTGAGTCCCTTTGCTGTGCACCTGAAACTATCACAACATTGTTAATCAGCTATCCTTCCACATAAAATAAAAAGTTAAAAAAAATAAAAACAAAAAAGAATAATGTGCTCAGTCAAGCAGACGCATTAATCATAAAATATTAGAGCTGATCTGGGTGGGGGAGGAGAGCCTCCTGGGGCAGGAGTGGGTGGGTGCTGGATCCATGTCTTGATCTGGGCGGTAGTGTCATGGGTGTGTACAAAAATTCCACATTTTAGAATTCATAAATTCATCAAACTGTACACCTAAGATACATGTGCTTTCCTCTATGCGTACCTTGGTTAACAAAATAAAGTCAGGCTGAGGGGGTATTGAGCTGAAAGAGCTTTGAGACCCTGACATTCACCCCCTCATTTGATAGAGAATAAGGAAGAGACAGGGAGAGGGGGAGCGATTCGTCCCAGGGAACACAGCAGCATCACACTGGGGCCCCGGGGACAGGCCCTCTCTCCCTGACATACTACCTGGTAGGCTGCGCGCCCCTCCCACGCCAGCAGCCAACACACCCTTCAGGCTGCCAGAGCCACATGCCAAGGACTTCAAAGCAAAATGTGCTGGCCTGGGGGCACTGTCACCTAGAGTTCTAGAAAGATCTTCGTCATGTCTGGGAACTCGGTGTCCCTGGCTGACAGCCTGCAGACAGGGTCTCTCCCTTTTCTGCCAGGGCAAGACTTCTCAAAGGAAGATGCCTCATCCAGCTAACCAGGACTCCTAGATGGCTTGGAGACACACTGATCAAATTCAGGACACATTCTGTCCCCAGGACGTTTCTCAAGAGCATTTAAGCTCATCCTTCAAAGACAGAGGATGGACATTGGTCTGCTTCCAAGGAGGGCAACTCTAGAGAAGGACAAGGGTTAGGAAGTGGTGCTCTATAGACAGTCAAGAATCTATTTGCAAGGCTGGTCTGAAAAGTGCATGAGTATTGTATTTTCCCATCCTTGGTTTTAAATCATCTCACTTGTATTACTTTTAAAATACTATTTATTTGGCTGCGCTGGGTCTTAGTTGCAGCAGTCAGGATCTTTATCATCGTGGCAGCACGCGGGTTCTTCAGCCGCAGCGTGCGAGCTCTTAGTTGTATGTGGGATCTAGTTCCCTGACCAAGGATTGAACCCAGCCCCCGTGCATCGGGAGAGTGGAGTCTTAGCCACTGGACTGCCAGAGAAGTCCCAAAATCATCTAGGTTTTAAATGGCCCCCAACTGCCTGGGTTTAAGCCCCGGCTTCAGTCCTAAAATGTACTGGGAGTGGCCTGGGCCACATACCGAGACAGCTGCCCGTGTGCATTTCCAGAAGCCTGACCCTCCCCAGAAACTTACCTACCTGATCCTCACTTTCCTCTCTCAAGTGAGGACAGTAAGAGGACTTACATCCTGTAAGGATCTGATGAGTGTGCCTAGTGCAGAGCAAGTGCTCAAGAATGACTAGGTAATATTTCACAAGATTATGGATTTTCTTCATTCTCAAGATTGTTAGGGGAGTCTGTGAGCTCTAAAGAAGTTTTCTGAAATGCTCAGAATGTATAGGGTGTGGCGAAGTTGCCTTTCTCTCACCCACACTGACTTCTCCATCCTCACTCTTTACTTTTTAATGAAGGGAAGTCTGAGGAATTTCTCAGAATAAGCGAGATAGTGACACAGGCTCTCCTCAACCTTGCAGAAAGAAGACAGCAAATCCAGCTGCTCACTCAAAAGCTGAGGACAGAATTAGCCATGGGAAGACAGAGAGGAGGCCCGTGGGGGCAGAAGTGTGTCTGGTCTTCTACCCAGAACATAAGGACCATGATGAGTTGCTACCCTACACAGAGAACACAGGTGCCGGGAAGGTCTGGGGAGAAAAAGTGAGTTAAGTCTGTGATGCCAGCAATGTACATTTCTACAAGGTGATGTCAAGGAGGAGGGTTGACCTTCATTGTATCCTAAGATAATGAGAGCTAATGCAAATCACTCTTCCAATTAACACATGCCTACTGAACATCTATTATATGCCAGATACTCTCTGAGGCCCTGGGAAGTCAAAATCTGATAGTAATAGGTCCCTCTGACAGTCTCAGAGCAGAGAAAAAGAACCAGGAGGGCTCTAAAAGGCCCTGCAGGAAGCAGTCAATGGCTCTAGGCCCTGGTCTCCATCCGCATGAAAGAAGTGGTCTGGATGGTGGGTCTGCCAGTTCTTTCCCCACCAACCATCCTCGGATATGCACCTGAGCCTCCAGAGCCCACGGGACAAAGTTCCACCTTGGCCACCAGAATCCAAGGAGCAGTGAGAGAAACCAGCACAGAAATGTCAACTTTGGGGTCTGAGCATGACTTTTGAAAAGAAGGCTGTGTGCTGGCTTCAGGCCCATCCCAAACTCTTGCAAAAAAGGGGGTGGGGGGTGGGGAATGGAACCTCCCCTCCCACCTGTGTGAGGTAGGGCAGTGTGTGTGGGCAGTGAGATGGGGCAGTGGGTGGATGGGACACATGCTGGCCACAATAATGTATCTTTTCCCCAAGTGGGCGAAGATTAATTATAAACCAAAGACCTGGGCGTGCTGAAGAAAAGCAGTTGGTTCCCAGCAGCCTGCATCTTGCTAAAAGAAAAGGCACCCTCCAAGGAACATAGGCCAGATGAAAACGCACAGCATTAAACCTGCCAACCCCTCCTGGGCCCCCTACACCTTCCCTCCTACAACTATTCTACAGAGTCTCAGAGACCAAGGTTTTAAAAGTCCTTCCAGTAGGGTATATTTACTGAAAAAGAACAGGTTCCTGTAACTGGCATGAGTCGTCATAGACAAGGGAAAAACAAGTAGGTTGAAATGGTATGGTCCAATGATTGACAGAATTTGGGAACGTAGGCACCTCCATCATTGTCACAGGTCAGGAATGACACTACCCTACTTCACTAAGGAGAGGACAAAGGACGAGAGAGGAGCATGCGGTGGCATTCCAAGCGGACTCAAGGTAACTGCCCAACATGGATGGATGGTGGAAAGGCATGATGTCCTCCAGCATGCTGGGCTCGGTCTGAGTTCAAACCAATTACAGGCAGCTGTCTCCATGCCTTGAATCCTGACCCTGCAGGGTCACCCACCTCTTTAGCATTTGAGTAACTGCCTGGATTCTGACCCCTGCCTTCCTGGACCATGAATATTTACAAGAGCCCGACTCCACTTTGCCTGATTTCTGACAAGACTCCATCTAGATCAAGGATGGTAAGAATGTGGGAATTGTGGGCTTCCCTGGTGGTCCAGTGGTTAAGAATCTGCTCTGCAGTGCAGGGGACATGAATTCAATCCCTGATTGGGGAACTAAAATCCCACAGTCCATGGGGCAACTAAACCCAAGCATTGCAATGAAAGATCCTGCATGACACAACAAGACCCCAAGTGCAGCAAGTAAGAGCCGACACAGCCATATAAATAAATATATATAAAAAGAAGGGAGGAACAAGCTCCACTCTCTCCTTCGGTACCCACAGCAGACATCACAAATCAGTCCTGACACTTTCTCCACTGAGTCCAGACTTAACCTCAGAATCCTCCTTAATCCAGACCTCCAAATGGCCCCTGCTATCAATCAACTGACAAGAAATATTAATCCAGTTTAGGACTTCAATTTCTGCCTGGTTGAAGCTGTGGCTAGCATTTCTTTCCTTTTTTAACTTGGAGTATAACTGCTTGAGAAAACCATAGTTCAAAAAGACAAACGTACCCCAGTGTTCATTGCAGCACTATTTACACAATAGCCAGGACATGGGAACAACCTAAATGTCCATTAACAGATCCATGCATAAAGAAGATGTGATACATATATGCAATGGAATATTGCTCAGCCATAAAAAGTGGTTAGTGTTTCTTGCTCCTCAGCAATACTCACTTTTGGGAATTTTTCCCAAAGGAAAAATTCAACAGAATTTTTTAAAAACTACAACATGTATACTCACAGATGTTCACTGTCAGTAAATACCAGACTGCTTTCACTTTTCAACAAAAGTTGAGTAAATAAGTAAATAGCACCTACGTTGAACAGTTCCTACATGGCAGGTACTTAGGATACACAGTATTTTATTTAATTTTTACAATTCTATGAGTTAGATATTATCATCCCCAATTTTCAGAGGAAGCTGAAGCTCAGGGAAGTGAAATAGCCGGCACAAGGTCACACACATCGTGGGGTGGGGCTGGGACCCAAACCCATGTTTAATTCCACACCAAGGTCTTCATCAGAAGAATGAAAACCACATACACACACACATACACACACACACACACACACACAATCCCACATCCACTGAACAGAATAGTATTCAGCCATTAAAATTATGAAAACAGAAAACATCTGTGAAATGTTACATAAAAGGACACACCCTGCACCTCTGCGATGGTTTGTAATAATACATATCATGAAGCCAGGGCTCCTGGGGAATTAGCAGACTTAGCTGTGTGGCTGACCATCACCTAGGTCCTTAATTTTGTCCTAACCATTTTTTCAAAACCACACCGCCCAGGGATAAACCAGACAGGGGAAAGAACAGAGAGCCTAGAGCTCATTCTAGGAGGGACTCTCAAAAGGCAGGGTGCCGGGGACAAACTACGACAAGAGAAGGACAGAGGTGGGGGTGGTCCCTGCAAGGGAAGAGACAGAGGGAGGGAACACCTGAAAGAGTCAGAGGTAGAGGGCACAGGCAGCTTTCTCAACAAGCACCATGGGGTGTGCAGGTCATACTGGGAGACCTGTCTGGACTCAGCGCTTGGGCTCCTTCGGTAAAGACCTGCACGGCTCTAATCTGATGTCCCCAGTGCATGGAAACCGTCTGCTGTGAGTCTCAGGAATCACTGTGTGGCCATCAGGAGGCTGGCCACTGGGGGGATGTGGGGGGTGGTGGTGGCAGGCAGGCACCACGCCAAGGCAGGCTGGCCCAGGGCTGGGACCCATCTGGGGTTTTAGTGACGGGCACCCGGCCACTACCTGCTGGCAGAGCTCTCAGCCTGTGAAAGCGACTTGCATTTACATGCCAGGCTCAGGGTGTGGGCATCTTCCTCTTTCTCCCATGAGCTTTTAACCTCTTGGTAACAGAAGTATAGAACCACGTTCCCCACTGCCCTCCCCACGACTAAAATGGCCTCTGAGCCCCATCATCTGGCTTCTGTCTCGACACTCACCCTTGGCTTGAGGCGGCACCCCTCCAAGCCTCAGTTTCCTAATCTGTACATTGGACGCATAATGGCACCTGCCCCTCCACACAGGATCCTGGCACCACCATTCACAGGCAGCTCGGGACCTTACTGTTTGTGTGTGTGTGTGTGTGTCTGCCTGTCTGTGTGTTTACATTTATATATCTATACATATATATATGTATGTATATATATGTGTGTGTGTATATATACATATATTTATCCGGTTGTACCAGATCTTGGTTGTGTTGTGGCATATGGGATCTAGTTTCCCAACCAAGGATCAAACCCATGCCTCTTGCATTGGGAACATGGTGTCTTAGCCATTGAACCCCCAGGCAAGTCCCTATGTTTTCAATACAGGACTCGATCACCAGAAAGCCCCCTTGCGTGAGTCCAGGCCCAGGTGAAACACATGGGCACAAAAGGCCCTTTCTGGTTCTGTGAAGACTAACGGGCCAAACCACAGGCTTGAAGAAGCATAAAGCTCCCCATAAAAACAGCCCTTTTAAAGAGGGATCAGGCATCTAAGCTGGTCCCCCAAGTGGCGGGCAGCGCTGATGCTCTGCAAGCGACAACAGCAGCCTCATAAATCTCCTGACACCGAGGTGCATGGGTTCTTCCCGCTGATCCAATCAGCTCTCACCTCTGCTTTCCACTGAAACAAAAGAGGAGCCTGTGGAAATTCCAATCCACCCTCAATCCCCTCCCTGAGTGTAAATGGCTTTCACAACTTAATTCAGCCCGAAGAGCAGTTGCTGAACATTTACTAGCTTTTGTCCTAGAATAAGAATAAGGCACAGACTACAGCCTACATGAACAGATCTATTTCTTCACATTTTAGCATGTTTTAGTACTTTTCTAGGTACGAGAAATGCAAATAAAGCAGCCATGGTCTCTGCCCTTGAGATTACTTTCTAGGGCCACTTAATTATAATTCAAGGCATTTGGGCTACAGTACAAACACAGGAACAATTAATTCTGATTGAGGCTGGTAGGAGAATGGGATAAAAAATCAGGGTTGTGAAGGATGAATAGGAGTTTATCAGTCACTAAAAGGAGAAACCTTTTCACTTCCTTTGTTTTTCTTTCATCCTTCCAACAGCTCTGTGAGAATCTACATTCTCTTTAAGTGAGAACAGCTTCTAGAGATAAAGTTACTTGCCCAAGGTCCTAGGGTGAAAGGTTAATAAAGCTGGAATATCAACTTGGATCTCACTCCCCTTAGGCCCATGATCTCTTCCATTGGACACAGCAGTATTTAAAAAAGAAGGAAACACTGCAATGATGTTCAGTTTCCAGTTTCAAAAAAAAAAAAATTCTAACATCAAGGAAGATCGAGAACCAGGTCAGTAAATTAAAAAATTAAATGTAAGAGGTTTGTTTCCTGCAGATCTTCTCAGAGCCTTTAATGTGTCATGTGAGTATATAAAAGTAGAGTTTCCAAAAGGTATGTTGGCCTCAGAACATTCCTCTTGGTGCTAGAGGACTTTGGGAAGCATGTAGTGGGCTGAAGTGACAGAGTCAGGGTCCCTGGCCAGTCTGCAAGCACAGGGGACCTTGAGCAACTTCCCCAACTTTTCCTGGTCCCCAGATTCCTCATCTATAAAATGCAGATGATGGCAGAACTGGCCTTGTGAAGAAGAAATCACTTCAGTATGTGGAAAGTCCTTGAAAGTGCCAGGCATAAGGTAAGGGCACAGTAAAACTCTTGTTATAAACTACCGCACTTGTACATAACCATGAACCCCCTGGAAGAGAGTTAGGACATCTGGTCCTGGCCCTGTGGATGGATGGGTCCAGTGTGTAAACTGCCCCTGCTCCTGGGGTTCAGAAGCATTACATTACACTGATGGCTCCATGAAGTCACTGACAGGCACGTCCTTCCCACCTCCGCTTCCCCTTAGAGGAAACACTCCCTGCTGTTCTCTTCCCAGAGCTGAAAGCCAAGATGTACCTCCGGGTAATTGGTTCCATGAGCATTCATATGATGTTCAAAAATAAAAAAAGAGATAAAAGGACCACGTGAATACAGAGCTTCTGCAAGACCAGCACAATGCTCCATCGACCGAGTCTGTTTCTAAATCGAGACAGCCTGGCCCGGCGCGGGCTGGTCTCTGACAGGGGCCACTGCATTGTCCCTCTCACCCCGCAGCGGCGCCGGGACAATGGGCTGGGTGTTGTGTCGCCAGCACCAGCCAGGCGTTTCTGTGCGGCAGGCGACGGCTGTGATGAGGCAGCCACACACCCTGTCCACTCAGCGCATTCCAGGCCCAAGTCTGGGTGCTGCCGTCGCCCAGCCCGACACCCCGTTGCTGCCCCCAGCCTTGCTGGCCTCGTCTTGTTCTCCACCAGCCTCAGAGGCACCTCAGCATCTCAGCCTGGCTCTGAACACAGACTAGAGACCCGCCATCAAACCTCCTGACATTTGACTCCTCGGGGCTCCAGCCCCAGGCCGGCTGCTTGTTAGCTATGGCTTGAGGCAAGTCTTATCACTGCTCAGGGCTAGGCTTAGGGTTACTCTCCTACCTGATGCACCTAGGCACAGACCCCAGGTGAGGTTCGGATTGTTTTGAGGTCAGCACCAGCAAGGGTGAGTGAGGCTGGAACCTTCCTATGTTGCTGACGGTTGTGACTTTGGTCCAAGCCATTTGTAAGATAGTTAGGCAGGATGGTTCAAAAACAAGATTCATGCCCCACGTCAGGGACTCAGCATGTAGACCTGTCAGCCATCAGGGAAACCAGAAAGTTGTGTATCACAATGGTGTCGAACCAGGAAAGCTGGGAGTAATCGCAACTACACTCCCAGAATGCTACCAGACACTGTTCTAATCGCTTTTCCTGATAGTCGCTCATTCAATCCCCACAACAACCCCAGGAGGCAGATACTATACCAGCCCTGCTTGGACATCAGGCCCAGAGGAGAGCAACTTGCCCAGGGCTGCACGCTGAATGGCAGGACTGAAACCTGAACTCACTCCATCTGGGTCCAAAGGCTACACCCAGACCACTGCACTGCACACTGTCTCTTTGTCTGACAAAGTAAAACTTCCTTTAAAAGTAATACGCTGTGATAAACAAAGTACCCCCTAAACAAATGAAACAATTTCAGAATATATACAAACAGAATAGGAAACAGCAGGAAAACTCATCCAATTCATTTTTTTTTTAAGAAAAAAAATTTTTTTGCTGTGGACCATTTTTAAAGTCTTTATTGAATTTGTTACAAGATTGTTTCTGTTTTTTGTTTTGGTGTTTTGGCCAGGAGGCGTGTGGGATCCTAGCTCCCCAACCCAGGATTGAACCCACACCTTCTGCACTGGAAGGCAAAGTCAACCGCCAGGGAAGTCCCAATCCAACTTATTTTTAAATGAGGAAACTGAGGCCCAGGAAGGGAGAGAGACCTGCCCACAGGCAGGCAGGTGCCATAAAGACCCACGTTTCTTGATTTCAGTGGCTCTACATTCATTTATGGGCTTCCCTGGTGGCACAGGGAATGCGCCTGCCAATGCAGGAGATACAGATTCGATCCCTGGGTCAGGAAGATCCTCTGGAAAAGGAAATGGCAACCCACTCCAGTATTCTTGCCTGGAGAATCCCATGGACAGAGGAGCCTGGTGGGCTACAGTTCATGGGGTCGCAAAAAGTCGGACATGACTGAGCAACTGAACTGAACTGAACGTTTCATACAAAGCATAAGGATGTGGGGTATTTTTATTATTACAAGAAAAGGTTAGGAATAACCTTAAATTAAAACTCAATCCATTTATTCTTCACATTAAAATAGTGGTAAAAGGCAGCTGGGGATGTGATCCTGTCCCAAGACAAGGAATCCAGAATGGCCATCTGGAGACCCCTTAGAGAACATCTGCTGAGTCCCCACTAAGCAGAGGAGAAAACTGACCTGCCAGCATCAGCATGATTTTAATGACTGTTGGAAGATACCATTACACCAGTAAAATCAACCCTTTGTAACATAAATGGCTGTATTTACAACTGTAGTATAAACGTGAGGTCTTGTAACAGCTTCAGGTAATAAACCTTTTTACATGCAGAGGTGGGAAATGCAAAAGGTAATGGTCAAAATATCACATTGCACCTGCAGTTCAAGATCAAGCAAGCATCCACTATGCTCTTCATCTACCAGCATCCTTTTAACAACTGGAGTCAGTTTGGAGCTGCCAGTCATGAGGCCCCACCCCTCCTGGCCCCATTGGATGTGCGTGTGACCTAAGCTGGGCCAATTGGATCATTTTAAGGGAATGATTGACACTAAGGGAGGAGGATTCTCTCTTCCCTTGGGATCAAGACCCAGAACAGCCACCAGGCCTGGACCATTTCTCCTGCTGCACAGAGGCCACCTGGGGCCACACACAGAGGAAAGAGAAAAGAGAAAAGAAAAGAAGCTACGGCTTCAGCTGTGGATCCAGCCACACCTAAAGCTGGCAACCCCTGCACTTCCTAGATCAGAGAGCCAAGCAACTCCCCTTTTGCTGCAATATGTTAGAGTTTACAAACGAATTATAACCAATACTCCCAACTGAAGTCTTTCCACCAAAGAATCATATTTCCCCAAACCACCCTCTACCCACTTCACCAAACTGAGAAGAGTTTTAGATGTAACAGGAACTCTGCAGATTGCTACTAGGGACAGAGTTTCCCTCGGGGGTGATTTTAAAAGCTCTGCAATTTTTGGACAATGGCGGTGACCGCCCAACACTAAATGTATGTCACACCACTGAATGGCACACTAAAAGGGCTAACATCTTATGTTATTCCATTCTACCACAGTCTTAAAAATGGAAAGAAAACAGGGGCTCTGCAAGATTTGAAAGACCGCCCCCACTGGGCGCGCCCTAGCCCACACCCTCTCCCACGGTGTGCTGCTCTCCCAACCACACTGGGCTGGCCGATGAGAGGCTAAGCGTGCATGCTAGAGTCCAGTGGGAGACCTCTGGTCGTGGACATGCATTCTTCTGCATTTTCCATTCTATTGCCACAAAGGAGACCCTTGAAAGCTGGTTAACCATTAAAGCCTCCAACTGTCCAGGAGAAAAACAGCTCGAGGGGTTGAGTAGGCGGCTGCCCCAAGAAAGGGTGCCAGTGCTGGACAGGGTGTCAGCTGCAGTATTCGCTGGTAATGCTGATTAGACTAGGAAGTGAGTGACATTTATGGAACATTTACTACATCCCAGGCATAGTGCTGGCCCTTTAGGAGGTAATTTGACATATACCTTTTTTTTACGTGCCATATATATATATATATATATATATATGTATATATATTTTAATTTTGGGCTCAAATATTTTAAAATTTCATTTTATTTGTTTTTGGCCACACCAGCACATGTGGGAACTTAGTTCTCTGGCCAAGAATTGAACCTGTGCCCCCTGCATTGGAAGTGAAGAGTCTTAACCACTGGCCACCAGAGAAGTCCTAGCCTATTCCTTTTTAAAGCAATTTTCACCCCTGTTAACTCCAGAACACTGCCCCTCCTGAAAGGGCGCTCTAAAGAAACAATTCAGTGTAGGACGGGAAGGAGCTACACGTATTAAAATGTTGGTTGAAACGTATTATTTATAACAATAAAAATGGGAAGGAACTCAAGAGGCTAACACCAGGGGGATTTTCAATCCATCACAGTACACTTGTGAAACCGGACGGTCGGCAGCCAGAAAAACGTTCATTACAAAGACTCTGCAGACACATAATTTATGTAATCATGTTATGTTAGGAAAAATGAAGCTGATTAGGTGTGATTCATAGGCTGTGACTGTAGCAATGCAGAGGGGAGTGAGCTCACCCACAGGACTGGTAGGAGAGATGGAAAAATTGGCCGTAATAATAGAATGATAAGAGTTCTCTCCTATTATTATTTTTTAATAGAAGTTTTATTTGGGGATAGTTTTGGATTTAGAGGAAAGTTGCAAGAGACGGCACCAAGAGTTCCCACGTACCCCACGGCCACTTTGACAACTGTGAACATCTGATGTTACCATGGTACATTTGTCACAGCCAGGAAGCCAACACTGGAACGTGATACTAACTAAACCCCAGACTTCATTCCGACTTCACCAGTTTTTCTATCCTAGGATCCAATCCAGGACACCACACTGCATTCGGCAGATTTTTGTGTGTATGCGTTTCTTGTTTTTTAGGATCCAATGGCTTTTTGTATATTCACAGATATGAGCAACCAACCACCACAGATTTTAGAACAGTTTAGAATATTTTCATCACCTCTAAGGAAGCTCTGTACCAGTTAGCCATCCACTCCCTATCATGGGTTTTGGGAAATCCTTCTGCAAGATGGAGATCCCTTTGGCAGGGAGAAAACCCTCTCCCCTCCACCTCCTTTCCCCAGTTTATCATTCTGGAATTTGGATTTTTTTTTAATAACTTTATTGATTTGCTTATTCAGGCTATGCTGGGTCTCCACTGCTGCATGGGCTTTTCTCTAGTTGCGGGGAGCCAGGGCTACTCTCTAGTTGTGGTGTGAGGGCTTCTCATTGTGGTGGCTTCTCTTGTTGAGGAGCACAGGCTCCAAGACGCACAGGCTTCAGTAGTTGTGGCTCCCTGGCTCTAGAGCCCAGGCTCAATAGTGTTGGTGCACAGGCTTAATTGCTCCACAACGTGTGAGATCTTCCAGGACCAGGGATCAAACTCCTGTCTCCTGCACTGGCAGGCAGATTCTTTACCACTGAGCCACCAAGGAAGCCCTAGAATTTGGATTTTTTTTTTTTCTCAGCATGACCCCATGCCCTAGCTTCAAATGAACTGCTTTGGAAGTTTCCAATAGTGTCAATTTTTGTTATGTCCAGAATGCAAAAATAAAAAACTTTAAAATGGGGAGCTCTAATGTAGAGCTATTTAGAAGCCCAGGGACAAAACCAAGGGTACACTATTTTCCCCTCTTCCTCTCAGTCTAACAGGGACACAGGAGTAAATCAGCCACCACCAGTGCCCAGCTACCCAGTCTAAGGATCTGTGCCATTGCTGATACAGCCTTTGTCATTCTAGGGTCATCAAAGTCATCTTTAAACCCCTGCTGGTGTCCGTGTGATTGACATTTATTCATTCAGCAAGTGTCATTGCGCTCCTACTGTGTGCTAGACACCACTCAGAAGGCACTCGTGAACTCTCTCTTTGGGTCCTCATGGCCACGGCTGGAATTCCTCCATCACCCACAGGAAGTGGCGCCATTTTGGTCATTCCTCCAGCCCCCTTCTCCATGAGCTGCCTGCCCCACCCAGAAAGGTAGACACCAGCCACCACGTTTCTAGTATTCGATGGTCAGGATCACAAATGCGGCTACTGTACCCAAAAAGCAATTTGGGGTCCCTCTCACCAGTGTTGCTAGTGGTCCAGGGACTTAGCACGACACGTTCAAAGTCACGGACCAAGGAGCCAAGCCAGCCCCTTGTGTCCCTACTGGATGGTGACCCTTTGCAGAATGTGACCCCCACCCCCAGACCCTAAGAGAACAGAAAGACGGTTACCTGCACCACCTCCTTCACCAGGGTCTTGTCGGTGCCAGTCTTAGCGCGCTGCAGCCCGCTGACGTTCTCACCAATCCATGTGATGAGGGCGAACTTGGACCTCTTGCTCATCGCATCCCCGGTGGTGAAGCGCACGAAGGCAAACAATCGGATGTCATCTGCACCAACAGCAAAAGGAGGGCAAGGTGCTTGGTTAGAACACCCAGATCCACACCCCCAGGCGGGGCTCTGAACCTCAAGGGCGCCCAGAGCGACACAGAAGGCACCACCGTTCCCTCCTTCTATCCTGACAACCATGCTGCAGGCGGAGATGCCCAGTTCACAGACATGAGGCGGAAGCGCAGAAGGGCCCCGGGACACTCCCGAGGCTGCACAGGCAGAGGGAGCCCAGGCCTCTCTGGCTGCCATGCCCGCCACCCTGCCCTCCCCTCAAATAGTCACGCCTCAAATTCTGAATCTGATTCAGGGAACAAAAGGTTGTCAACTGTTTTTATCCCAAATCTTTGAGGCCCTATTTGGAACAGGAAAGCCACACAGTAGAGAGATAGGAACCGAGCTGGGGTGGGGGTGGGGGGCAGGGAACAAAGACAGTGGCCCTCCTTCTGGCCTGGGATTCAGCTTGGGGCCCCCTGGGCATTCTTAGATTGTGGCCAGACAATTAGGCCAATAAAGAATTCTGAGCATTTTTCCACTAGGTGTGTTATGCCTGTTGTGTGTGTGTGTGTGTGTGTGTGTGTGTGTGTGAGCACGCGCACGCGCACACGCATGTGTGTCTCTACCTCGGCACTCTGGTCATTTGGGGCTGGCTGGTTCTTACTGGTGGGGTCGTCTTGTGCATTGGAGGACCCTGAGCAGCAACCCGGGCCTCCCCTCCTCCATGCCAATATCATACCCCTCACCCCAGGATGACAACCAACAATGTCTCCAGCCATTACCCAATATTCCCTGGGGAACGGAACCACCCCCAGCCGCTGCCAGGTGAGCACCAATTTTTAGACTTACTTTATATCCCCATTTAATCAGGGCCCCTTTGAGTTTTGCACCAAAATCCAGCACTTTTTGTTGAGGGCATCACATATCCTTACTCAGATTAACCCCTAAACAGTTCACATGTCAACTGCAGTTATCAGTGAAGTCTCGATTCAGCCCCTCCCTGGTGATGGCTAGGATGCAGGTTGCTGTTCAGTCAGTTCAGTCGCTCAGTCGTGTCCCAACTCTTCGCGACCCCATGGACCTCTGCACGCCAGGCTTCCCTGTCCATCACCAGCTCCCGAAGCTTGCTCAAACTCATGTCTATCAAGTCGGTGCTGCTGGTTTGGGGTTATTCGTCCTGTACCTGCCCCCTGACTCAGCTCATGCTCTCAAATGGCTTTTCCTTGCTCGCTTTAGGATTTCTCAGGGACCCAATGACTCATGGAGCTGTGTTTCCCAAGCACTGTGTGCGTCTGAATCACCTGACATCTCGCTTAAATGCAGATTCCAATTCGGCAGGTCTAGGATGGGACCCTGGGGTCTGCATTCCTAACTAGCTCCGAGGTGATACTGATGCTGTTAGTCAAAGGATCACTCTTTGAGGTTTCATCACTTTACTCTCTTAAAACAAAGGCATCTTGGGCTTCCCTGGTGGTCCAGTGGTTAAGAATCCATCTGCCAATGCAGGCGACATGGGTTTGATCCTGCTCTGGGAAACTGCCACATGCCAAGATGCAACTAAGCCTCTTCACCACAAGCACTACACTCTGAGCCTGCACTATGGAGCCCATGAGCTGCAACTACTGAGCCCATGTGCCGCAATTACTGAAGCCCTCATGGCCGAGAGCCTGTGTTCTGCAACAAGAGAAGCCACCATAATGAGAAGCCCGAGCACTGCCACTAGAGAGAAGCCCCCGCTCTCTGAAATGAGAGAAAGCCCTCAAGCAGCAAAAAAAGACCCAGCGCAGCCAATAAATACATAAACAAACAAACAAAAACCAAGGCATCTTGATCCTAGAATCATTCCAGGTGCCTCCATGTGGAATCCCATACAAAGTATAGGCTCACACAAAGACCCAAGACCACCAGCCTTCTGAGTGTGATGGAGACAGTCCACACTGGCTGGTTAGTACCTCAAAGCCCAAGTTCATCCTAGACAACAAGCCAGCCAGTCTAGCAGGGAACCATGTGACCTGGGGGAGCTAAGACACAGCCCTCGACAGGGCACGGACTCCAGATTCAAACTTTACATCCAAGCATTTCTTAAAGGAAACAGATCGTAATTGCCATTCACGCTGACACAGCACCCTTCAGTTTATGGGTTAGTATTCATCGGGTCTTCATAAGGATGCGGAGAGGTGGGCCATGGTGGGCATCGTGGTCACCATTATCTACATCCAAACCACCATTTGGGAGATGAAGCCAGGAGGTCATGTGACATGCCCAAGGTAACACACCAAGGACAAGCCAGCTTGGAGCCAAGGTATGTCTCAGGTGTGTCTCCCCAGCCCTCCTCCTTTAGGGAACTGCCCCCACCAGCCATGGGAGGCTGGTGGGAGCCCATCCCAGGACTTGACCACAGGGGTCAGTGGGTGACAATGCGGTGAGGACAGAGAAGAAAGACAAGTCTCAGGGACACTTCATGGGCCAAATTAACATGGCTTAGTGACCGACATACATCTCACATGTATGGATGTGAGAGCTGGACCGTAAAGAAGGCTGAGCGTTGCAGAATTGACACTTTCAAACTGTAGCGCTGGAGAAGACTCTTGAGAGTCCCTTGGACGGCAAGGTGATCAAACCAGTCAATCCTGGAAATCAACTCTGAATATTCACTGGAAGGAATGATGCTGAAGCTGAAGCTCCAATACTTTGCCACCTGATGCGAAGAGCTGACTCACTGGAAAAGACCCTGATGCTGGGAAAAACTGAGGGCAAGAGGAGAAGAGGGTGACAGAGGATGAGATGGTTGGATGGTATCACTGACTTGATGGACATGAGTTTGAGCAAACTCAGGTAGATAGTGAAAGACAGGGAAGCCTGGCATGCTGCAGTCCATGGGGTCTCAAAGAGTCAGATTTGACCTAGCAACCAAACAACAAGTGACCGACTGGCTGTGGGAAATGAGGAAGGAGAGAAGTCTGGGAACAGGAGACCACATGAGTGCCATCTCTAACTCCCTGAGGAATCTGACTTAATCCCCAAACATCTGAGCCTCAGTTGGCCTCATTTGAAAAATGGGGTGATTTTTCGGTCCTCCCCATTTTTTCTTTTATGGAGGTAAACGTCACACCACAAAAAATTCACCATTTTAACTATTTTAAAGCATCCAAGTCAGTGGCACTTAGGACATCCACAATATGGTGCCATCATCACCACAGTCTAATTCCAAAACATCTGCATCGCCCCCCAAAAGAATCCCCTAAGCACCAGTCGTCACCTCTACCCACCAGCCATCACTCCTCACCCTTCCCCCATCCCCCCAGTCCTAAGCAACCACTCAGCTACTTTCTGTCCCTTGATTTGCCTTTTCTGGACATTTTACAGATGGAAGGAATCTACACTATGTGGTCTTTTGTGTCTGCCTTCTTTCAACTCAGCATGTTGGCAAAATTCATCCACGTGGTAGCATGATCGGCACTTCATTCCTTTTTTTTTTTAATAGCTTGAAGCTTTTATTTATTTATTGGCTCCGCTGGGTCTTCATTGCTTTGCAAGAGCTTTCTCCAGTCACAGCGAGCGGAGGCTGCTCTTTACTGTGGTGGGCAGGTTTCATCACGGTGGGTTCGCCTGTTTTGGAGCAGAGTCTAGGTGCGCAGAATTCAGCAGTTGCAGTGTGCTGACTCTAGGGCTTGCAGGCTTCAGTAGTTGCAGCTCACAGGTTCTAGAGCTCCAGCTCAGTAGTTGTGGCACATGGCATGTCAGTCTGCAGCATGTGGGATCTTCCCAGACCAGGGATTGAATTCATGTCCCCTGCATTGGCAGGCAGATTCCTATCCACTGCACCACCAGGGAATTCTTGTACTTCATGCCTTTTATGGCTGAATAATACTTCATTGTATGGATGGACCACATTCTGTTCTATTCATCCATGCACCCATTGATGGACTTTGGGATGTTTCCAAATCAGGTGATTTTATACCTCTCTTCTACATCAGCCATGAGGATAAAATGGGATGCTGTGAAACCTGTCTGGCCCGACCCGGTAGAACCTTCTCCCTGAAGTGGAGCTGCAGGTGAGGTGCAAGCAATGAGGCTGGTGGGGCTGAGAAACTGAAACTCACACAGCCACGCACGGCTGGTACAGGAGCCCTTTCGTTCCCCAGTATTTCCCGGCACTGGAGGCTGAGTTTGGGAAGCCAGCACACTCTTCTGAGTAGTGTTACTGGAGGAACAGGAGAAGCAGTTCCAAAGTGTTTAATTAAATTGCAGCGTTGACTTGAGGGGGAGGCAGACCACACATCTGATGCCTCCTGACTTGCTAATGCCAAGACAACACCAGCAAAAGAACTCGCAGCCTGTTTCCACAGCAACCACTCTATTTCCCTTTACCTCATTGGTCAGTCTGGATGTTTGGGATCCCGTGACCACACTTGGATCCATCACTGGCCAAAGCCACTGAAAAAGTTACAAACCGTGTGTCGCAATACCAGCCTAGGACCTGTCACAGGACAGACGCCCAAAAAGTCAGCCTCACCCCCACCCCCAAGGACACAGCCGTAAGACCTTCCAGAACTGCAGGCCAATGTCATTTAAATTATCACGGCAGGAGAGACCACTTTCTTGGGTGGCTGTTTGGTGCTTATCTGACAACGGTCTGGCCAAGAAGATTGCTGACGTTTTTGAAAATCCGAGAGTCAGTCACATTTTGCTTACAAATGTCCACCGCTCGGGATGTGGCACAACACTGAAAGTCAGCGGAAAGTCTGACGTGAAAAACCTGTTGGTCTGGGAGACCTTTGCACAGCTGCCCACACAGACCTCCAGCCCCCACACCTCCTGAAGGAGGTTCTAAGCCCATCTGACCTCCAGTTAGTCAACACAGGAGGAAGTTCTCATTTAGTCACTAACTTCCCTCCTCTGAACAAACTGGGCAGATCAAACACCGATGTGCACACAGGTGTATCACCTGGAAGGGAGAGCTTGACCTCATCACATACGTGTATATGAAGCGTGTCTGTGTGCGCCCGTCTGTGTGTGTGTGCATGCTCATGCATGAGTGTGAATATATGTGCAAGCATCTACACACTAGGATAGCAAACTTGGGTGGAAGATTGGTACTGAGGTTACTGCCACCCCTGGGGTGGCACTCGGGGGACTCAGTGGCACATCTTTCCAGTCTGGGGTTGAGAGGGTAGAGGAGTTGAGGTGCAGCTCTGAATAACCCCAATGGGGGGACCTGGGCCCCAGATTCACACCAGAGGACACACCCTGAGTCCCCTCTGAGAGAGGTCCCGGAACAGCTGTCTACACCTGCTTGCCCCGTGAACCATTCAGTCTCAACATTCTGGTCTACAGCATCCAGGTTGAGTCCAAGTTTTGGAATCCACTGGAAACTCATCCCTACTCTGTCCCAGCTCTGTGATGAGACCAGATTCCTTAATGCCTCTGAGCCTCAGCTTCCTCATCTACAAAATGAGTCACATCTATTTCATAAGATAGAGTGAGGATTAAATGAAAAAGAAAGACCCGTAAAAGGCTTGGCTGATGGGGCTGGTGACTATATTTCTCTCCCCACCTGTCTGGTGAAATGAGGTCCACAGTGGCCTCCACTATCAAATGCTAGGGGATAGCCTCCTTGCCTTCCAGCTCAGCTGGCTTTCGGCATCCACCAACTTAACGTTCACTCTGCTGGGTCTCAAAGTAGGGGCCCTCCTAGGCACATGATCATGGAACCACTCATCTCATGAAGATTTCTTGAGGACCTACTGTGTGCCAAGCACAGTGCCAAGCATTAGGGGGCACAGATAAGACCAACGAGGGTCCTGAAGATAACAGAAGCTGTTCACTGAGCACTTGCTACGTGGGAGGTGCCATCCTAAACACTTATGCATAATTGCACATTTTCTCATCCTAACCTCTCCATCTGGTCAGCACTGCCCACAATCCCATTTCACAGATAGAGAAATTGAGGCTCAGAGAGGTGAAGTGACAAGAAACCAGACATCTCTTTTCCCTGGTTTCATCTAGAGCAGCAGCTCTCAAAGTGTGCTCCTCGGACTAGCAGCAACATCATTTCCTAGGAAATCATTAGACTGTGAATTCAGAAACTCTAGGAACGGAGCCACTTTTAAACAGAAGTAAGTTTAAAAGAGACCCTGGGGGAGATTCTTATGCCTCCATAGCCTGAGAACCACTGACCTAGAGGAAGAGGTGAGAAGAGGAGAAGATGGGGTTTTCAACTCGGAGGACCTTTCTCCCCTAGCTGGGAAAGAGGGTGAGACAAGGGTCTTGCGGGCAGAAAAGCTGAAATGCTCAGAGTTCAACCCCACCCCCATCGTCCCTACCCGCACCCTTTCATTTTAAGGAAGTGATCATATAAAGGAGCTTCCTGTATGGTCTGTCTTCTCAATGTTATAATTTACAGAATTCGAGGCATGGCTCCTTGAGCATCTTACCATCAAAGACCACCGGGACTGTCCCCCAGAGACTCTCCCTCCCCCTGAATCCCACAGCCTAAGACAAAGAAGAGTGGTCTCTAGAAAAAGGGATGCTGAATCATGGCACTAGTAACAGAGTGTTTCTGTGACCTCTGCGTGTCTACTGATATAAGTTATCACTAACAGGGATTCCCAAATGCATCACAAAACCACACAGAGCCCCACGTCAGGGAAGCCATCATCCAATGACAAAACAAGGTCGGGAGCCCCGTCCCCAAGGACCACCAATGCCCCCCACATACTGCCTTTGGGCCCTCACTGTGGTGACCTGAATTCAGGGCTATGGACACCCTCCCCTTCCTGCCCAGGGAGAGTCTTGTCTGTGAAGAGATGGTCCTTATAGGGTGTTAAAAGAAGTCCCCTCTCAAAAGAATCTGACCCTTTCATTGGTCTATGTAGCCTCATCACAGGTCAAGGATGGGTTGTTAGTGTGAAACATCTCCTGCACCAGCCAAACCCACAGCCCTAAGGACCCCCAGGACCTAGAGACCCCAGACAGGGCCCACTTGGTTCGAAGCCCTGTTCCTCTTTTCAAGGTTCCTCGCCATCACATATTAAGTAAGTTAATCTGCAGCATAAAGTCACTGCATGTAAAGTTCTTGGGACACTGCCTGGCAGAACTGTGCTCAGAAACGCTGGCAGTGGCCACTAGGCGCTCTCTCTCCTCTGCAGCCCCTTCCTCCCCCTGCCCTCCTCTATCCCCCTCCTCGATTCTGCAAGGAGATATGAAGGACATAGAATGCTACAAAGAGAGAGACGTGACCACAGAGGGCATGGGAAGAGGAGTGAAGAAAAAAGGGGGGTCAGATTTCTCCGGAATCACCAAGGCCTTAGGGATGAGCTGCTCTAAAAATCTTCCCCAAAACTATGAATGGCACATAGTCCCCACCAAGCTCTCAAGGACCCCCTGCCCTCCTCCACCCCTCCCAGCCACACTGGAAATCTCATAAGGTTCAGAATCACGGAGGGGCAGAGTCTGACCCGTCACACTCAGTATTCTCACCATGGCGACCCTGACACAGGATCCACATTGATCCAGGGCCCTCATCTTCCCTGCAAAAAGACCCATCTTCCCGTCTGCATTTCCCACAGCTGGCACTGGCCGGAGGACAAAACCCAAAGGAGACTGAGACTCGGCCATGAGCCAAGCAGTGTGACTCTCTCACACTTTTACAAATGTTTTGAGCAATTTTTTTTCATTACACACAAAACACATATGAGGTGTAGAATAACTAGAAATACAAACAAGCAAAAAAAAAAAAGGCCTCACCACCACCAAAATAGCCTAGCAAACTCCCTATGGAACCTAAGCAAACCTTTGGGGGCACGTCCTTTGATCTTTTTAGCTGCTTCCATACCTGTCCAATTCGTGTCACATCTCCAGTGCCAAGCACATAGCAGGCACCCAACAAAACATTTACTGGTCAACAGAAAGAAAAAAGAGAGAGAGGAGTAACCATTTCATAATTTCCACCCAATACTGAAGTTCAGAGCAAGACAAAAGAAAGGGGGAAGGAGACAGCAGGAAATTGCCCCAGAGTCGGGCTGAAGCTGCCCTTACCTTATATAGACTCCCTAAGAAGTTATGCAAACAAGGTTCAGTAAGGAAGAAAACAACCCACACACCAAAAAGCTGAGCTGTCAGCTTCCACTGAGCAAGCTCCCCAGAGTGGGCATGAAAGGAAACAGGAAAGAATTCAAACATCCTGCCGCCTGGGGCAGAGGGACAGCTGGACAGAAGCCACAGCTGCATCATTTCCAGTGGGCTGCTGACGGGGGAGCCCAGGCGGCCACAGACGAGGACCTGGAAGCGGGGATAACAGCCCCTCTCTCTCTGACACAGAGGACAAGGGCTCCATGGATATGTACACAGTCCTTGCATATGAGCTCTCACAGCCCATGCACATTGATTCTTTGTCCCACCCCTTTCTCAAAGCAGGAGACTTCTCAAATCATTCCTTCCCCATTGAATTTTTGTGAAATGAATGACCCCGCTTTTCTAGTCTGACACAGAACACAAGAAAATGGAGTACAGGATAGCCAGAGGAAAAGAAAGATGATTACTACAGTAGAACCCTCAGGGAAGGACCCGAAAAGATCAGGACAGCTAAAGGTTTTCCCCCAGTGACAAAGCACCAGAACTTTTTTTTTTTTTAAAGATTACTTTTATTTCCTTAAATGGAAGTCGGTGTGCTACACCCAACTGCATCTCCTGACTTAGAGAACGAGTAGTTGCAACCAGTTTCTGGAGGCTGTGAGCACACAATGGCCTCTCGTTGACAAGGAGACACCCTGGAGACACTGAAGGATTCAGCCTCTGATTGCCTGAGCACTAAATGCCCTGGGGTACATGCTCTGCATTCTTGTAGAGTTTTGCTGTTTCTTCCATTGCCGTTCGGTTAGTCATTTGACAAACACTTGTTGACAATTTGTGGTTCAAAGACAGCTAAATAAGATACAATCCGAACCCTTCAAGAATATACAATCTAGGGACCTCCCTGGTGGTCCAGTGGCTGGGACTCCGCGCTCCCAATGCAGAGGGCCCAGGTTCGATGCCCGGTCAGGGAACTAGAGATCCCACAAGCCGCAAGGAAGATCAAAGATCCCCCATGCTGCAACTGAGACCTGGTGCACCTGAATAAATTAGTTAAAAAAAAAAAAGAATATACAGTCTAGCAGGGCAAAAAAAGAAAAACTAAGCATATGAACACAGTGAAGTTAGCACCATGACCTCAAGGCATCACAAGGCAGATGGGAACACCAAAGAAAGAAAGAAATTAACTCTGCCTGGGGGGCAGTGATCAGGGCAGGCTTCACAGAGTCGGTGATGTTTGATCTGGGTCTTAAAGGAGGACCTAGAATTCATCTAGCTAACCAGGTAAAGAGGAAGAAGGGGGCTATGTTAACAACTTGAGGGTTAAATTCTAACAGAACTCCAAAGACAAGAGCACCAGCTTCAGTGGGCAAGTTCAAAATGTCTTCCTGTACCAGCGGCTCTGTTTCTGACCTGCCACATGCCAGAGGGGCATATAATTAGCTTATTATTACTGTGTGTAAAACAAGAGTTGAACTGCTCAGAATGGCATCCCTTAGGGCTCCTGCAGTCTGCTCATCCCTACACCAGGAGGACAGGCATTTTGTCCCCTAGGAGGACATCCCCAGTATCCAGAACGGTGCCTGACACACTGCCCATACTCAATAAACATTTCTTGAGTAAATGAGGAGCCTCTGCCCATCTATCTTAGCAGCTTAGAAGCATTTCGGTCCCCAGTCCTCAGCTGGGTCACTTCAGTGGGAGAGTCTGTCTTATAAGAATAAAACCAATCCCCTCCCCGGATTTTAAAGGTGTGCCTTCTAACGAAGAGACCAGCAGAAATAATCAGATGTGAACAGACATGTAGCAATTGACTGATCTGGACAAAGGTGCCCTGTAAATAAAAGTGCATGGGAAGGGCAGCCCAACACCACGGTGTTGCTAGGATTAGCAATGCCTGCATCACGTGGGCCTTCTCTCCCTTCCCTGCTCACATCACCAAGCACAGGGCCCCAGAAGAGCAAAGCAGAACAGCTCAGAGAGCCGGGAGGCCCGGGTTCAAGCCCTGGCTCTGCCTCTCTCTGCTGTGTGACCAGGGACCCATGGCATCTCCTCTCTGATCCTCAGTGTTCTAAGCCGGGGGTGGGAGGGGTAGCTTCTCGGTCCCTGTCTCAGAGCCCCCTGCGTGGTGGGGACAAACACACAAGTGGGTTTCACCCCCACTGTGGCTGTTGACACTTCCAGCCCTCGAGTTCGCCCACACATTTACAGCTGACTCATCCCACTCTTTTATTCATTCACTTAGCTACTAACCCACATGAATACCCAAGACAGACTTTCCCGCTTTAAGGACCCACTTCTGAGGAAAGATTGCAGGCAACGTAATACCCCCCCGGACACCAGCTCGGTGCCAGGCGCTGGACTGGAAGATGAAAACCCAGCCGTGGGGACTGGTGCTGGGTCTCGTTATCAATCCTCATCAGAATCGTGGCAAGGAAAGCTCAGAACTGAACCTGACACAGAGCGAGAGGCACTAAAAATGGCACAGGGTGACGATAAGGATGTGGACGACAATGGCGGAGCGCACAGAGGAGGCGGGAAAGGAGAGTGCGCGAGCTCAAGTTCACGCGTGAGCTCAAGTTCACGCGGGCGCGCGTGGCGGGGCTGAGCTCATCTGGAGCACACGGACCTGCACAGCCGCCCTTGGGGAAAGGCAAGTCTGACATGAAGGGGAAAATGGCAGAACCAGAGATGTCGATCTGGGAATGAACCACAGAAAGGCCAAAGGCGAAATTCCCCAAGGTCGTGGACAAAAGTCGTGGGAATAAAATGCAGGCTCTTCAGGCAAAGTCAGAGTCGTGGCCATGGCCCTGAGCCCCACCTCTGAGCCCATTCCCTGCACACTGCGAGGCCATCACCCTGCTGGATTTCTGCCCTCCTCCCACCCCTTTTCTTCTTTACGTTTTAAAAACTGAGAGGTTTACATACCATAAAATTTGCTCCTTTTTAAGTGTAAAATTCACTGGTTTTTAGTATATCCACAAGGTTGTGCAACCATCACCATTGTCTATTTTAGAACATTTTCATCACCCCAAAAGGAGACCTGGTGCTCATGAATAGTCACACTTTGTCCCTCATCCTCACTACTGGCAACCACTAAATCTGCGTTATATCTCCATGGATTTGCTTGTTTCGGAAACTTGAAATAAATGGAATCACATGACAGGTGACCTTTCACATCTGACTTCTCAGCATAATATTTCACTCAGCAACATGTCTTCAAGGTTCACCCATGTTGTCTCATGAATCAGTACTTCATTCCTTTTTATGGGTGATTAATATTCGATTCATGGATGGACCACATTTTGTGTATCCCTTCATCAGTTGATGAACATTGGGTGGTTTCCACTTTGGGGCAACTGTGAATCATGCTGCTGTGAACATTCATGCACAAGTTTTTGTGTGTTTTCATCTCTCTTGGGTAGATACTAAGGCATGAAACAGCTACGCTTAGCCTTTCAGGAACTGCCAAACTCTTTCCCACGGTGCCTGCACCAGCTCTCTTTCCCCCCAGCAGTGCACGAAGGTTCTGACTCGCAACACCTGTTATCACAGCCCCCTAGTGTGTGTGAAGTCACATCTCATTGTGGTTTGATTTCCACTTCCCTAACGACTACTGATGCTGAGCATCTCTGCTGGCCACGTGTATGTCTCCTTTGGAGACATGTCCATTCAAATCCCTTGCCCATTTTCCACTTGGGTTACTGGTCTTGCTGAGTTGTATGAGTTCTTTACATACTCTGGCAGGTGGACCATTACAGGATGCATGGTCTGAGACCCTCCCCTTTTGCTGGGGTCACTCCTCACCCAGGCATGCCCGGTTCCTTTTCATTCAGGCCTTGCCTTTGTGTCCCCTCCACTTCAGGCCCTCCCCGACCACCCCGGCTAACAGCGGCCTCCCCACAACGTGTCTCTGGACCACTACTTCATTTCATTTTCTTAGCACTCATCTCATTCTGAAAAGATCGCATCTGCTAGCTTGTCTATTGGCTGCCCCTGCATTTCCTGGGAATGTAAGCTCTGTGATCTGGATCGTTCAACTTTCCTAGTGTCTAGAGTCCCTGGCACATAGTAGGTCCTCAATGTACATTTGTTGGATAATGAGTGTTACAAAGTGCCAAAGAAGAGATTAAGTTACTTTCCCCAAGTCAAACACATGGCAGTAGATTTTGCCAAATCAAGAACAGAGCAAGTGATATAAATCAACTATATTTCAATATATATATATTTTTTTAAAAAAATGGGCTTCCCTGGTTGTCCAGGTAAGACAGATAAGAATAGATAAGAATTCACCTGCCAATGTAGTGGGCATGGGTTCAATCTCTGGCTCGGGAAGATCCCACATACCACAGAGCAACTAAACCCATGTGCTGTAACTACTGAAGCCCACGAACCTAGAGCCCATGCTTCACAACAAGGGAAGCCATCACAATGAAAAGCCCTCGCACCGCAACTAGAGAGTAGCCCCTCCTCACCGCAACTAGAGAAAGCCTACGTGCAGCTGCAGCAACCAAGACCCAGCGCAGCCAAAAATAAATAAATAAATAAAATTTAAAAAGCGATGCAAGTGGCATTCCAGTTCAGGGCTACAAGAGCTCACCAGAGTGAATACAGGCCTTCCTTGATCAGGCAGGGGTCTCACAGGGGCTGCACAAAGTCTGACTCTTTTCTCTCCTCCTCAAAAGCCCCAGCATGTGACCCAGAGGGGCCCCTGGCTAGCCCCTGGTCAGCAGCTTCCTTTATGTTCAAATCCTGAACAATACACTCCATTCTAGAGTCAGGGTAGAATTATAGCCCAAAAAAGGGAAGAAAACTACTTCCGGGTCAGATCATATGACCTCCAAGGGCCATCCTTTCAGTCAAAAGCAGCAGAGTCAGAAATCTTTCCTAAGAAAAATGGAGGCGTTTGAATTAACGAGTGTTGCTCCCCAGAGACCATCACAGGTTTTCCACTTGAACAAAGGCAGAAAAATTACCTCTGAGCTGTGTATTCTTAGAAATGTGCCTCCAGCCAGAGGCAAAGGCCTCCGGTCTGCCCCTTGGCTTTCAGAAAAAGAGCTTGTAGAAAACTGTTCAGAGAATAGCTCCTAAGAGTTCTTATTACAAGGAGAAAAAAAATATTTTTTTGTTCTTTTTATTGTATCTATATCAGAGGATGAATGTTAACTAAGCCTATTAAGGTCATCGTTTCATGATATACGGAAACCAAACTATCATGCTGTACCCCTTGAGCTCATACAATGGTGCATGCCGATTATTTCTCAACAAAACTGGGGGAGGAAGGAGAAGGGAAAAAAGAAAAAAGCTCGCTCATGGTCTTCCCTCCTTGTTTCAAAAGAATTTCAGCTGCACGTGTTGGGAAGCAGCAGGGTGTCAGGAGTGGCGGCCAGAAGGGCAGACACAGGATAAGGAACACAGCTCCACCTCCACGCAACCCGGGGTTGGTGCTTTCTCGGCTCTGAGCCTTAGTTTTCCTGTCTGTGAAATGGAAATGGCAATAGGACCCTGGTGCCACATGGGGCCATGGTGTCATGGAATAAAGTGAGGATTAAATGACTCTGGCTGGCAAGACAGTGGCCCCCAAAGATGTCCATACCTTAATTTCCAGAACCTGTGACTCTGACTGGACATGGCAAAGGGGACTTTACAGATACGATTAAATTGAGGGTCTCAGCATGGGGAGATTGTCCTGGATGACTAGAGTGGGCCCAATGTCATCACAAGGATGACAAATACGGAAGAGAAGAAGGCAGAAGAATCAAAGAGATGGCTTCATAAGAAGGACTCATTCAGATACTGCTGGCCTTGAAGATGGAGGAAGGGGTCACAAGCCAAGGGATGCAGAACCTGTAGAAGCCGAAAAAGGCAAAGAAACCGATTCTCCTTTCAAGCCTCTGAACGGAATACAGTCCTGCCGACACCTTTATGCTAGCTCAGTGAGGTTGATTTTGGACTTCTGCCCTCCAGACTCTAAGACGAGAAATTATGTTGTTTTAAACCACTGAGTCTGTGGTCATTTCTTACAGCAGCCACAGGAAACTGATACAATGACCTCAGCACAATTTCTGGCACCATAAAAGCCCAGTGTTCGTCATTATTTTTAAGGATTATGATAACTTATGATTGGCAAGAACAGTTACAGAAATGCACAGATGATTAAAAAAAAAGAATAAGTGGATGAGGAAAAATGAGACAGATGACCAAAAATTAAGTCCAGAACTAAAACAGGATGTCAGGCAAGTTAATTTCAAATGCACTGATGAAACAAAACACAAAATGCTGAGGTTAACAGCCCTGCCTTACACACAAGCCTCTGGGGACTTGGCCCTGCTGAGGCCACTGAGCAGAATCTGAAAAGCCAAGGCATCAAATTCAGTTGGAGAGGAAGACACCCAGGGGCTCCAGGGCAGGAATGTGGGCCAGGGGCCAGAGGGGGGCAAGGGTTTCAGAGCTTAAGTACCTGAAGACTCTCCATACAGGCCACTGGGCTGTTACGTTGGCAGAGGGCACAGTGGATTGTCCAGGGGTGAGCTCAGCTCTCAAACATCTCAGGGAACCGTGTTCATTCATCTATTCAACACACACTCCGGGAGAAGGTCAGGTGTTGTTCCAGGTGCTGACGGCGCAGCAGAGAACCAGGCCAACCAGGTTTCTGCCCCCAGGAGCTCAGATTCTATCTAGCAGGAGAGTCAGACACCAGATAATGGAGGGCTCCTGTTTTGGATATAGCTTGGGGAGTTGCTAAGGGCTTGCTACCCATGACTTGGGACCACACAAGAGAGTGACACAACCACTGGGAAAAAGAGATTAGGACTGGGTAACCGTGAGGGGTGAGGAGGATACTCCACTGAGGTTACCACCACCAGAGAGACAAAAGTCCTTTCCAGGATCTCACCATGGAATGGAAGAAACAGATGTGCACGTAATCACTGCAGAATGGGATGAACATCACAAAGGCAAGGAGGCCATATGAGTGGAGGGGATATTTACACTGGGCCTTGAAAGATGTATAGAAGTCCTCCAGCAAAGCAAGACCAATGAGGACAGGCCAAAAGAAGGAAAGCCGTGCACAAGTTCCGAGGAAGGGGAAAGGCTGGGAGCCTCGGACACAGATCTAGATTCCAAGTCCAACTTCTCTACCTACTGCGCCATCTCAAGCAAGTGATTTTTTTATTATTTTATTATTGAATGAAAGATTCTTTAAGTTCTGTAGTGCTTTATAATCTTCAAAAGTGTCCCACATGATGTCATAAAACCCCATAATAATCCTTTTTCTCCCACTACCCCCATCTTCCCCAGTGGCTCAACAGTAAAGAATCCGCCTGCCATGCAGGAGACCCGGGTTCAATCCCTGGGTCGGGAAGATTCCCTGGAGAAGCAAATAGCAACCCACTCCAGTATTCTTGCCTGGAGAATCCCATGGACAAAGGAGCCTGGCGGGCTAAAGTCCATGGGGTCACAAAGAGTCGGACACAACTGGAGCGACTTAGGGCACACCCCTCACTTGCCCCTTCTCCTGCCCCTCTCCCCACTGGTAACCACTAGTTTGTTCTCTGTCATCTGTGAGTCTACCAAACAAGTGACTCTGGACTCTACAAGGAAACAATCAGATTCCTTATCAGTAAAATGGAGATGACTCCTACTCTGGAGTCATTGTCCTTATTACATACACATCCCTTAGGGGTAAGAAAAATTAGATGAGCTAATACACTCAACGGAGAAGGCAATGACACCCCACTCCAGTACTCTTGCCTGGAAAATCCCATGGGTGGAGGAGCCTGGTAGGCTGCACACCCATGGGGTCGCTAGGAGTCGGACATGAGTGAGCGACTTCACTTTCACTTTTCCCTTTCATGCACTGGAGAAGGAAATGGCAACCCACTCCAGTATTCTTGCCTGGAGAATCCCAGGGACGGCGGAGCCTGGTGGGCTGCCGTCTATGGGGTCGCACAGAGTCGGACACGACTGAAGCGACTTAGCAGCAGCAATACACTCAAAGTGCCTACCTACTGCAGGGAAGTTGGCATCCATCGTGCCAACGGGATGCAGAATCGTGCATCGGGATGTACATGAGAGGGGTGAGCTGCTGAGCATCCCATCCTAAAGGACATTCTGGGTCATTTCTAAGCATTTGGACCTTGTGGGCAAAAGCGACAAAATGTTAAGGGGAGAGAAAAGCTCTCCCCACCTCCCCACCCTTACCTGGACTGCAAGCTCACTAGGTTCAGAAGGGGTCAACTCAGTCCTGGGCAAAGGGCTGGCACTCAAGAAATGCTCCGGAGAAGGAAAAGCCAGGGTCAAGGGTGGAGCCCGGAAAACACCCACACTCCTGGGGCACGAAAGGGAAGCAGAACCAGCAGACGGAAGTGAGAGCAAGAGATGAGAAACAGGAAAGGAGAAGTAGGTGAGCTTTGCAGTGCAGAAGCAGACGAAAGGGAAAAACCATGTTTTTAGTAACCAGCGGTCGCTGCCGAAGGCTAGAAGGAGGGAAAGTGAAACAAACACAAAGAAACGTCCACTCCATTTGGCCACCAGGAGGTGACCGAGGACCTGGGCACGGGATGCCAGGCTCCAGATGTGGGGCGGTGGAATGCCAGGATGCAGCAAGGTGAAAAAACGGTGGGAGATGAAGACATGGATGTAACATCTACATGATTCACCAGCAACAATTTCCAAAAGTTTGCATTAACGTCTAAAGATGTTCAAGGAGGGAAAACTCAATTCATTTCAACTAACTGAACATTTTCGCTGAAGCAGAGACACCCTACTTAGCAGGAAAAGGGACATCTAGCAACCTTCTCCACGGAAGCATGGCCACAAACTCCACAGCAAGTGCAAATATCACCCAGAAGAGCTGTTACAAAGCCTACGCATCTTATGACACAAAGAAGCCACACAATGCAGCTAAGGAAACCCCAACAACACATGCGTGAGCCAAGAAAGCAGTGGGAGACTGAATTTTGCAGAAAACTGTGAAGAGAATGCCTCCAGAGCACTTCAGGTACCACTGAAGAATCACTACCCAACACTGTTCCTGGAGCAACAGAAATGATGTGTCAATCAATCCCGTTTGTTGATTGCATGACAGACAGACTGTTTAGCACTTTACAAGGTCCATAGCCCTGTTACAGATCTACAGCTTGCTTCTGACCTCATACTCCCTTCGACTCACTAGATAATTTCTCTCCTTCCTTTCTCACTCAAATTTCCAAATTTGAGTAAAGCTAGAGTGGAAAAAAAATGCATACGCGCAGCTTGAGGGAAAAAAGTCCAGTGCAGAAAAGCAAAATAGAGAGACCGCCATACATATGTGTGCTGCACAGCTGCACATGCAGAGGCCGTGGACTACAAGCGAATTTGTCTCTTTCCCAACCTGTCCCTCTTGCAGTAATAGCAAAGAGTCTCTCTTTGACTGAATTCTAACCATGCTCTTCTGAGCTCTTTTTCATCTGGGTCTCAACTTCTGGACTTCTGTGTTCGTCTTGGCCTTTGCCGATTTTGGCAAGGATCCCGCCGAGTCAACTGAGCCAGAATTCCCCGTCCGCCACATCTGATCACCCCTCGATATCTAATCAGGCTCCTTGTCCTCACCCTTCCCCAGTGATGTCTGATCCCTGGCATGCCTTCAGCAAGAATCCTGTTAAGTCAGTTTAGCCAGCTTCTCCCTTCACCCCCGACCCTTCCTCTTGGTAACTTTCCAGCCATTGATCCCTATCTGGCTCCTTGACTCCAAATTCCCACTTTTCTTTGTGGTATTCAGAGTTGAGTTTGATCTCTCTCCCTTGCAGTGGTCCCTACACCTATCACAACAGTCCTCTGAATAAAGTCTGCCTTACTGTTCTTGTTTTTTTTTGGCTGCATTATGCACCATGTGGGATCTTAATCCCCCAATGAGGGATCTAACCCATGCCCTCTGCATTGGAAGGTGGGCGTCTTAACCACTGGACCATCAGGGAAGTCCCTGCCTTACTGTTCTTTAACAAAGTATTGGAAGGAATGTTTTTGCCTTTAACATAAAGACACCCCTGTTTTCCTTAACCATCCCACTGCCAAACTCAGTCCCTGAGAAGCAGTTGCAAGGTGCTATGTTACTGATAACCACATTAATTGAGCACCTATTGTATAGCAGGCATTGCCTATAAGCTTTATGTGTATCATGTCAATTTATCCTCAGTTTTAGCAACCCTGTACCCTGTGTGCAATCACTAACTGAATCTTACAGATGAAGAAACAGAGAATCTGGGAGACTTGCTCAAGGTCACACAGCGCAGCAAGGCTACAAGTCAAAGCAAGACACCCTGGCTCTACCATCGATGCTCGTAACTGATTGGCTCTAAAATCTGTACCAACAGAAAACTGGATTAATTCCCAGATGGCTAGATTCTTTCTAAAATAAAAATGCTTGCAACAGAGTATTTTGGGGTCAGTTTATCAATAAAAGATCTGTTAAACAATGCTACATTTATACAAGAGATAGATTAGGAGCCACTTTAAGGGCTGGATGATGACAATCAAACATCAGTGCCATGAGAATAGGGGCTTTCTCTGCTTCTAGATTTACCCTCAGTGCCTAGAACAGGAACATACAGAGTAGTCGATTGAAGGAAGGAAGGAGGAAATGAATGAATGAATGAACAAATTTCTGAGTGTTAAACTATATTTGAATTATATCTGGTTTTTATTCTCTTTTTCCTTTTGCTTAATCTTGCTTTCTGAATATTCTGCAACAGACCTGTACTACTTATAAGGTGAAGAAAAAAAGCATTTCACAGACACCCTGAACCATTGACCCAACACATACACATGATCTGTAAGCCCTTCCTACAGAGATCAGAGAGATCACACCACCAGTCAGTCTGGCAAATGACTCTTTTCTCCTTTGCCAGCTTAGCCCTGGCTCCTCCCCACTCCCCATGGCTCTGTCAGGGCAACCAGAGACCCTCCAGACAGCTCAGTACCCATTACGCATCATCTCTTCCCTCCTCCCATCTCTCTGATCACATACTTTACTTCCATATCAATTAAATTCCACTAATGAAATGACAATCACAGTGACTACCATTTATGGAGAACGGACTGCATCCTTGGCACCATGAACTTGCTTCCTTAATCCTCTCAATAATCACATTATAGCAAAAGGATGAGCAGGTAAATAATTCAGGTCACATGATTGGCAAGCATTTGAACTCAGACCATCCAAAGCAGCCTAGACCTTTAACCACTGTGCTAACCATCTCTTACCCTGTACTGACCACCTACTGCATGCAGACCTGGGCCAAAGGTCTCAAGCACGCCCACATGGTGCCTACTGCATGCCAGTCTGGGGTTGAGCACCTCTACTAAGTGAACTCAGAGTTGAGTGCTTACTGTGTGCTGAGCTAGGGCATGCACAAAAAACTTCAGAGCAGAAAGCACACTGTCCTCCTAAATGCTAGGAGAATAGAAATAATGATATTAAAAGTAATAGTGACAACAACCAATATGATGCTAGGAGAGTTAAAAAAAAAAAAAAGTAACAGTAACAACAGCCAACTGCATTACTATCTCTGGGCTCTCCATTTAGATATATAACTTTAGTGAACCTTCTCAGTCAGCATCAGAGGCAGGCACCATCAGAACCCCCATTTTACAGACCAGAAAACTGTGGCACAGACAAAGAAATGCCTGAGGTCACATGGCAGGAGTCAGAGTTGGGATGTGAATTTAGAATTTCTCTGATTCCAAAGGTCCTGGCTGTTGAAATACAGAAGGGATTGCACTGGGCAGGTTTGCTGGCTCAGTCTCAGATGGACAGATACAGGGAAGAGGAATTCCACTCAGAGGGAATCACTGGCCTGTAGGCTGAGAGTGTTACACAAGGTCAGGCTGCAGGTGCACAAAGGAGGGTGTGGGAGCTACTGCACAGGAGATGTGGGTGGGGACAAACGGACTGGAAGGCCGAGTAGATACCCTGTACTTAGTGTAGTGGGCAGATGGGAGCTATAGATGGTTAATGAGCAGAGAAGTAATTTGAGGAGACCCATGCTTTAGGAAGAGTTACTTTGCAGGCTTCCATGGTGGCTCAGTGGTAAAAGAGTCCACCTGCCAATTCAAAAGACACAGGTTCAATCCCTGGGTTGGGAAGATCCCCTGGAGAAGGAAAAGACAACCCACTCCAGTACCCTTGCCTGGAAAATCCCATGGACAGAGGAGCCTGGAAGGCTACAGTCCATGGGGTTCCAAAGAGTCAGACACGACTGAGCGACTTCACTTTCATTTTCACTCCCATGTCGGGCGGTGGAGGGGGATAGAATGAATTTAAGAGAAGAAAGACCATGGCGTGAGAGACTGTTGCAATAAAGGGTAGCCATGGACCTCTTTTGGGTCTGCCCCTCTTCTGGAAGCAGCACGCCCTCGCCTTCATTCTTCCCTTAGGAACCCACTCTCCCCTACTCTACCTGTTGGTTTGGTGGGTCTACCCCTCCCCCACTGTCTCCTGGTTTGGTGGGGCTGCCCCACACCCCACTCCAGGCGTGGGCACTGATCCAGGTATAGTCAGTCAGAATCATAGGGATTGGTTCACATGCGCACATGAACCCAGCCAGACTGTCTGACAGAAGAGAGTCTGTCAGTCTGGAGACTTCTGCTGAAATCGGTGGCAGTCGGTCTCTCTCTCCTCCCCGAAGCCTGGAAGCGGGTGGTTAGAGGTTATCACATCACCGCTCAGGGAGAACCTGCCCGCCTGCTCCCAAGACAGGTGATCAAGGAGGAAAACAGGGCTGGGGGAGCGGGGGGAGTTCGGACAGCCTTATCTGCAGCTAGTACTTTACCTGGACTTTCCAACCACAGAAGCTAAGACTGATTTCTTTTCTTCGGGGGTGGGGGAGTGGGTAAGTTAACTGCACTGGGCTCCTCTCACTGCACCTGACAGATCTCCAACCATCCCACATGGACTGAAGTTCGGGGTAAGAAGCAAGGGCAGAGGCGGTGACGGAGCGGTCAGTACAGAAGGAAGGGGCTAGGTGAGGCCAGCGCCAGAAGAACCAGTGCAGGGGCCCAGAGGGCTCCAGATCCTGTCAGCAAGAAACAGGAGGACAAGGGCGGCCCAGCGACCTTCCAATCCATGACCTTCAGGAATCAGTGCCTGAGGACAAGGACAGGCCAGCCTGGGAGGCGGAGGAGGGGTGACAGGGAGAGGCTTAATCGGCAGATTCCATTCCAATGAACCCAGGGGAAAGACAGAAGGAAGATAGTAGCCAGAGGCAGAGGACGGGTGAAAGAGGGTATTTCAGAGCAAGGATGGGGGGGTGCAGGGTGAAGATGTCAAGGAGGAGAGAAAGCCCACAGTGGGGAGGGGGAGCCCTCCACCCCTCTCGTTCCCCCAGGGCAGACGGAGGAGTGACCAGGTACTGTGTTTAGGCTCCCAGGTCCCCTGTGACCTTGTGAGAGGTTTGGAAATAGGAAGGCCATACCAGACCAGGAGCACTAGACCCTCTGGCTTGGCAGGACACCTGGCCAGAGATGAGGGCCATGGAGAGGCCTCCCTGCATCACATGAGTGGGTGAACGTGCCTTCTATAACTGCCAACAATTCCACCAGACCCGACCAGAACCTGCTGTACATCGAAGATGCTCCACGACTCAGAGATGAGCCTCTAAACCACCTCTTTAGTGAGAAGAGGCCACGAGCACAGGCCTCAAAGCCACCCTGCCCGGGTTCAAGGCCTGGGCCTGCCATGACCTTGCTGTGTGATTGCAGGCAAGTCATTTAACCTCTCTGGGTCTCCGTTTCCCCACCTACAGAAGGGAAGCAAGCTCAGAAACGGAGACAAGGTGTGCCCAGTGCAGTGACTTGCGTGTAGAAAGTTACTAGTCAGCATTCTGAATCCTTGGTCACTGGGTTATGAGGACATGGTGGCGGGATGGAACAGGCTTTTCTAAGACAAACATGAGCAGACACGGCAACCGTAGCTCGCCTATACATTTGTCCAACAGATGGCTGGGGAAGGAAGGTGGACTTTCAGCCAGAGCAGACGGAGCCTTCAGATCCCACGGCCCATTCATAAGATCAACAAGCAGCAGGGAAAGCATTTTTAGTTCTCCCCCCAGGCCCCCCCCACTGCCATCCCTATCTCTGGGGGAAGGGTTGGAGTAGCAAACCACAAAGCCCCAGGGAGGGAGGAAGTGCTCTCTGACCACAGCCTCCCCAGTTCAGAATCCACTCACAGGATGCTTTTTATTCCTGGGGTCACCTTCTTCTACTCAATGGACAGAACAATAGCTTCAGAAGCTCGGGGGTGGGTGGGAGGAGAAGACCCCAGTCTGATGGCAGGGGTGGGGATGATGGATGGCTATCAGGAGGAAACTGCTACTTTACTGTCCAGAGAGGAAGGAAGCTGGCTTGTGAGAAAAGCTCGGAGCCAGCAAGGCAAAAAACACCGCTGAACCTCCCAGTTATACACCAAACCCCAGGAGTCTGCACTTACTCCACTTGTGAAAGCAGGCATCACGGTGGTGGAAGGACAGAGGTGGCTAAGAGACAGGGTTCCTAATTCAGGGGCCTGGCTTTCAATCCTGGCCCCATGCACCTCAACAGATGTGAGTTGTGATAGTACTTTACACATCTGCTTTTAAACAAAGGGTTCCTCAGATGGCTCAGTGGTACAGAATCTGCCTGCCAATGCAGGAGACTTGGGTTCCATCCCTGGGTCGGGAAGATCCCCTGGAGAAGGAAATGGTAACCCACTCCAGTATTCTTGCCTGGGAAATTGCACAGACGGAGGAGCCTGGCAGGCTACAGTCCATGGGATCACAAAAGAGTTGGACATGACTTAACTAAACAACAACAATTTAAACAATCCTGTCCAAAAGCAGTGAGTGAAGCTCTAGAGGTAGCTCTGGGAGATGTTTTAGTTGGGAGATTTTTTTTCGGGGGGGGCTGGTAAATCTCAGTACAACCCAGCCCACAGCAGACACTTTATAGATATTCTTTGAATTAGAATAAATTCAAAATAATCATTTGAATAAAGGAAAGGGGCCACTGCGTGATCTTGAGCACAGTGTTGTATTTTTTATTTATTTCACAAATGACCATGTCATTTGTACAGGCACTGACTCACCTATCCCCTCTACAGCCCTCTAAGATTACAGGGGAGGAAACCAAGGCCCCAAGAGGTTAAGCAACTTGCCCCAAACCACACAGCTAGAAAGTGGCCACAAGGGGATTCAAACCCACCTTGCTGACTCTAGGTCCCCACCCTAACTTTCAGGCTGCACTGTCTTTGTCTGAAAATATCTATTTCCAAGCTAGAGACCAGAGCCCAGAAAAAGAGCCCATCCTCCAATCTTAGCTTTAAAGGGCCCTATTACCAGTGATGCTGGGCCTTTTGCTTCAATGGTGGGGGGAGGGGGGGCACCCTAGGGGGGAGGGATTGGATGTTGTGGTTGTACATGCATGTATTTTTTCCACTTAATGGTTCAAGACAACCCAGGGAAAGGCACAAAGTTTACAAATCCTAAAGATGTTGCTTGAAAGATTTCTTCTATGTGCACACCTGTGTAACTGCCTCCCAAATCAAAATACAGAATATTCCCAACTCCTTGAGACCCCACCCCACCTTCTGTATGCCTCCCCCAGTCAGTGGCTAGCCACCCACAAGCAGGACCACTTTCCCGACTTTTCACATTACAGATTAGCTTTGCCTTTTCTAAAATTTCACATAAATGGGATCATATGGTATGTATGCTTTTATATCCTGCTCTATATTCTACAAACAAAAACATATCACAGCACATGGACAATGATTGTAGGAGAAAGGAGGGGGCTGCCGCCAACCATTTCTTTCTCCTTCAATAAGCACCAGGATTGTTTTTATTTTGGCTCTCTGACCGATGAAAGGGGAAACCCGGGAGGGCTGGACCCTGGAGTTTGGAACCCTGTGAGTTAACGGTGGAAAGCTAGTGACCGTGCGGGCAAAGGAGCTGTCCCGCCTGAAAAGGTTACTGTGAGGGGGAGGAGGCTGGAGGTCACCTCTGGTTGTTCTGGATGCCCAGAGGAGAGAAGGCTTGTGGAGGCTTTAGAACGCTCCAATCTGGTTCCTCCAGCGCTGGGGGCGCCCAGGGTGGCCTCAGGCTCCTCCCTAGCATTGACCATGTTCCGAAAGACCGCGAGTCCCCCCGGAAGGCGCGTCTCCCTACCTGTGCACTGTTGGATGAAGTCCTGATATTCTGCTCCCTGCTCGCCGGGGACGATGGTGGAGCCGTCATATTTAAAAGTCACCCTTTGGATTGGGAGAAGAGAAACACACACACACACATACACATCAGCGTTGGTGGCTGAACGGTGCCGAGCTTCCACAGAACAATCTAAAAGATGCTCTGGCTAGCGAAAAGCCAGCGCTGGCTTTCCACGCTGTCCCGGGTTAAGGCTGCGGGAAGACCGCACGGGGATGACCCTTAATCCGTCCCGTCTGGAAGACGGCTCAGCGCACCAGGCCCCTTGCGAGCTCGGGCAGCGGGGCTCGGAGAGCAATGGAAAGTTCCTCACCAGATGACGGCCGAGCTGTCGTCGCGCACCAGGTTGTACGCCGTCCGGCAAGCCTCTTTGTCAATCTTGGTGGCCATCGCCGCGGGGCCGCAGTGGGGATACTGTGCTCGCAGCGACAGATGAGCGCGCTTGGGGCCGGCTGCAGGGACCGGAGCGGAGCGGAGCGGGGCGGGGACGCGCGGAAGAAGGGCGGGCAAGCAGGCGGGCGGGCGGCTGCTGCGACAGCAGCGAGAAGAGACGAGCTCCGAGCTCCGAGAGCGGCAGTGGCTCCGAGTGCGCGAGGAGCTCGAGCTAGACCCAGGCCACGCAGTCCCGCCCCCCTCCACCCATTGGCCTCCCAGGACGCATTACGCCCCGCCCCATATCGCTATTGGTGGTAGCCCGTGTCGGGGGCGTGGCGTCTTTACTCACCAGCGGCCAATCCCAGCCCGAGTGGGTTGCGAAACCCTGCGAAGGGGGCTGGGGAGCGGGGCTTTTTCTCCCCTCCTTCCCTCTTCTTCTCCCTCCTCCTTCTTCTCCTCCCTCCTCCTCTTCTCCATCCCCCAACCCTTTCGTTGTTCTCCCACTCCCCTAACTCCTCCCCCATTTCCTCCTCCCCAAGCCCTGTTTCTCCTTTCCCTCTCTCTACTCCCTCTCCCTCCTCCCTCCTTGAGTCTCCCTCCTCATTCACTACCCGCTCCTTGCCTCACCTCCTCCCCTTGCTCTTCCTACTTCCCTAACCCCTTCTCCCTCCTGCCTCCCTATTCCCACCTCCCCTCCCTTCCCCCATCTCCTACCCCAGCCTCCCCTAGTCCTCCTTATCCCCCGGAAACAACAACTCCGTTTACTTCCTCCCTATTCCTTGTCTTCAAGCTCTTGTCCTCTCTCCTCCTCTCTCTCTCACTTTACATCCCCCCTCCTCCCTATCCCTTCCTCTACCTCCCTCCTCCCCACCAGGGCTCCTGGGCTGCAGAGCTCCACAGGGAACCTCCACATGGGTGACTTACTGCATCAAACTGCCCTGCCCCAGTGTTGGGCTCCGCGGTTTCTAGGTAGGCAGAAATTGGAAAGAAGTAAGATTGTTAAATAGGAGGGGATAGAAAGTGGACTGCTTCCAAAACACTGGTGGGATCACTGTTTACTTTGTGCTCTGGTTATTTGCATTCACATCTTATCTCCCCCTTTGGGTTCCACCGAGGGCAGGAGCTGACTCATTCTGTCTTCTTCCTTCCCTCACTGACTCACTCATTCATTCCCTCCTGCAATCATTCCACAAAGACCAGTTACAGGGTCGAGGCAAGTAAAAAGGCTGGACCCCTCAAGACCCGGCTCTTGAATTGCATCCAGCGTTGTCTCTTTTTAACTGTGGGCCTTTGGACAAGCCTCAAAAACTCTCTGATTACTTTCTTCCAATGGAATAGTAATAGTACCGACAACCTAAGAGTCGAACATAACTTAGTGACTAAACAACAACTACAACTGACATCATAGGTTTGCTTTATGATTTAATGAAACTTGTAAACAAATATGTGAGACATTCAACAAAAGGTCATCGTTGTTGGTTATCAACTAAAATAAATCATAAATAGAAACCCCAAAGGTCAGGGGCAATGTTCAATTAGTAATAAAATTCTCAATGGTAAAAAAAAATTAATCAAGCATTGAACAGGCAAATGGGGGAGGGCGAATGGGAAAAGTAGGAGCTGGTATTGCTATAAATTAAAAGGCAAAAACAAAGAAATTCCAGTTGGATACAGCTCAAAGCAGCTCCTATCTTATTCCCTGATAAAGGTAATGGGATAATTAGCCATTAGAAAGCAAACCAAAGATGGATCCATACCTCACACTGCAGATCAGGGTAAATTCCAAAAGGATCGAAGATTTGCCTGTAAATAAAGGAAACCACAAAATTGCCATAAGAACACATGGGAAGCTTCTTTATAAGACTGGAATGGGAAACCAAACTAACCATGACTCAAAATCCAAAAGCCATAACAAAAGATAGATACATACGTTCAGATATGTAAAAAGTCTTCTTCGAGGGGGAAAAAAAAAAGAAAAAAAAACAGGGTAGTAGAAAGTATTTGCAACTCAAATCAGGAAGAATATATCTCACTGACATATAGAGAAACCAACCTAGAAGAGAGAAAAGGGAATTCCCTGGCAGTCCAGTGGTTAGGACTGCATGCTTCCACTCCTGGGGAAGTGAGGAGGGTTGGGTTTGGGGAACTAAGATCTTGCAAGCCTTGTGGAACAGCCAGAAAGAAGGGAGAGAAAAGAAAAGTGAGCACAGGATATGACCAGACAGATCAGAAGGCTCTTAGACAATGAGAAGATGCTCAATCTCAAGCCCTAATAAGAGATATGCAAATCGAAGCCAAACTGAGATAACTTAAAAAATAAATAAATAAATAACAGTTTAGCAAAAAGCAAAATTTGACAAGCATGCTCTGTTGGTGAAGCCATGAAGACCCAGGCCATCTCGTACAAGCTGGTGGGAGTGCAAGTTGGCACAACCAGGCATGGAAGTCACTTGTCAATATCCAGCAAAGTTGCAAATCTATGTGCTCTTGGCCAGTTTCCCCTAGAAATATCAACTGGACGTAGGGAGCCCTGTGTGCCTTGGTCCCACACTCAGAGATTCTGATGTAGTTGATCTGAGGTGTGACGTAAAGGGTGGGATTTTTAAAATCCTCTTTCATCATTTTTATGTGCAACTGGGGCTGATGGCCGCTGCTATAGACACATTCAAGTGTGTGCAAAATATATTCAAGTAATCATTGAGTAATCATCATTCAAGTAATCACTGACTCGATGGATGAGTTTGAGCAAGCTCCAGGGAGTTGGTGATGGACAAGGAAGCCTGGAGTGCTGCAGTCCATGGGGTCGCAAAGAGTCAGACATGACTAAGCGACTGAACTGAACTGCTTTATTGTGAGTAGCAGAAGCCTCCCATTGATGGTGGGCTGGATCAAGAGATAATGATACAGGTGTGCCATGGAGAAATCTGAAGCTGGAAAAACAAAGAGAGTAGGGGGCTTCTGTCTATGCACTGTTACTGATAGATCTACAGTGTACCTTAATGACAGATCGACAGTCTACATCATGATGGAACAAAGTAAAGTACAGAACAGTATGCTCAAAACACCTTCTTGTGCGGCTACCTTTTGGGTAAAGTTGGGGGAGGGTGTACAGAGATATTTGTGTTCGTTCATATATGCATAAACACCTCTGGAAGAGCACACAAGAGAAAAATAAAGAGTTGTACCTGAGATGGAGATGAGGAAGGAAGCCAGGTACAAAGGGAAGAGGAGGAGAAGAGAGATTTTACCATATACCATTTTACTTCTATCTATTCTGTTCTGTTTTTGAACATATGAATGTACTATCTATTAAGAATGTTAAACAACAACAACAAAGGGTTTCTAGTCTGAATTTGATTCCAGAGTTCAGGGGCCCTGCCTGGGTGCCTTGACTGTATTCCCTCTTTGACTGTGTTTCTCCTATTCGTAGTTGCTGTCGCCCTCTACTGGACTGAAAATGTAAGGTGGGTTTTGAAACAAAACCTGATTTTTGAGCATTGTGAAGTCAACATGCCCAGCTAAGGCAGAACAATCAACTGCACACCAGTAATAAATGCACTGTGTGAATATTTGTTTAAATCTGAGATCCACACAATATAAAAATAAATCTAAGCAAACTCACGTTTCTTTAGAAAAAAATCAAATCAAAATATTTGACATATATTATGTGCTATGACAAACCTAGACAGTGTAATAAAAAGCAAAGACATCATTATGCCGAACCATCACAAAGGTCCATATAGTCAAAGCTATGATATTTCCAGTAGTCATGTAAAAATGTGAGAGTTGGACCATAATGAAGGCTGAGTGCCGAAGAATCGATGCTTTCGAAATCTTGTGCTGGAGAAGACTCTTGAGAGTCCCTTGGACAGCAAGGAGATCAAACCAGTCAATCCTAAATGAAATCAACCCTGAATATTCATTGGAAGGACTGATGCTGAAGCTGAACTCCAATACTTTGGCCAGTTGATTCGAAGAGCCGACTCATTGGAAATGACCCAGATGCTGGGAAAGATTGAGGGCAGCCAGAGAAGAGGGTGACATTACTGACTTAATGGACATGCGTCTGAGCAAACTCTGGGAGATAGTGAAGGACAGGGAAGCTTGGCAGTCCAGTCTATGGGGTCACAAAGAGCTGGACACTACTTAACGACTGGACAACAACAACAATGTGCTAGTTACTATGTCAGGAATTGGGGGAGGGATTTCCCTGGTGATCCAGTGGATCTGCACTTCCAGTGCAGGGGGCTTGGATTTGATCCCTGGTCGGGGAAATAAAATCCCACTTGCCACATGGTGGGACCAAAAAAATAAAATTGAGAGCAGGTATAAATTCATTCATTTATTCATTCATTTATCTATCCATCCATTCATTCATTTATTCCTGGCACTGGGCCCATTGTGTGTCTAAAGGGATCACAAACACATTTGCCTGTAGGGGGCAGGCACGTAATGGGAATGAGCCAAGTACACAGTCTAAGAACATTTTTTCCTGAAGGTCATTCTCCTCTGGATGTCAGTTTCATCTTCAAAACTGCCCTTTAAAGGGAGCCACTGGTTCTCAGATCCATCCCAGTTGCTATGCAGGAATCTTAGCATGATGAGGCCAAGCCTACTAGTTGTCTAAGAAAAGCAAAAAATCTGAATCTTTTTGTGAAATCTCATCTCTAGATTCTTAAACTTGAGCAGTAACAATGTTACATGTAAGAGCTGCCTGCATGCATATTTGAACTAGACAAACATGCTCCGTGCCCTCATGGGAATTACGGTCTTGGAGGGAGACAAGCCACTTTGGTGTGGGTAGTCTTCTTGCTTGTTAACACTTGAGTGTTAGTTGCTCAGTCGTGTCTGATTCTTTGTGACCCTGCAGACTCTAGCCCACCAGGCTCCTCTGTCCATGGGATTCTCCAGGCAAGAATACTAGAGTGGGTAGCCATTCCCTTCTCCGGGGGATCTTCTTGACCCAGGGATGGAACCCCGGTCTCCTGTATGTGTTTTCTGCATTACAGAGGGATTCTTTACCATCTGAGCCATCAGGGAAGCCCAAAAGAAAACTCAGTTCAAATGGGCCTGGACAGTGGAGAGAAAGCAATGACTCTGTGATAGGAAAGCCCAGAGTTAGTAGAATTCAGGCATGTTTTAATAAAAAATAAAAGACAGGTAACCAAATTTAAACATATTGAAAGGGGACTTCCCTGGTGGCTCAGTGGTAGAGAATCCGCGTGCCAGTATGGGAGACACAGGTTCTATCTCTGACCCCAGAAGATTTCCCCATGCCACAGAGAAACTAAGCCTGTTGGCCACAACTATTGAGCCTGTGCTCTGGAACCTGGGAGCCGAGACTACTGAGCCCTTGCGCCTTAGAGCCTGTGCTCCGCAACAAGAGAAGCCACTGCAGTGAGAAGCCCGCTCACCACAACTAGAGAAAAACTCATGTGGCAACAAAGACCCAGCACAGCCAAAAATAAACAAATAAAATTAATTAAAAAAAAAATTAAATAATAATAATACACAAAGGATGGGAACTTCCCTGGTGATCCAGTGGCTGAGACTCCGCACTCCCAAAGCAAGGGGTCTGGATTTGATCCCTGGTTGGGGAGTTAGATCCTACATGCCACAACTAAAGACCCCACAAGTGTCAACTAAGACCCAATGCAGCCAAGTAAATAAATAAATAAATACATACTTTTAATGGGACAAGCCAAGACCCATTCCTGTGATATTAGGCAGGGGAGAAGAAGGGGACAGCAAGTGGTGAGGCTCAATGAGACAGTAGACAAATTTTAAGTCTGTTAATGACCCAGAAAATGGACAATGGACAGACAGATACCAGTGCAGGCAGGTTTCCCAGCAATTGACTGGTACTGCCTCTTTTGAGTCCCACCATTAGGCCAGATGGGCAACTTATATCATCTATATTGATATATTATTAATACAGCAGCTATATATCCTATTCATGATATAGTAACTATATTATGCAGTATTAGGGATAGGAATTGGGGGGCTTCCCAGGTGGCTCAGTGGTAAAGAACCTGCCTGCCAACGCAAGAGACATGAGAGACACAGGTTTGATCCCTGGGTCAGGAAGATCCCCTGAAGGAGGGCATGGCAACCCACTCCAGTATTCTTGCCTGGAGAATCCCATGGACAGAGGAGCCTGGTGGGCTACCATCCATGGAGCTGCAAAGCGTTGGACACGATTGAAGAGACTTAGCACTCATGCAGGGTGAGTAATGGCTTCCTAGGGGTTGTGTTCTCTGTGCCGGCCACCGTGCTAAGTGCTGTACAACTATTTTCTCAAGTAATTCTCATATCAGCCCAAGAAGACAGTGTCACTAACTGCCTCGACATAAAGGGGGGAACTGAAGCACTGAGAGGTGGCACCATCTCCCCAAGGTCACACAGCAAGAACCTTGCAGAGACACTGTTAGAACCCAGGCAGCACGACCTTAGGGGTCTGAGCCTCCCCAGAAAGAAGCAGAGTTTGGACACAGTGAAACTGACCCAGAGTAGCTCAGCTGTATATGCTAAATACTAGAAACATTGTGCTGACTGTTTAAGATCATCATTTTTGCATGAGCTTTGTTTCTGTCATTGCAAATAATAATAATAACCTACAGAATTTTGAAGGTCAGTGTCCTGGTTCCCACATTTTCCTTGGGGCTCTACATTCAAAGAAGGAAAGGAAGGAAGAAATCCCATCTCAGCTGTAATTATAGATGGAAATAAAACATAACCCTGAAATTTACTGTTCTCAGCAAGGTGGTTGTCATTCTGAAGCAGGTGCCTTACATGGAATGGATATTTATAGAAAATGGTATTTATAGAATCGGTGCTGAGCTCACTCATTGTCAAATCTCTGAAAAGAGGGCCCCTAGAGCTTTTGGGACGTGAAGGTGCTGAACTATTGACAGAGGGAACGTAATACCTACCTCCTCCCAAATGGTCTTTCTCAGGAACTGTGAGTCACTTGGAGAGAACTCCGCTTGGACCCCAGAAATCCAGCAAAAAGACACTGAAAGGGCAACGTGACCTGGGATTTTATCTACCAGTGAGTAAGGGCAGGGTGGGTCCAAGCCCCTGAGTGGGGCAGTGTGGTCTAATGGCTGAAGGTTCGGAAAACTTCTCTTCCAAACCCTGGCTCTCCATTCCCTTCCTGAGCCTCAGTCTCCTCTTCCATGAAGTGAGGACCACACGTGGAAAATCATATCAAAGGCAATAAAAGCAACTACTTGAAAAATTTTTTTATTAGTCACACCAGTGCAGCATGAGAATCTTAGTTCCCTGACCAGGGATCAAACCCATGCCCCCTACATTGGGAGCGAAGAGACTAAACCACTGCACCACCAGGCAAGTCCCAAAAAGCAGCTGATATTTTAAGTACCAGCCGCCCCCCTTCCCTTTTCCAATCAGTATGAAACTTTTAATTGCCTTACTAGAAGTGGCACACAGAACTCCACCAGGAAACAGAAACTGTATGTATAGAGATCATTCAGCGAGTGGAGAAGTGTATAAGCAAGAAGAATTGAATGCAGGATATTGACTACAGCAGGGATGGGAGAGCAGAAAAGTCCAGCAGGTTGGTGAATCACCCCCAAGAAACCAGCCACAGTCCAGAGATGGGTGACCAGCCCTGGGTCAGAGAGACGGGGCGGGGGGACACTAGGGCAGAGCTGAGATCACCCAAGGGATGCTGCAGCTCAGAGAAGGTATGGCTACTGGAGATTTGCTCCAGAGAGGGGTAGAAATACCCCTGCCATTTCCTCCCTCCTGCCCTCCACTCATGTACTTCCTACCATGTAAGGCAGAGGGTTCAGATTTCTCTTCCCCTTAAACCAGAAGTTCAGGTTCTCCATGTTGACAGTATGAGGGAGAAAGCAGACTATTCTATAAGCCATTTTGGAAAACTGACAGATAAATAGATTGAAAGGCAAATTTTCCCAGTGTTTGGAGTCAGAGTGCTGACAGCAAACAGAAGGCACATTAAATGGATTCTGAAGATAATTTTTTTTTTTTGAATAAGTGTGTATGTATACATCTATGTTTTTATTTATTTATTTATTAGGGCTTCCCAGGCAGCTCAGCTGTAAAGAACCTGCCTGCAATGCAGGAGACACAGGAACTGCAGGTTCAGTCCCAGGGTGGGGAAGATCCTCTGGAGGAGGAAATGGCAACTCACTCCAGTATTCTTGCCTGAAAACTCCCATGGACAGAGAAGCCTGGCAGGCTACAGTCCACACAGTCGTAAAGAGTCGGACACGACTGAGTATGAGAATACATTTATTTAATTGTCTGCACTGGGTCTTAGTAGGGACACTCAGAATCTTCAATCTTCACTGCAGCATGCAGGGTCCCTTTTTTTTTAATTAATTTATTTTTGGTTGTACAAGGTCTTCATTGCTGCACGTGGGCTTTAGTTGCGGTGAGCGGGGGCCACTCTCTAGTTGCAGTGCATGGGCTTCTCATTTCGATGGCTTCTCTTCTTGCGGAGCACAGACTCTAGAATGTGCAGGCTTCAGTAGTTTAAACACAGGGGCTCAGGAGTTGTGGCTTCATACTATATGTAGGATCTGTTAGTTGCCACATGTGGGATCTAGTTCCCTGACCAGGGATCTAATCCGGGCCACCTGCATTAGGAGTGCAGAGTCCTAGCCACTGTACCAGCAGGGAAGTCCCTGAAGAGAATCTAAATTAGGGACTATAGGGAGATCCCCACCTCTCTCCCCCTGCACTCCAGTCTCCATCTGATACCTCCCACTGGTTGGACCCAATAGGAAGTCACAGGGGAGGGAGCCCAGGTGATGCCTTTCATCATGGTCAGACTTCTAGGACACAGAGAAAGTGAAGAATGAATCTGAGCGCAAGCAGATGGGTAACAACCAGAGCCCACCCTGCTTGCCAACTGGCATCACTGACAGAATTCTTTTTTTCCTTTATGGTGTTAAGAATTCTCTGAGACTGATTTAGAAGGAAGGGGCAGGGGGAGGACATTCCAGCCAGGGCCGTATTAGTACCAGCCCACCAAGAGGGTCTGAGGGAAAGGGTAGCAGCAAGGTCCTACAGTATAGTGCAGGGAACTGTATTCAACATCCTGTGATAAACCATAATGGAAAAGAATATAGAAAAGAATGTATATACACATATAACTGAACTACTGTGCTGTACAGCAGAAATTAACACAACATTGTAAGTCAATTATATTTCAATAAAATAATACATACACAAGTAAAGCTACTTCAACCACCCTAGCTAGGCACCCAGCTCACTGCCAAAGGGTTTCTGTTCTCATAGAGTCCAGCTTCCCCTCCAGGGACACCTGCAGGCACCCCATGTCCAGCCAACCAGAGTTCCTCCTCAACTGTCCACTGCTTCACTCCTCCGGGTCTTTGCACATGCCGTTTCCTCTGCCTGGCACCCCCTTCTCCACTCTTATCTGCCTAGAATCTCCCACTTACCCTTTCAAACACAGCTCAGGTGTCACTGCCCCATAGTCTTAAGTCATGCACAGAAAAGCTTTATCTCAGGGGTGCCAGGGAAGTTTAGCATTTGAAAAAAAAAAAATTCATTCCTGGAATTAACCATGCCAACAGAGCAAAAAAAAGAGTAAAAAAAATCTCTGGGGATCTGGAGATGTATGTGTGAATGAAAATAACAGTGAGCCAGTATCACACACAGGTCATCATGCTAAGCCCTCTCCATGGAAGGGGAGGAAGGTAGGCTCTACTGTAAACCTCATTTCTCAGAGGAGGAAAGCAAGGTACAGAGAGGCTGAGTAATTTGCCCAAGGTCACACAGCTGGCAAGTGGTAGAAACAAGGGTTGAACTCTGATATCTTCACACCACATGTTGTAACCACGTGGCATACTGAATGAATGATTGAATGAATGCAACCAGCAGAACCAAAATGATGGTTGATCCAGAGAGAGGACAGCCCTGCTGAGTCAGGGTGGGCTGCCCAGGTCAGTCCCTGCAGTGGGGGAGAACAAGAGCAGGGACAGGCAGTTCAAAGATGGAGAAAGATGACACCCCCTCCCATGGAGCAGACCTTTCCCTGGGGACCTAGTGTTCCTCCTCCCCTGGGTCCTGATGGCTGGGGGCCAGCCTCCACCCTCCCCTTATCTCACTATATTACAACTCTGAGTTCATGTGTCTCTCTCCCACTTCGGATGCTGAGCCCAGTTTCACTCAAACTTTTCTGGCCAGGACTATTTGTCCACCTAGGGACAATCCACTTTTCTTGAATAAAGGAGACAAACGATATTCAAGACTGCAGGAACCCTGGTGAGAACATGGCCAGACCCCACTCCAAGAAGCAGTGGAGCAAGAAGCCAGTTGCTGGCAGGAGGTCAAAGCAGGACAAGCTGCTTGGCTGACAAGGTATCAAACAGGCACTTGCTCTTTTCCCTAAGAAGGGTCAGGCTTGGGCCTGAAGTCTGAGCTTGAACTCTATAGACAGGAACTAAGGGGGCCTGCAGCTTATGGGGGAGCTTGGAACGGATGTTGAAAAGGATGTGTCTGACTGCTGCTCTGTGCTGTTCCTAGAATCCCATCAGTGCCTCTGGGCTCAGTGGGAAAGTGCTGTGATCAATGAGCAATATCTGCCACGTGTACTCCACCATGTAGAGGTATGCATGCTATCTGTTTACCATCAGGTGGCAGGGCTGTGGGAGAAGGGGCTGCGCAGACTGGTAGTCATAACAGAATGAACATTTCTCAAGAACTTGGAATGTGCCCTGTTAAATGCTTTGCCTGTTCTATTTTATTTAATCCTCAAGATAACTCTCAGAGATAAGGGGCCCTGGTCCCTCCCTTTTGGCAGCTCTACAAGAGTCACAATTTTACCTACTTATATATTTTTTAATATTTATTTATTTATTTGGCCTGGCTAGGTCTTAGTTGTGGCACATGGGATCTTTAGTTGGGGCATACAAACACTTAGTTGTGGCATATAGGATCTAGTTCCCTGACCAGGGATCGAACCCAGGCCCCCTGCATTGGGAGCATGGAGTCTTGGTCACTGGACCACCAGGGAAGTCCCACCATTTTATTTATCTGTGTTTAGCACTATGTCCACAGCACCTAAAAGAGTGCCTGGCATATGGCTGGCACTCAATAAGCATTTGCTATTGAGTAGATGAACTTCCTGGAGAAGGAAATGGCAACCCACTCCAGTATTCTTGCCTGGAGAATCCCATGGACAAAGGAGATTGGTGGGCTACAGTCCATGGGGTCGCAAAGAGTCAGACACGACTGAGCGACTAACACACAGACACACACACACACACACAGATGAACTTCCATTTTGCAGATGAGGAAACTGAGGCCCAGAGAGACAAGTAACTTACTCAAAGTCATGCAGTTAATAAGAGCTCCTCTAGGGCAGCATCTCTGGAACGTTCTGAGAAGTGGCATTGTTCTATAATCTGTGCTATGCACTGGCTACAGGTGACTAGTCTAGTCAGGATGCGACATGGAGGTAAGGCAACTGAGAAAGTGAATTTTAAATTTCATGTAATTCTAACTAACTGAAACAGAAATGGCCCAGCACAGCTCTAGAGCTTGAGAGCTCAACCACCCTAGACCGATACCAAACACCCGGTCCAGGTTTTCCAAGTCAAATGAAAACACCAAGATTTTTCCAGTTATAATTCCATCGGGAAGGGCAGGGGGTGTAGCAGTGAATGAATCTACAAGTGATTGTTTTACTTGTGTGGCTCTCCTGGCCACACAATTCTGCGAAGGCTTTTATCCATGTGCCAGATTTCACACGAGAGGCTTGAGGATTCCATAGGAGATGTGGTTAGTCAGGGTTACCTGCTGACCTTGGACCACACGCAGCTGTGCAACCCTGAAATGCCAAGCATTTCATTTGCACAGCTGGCAAACAGGGAACCATAGCAAACAGAGTCAGGCTGTGGGCAAGGCCAGCTTCGTTAGAAATCTCAGCAGTAAGTGACCAGCAGTTCTGACCTGACAGGGCCCAAGGCATCATCAGCTCCAGGAGAAGCCGTGACACGCAGGAAGCTTCGTGTATATTTAGTGCCTCGTATCTGCCTCCCCTCCCCTCCTCTCTCTACTCCTCTTAGGGGCTGGCCTCTTCCTTTGCTTCTGGTCACAAAACAACATGATCTTGAGAAAGCGCGGGAAGCTGATGAATGAATGCTAAGGTGTCAATGACTCATAGAGTCCATTTTCAAATGATTTCTATTTTAACGGGAAACAAAGTCTTCAGCTAAGGAAGAGTTTTCTAACTGGTAGACAGGCATCATCAACAAAAGTTCAAATTTATGGAGCTTTGTGCACGGGGCTTTATGCTTCCCTGGTGGCTCAGATGGTAAAGACTCTGCCTGCAATGCAGGGGAGCTTTGTGGGCTGCCGTCTATGGGGTCGCACGGAGTCGGACACGACTGAAGCGACTTAGCAGCAGCAGCAGCAATGCAGAAGACCCGGGTTTGATCCCTGGGTTGGGAAAATCCCCTGGAGAAGGAATTCCAGTATTCTTGCCTGGAAAATCCTGTGGACAGATAAGCCTGACTGGTTACAGTCCATGGGTCGCAAAGAGTCAGACACAACTGAGCGACTAACACGCACAGGGCACTAATGGAAGTGGTCAGCATGTATTAATTCATTTATTGTTATTATTCATTCATTCATTCATCATGTATTAATTTGTCAATACCACGAAAGGAGAAAAGGCTACTCCATTTGGAGATGGGAAACAGAGGCACACAGTGCAGCTGGTCCAGTTGGCACCAAGCCAGGGCCCAAATCCAGGCACAGCTGGGGAGGCAAGTCCTGCGGAGAAGGAAGCAGGAAGCAGGAATACCGACCAAGGGGAAGAAAGTCTTTTCTCTTTTAATCTGAGATTAGGGACGGCCAAGACCTGGGCCAGCAAACCTCTGTGGCTTCACCCATTTACTGGTCTATTGCTTCTTACTCTTCAATCTAAACAGTTACAAACTTATTGGAGGGATGGAGCCAAGAATTCTGCTTGCAGACGTGATCCAGGGTGGCCCCCAGGCCGGCTCGTTTATGCTGGGCTGCAATTTTTCTGGATTACTCAGCCTTTGGGAGGAAAGCTGGGCCAAGGACAAACCTCTGGTGAGAACAGAGTGTTTAGAGAGCCGCCTGCCTCCTCCTACTTCCCTCCTCCTCCAAGAGACTCAGGGACCTGGAGGCTCCCTGAGGAGCTAGGGCTGCAGCTGCAAGGAGCAGTTCTCCTAGGTCTCACCCCATCCCCAACACCACCTCCCTCCCCATCCCTCCCACCTGGCCCCCACCCAAGGCCCAGCTGTTCTGGGGACATGGCTGGCAGTTCACTGACACCTCTTCAAAGGGCCTGCACCACACAGAATCACGTGCATGCATCCGTGAAGAACACAGGCATGCAAAAAACACAGGGCTGATCTACACTTAAGTGCTGACAGCTGTTCTCCTCGGATGGGTAATGTTTTCCCTTTTGTGCTTGTCCCTTTTGATACTGAGTACTTTCTTAGTTTTAATTTTTTTAAATTTATTTTGTCTGTGCTCTGCGGCTTCTGGGATCTTAGCTTCCCAACCAAGAATCAAACCTGCTCCGTGGCAATGAAAGTGCCGTGTCCTAACCACTGGACCACTGGGGAAATCCCAAATCTACCCTTTTTAACTGTACAATTCAGTGGTTTTTCATATATTCAGAGTTGTGCAATCATCAATATGACTGAATTTCAGAACATTTTTATCACATTCCCGCCCCAAAACACCCCTTAACAGCCACACCATTTCCCTCAACATCCCAGCCCTGAGTAACCACTAATTTCCTTTCCGTCTCTATGGATTTGCCTGTTCTGGACACTTTATATAAATGGACTCATACAATACCTGTTCTGTGCTTTTCACTTAGAATAATGTTTCCAAGGTTCATTCAGGCTGTAGTATAAGTTTGACAATGATAAATCCGTGGTGGTTAAAGCTCATTTATTCCTCAAACACTTAACTGAGAGGCTACTAGGTGCCAGCCTTGGGGCTGGCAGCAAACCCTGACCCGGAGGGTTTCCAGTCGAGGAGAGAGAACAGTAAGTCAAATGAACAAGGAATGATTGAGAAGATTAGACGGTAGTAAGCGCAGAGCTGTTTGGTAGTGAAGAGAGGAATGGTGACTTTAACACAGGGGGCCAGCGAAGGCCTCGCTGTAGGTGAACGCAATGGGGCCGGACGAACTAAGGCTGGAAGAGGGTGAAGGGGCGAAGGTGCCCCCGCGACGCCCCCTCCCAGCACTCAGGTCCCCCAGGCCCGGGACCTCGCCTATCCGGTCCACGCTGTGTCCCTGCGCCTGGGACGGCGGTCGACACCCAGGAAGCAGGTCGCAATGCTTGACTCTTCAGTGGCCCGCCGGGGCCGCGAGCGAGTCCCCAGGTCAAGGGTTTGCAGGCCGAGGGGTGGGCGAGGACCCCACGCAGGCCCCGCCCTCCCGGCGCAGGCTCCACCCCCAGAACAGGCCCCGCCCCCGCGCCGCCTGCGCCCTCCCGCTCCCGGCCGCCGCCATTGGCCGCGCGCGCCTCCGCCCTCGGCCTCGCACTTCCTGGCGGAGCCATGGCCGCGCTCCCGGCCGGCCAGCGGGCTCCGGCGCTCCGGCCCCGCCGCCCCGCCCGCTCGGCCTCGCCGCCGGGGGTCCCCGCGCCGCACCAGTAGCTCGCCCTCCCAGGTGGGCCTCCGCGCGCGCCCCGCTCCTGCGCGGGCCGGTCCGGGAGCCGCGCGCCGTCCGGGGGCCGGGGCGGGGGGCGAGGGGCGGGCCTGCTTCGGGAGGGTCGCCGGCACCGCGGTTCCGGCCGCGGGAGCCCTTTGTGTTCGGCGGAGCGGCTGTGAGGACCGCCGGGCGAGGGGCGGGCCCCGAGGCTCGGGGCTGGGGAGGGGGCCGCCGCCCCCGCAGGTGGGACAGGTGCGGCCTGCGCGGCCCATGTGGGCGGGCGTCTCCGCGTCCCGCCGCCGGCGCCCTCCCTGGGCGCTACCCCGTTCCGCGCCCTCCCCCGCCTCGCGTCCCGCGCTAGCCCGCCCGGGCGGCGGTTGTACAGGCGGTTCCGCCTAGGGGTGCCAGGTCCGAGGGAGCGACGGCGGTGTCCGCCGAGAGCCGGGACCGGTGAGTGCGGGCGGGCGTCCACCTCCACCTCCACGACGCGGTTTCCCCCACGCCCGAGCGGCGCAGTCCGGCAGGTTTCAGGGTTGAAACCCGGGCTCCCTGGGGACCCTGCCGGCCGCCCGGACGTGGCCTCTGTTCCGTGTTTAGTAAAGATCTCTCAACGCCTCACTGGGGATCGCCACCGTCCCTGCGGATGGCCTTGACCCCTCACCTGCTTGCAGAAAGCACAGGAGGCAGCTTGACACCCACACTCCTGGAGCAGCTGGGCCCCCGAACCGCTTGCCCGCAGACAAAAGGGAGCCTCCGCACGGGGAGTACTCTCTAGAAACGTTGGCCTAGAAAACAAAGCTTTTAGCACTGAAGGCAGACCTGAGACCTGGCAGGCTGCCTAGGGTGGTGAAGACCGTCTGCTGCGGGTGACCTTGGGCAGGCCCCACGGCCACCTGAGCCTGGGCATCAGGAGCGGCAGTGACACCTGTCTCAGAGGGTGAAGGGTTGGATGGATGCTGGTGTCCTTCCCTTCAGTCTCTGAGTCCCCGGCATCCTAGGGGCAGTCAGAAAGGATTGGGGGGAGGGCTACAGCTGGTCTTTGTCACAAAGCTGCTACTTTGCCAAGAGAAATCTACTTATGCCTTCCTTCCCCCCAGGAAACTGGCAGGGTAGACTGCACCAGGATCGCTGCCCACGCCCCCCCCCCCAGCCCCACATCACTGGAGCCCCCTCTTGGTTTCTCTGAGTATCTTAACAGAACGCTGACTCCTTGTCACACTGTTATTTATTAGCAAAAGCTGTGTATTCGGCAGGTGACACACTGACTCTTCTTAACTCGGAAAGCAGGGGATAGATCCCTCTTGTAAATCCTCTGTCCCAGTATATGACTTGTTCCCATGTTGCTGGCTTAATCCTTCCTCCGTGTGCTCCCATCCCCCGAGGTCCTCCCAGAGCCCAGCTCTGTGCTCTTCGTGAGTTGCTTGACATTTCAAAAACTGGAAGAAGCCTATCATGGTGTGGGTGCACCAGCCCTCACCATAGACTCCACCATGAAGTGTGTAGAGAGGTTAAATTGCTTGTTCAAGTTTATCTTGGATGTTCCAGGCAGGGCATACCCCCATCCCCTCCCCCATTCTCTCACAGAGGTTTCCTGCCTGTGGGTGTTTGTTTAATGGCCAAGTGGAGTAGCCTAGGGGTTGAGAGCATGGAAGCCTCCTTACCTTGGAATCCTGACTCTGCTGCTGTTTCCTGAGTGTGAAGCTGAGCAAGTTCCTTCCCCTCCCTGCGTCAGCTTCCTCCTCTGTAAACTGAGGATAATAATAGTGCTGGCCTCCTGGTGATGTTGTGGGGCTTAAATCAGTGAGACACAGAAAACAAGACAGTGCCTGTGTCCAGAACATATTTTATACTTGGTAGTCGTCACTGAACCATATCCTGAACGTCACAAAATTTTTACAAGGATGAGACTCTCAAAGCCTAGGACCCATTCAAGGGCCTGTGTCTGTCCAGTTTTGAAGCTGTACAGATTCAGGTTTGATTCCCAGTCGTTCACTAGTTTTGTGACCCTGAGCTCAACATCTTCATCTGTGAAATGGGTTAAGTGACATCAGCTTGATCAAGCCACTGTGGAAGTTTAATGTGATAGCAGGTGTCAGTCCCTTAATTTGGTCCTGGGGTCATAGTCTGGGTTCTGAAATGACAACTGTTGATATTGTGGTCTTGATCTATTGGAAAGACGTCCTTCTGATCAAACATCCAAAGGTAGGTGTTTGTAGGCGAGCTTAGAGACAAGACGTGGTGGGACTTCAGTTGAGAAGGGAATGCTTACTACGGGTTCTGTCTGATTTTAACACCCAAATGTTTTCCTCGCTCAGCGTTACAGAGTGCTTGGAAGTACAGTGTTCTCTCTCTTTCTCCCCTCCCTTCACTCTTGCTGTCACTGATGCCTGCCAGCAGAGCCTGCAGTTTGTGAATGACCTCGAGTTATTACTACACACTCAGAAACTCCGTTCTTGTCGTAGGGCTGCGATCTCATTTATGATGGAGGGAAGCCGGCAGACGCGAGTGTCTCGGCCATACAAGATCAGCGAGTCGTCAAAGGTCTGTGAACGGATCACTGTGCTGATTGCCCAAGAAGCGTGAGGTTTTTCTAACAAGCTCATTCTCATTGTACAGGCTGATTTTCTATTCTTGGCATTGGTGTTAATCTCCTTAACGATGACTAGAGGTGGCACAGGCAAGGAGTGGAAAAATCATAAAATCAGAGCAGGGGTTGAAGGGAGTGGTGGATGTTAGAAACATAACTCGACTCCTTTATCCTGCACCTCAATCCTGAGAGGTGTACAGGACAGGGTGGATGCCGTGGGATTCCTGTTTCCACCTGAAGCTCCAAAGATGTCTGTCAAGAAACTAGCCTCCAACCTTATAGTGGGGGCAGCACTTTGCATACCTGATGTGAAGGGCCAGAGCCTTTCCTGGTCGTGACTTTCTGGGACCCTAGGGGTGAGTAAGGGTGGGTCCCCAGGGCGCTACTACCTACCTGTGTCACACTGACTGCATCAGACTCATCCTGGGAAGAGAGAGGGGGCAGGTTTCTCATTGGCAGTACATGTACCCAGCCCCACCCCAGACCTGCTAAATTAAAGTCTGGGAGCAGGACCTGGTAATCTGTAACCTTAAGCAGACTCCTCAGGTGACTTGAAGTGGCCCTTGTCCCCACAGCCACTGTAGATAAGGTTCAGGGGACCCAATTTTTGGGAGAGTCCCCATTTACACCTTTCTTTTTATAAATATCAGTAGCATTCTTTTCTTTAAAAAAGTCTCCTTGTTTGAAGATTAAATGTCATGGTTGGACTAGATGATGCATTCTCCATGGGACTGACGTTGCTCACAAGGAGCTGCAATGTGTTCTTGGGGGTGTGGAAAGAATTTTATTCTTTCAAAGTACATATAATACGTGCCCAGATATATAGACTGTATATTATGTGTTTAAATGACACGGCGAGCTTTTAGGAAAAAAATATCTTAAAAGACAAATGAAGAAAGATGAAGAAATACCATTTTAGATAAAGAGAGCTGCAAACAACTTATAGATGAGAAAAAGTGGGAGTGAGGTTCATCAGAGGTGTGAAAAAGAAAATGGGGCGTAATTTTCAGGGGAGGCTGGTCCCCCTGAGAACTCTCCTGTTTCCATTTGAGCCGACTGAGAAGGCTCTTGCCAAGCCCGGCTTTATGCTGTGAAAACCCAGAAAGGTCTCACTGCTGCCTCAATGGGGCTTTGTTTCAGAGCTTGGCTGCCGAGACAGCGTAGCTATCTAAGTTCCACAGCGCCAGAAACCTTTGTCCCTCCAAACCAGATTCTGAGCCTGTTTCTCTTTGAATTGAAGCTTTCAGGAATAGGCTTCTCTATCCCTTGGTTTGTTGTATTTGTGTTCCTAACATTTTATACTTACCAAGTGCCCAAATCATAACGTGCCCTTGAGTTTATAGACATTCATCACACCCATGTGGCCAGAACCTGGATAAGTTAAAAAGAACATTGCCAGACCCCTCCGGTTCCGGCAGTGAGGAGAGCTACTCTCCCAGCTTCCAGCTGTGTGGTTTCACCTGCCCTTGAACTTGTATGAATGGAGTCGGGGTGGAGGTGTGTGCCTGCTCCTTGCTCTCGTTACCCTGCTTCTGAGGGTCACCCCAGTTCCTGCATGTGGTGGTATACCTTGCCTGTCTCAGATCAGTGGAGTCTTCCATTCTGTGGCTGCCACTGCTCATTTATCTACTCTAAAATGTGTCAATCCAATTTGATGCTGAATTCTTTATTTTTTAATGTTTATTTATTTATTTCGACTGTGCCATGTGGCTTGTGGGACCTCAGTCCCCTGACCAGAGATTGAACCCACACCCCATGCAGTGGAAGTGAGGAGTCTTAATCACTGGACCACCAGGGAAGTCCCTGAATTCTTTTTTAGTATAAGGTGCCACGTACCTCAGGTTCCCTGGTGGCTCAGCGGTAGAGAGTCCACCTGCCAATTAAGGAGACACAGGTTTGATCCCTGGGTTGGAAAGTTCCCCTGGAGGAGGAAATGGCAACCCACTCTAGTATTCTTGCCTGGAAAATCCCATGGACAGAGGAGCCTGGCAGGCTACAGTCTATGGGGTTGCAGAGTCAGACACGACCTCACAACTAAACAACAGCAACCTCATATCTGCTTCTTTCTGCCCAGCATTAGACCTTGAGTACCTGTGTTTCTTCACCTTGCCTAGCCTTTGATGAAAGTGCTAAAATAAGAAATGAAGGAATAAACAGGGTTAATATCATGGGAGAAAGTCGAAGGTCAGAGTTTCTAAATTACGTGAAGTGCTGCAACTCTGTTACTGATGACCCTTTGAAGTCCGGAAGTCACCTTTGTCTGTTTTTAGTTCTTGTTTCTGCTGCTACACTAAACAGCTGGAAACAGGCTGTGGTGGAGACCCAGGTGAAGAACTAAAGGAGCGCACTTAGCCTGGAGACCCAGCTGTAGAAGCAGTGAAGCCGTCTCTGCCCTGGCTGACTGCGGCAGATGGCCCCGTGGCAGCTGTCCTCTGGGGCTCTCCCTGTCCTTGCCCCTCCCCAGGGCTGTTTCCTTTTCACACCACAGCTAGGGACATGTGTACCCCTATTTAACTGTGATAGTTCCAGTCCCCTGCCAGCTTGGAAGCACCCAGGAGACCAGGGTGGGCTCAGAGCCCACCTGAGGCCCCTCGCTTGCTTCTCAAGGACACTAGCCTTCACTGCCACTTGATAGCCCGCTCCTGTGCTGCCTCTTTATTTCCTTCCTTCAGTCTGCACCCAAGAGGGGCCCCAAGCCAGCGTGTACTGGAGCCCAGCCCTTTCCTGCTCAATTATAAGCCAAAACAGGCCAGCCCAGCTCTCTCTGGATAACCAGAATAGGCAGAAATATCCATGTGTGGATCTCCAAGAAGCCACCCTGTAATATCAGGCAGGAGAGCCTGGCTCTGTGGACTTGGAAGAGAAGGGAGCTATAGGGATTGGCTGCATGGTGTCCTCAGAATATGAGGATGTTGCCTGAGATTTGTATGGATGGAGCCATGGATGTTGGAACTGGCTGGATGGGAAGGACCGCAGGGAGATAAAGTGGCCCGTTACTGGTGCATCGGAGGCAGTAGAGAGCAGATTTGGAAGGGAAGGAAAAACTAAGCTTAGTGCCATAGAACACACGTTGAGAAGTAACCTCTAGGGACCTGTGTGCAAGTCAGCCAGCTGCTTGCACCTGCCCAGCCTCACCCCCCTGTTTTCCTTTCAGTCATCCACCCCCACCACCAGACTTAATGCCCAGCCCACCCAGCGCTTTTTCCCAATCACTCTTGAATTGCCCTGCTGATGTTTCTGAATGGTGTGTTTTCCCATATGTTGACTCATCTTGTTTTTATACGGAGTAGATGGAGCAGTGTGAAATACCCTGATTATTCCATCCAGGATTTAGAAACTGTTGTCTAAAGTCTGACTTTTCTCTGTGTCTTTAAAAGCCCAGGGCAGGCAGACAACAGTCAGTCAATGTCCACCAACCTGAATGTATTGAATTAACTCCTATTAATTATTCCTATCAATTGATTTGTTAATTCCTGTGTAGCGTGGTAATTAAAGGTTTGGGCTCTGGAATCAGATCTAGGTTCAAATCCCAGCCCTGCCCCTCAGTCACTGTGGGATTTTGGACAGATTTCGTAGTTTCTTTGAGCCTGACTTTTGCTCATCTGGAAATATAATTGACGTTCCCTTGGAGGGTTACCATGATGCTTGAACGAGAGCATGCAGTCATGTGTACAGGGCGACGTGTAGCACATACAGCCCCCAGGAAAAGAGCATTCCTGCAATTTACATACGTTTCTTTCAACCCTGGCCATGACGGCTGAAGCCATGTTTCTGAAAGTAAGATTCCCCAGGCATGTTAGTCTCTGGGCCCCATGACCTTGCTGGATGGTCTCTGTAGCCTAAGTGTCGGCACTGCACCTCCATGGGAACTGAGGCGCCCAGCAGGTGACTCTGCTGCCGCTCCCCTGGGGCCAGCTCTGTGTCAGGTTCTGACTCATGACCCCCGCAAACCTGGGTGGTAAACACCTTCAGCCTCACTTGTGAGACCAGGAACGGAGGGTCAGAGGCTGCCCAAGACTCAGAGGGTGCAGAGCTAGGGCTCCACCAACTCCCGTCCCACCAGAGAGGCTCCGCCCCACATAACTTCAGCCTCCCCACGGGACAGCATTTGCAAACCCCTGCCATGACACGCACTTGCTGAGAAGGAAAGAGAGATGGGAAAGGAGGGAAGGAAGAACACTTTGGGGAATTCTGTTTATAAAGGAGGAGGAGAGGGGGAAAATGAAAGGAAGAAAGACTGAGCAAATTTTATTTGTAAAGAAACAGAACTGAAAGTTTCTCAGTCGTGTCTGACTCTTTGCGACCCCATGGACTGTAGCCCACCAGGCTCCTCTGTCCATGGGATTCTCCAGGCAAGAATATTGGAGTGGGTTGCCATGCCCTCCTCCAGGGGATCTTCCTGACCCAGGGATCAAACCCGGGTCTCTCGCATTGCAGGCAGATTCATTACCATCTCAGCCACCAGGGAAGCCCAATACAAATACACACACACACGCACGCACGCACGCACGCACGCACACACACACACACACACACCCTTACTTTCTGCGACGCACTCGGGCACTTTATTTCCCATTCTCTCTCATTCTGCTGTATGTTAAATGCTGATCGGGTGGCACTAGGTGGGTCCGGGGCCCCCTCCCCTCCTGACAGGCGCTCTCGCTGCTGCAGGTGTACCGCTGGGCCGAGCACTCAGGCACGGTGCTGCAGCGGCTGAACGAGCAGCGTCTGCGCGGCCTCTTCTGCGACGTAGTCCTGGTGGCCGACGAGCAGCGCCTGCCAGCCCACCGCAACCTCCTGGCCGTGTGCAGTGACTACTTCAACTCCATGTTCACCCTGGGCATGCGCGAGGCCTTCCAGAAGGAGGTGGAGCTGATTGGCGCCTCCTACATCGGGCTCAAGGCCGTGGTGGACTTCCTGTACGGCGGGGAGCTGGTGCTGGACGGCGGCAACATAGACTACGTGCTGGAGACAGCCCACCTGCTGCAGATCTGGAGGGCAGTGGACTTCTGCTGCGAGTACCTGGAGCAGGAGGTGAGCGAGGACAACTACCTGTACCTGCAGGAGCTCGCCTCCATCTACAGCCTCAAGCGGCTGGACGCCTTCATCGACGGCTTCATCCTCAGCCGCTTCGGCACGCTGTCCTTCACACCCGACTTCCTGCAGAACATCTCCATGCAGAAGCTGTGCGCCTACCTGGGCAGCAGTGAGGTGCAGCGGGAGTGCGAGCACGACCTGCTGCAGGCCGCCCTGCAGTGGCTGACACAGCAGCCCGAGCGCGAGGCCCACGCCTACCAGGTGCTGGAGAACATCCACTTCCCTCTCATCCCCAAGAACGACCTGCTGCATCGCGTCAAGCCTGCCGTGTGCTCGCTGCTGCCGCGCGAGGCCAACTGCGAGGGCTTCATCGAGGAGGCCGTGCACTACCACAACAGCCTGGCGGCCCAGCCCGTCATGCAGACCAAGCGCACGGCCCTGCGCACCACCCAGGAGTGCCTGCTCTTCGTGGGCGGCGAGGTCTCTGAGCGATGTCTGGAGCTCAGCGACGACACCTGCTACCTGGACGCCCAGAGCGAGCAGTGGGTCAAGGAGACGCCTCTGCCGGCCCGGCGGAGCCACCACTGCGTCGCCGTGCTGGGGGGTTTCATCTTCATCGCCGGCGGCAGCTTCTCACGGGACAACGGAGGGGATGCAGCCTCCAATCTCCTTTATAGGTATGACCCCCGCTGTAAACAATGGATCAAGGTGAGATTAAAGCCAGATTATTTCTTTACTCTTGAGGACTTTCGATCTCCTTAACCTTAGTCTTGACTGCCCCGCCCCCCCCCGCCACCCCCTTTTCTCAGGCCTAGAGGGCTGTTCTGCTTCTGAACTAGGTGTGATGATAAAGTGACGAGCCCCATCACGGCCCCCTGCCTGGTTGGGGGTGGTGAGGGCTGACTGGCCACCTTCTGCAGAGATGGGCCACGTCCAGAGCACCGCTGCCCCGTAGAACTCTGCACCGGCAGAACCGTTCTACGTCTGTGCCGTCCAACAGTAGCCACCAGCCACGTGTGGCAGTTGAGGGCTTGAAGTGTGGCCCATGGGACTGAAGAACTGAGTTTTCAGTTTTGTTTCATTTTCACGTGTTTAAACTTGAGTGTGAATGGCCACACGAGGCTAGTGGCTACTCTCCTGGATGGCACTGGTCTGGAGACTTTACCCATACTTCTGACAGCCTTCCCACATCTCGGAGTCTCCGCCCACCAAGCTCCTCTTTGAGACGAGTTTGGAGGTGCTTCAGGGAGGCTGCAAAGGCTCTCATAGGAGCCATGGCCCCTTGGCAGGTGGGGTGACTAATTCTGGGAAGGGCCTGGGTCTTGATATCAGACCCAGGTTCACAGCCCAGCTTGGCGAAATTGTACCTGAGAGTTTCAGGCCGGTTCCGTGCCCGCTCCAAATCTCAGCTTCTCCCTCTGGAAACGGGTAGGGGGACATTGACCTTCCAGGGTTGCTGTTGTAGCTCACATTGTTGGGGGGAGGCGGAATTGTGCTCCTTCCTCCCCAGAACCACAGCGCCACCCGTGAGAGTCTGTCCCAGTCTTTATACTCACATCTCAGTCTCCTGACCTAACTCAGTGCTTTCCTGAACTCAAGGCTCAGAAGGGACTGAGATGACCTTTCGATTTTATGCTCAAAAATCTAAAACCAACCACTTTGTAAGTCTTGCCCCAAGAAGGAAGCTCCCAGTCTTGAAGTCTGGCCTCCAGACCTTTGTAGTGGTGGCGGCCTAACCGTACAGTCTCCTGTGGGACCGTGTTCATTCAAATGTCCTGCTTGATTTAAAAAAGAAAAAAAAACCTTGGGTCTCCTGTTGCTAATTTCCTGTTGAGTGCCACTTGCTGCCCGTCAACACAGATGGCAATCAGTACTAATTTTTAAAATATCTGATTGTGGGGGGTGAGGGGAAAGGTGAACTCACATTTCAGGAAACCAATCCATCAGCAGCTGGGACCCGTGTGTCCTGCAGAATTCTAGTCCACATGTGGCCAGAGTTTTGGGGAAGTGAATTCTCCATGCCCTTCATGGAGATTCATGAGGTCGCCCAAAGAGCCCCCCTTTCTTCTTCCAGTTTGGCTGCCTTCCCCAGACTTACGTGGCCGCTGCCTCACCTGGGCTGTGTCTTCCGTGGAGCATGTTGGGGACACAGTGCTGGATGTTGATGCTGACCCGGGTTTGGGAATGGGGAAGTACAGGTGTGTCGCCTCCGCAGGTAGCCTCCATGAACCAGCGCCGCGTGGATTTCTACCTGGCCTCCATCGAGGACATGCTGGTGGCTGTCGGCGGCCGAAATGAGAACGGAGCACTCTCCTCGGTAGAGACGTACAGCCCAAAGACTGACTCCTGGTCCTACGTAGCCGGCCTGCCAAGGTGATTGGGGTTTGGGGGCAGACCTACAGACGCCGAGGCTCTAGGATGGCAGTTGAGCCCATCTGCCTTTCTGGGTATGTTGGCCTCCAATTCCAGGCAGAGTCTCCTGGCTTGTAAATAACAGCATGAGGAGCAGAGGGCGTAGTGGTGACGTGTCAGGGTGCCTGTTCTGGGCCGCCCGAGTGCGCCGTTTCCAAGTCTCTTCACTGCCTGAGTTTCAGGGAGTGGGTACTAGGTTCAGGGAGTGAGAGATTCACTGAAAACCTCTCAACTTTGGGCAGGAGGAGTTCAGAGGGTAGGAGTTGTCTGTGCTCCATCTGACTCGAGCAGGTGTCCCCATCCCATGCCGTCTCTGCTTCTTCATCCGTGAAGGGGACGTGATGACTGTTCCACACTGCCTAGTTGTCCGTTCACTGCGTTTGTTATCATCCCAGGCTTAGCAGAAGGGCCTGTTGTTTATCTGACCAGCTCCCTGCGGTCGAACCTGCAAGGGCACCCTCTTAACCAGGCTTGCTGTGGAACACGTCTGAGTGTCTAGGGGACTTTGTCCTTAGGAGTTAGAAGAGGGTATGGGGTGAGCGTCTGGGTGTGGATCCCAGCTCCTCCACTGAGCCACCAGAGAAGCCCTACCTGGACACCTGTGAATAAGATGATCAGACAGTCATGATAGTAGCTACTAATGACCATGTACCAGCCTGGGCCTCGTGCTTCACGTGATGAGTTGCGTCCCTTGATCCCCAAAATAACTAGCAGGGTGGATTGTAACCCACGTAGTTTTATCACTCAAACCCAGGTGACCATGTATGGGGAAGCCGACCGTGGAAATCTCGACCTTGTCCTAGGCAAGCCCTAAGCTTCCTCTCTTCCTCTGTCCGTCTGCCCATCCGCAGGTTCACCTATGGCCACGCGGGCACTATCTACAAGGATTTTGTGTACATCTCAGGGGGCCACGACTACCAGATCGGCCCCTACCGCAAGAACCTGCTGTGCTACGACCACCGGACGGATGTGTGGGAGGAGCGGCGGCCCATGAGCACGGCGCGCGGCTGGCACAGCATGTGCAGCCTGGGGGACAGCATCTACTCCATTGGAGGCAGCGACGACAGCCTGGAGTCCATGGAGCGCTTCGACGTGCTGGGCGTGGAGGCCTACAGCCCGCAGTGCAACCAGTGGACGCGCGTGGCACCCCTGCTGCATGCCAATAGCGAGTCGGGCGTGGCCGTGTGGGAGGGCCGCATCTACATCCTGGGGGGCTACAGCTGGGAGAACACGGCCTTCTCCAAGACCGTGCAGGTCTATGACCGCGACAAGGACAAGTGGAGCGAGGGCACCGAGCTGCCCAAGGCCATCGCCGGCGTGTCGGCCTGCGTGTGCGCCCTGAAGCCGCGGCTAGAGGACAAGAAGAAGAAGGGCAAGGGCAAGAGGCCCCAGGACCGCGGCCAGTGACCCCCGGCTTGCCGGCAGACCAGCAGCCACCCGGGAGAACCCCGGCACCATTATGTACGACTTAGCAGCTTTTTTTTTTTTTTTTTTTTACTTTTATGATTCTTGGTATTTCTATGGTATCACAGTAACCGATTAAATATTCTATATGACTTGACATATCACCTTGCTTGAGTAATTAACCCGGGGCCCAGGCGGGAGTGGTCCTTGCGTCTGTGCGGGGCTACTTCCCAAGTCACCAACCCCTGTGGGTGCCCCCCCCAACCCCGACCATCCCGCTGACAGCAGCCAGGGCAAGAGTGACACAGAAGTTTCTGTAGTGGAGTGAAGGGCTCAGATTGGCCAGTGCAGGCCCCATAGTCCACACCTCCCCAAACCTGGCTGAGCTTTTCAAAAACCAGGTTCCTGGGCCCCACCTCAGAATTATTGATTCTGAAACCACCAGGGGTGATGTTAGGGGTGGGGCCTAAAAACTACTGTCCTCAGAATGACTGAGCATCAGCCACGCTTGGGAATCACTGGCAAGGTGTTTTTTTACAAGCAGGGCACAGAGACTCCTGGAGAGTGACCAAGGGTCACCAGCAACCCAGGCAGTCAGGTGAGGCATGGGACTTCTCACCAGGGAGGTCTCCCTACGGGGCTTTCTTCCTCAGGTGACCGTTTCTCCCACTTGGTCATCTTCCCGAATTCTAAAAGGGAACAGGTAATCAAGGGAGAAAGGGAAAGAGGCACAAGGCTCTTGATAAGCGTTATTCTGTAATTTATGCTTTGGTCCTTTTACTGTCTCTTCTGTAATGCGCTGCTTCTTAGATTACTGAGGTACTGATCCCCGTGAATCTCCATTTATCACTCAGGAAAGAAGGGAGCAGGTGGAACGTGCCGTTGTGTTCTATGACCCCCGCTCTGAGACGCCCCAGGAGGCTCCCACACGAGGGAGGGCCCAGGGACCCCTGACCAGAGGAGGCTGTCGGAGCATCTCCCCAACTCCAGCACCAGATCCTATCCCGCCCAGCCGTCGCCAGGTAGTCCTGTGCTGGGGGCACACTCTTCAACAAGTCTCGAGCTGTTTCCCACTTCATAAAGGACGGGTGAGATCCTGGCCAGGCCTCCTCCCAAGGGTTGAGGTCTCCCAGTCTGTATGAGCTGTGATGGTGGATTCAGCACCTCCTCCTGAGATGTGCGACCATCCCCGCTGGTCCCGCAGTTACCAGAACTGACAACAGTAGTGTGTGCCCTTTAAGGAGCATTCGAGACTCCTGTCCAAGCCACCTATCACACCAGGATGATGACCGTGGAGCGAGTTTTAATCACCAGCCAAGGGAGGCATTAGTGATCTGTGCTGTGGCAGAGATCTTACTGCAGAGACGAGAACGCCTCATGATTTATCGTTAACGTTGGCGTTAGAATAAGAAGCTCAGTGAATGTCTTTCTCCTTTTCCTTTTTTTCTGTCTCTTTAAGGCACTTCCTTCCCCTTCTCTTGAAGGTTCACTGTGGTTTTGGTTGGCCTGTTTCCATAGTGACCAGGAGAGCTGAGAGCCAGCTGGGAATTGAAAAGTTGGTACCCAAATGACCACCGCCTCTCACGAGATGGGTGACCTGTCTGCATGTTTAGCCTATGGAAGTTGCTAAAGGCTTACAAACCCTTGAGAGGTTCTGCAAGGCATACAAATAATCAAACCAAAAAACTGTCCACCTTCTTGAAGCTCCTTGATGCAACATTTCAGTGTATTGAAGGCTCTGAGAAGTCCTGTGTCACCTGTTAACCCTCCATCAACCCTGAACCTCCAAACTGTATTGAAGCCGAAATCCTTCTTTCGTCTCAAACTTAATCCAGCCCTCCACAGAGTCCGTGTTACAGCACTACTGCCAACTTTGGGAGAGCTTGCCCTCCTGTTCCAAGGCAGGTTTCATTATTCCCTGAAAGGCACAGAACCTGTGGTCAGTTCTCCCTAGCTCAGCCCAGGTCATGAGCAGAGAGGTGTTCATTCAACCAGAATCCAGGGGCAGATTGGGCTGAGTACATGGAAAGACCATGCTTGCTTTGCGGAGGGAGCAGGAAGGCTTTGACCTTGGGAGGAGGACAGCTGTGAATTTTTAGCCTAAGCTAGCTGTTGTGCTTTTGACAAGAAGGGTGTGCTGCTGGCCTCTATTCTGATTTTCTCGTGCCTTGATGTCTCTCTTGCCGCTATGAAGGATGTTTGTGATCTACACACCTTAGAATCTGATATGACTGAGGCATGAGTGTTCTTCTAAAGGTAGGGTCGATGAGGAAAATTTCTTCTTGTAGACCAACTTCAAATAGTTGGCGGTGGCTCCACTGTGCTAAGAAAGGTTTTTCCGAGCTCTTTGGGGTCCATGGAGAGGAGCTTTGTGACCCGGGGGCAGTGCCTGCCTGGGTGCAGGACAGCGCAGTGGTGGGACCGTGGCAGGTTTCTGCTATCTGTGCTTTTAAGGTGAAAGTCAGTGTGCTGTGCAATCCAACTAAGACTGGAGGAAAACTGTCTGTAACCCAGGTGGGCAGAGCTTTGGGGCACACTTAGCAGGCGGCCCTTTGAACTGAAGAATCACAATGATATGATTTCCAGCTGCAGTGACAAAGGCTTGGGGTCTCCTGGCCACCACAATGAGACAAAAACGGCAACTTTCCCCATCATGTTGTCAAGCTCAGTGCTCCCAGCTGTTCGCCTTGAACTTTGACAACACCTTGATTGTCTTATTTTGATCTTTCAGAATGATGGGCTTTTATTCAGGTTCTGTTTTTTTTTTTTCTTTTAAAGAGCTACAGTTTTACCTTCATATGAGTGGTAGGTTTTGAGTTTGATCCTCACCAGAGTTGGAACCCTGTTTGCTTAAGACGTTAATGTAATGACAGAAGGAAAGCAGAGTAGTAAAGCTGAGGAATCCTCGTTACTTACAGTGGTCTGTCTGCTGTTTAAAATATACAGAGATTAGCCTAGTACCTTGCTTGTGTGTATGGCTCAATCTGTATTTCTAACATCCTGCTGCTTTTAGAAATCTAGACTGCTAGGTGGTAGGTCTAGGTCTTTCTAGGTCTTAATCTGAGCGGAAAACCTCATGTGCATATTTCTATTTTGAATGCCCTTCCCTTTGCCCCTTAAATCATAAGTTGGCCACATGGTGACTTAATAGGAACTGCAGAAGTCAACCCTAAAGGGTGTTCAATGTTGGATGGCAACCCAGATGCCCAAGGGAAGTGGCGTCCCTCGCAGATCTAGGGTCCTACTCTTGAGTTCAGGTGAGTTAAGGGCCTGGCCCCTAAGCCAGTAGGGACCTCTGGGTGACGGGCAGCCATGTAGGAAGTGAAAGGACTCCACTCCCACCCCTTGTAGACCTAGCAGCCTCCTTCTCCTCTTACCCTTTCCTCCATGGCATGCGCCTCGGCCAGCATCTCACTGAGCTTCTGGCTCACGGGTCTTCTGGTTAGAATCTGAGACCCCTATTCCCAAACCTGGAGGGACAGTTCCAGCCATGAGGCGTGGACATCCTTGCTGTCTCCATGGATTCTGAGCATCTTCAGAGGGGAAGGGGTCATGTCCCTGACCTCCAGGATAAACCTCTGAAATGTAGGGCCGCTCTCCGGGTGCTTGGAAAGCCCGTCCCCTGTGTCTGCCGAGCCTGGCAGTTTTTAAAGTTTTTTGAAATGTTTTGATACTTTTTGATACCATTTGCTAATAACCATTTTGTAGTTGCCTGCCAGGGTTTTCACTTTCCATCTCCCCACGGCCATGCCTCCCGAGGTCAGCGCCAGGGTCCTGTCACAGCCACCTCCCATGGCCATGACACTCTGCCATGGCTGTGATCTGATCCTTGCTTTTGAGTTGTATGAGGTCACACGTGGCCCAGGAATGTGACTGTCTTGGGCCCCCAGCTGAGCAAAAGGGCAGCGATGTGTGATGAGGACGCACTAACACCCTGAGACGTTGAACATTTCTTCCAAAGCTCCTACCTCAGCAGAGTGTGTAGAGTTGAAAAGATCCCTGAGGGCCGATCCATCTGTCACCTTTCCAATATAGGTCATTTTTCAACCCAGGGCCTGGCTGGGTCTTGAGTCACTCTTGTCCATCCACCTTTTCTTTTATAAAGGCACATTAACATGAAATCCAAAAAAGCTGTAACCTAAACCATCCTGCACTTTACAGAGTTTTTGAGATCGCTCATTTTTTCTTTTTTTCCTTTTTACATGGGTAGAATTTGTGGTTTTGCAGGGTGTTCGGTTCAGTGGTCTCAAGAAATTGTATTTTGGTTGCCTTAGAAGAATTAATGAATGTACAAATTTGGGGGAGGGGGGCCGGAGGAGAAAAACCTTCCTGTGTCACTTTTCTTTGAGAAAAGGAACTCTACTTTTCCAAGTTACTTGAGCTGTCTTTACAGGTTTGCTTGCGATGGAAGGAAAAAGTTCTTTGGATCAACTGAAATCCATCATTACTACCAGCTCCCTTGCAGAATTAGATCTTTGATGATTAAGTATTGATAATTCACTGGGTATGTTCTGGCTGCTGCTGTTACTGAAGCCTGTTATCATGTGTGTGCTATTTTTTTCATTTGTTGCTTTTGTACTGTAACTGTGTGACACCCAAAGCTTTTCTGTTTCTTATCTCTTCTTAATTAATTTCCTGCACGTTGAATTTTTTCCCCTTTTGTTTTTAACTCCATAAAGTATTCAATTCTCAAAACACATTAAAAATGATTTGCCTGCTAGGGTATGGCTTAGTTTATAATTAAAGCCCTAGTCTTGTGTGGTTATTGTAGTAACCTTCAGTCCTATTTTCTCTGCCCAAATGAAAAACCCCTTTGCATGTTGAGCCCGAATATAATTTGGAAATTAACCAGACTGCCTTTCGGTGTCATGGGAGGCAGGGGCATTCCCAGTCAGCTCTCACTATGCTCCTAATTACTGTATTTTACCAGAAGTTTGGTACAGTTCCTTGATGACAGCCCTAAGTCCTGTGACCTGAAATGAAACTATTTGCTTAAATTTGTGTCAGTTGGGATAATCTGATTAGAAAAGAAAAACAAGCTATGGCTTATCTTTATCAGAAAGATACAGTAGCAAGAACAGAGCCCCTTTACTGCCCTTAGGGCCCAAGAAGAAGCAGATAGATAGCTCTGATGCCCTGCAGGGGGTTCAGGGCCACCACCAGCAAGCAGACAAGGCCAGACACCTGTGGTTGGGCATTGCTTCCCTGAGCCTTTGGTAATTCAGCTTTAGGAGAATGGTGGGAAGAACCTGCCTGCCAGTTTCCACCTGGAAACTGGATTCAGATTTGCCTCTGAGCCACTGAGCTGCCCCAGATGGCATACCAACTAACAGATGGTAAATTCTCTTGGGTTCTTTTACTTCCAGAAGAATCTTAGGTTAGAAATGAGACACCTCCCATTTTCCAGATGAAGCACCCAAAGCTCGGGCTAATTATATTACCCACATTGAACTACCTCACCTCTCAGAAGGTCCACGTCCATTTGGGTCCTCTTGAACGGAGAGAGAACCTTAGACAAGGACTTGGAGGCAGGTGACTGACCTGGGGAGCTGGTCCTCATGGCGCAGGAAGCCGAGCGAGACCAGGAAGGAGGAAAAGCTGCTCACAGAGTGCTTTATCTATGGCTGAGTAGTGAGTCACCCCAAGCCGTGGCTTAAAGCCATAGCAGTTATTTTTGCTGACAAATCTGAGGGTTGACTGGGCTCATGGAAATAGCACTCTCCTGGGTCTCACAATCACAGCCAGATAGGAGACTCACTACATGTCGGGGTCTGAGACAGCTGGGACCCCTCCCCCCTCATTTCTTTCCCTCTGCTCTGCTCCCCACATCCTGCTCTTTCCCCCAAAGTAGGAGGGTTAGTCGCTCAGTCTTGTCTGACTCTTTGCAACCCTGTGGACTCTAGCCCACCGGGCTCCTCTGTCGATGGAATTCTCCAGGCAAGAATACTGGAGTGGGTTTCCATTTGCTTCTCCAGGGGATCTTCCTGACCCAGGGATCGAACCTGGTTCTGCTGCATTGCAGGCAGATTCTTTACTGTCTGAGCCACCAAGAATCTGCCGTCTCTCTCTCTAGGTGTTTCTTTACCAAGTTTCTTACCTGGCAGCTGAAGTCTCCCAGAGCAAGTGTCCCAGGTGTGACTAGCAACAGCCATGTGGCTGCCGTATCCTGCTCCTTGAGGGCATCACAAGCGACCCCCGTGGCCGTCCCTGGTAGTCCCATGGTTAAGGCTCTGAACTCCCAGTGCAGGGGGCATGGGTTTGATCCCTGGTTGGGGAATTAAGATCCTACATGTGGGCAAAAGCAAAGATGCCCTAGGTTAGAGGTTGAAGGGTGACAGAGATGGCACCTTTTTTGAGGGGTATCAATGAATTGGAAAGTCCCACAGCAGCCAGTGTGAGCTCACACATCTTCTGCCCAAGGAAGGAAGGTGGGAGCTCCCAGAGGCCCTGGTGACGTCCACTCCAGGGCTGCCCTGCTCACAGAGCTGGCTGTTCAGAGAGCTCCCACCCTCCTTCCTTGGGGCAGAAAGAAGCACCATGTATGACGCAGGGGCATCCTGTTGGCGTGTGGCCAGCCCTGAAGCAGAATCAGAGGAGGGCAGAGGGTCTGTGTTGGACCCCAGAGGCACCTGCTACTCCTGGAGCTGGATTTTAACCTAAGTCAGCCAGCTCGGACCCAGCTCTCAACTGCTTGAAAATGGCCACCATGTACGTTCCCTGCATGGGATGTTATGTCCCAGAAGGCACTACTGGGATGCAAATACCAAAGAATGGAATATTACTCAACCATGAATAGGAATGAAGCATGACACTGGTGGCAGCATGGATGAAACCTTGAAAATACTGTGCTGAGTTGAAGAAGCCAGGCACAAAGGACACCGTATTGTGTGATTCGTTTATATGCAGTGGTCAGAACAGGCAAATTTAGAGACAGAAAGTGGGTTTAGTGTTTGCTTAGGGCTAGGGGAGGGGTGTGATAAGAGAAGATAGGGGTGCAGGAGTTAAAGGATATGGGTTTCTTCTGTGGTGATGAAGATACCCTAAAATGGACAGTGTGTGGTTGCACATGTCTGTGACTGTATGAAAAGTCATTGAATTGTATGATGTATGAATTATATCTCAATACATTTGTTTAAAATGTTAAAGCAATACTATACCCCAGAGACGTTCCTGGCAATCCAGTGGATAAGACTCTGAGCTCCTAGTGCAGGGGGCCTGGGTTCAATCCCTGGTCAGGGAACTACATCCCACAAGCTGCAACTAAGAAGTTTGCATGCTGCAACTAAGAGTTCACATGCTACAACTAAAGATTCTGTATGCCGCAACAAAGACCCAACATGGCCAAATTAATACATATTTTAATTAAAAAATGAAAACAGTAAGTAATTCACCCCATTCTCTGGGTTTTGTATATTGGTCTCCCAAATAGTTACAGGTTGAGATTCAGACTAGAAACCCCCCTTCTTGGATTCTAAAATTGGGGTAAGAATAGGACTTTGCTGGTGGTCCAGTGGTTAAGTCTCTGAGCTCCCAATGCAGGAGACACGGGTTCTGTCTCTGATCTGGGAGGATTCCACATGCCACAGGGCAACTAAGCCCGTGCGCCACAACTACTGAGCCTGTAAGTCCTAGAGCTTGAGTTCTACAATGAGAAGCTGGAGCACCACACCTACAGACTGGCTCCATGAAACTAGAGAAAGCCTGCGCAGCAACGAAGACCCAGTGCAGCAAAAAATAAATAAATAATATTTTTTAAAGGGTAAGCATTCTTTTAAAAATAATTTTTTTTTAAAAGGTAGCATTTAAAAAAAAAGTAGCCTTGATTTCAGGCCTGCCAAGGGAGCAATTCTGTGCGTGCAGACCTCGGTGTATCCTTCAGAGGGCGCTCTAGAGCGCAGTCCTCAAATAGTGGTTCTTGAATCAGCAGCATCTGCATCCCAGGGAACTTGGGAAGGCAGATTCTCAGGCCCCACCCCAGATCCGCTGACTCAGCTACTCCTGGGGTGGAGCCCAGCAATATGTGTTTTCATGAACCCTCCTAGGGAGTCTAAGGCAGGCTCGACTGAGGATCACGGCTCGCTGGATGGTTCGGTCTTCTTTCTGCCCCCTCAGGCTTTCCTGAGCTACGAGTCTGCCAGATCCCCAACAGCTGTGCCCAGTTTGCACTGAACAAACCTGAACCAGGAGGCGTCCCTTTGGTTAAGTCCAACTCAGCCCGGGGGTAGCCAAAGACTTGGGCTCGAGAAGGCTGGAGAGGTCTCCAAGCAAACCTCTGCAGGGCCACACACCTGCTGCATCCCAAGGAAAGTGAACTTCATCTGTGCACTTCCTGTTGATGGGAGGCAGGAAGTCCTAGGGTGTGGCCCGACCCTTTGAATCGTCTCCAGCATCCGCTGGCGCTGGGACTTCATGCTTGGCTCAAGTGGAATCTTTTGACCAAGCGTGCCATAGCAGTGATTCATCTTCCCAGGGGTCACCTAAAGGCACTAAAAATATCACTCCTGTCTGCAGTTCTAAGCTCCTCAATGCTGTGGGCTTTCTTTTTTTGTTTCAGACTGAAATTCAAGAGACCAAGGATTCCAGTCTGATCTTCCTAACCAATTAGCCTCAAACAAGGCTGTGCTTCATGTCTCCTGCTTTTAGAACAGGGACTAGATCTCACCTCGGCCACATGGATGGAGCACACAGCTGTGCTTCAGGAATGTGGTTTTTGCTTTCACTCTGTCACATGCCATCTGGACAAGAAATTTTTATCTCTTAAATCTCAGTTCCTTACACTTTGGGTGAGATGTCCCTCAGGGTGTGACCTGCATCACCCTTGTCTCCTATGCTGCTGCCCTAGAGGAACTCTGGTCAGGAAATGTTTAGGGAACTCTGAGCTGAGATCTTCCTCTTGGAGACTCACAGCAGACTACACATTTGTATATTACAGCCTCTGAAAGTCCCATTAAAGACAACTACCTAACTTTGGTTAGGACCCTTCCTTGGTGGCTCAGATGGTAGAGTCTGCCTGCAATACAGGAGACCCAGGTTCCATCCCTGGGTCAGGAGGATCCCCTGGAGAAGAGCATGGTAACCTACTCCAGTATCCTTGCCTGGAGAATCCCATGGACAGAGGAGGCTGGCAGAATATATTCCATGGGGTCGCAAAGGGTCGGACACAACTGAGTAACTAACACAGCTTTGGTTAACCCAGGGTTTCTCAAGCTTGTTTGTTTCTGGGGCCCCCTCCTTACTAATAACTATAGAGGGCTTCTCTGGTGACTCAGTGGTAAAGAATCCACCTGCCAATGTAGAAGACATGGGTTCGATCCCTAATCTGGGAAGATCCCAGATGCCTCGGGGCATCTAAGCCCATGTACCATAACTATTGAGCCTGTGCTCTAGATCCCGGGAGCTGCAAGTACTGAACCCCACACTCCCTAGAGCCTGTGCTCTGCAACAAGAGAAGCCACCACAAATGAGAAGCCCATGCACCCCAAAGAAGAATAGCCCCTGCTCACTGCAACTAGAGAAAAGCCCATGCAGCAAAAAAGACCCAGAACAGCCAAAATCAATATAAATTTAAAAAAATTAAAAAATAAACAAAAGTAACTATAGAGATTTTATGTCATTGTAACACCTTTTAGGAAACAGGAAGCTAAAGGATTTCTGTGTCTCATCAACTCTAACAAAGATTTGGTGATATTCCCATCATCCATTTGGAAAGATGTCACAGAGATGTCAAAGAATCCTCTATAGGATTCCTCATGGAGGACAGTGGCATGATGTGGTTACTATGTTTTAAGGTCTGGCTCTCAGTTTTGCGTATCTAGAATCTTGGTCTGGTTAATGCATATGTGATGGTTAGTTGTATGTGTCATCTTGGCTGGGTAGTAGTGCCCATATAATTAGTTAAACATTACTCTGAGTGTTTCTGTGAAAGTGTTATTTGGATGACATGAACACTTAAATTGGTGAACTTTGGGTATATAGCAGGAGGCTCTCCATCATGTGGGTGGGCCTTCGATGAGATGAAGGCCTGACTACCACAGAGACCAACCTCCCCAGAGCAAGAGGGAATTCTGCCAGCAGACAGCCTTCAGACCTGAACTGCAACACTGGCTCTTCTCAGGGTATCCAGCCTGCCAGCCAATCCTGCAGATTCGGGGCTTGCCAGCCTCTGTAATTGCATGAGCCAATTTCTTAAGATAAATGTCTCTCTCTATATATATATACACACACACACACTTTCTATACCCTCCATTCTCTAGAGAACACTAACATAACAGCCCCAAGAAAACAGACTCAGGGAACTGACTACATGGGCCAAATTCTGAAAGAATTCAGCCTAGGGTCCTGTGTACTGTCCATCCTTTTCCCTTTTTAAAAAATCTGAATATAAAATATATTCAAGCCTGCAGGTGGCCAGGGCTCTGCATGCAAAGCTTTCTTTACTCTTTAACTTGCTTTGCCACCACCAGTAAAATGGCAGCAGTTTTGGAAAAGCAGCATTTTTTTCTTTTCTTTTTTTGTCTGCGTGGCATAGCATGTGGGAGGTCTTAGTTCCCTGACCAGGAATTGAACCCTTGCCCCTGCAGTGGAAGTTCGGAGTCCCAGTCCCTGGACTGCCTGCAGTGGGGGCAATGTAGTCAGGTGCCCCTCTCCTTTCCTGGGAGGCTGCCCTCCCCAGAACCTGCACATGCTGATAAATTAAAAATTATTGTATAACTAATATATCAATACTGCTAATAGCAGCAACACTAACTTATATGCAAAACACTTTTATTTAATCATAGAGCAAGCACAGCATAGTAATTACCTACCCAATGGTAATTACGCTTTTATTATTTTTTAAACCTCCATGAAAAGAAAGCATCTTAAATTGGCAAGAAACAATCCATGTCACAAGCCAGTTAGTCAAAAAATGTTTGTCTGTTTGGGGAACCCAGAATGATCATGGTAATTTCCACCCCTTATAAAGCACTTATCATGGACCAGGCATCATGCAGAGCCCTTGGGCTTTGATGTGTCTTCACAGCCATGATGGAGACGCATCTCGTAAATCATGATTCGAGATGAAGAACCAGAGACAGAAAAAGTAAATCTCTTGTTGGGGGCGGGGGCAGAACTGAAATTTAAGCCTTGGAGCATTTAACTCAGAAGTAGAGCAATGTAAGCCAGCATGTGGCCTAGTCAGTAAGGGTGTGTTCTTCACAAAGCCCTGTTGATGGAAAGGAAGAAAAGATAAGGCGCTGTGCCTCTGAATGAGGACTGTCACTCCCTTGGCTTGTGTTTCTCTCTCTCACCGGGCTGAGCAACCAGAGAGGTTCTATTTCCGAAGGAAAGTTCATGTGCCCGACGCAGTGAGGTCAAACAAAACAAAACGTCAGATTGTGAAGCACAGAAAGATTAATTGTAGGGTCAAGCAAGGAGAATAGGTGGCTCATGCTCAGAGAAACCCGAACTCACTGATAGTTGTTAGGAGAATTCTCATAGGCAAAATTTAGGTGAGGGCTGCAGGAGGTGTGACTTTCTTTTGATTGGTTGGTGGTGAGGTAACAGGGTGATGCTCCAGGAATCTTGTGTTCAGCCTGAAGTTATTGACCTGGCTGGGGGCCTTAATTTCTGCAGAAGAACCCAAAGACACTGTTTGAGGGGGAACCAGGACCCTACCCCAAGTCTACACTATTGTTCTTGGCTGCTCCTTACTTGTTTCTGCATCCCCTGGGCTTCCCTGGTGGCTCAGATGGTAAAGAATCTGCCTACCCTGGGTCAGGAAGATCTCCTGGAGAAGGGAATGGCTACCCACTCCAGCATTCTTGCCTGGAGAATTACATGAGCAGAGGAGCCTGGCAACACACTTTCTTTCCCTTCCCTGATAGGCAACTATCTGAATCTGCCCTTTGGAACTCAGGGAAGGTCAAGAGGGCTGAATGAAGCCTATTTCTTACAAATAAGAAATGATACACACAGAAAGGATTTGTACCATGGAGGGCTCCACTGGGTCCACTCCATTTCAGTTCTAAGTATAGTTAAACACTTCATCTTAGACTGTTTCCTCTACCCATTAAAACAAATCAGAAATCCATATGGCATTAGGATAACATTGCCCCTCTTACCTTTGACATCAGCTAACAGGTTCCATCATATCAATGTCTTCCCATTATTTCCCCTATTAACTGGTTCCTCTGTAGCATCCTATTCAGGATGGCTTAATTGCGAAGTCTTTAAACTTTCTCTAGCTTCAGGCATGGCTGTATTCAGGAGCTCACAAAGTATCTCCAGCCTGGGATTCAGTTGAAGGCTCTTAACTAGTACCAAGCCCTCCTTATCTCTTTTTGCTCCTCCAACCTCACCACCTTCCCACCTCCAACAATTTACCTGCCAATACCTGAGTTGTCTTTCAAAAATGAAAATGTGGGGACTTCTTGTGGTACACTGGTTAGGACTCTGCACTTCCACTGCAGGGGGCATGTGTTCGACCCTTGGTCAGAGAACTAAGATCCTGCGTGTCACACAGAGCAGTCAAAAAAAAAAAAGTTCCCAGTGTTCTTTCTTTCAATAACTATACAGACTCTATCTTACATCCTTCCTTGAATCCATCCCCCCACTCTGCTGCCTTCCTTATTAATAAGCTTAGTGAACTTCTGACATGGGTTCACTATTATATTTGAATGTCATGTTCTAACTTTATGAAAATGATACTTACACACCAGCAATATTAATGTATTTATGGTACTCATTTGGTGGTAAGTAACAGATTCCAGTCCAAAGTGACAAAAGTTTGAAGGGGTCGGCGGTCTCAGTTCACGTGGAAATCTGAGTTGTCCGCAGTTTCAAGCTGCTGTATCCAGGGGCTCAAGAAACGTTGTCAGCTGTCTCTTACCTCTGTCTTTGTCTCTGTCTCTCCATCTCTCCATCTTTTATCTCTGCTGAAATCTGCTTTTTTTTTAATTGACGTGTAGTTGATTTACAATATTGTGTTAGTTTCATGTGTACAGCAACGTGATTCAGTTATACATAAGTACACAGTCTTTTTTATATTGTTTTGTATTATGGTTTACTACAGGATGGGCTTCCCAGGTGACTCAGTGGTAAAGAATCCACTTGCCAATGCAGGAGATGCAGGAGACGAGAGTTCGATCTCTGGGTTGGGAAGATCCCCTGGAGGAGGAAATGGCAACCTGCTCCAGTATTCTTGCCTGGAATAATTTCGTGGACAGAGGAGCCTGGCAGATTACAGTCCATGGGGTTGGAAAGAGTAAGACATGACTGAGCGACTGAGCATGCCCACTATTACAGGATGTTGTTTATAGTTCCTGCTTGGCTTCTTCTAGAGTGGGGATTCTCACGTGACCACAAGCTGCCCACCCATTAGAACCTTGGTATGCTGTGTGTGGCTGCATTACAAGACTGTCTTTCTCACTGGGCTCTGACCTATCTTGGTGTTACTGAGTCTAAGCTCATACTGTTCACCACACAACAGGTCAATAGAGAAGAGATGAGTTTTGGGGGCAAAGAATAGCACCTTTACTTGGAAAGATGGCAAACCAAGAAGAAGGTGGGCCCACCTGTGCACCAAAGAACCATTTTGCCTGAGTTAGAATTCAGACTTCTTTTACACTAAAAGAGGAGGGAATAAAGTCAGACATTTCCTGGTTCTGGGCTGCCTCTGGAGGGGTGTGTTAATTTCTTCCTTCCTACAATCATTCACAGCTGGGCCTTTTCAGGATGTTTTCTATGGGCTAAACAAAGGTATTAAAAAATATATATTTTTGACATGCTTAATCTTTAGACTTGGCATGCAAACTTTTAGTTGAGGCATATGGGATCTAAGTTCCCTGACCAGGGATCGAACCCAGGCCCCCTGCATTGGAAGTGCAGAATCTTAGCCACTGGACTACCAGGCAAGTCCCCCCAAATCTCTTCCATTATAGTAATCAATCTTCAACTTAAGAGTAGAAAGGATACTTATTTTTCTAGGCTAAAGAAGACTGAAATAAAGCTATCCTATCTCTCCTCCACCCCCAGCTGTCTGTTTCGCAGAAAAAAAAAAAAGTTAGATGAATATCAATGAAAAATAAGAATTTCTTGGATGAATGGGAAAGGTTGGTAGGGGAGACTAGATCAAGAAACATGAAAGGGTATTAAATAGTGATGTCACCACTTTAACTCAGTGGTGACATGAACGCATGGCAGCTAATGGATTAGTCTACGCAATATAAACTTCCTTTCATCATGCCAGTCCATTTCAGTATCTATCCTGTGAGGCTGGCAAGACACACTGGACTTTCCTCCTATGTGAGAACTGAGTTATAGAAAATCAATGATTCCTTCAGGGATTCAGAGTGACTTGAGGCCAGAATCAATGCAATCCAGACCCTTGGTACTTCTTACCTTGGCTTACTGCTCTTCTTGAGCACTTTCCCCCTGGCCAAGGTCCCTTAAGACAGCGGCACCTGTTCTGTGGTCTGAAGACAGTGCCCAACCCCGGGGAGGGCAGAGACGAGGAAATAAGTACGACAGAGGAGAGAGGAAATGCATTGTGTAGGTGTTCTGCTCCAGAAGAGACTTCGACTACATGAGTTCTGCCACTCAGAATAAAAGGGCGAAAGGAGAAGAAATAAATGCGTGAACACGCCCTTTGGGGAGCTGATATGAGAGGCAGCAACCTGCATTTCCTAGCCCATCTGCTCCCTTCCTTCCTCGGGCAGGTTGCTGGGCTGAGTTTGAGGTTGATGTTTAAAGATTAAACATACTTGACATAACATGCCCTGCAGAGCAAGCCGTGATTAGGGGACTCCAGGGGGACAACCTGAGGCTCCATTCGGCTCTGGGATGAAAATCTCCCAGAGCTGATTTTATTAACTGACACAGAGGGAAGAAGGCCGCGTGACAACGCAGGCAGAGACTGGAGTGCTGAAGCGCTAGGCCGAGGATCGCCGGCAGCACCAGAAGCTGCAGAGAGGCCTGAAATAGATGCTCCCTCAGAACATCTGCTTGTCGCAGCAGCCTTAGGAAACTCATACAGCTACTAGGCAGGTTCTTTCCTTGCCTAGAACAGGAGGAAGAGATTACTCGGATGCACAAATTTGGCTCAAGGGCTTTTACCCAGCCCTTCCCCATCCCCACTCCTGCCCAGGGGACAACCCTGCCAGGCACCTGTCCAGCTCTCTCCCCGCTTCCCCCAGCCCCTTCCCATTTTCCCTCTTGCTTCTCAGAGGACCTAACCAGATACTCTCATATCTTAGATTCAACAGTTCTCAAGATTTCATCTTGTTTGCTTCACTTACTCCTTTTCCCTTCCTGTTTTGTTTTTTTTTTGCCTTAAATATTTTTCAAGCAAATCCCATACATCCTGTCATTTCACCTGGATATATTTAAGCATGTGTTAGTCGCTCAGTAGTGTCCAAGCCTTTGTGACCCTGTGAACTATAGCCCGCCAGGCTCCCCTGTCCATGGAATTCTCCAGGCAAGAATGCTGGAGTGGGTAGCCATTCCCTTCTCCAGGGTATTTTCCCAACTCAGGGATCAAACCTAGGTCTCCTGCATTGCAGGCAGATTCTTTACCATCGGAGCCACCAGGGAAGCCCATATCTCAGCAACAGCCCTTGAAACAGGAAGTGGGGTTTGCTAGAACAGCCTGAATTCCACTAGCACACCCAATACATTTGTTGGCAGTTGATTCCCTGGTCTCCAGGCCTTACCCACACTACTAGATTGTCACAAAAATGTCTTTTTATATGAAATAATGCTGTTTTCAGCAACATGGATGGACCTAGAGATGATCACACTAAGGGAAGTTAGAAAGGGAAACAAACATTATAAAATATCACTTTTACGTGGAATCTAAAATATGACACAAGTCACCTTATCTACCAAAAAGAAACAGACCCACAGACATAGAGAACAGACTTGTGGTTGCCAAGGGGGAGGGAAGTGGGGGAGGGGTAATTGGTGGTTTGGGGTTAGGAGATACAAGCTAGTGTATAGAGAATTGATAAAGAACGAGGTCCTACTATAGAGCACAGGGAGGTATATTCAGCATCCTGAATCAACCACAATGGGAAAGAATATGAAAAAGATTCAGCTATATGTATAGCTGAATCCCTTTGCTGTACAGCAGACATTAACACAACATTTTAAATCAATTAGACTTCAATAAAATAAAATTTTTAAAAAGAGAGAGAGAGGAAAAAAAAAAAGGATTTCCCTGGTCTAGTGGTCAACATTCCATACTTCTGCTGCAAAGGGCACAGATTCAATCCCTGGTCAGAGAAGTTCTGTGTGCTACATGGTAGGACCAAAGAAAAAATGTGAAAGTGTCTTTTTATGATTTGACTCAGTTTCCAAATCAGACCCCAAGCAGGCCTTTGGCAAACCTATTTTTTTCCATCACAATCCACCCCACTTAGAAGTGGTGATCTGGAAAAAAAAAAAAAAAAAGTGGTGATTTGGGTTTCCCTGGTGGTTCAGTGGTTAAGAATCTGCTGCAAATGAAGAGGACATGGGTTCGATCCCTGGTTGAGGAAGATCTCATATGCCACTGAGCACCTAAGCCCATGTGGCAACTGCTGAGCCCAAAGGCTGTAGAGCCCTTTCACTGAAACGCAGAATAGCGCCGCTTGCCGCAACTAGAGAAAGTCTGCCCATAGCAATGAAGACCCAGTGTAGCCATAAATAAATCAATCTTAAAAAACAAAACTATAGTTCTATCTCATGAAACTGCTTTAAAAAACAAAGTGGTGGCTTGACTTCTTTCAGCTTTCAGTACTGGAGTGGGTAGCCTATCCCTTCTCCAGTGGATCTTCCTGACCCAGGAATCAACCCGAGGTTTCCTGCATTGCAGGTGGATTCTTTACAACAGAGCTATCAGGGAAGCCCCTCTTTCAGCTTCGTCAGCCCCCAAATAGGGAAACCAATAGTCTTCACCTCACTGGGCTTTGTGAGAATTAAAAATGGTCACTTGTTCATTCATTCATTCATTCAAAAAATATCTACTGAAAGGCTACCAAACATCTGGAAGGGTTCAGTTCAGTTCAGTCGCTCAGTCATGTCTGACTCTTTGCGACCCCATGAATTGCAGCACGCGAGGCCTCTCTGTCCATCACCAACTCCCGGAGTCTACCCAAACCCATGTCCATCGAGTCAGTGATGCCATCAAACCATCTCATCCTCTGCCGTCCCCTTCTCCTCCCGCCCCCAATCCAACCCAGCATTAGGGTCTTTTCCAATGAGTCAACTCTTTGCATGAGGTGGCCAAAGTATTGGAGTTTCAACTTCAACATCAGTCCTTCCAATGAACACCCAGGATTGATCTCTTTTAGGATGGATTGATTGGATCTCCTTGCAGTCCAAGGGACTCTCAAGAGTCTTCTCCAACACCACAGTTCAAAAGCATCAATTCTGCGGCGCTCAGTTTTCTTCACTGTCCTGGAAGGGTTACAGGTATGTAAAAATATCAGGGAATAAAGGTAAGCTTCCTGGAGCTTAGAGTCTAGTGGAGGAGATGGATAATCCACATCTAAAATAAATATTCTGCACACTGTCATCCAGTGAGAAGTGCTGTGGAGGGGAAAACCAAAAACAGAACAGGAGAGACCGTGGTTGGGCAGAGAAGAGGTCCTTTCAGAAAAGTCCTTTTGGAGCTGGTGGCCATCAGAAACCAGAGATCTGAGGGAGTAAGGAGAAAGGAAGTTTCAGGCAGGCAGAGGGGCACATGAAAAGTGAAATGGGGGACCTGCCTGGTGCCGAGTTGCCCTTCTCAAAATTCTTAGTGTTTTTTTTTTGGCTGCATTGGTTCTTCACTGCTTTTTGGGGGCTTTCTCTCGTTGTAGTGAGTGGGGGCTGCTCTTTTGTTGCGGTGTGAAGCCTTCTTACTGTGGTGGCTTCTCTTGCTGTGGAGCGTGGTCTGTAAGCAGTTGGGCCTCAGCAGCTGTGGGTCATGGGCTCTAGGCAGTCGGCCTCAGCAGCTGTGGGTCACCGGCCCTAGGCAATCGGGCTCTAGGCAATCGGGCTCAGCAGCTGTGGCTCGCGGGCTCTAGAGCAGAGGCTGGAGACTGTGCTGCCTGGGCTTAGTTTGCTCTGGGTCATTTAGAATCTTCCCGAACCCAGGATCGAACCTGTGTTCCCCTGCATTGGCAGGCAGATTCTTATCCCCTGTACCATCAGGGAAGTCCTTCATTTTACACAATTATTGCTGATTCCCAAAACTTTTGTTTTTGTGAATTCTATCTTATTGCCATTTACCAGTTAGGAATGAAAACCAAACTATTTATAAAAATGTATGACAATTTATTTCTCATAAATTCATTGTGTATCAGTGTAAAAAATATTTTTAGCTAAATATAATTTTTCAAAACAACAACAACAAAATGGTGTTGAGAAGAGTAGCATTGTTTTGTATTTTGCAGCTGCATTCTCATACCTGCTTGTGACTTTAGTTGGTTGTGATATGTCGCTTTGATTGAAGTGTGAAGAAAATCCAGCCTCACACAGGGCATGCAGCTGGGAAGGCAGAGAGGAGTATTTTCCTAAAAAGTATAGTTCTCAAAAAGGAATGGCCCTTTTTTTTAAAAAAAATTAGGAAGGGCCTTTTTCAGTAATTGTGTATATTTTTATTTGTTGCTTGTGAAAAGCAAATTTCTTAAAGGAAAGCTGCAAAGTGGAATGTGGAATCATCTCAATGAACTTTTCATACTCTGTTAGATTAAAATCCACTGGTCTATCTTAGTACTTTGAATGGATCTTTTATTCATGCATGATTTTATAACATCCTACATGGCTCATTTGGAAAATACTGCTTCACTGAGTTATGCACACCTTCCAAATGTTGAAATGTTCCATTAGTATTAAAAAAAAAAAAAGCAACAATCCTCATTTGTTACCATCACCATCAATCTCATCAGAAAAGTCTTTAAATGTTGGGAAGCTGCTCAGGTCACAATGGTGGATATGTCTCCCCAAATTCCAGTTTTTCTTAGAAACGTTGAACTTTATTATTGGCAAGCCCTTGAGAACATTATCTCCCTTTCTAAAATGTCTGGGAATCATGACGATAATTTCCATCATTTATTGAGTTCTTGCTCTATGCTGAACATCTTACTAAGCAATTTACATACGTTTTCGTGTTATTGTATTCATTTCCACTACATCCTGAAAGGTATCATTCCTCCCGTTTTACAGAGGAGGAAACTGAGGTCCAGAGAGGTAGGTACTTGCCCAAGGTCACACAGCTACCATTACTCTTCTATACTATCAGAGTTCCAGAAAAGAATTTACCATGTAGGATAGGTCTAAATGAAATAGTCGAACCCCTTGGACCCAAGAATTAACTCCTGCTTGTCAGACCATGTAGCCATTGGTTTAGATGGGAAAATATAGGGCCCCTCTCAAGACGTAGTTATCAAGGCTTAGCTCAAATGTTACCTCCTTGGAGAAAACTTATACCTTCCCTGGGATATAATAAAAAGTCCCTTATCACTAATTGATTGGTAGTCAAAAAGTGCTAGGCACCATATTCCATGAGCTAGATACATTAGTTTCCTCCTGGCAACATGCTTGCAAAGTAGACTGTATTATTTCCCTGTGTTAATTTCCTGTTGCTGCTATAACAAGTGGCCACAAATTTACTGGTTTACAAATTATTTTTCAGTTCTGTAGGTCAGAAGATTCACTGGGCTGAAGACAAAGTTGTAGGCAAGGCTGTATTCTTTCTGGAGGCTTTAGGAGAAAATCTGTGCCTTTTCTAGCTTCTAGGACTTCCTGGATTCCTCCATCTTCAAAGCCAGTAGCCCAGCATCTTGAAATCTCTCTCACTTTCTCTGTCTTCCCTCCCCACTTAGTTGTTAACTTCTCTGATTGTCTGATTCTCTGGCTTCCTCCCTCTTTCTTTTTTTAAGGACCTTCACATTTACATGGGTCCCACCCATTTAATCCAGAATAATCTCTTTATCTCAAAGTCTTCAGTTTAATCTCATCTGCAAAGTCCCTTTAGCAATGTAAAGTCACATCTGTACAGGTTCTGGAGATTGGGAAGTGGACATTTTGAGGATGGGATGACTCTGCCTACCACACCTCCTTTTACAAAAAATTCACAGAAAGTTTAAGAAAGTTTACCTGCTGAAATTCATGCAGCCCAGTGAGTGGGGGTGTTGGGATTTTATTTCAGGCTTTCTTTGGGGGTGCTGTGCTAGGACTTTGTTCCAGTTGTGGGACGAAGACCCACAGCATGTAGGATCTTAGTTTCCCAACCAGGGATTGAACCTGTGTCCCTGCATTGGAAGGTGGCTTCTTAACCACTGGACCACTGGGGAAGTCTCTTTCAGGTCTTTCTTTGACTGTGTTTTCCTCCCCTGGCTCTCATTGCAAGTAGAAGGGCCTGCTAAGGACTGCAGGGCCTACGATGAAGTGTGTTAGTTGCTCAGTCATGTCTGACTCTGCAATCCCATGGACTGCAGCCCGCCAGGCTCCGTTGTCCATGAAGTTCTCCAGGCAAGAATACTGGAGTGGGTTGCCATTTCCTACTCCAGGGGATCTTCCCAGGGGTTGAACCTGGGTCTCTTGCATTGCAGGCAGATGCTTTACCATCTGAGCCACCAGGGAAGCCCAGGGCCCACAATGCTTGCTCATATTTCCCTTTTCACATGTATCTCCTTGTATTGAAATCAAGTGGTGCCACCATTAAAAAAAACAAACAAAACATGCTGTTGAAATTCCCTGGCAGGCCAGTGGTAAAAAAAAAAAAAAGAAGAAAATAACGTGGTATCCTGGTACTGTCTCCGCAAGTGATTTGAAAATTAGAACTGGGTCTCATTGATCATAATTTAGATTTTTTGTTCAAACACCGTTACAATAAAAACCAGATGTAAACCACCATAAGTCATCAATGGATTTTCATATCCCTCCCTGTCTTTATATATAGGTAGATTTTTTTCCTGTGGTTTTAATCACAGCATGGATACAATATTACTGTTTCCCTAGCTTTTTAAAGTTTTTTTTTCTGCCACTGTGTTCACACTCATTTAATTTGCTCCTCACAGAAATCTTATGAGTTAAGAAATTTTATTAACCTTATTCACGGGTGACGAACCCAAAGACTCAGCTGGAGGGGCCGAAGCAGGTGGTACCCTGCATAGTCAGGTGGGGCTCACAGTTTCTGGAACCAATGACCCGAAAACTGGTCTGTCCGCACACATGTATGTAGGTGTGTGATAGGTAACACTTACTGGATGCTTACCATTTGCCAGGCCCCAATCCTAAACGCTTTACGGGTGCGTTTTTATTTTTTAAAAATATTCTCCGATGCCTAGTTAAAGGCGTGGCACAGTGCAGGCGCTCAGTGTGTTTGTGGAATGAATTAAAAGTGAACAAATGAATGAACGGGTGGATGCGACCTCCATAAACGCGACTGCTCTGAGATCTTCAGCTCGCACTTCGGACAGCCCAGCCCAAGGGTTCAGCGGAGCGGGCCGACCTCAGGCCGCAGCTCCCGGGCCGGACTTCCCGAGTCCTGCCCAGCACCGCCCAGGTGGCCTTCTGGGTGGTGAAAAGCTCGGGCAGACCAGGCGCTCCGGCGTTATCACCTCCGTTCCACGCGCTTTCCCCTGGGGCCCGGGAGCTCTGGTCTGCAGCGGGCGGGCCCGTATCCGACTAGGGCCGCGGGCTCAGGGCCCACCCCCGGCCGGCTCCCGCCGCGCACGCCCACCTGCCGGCCGCGCATGCGCAGCGCACGCCCGGCGCGCCCGGCCTCTCCGCGCCCCGCGGCGCGTGGCCAGTGCGCAGGCGCGGCGGCCGATGCGAGTGTGTATGTGCGGGCGAGAAGATGGCGGCGGCGGGGGAAGCAGCGTGAGGAGCCGGAGGAGCGCCGAGGCTCATTGAAACGGGCCGCCATGGCCCTCCGCAGCCCGCAGGTAGCCGCCAGCCGGCGCCCTCGGCGGGAAGGGACCCCGGGCCGCGAGTGGGCGGGCGCCGGGGCGGACGGGCGGGCGGGCGCACCCCGGCCCTGAGCGAGCGTGTGGGAGTGGGGGAGGGCGCCGGGACACGCTGCCCGGGACTAGGCCCCGAGCCTCCTGCGCCTCCGCGCCTCTGCCGCCCTCAGCCCGGCCCGCCCCGCGTCCGAACCCGCCGGTCCCCGCCTCGTGGGGGCGGCGGAGAGGGGGCGCCCGGGCCGGTCTGGAGAGGGTATGGGTGGGGGGCGCGAAGGGGTTAACCTCAGGGCTGGACCGCGGGGCGAGCCGGCGGTAAGGATGGGGCCCCGGCCGTCCCGGGAGGCGGCCGAGGGTGTTCGGGAGGCCCGGTAGCGGCAGAGCCTTCCACGCCCTCCGGTTGCCTCTCTTCCCGCAGCGAACCACCAAGATTTGGGGGTGCCCCGTTTTCCCCGTGGCACCAAAGGTTGCTTTCGCAGTTTGATTGACCCCGTGGTGGGGGGTGGGGTGGGGTGATGGGGATTGCTGGTTTTCTGGCTTTTAGATTTAAGTGACTGAGGAGCAGCTTAAGGTTGCTGTTGCAAAGGGGACTTGAAATAACTCGCCAGGACCGTACTTTTATTAATACCTGCCTTTGAGTGACATCCTTTGCATGAATCCGTCTCAGCCCGACTGACACTGTACTAACGCACACTGTCAGAGCGGTCTCTCAGGCTTACGGGCCACTTATGATAATCCCGTAGTGGAAAGAAAGAGGAACGAGCACGCTTTTAGGGAGATAGTGTAGTGTTGAACTCAGTCTTCCCACTCCCCCAATACAGTTGCTCTGTTTGAAAATCAGCATGTGGTCTTATTTGTCGGGCTTGCTGTGTAGACCACTGATTTGTTGACTTCCAGTCCCTAGAAGTTGTTGCACTTTTTTGTATCAACTCAGTGTGCTGTAGTATTAACTTTGTATTAAATATAGGGAAATGGAACAAAGTAGCTATTGGAAAACTGGTGGCCGGTAAATCATAACCCTCTCTAAGTAGTTGGTTTTTGTTGCCCTTTTGTGAATGGAGTAGGTTTTAATAACTTGTAATTAACGCGTGTCGCGGAACCGCGATAACTTAAAAAAAAATGAGATTTTACAGGAAGCTGCAATTTTGTTAAATTTTTGGCTCTTCAGTTTGCTGTACAACTTTCCGCCTTTAACTTTTTGTTCACTAGTACATCTGCTTTTGAAAGTAACGCAGTCAAGTTCTATGCACAAAAATAGGGCTTAGTGGTTGAATAAGTTTTACAAGTGTGTAATTCAAAGATTTCTTTCCTTAAGAGATTTAGTATTTGCCTTTTTCTCAACTTAAATTTTAAGATAAATAGCTACAAAATGGGTACAAGGTTCATTGTGAACTAATGGGTCATAGTCATAGTGATTTTGAAATGAAAGAAGTACGTTTAGGCATAATTCACTTAATTATCATAAGCACCAGTCGCAGGGCAAAATTGAAATGTTAATGAGCAGTGATAACATGTAAACATGATTGTAATTTCGCTTGCTTTCCTTGTCTTAGTATTTGTTTATACAGCATTATTGCCTGCATGTTGTACATCTTTGGAAAATTAAGGTGGCAACAGTTAGCCGAACATAAATGTTAGCAACACTTTGGGTTTATTCTTTTAAAGTATCATTGAAATGCCTTTAAGTTCTAACATAGGGAAGGTAGGAAAGGAAATGGTATGATTTCTCATACTTTTCATAATTTTCTTTTTAGAAGAGTAGTAATGAAAACAGGTAATGAAATCATGTATGTGACAGGATTTAATGGTTGGATCCTGCTTAAGTCAGGCTAAATATTTTAATAATTTAGTTTTATTCAGTTACCTCCTTTCCTAAGGGTACTGCCTTGGTCATTGCCATTCATTAATTCAACATATACTGATTGAGTGATCACGCTGTGCTAAGCACGATGATGCATATTATGTGTTTACTGTGGGGGTTAACAACCACAGATTAGCAGTAAGGGCTCTATTTTATTTTATTTTTTTTTTCTTAGGTTTTTATTAAGGGTCCTATTTTAAAATTGGATTTTTAAGGTTACAGTTTAAAACATAGATTATGTTTTATTTCCATAGTATTGATTGAACCCTTTTCCCTGGATTGACATAAAACAGTGAAAAACTTGGGAACATTTCTAATGTGGATAGCTTTCAACACATTTTAAAAACCCAAATAATGAACTTTGACAGTTGAGGTGAAAGTACATCTCTAATAATATTTGTCATTACGAGGGAACTGATGAAATGATTTGGGATAATTAATTTGAACTGACCAGTGCTGTCTTAAACCAGAAGAAGCGTTTGTGATCGGTCATTGCAGTTGTTCTTAGTGAAATCTCTACAGTAATGCTTCTTACACCCTGTTTGAATATCGTGTGGCTGTTCCTGTCTTGGTCCTCTGCAGCGGGCTCACCCCAATCTTTTCCTTACCTCGGATAAAATAATGTGGCCCCTCATTTTACACTGTGGGATTTCTTGGATCCAACTTACAGCATATGGTAGAGTGTTACTGAAGCATTGAATATCTTTGTAACTGATGGCTGTTAGTAGTTCTCCAAAGAGAAGCACTTTTATTGGTGTTTCAGAGTGAGCAGCTGAAGTAAATAAAATTATTTGAAATATAGGATATTTGGAGATACCAGTGTCCGTTTGTAGAGTGACAGCAAAATCTTGAAACAGGTCTTCACAGTAGATACGCTGTTTAAAGTTTGAGTTGATGGTCTCCTCAGTGGCTCCTGCAGACCTAAGTGGAGGTGAGCCCCATCCATGGGCCTCCCCTCACGCTCTGGAGCCGATCTTGTGGGGACCAAGTGATGAAGTGATAGCAAGTAATAAGTGGACCCGCCTCACTCTAAATTCCTCTCCAGAGCAAAAGTTAGGACGTTTATTTCAGATTTTTTTGAATGTAGAACTCACACGACTTGAATAGTGGGTCACATAGGAAAACTTAAGGAAGAAAAAAATTCCAAAGCTTAATGATTATTTAATGCCAGGCCTAGTGGCACATTTACTTTCTGCTGTGCTCAGACTGTAATATTCAAGTAATTGAGAAAAGTTGTATCATCTCAACCTAAAGTAGTTACATCAAGATTATTTGTTTGTTTGTTTATGTTTTTACAAATTTCAGACGTGCAAGTATTTGCTGTTAAGAGATCTGGCTTTTCAAGTGGCACATTGAAGCTTAGGACACTTCTTACTGACAATACATAAGTATGAAAACCAGTGGGAAGCTCTTGCTTTTGAGTTTGTAATTACGCTGTCACAGTTCTCTTTACTGCCACACAGGCAAGAATCACTGTGGCACAAAACAGATAAATCTGTTTGCAGTGGAATTTCCTGGCCTTGGGCCATTGGATTACTGTCATTTGTCACTTTAGTGCTACTTCAGCAGTGTAGATGTCAATTCCAAAGACTTGCATATGCTTGGACTGCAGTTTTCCTGTTTTTTGATGTGATCTCCCAATAGGTCTTTCTGTGATCTTTTCTGTCAGTGCAGGCTGGATGAAGAACCGAGTGTAGGCAAAAGAAAGATAGCCCTTGGGGTAGGTTTTATAGTACTATTTGTTTCAAGGATCGGACATTGTAGAATCTCTCATAAACCTCAAGGTGGAGTCTTCAGAGCGTAGACTTGTCATGAGCGGGCCGCTTTCTGACTATTTGAAAGCTCCTCAGCTCTGCCTCCATTTTCAGCCGAGCACCCAAGAAACCAATAGCTCTCTGCTGCTCCCTGTCTGGAAACGTCCTGTGCTCAGGTTGCCCTCTCCTGGGAGTAGGCTTGGTGAGGTGTAGAGGTGGAAGTGTGGTTTGGGGCGGGGAGGACACAGCCGATCTTCCTGGACATGCCCTCTTTGGCTGCTTTGAGAGCTGAGAGATGACCAGGTGCCTGGACCACCTGCTAGCCCAGGGCTGCTCCTCTGCTCTCCTCCCTCAGGCCTCTCCCTCCTGGGCTTCATATGCAGCTTTTTTGGGGTTGTCATTCTTCAGATCAGTTCTCACTTTATTTTTCTGATATCAGCTCAAGGACCATCTCATAAGCCTACACTGTCTGATTTAAGAGTCTCACAAGTAGTGCATTGGAAATAAATATACCTCCTGGTAGAAAGACTGGTGCCCCACTCTTGTGCCTTTGGTATCCAAGTTTTACACTAGCTGCCTGCCTTTCTCTCTCTCTCTGATGGTGGTACAGTTTTGTTTCCCCACTTGTACTTATTTTATGGAGAAATGCTTGTTTTATATCTGTGTGTATTACATGCACACAGTTGGCATGCCAGTGCTCTTTTCTAGCAAAGTAGTCTTTAAAGTTTCAAAAGATTCAGCGTGACAGCTGCAAACTTATATTGTCATTGGAGCTACTGTGAAAAAAAATTAAATGTAACTTGAATAATATTAGATATTTCAAGTATGCTCTGCTGTAAGACACTGAATGTAGGAAAAAAACCTTGCATTTAAGACTGAACAAAATAGAGGGCTTCATTATTACAGACCTGTTATTGTGGATGAGCTGGCTGGGGAGGGAAGGCAGGAGTCCCATGAGTAGCCCCCCCAACCCCCCCATCCTCACCCTCTGCTGGAGCTGTAGTTCCAGGAGATCCATTGGATGCACTGGAAGTGGTGGGGATGGCTTTTTGGACCATTTTCTCAATTTACTTTCCTCATTGTTCAGAAAAATAGACGTTTATCATTATTGTGAGTACTAGTCAAAAGTATTCTTTGTTTTAAAATATGTTGAATAAAGCTGGATCTCTGTATAAATTGTCTGCTGCAAGCCATGGACCTTGTGAACTACAACCAGAACCGCCCAAGAACATTTAATACATGGCTGTGTGTGGGGAATTTTGATTTGGCTTCTGGGCTAATGAGTTAGTCTGCATTGTTTAATTATTCTCACATAAAGATGGTATCCTTTTCTCTGGATATAAGCGATGCATTTAAAATTTTATTATACTCATTTAAATTTAGTTAGGGCCAGTCAACTTGTGAATGTATTTGGTATTCTGGTAACTGTCAAGAACATTTCTAGTTTTCCTCTTCTTATGTATCTCTCCTATTTTAGACAGTTTATAACTCCAGAGGAGTGAAGCAATGCCTTTTGAGAGACTTTCATCATTAAGATATGTACTCTTTCTATTTTTTTCTGAAAATATCAGTCGTTTTACTTTTGATGGCACTTGGGAGGAAATAAAAGAGAATTTGAAAATGACGTTTAATTCTCGAGTTTTTGGAGATTCCTGCCTGATGTTGTAGAAAACTTCTGTCTCTCGATATATAAGTGGTAATTCTCCTTGGATGGTTACCAAGATGTGTATGTTTGAGACCTGGAGAGTAGGCCTTCAGGGTAGATCTGCTGATCGGACAAGGAGGAGCATATTTATTATGAAACGAAGCATTGCAGGGATCAGCATGTGGAGCGGTCGTGTAGTTTATAAGCTTCATGGTTTGTGAAGTGCTGTGGCTGGCATGATCCTTACAGCAACCCTGTAATGTATTCCTATTATCACCATTTTACAGATAGGTAAAGTGAGACTCAGGAGGTTGTGATTGAAGTCACGTGGCTGTGAAAGGCGCTATCGGGGACTTAAGAGCAGGTTTTGGACTTCTAGCCTCTGCCGTTTATATTTGGCCAGACTGATAAAGGCCTGCTGTTTCACAGTGCAATTTCCTCCTGATAGTTCTCAGAGAAGGTTTATGGAATGACTGAATGGATGAAATAAAGGTTTACATGTTTAAAATAATTATTTAGGGCTGGAAAAGGAAATGGCAACCCACTCCAGTATTCTTGCTTGGAAAACCCTGTGGACAGAAGAGCCTGGCAACCTACAGTCCATGGGGTTGCAAAGAGTCGAGCACAACTTAGCAACTAAACAACGACAACCAGTCTGTTACTAATTATTAATTGCTAGTTTTTGTGTAGAGTGCATTTTGGTAAAACTTGTTAATTGATTTTATTTTTAAATACAAAATAAAGACTTGAATTTCTTTTTTTCTTTTAAGACTTGAATTTCTGAAACAGACATGTTTAAAGTAAAAAGTCACTCTCTCCCTCCCAGATCCTTGGTCCCATTGGTCTGTCTTGTGTGCCTTTCCTATTCAGACACTGTTTTTGTCCCCTTGTCTCATAATGCAGTCTTCTAACCAGATGGTCGGGCTTCCCTTGTGGCTCAGCTGGTAAAGAATCCACCTGCATTGCAGGAGACCTGGGTTTGATCCCTAGGTTGGGAAGATGCCCTGGAGAAGGAACAGCTATCCACTCCAGGATTCTGGCCTGGAGAATCCCATGGACTGGATATGGATAGCCCATGGGGTCGCAAAGAGTCGGACACTGAGTGACTTTCGTGCACACACACAACCAGACAGTCAGTGAGGTGGACTTTTTGGAGCATCTCTTGTTTCTGAAATTATTGAAGCTGTCTATTCAAGTAGAATAGAATTTTTCTTATTTTTATTGGATTTTGCCAGGGGATGGAGCAGATGTTCTGGAGGTTAAAGTGGTTCTCTGTGACCCAGTATACTGAGAACTGTGGAAGTGCTGTAGAAACTTGGGACTATTAAAACGCCCGAACAATTTTTTTTTTTTTAAGAAATGGTATTTTGAAGACATTCAACCCCTTAATTATAGCAGTCATGGTGTCCAGTTTTTATATTGTAAACAAAAAGATCTGATTCAGATTCAAATTCTTACCTGTTGGTCAACTCTGCGTTAAAGAAGACCCCGAGAGGACAAACCTTTGGTTAGTTTGAGAGGTTAGTAGGTCATCAACCTTGCTGACTAGTCAGGAATTGGGTAATGAACCTGGGCTTTCTCCTGTCTTCTCCAAAATCAGACTTTCCTCACTTCCCCCCTTTGTTTATTTCTTTATTTTTGGCCACGCCGCAATCTTAGTTCCCTGACCAGGGAGCGAATCTGTGCCCCCTGCAATGACCTATGGAATCCTAACCACTGGACCACCAGGAAATTCTCTGAAAGATGAGCATCTTTAATTCATTAGTTATTTGAAGGCAGAGTGGGAGATACATTTTACTTAGTAACATTAAGAAAATAATCATGGTAAATTAAAACATGAAGTTTTTTTATGTCAAAAAAACTTAAAACTTTTATGTTAAAAAAACTAAAAACTTGTTCGATGCATGATACAGGATGCTCGGGGCTGGTGCACTGGGATGACCTGGAGGGATGGGATGGGGAGGGGGGTGGGAGGGGGGTTCTGGAAGGGGAAAACATGTACACCCATGGTGGATTCATGTCAATGTATGGCAAAACAAATACAATATTGTAAAGTTAAAAAATAGATAAATAAACTAATTAAAAAAACAAAAAACTTAAAACTACATATTAATTTGATCAAAAAACAAGTTAGACTGTGAAATATTTGAAAAAGATTGAGATTTTTTCATAAAATATTTGTCGATAAACTGGTTCATGTTTGGTCTCCCCCCTTTGTATTTATTGAAGTACTGCAATGGCAAGAAAAGGAAAACAAATCCTAAAGAACTGTCCCATTCCTCATGTCTGCTTCCTCTCCCCGGAAATCATATTCCACCACTTCTAATAAAATGGAAAGTCAGATCTTCCAGCATTCTGTGTCTTTTGGAATTAATTTGTAGTATACCAGGCATTTTTGGAGAAGGCAGTGGCAACCCACTCCAGTACTCTTGCCTGGAAAATCCCATGGATGGAGGAGCCTGGTAGGCTGCAGTCCATGGGGTCTCGAAGAGTCGGACACGACTGAGCGCCTTCACTTTTACTTTTCACTTGCATGCATTGGAGAAGGAAATGGCAACCCGCTCCAGTGTTCTTGCCTGGAGAATCCCAGGGATGGGGGAGCCTGGTGGGCTGCTGTCTCTGGGGTCGCACAGAGTCGGACACGACTGAAGCAACTTAGCATAGCATAGCATAGCATACCAGGCACTTTTATTCAGAACTGCATATAAAGGACTTTATATCTTTTGTGATTGCTCAAACAAAGAATTTTGGTGGTCAGGCATTAGCAGGATAGAGCTGAAAAGAGATCTGTGCTTTGGGAGTTGACAGGGTAGTAGGAGAGGGAAACAGGCTAATTGGTGAATCCCCCTTTTAGGGTGGTAATTCCTGTAACAGAAGTGTGAACAATATAGTCAGAAACTTTCATTCATTTGTTCAGCAAGTAGTTATTGAGTGGCTACCGTGTACCAGGCACTGAGGATGGAGTGATAAGCAGAGATGGGCATTGTCCCTCTTACCAGGGAGCTTACTGTCTAGAGAGAGACACACACACTAATCAAATAGTCACAGGAATGCAGAGGGCCATTCCACACTGAAGACCACGTCTGGAGGGAGGGCAGGGGAGGCAGGGGACTGGCTCCCAGAAGCAGTGCCTTGGCTGATACCCAGCCTGAGATGGCTCTGTGGCTGCAGGGCCTGGGGAGCCCCTAAGAACTCAGAACTGGGTGCCAAGGTGGCGGGGGGAGCTGGGAGGCGGCCAGTCTTATCCTGGGGAGAGCGTGGAAGAGGGTGACGAACTCACACGCTGCCTGCCCTGCAGAACCATCCTGCAGGCTCTGGGCGGCCATGAGCTTGAGCTTGGGGAGGGTGCGGTGGAGGTGGGGGGAGTGGCAGCGCCATGTGGGTTGGAAAAGGGGGAGCGTCAGGGGAAGCTGAGAAGAAGAGTCAGGAGAAGCTGATGCTCCTAGAAAGGTGACATTTGAGCAGAGAAGCTCAGGGACGGGATGTGGGGGGAGCGCATGTGGAAGAGCAGAGTCTCCAGGCCTGCGGCCTGTTCCTGTGCTCAGTGGGTGACTGCCTGGTGTGTAGGGTGGGGTGCTGGGACGGTGTGGGGGTTGGAGGACGAAGGACCTTGGTAGTCCAGCCTCGGTGGTGGTGTCTGTGGGAAGGCACAAGCTCTGTGAGGGCTGCTGAGGGAGGTGGTTGTTCTAGGCCGGTTGGGGTCCTCCACAGGGTGGCAAGGGTGTCCTCTGCTGGCTCTCCTCTAGATCCCGAGTGTTCGCTCACCTCAGCACCTTAAACCCTAAAACTTTGAGGGGGGGAAATGTAGGACATTTGTTTGGGAATATCTGAGGCAGATTAGTGCAAGGCAAATAGCCCTTGAATGTCCTCAGTGATAATTGGATAGAGTCGTTAGGGAAGGTCATTTGGGGATATCAGTTAGTTCAGTTCAGTTGCTCAGTTGTGTCTGACTGTTTTCGACCCCATGGACTACAGCACCCCAGGCTTTCCTGTCCATCACCAGCTCCCAGAGCTTGCTCAAACTCATGTCCTTTGAGTCGGTGATGCCATCCAACCATCTCATCCTCTGTCATCCCCTTCTCCCACCTTCAATCTTTCCCAGCATCAGGGTCTTTTCCAGTGAGTCAGTTCTTCGCATCAGGTGGCCAAAGTATTGGGGTTTCAGCTTCAGCATCAGTCCTTCCGATGAATTTTCAGGACTGATTTCTTTTAGAATGGACTGGTTGGGTCTCCTTGCAGTCCAAGGGACTCTCAAGAGTCTTCCCAACACCACAGTTCAAAAGCATCAATTCTTCGGCGCTCAGCTTTCTTTATAGTCCGCTCTCACATCCATACATGACTACTGGAAAAGCCAGACCTAGACGGACCTTTGCTGGCAAAGTAATGTCTCTGCTTTTTAATATGCTGTCTAGGTTGGTCATAGCTTTTCTTCCAAGGAGCAAGCGTCTTTTAATTTCATGGCTGCAGTCACCGTCTGCAGTGATTTTGGAACCGAAGAAAATAACGTCTCTCACTGTTTCCATTGTTTCTCCATCTGTTTGCCATGGAGTGATGGGACCGGATGCCATGGTCTTAGTTTTTTGAATGTTGAGTTTTGAGCCAACTTTTTCACTCTCTTCTTTTACCTTCATCAAGAGGCTTTTTAGTTCCTCTTCACTTTCTGCCCATATTCTCTTTAAATTTTGGGGAGGGGGGGCAACTTTAAAAACCAGCATTTATTCCTTGATTGTGAAGAAAATATATCACCCATATATCATGACTCTGAGATGACTAATGTTAATATTTTGAAATGCTTCCCTTTAAATTTTAGACATTTGGGCTCATTATATATAATGGGCTGTGCTGTGCTTAGTCACTCAGTCGCTCAGTCGTTTCCTACTCTTTGTGACTCCATGGAATTCTCCAGGCCAGGATTCTTTACCAGCTGAGCCACAAGGTAAGCCGAAGAATCCTGGAGTGGGTAGCGCTTATCTCTTCTCCAGCGGATCTTCCTGACCCAGGAATCAAACCCCGGTCTCCTGCATTGCAGGTGGATTCTTTACCAACTGAGCTCTCAGGGAAGCCTTATTTTATATAATAGTATTTAAGTCACAATCCTTGGTCACAGTTTTCTCAGTCGAACCCCCTAGCAGCCTGGTGGCCATCCAGACACACTGAATAGGGACCCCTAATTAGGCCCCCAGCTGTGTTCCCTCAGCCCCCCAGGGTCTCAGCCTCACACAGGTGTCAGAGTCTCTGCATGCTTTTGTTTACTGCCTTTTCCCTTAACCTGCCGAGCACTTTCCCATGAATAGAATTAACTGAGTCATATTTTGGACATTTAAAAACGTTTCCAGTCTAGGTTAGGCATGAACAACAACAAAAGACGCCAGTTTGTGGCCCTCTGAGAGGTAACGTTAATAATTTTAGCCCTGAATAGAGTGACTTGTGGAAACCGAACCGACTGAGGAGCCTGACACGTTGCCACTTTGAAGACCTGCCACCCTGGGTCTTGAGCATGAGAGTTCAGTTTTATTTGAAGTTCAGCAGCTAAGTGATTGACAAATTCCTCTCCACAAACATTTATCCAGCTCTTGCTCTATATTATATTCCCCAAAGCCATGAGAAACTGCTGGGTGCCATGTGGGGCTCTCGGTGTGGGGGCAGCTTGGGCTCCACCACTCCGTTTAACTGTGACTGTCTGCCGTCTTTGAGGATTGGGGCATAGCATTAAGCCGGTTTGCCATTGGAAATTCTTGCAGCCTTTTTTTGTTGTTGTTGTTGCTAGTCATAGATTTGTCAGCTTAGAAGTTCTTGTCTCCAGTTTTTCACAAATTGGTGCTAAAATAACACTCTTGGTTCCATCTTGGTTCTTACTGAATTCGGCTTTTCCATGCCACACTACACAGTGTGAGTTAAGTGCCAGGAGCACAAACTTTCTTTTTCATGTGTGACTGGAGTTCTAGTCCATGAGAAAGAGATAAGAGATTGCTTTGAAAAAAAAAATCTTGAGCAGTCTCTTTAGTTTTGGCTGCAAGCTTCTCTGGCTGTAACTTGAACTTCACTCACAATGACACCATAGCAATATCCTGGTGGTGACTGGTCTTGGACACAGAGTTGCCACAGCTCAGTTTGGAAAGACTTTGCCTCTCACCCCCTAACACATGTTGAACAAATGAGTTTCTTTTATTTTTAAGATGGACAGAAAGTATGTTGCCATTTTGTTTCTTTGCCATTGATTTCTTTTTGGTTGAAAGCGTAGATCTGAGTTAGCTTCCTCCCTTCCCTGTGAAGAAGGGAAGGACTCCCAAGCGTGTCCTGCATGGGGAGCCTGGAGGGCCCTGTGGACTTGGGTGCTGGGGATGCCCTGTCCTTCCTCCTGGTCAGTCAGCTCTTCCCAGAGGCCTGCAGGCTGCTGGCCCGGGATGGGCCGAGTGCCTGAGCGGTGGAGGGAAGGCATGGCCCTGCCTGGCAGAGGGCACGGCACATAGACGTCATCTGGCAGAACCTACTTCGGGTTCTAGGAGTTAAGGTCAGGACCACAGGGTGCAGGAACCACAAGGCACAGATTTGCCCTCCCTAGACATACCTTTATAGTAACAAGTGCTGCTGCAGAAGAGGTGGGCTGCTCTTGAGGTTTTCAGATGGGTTGCAATTCTTGCGTTAAGAATGCAGGTGACCTCTAGGCTTTCTTTAAGGGTTTCGTGACTCTTCTTACTCCTGTTGTGTCGTTTTTTGAATCCAGGCGACTCATCTGTATATCAGCTAATCTGTTTTGTTTCATTCTTTGGGCTATTTCTCAACAGGTTTAGCTGAGATCAGAGTACCGTTACTGATGTAATAAACACCTTCATGGTACTTTCCCCATAGTGGTCCAGAACGTTGATCCTTTGTTGACCTGGTCTGAGCCAATGCCGTTATCTCCAAACTCCAGAGCCACAGAGCTGTCTACCTTCCCCAGTGGAGAGCCTGAGTATGTCAGTGGTGAGCGTTGAAAGAGAGCTTTTCCATTGGCTTGCTGCCTCAGTTATGTTTTGTGTTTCCTACCTTTGTCATCTTAGATATCTCAGCCAGTGTCATCGTTCGTCCACTGGTTATTTTTTGAACTCAGCTATGTGCCAACAAAAACGAGCACAGATAAGTTGTCTCTGCCACAGCACACTACCCTCTATGTCCACGCGCTTGCTCCCTGGCCCCGTGCCACTTGGAGTGAGTGAGTCTTCTCAGGCAGGCCTGCCTCCCTGCCCTCTTTATTTTAGATTTTCAAAGTGGACAGCTTGGTTTATTTTACATTTTTCCTAGGACCAGACCTTATAGATGGCATTGTTGTTGTTTACTTGCTAAGTCGTGTCTGACTCTTTTGTGACCCCCTATGGACTGATGGGGTACAAATGGTAAAATTTTCAAGTTATTGTCTCTCTTCGATTGTGTATTATTTTTCAGTTGGCAGGATCATAATTGAAACTGAGAGTATGCTCTAAAATACCATACTTTGAAGTAACCTTAAAGTCGTTCAGTCACTAAATCATCTTCGACTTTTTTCTGACCCCATGGACTGTAGCACACCAGGCTCCCTCTGTCCTTCACTGTCTCCGGGAGTTGGCTAGAATTCATGGCCATTGAGTCAGTGAAGTTAAATTGTTTTATATCTGACAATAGCAGATGGCATTCCACCATTTACTTCTGTTTATGTTCAGGGAAAAAGACTTTCTGACCTAATTGGAGATTTCCAGCTCTAATGCCTCTGTGAGTTAAGCTTCAGCTAATACAGTGAAAGAATGAAACGTTAGCTTCATTTTTGAGTTTCTTTTCTGCCCCCTTTAAAATCACAGCCTCCTGGACCCCCGCCACCTTCTTGCCTTGCTTTCTCTTCAGAGCACTTAACACCTTCTGATCCTCTTCATCTGATATACTAACACTTACTTTGTTCATTTTCTCTCTCCCTTTACTAGAGTGGAGGATTAGTGAGGGGAAGGAGTTCTCTTGTTCACTGTTACATTCCCAGAGCCTGGAATGTAATGAGTGCTCAAAAATATATTTATTGATGAATAATTAATGGAAAATATAGCACAGTCTGTACATTTAGGAAATCCCCGGTTGAATGTGGGAATGAGGCTAATCACCTGTTAAAATCCGGAGTAACTCAGGTTTGTTAGGAAAGTAGTTTGCAAAGAGGAGACTCGAACTGAGTTCTGCAGTGTGAGAAGCCAGCTGGGCCAGCTGTGTTAGCTGCTGCTTGTAGCTGCTCAGGAAGGTACCTAAAATGTTCTTACCCTGTGTAGGTAGTGGGTGACTCAGCAGGTGACTAAGGCATAGGAAACCACTGGGGCAGGTTCTGACATGTGCAGTGTGTTGAAGTCTGCGGTGCACATTGCAGGTTCTGCAGGGGGAATTCAGGCCGTGAAGGAGGTGGGTAATGAGTGGCCTTGAGAATGAATGGGATTTGGGCACGTAGAGAGAAAGGAGGAGGGCATTTGATGTGGGCCGGTGCCTCCAGCTTGGGTGGTAAATGGTCAGCCAGTCTGATAGAGGAGGTGGGAGCCCTGCGGTGGTGTCCAGGATGCAAGGCTCAGCTTGCCGTGAGGAGGACCCTGGGATGCTGTGCTACATCCCCTGCTTCTCAGGCTGACGCTACATTAAAAGTCAGTGGGGGATCCTGTTAATGGCATGTTTGGCTTCTGTACGTCTGGGCTGGGGGTCTGAGAGCTGCATAAACTCCCAGGTTGTGTCTGCTGCTGGGCTGGGAACCACACTGTGAGTAGCAGGGTGATATAGGACATGAGGAGCGTGAGAGCATCTGCACGTCCTGGAATCGTGGGCCGAAATACATGTATGTGCATTCTTGAGGTGGTGGGCCTCATTTGCTTACATCACCTCCTCACCACCACCCAAAACGGTTAGGGGAATCACTGTCTCATAGAAGTAATGTGCCGATTAAACAGGATCCTAGCTCCCTGACCGGGCATCACTTAATTGGAATGCTTATTTTAATTCATGCAGTTGCTGCTGTTTTTACCAAATGAAATCTTTTGAGCATTTTGATGTTTTGATGAGATTGTCCCAGGAACTGGGGTGTATATATATATAATTCAAGATAATCTTCCAAGTTTCTCATCCAAGAGTTTGGAAGAACAGTGAAGTTTGCTATTGGCATAAGTGCAAAACCTGGTTTTGAGGAAATAGTGGACCTTTTGATTTTAAGGTTAAGCCAGAACATAACAGTGAATGAATCTAGGGGTTGGCAGCTTGAAATATGGAACTGGAGCAGTCCAAGTTGAAAGTGTAAGTTTGGAAGTCATCAGCCTAGTTGAAGCTGTGAGAGTAGGTGGACTGCTTAGTGGGAGAATGAGTATCCTGGTGTCAGCCCAGAGGCGAGAGAATGGTTAAGAGCCAGAACTAAGTCCTGAAGAAGGTACAGAGTCCCCTTCAGGAAAGATTATTATGAAAAGTGTGTGTGAGAGAGGTCTTATTATTAATCAAGTGCTTGATAGATTGATGAGCTTAAGGATGTAAAATGATTTGGTTTGAATCAGGTTATTTTTGGAAAACCAGAATGTTAGAGGTGAAAGATTTCATTGAGTCAAAAGAGCAAATGGAAAATGAGTTCCATTAGAAAGCAGTGCCTCTGTGGAAAAGACATTTCTGAAAAGTTGCATTGGAGTGGAATGTTTCTATCAAATTATTTCTAGTTTAGTTGTGTTACAGTTTTTCGTCTGATTGTTGGGCTTTAAGTTGTTAAATGACCAATAAACCCTTAAAAGCACTAAGCGAGTTCCCATTTTACAAACATCTGCTCTGGAGAAAGAAAAAAGCATCTTCTCTGGATGTCCATCGAGCAGGGGTGCTCTTACGGAGTGAACAGTCGTCTCATATTGGTTTGTAGTTTCTTCTGTCTGGTTTAGGGCCCTGACTGAGTATGGGGGTAGTCGTGCTGCCTCCGCCCCAGGTGTCTGCTTAGTTTCTTTCATTCCTGAATCACTGGGGCCTGGCAGTGATTCTGAACCCTGACTGCGCATCAGATTCACATAGGAAGCATTTGAAATGCTAAGTGAAGCCTTGCCTCCCGCCATGGAACCCAGAATTGTGGCCTGAGGATCCTCGGGTGGTCCTCAGGTGTCAGGGCTGAGAAGCACCGCTTGATGCCTTTGTTCTGTGCGGCTGACCCTGATCCCCTGCTTGGTGAGCTCCACCTTTGTAGGAAAAACAGTATTGTAAGCTGACTGGGCTAAAATTTCTTTTCCAGAATTCTGAGCTCCGCGTGTTTACCGTACAAGAGACTTTCTGAAGTCTTGAGTTTCATTTTTCTAATAAAATATTTTTGATCATAACAGAATTTACATAAGTAATTCAAGAATGGAGTACAGTCTATTGTTTTAGCTGGTCAAGTAAACTATACCTCCATGATTACAGTCTTTGGAGGCTGTTTTTCAGCAGGTCTTTAGGTGAAGGTTAAATTGAGAAAGTAAACAGTGGACTACTCCCTCAGTAGGCTTGGAAGATCCTTAAGCTCTCAGCACCTGTTCTTGCATTCTTTTATTTTCAGCAGATGGTAATTTTGCAGCTTTTACTACTTTGACCAACTCTTCTAACTTTGGTCTTCATTAACAACCAAAGCAATTCATGAGAGGGAACATTCTGTATACTTCCTCCTTAAAACTGGAAGGAGAGGGGTGTGTGTACCAGCTAAGACGAGTCCTGTTTCTCAGGCACCTCTTGGTTTTCCAGGGTGTTTGGTGAGACCGTTGGCAGTGACCATAGAGGAGAATAATCGGTGTAGTCACACCTCTTTTGTTCCCACATGTCTTCTAACGTGGAACTCGGATTTAGTGATGCACTTTCCTTTCTGGCAGGTGGCCTTCAGTAGTCAAGCATCCGTTGGTTTGGTTCCAGCATATTTCATTAAGTGAAAAATCATGTAGAACAGATGGATTTACAAGTTTCTGCTCATGTAGCATTTTGTTTAATGCAGCCCTAGTTTTGATTCAGTGTTGTTGGCACTAATTGTCTGTGTGTAGTCTGGGGTTTGGGCATGTCAGGGGATCTAGGCAGTTATAGAGGCCAAGCCAGGCATGAATAGTCTGAGGTTGGAGGCTGAGAGAGGCTGGTTACAGTGATAACAGGCAGCAGAATACAGGTGCATGCACAATTGTTGATGTCGTGTTGTGTACCACTAGTTAGGGTCTTTGAGCTAAGGAACATGAAATCTTAAAGAGTTGTCGTGTGTGAGTATTTATAGAGTGCTTAAGAATTCTACTTTTGTAAATGAAAAATCAGTATCGTGGTCCTTGATCTTCAAGAGCTGTTTTTATAATACAACTGCCTCATCTATTTATTGATAGATGTGTGTTTAGTTAAAAACGTCAACCATATTGAGGTATAATTTAATACAATAAATGTGCCAATTTTAAGCTGGCACTTTGAGTTTTAACAAATATATATACCAGGGTAACTGCCCCCACAGTCAGGATAGAGAACATTTTCGTTGCCTGCAAGTTTCCCTCATGACCCTTCTCCACGAATCCTCGTCCCTCTCCCAGGCAATTACTGATCTGCTTTCTGTCACTATTATAGGCTAAATTCCCATTTGCTAGAATTTTCTTTATGTGGAATTTTACAGAGTACTCTGTGTTTCCTCCTTTCACTGAGCATAACATTTTTGACATTTGCCTGTGTGGTATAGGATTCCTTCTCTTTTCAGTGCTGGGTAATAGTCCATTGTAGGGATGGACCACAGTTTATCTCTTCACTTCTTGATGGGCTGTTCCAGCATTTGGCTGTTATGAATGAAGCTGTTGACCACATTCACGTGCAGGTCTTTGTGTGAACATACATTTTCATTTCTCATGGTTAAAATACCTAGAAATAGAATTTTTCTTTGTCATATGGTGGGTGTATGTTTGATTTTGTAACAGGCTGTTAAGTTTGTAGAAAGCGGCGGTCACCTTTCACATATGCAGTGGCAGTGCCTCGTTCCCCTTCTGTGTCCTCACCCACACTTGATAGGGTCCCAGGTACACGAGCCATATCTGTGACAGAAAAGTGAATCTGCTTGCAAGCAGGGAGTTCTTAAGGAAATAGGCTTTAATAAAGAAGTTTAAGTAGAAAAGAGCGGGGGCAAGAAAAACTGGGCGAATGCCCCCAACATGCTAGACACAGGGGACTTATATGGTGGTCAGTGATGTAGGGGTGGGGAGAAAAAAATGTCCTTTTACAAGGTTGACCTGACCTGATGGACATCCACGGTTTGTTTTGCCCCTGCCCGCCATTTTTCCTCTTTAAGGTTTAAATTAACATTTTGGAGGTTGATTTTTCTCTAGTTCGGGAGACCATGTGATTATTGTGAATGATTTTCCTCTAGGTCAGAATAGATATTCTCTTATTAAAGTTTTCTATAAAGCTTTAATTCACTTTTCTTGATTATGGTTAAATGTTATATTTAAAAATTGCATGTTATATCTTGACTATGTTAAAAGTTTATATTTAGAAATGAAAATTGTGCCCCTGCTTGCCCACCTCTGGTGATAGTAAAAATGGGAGCATAAGAAACAATGAGAGCAGTTGAGTTGGAGTTCTTTGGCCTGCCGACCTCTGAAGTGGAACTGTTGCTGTAGAGAGGGCGTCTGTCCTCAGCCCTGGAACTTGTATTGGTTGTGGGCTTTGCTTTTCTTCCTCCTCTTCCTGAACTCATTTGTTCAGCAGAGCTCTTGAGCACCTGCTATATGCCAAGTACTGATGCAGGCGATGGAAAAGATGAGTTGACTTGGTGTCTGTTCCTTTTTAAAAAACAACTTTATGGAGATATACATGCAGTGAATTTAATTCATTTAATGTATATAGTTTGATGAATTTTGACAGAAATGCTTCTTTTTCATTGGTGTTCCACTTTTCCCTTCCCATCCCTTCCCTTTCCTTCCTAGATTAGCACCAAGGTGATTGAAATGAAAATAGGTGGAATTTTGAACTTCTTTCTACTAGGGCTATCCCAGATAACAAGCACCAAATTGACTCCCTAATTTATCAGCTCTTTTCCATGTGATAAAAAGTCTATATAGCAAGTTATTGTATAATGAGGGCTGTTTAGTAATAGTTTAGAGCAAAGCAAGTTAAAATTTAACTGACATTGTGTAATGTACAATAGGCCTGGAAAGTTGGTAAAAGTGGATTTCTGTTAAGTGAATCATGTTTTCTGATTTGGAGAGTACAGTCTGTGGAGACAAGTTTCAGCTTAGACTCCCCATGAAAGCACTTAAATAAATCCAGTCTATTAAAAATCTTGGAAAAGTGAAGGGATAACTTTTTAAAAATTATTATTATTATTTTTTTGCCATGCCATGTGGGATCTTAGTTTTTGGCCACGCTGTGCAGCATTTGAAATTTAGTTCCCTGACCAGGGATCAAACCCATGCCTCCTGCATTGGGAGTGAAGAGTCTTAACCACTGGACAATCAGGGAAATTGCTGAGAGGATAGCTTTTGATAGGACTTTAATAGTCAGAATAAAATATACAAACCCCATGAAACCAATACTTGACATTTGAATCTTAAGGAGGGCGTGGCTTTGTCACACTTTTTTGTCCATTTTTTCCCTTCTCGGGACTCCTCAGCCCCAAGAAAGTGAGGAGAATCCTGCTGCAAACCTGGATAGTCAGTTGAGGCATAAGCCTTCCTCTCCCCCCCTCTTCCTCTGTCTGCTTCTGCCATTTGTAGTACTGTCTGCAACGTGCAGTTCACGCACACGGTGACAAAATTATGAATGTCATGGTGTCCCAAAGTTTGTCTGTCTTGTTCAGAATTTGTTCTCATAATCAAGCACAGTTCAGCGTGGATAGTTGGTGCTCAGGACATGTTATTAAATCAATGAAATTCCTGTGCAGTGAACAGTGTGACCTCCAGGTGTCCCCTAGGCCACCCACACCAATTTCCAAAGTTAAGACTGAGCAGTGACTGTTCAGTAGATGTCAGCATCCATAAGGTACTGGGTCCTCATTAAAAAAAAGTAAAGAAATTTAAATGGTTCTTTTATTGCAAGTACTGATCTGATTTTTTTTTAAACTTCATTTGTTAATAGTTCTCCCATTTAAATAGCTGTACATTTTGGTGGTTTTTAGTATATTCGCAGAGTTGTGCAGCTACCCCCACAGTCCATTTTAGAACACCTCATCATTCCAGAAAGAGGCTCCATATACCCATAATGGTAAATCCCTGATCCCTCCCCACCCAACAGCTGGCAGCCACTCTCGTTCTCCTTTCTGTCTCTGGGGATTTGCCTCTTCTGGACATTTCACACAATTCATGTGGATGGACTCTTGCAACGCGTGGTCCTTGCGTTTGGCCTCTTTCGCTTCAGCATGATGTGTTCAGGTGCCGCCATCTGGTAGCCGTGTCAGTCTGAGAACATTCCCAAAGCTGTGTTTCTCCTGGTTAGATCCAGGAGATCCCTTTGGAGCTGGGAAGAACTGTGGAGATGGATTTAGTCTGGCGTACCCTGATTTTAGAGATGAAGTTAAAACGTTTATCACTCGGAACAATGTTCTTTAGTCATTAAGTCTTGCCAGACTCTGTCAACCCCATGGACTGTGGCTCGCCAGGCTCCTCTGTCCATGGGATTCTCCAGGCAAGAATACTGGAGTGGGTAGCTATTCCCTTCTCCAGAGGATCTTCTTGACCCAGGGATCGAACCTGCGTCTCCTGTATTGCAGGAGGATTCTTTACTGCTGAACCACCAGTGTATTAGTCCTTAACGTTTCCTACTACCTCCCAAATTCACTTTTGTGTTGGGAAAGAGGGAAGGGGAGGGAGGAGAAGACTCTACTTCCTGTGCTTGGTTCTGGCATTTGACCCTGCGGGGCTGGGCTTTGAGTATTCTTGGGACACTGTGCCTGAGTCTGGCTCACATATGCCCCACCGCCGTAGAATCTGTGAAGTACAGTGTGCACGCAGCAGAGTGTTTATTGATCATGCCTTTGTAGCCTAAGTTTTTACCTCAGAGACTTACCTGCCATTTCCTGGAATCCTTTTGAAGGGCGGAGGACACGGATTTGATGGCAGCCTGCACAATGACTTGTGTTTCTGGAGCTCAAACCTTGGAAGCTGTGTTCCAGCGCCCCCTAGTGCCAGCTCTGGGGATTGTCCTCTGGGTCCCTGCTTCCTGCAGGAGGTGCTGTTTCCTGTGGCTGCACCGGATCCCTGGAGAGCCAGCAGTGGGCCACGCAGGCGACTGGCAAACGCCTTTCCTTCTCCTCACCTCTCCTGGGCTGAGGCTGTGTCTTTGCTTTTCCTTTAGCAGGAACACTGGTATTTCCAGTTTGGCCTGTGCCTTTCACAGGCTGTACAGCCCTAGGCCCCAGAGGGCCTTCTGGAGTCTTCTGGTAACCCAGAGCGGCCACGCCCTGGCGCTGGGCTGCAGTGAAGTGTCTTGTTTCCACCCTAGCTGTACTGAGGGCTTGCCCCTTTTCCTGATGTGTGTTTGTGCATATATTTTTCATGTCCTCTCTAGAAAGGATCAGAAAATAATCAGACGGGAACAGTAGGAGTTCTGAAGGCCTGAGCTGGGGTCACTGGAAGGGAGGGGAAGTGGAGCTTTATTCTGGTTGAGAGGACCCCTCCACCCCCAGGCCCCTTCCCAGAGAGGGGACAGGGCGGCTCAGCGCCCTGTGCTGTGTCCCGACCCCCATGGCCTTCCCACGCCCCCACCACAGCTGGAAGCAGAGCATCTGTGATTGCTTTCTTGTTCCTCCTCTTGACTCCAGTATTCATTCAACTCTGGTGGGCCTGGCTTCATCCTCAGGGATCTGCCTCACTTGACGACGATGCCAACATTTCTGTAGTGCTCTGTGGTCCACGGAGGGCTCACAGTGCCCTTGCCTGGGTGCCTGAGCGTGCTGGCCCCCTGCAGGCTTGGCAGGGATGGGGAAAGTGGGGTTGCACTTCCTCCCTTGCCAGCCTCACAGTCGTGAGTTTCAGCTCTCGCTGCTCCCGCAGGACAAACGAATGCATGTGGCCGGTGCCATTTTCTTCCCCACTAGATTGTAAATCCTGTGAAATCAGGCACTGACTCATTTTCATCTTGTTTTTTTTAAAACCAAACACCTACCGTATTTTTCTGTAAAAACAAACTTTAAAATATACTTATTAATTCTCCAGAGGAAGGAAAATGTTTCACACATGTATAAGAAGAGGGTAGGTAAAAATTTTCCTCACAGCTGAGTGTTTTCAGTTTTAGTTTAAAAACAACCCCACAAGCTCTTTATTTGGAAATAATTTCAAATTTATAAAAATTGCAGAAGTACAAAGAGCCCCCATTTGATTTTTTATTCAGATTGACCATTTAGGGTTGAACCTCACTTAATCATTGGGGTGTGTTTAAGTTCTCTCCCTCTTTACACAGATACCTGTACAAACTCACAAACACACGAAAATACAGACACATTTTCTCTTATCCTTTGAGGTTTGAGGGTGGGTTACATGCAATGGGACCCTTTAGCCTTTTTGTCTGCTTGAATGTGTATTTCCCACGAATATTCTCTTAAAGTAATCGCAGTAGGACAGCTATCACGTCCATGTGTTGACATGGACACAGTATCTTTTTCTAACCCACTGTTCATATTCTGGACTTGTCAGTTGACCCTATGTTCTCCTTTTATAGCATTTCCACTCCAGGGGAGGATCCAGCATAGGGTCCGATGTTGCATTTAGTTGTCCTGTCTCTTTAGCTTCCTGTCATCTGGAACTTTTCCACAGCCTTTTGTGACATTGAGTTTTTGGAAGAGTACAATCCTGCCCCTGCTTTTTGGTAACATTCTTCATTTTGCCAAACATCTGAAACAGTTTGTGATTGAAAATTAGGAAAATTTTTGGGATTGGTGAGACTGGAACATTTTAATGGAAGTTGGCTGCCCTGAATTTCTGTGATAAAAACTCTTTGGTGTCACAAGACTTGTGGTGCTTCAGCCTTTAGTCAGATACAGTTTTAGTTAAACAGTTGTCACTAAAATTCAGGGCAGTGTAATTTATGTCCACTCACTGGGGTTTGCAGTTGAATAAATACTTGGGTTTTTCTATGCTTTTGTAGTTTTAACTTCATAATTTAACTTTTCTTCCTAATTTATTTAAGCTAAATTCTACTTTACAAGCAATACTTCTATTTGCCTTTTTGAAACAGTGTGGATAAAAAACACTTCTCCATAGTGATGCTTCCTGTGATTATTTGTAACTGATGTAGATGATTTTGAAAAGCACTGAAATGATAGCCTGCAAATTTATGTGGGGTATTATATTTTATTATGTCACTTCACTTCAGTGTTTTGAGTGGTTGCCAAAGAGACATTAGTTTCTTTGCCCATGAAAGAAATACTTACTGTTTTTTCACATGTTTTGTGATGGCAGGAAATTGTGTTTTATTCTGAAGTCTCCCTTACTTGAGACTTGAGTGACTTTGTGCAACTCAGATTGGGACTTGGCGCTAGCCTCTTAGCAGCCCCTTCTGTAAGCTCAGTCGCAAAACTGACATGACTGTTCTTTAGATTGTTGAAGTGTGTTAACTACTGACTTTCAAAAACTCATGTATTTTAAGGATTGAAAATAGGTCTGATTAGGGCAGAGAATGTGATTTATGTGTATTTTTATGGAGTTTATTGATATATGTGAGCTGATGTTAAGGGAATTTAACATAACTCTAACATGAGTTCAGAGCAGCTCTGGCTAGCCATTTGTCAAGTGTTAAATGATACTTTAGCATTGCATAGTTGATAGTTAGCGGTTGCTTATGGTGACATTTTTGGATTAAATGTTTTCATCAAGTCCTAATCTGTTGTCAAGGAGATCATGAAACATAAGTACAAACACAGCTTCTGCAAAATGGGTATATGAATAGTTGTACAGTGATTCAATAGCATTGACTTTACAGTTAATCTTTTGAATAATGTATTTTTGCATGGTTCAGAATTAAGAACTCTGAAAAGATATATCCTAAAACATCTCACTCTCCATTCCACGACCTCCACTGACTTTCCCTCCTTCCAATATCTGTTGCTTTTTAAAAATCACTTTTTGGCTGTGCTGAGTCTTGGTTGCTGTGTGTGGATTTTTCTCTAGTTGAAGCAAGCAGGATCTAGAGTGCTGGCTCAGTAGTTGTGATGTCTGGGCTTAGTTGCTCCTTGGCATGTGGAATCTTCCTGGGCTAGGGATTGAACTTGTGTCCCCTGCATTGGCAGGTGGACTTCTCACCACCGAGCCACCAGGTTAGTCCTGGTATTGATCTGTCTTTGGTTGGTGGTTTAGTCGTGAAGTCATATCTGACTCTTTGCGACCCCATGGACTGTAGCCTGCCAGGCTCCTCTGTCCATGGAATTTTCCTGACAAGAACATTTACTTCTCCAGGGGATCTTCCTGATCCAGGGATTAAACCCGAGTCTCCTGCGTTGCTGATGAATTCTTTACCGAGGAGCCACCAGGGAAACCCCTATCTTTATGCAAATACAAATCAGTATTTCTATTTTCCTGCCTCCCCCCCCCCCCGCCCTTTTTAAATCCGAAGAATGTTTTCTTAATTTAACAGTGTTGGAGATTTCTCCCTTTACACGCTCCTTCCATCTGGAAGGCTGCACCAAGAACTTAGTTCCCAGTGGAGGTGCAGAGTCCTAACCCCTGGACTGCCAGGGAATCTTCCTGCCCTTCCTGGTACCCTCACCAGTGAGTTTTATAGTCAGATTAAAGGTGTGGATCTGTGGAGAATTTATTGACATGAAGTTGTAATGAGAAAGCACACTTAAAATCTGTAGCAGATTTTTCCAAATAATACTTTAAAAACAAAAAATTAAGTACAATTGAAAATAATAGGAGAAAAAGTTTTCCCCTGGGGTCTAAGCATTTACTCACCTTCTGTGATGGCCCACACTCTGTCTGTAGAGTGTGCTTCCCTCTGGATCTGAATAAATCCACTTCTTACCTTTCACTTTGTCTCTCACTGAATTCTTTCTGTGATGAGACATCAAGAACGCAAGCTAAAGCATCTCCAGCTCATCGTCAACACTGTTGCAGTTGTTGTTGCGCACAAACAAACTTTGTGCTGTTTCTTTGCGACAACTTTTGGGCATTAACAACTGGTTGGGAAACTTCCTTGGGAGGGATAACATCTCAAATCAAGGACGTGCGCTCATCTTCTCCTGCGAGAACTCCAAAATTACAACTTGCTGCTGAACAACCATCAACAGGAGAATATTGGATCCCACCAAAAAAGATACCCCATATCCAAGGGCAAAGGAGAAGCCCCGGCAAGACGGTAGGAGGGGCGAAATTGTGTTTAGAATCAAACTCCATATCTGCCAGGGATGCTCGGAGGGCTCAGACAAAACCTTGTGCACTCCAGGAGACCCTGCAGAGACTGAGCCAGACCTGCCTTTGAGTGTTTGAGTGTCTCCTGTGGAGGTACCGGTCAGCAGTGGCCTGCTGCAGGGACAGGGGCTCTGGGTGCAGCAGTCCTGGGTGGTGTGACATAAGCCCTCTTGTAGGAGGTTGCCATTAACCCCACCTTAGAGCTGCTAAGCAGACGACCCACAAACTGCAGAACAATTATACCAGATAAATTCTCCCACTGTTAAGAAGTTCTGTGACCCACAACAGATTTCCCAACCTGGGGGTTTGGCAAAGGGATTGAGAACCCCTAGAGAGTTGGACACGACTGAGCGACTTCACTTTCACTTTTCCCTTTCATGCACTGGAGAAGGAAATGGCAACCCACTCCAGTATTCTTGCCTGGAGAATCCCAGGGATGGCGGAGCCTGGTGGGCTGCCGTCTATGGGGTCGCACAGAGTCGGACATGACTGAAGCGACTTAGCAGCAGCAGCAGCAGCAGCAGCAGGGAATTTGACTTTGGAGGCCAGTGGGATTTGACTACAAAACTTACACAGGACTGGGGAAACAGACTCTTGGAGGGCACAAACAAAACCTTGTGCGCACCAGGACCCGGGAGAACGGAGCAGATTCCCCATGGGGACCGAGCCAGACTTGTCTGTGAGCATCCAGGAGTCTCCAAAGGTGAGGTGTTGGTTGGGGGCAAACAACAGGGAGGGAACACAGCCCTGCCCATCAACAGAAAATTGGATTAAAGATTTACGGAGCATGGCCCCGCCCATCAGAACAAGACCCAGTTTCCCTCACAGTCTGTTTCTCCCATCAGGAAGTTTCCATAAGCCTCTTATCCTTATCCCTCAGAGGGCAGACAGAATGAAAGCCACAATCACAGAAAACTAATCAAACTGATCACATGGACCATAGCCTTGTCTAACTCTGAAACTGTGAGCCGTGCCATGTAGGGCCACCCAAGATGGATGGATTATGGTGGAGAGTTCTGATAAAATGTGGTCCAGTGGAGAAGGGAATGGCAAACCACTTCAGTATTCTTGCCTTGAAAACCCCATGAACAGTATGAAAAGGCAAAAAGATAGGACACTGAAAGATGTCTCCAGATCAGTAGATACCCAATATGCTGCTAGAGAAGCGTGGAGAAATAACACCAGAAAGAATGAAGAGACAGAGCCAAAATGAAAACAACGCCCTGTTGTGGATGTGACTGGTGATGGAAGTAAAGTCCGATGGTGTAAAGATCAATGTTGCATAGGAACCTGGAATGTTAGGTCCATGAATCAAGGTAAATTGGAAGTGGTCAAACAGGAGATGGCAAGAGTGAACATTGACATTTTAGGAATCACAGAGCTAAAATGGACTGGAATGGGTGAATTTAACTCAGATGACCATTATATCTACTACTGTGGGTAGGAATCCCGTAGAAGAAATGGAGTAGCCATTATAGTCAACAAGAAGGTCCGAAATGCAGTCAGTACTTGGGTACAATCTCAAAATGATCTCTGTTCGTTTCCAAGGCAAACCATTCAATATCACAGTAATCCAAGTAATCCCCAGTTACGCTGAAGAAGCTGAAGTTGAACGGTTCTGTGAAGACCTACAAGACTTTCTAGAACTAACACCCGAAAAAGATGTCCTTTTCATTGTAGGGGACTGGAATGCCAAAGTAGGAAGTCAAGAGATACCTGGAGTAATAGGCAAATTTGACCTTGGAGTACAAAATGAAGCGAGGCAAAAGGCTAAGAGTTTTGCCAAGAGATTGCACTGGTCTTAGCAAGCACCCTCTTCCAACAACTCAAGAGAAAACTCTACACATGGACATCACCAGATGGTCAATACCGAAATCAGATTGATTATATTCTTTGCAGCCAAAGATGTAGACGCTCTATACAGTCAGCGAAAACAAGACTGGGAGCTGACTGTGGCTCAGATCATGAACTCCTTACTGCCAAATTCAGACTTCAGTTGAAAAAGTAGGGAAAACCGCTAGACCATTCAGGTATGACCTAAGTCAAATCCCTTACCATTATACAGGAAGTGACAAATAGAGTCAAGGGATTGGATCTTATAGACAGAGTGCCTGAAGAACTATGGACGGTTTGTAACGTTGTACAGGAGGCAGTGATCAAGACCATCCCCAAGAAAAAGAAATGCAAAAAGGAAAAATGGCTGTGTGAGGAGGCCTTACAAATAACTGTGAAAAGAAGAGATGCGAAAGGCAAAGGAGAAAAGAAAAGATATACCCATTTGAATGCAGAGTTCCAAAGAATAGCAAGGAGAGATAAGAAAGCCTTACTCCGGGATCAGTGCAAAGAAACAGAGGAAAACAATAGAATGGGAAAGACTAGCGATCTCTTAAAAAAAATTAATGATACCAAGGGAACATTTCATGCAAAGATGGGCACAATAAAGGACAGAAATGGTATGGACCTAACAGAAGGAGAAAGTGTTAAAAGGAGGTGGCAAGAACACACAGAAGAACTATACAAAAAAGATCTTCATGACCCAGATAACCACGATGGTGTGATCACTCACCTAGAGGCAGACATCCTGGGATGTGAAGTCAAGTGGGCCTTAGGAAGCATCACTACGAACAAAGCTCATGGAGATTGTAATGGAATTCCAGTTGAGCTATTTCAAATCCTAAAAGATGGTGCTGTGAAAGTGCTGCACTCAATATGCCAGCAAATTTGGAAAACTCATCAGTGGCTACAGGACTGGAAAAGGGTAGTTTTCATTCCAATCCCAAAGAAAGGCAGTGCCAAAGAATGATGAAACTACTGCACAATTGCACTCATCTCACAAGCTAGCAAAGTAATGCTCAAAATTCTCCCAGCCAGGCTTCAACAGTACGTGACCCCTAAACTGCCAGATGTTCAAGCTGGTTTTAGAAAAGGCAGAGGAACCAGAGATCAAATTGCCAACATCCACTGGATCATTGAAAAAGCAAGAGAGTTCCAGAAAAACATCTACCTCCACTTTATTGACTACGCCAAAGCCTTTGACTGTGTGGATCACAACAAACTGTGGAAAATTCTTAAAGAGATGGGAATACCAGACCACCTTAACTGCCTCCTGGGAAATCTGTATGCAGGTCAGGAAGCAACAGTTAGAACTGGACATGGAACAACAGACTGGTTCCAAATAGGGAAAGGAGTACGTCAAGGTTGTACACTGTCACCCTGCTTGTTTAACTGATATGCAGAGTACATGATGCGAAATGCCAGGCTGGGTGAAGCACAAGCTGGAATCAAGATTGCTTGGAGAAATATCAATAATCTCAGATATGCAGATGACACCATCGTTACGGCAGAAAGCGGAGGAGAACTAAAGAGCCTCTTGAGAGTGAAAAAGTTGGCTTAAAGCTCAACATTCAGAAAACTAAGATCATGGCATCTGGTCCCATCACTTCATGGCAAATAGATGGGTATACAATGGAAACAGTGAGAGACATTATTTTCTTGGGCTCCAAAAAGACATTGTTTTCTTGGGCTCCAGATGGTGACTGCAGCCATGAAATTAAAAGGTGCTTGCTCCTTGGAAGAAAAGTTATGACCAACCTAGACAGCATATTCGGAGAAGGCAATGGCACCCGACTCCAGTACTCTTGCCTGGAAAATCCCATGGACGGAGGAGCCTGGTGGGCTACAGTCCATGGGGTCACTAGGAGTCGGACACGACTGAGCGACTTCACTTCCACTTTTCCCTTTCATGCACTGGAGAAGGAAATGGCAACCCACTCCAATATTCTTGCCTGGAGAATCCCAGGGACGGCAGAGCCTGGTGGGCTGCCATCTATGGGATCGCACAGAGTCGGACACGGCTGAAGCGACTTAGCAGCAGCAGTAGCAGCAGATAGCATATTAAAAAGCAGAGACATTACTTTGCCAACAAAGGTCCGTCTAGTCAAAATATGGTTTTTCCAGTAGTCATATATGGTTGTGAGAGTTAGACTATAAAGAAAGCCGAGTGCTGAAGAATTGATTCTTTTGACCTGTGGTGTTGGAGAACACTCTTGAGAATCTGTTGGACTGCAAGGAGATCCAACCAGTCCATCCTAAAGAAAATCAGTCCTGAATATTCATTGGAAGGACTGATGTTGAAGCTGAAACTGCAATACTTTGGCCACTTGATGGGAAGAACTGACTCATTGGAAAAGACCCTGATGCTGAGAAAGATTGAAGGCGGGAGGAAAAGGGGACGACAGAGGATGAGATGGTTGCATAATATCACCGACTCAATGGACATGAGTTTGAGCAAGCTCTGGGAGTTGGTGATGGACAGGGAAGCCTGGCGTGCTGCAGTCCTTGGGTCACAAAGTGTCAGACATGACTGAGCGGTTGAAGTGTTGCATTCTGATGGTTGAACATGAAGTTTGTTGCAGTAGACTGGTAGAAGGCTTGCTGGGTCACGGTTCCTCCCCTTCCTCTTCATTGACAAGATTTTATTGAATCATTTGAAATTTTACTTCTCTTACTGGATTGACCAATTTCTGTTTTTTTTTTTTTTTTTTTTTAAAGACTTTAGATTGTATGGAAACTCAAATAAGAAAGTGTACATAGAAGTGTGATTTCATTTATTTTTATCTTTCCAAGAGAAATCCAGCCTGAGGAGAAAAACTTAGCAATCCTGTAAGAACATTCACTTCTTATCCTAATGTGTCTTCCCACATTGTGAATTAAAGTAGCTGCTCAGAAGGTAGAGTGGATCTCTCTTACGTGGACAACATTCCTGTTGTTGGTATTGAATAAAGCAACATGAGTCTTCCTTCATGTTTGTGTTGGGCTTCACATCTACAGTATCGATCATCTTTTGGATCGTACTTGTTTGTTACTGCTGTTGTATCTCTTGAATGCATTTTCTGGAATTCTTAAGCAGCCCACCTCTACCCATCCCAAGTGTGTATGAGAGTCAGAGAATTATTTTGCCTTTTGCACTTGAGTAGTAAACTATAGAATAGAATTCTATGAAGACAAAAAGAAATACTTTTTTTCTTGGAACTTTCAAAGCATTGCTGTCTTGCTGTATTGATCTTGTTGGTTCTTTAAGATCTTCTGTTGAGTTTGTAAATTTAGTAATTTAAATTTAATAATCCTTTGATTTCTTTGTATACTTCCTTGTTCTCTCTTCCTTTTTTTTCTTGACAGTCTGCTTATTTTACCTGCTAGAATTTCTTTCAGGATACAGATTAGAATGTTAACTTCTTTTCTGTTTCCTGTGTTTTGTTTACGCAGATTCATTTTTCCCTATTTTAATAGTAACCCTCTTTATTGCTGTTTATTGCCCCCTCTCATGTCTTTTGATTTTTTGTTGTCCATTCATATTCAAGAACTGAAATCATTAGTATTTTGGTGGGTATGTTTCCTAGGCACATTGGAAGTTTACTGTTTCTCTTAACAGTCTTTCCCTGTGAACCTCCCCTGACAAAGTTCCCTCGTGCCTTTTTGTAATGATTCCTTCCCCCGACCTTGAAGCCACGGATGTTTTCTGTCCTTACAGCTTGTGGCCTTGTAAGTCTGATGCTTCACTTAGTGTGATGCTTTAGAGAGTCATTGATTAGTAGTTCATCATGTTCACGTATCATGTCCGCCTCTTGATATACATTTGGATTCTTTTCAGTTTCTGGTGGTTATGAGTACAGTTGCTGTAAATTTCAGCATGCAGGTTTTTCTTTTGTGTGTGTGTGGACATTGTTCTTCATTACTCTTTGGTAAGTGCTTAGGAGTAGGCTTGTTGGGTTGTGTGGTAAGTAAACTTTATAAGGAACTGCAAAACTTTTTTTTTTTTCCTGAGTTGCTGTGCCTTTTTGCATCCCTAGTTGCTTCACATTCTTGCTGGCAGTTGGTATTGTCTAGAACATTTTCTCCCATCATAAAACTCATCATTTTGATTTTCTTCCATAAAATCCTAAGGTTTTATCTAAACTTAAAGATCTCTCTGCAGTGGGACTGTAAAGGAGCACCAGACAGCACTGTCTGCTTACTGGAGAAGGTCTTGGGGGTTCTGGCGGATAATTTATAAGATTGATGTAACACTTTTTTCTGTGTGATTTGTGTATTTTATGTGACCTGTGATTCTTTTTTTCTTCAGTATATTTTTGGAGATTTTAGCCCTGATGAATTCAATCAGTTCTTTGTGACTCCTCGCGCTTCAGTTGAGGTAAGACAAAATTTTGTTTTATTGAGTGCGTGCATAGATTTAATTGATGGTTATGTTTTAGATGTTTTTTTTTTTTGATTTATGCCTTTTAATTAGGAATTCCAATGTACAGAAAAGTGTGGAGGCTAACATGAAAAAATGACCCACCCATTGGATTTGACTACTGTTAACATTTTGCTATACTTGTAAATAGCAAAACATTACAGAGACAGTTGAAGCTTCCATTGTATCCTCTCATTCCTCTTCTTCCCCAGAAATACTGAAACTCTGCCCAAAACGCACAGTACGTTTTGCTTTCTGGCTGTGATTTGCACCTCTTACTGTGCATGTATATACTGTTTATTGTTTTGTGCAGTTAAAAATGTCTCATCAGGGGCTTCCCCGGGGGCTCAGTAGTAAAGAATCTGCCTGCAATGCAGGAGATGTGGGTTTGATCCCTGGGTCAGGAAGATTCCCCTAGAGAAGGAAATGGCAACCCACTCTAGTATTCTTGCCTGAGAAATCCCATGGACAGAGGAGCCTGGTGGGCTACAGTCCATGGGGTCGCAAAAGAGACCTGACTTGTGACTAAACAACAGCAACAAAGTGGTTTCATACTGTATTCATCATTTTGTAGTTTGTTTAAGTTAAATATTCTTTAGATTTATTTGGACATTTTGTTCTTGTTCTTTGATTTTAATTGTTAAATTTTATTTTTTTGGCTGTGCCCTGTGGATCTTAGATCCCTGAGCAGGGAATGAACTTGGGTGCCCACAGCAGTGAAAGTGCAGAGTCCTAACCACTGAATTGCCAAGAAATTCCCCGTTAACTGTTAAATACTGAACTTAGCCCTTTTCATGTTGAGAGGGACGATCTCGGTCTTCGGTTCTTCCACTATGACAGAAGTGTGACAGTAATCTTGTTTTGTCATGTCTCCTCATGCTCCTCTGTGAGTTTCTCCAAGAAATATTCCTAGGAATGGAATTTTGGTGCCCTGCAAGGAATAAGCATCTTCAGTGCATCTGCTTTCTAAGTGGTTTTAACAGTCTGCATTCCCATCACTAGTGCATGAGAGTTTTTGTTGTTGTTCAGTCACTCAGTCATGTCCAGGTGTTTGCAACCCCATGGACTGCAGCACACCAGGCCTCCCTGTCCCTTACCATCTCCCAAAGTTTGCCCAAGTTTATGTCCATTGCATCGGTGATGCCATCCAGCCACTCATCCTCTGACACCCTCTTCTTCTGCCCTTGATCTTTCCCAGCATCAGGGACTTTTCCACTTTTCTATTGAGGCAGCTGTTTTCATCAGATGAACAAAATACTGGAGCTTCAACTTCAGCATCAGTCCTTCCAACCAGTATTCAGGGTTGATTTTCCTTAAGATTGACTGGTTTGATCTCCTTATTGTCCAAGAGACTTTCAGGATCTTCTCCAGCACCACAGTTTGAAGGCATCAGTTCTTTGGTGTCCTGCCTTCTTTACGGTCCAGTTCTCACAACTCTACAGGACCACTGGGAAGACCATAACCTTAACTATATGGATCTTTTAGATCCCATTAAAAAGAAAAATTTTTGATAATTCCCAGTATGCTGTGCTCAGATGTTCCAATTGTGTCCAGCTTTTTTTGACCCCATGGACTATAGCCTGCTAGGCTCCTCTGTCCATGAGATTTCCCAGGCAAGAATACTGGAGTGGGCTGCCATTTCCTTCTCCAGGGAATCGTCTCAACCCAGGGATCGAACCTGTGTCTCTTATGTAAGGTTCTTGCATTGACACTTGGATTCTTTACCACTAGTGTCTCCTGGGAAGCCCCATTCTCAGTATAGACATACTTAAAATTTTTGTTAATCTGATGGAGTAAGTGGGTTTTTATCGTTTTAATTTACGTCTTCCAGATTACAAACATTTGAGCACCATTACATTACTTTCATATGTCCATTGGCAGTGTAGATTTCTCCTTCTGTTAATTACCTGTTCTATATCTTTTGTCCATATTTTTATCAAATGGCTTGTCTTTTTCTTATTGATTTATAGGGTTAATAATCTTTGGGAGTACATTTTAAAGTTTTAATGTCATGTATTTTTTTTCCTCATAGTTTGTCGATTTTTTTTACTATCTTGTAAGAAATTTTTTCCCTCCCTGAGGTCATAAAGACATTTAAAAAGTTTTTAAAGGTTTTGTTTTCACTTTGGTATGTAATAAAACTTGAGATTGTGGTGTTGAGTGTGTGTGTGTATGGGTGTGTGGGTGTGGGTGGTGGGGATCTAACCCCTCACCCCATAGCAGTAGCAAAAAGATTTAAAAATATTACCTTCTTATTGAAGGTCCTGAGTATTGAGCTCACAATATGGTAGCACTGTTTTCAGAGTAAGTTGGTTTGGTTTTGTATCTAATAAAAGTAAATTTCAGCTTTTTCTGTTGCTCAGTTTCTTTTTGTGTGTGAGATTTTATATTTTTCCTTAAAAAATTCTCTATTCTTATAAGTAATTATATAGTTAAAGAGAGAACTTTGAACAATTCTTGCAGTTTTATTCTGCTGCATTTTTATTGTACCCAGTTACCACAAAGGGGTATCTTAGAGGTGATGGAGGTTTGCTGCATTACAGGCACCAGATGCAGTGTATAGAGTGAAAAAAAAATACACACGTTTTCTGTGCCTGAACTCATTCTGGCATTCAGTAATTCCCAGTCATGCTCTTACCAGGTTAGTAAACCAGGTTAGTAAACCAAAGTAAGTGTTTTAAACACACTTAACAGAAAACAGCAGTATTTCCCTGGGGCCTGCCAGGGGCTCTGTTTTCAGATCCTGGCTCTCCTGCTCTCCAGATGGTGTGTAAGTACAGTGTGATTTCAAAAAACAAGACTTGGAGTGCCTTACAGCTTAGATTTTTATCACCAGGGGGCACCCTAGTGTCATCAGTGCAGTAAAAGCTGTGTCTGGGAGTTTGCTGTGTTCTGTGATTGCAGAGGGATGTCATCCTGATTTGTGGCTTCCGCAGACACACGGTTTTGCTCCATGTGTCCACGCTGGTGGTGGAGGCTGGGGTCAAGGTGGGCGCCTTGGAGTGGTGGGTGGGATGGTCCTGCACTTCAGGCTCAAGTGCAGCCCGCCTGGGCACACAGTGCTTTGCCCTGATGAATGCTGGAGTGCCCCTGTGTGGTGGGGATATGCGCTGCTGTCAAGTCCAGAAAGTGGTCAGTTCCTTTTGTTTTCGTGGGCTTCCCTGGTGGCTCAGACCTTGAAGAATCTGCTGGCAATGCAGGAGACTGGGGTTCAATCCCTTGGTTGGGAGGATCCTCTGGAGAAGGAAATGGCAACCCACTCCAGTATTCTTGCCTGGAGAATCCCCATGGACAGAGGAGCCTAGTAGGCTACCGTCCATGGGGTCACTAAGAGTGGGACACAACTGAGCGACTAACAGGTTTGTTTTCTTAGCTTCTTATTTGTCATTAATTCTCTCAGGAGAGTACTTGGAGTGATAAGCTTTTATCTTTGAGGCTGTTGCATTGACTCACTAAGAGTTAATAGGAAATCAACTGAAGCAGTAGTTCTGAGACAGTTGTGGGCGGGAGAGTCTCCTGGGTGCCTCTGAACATGCCAAACCCCGGGACCCCATCCAGGCCCCAGGCTGTTGTACTGTTTGTGCTATAGTGTGCGGGCTTTGAGAAGTGCTGTGGCAGAAGCTGTTTTAGGCTATAATCCTTTTGTTCTTTTGTTCTGCCTTCAGATAGCAATTATCTGTCCACTTATCTTACCCCTTTCCATTCTAAACTTTCTCATTTCAAACATAGCCATTTGAAACATTCCAGCTCCTAAGTATTATGGAATAGCTAGGAGGGAAAAAAATTGGCATATTCATAATACCTTCCTGCATTTTACAGAGAGCCCAGACACTCACCATTTTGCTGTCTCTCTCCCAAACAAGGAATGTGATTGCCAGCTGTTAATCCAGTTATTTAAGGCTCCCTGTTAAAAAGAGAGCCGTGATTCTCAGGCTTTTCTTTCCCAGCTGCTTTGTTCACTGTCCCCAGGCTTGGTTCCTGCCTATGGCTGAGTGGACGTGTAGTGATGGTGAACAACATGTGCAGATGGTCACGAAGACTCTGTACTCGTCAATGGACAAAGACAAGCGTTTATAGTATTTGATGTGCATTCTGCAACTCCTGTGAAACAGAGGGTGTGTCGTGAGCCTTTTGTAGCTGATTGACATGTCCATTGGAGCCCATTTTTTATTTTCTACCTCAATTTTGGATCTATTTAATAACAATCAATATTGGAAAGGTTTCTAATGGTGTTTTAAAATGAAGATGTTTAATCTTGTCTCCCCATCTGTGTTGTTTTGTTAAAAATAATGTTATGAGAAGTTGCATGGATAAATAGCCTTTTAATGAGGGTTGCTTTTAGCATGTGTTGAACTTTAACAGTTTGTTGAGTTAAACTCTGTTTTCCACTTCCCTGGGCAGCTTCCTCCGTACGGCGGGACAGTTCTGTGTGGCGCACAGGCTGCTGGTGACCTCCCCGACGGTAAGCCCTGCCCTCTGCTCCCCGGCTTCCTTCCTTTCCCTTCCTGCTTGATGATTTTGCTGTAAACTCCAGTAGCTTTAATCACCGAACCACTTTGGCTAATGAATTAAAGTTTATTCTGTGCTTCAGAATGCCAGACCTCCAAGGGTGAGTTTTGGAAATAATTGATCATTTCTGTTTGTTTCGTAAGGATCCTCTGGCACAAGTGTACCCTTCACAGCCAAGGCTCTCTGTGCGGGTTCTGGAGTGGGCTCTCTGTTGAGTGCACCGGCTGTTGGGCCCAGAGCTGGCAAGTCTCTGAGTACGTGCTTTCCACCTGGCTCAGTGACAGCTCGTTTCTCTTGTCCTGAGTTTGCGGTTATGTCCACACCTGTCATCAAGGCTCTTGGGAATTCAGGTGACCTCTTCACCTCCTGTCTTGTTATGACTGAGTAGCTGGCTGTCTCTGTCCCAGACACTGAGCTGATCACTGGAGGTGATGCTTACTGAGTTGCAGCCCTCTCATATATGTTACAGTGTCACTAACAGTAGGGCCCTCTCATCTTGCTGGCTGCCATTGCATGTGTCAAACCTGTCTAGACTGCTTTTCAGTTTGCATCTTGCTCAAGGTCCTCGCTGGCCTTGGAGAAGCTGGAAGCTGAACCTTTTCTTTGAGAGCAGTGATTTGGTTCCCTGTTTCTATAGCATTGTCAGAAAGGGTTTTATTATAATTTAGATTTAAATATAAACCTTGCAGAGACCATGTAAACTTTTTATCTACAGACAAATGAGAAAGTGATTTTATCTAAAATTATTAGCAGCTTTATAAGAAACATAAGGTAGAGGACAGTTCTAATGATGACTTAGGCGAGGATAAAATAAGAGATGCCAGAGGGACCCAGACACCCTTGCCGGGCCTCCCAGCCTCTGGAGCCCCTTTGTTATCTGTGGGTTGAGGTGCTCCCTGACTTCCAGTACTTGGCGCATAGCCGCTGTTTGCTCGGGCTCACAGATGTCTCGCTGTTTTCCCTGCTCTCAGAGCCCTGGTCCAGGTCGTGCCTTACCATCCTCCCAGGGGCTTCCAGACAAAGGCTCCACCCCCTCTCAGACCCCCAGTGTCGCAGCGCCTCTCCCCTCTGCTCCATTCCCTCCTCCTCGCTCTCACCACGTCCCCCACCTGCTCCAGGCTGGCATCCCTGCTCAGTTATGCTTCTTGGCTCTTTTTCTCCGTTCTCCCCTCTCTCCTCTCAAGTCTGTCTTTTAATCTGCCAAAAACACAGCTGCTCACACTGAGAGAGACCAGCTTAAAGACCCCCTTTCCCCAAGGCCTTTTCTATCCTGCTCTGTTATTTTTATTTCTCCTACAATGCCAGCTCACTGTCCAGTAGTCAGTGAATCTGCCTCCCTGTTGAGGCTGAGTTCAGCTGTGGGTGGCACAGACCGTAGCTCATCCGTTTCTGTGTGCAGCAGCTGCACGGTACAGTGTCTGCAGTGTTGTAAACCTTCAGGATGGTTTTGGATGAGCGCTTTAGAGTGATTTATTCTGGCACTTCCCACCACAGCTGGCTCTGCACGCTCTAGGTGGGGGCTCCTAGCGCAGCCTTTTTAAGTTAGTCCCCAAAGCGGGGAGTAGCCTTACTCCTCTCCCCTCCCCCATCCAGTTATCCTTCGAGCTCCTCTGACCTCTGTAGTTTCTGATCCAAATAGATCTCTTTTTGTGTGTGTGTGTTGAGCATTCTATTTTTTAAATTTATTTATTTTTATTTGAAGGATAATTACAATATCGTGTTGGTTTCTGCCACACATCAACACGAACCTACCTCCCACCTCTCACCCCATCCCACCCCTCTAGGTTGTCACAGGGCCCCGGTTTGAGCTCCCTGAGTCATACAACAAATTCTTGTAAAGCTGTAGAGGCTTGTCGTTTCCATCTTTGATGTCTGTCTCCCTATAGATGTAATCCCCTGAGGCAGGGATCTTGCCTTACTAATCTCTGTACCCTTCCCCCTTGATAATAAACACTTTGCACATGACTGAGAGCTCTGTGATTGTTGACTTGACTCACTATGAGCTGATTGGAGAAGTCAGCTGAGGAAGCCACTTAAGCAGTGGTTCTCAGACAGACGTGGGCATGAGCATCTCCTGGGTGCCTCTGAGTATCTCGGACCTCAGGACCCCATCCGGGCACCCCAGGCCACTGTACTGTGAGTGCTGCAGTGCACAGGCTTTGAGAGTGCCGTGTTATGGTGTAATTGTTGTGTTTGAGCTAATTTTCCTTGCCCCAACAAATCCCCTGCCTGATGATCCTCACGAGCTTACAGGCCTTCTACCACTTTTCCAGCCCGACAGGTTGGGCCTTGTCTTGACTTCTCTGTCCTGGAGTGCAGTGCATGTGTGTGTCCACAACCCGTGTTCCTGCATAAGAAAAGGAACGGAACTGTTCTGGGTAGGACTCAGCCTTTCAGGGATGTGGTCAGACTGTCCACAGTCTGGTAAATGTTTTGGTAACAACTGTAGCATATCAGAATGGTTTCATTAATATCACGTCACATTCTGGAGTGTTGTATATTACGATAAGATTAATGATTGCAATGTGGAACGCACTGTGTCTGTTGGAAATAACCAAACTCTGCACAGGCTGCATGGTACAGCACATACTAACTTCACTGTGACTCCCGATGCACGTCCCAGTCTGAACTGTGGCCTCCTTGCTTCACCTCCATCCGTCTTGGTCCACAGAGCAGCTCTGCATCCTCTCAGCCTCACTGGATGGAGCTCCCTGGAAGCAAACTGGACAGCTCACTTTTAGGGATAATGGAGAAATAAATTTCCTTTGGTGATTGTTTTCAAAATAAGGAAACCATGAATCAGTGCTCAGGGGCCAGAGGATTGAAATTGTCCTCTTGGTATCTCTATAGATGGTTAGCTGTAACCATCATCATGTTCTTTTTTCAGGAATGTTTTGCTGTTGGGCTGGTGTATTCTCCCCACTCCCAGGGTGTGTGATATCAAAACCAAATGGAGAATTAGAAAACTATTTAGGGCCCTGGCCCCTCTGTGGGGCTGTTTTTTCTCCTCTAAAAACACTTCCAAAGTAAAATATATTGTTTTCTGAGTAGAATATGATTATTTTGGTACTGTGATTTTCTTTTTTTTTCCTTGAAATAAACGCCTTGAGAAAAAGTGGGCCTCTTGGGCTAGACTTGAGAAATCTTCAGTTATGCATGAAAAATAAAAAGCACATATCCTTTCCTAACTTCAAAATGTGTAACTATTTCATCAGATATAAGGTGACATTGGTGTTTAGCTTCTGTTAAGAAACTCAGTTGATTCTGAAACTCACCCTAATTTTCGAGATGTGATCTGTGAAAAAAATGTCCATCTTAAATAGATAGAATATGTGAATTGTTGTCAGTGGGGAAGAGGTATTAAAGGATTTCAAGGAGATTTTTAAAGGTTTGCAGTCCTAACTTTATCTTTTGGGATTTTTGGAAGCACCTTCCTTACCCATGAAGTTAATTCAGTATGAATTAATTTAGGAGAAGTCACAGGCACTCATGCAAGGCCATTTTTGGGCTTCAGTTAAGGTTGTTAATAGAAGAGTCTGGGAAATGGATAATTTGAAAGAGTGCTTTTGTATAATTCATACTTTTTGAATTATTGGACAAATTAGAGAAACCATATATATATATAATATATATAGAGAGAGAGTGCGAGCAAGCAGTGGTTTTCAAGTCCCCAGGTTGGTCATCTTGATTTTTAAAAATTAAGTTTTCCAAAATGTATATGCCCTAGTCTTAGGTATAAAATAAACTAGTGAAATCAGGTTGCATTGAGGGACATGTTCAGACAGGCAGAATAGCATTTGTTTCCTATTCATAGTTTCATTTTAATTTCTACCTTAACTACCCTGCGTGGAAAATGGATACCAGCTTCTGTATTTCATATCTCCAAATTAAATATAATTTTGTGGTTATTATTTCAGCAAATTACTTATTAAGCACAGAAATTAAATGTTATAGCTTTGTTAATTACTGCAAGACTTTTAAGATTTCAGTTTCAAAAAGAAATAATTACTGAGACTTTTATAAGTTGTATAGCTGTGTTCTTAACTAGTGGGATATTTACTGATCATTTTCTTTCTAAACAGGACACGACTATCAGAGAATTGAATTTGGTGTTAATGAAGTAATTGAACCCAATGACACTTTGCCGAGAACTCCCAACTACAGTATTTCAAGCACATTGAATCCTCAGGCCCCTGAATTTATCCTTAGCTGCACAACTTCCAAAAAGCTCCCTGATGACATTGATAAAGAAGTGAACTACACCTCCGCTGACTGCCAGTACCCGGGCCCTGCCCTTGCCCTGGATGGCGGCTCTCATGCCGAGGCAGAAGCTTTAGAGAACGATGGTGTTTCAGGTGGTCTTGGACAAAGGGAGCGTAAAAAGAAGAAAAAACGTCCCCCTGGATATTATAGTTACTTGAAAGACGGTGGCGAGGGTGGACCTTCGGCGGAAGCCCTGGTCAATGGCCACGCCAGCCCAGCAGTCCCCAACAGTGTAGGCGCCGAGGACGCAGACTTGATGGGGGATGTGCCCATGGAAGGGACCCCCCGGACTTGGGGCAGCCCTCAGGACGCCACAGACTTCGTCAGCGACGCCGGGCCAGCTGAGGCTTTCCCCGGAGCCCTGGATGGCGGGGCCAGGACTGCAGCGCAGCCCGAGGGCCGCCCCGGGCCTGATTCGGAGGCCTCCCACCCCTCTGCCGAGGCCGGCAGGGACGCCCTGTGGAGGACAGCTTCGGCTCAGCCCTCCATGGGGACTGACACTACTGAGAACCTTGGAGTCACTAACGGGCAAATACTTGAATCCTTGGGTGAGGGCACAGCTGCCAACGGGGTGGAGTTGCACACCGTGGAGAGCTCGGACTTGGACCCCGCCAAGGCCGAGAGTGCCCCACCTCCTGCGGATGCCCCGGCCTCCGCAGCGGGCACTGTGCCCGCCAGTCAGCCTGCCAAGTCGTGGGCCAGTCTTTTTCATGATTCTAAGCCCTCTTCCTCTTCCTCGCCTGTGGTTTCTGTGGAAACTAAGTATTCCCCTCCCACCACGTCTCCCGTGGTCTCTGAAAAGCAGGCGGAAGTCAAGGAAGGGCTGGTTCCAGTTTCAGAGGATCCTGTAGCCGTAAAGATTGCAGGTATATTTCAAAAGATACAGGTCTGAGGCCAAGATGGGAGCAGACAGTCTGCACTGTTACCCAGAGCAATAGCAGATTACCTGTGTGTTCAGACGAATTTCTGAATGATACCTGTGCCTTATGTGTCACTAAAAGTAAAATGACATATGAGCAGAATGGGGTGGGGAGGGATATCTTACTTTTACGTTAAATGGAAAATCCATGTCCGTTATCAGTCATTTTCTGTTGACAGATTACATTTCCACATCTTGCCTTCTGACTAGTTGTGCTCCCTTGTATGACTAATGGATAGCCCTGTTTGTGTTCCAGTTATTACGACCTCAGGGTCGTAATCCTTGAGGATTCTACTCACTTTGGAGTTATTTCTTAGGCTATAAGAAAGTATTGTTGTTGTTTTTTTTTTTCTTTTTAATGCCTATTTTGGATTGAGTAAATGGATTTTATTCACTTCTAGCACACCAAGGCCAACTCTTGACTGGAAGAGAAAAACTGCAAGAGTTTGGCCTGAGGTTAATGTTGCATTTCATATGCTAAGGCTCAAAAAGTAGGGCCAGTTCACAATAAAACTGTAAAGCCTCATGGCTTGTGTTTCTAAAGTTAAGGTGGGAAGTCAGAAGCAGGAGCATGTACGTTTTTACACGTGACTAAGAAGCTGGGGCTGTTCTTCAGGATTCATTATCCAGGGAGTTTACCGGTAGCCAGCACTTCAGGTTCTTACCCCATTAGCCTAGTTAAAATGAACTGTCTTTTTTTTAGTTCATTGGCTGCACTGGGTGTTTGTTGCTTGTTGCTGCGTGAGATTTTTCTAGTTGCGGCGAGCAGGGGCTACTGTCTAGATGTGGTGATCGTGCTTCTTATTTTGGTGGCTTCTCTTGTTGCAGAGCACGGGCTCTATAGTGAGTGCTTGGTGGCTCAGACGGTAAAGCATCTGCCTGCAATGAGGGAGACCCGGGTTTGATCCCTGGTTTGGGATGATCCCCTGGAGAAGGAAATGGCAACCAGCTCCAGTATTCTTGCCTGGAAAATTCCATGGATGGAAGAGCCTGGTAGACTACAGTCCATGGGGTCACAGAGTCGGACATGACTGAACGACTTCACTTTCTTCCTTTCTTTCTTTTAGTAGTTGTGATGCATGAACTTAATTGCTCTGAGGCATGTTGAACCTTCCTGGATCAGAGATCAAACCCATGTCCCCTGCATTGGCAGCAGATTCTTAACCACTGGATCACCAGGGAAGTTCTGAACTGTCTTTATTTAGGCTTTAGTATTTGCTGGTTTAACATTTTGGCATACCTGACAGCATTTTGTACCAGGATGAGGGTGAAAGCAGTAGTGAGATGCAAAATGTATACTCTTTTACGAATGGTCAGAATTCCATCAAATATAAAACACATCCTTTTGTTGGTAGTAAGATGACAGCAAGCAATACTTGAAGAAGTTTCTAAGTGAACATTTTATTCCTTATACAAAATATATTATTTTGAACAATCTAGGTGTCTGGATTTCTCTTAAAATGAGAAATTAATTGATAGATGCATCAGCATTTTGGACTTTTAAATTGATAACTTTTAAGTTATTTGGGTGAATTTTTTATTGTAACTTTTAAAGCATGTTCATTGCAAGGGAAAGCTGTAAGAGTCAAGGGAGAACAGTAACAGCCTTTGTGTAGATCATTAAGTTAAACGTCATTCTTAACCTGTAGTGGGAGATGCATGGTGTGATGCTTTTAAAAGCGGACATTCTAAGTTTAAAGTCAGAGTGAAACTGAAAGTCGCTCAATCGTGTCCGACTCGTAGCGACCCCTTGGAATTCTCCAGGCCAGAATACTGGAGTGGGTAGTCGTTCCCTTCTCCAGGGATCTTCCCAACCCAGGGATCGAACCCAGGTCTTGCACATTGCAGGCTGATTCTTTACCAGCTGAGCACCAGGGAAGCCCTTAAAGTCAGAAGGCATTGTCATTATGTTCCTAAAATTGCTTCACAAAGGGTGGTGGTGGTTTAGTTGCTAAGTTGTATCTGACTCTTTTGTGACTCCATGGACCGTAACTGGCTAGGCTCTTCTGTCCATGGGATTTCCCAGACAAGACTACTGAAGTTGGTTGCTATTTCCTTCTCCAGCAGACCTTCCTGAGGGAGTCCTGTGTTGTAGGTGGTCTCCTGCATTGCAGGCAGACGCTTTATTGCCCAGCCACTGGGAAAGCCCACTTCACAAGGAAAACCTCCATTCCTGGGAAATTTCCTCAACCTTTATTTAAAAGAAGAAAGAAAAGATTCATTTTAAATGTTTTAAAGTATTCTAGTCAAATAACTTTAAATGTGGTTTGATACATAGTTTGCTGTGTATGTTAAAATCTAGTTGACTTGCTAAAATCTGAGGGTAAACTACTCTCTAGAACATTGTGAGGAAATTCCCTGGTGGTCCGGTGGTTAGGACTCGACGCTTTCACTGGGCCAGAACCTAGGTTCAAGTCCTGGTTGGGAAACTAAGATCCTGCAAGCCATGCAGCTCCTCCAAAAGGGAAATAAAATAGAGCGACACTGGGGGCTCTTAGTTATTTGTATTCGTGCAGAGTATTGCTACAGTCTAATAACTTTTGAATTGATGGTCCCCCATTACCTTCCTCGGAGAAGGCAATGGCACCCCACTCCAGTACTCTTGCCTGGAAAATCCCATGGACGGAGGAGCCTGGTAGGCTGCTGTCCATGGGGTTGCTAAGAGTCGGACACGACTGAGCGACTTCACTTTCACTTTTCCCTTTCATACATTGGAGAAGGAAATGGCAACCCACTCCAGTGTTCTTGCCTGGGGAATCCCAGGGATGGGGGAGCCTGGTGGGCTGCCGTCTATGGGGTCGCACAGAGTCGGACACGACGGAAGCAACTTGGCAGCAGCAGCAGCAGCATTACCTTCCCCCAAGATTTATTTTTTTAACCCTGTTTTTGATTAGGTCAGTTATAAAAATGTTTTCATTATCTGAGCAAAAGTGTGGTTCCTTTTAAAACGTTTCATTCTTGTGAGCCTGGTTATTGAACCTTAGAAATACAGAATGTAGTTGCTGACAGTTTTCAGTATTTCTTGAAAAATAATGCAGTGATAGTCACACTGAGTAACTGTTGGAATCACACTGAGCTTAGGTAAAGTAGATTGTTTAGAATTTTTCTCCCTTTTGTCGTATTCCCCTCCTGAGAGGTTTATTTGATAAAAATGAAAAGTTATATTGAGGTTGTTGTAGGTCATATCACTACCACAGACTTAGCTTTAATGGTAGGCCCACTTACTTGAAGCAGCATTTAACTGTGTGAAATTCTAGCTCCATTAAAAGATCTGTTGATGTTGACTGTCACAGAATTTGACTTGAATTAACATCTAAGCGGTTGTGCTGAGAGAGTAATTTTTATGTGTATCATTTTATTAAATTTGGGAAAGAAACAGGAGGGAACAACAGTTTGAATAAATTTATTCTCTTTTGAGTTCTTAAAAGGATATCAATATCCACAGGCCAATTTTTGACCCCAGGGTCCTTTATTTTGGTGTCTGCATTTCTGGATCATGTATCTTCCCTGTCATTATGTCTGTGCTTAATGAATGCCAGGTAGTTTTGTATAACCACAAGTGAAATGTAACGCAGACAGATCAACTGTAAACAGAGAATAATAGTCACACCCAGCATTTTGGAGTGAAATATAGCCAGATTTCAGTTACTCACAGTTTATTTATTCATTACTGCATTGCATTCTGCTTTTACGTTCTTTGGTGGCAAGGCCATCTTCATGGTGTCATTTGTCAACATTTTGTTCCATTCGCCGTTTTTCTTAGTGTAAACTCTGATTTAAGCAGGAGATGGAAGGGAAAAGCACTTTCCCATCCTGGTGGGAAGCATGAACCTGCACAGGAGGCCTGCAGAGGCTTGGGGGGAGGCTTCTGTGTTTCAGGAAGTAGTTTATGTCAGTCTGAGAGGGAGTATATGCCCTTTTTCAGTAGGAATAACTGAGCCAGGAGATGAGAAAAAGGAACATGAAAATCTAAATTCTTATATCTTGTATTGAAACTAATTGTGAAACCTGAGGCACACGCCCATGTTGAGAGTGAGTGTGGCAGTACAAGCAGAGGGGACAGCCTCAGCTGGTGCTCCCTCCAGAGCCTGGAGTGGAACATACCCTGGTGAGTGATGAACATTAAACTCTTCCTCGGCTTTTACTGGGGATCACTTGTCCTCTTCTAAACCTGAATTATATCAAATGCTTTCAGATCACACATAGAGTTATTTCATTCTTTATGTTTTGCTTTCAAAACTATGCACCAGTGTATTCTGTTTTAAAGGCGTGTAAGTAATGGTGGCAAGGAGAGAAACCAGGCCGAATGCCCAAATAGGAGCAAGAATTCTGGTCTCAGAGAACTATGTAAACTGAGGTCTTAGACAGCTGAAAAACATAATGTTCTGTGCGATATTGAGGCTCTAGTCAGGCCATTATTAATTTTAGTAAAACACACTTAATAGATGATTTTACACTATTTTAGACCTAAAAATTGTCACTGGAGAGAGCAATAAAATCACTACAAATTGGATCTGCTCAGAAAAATGAATTCCTGGATCTGTATTTATCTTAAACAATATATCCCGATTGAGTTTGCTTTGGTAGTTTATAAATCAAATCTATATTTCTCCTGTCCTTGGGAAATAATTTCTCCAAGGGTTTTCATTCTCTTCAAATTCTCCCAAGTAGCCCAGGCAGTGACCATGCAGCAGGCCCTGAGTGGTGGAGGTCCAGCACCTATGTGCAGACTCAAACGTGGGTTAAGAGTTCAGTTCGCGTCTGACTTGACAGGTGTATGTCCTTGCAGGTATTTCTGTTCTGTATCCTTTATAGACCTCCTATATGGGACTCCCTCTCCCTCTCCCTCTATGAGAAAATGTAAGTTGATTTGTCGCCAGTGGGTAATGGCACATTTTGGTCACTTCACTGTCCTCCACCTGATTAGGTAACCAGGATAGTGTGTGTTCTTCCACAGTGATGTAATGAGGAAGAAACCACTTGGAGAATGTTCTAAACAATTAGGAAGATGACAGAAAGGCAGGTCAACAGCATCAGAATGTCAATGACAAGCCAACTGTTGAGCCTTAAGAATCAGTGAAAGTTCTGTGCCTTGCGTTTTCATGGATTTTAAATGGTAATATGACCTCTAGGTGCTGACTTTAGGAAAACAAAATTTAATGCATAAAATATGTAAGAATAATTATGGCTTATGGACTTATACGTTTTACATTGTTAGTATTGCCATTGAGTTTATAAATCATTTCATTTGAGTGATTTGTGGTAAGGTATGTGGTTTACTGTATGTCTTGAATTGTAAGAAAGGCTCTTAACCACTCAATGTTTTTGTCTGTCAGCAGATTTCACAAGGTTAAACTTTAATTGAGCCATTTAATGTCTGAGCTATTACAGAGGTGAAAATAACAGTTTCAATTTTGTATCTTCTGTGTGATATGGAGTCAGTGCTGGCATTTTATGCCATTCCTGTAACACCATTCCTCTGCAGACCTGCCAACTCCTGTGGAAAAGATGGCTTGAAGAGAGCACCCTCCTAAAGTTACTGTCTAAACAGATCCAAGTAGTAAATTATACCAACAAAGATGGATTGAAAAGAAGGCTTTTCAGGGAGAAATTTGTTACTATAGTCAACTTCTAATAATTTGCCCTGAAAAAAGGTAAAATAGATAACCAACAGTGATGATTTGGGACCATAAGTCAGATGTAAAGTTTCAACCCCAGGAAATACCCTGCTCTCTCTCTCTCCTCTTTGGCTGCCCTTCCTGGTTTTGACTTTTTTGACCTCCATAATTACAGTGCTTATTGGACTTTAAGCAAAATAGTAAATGGAAACGGTGATGTTGTTATAAAAGGAACTTAATTAAATAGTGGTTATACCAAAAAATTGAAAGTGGTATTCATACTGGCTTGTCTGTAAATTGTGAATATTGACTTCTGAATTAGAGCAGTAACATTCATTCATTTTAGAAGGATTCGCTAAACAGGATGGTGACTGTTAGTATTAGCCTTGTCTTTACACCTGTGCTGTTTGGGCGGGAGGAGAGGAGCAGCACACGGTGGGCTCTGTCAGGTGTCAGCATCTGGATCTGTGTGGCCACTGAAGTTATGCCGGGGAAGAAACCCTCAATGCACAGTGTGTTATAAAGCTGAACAGTAAGAGAAAAATCTCAGACAATAAGATATTTAATCTTAATTTTTTCTACAACCTTTCTTTGCTTTCAAAATGTGACCTTATTAATATACACACTCACAAAGTATTCAAAACTTAACTTTAAGGAATTGAAGCAAACATTTCCATTTGAAGAATCGAAAAGTGGTGGTCCTCTCAGATTTCCATCCTTTAATCCCCTTCCTTCTCTCTCACTTTAATCAGCTCTTTATTTTCTGATCAGGATTAGGACACACTGTGAGGAACTGACTGTCTGAGACGTCATCCCAGACCCTCATCCCAGACCCTCCCCGTTTCCCTGCAGGAGCTGCTCTGTCTGCCCCAGGTTGCAGGATGAATAAAGTGGTGGAATCGGGTAGCAGACCCTTGTTTCCTGGCCTCTTGCCCTTAGTCCACTTCTCTGTTGGAATTCCTACTCCTCCCTGCAGGCTTTCAGAGTGGTGTTGGAATGACCTAGGGGCTTCCCAGGTGGCTCAGTGGTAAAGAATCTACTTGCAGTTGCAGGAGCCACAGGAAACATGGGTTTGATGCCTGGACTGATCCGCTGGAGGAGGAAACTGCAACCCACTCCACCATTTTTGCCTGGAAAACGGTCAGAGGAGCCTGGTGGGCTACAGTCCAGGGGGTCACAAAGAGTCAGGTGTGACTGAGTGACTAACACTTTTCACTTCAACTCCACAGGTTGTTCCACACAAACTCGCGTGGAGTCATTTGCCATAATCCACAGCTATTAGTCTCCAGTTTACTTCATCCCATGTGGCTGGTGAACACTCACTGTGTGCTATCCATGGTCTAGGCCAGTGAGTCACGGTCGGCCTTGCCTGGAGGACTCGCCAAGGAACACGATAGGAGAGGAACAGCTGGAGACTCTTAGCAGAGAGAGAAGCAGGGGGAAGGAGGCGAGGAGACCTGATGGAGCCAATATGTGTCTGCTTGGAAGTTCTGTTGTTCAGTCAAGTAGTTGCATCTGACTCTGCGACCCCTTAGGAAGTTCTGTTACCTGCAGTTACTGAATAAACCACTAGGTGATGCTAAGAGACTTAGTATTGGGGAAGAAAAAGGGAAACTTTTTTTTCCTGTTTTTTTTAACCTGCCTGCTCCTTAAAATAAGCAACCCTGGGACTGGTTCAGGGAAAGGGTTGATGTAGAACTAAAGGTTCTGTCCAGTCAGCACACGCCATTTTCCAGATAAATGTTGGAAAGGAATCAGCTAGTAGTCAATTTTAAATTGGCTGTGTTCACAGATTCCATAGGACTGGGATGCTTCAACCTGCAGGTGTTCAGATTATTCTGGGCATGTAGCTCAGTGAAGAACATGAGAGGAGAGGTGTTTTCCAGCCTAGAGCAGTTAGTTCCTGACACTTTTTGCACCTGCTTCCCCTTTGAGAGTGGAGTTGGCCTTGTCATAAATGATGTTTTTTTTTTTTAAGTCTGACAAAATACACATCCAAAGCACTTTTGACCATCTGTAAATGTATTTTTGAGGCCGGTAAAACAGTTGTGTGGAAGAGAAGTTTCAGATAAGATCTTGCATGCATGTCCCTGGTCATTTGCTTTCTGTTTCCTTCAGTGTCTGTATTGAATGGGAATTGATGCTGTCAAGCCCCTTCCCCTCCTAGCCCACCCCCACCTTGGGACAGTTTGCTTCCAGCATCATCAAGGAAGTTGATGCTGCTATTTCGTTTACCCCCTTCCCACCCCCCGCGTAAACCATGATGAGTCTGCCCTTCCCCTGTTCCTCCCTCCTGCCATCCCAGGATCTCCTGAGCCCCTGCTGTCCCTGTGTGTGTTTCCCCTTGGTGGAAGGCACCACACTCAGCTGGAGAGATTTCTTCTGGTACCATTTGCTGTCACACGCCTCCTGTCTCCCTCCTCAGCCAGGCTTCCTGCCCCCAGTGCCCTCCACCCTCACTTTCCCCTCCTGAGGCCCTCCAACCTGCTTCTGCCTCCACTGCTGGGTCCAGCTGCCCTGTCCTCCTCGATCACTGTGACGCTTTCTCCTCTGTCTGTCACTTGGACGTGGGTGGTCCAGGGGCTCCATTCCCCACCCATTGCTCTCGGGATGTACAGCCCTCAGCTGCAGGGTCCCGTGTGTGTGTATGAGTGGAGGTGTGTCACTGGCTGGTCTGTGGGGGTCAGTGTACTGTTCACTGGTGTCGTCTGGGCACCCTTATTCGAACCTCTGAAACTCTCAAGCTGAGCCCCTCATCTCATCATAGTCTGCCAGAGCCAGCAAAGAACCTGCTTGTCCCTGTGCTTGTCTCCTCTGGGCGGAAGGCAGCATGCTCAGCTAGAGACATTTTCAAATTTCTGGTGCTGTTTGCTGTCGGACGCCCTGGCCACCTCGGGTTTCTCCAATCCTTGGATTGGGTGGCGCGTCCCCTCCCCTGGCCCCCGCCCCACCCCAGCGGAGCCCGCACTGTGCCGTCCCTCCCACCCTGGTCTGCAGGCTCTCACACGGCAGGGCCACCCCTCAGTTGTCTCTGTGCCTGCAGGTCCTGGTGCCCAGGCAAGGCTTAACCAACAGCAGCATGGCATTTATCAGAGGTCCTTGTGTTCAGAAGTTGGTTTTGAATTTCATGACTGTGTGCCCCATATGGAGAGCGGGGATGGGGGGAGAGGACCTTGGCAAACTTAGTCTTAACAAATTCCATGGCCTCTCTTTTGAGTTGGTCATGTTTCACTTTTTAATAAGTGGGGAAATTATTCTCTATGCTTCCTCAATTAGAGGACAGAGGGCGTTTTATCCTCACAGGAGAGAGAGAGGAAGTGGGTGTGTTTGACATTAGAACCTTGCGAATTAATTTCTTCATTTAATGCTTAAGTCTGGGACCTGCCAGTGCAGCTGTGTGTTTAGAAAAGAAAGGCTTCTTTTGTTTCGAGTGTTGCCTTGGAGTGGGTGCTGATGTCAAATTCGTGTTCCCTTGTTAACACCGTTCACAAGTCACGGGAGGCAGTGTCGTGTGGCTGCAGGTCATGAGTTTCGGGTACTGACTGCACCTCCTGGCTCCTGTGAGGTCACAGGCAGGCGAGTTAACCTGAAGCCTCGGTTTCCTTTTGGTGAAAGAGGATGGTAGTGCTACCCCGGGATCTCTGAGGATTAAACACAGTGAGTTAACACTGTGAGCTGAAATGCACTTGCCGAGAAAAACTGTGGCTGTCACAGTTAAAGGATTCATAAGGGGTCACGGGGGACCTTGTTATGAAGCATTTCTATTTAAAGCATAAAACATTCTTTTATTGCTATTTTAAGACCAGGGAAAAGTGATGTCAAAGATGAATCTGAGGATAACAAAGCTTGTTCCTAAGTCTGGTCCCTAATACTGTTAATACTGTTTTTTAAGCCTTTTTCGTTTCTCATTAAAACAGTTCTTGTGCTTCTTAGTTGATAAATGTCAGTGTTCGGGGAGGGGTGGGTAGCAAATACCTTTGAACATTCTAATCATTCAGTAATTACATGATAGCTGAACGAAGCTTTGATGGAGCCTGCCTTCCCTGTGGGTGTGACTGTGCTCTGTAGTAGGCAGTCAGCTCCCAGAGCAGAGCGAGAGAATTACTCCTGAGACGCCGTTAACGCCTTCACTGTGCTCCCGTCTTTCAGAGTTACTGGAGAATGTCACCCTGATTCATAAACCGGTGTCATTGCAACCCCGCGGGCTGATCAACAAAGGAAACTGGTGCTACATCAATGCTGTATCCTTCTCAGATGCTGTCCAAGGCTGGCTTTCTGCAGCATCCTCTTCCTGGGGCACGTTTGACTTAGTTCAGCTTCTGTGGGGCATCCACCCCACGTTTTGAATCCAAAACTTTGGTGCCTTATTGCTTATTAACTGGGTTATTTCTGACCACCACCCCCCCCCCCCCCAGAGATGATGACTGACAAAATCAAGCAAGTTTAATTCTCATTAAAATGGTCCTGAAAAAAAAAAGGTGGGGGTTCCTGAATAGTAGAGTAGAGTGACCACTTAAACTGGAAATGTGCTAATTGACTTAATCTTGGTTAAGTTAAGATCTTGTTTATAAATTCCTTGGATATCACAAGGCAGTTATCTCGGGGATTATTTGGTTTGGTCCCTTTTGTGTTTATGTATCTCAGTTATTCAGTGTTCTTGGCTTACTTAGTTTTGTGTGCTCTTTCCACACTCTGGAGCATCAATTTCGTTTCCTTTACGCTTCTTCACTGCTGTTGTGTAGACACTGCAAGCCTTGGTGGCTTGCCCACCGATGTATCACCTGATGAAGTTCATTCCTCTGTATTCAAAAGTGCAAAGGCCTTGTACGTCCACACCCATGATAGACAGCTTGTAAGTAAGCTGCTGAGAGCCTGTCAAGGAGTGGGCTTCCCCCTCTGATAATTAGACTCACATAGCAAAGTTTTTGATTTCCTGTAAATCAATCCTGTTTTTTTTTTTTTTTTTAATTTACTGTTCATGATTTTGTATGGAAGTTAACCAGAAATGCAATTGTAACATTGTTTTATCTGTGTTCTTTAGTGTCAGTTGAGTATATTTTAATGTTTAGTAATTTGTATCACTTAAAAAAGATTTAAGAACTCACTAGCCTTTACAGCATTGGTTACCTAAAGTTTGCTGTCTTCATACAAGCTAATACTCTACTTAGCCATCAGGTCTCTTTAGTGATAGTATGTCTTTTTTGAAAAATGTGCTGACTAAATTCATTCATGTCTTTTATTTTTGCTTTATATCTAAAGTGTCATTATTAACACAATATAAATGATGATATTTATGTTGACGTTGAAAAAATGTGTACTAAACATTTTTCCCCTCATGTTTAGTGTTCGGCTAATGAATGAGTTTACTAATATGCCAGTACCTCCAAAACCCAGACAAGGTGAGTGGAAACAAGGGCTTCTGATACCATTACATATGGGGAGCTATGAAGTCAGATGACTGAGACTGAGAAATTCAGTCTTGCTGGGAAAAAAATGTCTTTTTTACACGCAGGTTGCTACACCTAAGCTTTTCTTAAGTTTGGGCAGTGGTGGGGGGAGTTTTGGTGATCATGCTTTTTGTCATTTCAAGACTTCATTGGGTTGTGAAAATCTGTGTCCTGTTTCCGTTGCAGCTCTTGGGGATAAAATCGTGAGGGATATCCGCCCCGGAGCTGCCTTCGAACCCACGTATATTTATAGACTCCTGACAGTGATCAAGTCGAGCCTGTCTGAAAAGGTGGGAACTGACATTCCATAGCAGGCATGAAGCTCGTGCCATATCCATTGTGTGTTCGCTGCTTGCCCTCTGCTTTCAAGTGTGCGATGAAGCGGGGGCTCAGTGGATCTGGGCTTGCTCTGGAGGCAGTTGCTAGGATGGGTTAGAGTGTGAAATGACCGTCAAGGGGGTCAGACCACCCCCATGTATTGTTTACTGTGACCACTACTGCTGTGTGTTCATGCCATACTTACTTCCCCCTGTGAAGGTAGTTAATATGATTATTGTTTGCTTGTTACATTTGAGGAAAGTGAGGTCACTGTCCAGGGTCACAGCTAGGAAGTGGCGGAGCCTGGCAGCCAAGCCAGCTCCTTGCCCTCTGAGGGACTGCCCTGGTCCTGTGGGGCTGAGGGCCCTGAGCCACGCCGGCATTCGGGAGGGCTGCCGTCTTCCTCACACTCCTTCTGCAGTGGCTCCTGGGCCTGTGACTTCTTGACAACCTACATTTTTAATCATACACTGTGCTGCTGAAGACGTGGGGCTCAAGGCCGTGGAGGTCTTGTCCAGGGCCCTGACACATGGCCTTGAAAGGAAATCAGGGCACCCTTAGCACAGTGAACTGGAGCATTTCTTTCCTCCCTGATAGAGTTTGTCATGAGTCAAGACGAGCAATGAAATGGTGGTCAGGGAAATGCTTTAGGAAACAGTGAAGGAAATTCCGTTAAAACTGAGTGAAGTAATATTGTTTGAAACCCCGTGATTTGCAAGAAGAGTGGATACTCCGGGCAGTCCAGCAGGATACCACCAGGGACTCTTCCTGTGCTTGCAGCGGAGCCTTGGGCGTTAAGTTCAGAATTTAGGGATGTTTCTGTGTTGGAAATACACACATGGAGTCAGCGTGCCCTCTGCTCTCAAGGAGCTCATCCTCCAGTAAGGGAGTTAGCTTGATAATTTAAGAAAACAGGCAAGACAAGCTCTAAGGTAGATACGTGTCCAGATGCTTTAGAAGCCATAGGACGCCCCCAGCTTGGGAGCAGAGGTAAAGCCGGGGGCTTCCCCTCGCTGAGCAGTGCTGCGATCCTGCAGCTTTTACATCACTGTTGGCTTATTGGGGTCCGTGTGATTCCCCTCAGGGTTGGTGCTTAGCTGGAAGATCTCACAAGACTCTGGAGCTGTTCCTTCAGTGGACTCAGCAGAGCCCGAGGACTCGGGCAGCATCTGCAGGAACCCTGTCCAGGTGCACCCACACAGTCCTTACTTAGGCCCTCCCACGTCACACTGGGACAGCGTGTGGGATGTGGTCCACCCGGGACGCTCCTTGGAGTCTCGGTGTTCAGGGGTTGTGTTAGGGGCCAGTCACATAGGCACCAGCTGCCTCGCAGAGACCCAAATTCCAGACCCCCAGAAGGAAAGCCAGTGCTCAGCAGAAACCACACTGTGTGCACGATTTGGGCACACTCCCTTCCTAGTTCCTGGAATGGTGGGAGCCCTCCCGAAACCCAAGTTCCCAGATGCCAGCTGAGGCCCAGCCCAGCGAGCAGCTCTTTCCCAGCACTGTTAGCTCTTCTCTGTGTCTTGGGCTGTGCCAGCCTCGGCCGTTTCCCACAGACACACACCAGAAGCCCCCGTCCACAGCTCCAGTTACACGAGAGTGAGCAGATCTGCTCAGAGACCACAAGCAGAGGAGCTTGCAGATCTGGAAACACGCACATGGGTCTGCTCCAGAGAGTGAAGTGTGACGTGATGGTGATAAATCACACAATCAGATGAAACCGTGTGAGGTGACACGTCTCTGTGTGACGGTCCTGTGTGATTCATCTACCGGTGATTATGCTGATGCGTGAAACAGGCAGCTGAGTTTTTAAATCTGTAGTTTTTCACGTATAACATCTTTTCTCCCGTGGTTGCCCATTGTCAAAAATGGAAGGAGAAATACAGGGGCTGCTAATTTTACAGCTTACAGCGTGCATGGTGAACCCTGGGGTTATGCAGTGGGATGGCCTAGACATTGAGTTCAGGTTTTCATTTCATTTTAATAAAAAAGCAACTTTTAAAATAACTTATCATAAAGGTAGTGTCTGTTTATTGTAGGAAATTTCAGAAGTACAGAAAAGCAAAATTGAAAAAAAGAAAACAAAACACCTTGTTTTATTGCTTAGAGATAAATGTTTAATCTCCCTCCCTCTCCTCTCCTTTACCATCTTCATTGTCAAAAAATCCATATGGTTTTGGGGAAAATCTTTATGTTAAATCTTACTGAACTTTCAGGAGAAGGGTAGTTTGTATATGCAGATAATATACTCTGTGCAGGCCTTGGAGAGTAATCTGTTAAAATTAACACGATCCTATTTGACCTTATCAGGGTCGACAAGAAGATGCTGAAGAGTACTTAGGCTTCATTCTAAACGGACTCCACGAGGAAATGCTGAACCTAAAGAAACTTCTCTCACCAAATAATGAAAGTAGGTTACAGTGTGTTTACTACAGAAGTGTGTAGAACATTTTTTTAAGAATCTTTCTTAAACAAATGCTATATATAATCCTCATATAATAAGTTGCCTTCCCCACAACAGTCATTCACCCTTCAAGAATCACTTGTTTACTCATTAAGATAACTAGTTACTTTTACATTGCTTATTATGTACCACTGAGAATGTTATATTTTGTATATTTAAAAATTTGTCCAGAACCTTTGCTTTTTCCCCTACAACTTGTAGTTAAGAAAATGATTAAACATACAGAAAAGCTGAAAGAATAGTTTGGTGATTACTTGTATGACTGATAGATTCTACAGTTGTTACCACACTGTCCTTACTGATTTGTTTCTATCCCTGTTGCCCCACCAGAGGAGTTTTTCCCCTGAAAGTGATTCAAAATCAAGTTACAGATGGTGGTTTAGTTCACTTCTCCTGGTAAAGCATGCGTCCCCTGAGGTAGGGGTGACTTTCCTGGTACCCTGAGGCCCCTCGCAAGTGAAGGAGTCTGACTGCGATGATGCGGCAGAATGTGTTTCCCCATCCCACCCGCATGCCCCAGGTGTCCCCTGGTGTCATTCATCCCTGGTCAGACCAGCAGGGACACGGGGGCATCGTACCATCGCATTTGTCCCCAGTGTACCACTCACCCTGAGTTCACTCTGATGCTGCAGTTGACAGATCTGTGTAGGTGGCTCATGTAGAACCTTCTTTTATTTTTATTCTTTGTGTAAATTGGTATATAGTAGCCTAAGCAGATGGTCTCCTTTTCAGAACTTACTATTTCCAATGGACCCAAAAGCCACTCAGTGAATGAAGATGAGCAGGAAGAACCAGCAGAAGGAAGTGAGGACGAATGGGAGCAAGTGGGTCCCCGAAACAAGACCTCAGTCACTCGCCAGGCGGACTTTGTTCAGACCCCCATCACTGGCATTTTCGGTGGACACATCAGGTTTTACTGTTTTCTTTTTCAGAAATACTTGTTTATTTGGCTGAGCTGGGTCTTAGTTGTGGCATGCAGGAACTTCCGTCTTTAGTAGCAGCATGTGGGATCTAGTCCCTGACCAAGGACCAAACCCAAACATTGGGAGTGTGGAGTTTTAACCATTGGACCGCTGCAAAAATCCCGGTTTTATGCTTTTTCTGGAATAATTTAGCATTTGCATTTTTTTTAGGGTTTTGCCATTTTGCTGGAGGGGGTGGTATAAGATTTGTCCTAAGAAATATTGGACGGGATGGTTTGCCTTTGCACTGTGTGCCTGGTCTGTTCTTGGGCCTCCTGACACTCACCTTGCTGGCCCCACAGGACCTATGGTGCCATCCTGCGGAAGGTACCACCCCACCGGTCCTCCAGGGGGCTCCTGGTCCCCTCACCCCTGAGCGACACTGACGTTCCCTCCGTCAGCTGCTCACAGTCTAGAAGGAAGAGAAAGACAAGTTAATGGAAATACATGTTTTGTTAAGATATTCACGTATCTGGTTGGAGGGGTTTTAGGCCCTGGAGCCAGGTGAGCTGGAAAGTTGAGGGAGAAGCTTTTACATTGAGGAAGACACGTGGCACCTCCTTGCCCCAGTGCCGTCAGGCCAGCTGCCCTTTGCTCATTCACGAAGTCCTTCTAGAAAGCTTTTGCTAATTTAGTTACGTTGGAGCTGTTCAGTACCACGTGATGTCGGGTTCAGTAGAACTTGCACTGACTCCAAGGACCTCCTTGCTCCTCCAGAGTCCTCAGGGACCTCATTACAGCTCAGTCTTTTAACCTCCAGGAGTGTTTTTTTTTTTTTTTAAGTGAGACTCTTAGCTTTCCATTGTCCTAAAACAAGAAGTAATGCCCTTTTCAAAGCAGTGAAAGTTCGGTCTCTGCTAAAACAGCTTGGGTCGAGCGCCTTTCAGCAGGCTGATGAGAACCTCATCAGCTGACGATCAGGCCTCCCGGGAGGCCTGGTCCCTCGACCTTGAAGGTGTGGTTCCTGTGCCCTCATTGTGGACTGGACTCTGCGGGCCCCTTCCTGTTTTGGAGTCTGTTGTGTCAGTCTCCAACTGAAAGGTTTTCTCCTAAAGTCCACCCCCTTCTGGGAGCTTTTCAGTTTCCCAAGGAGACTAGCACCTTTCTCCACCTTTCCTACCCTCTTGGTAAAGTCCAGGCCCATCACTGCTGTCCCCCCCGTTACGCTTTGGGACCAAGGAAACAGCCGCTGCTCTCTGGGCCTCCTCCTCACAGGGGCCTGGAGGCGCTGCCGTGCTGTGTGTCGGGGAAGCGGCGGGAGAGAAAAAAACCCTGGCAGGAAGCTACTGACCTGCCCTTCACAGCAGTTCCTCATGAGGTCTAACCACTGTCCACCCCTTTATTTGTATGTAAACTAGGGCACTTGTGCTGCAGAGATAGGGTTCTGTGTTGAGCTCCTTGCTGAGGCTCGATGAGACATGGGCCCAGCATACACTTTTACTCAGAAAAACTTAGACAAAGGAAAATGAAATGGAAAACCACCTAAGGAAGCAAGGCTGAGCTGCGGCTGCCTCTCTGTCACACACACCCTGCTCTCCTTCCTTTGTGGAGTCGTTTTCAGGGGCGAATGCTACCCAAGACATTCTGTGTACCTTGGAGTTCACTCTTATTGAAACAGCCTGCAGGGACTTCCCTGCTGGTGCAGTGAATAAGAATCCGCCTGCCAATGCAGGGGACACCGGTTCAATCCCTAATCTGGGAAGATTCCACATGTTACGGAGCAACTAAGCCCACGCGCCACACTGCTGAGCCTATGCTCTAGAGCCTGTGCTCAGCAACAAAGCTTAGCCCCTGCTTGCTACAACTAGAGAAAGCCTGCGCAGAGCAACAAAGACCCAGCACAGCCAAAAATGAAATAATAAAAATTTAAAAATCAGTCAATCAATAAAACAGCCTGCAAGACTTTGAGAGGATACAAAGAGAGCCAGCATTTTGACTATGGCAAGATCGTCACCTTTGCTAACCGGTGCATTAAATAAAGTGGAGAAGGCCTTTGGAAGCCTTCCAAATTTCCAGCTGGTGGATTGAGTTGCTAGAAATTCTTTCGAGGTGGTATTGAGCAGAGTTATATTAAAATTCAGCATAGTTTTGGCATTTCTGTCCTCTCCTGTCACCTGACAGAGATGCTGGATAATCTTGCTTGTGGCACCACAGTCTTGTTTGTGCTGTGCTCTCCACCCCCAGGTCTGTGGTTTACCAGCAGAGTTCAAAAGAGTCTGCCACCCTGCAGCCGTTCTTCACCCTGCAGCTGGACATCCAGTCTGACAAGATACGCACTGTGCAGGACGCGCTAGAGAGCCTGGTGGCCAGAGAGTCTGTCCAGGGTTACACCACCAAAACCAAACAAGAGGTACGTTCGCTGTCCGTCTGGGACGTTTGTCCTGGGGCCCTCGGTGGGGCGCGGGGGAGCACGGATCTGAAATGAGGAAAAGTGGGCTTCAGCTCTGCTCCACAGATCAGTTGTTTAACATTTTTTGGACTGAAAGCTTCTACGTTTGAGAATGAAATGGCTGAAACATCATCGTCTCTGGTTCTGACTGTGGAACTGTAGTCACATTTTTATTCATTCATCATTCGTGTAGTGTGTGAGACACTCGACTGTAGATGCTCCATGACAGGGCCATTTCCACCCTTGGGATCTCAGTCTGAATGGGAAGACAGGCGAGAACGCGTCTGGAAACCAAAAAAAAGCCAGGTGGTGGTGGCCACTAGGCTCGCTTCCCCAAAGCCTGACATCTTTCAGACATCTTCAGCCAGACAGGTGGGCACTTCTCCGAAAGTGCTGGGTGTTTGCTGGGTGTTTTTTCTGTGCTGCTGTCTTTTGGATTGTGACTTGAACAAGTATTTTCTACTGAAAGGATTCTCCATAGAAACACAGGAAGCATCAACACGTTTGAAGGTACAGAGAACAGTACATAGAGAGGTTAAATTTGCTTCCGAAGATCCATTTTAATAAAAAGCAGCTTTCAGTACACTTTTGAAAGTGATTAAGGGGCATTTCAAATGGATAAAACTGGAACTGTTATAAAACCAGTGGTTAGACCAAACACCTTTAAGGTCATTTAAAGCGTCTAATGCGAGAAACACATTGGCCTCAGCTTTCTCTGTATTGTGAGAGTTATTTAAGGTATTACGAAGTTAGCCTTTGAATTTGTATGACAGTTTAATGCCCTAGGACAAAAGTTCTTAACTTGGCTTAGGGCCCTGAGCTGCATCTTTAGGGATGTCAGCATGTACTGAAGGAGGTCAGTGGCGCTCAGAAAGAGCCCACTGGGCTCTCTAAAGAGCTGTGCCTCAGGAAGGTGTGAGACGCGCCGCCCCGGAACGCTGAGTCCTGACGTGGGCGGCGGCCCGGCGTCTGCCCTCGAAGTGAGACGGCGTGTCCGCTGTGCTCTGTGTCTCAGGTGGAGATCAGTCGGAGAGTGACTCTGGAAAAGCTCCCTCCTGTGCTCGTGCTGCACCTCAAACGGTTTGTTTACGAGAAGACCGGTGGCTGTCAGAAGCTCATCAAAAATATTGAATATCCTGTGGACTTGGAAATTAGTAAAGGTAACAGCTGTGTAAGGCAAAAGCATTCACGGCGACACTCTGTGGTGATGCTGGAAACCAGCCAGCTTCTCGAAGCTTAAGCTTTTCTGTCGCCTGTCAGGATTCAGAAGCTCTCTTTCCTGATTTTTTTTGTTTTACATTTCTTGACTCCATGATAGAGTTTTAGGTTAAAAATCTCGCTTAAATGGCTTTTTAAAGACAAAGTAAAAAATGAATAAACCATATGAACATATTACTAGGTGAGAAAAATACTAAAAAATATAAAAACTTTATGGGTCAGTGGTAATACTTTTCCTTACACCGAATATCAGCAACTGTGGGAGCAGCCTGCTTAATTGGGCTTTCTAGAGGATGGGGAACGTTGCCCTCTGGCGCCAGTTGCCCTGCTCAGAGCTGCGGCCCAGCCCCAGGTCTCTGCTAGGTCACTGGGGCTCCAGCTTGGGCACTTCATGGTCCAAGCACCCCGTTGTCCTGCTAAGAGTGAGCTTGAAGGAAAACTTCCCTGGAAAGCTTCAGAATTTGAGAGATACTATGTGTGAAACTGCAGTTCCTTCAGGAGCATAATAAGCTAGAGGTGATGCTCAGAGTGTCCAGGTGCCTGGAGACAGAAGACATGGATGCGGTCCTTGGGCTCCTGGAAGGCCAGGCCTGCCGTCCTCCTCCTTCCCTCCCTCCCCATAGCACCCAGCCCTGCAACCTGCCGGGCAGCAGGACCTGCCGGGCATCGGGCCTGCGGTCACCTGCTCCCAGGGGCCTCATACTTCCTCTTCCTACAGTGGGCTCTGGCTTTCAGCCCTGTCCTCAGGAGTGGCCGTCTTCTGCCTATAGGTGTGCTTCCAATACCAGTTTATGGTCTCCTTGAGGACCAGCTGTTGCTGCTGCTACTGCTGCTGCTAAGTTGCTTCAGTCGTGTCTGACTCTGTGCGACCCCATAGACGGCAGCCCACCAGGCTCCCCCGTCCCTGGGATTCCCCAGGCAAGAACACTGGAGTGGGTTGAGAGGGCAATAAATGCCAACCGAAAATCATCTGACTGTTTATTGGAGTTTTGTGATCTGGCTCACGTGGATAACGTTTCACATCTTAGGCTTTCCAGGGCTGCTTTGTTTTTATCTTGCTTTTCCATTTTTTAGAACCTCTGCTTGTAAGGAGTTTCTAGCATGAGCTTGAGGCTCACTGCCTGTCCTCTGATGGGTGGGTTCTGGTGATGTGGTTACCGCCTCGCAGCTCAGTTGCCTGCAGACGAAGGGCGGAGTGCTGGCGGGTCTCCCTGGTCCACGGGTGGGAACTTGAATGGAGGCTGCTGTCTGCCCCTTTCTGAGACCCTGGTATGTCAGCACGTTTATAGATTGAAATTGTTGATACTTTGTTTTTCAGAACTGCTCTCTCCAGGGGTTAAAAATAAGAACTTTAAATGCCACAGAACCTATAGGCTGTTTGCAGGTAAGTAAACTTTGTATGATATGATTTTTCCCTACTAAAGCGATGATTAAAAGGTTTTATAGCAGGCACAATTTTAAACTGTTATAATACTGTTTAACGTAGAGAAAAATTATTGGTATCCCTGTGGACTTTATTAATCTGGAAATCATTTGAAAATGTGTGTTTTACCTAAAATTTGGTGCGTTTGCAATTTGACAGAATGTCCTCTTGGTTCTAAAGCTCAGCCCAGTGTACAACCTCGTTTCACATGATGTTTCTGTCTTGGAGCCAGAGGAGTGAGGTTGTTGGGCTGGGAACCCTCCCTCCTGGGGCTGGGGTGCCCATGGCCAATTGTGTTTGTTTTTCTGGCCATTTTTAGTAGAATTTTCTAGCTTTTCTCCCACCCTCCTTTTGTGTTGCCTTCTGTGAGCCTGTTTGTAATGACTGCTGTGTACTGGCCCTCCCCAGTTCATTGGCTTGCCCTCACACTGAGCCTGGGGAGGGGTGCTGGCCACCCCACAGCCTCACGCGGAGCCTGGGGAGGGGCGCTAGGTGCCCTGTGCCCTTATGCGGTGAAGCAGGGCTTCGCACTCTTGCCCTAGGCGCGCCCCCAGGGCTCGCGATGTGGGTGTGGGCCCCGCTCCCTCTGACTTCTTCTTCCCCCTCAAGGCGGCTCACCACAGCCTGGCCCCAGCCTGCTGGGAGCTGGTGGGCACTGCATTCCCCCGGCCTGCTGTGGGCTAGACGCCTCTCTGGCCTGCCCGTGAGACCAGAGGCCCCCAGGGTGCAGCCTAGCCCCTGAGGTTTGTCACTGAGGTCCCAGGGCACTAACATGTTTCCCTGAGTCCCCTGCAGCTCTCCCTTGGGGTCCTTGCAGAGGGGGTGATGGCACAGGATTAGGAGGTCTCGTCTCCTGGTCAAGGGAACCATGGTGAGAGCATGGACTCCACCTGCCTGCACCCCTGAGTTCCCATCGTGAGCCTTCTAACCTCAGAAATAAGGTCACTGGATGGGTTGTGATTCTTTGTACAATGTGAGTAAAGAGGTACTTATTTAAAAATGATTTTGACTGTGGGACAAAGAAAACGAGTTAGTACAGTGCGTAAGCTTTTGAAAATCTCTGATTCTCAGCTCTGCTTCTGTGACAATGAGCTGGCTGGGTATCCATGACACGTCACCACGTTAGCTATGGGGTTACTGTTGAAAAAGCCCGAATACAGACAGGTAGAGGCTTCTCTTCTGAATATTTAGAATGAAGGATCTCAAAGGAAATGCAAATCAGTTAAATCCACAGGTCCTTTCAGTCCCAGTGACCTGGTCACTAAAAAAAAAAAGCCCAAAACTCTTTCCCAAGTCAGGTAGGTCTTAGAGGTGAAGTGTGGCAACCTCTCCGTTGGGGACCTGCAGGACAAGATGAAGCCGCCTCCTGGTGTTGGTCCCCTGGCTGGTTTCCCACCCAATGGCCCTACAGTCTTTCTTTCCTTGTGTGACCAGTCATGTTCATCACTGGTGGGCCAGTGCCCCTCTGAGCCCCAGCAGAGCCCAGCTCTGACCAGCCCAGGTCCTTGGCTGAGGGTGGATTCGGGTCTCCTTATGAGGGGAGAGCGCACTGACATTCAGGTGTATTTGTTGCTAAAATTTCATGCCAGATCGTGCCTGTCTGCCCGAGAGACTGTCCTTCATGCCACTCACAGTAGCACACAGCTCCCCCTGGCCGCAGTGCCGTCCCCTTCCCCAAATGTCACCAGAGGCTGCTTCCCTCACACAGGCTCAGTCTGCTGCTGGGCAGGCCATCCCTGGGCCCTCCTCTTCATGGAGGGGACAGTGCCTTTCCGAAGAAAAATGGAGCAGGGACCAGTGTGCCATGTCTGCTGGGTGGCTCCACAGGTGCCCACTCAGCCCGCTAACTGCCCAGGCGACCCTCCTGGGGCAGTGCTGTCCTTGTCACGGGTGGCAGTCCTCAGAAAATCTCAGATTCTTGTTTTTTTCATGTAATGTAAGCCTATTTCTAAACCACCAAACAGTCCTAATCTGTCCTATGAAAAAATTCATCTTGTTGTAATGTACTTGGCATTCCTCCTAGGCTTTTCCATGTTTCCACGCTGTCCAGGATTCAGACACTCGGCTGAGAACAGTCTGGAAGTGGGGTTGGCTGGATCAGGGCCTGGGGTTTGGGTCTCAGTGTGCGGTCCCCCAGGGCGCCTGGCTGACGGCTCTGCAGGCAGTGTCTCCTGTGTGTCCTGCTTCCCAGGGGACTGTCTCCAGCCCCGAGTCTTCACAGGGCTCACAGATGGGATGACCCTATTATAAATTGGCATTTCTTTTATGGTTTGGGAGGTTTTGAACATGTTATTACAATATAGATGTGTGACTTTGTGTTGTAACTTGTTGAAGGGTTTTGAGTTTAGACAGCCTTGCTGTGCGTGTCATGTTTCTCTGTCCCACCTGCCTCGGTGTTGGGTTTCACGGGACTGGGGGATGCCGTAGGCACTGGTGTGTGAAGCCGCTCTCATGGCGCCCGGCCCTCTCTTGCAGTGGTCTACCACCATGGCAGCAGCGCCACGGGCGGCCACTACACCACGGACGTCTTCCAGATCGGCCTCAACGGCTGGTTGCGCATCGACGACCAGACGGTCAAGGTGATCAGCCAGCACCAGGTGGTGAGGCCCACCGCCGAGCGCACAGCCTACCTCCTGTACTACCGCCGCGTGGACTTGCTGTAGCCACGCGCCCACGCCACTCGTAGACTCGGCACTCACCGCCTCCCCTCTTCTCTTTAGTGGCTCTTTCGAGAGAAACTCTTTCTCCCTGTCGCAAAAATGGGCTAGAATGAAAGGAGACGCCTTGGGGTTTGTGCACAACATAGCTTCTGTTGAATTCTAACTTCCAAATCAAAATCATCTGGTGAAACAGACTGTCGCTTGATTCAAGAAAATACATGAGAAACACATTTCTGAAATAATGCTGATTCCTGAGTAAGAAGGGGAACTTGCGTTTGATTCCCGGTCTAATTGCATAGTAGAGTAAGTCCTGCACCAGCAACAACACTTGTAAATTTGTGAAAATGAATTTTATCTTTCCTTAAAAAAGATAAATTTTTTAATCCATCACACTTTCGTCCCTCACCCTTTAGTTTTTGATAAATGATAAAAACGAGCCAGTTACCAGAGAAGAAATCGTTCTTCAAAAGCTAAACAAACACAAAAAAAGTTGCTGGTTCCTCACAGGAAAAATACATTTTAATAATTGTGTGATGAGAAGCTGCTTACGTACACATTGCAGATCAAATATTTGGAGTTACGATGCCAGTCACATAGAAGGGTGATTGTAACTTTATTGCCATTAAAAGATTTCAAAATGCATTCATGCTTCTGTGTACACATAATGAAAAAGGAGCAAAATAACGAAGATTGGTATTTCCCTCCGTCTGCTGTCTAATTCTGCTGTCTGCTCTTCTACGATGCCGCGTCTCTAATTGTACACAGTTAGTGATAGCTAGGAGTATACAGTTGTCGCCCATCAATAAAAATCACAAAGTTGGTTTAAAGCTGCATGTGTGGTGTTTCTTTGACAGCGAGTGCCTTTTCCAGTAACCAGAGTTCAAGCAGGCAGGACTGCGCTGCTGGAATTAGAGTAAGACCTTGGTGCAGCCTGCTGTGTTTGTGAACGCCGACCCAGCCCTCACATGGTTGCTGTTCACTGTTCCCAGAGTTGCTAATGCTAGTGATTTGGATAGGTAGATTTTATTTAGATCTTCAAACAGCAGAAATTGGGGGTGGTGGTGAGTGCTCCCCCCATTGTGTTGTCCCCTGCGTTGCTCAGTTCACAGAGGTGGGGGGTGTGGGTCTTGGCCAAGCATCCCTCTCGTTGCCCACCACCAAGCCTCCTGACCACGCCATGGACACCACCTCTGGATGTGGAAAGGAAGCCTTTTGAGATGGAAGAGATGGAGAGACGCCATGCATGTCAGACATTCCCTGGCCCATGGTGCCCTTCTTCTGGAAGGCCCTGTACAGGCCCCTCACGGGAGTGAGCTGGGGTCCCCAGAGAAGCGGAGTTATGTGGTCCAAGCTCTTCCTTTTAGCACCCGCTGTTCATAGCCATGTGTCACTGTGAGCTTACTTTAGAACTACAGTGCTGTTAGAGCACGGGGAGCTGTACCCAGTATTGTGTACAAGACAACAGTGCGTACATGTGTATAACTGAGTCACCATGCTGTACACTGGAAACAGCAACATTGTAAATCAGCTGTACTTCAATAAAATACATGCCTATTAAAAAACTGTGGCACTAACGTTGTCCCCTGCGCCTGCTTGCTCTGCGGTTGCTCTGCTCTGATTTGTTTAGCTTCTTAACGAGTCATACTCAGCCTCTCATTAACATTATGTCCAATTGTTATGGAACATGTGGAGTCTAGAGTAAGTTTGGGGAAAGCAGCCTGCGCAGCACTAGCCCCACTACACGGGTAGGAGCCTGTTCTAGAGCCTGGCGCTGTGATCTGCGAACTGGGACAGGGCGTCTTGTACGAGCAGCTTGCCTATCCTGAGGTTTAGCCTCTATAACTGGCATTGGTTACAGTGTCCCCATGAGTCAGCAAGCATCCTGTCCAGAACGAGGCCTCCCAGTCAGGAGGCGCCATTCCCAGGAATCTGAAACGGGCCAGGACAGAATGCTGCTGTTGGTATACTGCCTGCTTCTAGATCTTAGCACCCACCCTGTGTATTTCGGTATTTTCCCTCGGATGTCATTCAGGGATCTCTGCAAGGTCTTTAAATTGCTAAGTCACCTATTTTGTCAAGCCCAAAGTATGTTGGAAACGACTGAAATATTAAGAAGCTTCCTTCAAAAGATCTCAGAAGTGGTTGTAGATGAATTCAGTCCAGCGGGCCGTCGGGCATCTCAGTCACCCTGTCCCATGTGGAAGTGCTGCATTCACTCTTGAGCGCTGCTGTCCCTTCTGGCACATCAGACTTGTAGATTCCGTGTCTGGCAGGCAGCAAAGGGCTCCTCTGTTACCCTGTATACGAGTGTGTTGTCTGAAAGACCACCCATGGCCCTCCACTCCCTGACAGCACGAATCGTGTTTATTACAGAGACACAGCTTTCCAGTTTTCTTGTGCTTACACAGGATCAGCGTGCCTGGCTGCAGACAAGCAAAGCTCAGGAAGGGGCCGACTGTATAGCGAGGAGATGCCAGCCTGGAATTCACAACTCTGCCTTTGGTCCCTGGAGGGACTGATTGGCCCTTGGGAAAATGAGATCATTCTAGCAAATCCAGTGCTTTCTAGGGTCCCATGTGAACTGTGGGCCTCTCCATGTCCTTGAGATTTTGGACTCAATGTTTAGTGTTCTGTGTTGCAGATTTTAGTATTTTTTAGAAGTCTCGTAGACTTGTTTCCTTGGCTTTAAGGTCATTTACACTTGGACCGTGGCCCATGAACCTTGTTGTTGGGGTTGCAAATTGAGTGTCTTTGTCACTGGCTTTTAAAGCACTGTGAATGCTAGGCGGACGTTAGAAGCGTTTCACTGGGAGTTTTTTCCTTACTGTGTGAAATACGGTGAACAAGACCCAGAAGTCCTCCTCCAGGAAGAACAAAACCGGGTGTATCTGGTTGGTGTGCCCAAAGCCAAGAAAGTGCACGTGCCGCTTTTCATAGTGGAAAATGGGTTCCATTCCGAATGGAACGATGGTAGTTCTTCCTTTCTCCTGTTTGTACAGCCACGTTCAGCTGCCCGGCCTGGTGGCTCAGAGCAGCCGTCTCTAAGTTCTCAGGTAGTCAGTCAGTAGTCATGGTCTACTGTGTGTAGTCAGGTAGTCACAAGCAGTAACTTTGTAGTCAGCAGATGCATCATTGTCTGGCTTTCCCTTTGTGGAAATTTCTGGTGATTGCTCTCATAGGCTGCTTGTACTCGACTGGGCCAACTAGTGAGAAAGCCAAGATCGCCATCAGAGTCCGTTGCTTCGAGTTAACCAAGTAAGCCAGTGAGCTCGGTTTTGCCCAGCTCTCGGCTCACCTGCAGGAGTCGGTGCCTTGCCAGTGTGGCTACTTCAGTCTCATGGTTTGTGACGCTTCCCTTGGGAAGCACTTCCTGCATCAGGAGGGACCGAAGAGTTTTCTGTACTTCTCTGTCTCAGGAAGGAAAGATACCTTGTTGACTGGCCCCAGCGAAGGCAATAGCTGTTACCACAATTTCCTGAGGGTCATTGACTTCAAAAACGTTTTGAGAAAAGTCTTAGTGTTTAAAAAATCGTCCACATATAGTAAGGCCACATGCGAACAGCCTTTCTGTAGACATAATGCTGTGTTCTTTCTTTCAGTCATAGCAGATTGCCAAGCAGGCATGCTTTTTCCTCATTAAACTTTTGCTCTTGCTTCCTAGCATTTTTTTAAATTCTGTTTTTATTCATCCTTTGAACTGACTGTTGCCATCTTATTTATCTACCTTTTGGAGATGAATGTATTTGCTTGAATAATGAGATTTACTTCATAGCTTGACTTCACCCTGTGGTGATGTTTGTTTTATTCAGGGATAAGCGAATGAACCATTGAACAATTGCTTGGTCCCCAAACCGCTTTGCTGTACACCTGAAACTGATACAACATTGTAAATCAGCTATACCCCAATATAAAATAAAAATTAAAAAAAAAAAATCTGACTTTTGGTTTCTTTCTCCTTAAGGGGAATGTACCTAGCTGCTGTGTGATTCAGGAACTGTTGTTTTGACTGTAGGACTTAACGTGCATCGAGTGATACCATTCAAGATGTTTTCATCTTTCATGAACTCCGTTTCCTCCTGGATTCCATTTCAGTGTCTGCTTTAATCGGACATATGTTGGATGTATCTACTGTTGCTTTCCTAGCAAGTTAATATGAGGGTAGCTTTGTTTATTCTGCGGCATCAAAGCACTCAGACCCGCGTGTGTTTGAAGCACTCCTGGAGCCCTTCCCGAGAAACCCCGTGTCCGTGTTGGCACAGTTGGGAATCAGGTGAACCTCAGCCCCGAGGTTTGTCTTATCCTGTTTTGAAGTCATAGCTGGCTTCCGTTTCTTTAGACACCTTAATGCACGCAGAGTGGTTTTGGTCTCAGCTGTCAGGCCCTCCACGAGGCTTCGCCGAGCTCAGGGCAGCTCTGGGACTCTGGGCTGGGGTCAGGTGAGCCTGACCTTGAGCTCTCACCTGTCCTCCAAAGAAAGTTGACCTCCTCACGGATTTGCTGAACATTGGAGATTCTGTACGTGACTGAAGAAAACAATTTTTCCTCTGCTGTAAAAAAATAAAAGATTGCAGGTCTTTTACATGAGCGTGGATTTCCTGACCAATCTGAGAATGGACTTACTCCCTGTGGTCAGCAGCGGGCCTGGCCCCGGCCTCTGATGCCTGGTGGGTGGATTGCTTTCTGCTCATCTTATCACTTGCAGCTGAAAGCAGTGTCCTCCTGTGCTGGGCAGAGAGTTCAGTCGGTCAGCTCTGCCCTGTGGCTTCACCCTCCTGACTTTGCAGCGAACATCTACCCTTCACATCCCAGGCCAGCGAGGGGGTCCTCCTGGGGGGCATGCAGTGACGTGAAATCTGTTCTGTTTTTGTCAGGGTGTCAGTTAACTTTGCAGTAGTGACACTCCCTTTCTAGGAGGATCTCTTCTGTTTCTTAGGGCTTCAGACCCTCCAGGTGCACCAAGACCATACCTCCCGGTGCCAGACGGAGGGCCGACTCCGGTGGAGCCCTCCTCTGGGGCTCGTGACCTGGAGCAGGTCCAGGGGTGTTGGGACCGGTGGTCGCCCTTAGGGCGCTCCTGTTTGCCGCTCCCTTCCCCCAGAACCTCCCTCCAATTGCCCCCCTCCCTTCCCCTCTCTGGGCAGCCTTTGTCCTTTGGCACATTTTCTTAGGATGCTCATAATAGCCAAGAGGATGTGGGGCTTCCTAGGGATCAGGCCCAGCTATGGGGGCTTCCGGGCACTTGGCCCTCTGACAACTGGGAGGATTTCGTGCCTGTGCTGTGCGGCTGGGGAGTCGGCACCAGCCTGAGTCTGCTTGGAGCCCCTGCGCTGTGCCATGTGCCGGCGTTCACCCCTCCATCCTCAAGGCTCGCCCAGCTCAGTCCTGGCATTTGGGAGTGAACTGGAGTGGCCAACGGAGCCTGGTGATACAGCAGAGAAGCAGAAGGGCAATCTGGAGGAATGCTCCGTGCTTATTGTACTAAAACAGAGTACTGAAGGGATTAGAAATTGGGGTGCAGAAGCACCCAGCCTGTGCTCCGAACCCCCCCTGCTGTGACCTTGGGAAGGTGGCCTGGTGTCTGAAGTGGCCGGGGATGGCACTGCCACATGGGGTCAGGGACAGAATTAGGTCAGGTAACAGGTGACATCTGTAAGCAGAGCCTCGGAGCTCAGCAACCCTGGTCACCTGCGTCCCTTCTGGTATCATCACAGGGTCAGGTCTCATTTCTCATAACTCGTCTTTCAAATTTTCTGCTTTCTCCCTGCCTCGACCTTTGACCCTGCTTGCCTGTCCCCTCAGTTGAGTTCTGCTGTCCTGTCAGTTGGCTGGATGCTTCTGTTGAAGCCAGGCTTTACTTTTTTGTTAAATTCACCACCACACAGAAAAAAGGAAACCAAAGACTGGTCCCATGTAAGATTTGCATCTAACCTAAGTATTTTGGTCCTGTTAGTCCTAATGGTGACAGTATGTAATATGATTGAAAAGTCCGAAAATTAAAATTGAAGTTCACTGCAAAAAAACAGTACACGAACAGCGGCAGCCCCAGCAGGATGTCCTCACAGGGTCGAGCCAAGGTCCATCCTTCAGCCCGTCCTTGCCGTGGGTGGGACCTGTGGCCTCATGGCTCATCCCAGCCCTGGGATCTGCCCCCCTGGCCCACTAAGCAGCTGACTCATTGGGTCTTTGCAGGCCCCGGTGCTGACACCCCAGGCAGGTTTGTGGCTTATGGAGCAGGAAGGGCTGGGCCAGGTCCTGCCCCCTTTTCACGGAAATGACAATAAAACCTGGAGCGGGGGCAGGGGTGCAGGGGGAGGGAGACGTTTGTTCTCTGCTGGCTGCGTTGGTGGTGGTGGTTTGGAAAATCTTCTGAAAGGGAACCAAGTGGCTACCATGAGTCTGCATATTCATATGGTTTGTGTTTGACTTGGAACGCCTGCAACCAAACCCTTTAATTTCACTGGAGTAAAAGTGATGCATTGACTAAACCATCCTGTCCTACTGAAGTTGGTGCTGAGGGGAGGGCGGTGGTGTCACATGGGGGTGGCAGGGCTGGGCTGGAGGTGTGACTTGCACACAGCCCAGGGCACATAGCATATTCACACTCCTGTGCAAATGTGTTGAGCGTTTCCAGCACCTGGGACCTCCACCCCTATCTCACCCTCAGCGCTGTGGCCATCTGTGTGTGGGTGTCTGCCCTGTGCATGGTGGGGTGTTAGCAGCATCCTGGCCTCTCACAGTGGGTACCAGCTGCACTCCGCCTCCAGTTTTGACAACCAGAAACCTCACCATACATGGCGGAATGTCCCCTGGGGCCCCACATCACCCCTGGGTGGGAACCACTGCTGTAGGGAGTTTGTTTAGGATCTCATAGAAACAACATCACACAGCCTGTACCCTGTGCCTGCTTTTACCCAAGATTATCTGCAGTTGTAATTGCCCCAGTGTAGCAGGGTCAGTGCAATCTCTTGGTGTTGAAATCCCCAGGGGGATGGGAGGAGGACTTAAGCTCACAGAAACCTTGTATGCAGAACGTGCCAGTTTTAGTAACAGGGTCAGTTCAGTTCAGTTCAGTCGCTCAGTGGTGTCTGACTCTTTGCGACCCCATGAACTGCAGCACGCCAGGCGTCCCTGTCTATCACCAACTCCTGGAGTCCACCCAAACCCATGTCCATCGAGTTGATGATACCATCCAACCATCTCATCCTCTGTTGTCCCCTTCTCTTCCTGCCCTCAATCTTTCCCAGCATCAGGCTCTTTTCAAATGAGTCAGCTCTTCGAATCAGGTGGCCAAAGTAGTAACAGGGTGTCCACTGATAAATGATTCTCAAAATGATAAATTCTTCATAGTCCAGATAGAAAACCCTTTTTTTCCCAGTTACCACTGATTGAATGCTCACCTGATAGCAAATGCCAGGCTAAACAGGTGCCATGGATTCTTTGCACAATATCTTCCTTATCTTCGCCGAAATCTCAAGAAGGGGGCCAGACCAGTCTGTCGATAAATGAGGGAGCAAGTTTAACTGGTTGGTGGTTTGCAGAATCGCCTCGTTTCGTCCACCATGGATGTTCCCCTTCAGCTCAGCCTTGGAGAGGAGCAGAAACCTGCGTCCCTGTTTTTTTGGAGGAAGTTTGCGTGAGTGACAGATGTAGCCAGTGTCTGGATCCTGCTTCCTGGTCCCAGGCCGGCTCCCCCTGCTGCCCACAGGAGGGCAGCCAGGGCCAGTGGCTGGTTAATCACACAGTTCTGGCCCTTTCATCTCAGCCATGCATTTGACACCTTGAAAGCCAATTCCCACAGCCCAGTGCAAAACCAAAACAGAACAACTCCCCCACAAAAAACCTGAAAGCAAATACCCTCATCCAGACATCACCGTGCTTGTCTCTGTATGTTCCCCCCACCCTTGCAGGCTATTTGTGTATTCCAGTTTCTCTACAGTGGGTATTTTTTTTCCTTTCTAAGTTTTAGAAATATTTTTTTCTCTGTGTCCCCAAGCCAGCCCAGGTAGCTGCTGAAGGTGCCTCTCCCATCCCCCACCTCTCTAAAGGTTCTAAGGTCTGAAGTTTGGCCGTGTTGTAACCCCAGAGGCTTCTCTTGATGCTAGCCCTTGGGGAAGCACATGTGTCCAGTCTGTACCCTCTTGGAATTCAAGCACTGGTTTGAGAATTCATGTGAAACTCAGTTGCGTGCTCTGGAATGCAAGCATCTAACTCCACGTTTAAATAAATACAGAGAGCACACAGGTCATCTGGGCACTGCAGGCCGTTCCACTGGGATGAGCTCAGCACAAACAAACCCTCAACCTAAGGGTTAAACTCTTACTTAAATACTTACGGGTTTCCAACTTCTGGGGAAATACGCCTGAGAAGAATGTCTTTGGGGTTTCATCAAACACTTGGAAAATAATCTGAAAACATTTTTCTAAACCCTAGATGGTTCCAGCCCTAATTGATCCTTAATAACTATGTCTACACGGGCTTCCTCCATTCGTGTCTGCATTCTTAACACTAAATGCCAAGGAGACCTCTGTGCTGAGTATTGATACTGGTGCCAGTAGGCTCTGTGGATCATGGTGCTCTGGCCAGTCTCTTCACCATCACAAAGGAGCCTCCACCACCCCAGAAACACCCGGCCAAGCCTGCTGTTAACTTTTAATGAGAATCAGAGCTTGGGGCAATTTCAAGTGAATTTAATTCACCCATCAAACCATTCCTGAGTACCGACTGGATGCCACGTTTTTCTTGTAGATGCAAGGAGATAAAAAATGAAAGGAGGTGGGAAGTTTGACAGCTCCCATCTTGAAGGGCTCACAGTCCAAGGGAGAAAGTGGGACTCAGGCTCTGGGGTGGATGAAGTGATGAGTGTTGGTCACAGAACAGGAGTCAGGCTGGGAGAGCCCAGGTGAGGGGCTGTCTGGGCAGGTTGAGTTCAATTCTAGTCTTTATCTATTCTAGGTCCTTTGCCTTCCTACATTGATTTTAGCATCTGCTTGTCTCTGTCTACAAAAACTCACGCTGGAATTTTGATTGGAAATACCTTAAACCCTAGAGATCCATTTGGGGAGAATTTACAACTGAATTATGTCGTGTCTTCCAACCCCCAAACACGGTATGTCTCTCCATTTATTTAGGTCTTCTCTGATTTCCTTTTTAAGGATTTCTTTGATTTCTTTCATCAACATTTTGAGGAAACAAATCATGGACAAGTTTTGTTAGACTTACACCTAATTATTTCATTCTGGGGGAGCAATTATAAATGCTATTATTTTAAAATTTTCAGTTACCATTTGTTTATTGCTGGTGAATGGAAATAGGGTTGATTTTTGTATGTTGACCTTGTATCCTGAGATCTTGCTAAACTCACAAAAGCTTTTACACATGCTTTAAAATTTTCTTCATAGATAAAGATATATGTGTGTGGGGACAGTTCTGTTTCTTTCTTTCTAGTCTGTATGCCTATGATTTCTTTTTTCTTGCCATATTTCATTGGCTAGACCTTCCAGTAAAATGAGGCATAAGAATGTTAAGAATATATATACTTGTCTTATTTCTGGTCCTAAGAGAAGGCAGTTCTTTAACCATTAAATATGCTAGCTATGGGATTTTTGTAGATATACCTTTTACTGGATTAAGGAAGTTACTTTCTACTCTCAGTTTTTCAAGAGTTTTTTTATTTATATATATATCACAAATGGATGTTGAATTTTGTCAAATGTTTTTCTTTCGTGCACTAATTAATATGATGCTGTTTTTTCTTCTTTAGTCTATTAATATGATGGACTGTGTTGATTGTTTCTTTCTTTTTTTTTTTTTTTAATATTCCACAGCCTGCATTCCTGGGATAAGCACCATTTGGTCATAGGGTAGTATATTTTTTCACACGTTGCTGGATTCTATTTGCTAATATTCATCAAAAATTTCTGGGTCTGTGTCCATGATGCATACTGGTCCATACACATTTCTTGCATTGTCTTTGTGTGGTTTGGGTGTCAGAATAATACTGGCCTCTTGGACGTCCCTGGTCGTCCAGGGGTTAAGACTCTAAGCTTCCACTGTGGGCTGTGCAGGTTCAATCCCTGGTTGGGAAAGTTCCACATGTGTCACAGTGCAGAGGAAAAAAAAAACGAGAACAACAGCAAAGCAAAAAACTGGTGTCTTAAAATGAATTGGTAAGTTTGGTAAGTATTCCTTACTTGTGTGGGACTGGTGTTACTTCTGCTGTAAACATTTGGTAGTTTTCACTGGTAAAACCGTCTGGGCCTAAAGATTTTTTTTGAAAAGTCTTAAATAAGTTTAATTAATAGATGTGGGAATCCTGGGTAATAATCTGTTTCATCTTGGGTGAGTTTTGGTCATCTGTGGCTGTTCAGAAATAGTTCGAATTCATCTAAATTATTCAGTGCAAGTGCAAAGAGATGCTCAAGGTATTCTCTCATTGTCCTTCTAGTGTGTCTGGGATCTGTAGTGTTAACTCCTTTTTATTCCACATGTTGGCCGTTTGTGTCTGTCTCTCTATCTGTTGTCAGCCTTGTTAGAGATTTGTCAAATTTTATTGGCCTTTTAAAAGTACCAGCTTTTGATTTCGTTGATTTTTCTCTGTTGGTTTTCTGTCACTGATTTCAGTGTCATTGGCTTTTGCTTTTCATTTTGATTTGTTTCTTCTGCTTGCTTTGAGTTTGTTTTGCTTTTGTTTTCCTGGTTTCTTAGTGTGGGAGCCTGAATTATGGATTTGAGGTCTTTATTGTTTTTTTCTAATATTTTCTAATGCTATAAATTTCCCTCTAAAGATAGCTTTAGCTGCATCCAACCAATTTGGATACTTTACATTTTCATTTTCAATTCAAAACATTTTTTACTGTCTCTTGAGACTTTGATGCATGTGTGGCCCAGAGTTGAGCCCAGGAATTCCTCTCCCACTGCATGGGGTCGCTTTCTTGGGTTCCCTCCTCTTTCCGTTCTCCCCTTACCGAGGTTTCCCTTCCCCCTCCCATGGCCAGAGAGCCTGAACCTTAGTTGCTGGCTCTGCCATGCTCTTCCCTCCCTGCCTGCCTCTAGGACCAAGTGGCAAGAGGTCAGAGTGAGGGAGAAACTAGTGGAGAGGGGGCTTGGGACTTCCCTGGTTGGTTCAGTGGTTAAGAATCCTCCTGCCAATGGAGGGGGCCATAGGTTTGATCCCTGGTCTGGGGAAATTCCACATGCCACGGGGCAGCTAAGCCCATGCGCCACAACTACTGAGCCTGTGGTCTGGAGACCGCAAGTTGCAACTACTGAGCCCTTGTGCCACAACCACTGAAGCCCACGCACCTTAAGAGCCCTTGCTCCCTCAGAGCCCATGCTCTGCAGCAAGAGAAGCCCCCCTAATAAGAAGCCCGAGCTCCCAGCTAAGAGAAACTAGAGAAACCCTGTGCACAGCAAGGAAGACCCAGTGCAGCCAGAAATAAATGTTAAAAAAAACTCGAGGGTTGACCCCACATTGTTGGGACCACAGCTTTTCTGATGAGACACTTTTCAGACTCGGAGGTCCTAGGTGCCTGCCCGACCACATCCCCAGTGCAGACTCCCTGGGGGCTGGGATAAACAATGGGAAAAGCAGAATAGAGGGAAAACAGCTCGGGGCGTGCCCCCACATTCTCTGACTCTCCGAGACTCCCTTTGGTGTTGCTCTGTCCAGAAACAGGTTCTCTCTGCTCTATCTCTGCCCCATCTGGTGCACGGTTCCCTTCCTGCTGCCTGTGAGCCCAGGCCAGGAGGTTCCAGGAGAAGGGTGACAGCTCACCACTGCCCCAGGATGCTTTGCGTCTGGCTCCTTCCCCAGTCTTTCCGCCTCCATTTACTTCTGAGTCGATCCCAGTGAGAGAACCAGCAAGGACAGTGCTGGTCCATCTTGATGGAACCAAACCTCCTTGACTTTATTTTTAATAACGGTAATCACTATGGGAGTCTGTGACAGCTGAGGGTGTCGAGGAACTCAGTGCGTCCTGGCATCGCAGGGACTGACCCAGGATGTCATTTGGGTTTAAGCTTAAAAGCTGTTTTCCTCTACAATAGCATAAGGTCCAGCCTGGACTCAACTTTCCTGGTCGTGTATGTCCACCTCCATCCCAGTTGTGCGTGTTGAGCTGATTTTCATTGGAAAACTGGAGAAGGTCAGAGTGGACATGGTCCTGAGGGAGCTGGCCAAGGCCCGTCATGTCACAGATGGAGAAACTGAGGCAGGAAGAGGACCAGTGTGAGGGGTCCACATGGTCTCTGTCTCCAGGGCCCGGCTGTAACGCCACTGGAGGGCGCTCGGGGTTTCTGCTAACAGAGCACAGCTTGTCTCCGGAGTGAAAGCTCTTGGGTCAAATCTACATCTTAAATACTAATTATAAGCACTACTAGTTACTAAGTACTTAATGCATCCTGACCATTACTCATTTATAGTCCTGTCATTCATCTCCACAGCAGCCCCAGGAGGCAGATTGTGCTTACGACCCTCATTTACAGTGGGGTGTGAAGCCTAGAGAAGGCAACTGGCTTTCCCAAGGGCACACAGCAAGGGAGAGCTATGGCAAGGATTCAAACCCAGGCCCATTTGGATGTTGCCTGTTAGTCGGGATGGACTGAAAAGTCAAATCCTGAAGACACATCCTCCCAGTGAACAGTGGGGCCTGGCCGGTTTATCTTTCAAGGATGGACTTTCGGAATATCAGCGTTCTTTCTGCTGATCAAAGCCTTTCTGATGCATAACCAGGGAATCAGCCCATGTCTCAGAGACCTCGTAAAGCGGCTAGGTCGTTAACCTCTCAGATGACTTCCATTTACTGGCAGGAAATATCAGTAAAAGAAGAGTTACCCTTGAAACGTTTGTACGCTGATGGTGTTTTGTTTTGATTAAGAATTCTGGGAAGCCCGAGAGGCCTTCCTGCACACAGAGCTGCTGTTTCCCCGCCAGGGTTGGCACCTTCTGCAGATGGAGCAAGACCCCGTCACTCACGGGAACTTCAGAACCTTCCCTTCCGCTGACCTGTCCCTGTCCCGGTCAGCAAGACTGACTCAGAACTGCCAGAGCCCCGCCCTCCCCTAGGGCTTGTCAGGAGGTAGGACCAGCGATTTCCCCCCATCTCCCCATCATTTCGATCAATCTCAGAGACAGGCCACGAGGGCGGGGGGACGGCCCTGGAATCCCATCCAGGCACCAGAAGTGCTTCACAGAGGCAGGACATGGATTTAGTTGCTGTCCTCAGTTAATAGAAAGTTAGACCATGGTTCCAGCTGCTCTCAGTCCATAGTGAGCACAGACAGGGCGGTGCCAGTGTGGACTGCTCCACAGGCTCACACCTCCTCCAAGTTCACAGGATGCCCCGCTTTAGCAGGTACCCGGCAGGTTGTGTTCCTACCCGTGACGGTGCAGTGGAGGGTCGGGAGGCCCTCCTCCATCTCTCCTCCAGGATTCCCTGCCGAGTTGTCCTTTTGCTGCCTCTGTTGCCCCCCTGTCTCCCTTCTTGTTTTTTTTTTTTTCCTTCTTTCCCTCCTCATATTTCTTTCATTGCCTTGTTTTGCACATTCCCCACTAAGGTAATACATGCTCACTGGAAACATCTTTGTTAGACATTCAACAGTAGGGAAGTAACCCAGACCTCTATAATCTCATCATTCATAGGTGTGCATAATTCTCTTTGGCCTTTCTATATTCATAGGTGTGTGTATATGTATGAATATAGCTTGTACCCTTGACACAATGTTCTTTTCCTCTATTTTACTTAATATGTTTGAGAAGCATTCCCCCACACCATGGAAAACACCATTTTTAATGGTTATTCTAGGGATTTCAGTATGCATCTTTGACCACAACTTAACTTGAGTTAATATTGAATTACTCCAGGAGAATACAGGATGCTTCTTCAGACAGTATATTTTCATGTACCCCTCCCCATACTAAATACTTTTATAACCACATTATCATTTCTATACACATTGTAAACCAACAACTCAGGGTCATGACATTTGCTTTAAACAATCCCGTTTACTAACTCGTTCTTTTACAGGGTGTGCTTTTGATGTTGTAGCTGAGAAATCAGTGCCTAGCTGAGAGTTTCTCCTGTGTTTTCTTCTAGGAGTTTTATAATTTTAGATTCTACATGTAGGTCTATTATCATTGTAGTAAGTTCTCTTTATCCCTGGAAATATTCCTTGTTCTGAAGTTCACTCTGCTTCAGTGTCACGCCTGGAGCTTTCCTTTCATGAGCATAAGAGTGTTGATCGGTGTACGTTTCTCTCTCTATTTTTAACCTCTCTGTATGTCTGTATATAAAGTTAGTTTCTTATAGACAGCATATAATTGCACCTTTTTTGTACAGTCTGACAATCTCTGCATTTTAACTGGAGTGTCGAGATCATTTACATTTAATATAAATAATGTTGTTGAGTTAAAACCTGCCATCTTGCTGTTTGTTTTCCATTTGTTTTACCTCCTCTTTGTTACTTTTTTCTCACTTTTTCTTCTCTTCTTTCAGATTAGTTGCATAGCTTGTCTGATTCTAACTCATCTCTGTCATTGTAGATAGTTTAAAAGTTGAAGTTTTATTAGAGATGTATAGAAAGTAGCCAGTTTTTTAGTTAGGAATACCTACTTTAATCAGCTTGTACAATAAAAAAGTCTTCTTTTGAAAAAAAAAATGAGTTATGACACACACACACAAAGAGAGTAGCCGTTTTCCCTAAAATAATGAGCCCAATCATGAGATAATTGGTTAAGGAAAAGGTCAATAATAATAAAAATGCATATTTGGATTTGCCTCTGGTTACCGGTTAGGAAACAGAATAATCCCACACCAGAAGCCAAGAGCATTTTATTCCCTCAGCTCACAAGTGTGGTGTCTATGGTTCTAATTCTCAGAGGGGCAGAATGGAGAGTTGTGGAAATTTGGGAGAAATGAGTTGACTGCTGAAAGCCCAGTCCCCAGGAATGACAAGCTCCCCTCAGCTCACCTTCCCCCCAGCATGGTTCTCCTCCCTCCCCTCGTGCTAAGCTTTTCTCCAGAGCTGTGTGTGCCATGCTCCAAAACTTCCTCAGCCAAAGCACACTTCTAACTAGTGTTTTCCAGTTCTTATCATTGTTAAGTCCAGCTCTTGGGTTAGCTGGCGTCTCTCCAGCATACAAACTTTAGGGCATATTTTGGTGGGGGCTGTGAAGGACACGGCTCCAGGCACTACACTCAGAGCTTTACCTGCATTGGTTCATCTGCTCCTTCCTGATGAGGTCCCCTGTGAGGTCCCTGCTGTTATCAGCCCCACTTTGTGGCTAGTGAACTGAGGCTCCAGCCCTTCCAGCAGCAGTGGAAACATTCTACTTGTGATTGTAGTCTTTCAGAGTAGACATTTGTTGGAACCTGGTCAGCTGTGTGCTTTATCAGATTTGAAGCTGACCTCCAATAGGGTTGGTTTCAAAATGCCTCTGCAGCCCCCTTCTGGTGAGGTTGGGTCAGTGCAGGCCCTGCTAGTCAGTGGAAGGGATCAAATGAGAACTTGGGGATGAACCTTCCTCTTTTGTGTTTTGGGGTGTCTGACACTTCCCTTTCTCAGCTGAGACTCCTGTCTGCCTCTGGGGGACCAGGAATGCTTCAGAATCTCAGTGGGAGAGAAGAGTCCAAGTCTTTCCTGAAATCAGAGATCAGAGGCCTGAAAGTAGACTCGGATAAAGACAAAGGGTCTTCTAATTCCCTTTAGCTCCCACTTATGCATTAAGAGCCAGATCTGTTATCACCAAAAGGTCTACAAACCACTAGTGAATGCTGAAGATGGTGTGGCAATGTGGAGAGAAGGGAACCCTCCTCCACTATTCGCAGGAATGTGAGCTGGTGCAGCCACTATGGAGACCAGTCTGGAGGTCCCTTAAAAACAGAAAGATAGAACTGCCATATGACCCGGCAATTCCACTCCTGGGCACATATCCAGAAAAGATGAAAACTAATTCAAAAAGATCCATGCACCCCTATGTTCATTGCAACACTGTTCATGACAGCCAAGACATGGAATCAACCTAAATGTCCATCGACAGAGGAATGGATAAAGATGTTTTATATAATATACAATAGAATATTATTCATCCATAAAAAAGGAATGAAATAGTACCATTTGCAGCAACATGGATAGATGTAGAGATTATCATGCTAAGTGAAGTCAGCCAGACAGAGAAAGACAGATATCATATGATATCACTTATATGTGGAATCTGTAAAAAAAAATGATACAAATGAGCTTATTTACAAAACGGAAACAGACTTGCAGACATAGAAAACAAACTTACTGTTATCAAAGGGGAAATGGCGGGGGGGGTTATAAATTAGGGGTTTAGGGTTAATAGGTATACACTGCTATTATATAAACTAGATAAACAAGAAGGGCCTACTATATAGCACAAGAAACTATTCAGTTCAGTTGCTCAGTTGTGTCCAACTCTTCGAGACCCCATGGACTGCAGCACGCCAGGCCTCCCTGTCCATCACCAACTCCCAGAGTTTACTCAAATTCATGTCCATTGAATAGGTGATGCCATCCAACCACCTCCTCTGTTGTCCCCTTCTCCTCCCACCTTCAGTCTTTCTCAGCATCAGGGTCTTTTCAAATGAGTCAGTTCTTCACATCAGGTGGCCAAAGTATTGGAGTTTCAGCTTCAACATCAGTCCTTCCAATGAATATTCAGGACTGATTTCCTTTAGGATGGACTGGTTGGATCTCCTTTCAGTCCAAGGGACTCTCAAGAGTCTTCTCCAACACCACAATTCAAAAGCATCAATTCTTTGGCGTTCAGCTTTCTTTATAGTCCAACTCTCACGTCCATAGATGACTACTGGAAAAACCATAGCCTTGACTAGATGGACCTTTGTCAGCAAAGTAATGTCTCTGTTTTTTAATATGCTGTCTAGGTTGGTCATAACTTTTCTTCCAAAGAGCAAGCGTCTTTTAATTTCATGGCTGCAGTCACCATCTGTAGTGATTTTGGAGCCCCCAGAAATAAAGTCTGCCACTGTTTGCACTGTTTCCCCATCTATCTGCCATGAAGTGATGGGACCAGATGCCATGATCTTAGTTTTCTGAATGTCGAGCTTTAAGCCAACTTTTTCACTCTCCTCTTTCACTTTCATCAAGAGCCTCTTTAGTTCTTCCTCACTTTCTTCCATAAGGGTGGTGTCATCTGCATATCTGAGGTTATTGATATTTCTCCCGGCAATCTTGATTCCAGTTTGTGCTTCTTCCAGCCCAGCGTTTCTCATGATGTACTCTGCATATAAGTTGAATAAGCAGGGTGACAATATACAGCCTTGACGTACTCCTTTTTCTATTTGGAACCAGTGTGTTGTTCTGTGTCCAGTTCTAACTGTTGCTTCCTGACCTGCATACACATTTCTGAAGAGGCAGGTCAGGTGATCTGGTATTCCCATTTCTTTCAGAATTTTCCACAGTTAGTGGTGATCCACACAGTCAAAGGCTTTGGCATAGTCAATAAAGCAGAAATAGATGTTTTTCTGGAACTCTCTTGTTTTTTTGATGATCCAATGGATTTTGGCAATTTGATCTCTGGTTCCTCTGCCTTTTCTAAAACCAGCTTGAACATCTGGAAGTTTACAGTTCATGTATTGTTGAAGCCTGGCTTGGAGAATTTTGAGCATTACTTTACTAGTGTGTGAGATAAGTGCAATTGTGCAGTAGTTTGAGCATTCTTTGGCATTGCCTTTCTTTGGGATTGGAGTGAAAACTGCCCTTTTCCAGTCCTGTGGCCACTGCTGAGTTTTCCAAATTTGCTGGCGTATTGAGTGCAGCACTTTCACAGCATCATCTTTTAGGATTTGAAATAGCTCAACTGGAATTCCATCACCTCCACTAGCTTTGTTCGTAGTGATGCTTCCTAAGGCCCACTTGACTTCACATTCCAGGATGTCTGGCTCTAGGTGAGTGACCACACCATTGTGAGTATCTGGGTCATGAAGATCTTTTCTATACAGTTTTTCTGTGTATTCTTGCCACCTCTTCTTAATATCTTCTGCTTCTGTTAGGTCCCTACCATTTCTGTCCTTTATTGAGAAACTATACTCAGTATTTTTTAATAACCTATAATGGAAAAGAATCTGAAAAGCAATATATCCATGTGTATAACTGAATCACTTTGCCGTGCACCTGAAACTAACACAGTGTTGAAAATCAACCATACTTCAGTTAACAACAACAACAAAAAAAGAGGCCCATTGAACTTGACCTTCAAGCTGATAACCAGCCAGAGGGGAATAAAATTCAGGGTCTGTGAAAGGGGCATCCTTCCTTCCCAGCTTCAACCGGGTGAGGGGAGGGATGAGAAAGAAGTCGAGGGGGACATGTTCTGAGTTGCCCCCTTGGGTCCCCCCAAAGTTGTGGGAGGAAGGTAGATTAAGGGGGAGGCAGAGAGAGAAGGACTCGGAGCTACCCCCAGTGCCACATGGAGGGGAGACTACAATGTTGCAGGATGGGGGACCCCTTTTCGAGCTCTTGTCTAACACTCGGAAATGAACTGTTGGAGGAGACACGTGTGCTGACAGAGCAAGAGACTTTATTGGGAAGGGGCGCTCAGGTGGAGAGCAGGAGGGTAAGAGAACCCCGGAGAACTGCTCTGCCACGTGGCTCAGTCTTGGGTTTTATGGTGATGGGATTAGCTTCTGGGTTGTGTCTGGCCAGTCATTCTGGCTCGGTCCTTCCTGGTGGTGCATGCAATTACTCAGCCAAGAAGGATGCCAGCGAGGATTCTGGGAGGTGGTAGGACACGTGGTGTTTCCTTTTGACCTTTCCCAAACTCTTCCCATTGGTGGTGGCTTATTAGTTCCGTGTTCCTTACCAGGATCTCCTGTCGTAAAACATCTCGCGGAAATGCTTACTACGGTGCATGGCCTGTGGGTGGTTTCAGTCAGTGTGCTTCCCCTAACAACCACGTGCAGGCCCAGCTCCAACATGGGGCAGCGCTGTGTGTCCAGGCTGCTGTGGGGCAGCCTGGTTAGGAGGGAGTAGCCAGAGCTGAGCCCGAGTAGTGTTCCTGTAGGGTTGATGGGGGGCTGGTATAAACTGTGTCCATGTGCCGACTCCCAGACTGGCAAGTGTGACCTTGTTTGGAAAAAGAGTCTGTAGATGTGATCAAGTGGCCCATCTCAAGAGGAGATCACCCAGGTGGGCCCTAAATGCAGTGACCAGTGTCCCTCTGAGAAGAGGAGGGGCCAGGTGAGGACGGAGGCAGTGACTGGGGAGAAGTGGCCACGGGAACGCCTGAGCCACCAGAGACTGGAAAGGGCAGGAGGGATTTCCCCAGAACCTTAGGAGGGAGCTGCACCTCGTCCACACCTTGTTTTCAGACTCCTGGCCACCAGAACTGCAAGGACATGAATTTCTGTTGTCTTAAGCATCCTCCCCCGCCTCCCCAGTCTGTGGTCATTTGTTCTGGCAGCCACAGGTCCTTGATCTTGGCTCCAGTGTCTTGTAAAAGGATCTGGGGATTGAGTGGATTCCCCCTGCCCCAGCAAAACCACAAAAACCCGAAACAGCTCCCACCCCACGAAGCATCATTGTAGGAAGGAGAGTCGAGGAAGATGCACCCATGAGAAGCTCCGGATGGCATGTCTCAGACAAGTGACCTGAAACTCTGCAAACGAGCAGAGATGCTGTCAAGGGACAGAGACTGGGGCACTGCTTATTGTCAACTTTAAACTAGTTACCACTCCCCACACAACTCCACCCACCCTGTTCTAGAAGATAAGCACACACCTCTGAGCAGAAGTGGAGTGAGCATGGCTGCCCGTCCCACAGGGATGAGAAGCACGTGGAGGAGGAGGCTAGCACGAAGATGCCTCGGCCATGGTCACGTTCATTCTGGTCCCAGCTTCTGCATGCTGTCCAGGGCTTCCCCGATGGTGGAAGGCAGCTGCTGCCCACCAGGACAAAGCCTAACGCTGGCCCCCATCCAATTCCTGCATCTGGAACGTGTTACTTGATTGCTAGAAAAATAACCAGACGGACCCAGGGCATTTCTGGTAAAGAGGCTCCGAGGAAGCAGCTCTTGGAGCAGATGACTCAGGCTGTGCTGAGGGCTGTGTGGTCTGCGAGCCACGCTGCCTGGAAGCCATTCCCTGCGCCTTGGCTGATTCACCCTGCAAGGGGCATCGCAGAAGGCTGTGGCCTAGCTCTGTGGCCGCCCAGATGCCCTTTTGCAATCACAGTGAATCATGGGATCTGCATTAGTGTCCTATGGCTGCTGTAGTAAGTGACCCCAACCTCAGAGACTTAAAACAGCATGTGAAATGAAATGTGCATGCTCAGTCATGTCCAACTCTTGCGGCCCCATGGACTCTAGGCTGCTCTGTCCATGATATTCTCCAGGCAAGAGTGCTCGAGTGGGTCGGCATAACTTCTTCCAGGGGATCTTCCTGACCTAGGGATCAAACCCACGGCTGTTGCATCTCTTGCATTGGCAGGCGGGTTCTTTACCACTGAGCCACATAAATCAGCATAAACCTACTGTCCTGCTGGGCTGGAGGTCAGAAGCCTGAAAGGGTCTCACTGGACTAGTCAGGGTTCCCTCTGGAGACTCCAGGAGAGAATCTGTTTCCTGAATCCCTTGGTTCGTGGCCCCCTCCTCCATCCTCAGAGTGCATCCCTCCAATCTCTGCTTCTGCCTCACCACTCCTTTTACTCCGACTTTGACCCCCGCCTCCCTGCCTCTCAAAAGGACCCTGTGATCACACTGCACCCACAGGATAATTCAGGGTAGTTCTTCATTCCCAGATTCTAATCATCTTAACAAAGTCCCTCCTACAACGTGTGGTGACTGGACTAGTGTTCCCCCACATTTCATCTCCACTCAGCCCTCTGAACGTGACCTTATTTGGAAGTGGGGTCTTTGCAGATGTAATCAAGTTGGGGTCCTACCCGAGTGGGGTAGCCCCCATCTAGTCACTGGTGTCTTTGTAAAAAGAGGGAAATCTGGACACAGACACCCAGGGAAGACAGCCCTGTGACGACGGAGTCAGGGATAGGAGGGATGTAGAGCCCAGGAAGCCCGAGGATCACCGAGACCGATGGAAGCTGAGGAGGCATGAGACCCATCCTCCCTGAGGGCTTTTGGAGCGAGCATGGCCCTACTGACGCCTGGATTTTGAACTTCTGGCCTCCAGAGCTTTGAGAGCATAAGTTTCTGTTGTTTTACACCCCCACCCCCATTTTTGGTTGTTTGTAGCAGCCCTAGGAGACTGATGCATCAGTTGTTTTTCGCTCAGTTGTGTCCAACTCTTTGCCACCCCGTGGACTGCAGCACGCCAGGCTTCCCTATCCTTCACCATCTCCCGGAGTTTGCTCAGACTTACGTGCGTCGAGTCGGTGATGCCACCCAGCCATCTCATCAATGCATCAGATGTGGCAGCATTCTGGGCTTCAGTGATCAGAATGTGTTCCTCTCGTGGGTGTTACTCACCTCATCACAGAGCCTTCGAGGGGAAGGGAACGTCCATGCCAGGGAGGAGCCAGGGACGGCAGTCAAGCTAGATGTGAAGTCTAGGTTTGGGACTTCCCTGGTGGTCCAGTGGTTAAGAATCTGCTTTCCCATGCAGGGGACATGGGTTGGATCCCTGGTCTGGAAGGTCCCACATACTATGAAGCAACTAAGCCCGTGCACCACACCTACTAAGCCCACGCTCTGGAGCCTGTGCTCCACAGCAGGAGAAATACAGGCATTGCGAGAGACACCAACGCACACCGCAACTAGAGAAGAGTCTACACCTCACAACACACCCAGCGCAGCCAAAACTGAAAAAGAAAAATGAAGTCTAGGTTTGCCGCCACAGGTTTTAGCACAGGTGATGCCATTTTGGGCCTGTGGTTTTCTTTTTAACCGATTTCAAAGTACACATTTTGGGAGAGGACCCTGTTCAGCCCATAAGAGAAGTACAAAATACTCCCTGGGATTTTTCACCAGACAGCTGGCTGTTTGGAGGGGAAATGTGGCTTTCCATTCGTTCTCTCCTTGACCAGGTTTGTTATCGCCTGGCGTGCTCTGCTTCGGTCTGCCTTTGCTGTATAACAGAGCATCCCAGTTTGTCAGGGCCTCAAACAACGCAGTGCATGCTCATGCTCTGTGGGGTGGTCCTTCTGTGCTCTCATGCAGATGACTGACAGCTTGGCTAGGGCTGGGGGTCCGAGGCCACTTGCCCAGGTGCCTGGCAGTGGGGCCTGGCTGGCAGCTCAGGCACAGTCTGGGGTCCTCTGCCACCCCACCCCATCCTCTCATCCTCTCGTGGGCTAGACCGGGCTTCTCCAGAGCATAGCTGTCTCTGGGTTTGAGAGACCAAGAGCAGAAACTGCAGACCCCTTGGGTCCCAGGCTTGGAGCAGGTGCCCCATCCCTTCCCCCACAGCCTATTGTCCAGAGTAAAACCACATGGCCAGGCCAGGTCCAAGGGAGGAGCAATAAACTCCACCTGGTGATGAGCTGAGGGCTGGAGACACAGAGGGGCGAGGACATGGGGTCCCCGAGCGCCACCACCATAATGACTGACCACGTGGCCTTAAGTCCCCGGAGGAGACCTCTCCAGCTTTGGCTTGAGTGGAAAGCGGGACCCAGTCAGCAACAGACCCGAGTCATTCAGCTGACGACACCGACCTGGAACACGTGTGTGCAGGGTGAGGCCGTGCTCACAGTTGTCCCTGGGTCAGAGACCCGCCAGGACTTGCGCATCTGCAGGTCTCACTGACTCACCAGCCACGGCCTGCCAGGGGCTCCGGAAGTCTGTCTTCCACAAGGGCCATTATTTAACAGGAACACAGAAGCCACCCCATCATTTGGAAATAATTTCAATTTGTCTTGGTTTAGGCAAGAAGGAGCACAGAACCTGGGCATGTTTTGTGTAATAATAGATCACAGGGTATGAATGCCTTCAGTTGTTGCCATTGTTGAGTAGTTTCTTGGGAGTCAGAGATGATTGTATTTCAGTCAGTGAACATTTGGTGCGTGCTCACTGTGTGCCCAGCCGCATGCTGTAACAGCAAGGAGTGGATCACCCCTCCCTGTTCCTGTCACCTATTGCGGAACAAGAAAGCACCCCTAAACTTAGTGACTCAGAGCATCACCATTCAGTCATTTTGCTGGATCTGGAGGACCCGCCTTCACGACTGCACATTTGGTGCTGCTTGCCGGCTCCCCTCACTGGGGGCAGCTTGGGCTTCCTCCTGGCATGGCGGTGGGCTCCCAAGAACAAGTGTCCCACAAGGAAGAAGTGGAAGCTGCCGGATCCTTAAGGCCTGGCCCAGCATCACTTCTGCCATATTCTTGGTCTTGCAGTTTAGAGTCAAGGGAACAGTGTCCTTCCAAGGCTCATGGGAAAAGGTGATTTGTAGACGTGATAAGGTGAAGTCCTTACTGGATCAGTGTGGCCCTAATACACTGTGACTGGTGTCTGTGTATGGAGAGCAGGGGACACAGCGGGCAGATCAGAAGCTGGAGGGGAAGAGCAAGGATCCTCCCCTCGGGGCTCAGAGGGAGTCTGGCCCTGCCGACCCCTCGATTTCAGACTCTGGCCTCGGAGACTGTGAGAGAACACATTTCTGTTATTTTGAGGCGCCCAGTTTGTGGTCATCTGTTCTGGCACATCCCAGGTGATGCCAGTAGTTAACGCGTTTACTGCAGCAGCTCTGGGGAATTCCCTGGCGGTCCAGTGGTTAAGGCTCCAAGCTTCCACTGAAGGGGACATGGGTTCAGTCCCTGATCGGGAAACTATGATCCTGTGTGCTGAGCTGTGCAGCCAAAAACAAGAAAAAAACCACACTACAGTGGCTTTGTCAAGAGGGTCTGTTACTATTCTCATCTCACAGATGGAGAGACGAGGGATGGGAAAATCAAGGCACTTGCCCAGGGTCTCAGGACGAGAAGGACGGAGCTTGGCTTCAGTGTCCAGTAGGCAATCTGGAGGCTCAGGCCCTCCCCAGCAGGAGGGGTTCCCTTGCTGGGGTCTGGAAGGGAGACAGGTTTCCATTCTTTTCATCCCTCAGTCCCCCGGGCTGGCACAGAGGATATAGCAAACACACTGGGGGATGCTGTTTGTGAGCAAATAGGCAGCATTGGGATGCTTGGCTCCATCCGCAGGCTGACAGGAAGGTTTAGAATCTTCCGGAAACGCCACACCCTGGATGTGAAACCCAGGGCCCAGCCTGCTCTGGAAAAGCCTGATTGTCACCGGGGGAAAGCAATCACCAATGCAGCAGTTGCCAGAAGAGCTGTGCTTCCGAGGCATTCTCAGCCACGGTCATTGGGGTTCCCTGGCTCTGCTCCTGGAATATCAGAGAGGAGAGAAGCAGGCAGGAACCTTGGTGACGACGGCAGCCCAGGCATATTTTGGATATGGGTTTGGCCTGTTCCAGGTTAATGATTTCAAAAACGGCATGAGCAAGGAGTCTCACAAAATTGTGAAACATAGTCTCCCCCTTTTTGTAAAGATATTATCATACTTCCATTTTGTTGCTTGCCTCCAAGAATGAAGAGGTTCCAGATGGATAATCCTAAAGAGCGAAAACAAAGAAAGAATCACAAAAAATAAACTCCCCTGTTTTAGCATTAGATCTGTTATCAGGTTTAAACTAAAGATGTTATCAGAAGTAGCTACTGGGGAGTAATAAAAATCCCACCCCTCCTCCTCACCTAAATCAGGATAAAAATTTATTTATCTTTTTATGTAAAAGAAATCTGAGGTAGGTAGTGGAACTGACATAGAAACCTATGTTAGTCATAGGTGGCCAGGTGCCACTACTTAAGGCTTCTGTTCCCACCATACCTTGTGGTCTGAAGTGGCTGCTGCACTCCAGCCATCATATGCATATTCCAGGCAGGAAGGAAGAAGGAGAACAGTGAAGTCTCCCTTGAGGGAGACTTCCTTGAAGCCACACTTAGATGTAGTTCTACAGACAAGAGAACGTGTGAGGCTGGCTGGGAAGTATCATCCTTTAGCTAAGCAACAATCAAAAATCTTCCTATTTTTAAGGGAGAAGAGAGATGAGCTATCTAGAGGCAACTTGAGCGTTCCGTCACTACTACGGAATTTTGTGGTTCAAGGGATCTAGCATTGAGACTGAGCCTCGGGAAGCTGGCATTATGGCCCCAGGATGGCCACACACTGTGTCGTCTGAGCAGTGATGGTTTGGCGATCTTATCACTTCTTACAAACTTTTCCTTGGCTGAGGAGGAAGGGTTCATGAGCGTCCCAGGGTAGTTGTTTATACTTCAAGACCATGAAAGCATTTCCATCCCAAATCCTGTAACAAAAAGCTCCCCGAAGGTTCCAGCACTTTCTAACCAAAGAATTTCATGGGCTACTCTTGTCCATCCTAGAGGAAATCAGTCCTGAATATTCATTGGAAGGACTGATGCTGAAGCTGAAACTCCAGTACTTTGGCCACCTGATGCATAGAACGGACTCATTGGAAAAGACCCTGATGCTGAGAGAGATTGAAGGTGGGAGGAGAAGGGGACAACAGAGGATGAGATGGTTGGATGGCATCACTGACTCAATGGACTTGAGTTTGAGTAAACTCCAGGAGTTGGTGATGGACAGGGAGGCCTGGCATGCTGCAGTCCACGGGGTCGCAGAGTCAGACACGACTGAGGACTGAACTGACTAAACTGATTCTTGTCTGACTACCTCCTTGCTTCAGCAGGTATCCCTTGCTAGCAGGAAGCTCACAGTTGGGACTCAGGACCTGAATAGATTCAGTAAGAGACAGAAAGGGAGGAAGGGAGGGAGGGGGGAGGGAGAGAGAGATACTGCATTGGACCTATTAATGATAAATTACCACATCACTGATTTGTTAAAAGGTCAGGTTTTGGAATCCACTGGCTCCCAGCCTCTGTATCTCTTACTGTGTGATCCTGGGCCACTGATTTATGTGTGTGACTCTCAGTTTTTCTCTCATTTGACAGAGATGCCCCAGGTCCCACCTCAGAGCACTGGCATGAGGGATGGGAGATGGGACTCATGTAGAACACTCAATAGATGATGAGCTTGGGTTCCTAGTTCCCTCCTGTGAGCTCAGGGCTCACCCAGCATCCAGGCACCCAGAGTGGAAGGGAGCTGTGGGGGGCTGTGGCCCACCATCCTCTTTGGTGCCAGGAGTTCCCCCAAAACCTCTATCCCAGCTCCCCTGGCCCCAGGATGTCTCCCTAAGGGTGCCCCAGGATCTGCCCCAAATGCGAGTCTTGCCTTTTGGGGTCTCCTCATTCTCTCCCCCTAGGTTCAAGTCTACACTGCTCAGAAGGCTCACTCAGGTCCCTACCCCCCAGCCTCGCCTCTCCGCTGTGGTCCCTGTGTCTCCTGTTCATCCTTCCAGATCCGTCTGTCTTGGTCATCTCTTTGCCTATCTCTCTTGCCCATCTCTCTGCATCCTTGGGGCAGCTGTTCCTCCCCTGCTTGGATCACTGACTCTGGCTGCCCTGGCCACTGGGTGAACACACAAGCCAGGTCCTGTCCCTCGGCCAGAGGGTTGTGGTGATGTCTGGGTGTCCTGGTTTGCATTCCCCCTAAACAGACTCCAAACAGGATGTGAGTGCAAGTAGTTTATTGAGGAGATGGTCCCAGGAAATACCAGGAGGAGAGAGAGGAGGGAAAGGGTCAACAGAGGGTGAGCAGCACACCTTAGCACCACCTTAGCACCTGGAGTGTAGCCCCGGGGGTCTCTGGGAGCCAGTGTCATCACCCTGAGGGGTGCAGGAGCTGGGGTATTTACCCTCCAGTTCTTATTAAGTTATTGGTGTGATTCGATGCAGATATTGTGCCATGCCCAGGGCAAAGGAGTGTCTGTGCTGGCAGCTGACAGGACAGGGCATGGCAGCATCTGCCAAGGTGGACGTGTGGCCTGAGCCCAGCCAATCATGTCTTTCCCTGGGATTTTGCTTCTCAATTTGAAGCCAGGTGGGAGATGTGGTCTGTTGAATCATAGCTACCAGTGGCCACCTACTCTGCCTCATGGAGTGACCAGAGGTGCCAGGCAGAGCCCAGAGAGGAGGGGGAGGTCAGGGGAATGGAGGGGAGGGGTTGTGATCATCTTCTCTGAGGTCCTGGTCCCAGGTGTGTCTGAACCTGTCTCTTCCTGGGCCTCCCACTCATAGGAGCTGGCACATCACCTCTTTTTCTTCCTCAGTCTGTCCTAGTTACCTTTCCATAACCTGCAGCTGGCCCTGCATCACGTCTGTTTGTGAAGCCTCTGTTCACTCCTTGGTCCAGACACCCGCCCTCTCTGGGCTCTTTGGAAGCCTCTAGATCCCTGTTACTGCCCTCAGCACAGAGGACGCATTGACCATCCACCCGGGGTCCCTCTGTCTAAAGGCTTGTCTCATGTCTGCCTTATTCATCTCTTTTTTTTTTCCAGAATGCCTGGTCCAAAGAAAGTCCTCAGTAAATGTCATCAAATAGAATGAAAAATGAACTCCAGCATTCATTTATTTTTAAAAATCTATTTACATTTTCTGCTTGTATTACTTCTTGTGGGGTAACTCAAGGTGGATAAATTTGCTCTTCACTGTTGGCTGAAGAATTCCTTTCATTTGCTCGAAACTACCTCTCTCGAACTTTAAGGGGGTGCCCATCGTATTCTGGGACTTGGTGTTCACTTTTCCTACGTGAGTCATCGTTTTTATATAGTTAAATAATGCCACAGCTCAGCCTTTGGCTTCCCAATTTCTTCTTGTAAAAAGCCCTCCTCTCTTTATATGGCTAGACTTTCTCGGTTCTTTCCTAGTTTTCTCCTACACTTGCCCACATGTTGGCATGCAGTAGGTGCTCAACTAATATTCAGTGGCTAGAAGAATGAATGCACAGATATCCTCAGCAAACAGAGAGATTCCTGGGCTCGCCTTCCTAAACTTCAGGTCCTTGTCGTAGTTTGGGTTCCCAGAAGCAGATGCTGAGCTGAAGATTTGAGGGCAGGCAGCTTATTTGAGATGTGCAAGGAATACAGGAGCTTCCCAGGTGGCGCAGTTGGTAAAGGATCTGCCTGCCAGTGCAGGAAAACCTGGGTTCAATCCCTGGGTCGGGAAGATCCCCTGGAGAAGGAAATGGCTAACCCACTCCAGTGTTCTTGCCTGGAAAATCCCACAGACAGAGGAGCCTGGAGTCCTGCAGTCCGTGGGATCTCAAGGAGTCAGACACGACTGCGCGCACTCACAAGGGATACAAGAAGGAGATAAGTCTAGTGATGTGGGAAGGGCAGAAATGTAATGTGTATAGCATTAAGTTGATGACTGCTATGTGACCAGCTAGAGAATCTTCTGAGAAACATCCACCTCTGAGTCATCTCAGCCAAGAGCGCAGGGTCTGGGGTATTTACACCCCCAGCCCTGTTAGCCATGGTTGGCCGATGTCTCAGGGGCATTAAATCCCAGGCACTTTGGGGCCTTGACTGTGGAGTGACATCTCCTCCCAACAGGGCCAGTCAGATTCTCTCTAGGAATTTAGAACTGGGAGACAACTGGGTACACCTTGAGCTGGTCCCTGGAACAAGGGAGATGTGAGCTCCCATGCTGGTGGGATGGTCATGTCCACAGGAAATGAGCAAGGCCAGGCTGCAGAGGGAGAAGGAAGGGACCCCTATTGTGAGAGGTGAGAACTACACAGAAAGTACTGACAGCACGCTTGACACACTTCCAGGACCAAGTCTTGTTCTTTGAGGGTCTTGGCTGTCCTTGAATTCTACAGTAACCCAGTATCCTACCAAGAAACCCCCTTCTGTGCTTAAGCTACCTCAAGTGGGTTTCTGTTACATGCTGCTTCAATTGATCAAGGTCTTCTCCTAGATTTACACCCCCTACCAAGAGTCACCAGCCAATATAAGATGTGGAAATCACCCTTGGGCCCTTCCTCTCCAACAAGTCAAGCAAACCCACCCCACCAAGATCCCAGAGGACCACACGACTGGCACCTGTCAACACAGAGGGGTCACCACCTTTCCCATTTTTTTGGTTCTTCTTCCTAAACTAATGCCCATCACAAAATGGTACCGCCATGTCTCTTTGACTCAAGTTGTTAGAGGTCTTTGGTGCTGAATTGAGGCTTAGTGGCTTTGTGCAGCTGCTAAATGGGTGTAGCAGGAACAAATGAGAAGCTGGAACTCCCCAACCCTGGTGCTTGGTGTCCAGCTCAAGGAGACTCCAATGAAAACAACTGGTAAGAAGACATTGGTGTGAGTTCAAGACCCGTCAGTTCTATGGCAGCCACCTCGAGAGACAGGAAAGAAAGACTTTGATCTTTGCTGTGGATGATTAAACTTTCGTGGCTGTCTGCAAACCCCTCCATTCTGCAGACGTGTGTGGTGCTCGCATCAGCCCACCTTGGTTCTGAGAGAGCGAGCGGACAAGAGGATGGAACCTCTCCAGGCCCAAGCGTTCCTTTTTCCAACCTGGGCTTCATTATGACCAGATGGCCTTTTCCTTGGTCTCAAAGTCTCCATGACTTAACTCCTGCCTGGGTGGCACATAGGCTCCTTTGCTGGGATTCCCACGGATGTATGTGGCCAGTCCCTTCCTAAGAGGACCCTTGGGTGCCTCTCAGTTCTTTCCCATCCAGGACCTCCCAGGAGTCCACGTTGCCCATGACACACCGTTTTATTCAAATTGAAATGCAATTTTTTGGAAATCAAAGTCTAAGATTGCACAATGATGGAAAAGCTGATGGAAATCAAACCTCTCCCTTTGCACTCTATTGGCTCCAATAACAGTAATATTAACTAATACTTGCTAAGTGCCAGACCCTGTCTGACTAGTTTCCGTATATTAACCACTTAATGCTCATGGCAGCCATGGGAGAGAAAGATGCTGTTGTGATCATCCTGTTTTACAGACAGGAAGCTGAACAAAGGCCAGGCCTGGAGATGGAGGAGCCAGGATTTGAACTCAGCCCTGCTGGTTCCAGAAAGCTACAGACCTGGGCTCAAAAACTGCCCCTTGGGTGAGCCAGCCTGGAAGGCGATTGCAGCTCAGAGAGGTCAGGTGACTTGAGCAAAGACACAGAGCTGGTGGAGCCGGGATTCAAACTCGTCCATCTAGACCCTCCTTCCCCTGGACTAGTTTGCTCCCTAAGAAGGATCAGTTATCTTTCACTGAATGTCTGCTTGGTGCCAGGCACTGTTTATGTGTTTTCACATATCGTGTCTGTTTTTTTAATTAATTAATTTGGCCATACCACATGGCTTTTGGGATCTTCGTTCTCCAACCAGGGATCAAACTGGGGGCTAACGTAGTGAGAGCACAGAGTCTTAATCCCTGGACACCAGGGAATTCCCTGTTGTATCTGTTTTAAAACTTGGGGAGGATTTAAAACAAGCCTGCAGATTCTCTGATCTGTACCTGTTGAAAAGTGTGGTCTGTGCCTTCTCTCCTGTGCTTTGACCAAGGGTATGAGAGCAGTGACGTTCTGTGACTTCCACCACCAGGCCATCAAAGGTCCTGCATCTTTTGCCTGGTTCTCTTGGGAGGCTTGCTCTGGGGGAAGTAAAAAGTCTGACTGCCTGGAAAGGCTGCATGGAGCTCCTACCATGAGAATGACAGCTTGGGTATCCAGCCAGGTGGGACTTTCCAATGTCTGCAGCCCAGCCAGCCTCTGACTGCAGGCACTCGATGAAGCAAGGAAGAACCATCCAGCAGAGCCCATCCCACATTCCCGACCTGCAAAACCATGAGCACAGTGATGTTTCTTTTTCTTTAGGTTTAACTTTTTTTTAACTTTTAATTCTATATTGAAGCATAGCTGATTAACAAACAATGTTGTGATAGTTTCAGGTGAACAGTGAAGGGACTCAGGCATACATATACAAGTATACATTCTCCTCCAAGCTCCTCTCCCATTCAGACTGCCACATAACATTAAGCAGAGTTCCGTATGCTGTATAGTAGGTCCTTGTTGGTTATCCGTTTTAAATATAGCAGTGTGTACATGTCAGCCACAAACTCTCTTAAGTATCCCTTCTCTCCATCCTTCCCCCTGGCAATCCTAAGCTTGTTCTCTTAAGTCTGTGAGTCTGTTTTTGTTTTGTAAGTTCATTTGTATCAAGGAAAATGGTGGTTTTAAGCCACTACCTTTTGGGATGGTTTGTTACAGAGCAGCAGTGACCCTAACATCCCGTTTGAGAAATGTTAACCCCACTGAGATGTTAAAGAGAAATGAAGTTGCTGAGAAATGTCTAGTGGGTTCACACTGTGACACATCCAGCTCCCTGTTTCCCTCAGGCCACTTGGTTTAGGGGCCAAGGTCTTGGACGTGAGTGCTTGCCTGAAGTCAGCAGGCAGCTCTGGGCAGACAAGAAGCAGGTGCACAAATGCAGAGGAGCCCACAGAGGGAGAGGAAAGGAGAAGCAGGGAGTGGAGGAGGTGGGGTGTTGGCAGTTCCTTGGTGCAGGGGGCGGGGCAGTGGCAGCCAGTCTGGACAGAAGTTGGTATCTCGGCTTGGGGGTGACATTGTAGAGAGGTGCCCTCAGGTTGCAGCTCTGCCAATGGCACCCCTGGAACACCTGAGCTGGGGATGGCGTCCCCAGAGCCATCCAGAACTAGCGAGGAGCCCACAGAGCGGCCGCCAAAGGAGGGGGAGGCCCAAGTCAGCCAAACTGTAGATGTTTCGTCGTTGACCACCCACCCCCATCTGCACCCCCACCTGAATGCTGGGCCCATGAGAAATCAGTCTCAGTCGCTTCTCTTCCCCTCTGCTGGGGCAGAGGCTGCTTCGTCCCACTCCCCCCTGAGCCCCAGGGTTAATGGTGCACAAGGCAGCAGCAGGTGAGTGGTGAGAGCATGAGCTGAAATCCCAGTTCCTTGCGGTGAGTGGGAGCGTGCCTGCGAGCAGGGAGCCAGCATGGGTGGAGAGAGGTGAGGCCTCTAGAAAGCTGCCCTGTGTCCCCAAGGCTCAGATGCAGTGTCGCTGTTCAACCAAAGTTTAATTGAAATTGTAAATGTAAAATAGAATTTCTCCTCTAGTGAAAAAACAAACAGAAAAACAGATCCCAGTACCTCCACTGGGGAGCCTTCAACCTTGGGAAAACTCCTTACACTCTCTGTACTCAGTTTCTTGATGGTGGTAGCACCAGCTTCGTAGGGCTGTTGGGAGCAGGGGGATTTGCCAGGATGACAGGTGTGAGGCGGGGTACCTGAGACGCATCTGTCAGGAATACAGCTCTCTCCTCCCCTTGGATCTGCCTTTTGTCGCACTGAGGACACTCATTATGAAGCAGTCTGTTTTGCTTACCACTAAATGCCCATTGCTTGGGACAGAGCTTGACACATAGTAGGGGCTTAATAAGTACTGAATGAATAAGTGGTGAACTGAGAATGATGCTTCAAAAACTGAGAAAAGAAAGAAAAGATGAAAATAAAATGAGTTAAAAAGATAACTTTTTTTTAAAAAATTGCATTTGAGCTGCACCTAAGTCTTCAAGAGTTTCCAGCTTTCTGAATCCTAGTCACACATGCCTGGCCAATCACTGAGGTTCTTCCCATTTACCCCATCCTCCCTGCATCCCCCCCCCCCGCCCCCGGCAACCCCCACCAGCCAAGTGCTGTGAACCATTGACACTCCAGATTCAGATCCCAGTCCCAGAGGGGCGTATAGCACAGGGGCCGGTGCAGAGTAACTGGATGGGGCTGTTGGGGAAAAGTTGATACTGCGTGATTCGGTGTCTTCATGCAGGAATAAGCAGCACGGTGAGGACAGGCTCCCTTGGGTACCAGCACCGCTGGCACACAGTAGGTCCACATTAAGAGTGGGGAGCACCGGGGAGTCCTTTAGCTCCTGTGGCCTTGCTTTCTTCCGCTGCCGACCAGGGCCTTGGCTACATCTCTCAAAGGTGATTTCTTCTGGCTCTAAATTCATTGAAGCGTTTACCTGCACTGCCAGCTAGGGACTTGGGGCACTCTCTTCTCCAAGCCTCAGTTGCCTAATCTGTGAAATGGGATCATTTCCATCTCAGTGGATTCCTGTGAACCTATACTGAAATAATGACGATTAAGGATTAGCCTGGGCCTCAGATTTACTGCGTTCATCCAGTAACATCTTCCTGTCTTCATTGCACATTGGGAGCATGTGTGTCTATGTGTATATGTGTGTCTGGATGGCAAGAGTGAAGTTTTCTATGCAGGTGTAGAGGATGGGGATAAATTTAGCAAGTGTATTCTACACCCTAGTTGATGAGGCCCATGTCAGTCCCCAGGAGGTAGCTTCTCTTTTCCCATTTTCCAGTTGAGGCGCAGAGAAGTGGAATTTGGTAAATCTGCAAACCCCTGGTGGAAAGTGCTTTGCACTGCGCTGGGTGCACCGTTAAGTTCGCAATGGAAACGCTATTTTTATGGTCATGATGAGAAAACTGTGTCCCGCCCTCCCTGCGACGCCCCGACCCGAGGCGCCAGCGCCTCCCGGAGTCCGCCAGGCCCTTGGGTGGGGCGAGGCCGGGAGGGGCGGGGCCGGTGGGGATGTTGGGGTAGAGGGAGGGAGGACCTGGAGGGGCGGAGCCGAAGGCGGGCAGGGGGCGGGGCCACGTCCGCGGGACCCTATTAGGGCCGCCGGGGGCGTAGCCCCTGGGTCCGGGCAGCCTACAAGAGGCGGCGCGTACGGTTCTCCGACCCACTGCATCCCTCGGCAGCCCTTATCCCGCGACCTGCACGCTGTGTCCGCTGTGCTTGTGCTGCTGTTGCCGCCACTCCACGCAGGAGACGACGGCGAGGAGGTGGTTGAGCCCTGCGGAGGGAGGTGAGTGTGCCTTAGATTCTTTTCTCTGCAGCGTGCTTTCCGCTCCCTCAATCTCCTAGGAGCTGGAATAACCAGAGCAGATGTCATCTCTTAGGGTTTACTGTGTGCAGGCAAGTTAGTTGCGCACGCCTCCTACATTTCAGAACCACGCTCGGCGGCATGTCCTTCCGCAGATGGAGAAACTGAGGCTCAGAGAGGGCAAGTTGTCTGAGACCTCACGTACTAGAAGCTACGGAGCTTGGGACTCAAAGCCGGTCTGACCGCAGAATAGTGCTCCCTGAGGCTGTGTGTACTCTTGCCTTCCCTGTGCAATTTGCCAGCATCTGTTGTATCCCTGTGTACACCGTGGGCGTCAATAAACGGAGAGCATGTGGCAGGAGTTTGAATGTGTTCTGCCCACGTGTGGAGGCTGGGATGATCCTAGCGGTGTGTGTATTCTGTTGGGCAGTTTACAGAGCCACGCCCCTTTATGATAGTGTTTGCGACAAACCTTCCAGGTAGTCTTCCTCTTCCCGTATTTCAGAGGAAGGCACTGAGGGTCAGGGAGGTGAAGTGTCCAGGCAGAGCAGAGGCTGGGACCCAGTTCTGTCTGCCTCCAGAGCCCCATAAGGCTGTGGATGTGTCCGGGCGTGGGGCATGTCCAGTTCCTACAGGTTTGGGAAGAGTTCCTGGGTCTCTTCGGCCAGAGTAGATATCTGTATAAACTTCTGGTGGGGGGAACCGCTGGCAGCTGAGGGCTCAGCTCTGGGGTCTGGGAGATCTGTGACCCCCAGTGGAAGAGCCAGGGCCAGACCCCTGGGCAGTGAGGACCCAGAGCCTCCCTCGAAAGGACTGGGCTGGTGGACGAGCCAGCTGGCTAATGCCAGCTCATCGAAGTCCAGTTTGAATTGGGTGTCTGTTAGCTGGAAGGTGAGTTACTGCTCTGGTCAAGGGAAGCAGCTGGGATTTGACAGATGCTCAGCTCACCTTCCAACCAAGAGTGGGCTTGTGAGTTTCCACTTTGAGCCTTTGGGCTCCTTGCCCTGGCAGATTAGGGTGAGCCTGCCTTCCCCAGAAGGATCAGGGCATCTAGGGTCTAGAACCTGACAGATGAGAGGCCAGGATGTGAAGGACAGGATGAAAGGCATGCCCCCTTCACCAAACAGATCCAGAGGGAAACTCTTGGGTCTATTTGTTTTGTGCACTTGATGGTTGTGTGTGATGCTGTCACCTCAGGTCTATCTGTCTGCACTTAACCTTCACACTTAAGGGCTGAGTCCTGCCTCCTTTAAGACACTTCTCTGTCCAGTTGCTAACTCCACCTCTGAACCTGACCTTCAAACCTGAGGGATCGTTTTGTTTGAGAGGGGCTCCAGGTAAAACAGTCAGCAAAGTTGGGCCCAGCCCGTCCCTGACGATGCAGTCAGGTAAGAGAATGAAGAGAGTGATCTTGATTTTTACAGTCTTTTAAAAAATAGGAGTAGGAATAGTAATGATTGCATTTGTAATCCTATCAGCAGCTGACATGCATCTGGCACTTACTGTGGGCCAGACATGCCTGGGGTTTTACGTGGATGACCCATCCTACTGACTTCTTTGTGAGCTGGACTGTCCGTTTTACCAGGAGGAAATTGAGGCTTCGAATGATGAAGGCATGTACCCAACATGACATGGGAAGGGTCGGGGAGAGCTGCCATCCTAGCCAGGTCCTCCCTCAGATCCTGGAAAAAGATGCTGGTCCGATGACTGGCCACATGACTGTCAGCTCAGAGCTTGCTTCTGGGCAAGGCTTCTGCCGTGTGGGGTCTGAATTCCCTGGCCCTGGTTAGGGGTGGGGCTGGAGAGAGGACCCTGACATGGGGGCTTGGGATCCACTCTGCCGACAGGTACCTGCATCAGTATGCAGGGGCCCTTCTGGGGAACCCAGAGCAATGCCAGCTGCTCCCACAGCCCTGCCTCTGGACTGCCAAGGAGAGCTGGCTGGACGGGGAGGGGCTGGAGCCTCAGGAGTGGAGCATGGGCCTCTGAAGACCCCCGCACTTCATCCCTCCCTCAGCGACCCCACATCAGATACCTGGGTTTTTCTGTAGGTTGCATTTGAAAACCAGCTTTTAAAGGCAGGACCTCTGAATGCTGACCTCTTTGGCCTCGTGGGAGCTGGAACATTTCTTTTCTCTGTCACCAGAGTAATTTACTATGTATGGGAGGTGCCTCTGTGTCTGCTTACTCCCGACCTAGGAAGCCTTTCTCCCCCCCTTTTTTTGCAGACTCACTGGTTTTTGATCAGTCCCAGATGTGCAAACCCAGCATCACTCAAAGGGGCTGACGGCTTGTCAAGAAAGGAAAATACAACACAGGCATCATTTCATTTCATCTTCAGTTCACTGAGCTGACTACGATAGGGATCTGGAGCCCCTCATAAAGTCCTAAGGGGAGCACACTCCGTTCTGGAACAGGGAGGGTCAGGCCGCTCTGGATAGTGGTTGGTAGAGCCAGTTATGCTCTTTCTTTTCCCCTTTGGAAAAAAATGATTTTAGTGTTGCAAAATACTAATAACATGAGATTTATCATTTTAAAGTACACAGTTTGGTGGCATATAGTACATTAGCAGTGTTGTGAAACTATCAACACTGTCTAATTCCAGGACATTTTCATCACTCTTAAAGGAAACCTCACAACCGGTATTAACAATCACTCCCCATTCTGTCCTCCTCAGCCCTTGGCAACTGCTCATCTGCTTTCTGTTTCTCTGGATTTGCTTAATTCTGGACGTTTTGTGTAAAAGAAATCATCCGGTATGTGACTTTCTGTGTCTGGAATCTCTCACTGAGCATAACATCGTCAAGGTTCATTCATGTTGTAGCCTGTGTGAGTGCTGCATCCTTTTTTCTGATCGAATACTCTTCCATTGTATGGGCAGGACAGACCATCCTTCATTGATCTTCTCATCCACTGGTGGAAGTTTGGGCCATTTGCCCCTTTTGGCTGTTGTGCATAATGCTGCTGTTGACATCTGTGTACTCTTTTTTTTTGTACACCCATTATCAGTTGTTTTGGTTCTACCCCTATGAGTAGAATAGGTGAGTCCCATGGTAAGGTGGATCCTTATTAAGGATCATGTGTCCCTTTTTCTTGACTTTCGTCTTGAAGAGGCATCAACTGAGATCATCTCCTTCCAGAAGGAATCAAGGCCCTCTGCCATGAGTGTAGAGAATGGGGCATCTGGGTATTTTGGGGGAAGTGTTCACAGTATCTCCCCACCCCTCACCCCGGAGAGCAACTGGCAGAGATTCCTGTCAGAGATGTCCTGGGGAACATCTTGTACCCCAGGCTGTGCATTTGTGGGTATTTGGTGATAGACCCCCCCAACCCAAGATTGTGAGGACAGACAGTTTCCTCGTGGTCCAGCCCCAGGGAAGTTTATCTTCTCTGATTGCCCCAAGTGCTGCGTCAGCTTAGAAAAAAACCACAAAATCAGGGGAAAAAAGCAAAGTCCTAATGAGGATTATGCAACTTTTGGACCATCATTTTAAAAAAATATTATAAATTATGAAATCCCACATTTTCAGTCCAAGTTTCTGGATCCTTTCCCACTGTGAGTGCAGAATGGTAAAATCCTGGAAGGGAGAAAATGCAGCTTCCATATTGCTTGTAGTCAGGTGGTCCCAGAATGGACCCTTCCCTGACGTTCTTTTGGATTGAAAACTCCTGGATCTCTCTAGAACTAGGGACGGGCATCCAGCTGGCAACTGCTGTGGCTGATTTGATAAGATCCTAGAAGTTCTTTTACTGGTGGCTCAGTGGTAAAAGGAGACGCAGGAGACTTGGGTTCGATCCCTGTGTCGAGAAGATCTGGAAAAGAGCATGGCAACCCACTCCAGTATTCTTGCCTGGAGAATCCCACGGACAGAGGAGCCTGGTGGGCTACAGTCCATGGGGTCGCAAGGAGTCATACGTGACTAAAATGACTTAGCATGCACACACAGAAGTCCTTTTAGAGCAAAGAGGTGGTGTTCCTGGCAAAGAAGGTGACAGTGGGTGGATGGGACGTTGGGGGGTATGCTGGGAGAGGGACCATGTTTGTGCAGAGGCCTGGAAGAGGGGTTCCCTGGTACCCTGAGAGTGACAGGAAGCTCAGGTGTCTAGGGTCTAAGGGTCTAGAGGTCAGGGTCAGGGTGGAGGAGCCTGCCCTGTGATGGGGTCAGCTGTTCTGAGTTTGGATTTACTGCTCTGAGCTGTGGGGCTCAGGGGAGTCATGATGTGGCCTTCGTACCTGAGAGCAGGTCACGGTGGGGTGATCGGTGTCCCCCACAATGTGTGAAGCCCATCCCGGCCCGGCCCCAAGGTGACTGAGCCTGTGTGCTGACCCAGCAGCAACCCACCCTTTACAAAACTGAACTTCCTTTACAACAGAGACAGAGCGCCCTCTACAATGAAATCTCTGGTCCCAGCTCTGCTCCATTTTCATGGAGGTTCATGTCACTCCTGCCTTCTGTTCACAGCAGAAGGGATCAGGTTCTCTGCACATGCTGATCATAGAAGGTCACTCCTCCCCACTTTTTTTTTTTAATTTTTGGCTGCCCTGCACAGCATGAGGGCTTAGTTCTCAACCAGGGGTCAATCTGTGTCCCCTGCGTTGGAAGTGCAGAGTCTCAACCACTGGACTGCCAGGAAGTTCTGAAGGTTCCCTTTTTAACATAAATTTCTTTGAACTGCCAAAGCGAACCAACAAATACAAATAAGAAATAAGAACTAGAACAGGGAGATAGTAGGAAGGTGGGCAAAGCTTGGCGAGGCGGGTGTGCCAAGGGCTGGAGTTTGGGAAACACTGGACTAAGGTGCAGCATGGGGAGATTTGAGAGGCTGGTACCACCTAGAGCAGCGGTTCTCAAGGTGAGGTCCCAGGGCCAGCAGCGGCACCCAGGGGAGCTGTCAGAATGCCGATTCTCAGCTCCACTGCAGACCTCCAAAAACTATGGGGGTGGGGCCAGCAATCTGTGCTTTAGCGCGACTTCCAGCACTTCTGGTGCAGGCTCCAGAGTGGGACCCACTGCCCAGGGAAGACTTTTCCTGGGCAGGGGCCCCAGAATGGGGTGGGCGGGGCTGGCTGATTGGGGCGGAAGGTTCTGTTTATAGGACTTGGTGTGAGCACAGAGAAGTCACGTGGCAGGGATAGAGCAAGTGGCTTGGGAGCTAAAATGACCTTCCTCTGTCCAGAGCTGAGGCCTCTGAGAGCAAGTTGTTGGTGTGTTCCTAGGCCTTTCTTCCACAATGACGCTAGGTTTGCTGGCACCCATTGCTCTAGGGCCTGAGCAAGTGTCCTGAGGGTTCCAGCCTTTTCCTTCAGCTGTGTTTAGAGCCCGTGTGCCCAGAAGCTTGTGAAGTCTGTCTGTTGGTGACCCCTAAGCGGCCCCTTTGAAAAATGGGCTGTTTCCTCTCCAGCATTCAAAATACATCTGTGTGTCCGTACATGTCGGCTGCGTCTCTCCATCCCGCCCCCAGCTGGCTCCCAACACAGCCAGTCTGTTCTCATGGGGGGAAGCATTGGCTGCTTTAAAAACACTGTTTATTCCCGGGAACTGTCAAGGCCGGGCTTCCCGGGGACTGAGATATTTTCAGCTTTGGCATCGCTGGACAAAGTGCCCTCTCAGACCAAGATGAACCAGGCCCTGTCTGGCAGCGTTGCTGTCTGGCCCAGGTGGGAGGCCCCGGCCGCACAGGGCTTTCTCTGGGCTGCAGCACCTTCAGGTTCACTTCGAAGGGCTGTCAGAGTCCAGGCCCCGGACTTGTCTCAGCGCTGATATTCAGGGGAGAGCCTGGAGGGTTTTCTCTTGCACATTGCTCTTCTGCTTCTGTGGAGGCATTCCTCCAACAGAAGCCAGAGCCTCTTTCACTCTTCTCTTAACTTTTTATTAAAGTTCAACGTGCTAGAGAAGAAAGCACATGCATTTGTGCACAGGGGGATGGAGTTTTCTCCAAGTGCGCATGCATGCAGGCTCAGGCCCCAACAGAGCCTGACTACCCCCCAGGCCCCTCCCACAGCCCCACCCCCGAGGGGAACCATTTCTGCGCTTGTGTTGGGGTAGGTTGGTTTTGCCTGGTTTTGAACTTTATATCAAGGGCAGCGTGGATGTTTCATCACTGGAGTCTGGCCTCTTCAGTTCAGCGTTTCGTCTGTGAGCTCCATCTGCGGAGCTGCATCTGCTGGGTTCTCAGAGCATAAATCAGACCCTGTCACCATCGGCTTCATCTGCTCTGCACCTGAAGGGCGCACACACATACACACCCCCACTCCTCACTCCGCTTCGCATTTAGAGTAAAATCAACACACTTTGTCAAGGCCCTCGAGGCCCCAAGCTGCCTGGCCCTGCTTGCCTCTGTGACCCCATTTCTCCCTGGTCACACTGCTCTGACCCTTCTTGTCCAGGCCAAGACAGTGACCATCTTGGAGCCTTTGTCCTTGCGGTTCCCGCTGCTGGAGTTCACCCCAGCCAGAGTGGTCACTGCCCCTACCTCTGTCCACCCTCACCATCCGGTGTCCCAGGCTGTCTTCCTCCAGCCTCGGTATGGTCTCCTCTGCTTGCTGCGATGCCCGCCCCCCCACTGTGCCCCACTCCTGGTGACAGAGTTTTGCTCACTGCATACCCCAGGCGCTCCATGGCCACCTGAGGGCTTGCCCTGGGGATTTCCCCCAGAGGCTGCATGCAGATTCCATAGTCTGGTGCTGTATAGAATGCTTGAGTTTGGGTCAAGGCTGTGACTCATCCTTGCAGGTACCACCTGACACCAGTGAATCATGCATTTCAGATGGGAGGATAGTCCCGGTGCTGCCAGCACCATAGCCTGGAGCAGAGGTATCTGGGATGGCTGGTTTCACCTTCAAGGAGTGGGGAAAGAAACACTCATTAAACACCAGTGAGTCTTAGGACTCTGCCGCTGGGCTCCTTAGAACCCCTATTTCCACAATCTGCAAATTCTCCCCCAGCCCTGGGAGAAACTCAGTACTTTGTTTTGCCCAGAAGGAATTGGAGACTCCGAGGGATTGAGGGACCTTCTGGGCAGCCCCCAGGTCTACGTCACAGAGTCAGGATTCGAACTGGGTTTGACCCACTGTCCACACTTTTCCTTGCTGTCTCCTGGGAGTCCTTGCTTTCTTGTTTTTGGGAGCTGGAGGTTTCCTGCCATTTATCTAAAGCTTTCTGGGAGCATTGTTTCCAAGGAAACATCCACATGTCTGCGAGAAGGGAGAAAAGGGCCCCAGGCATCATGTACTGGATATATGAAGAATCTATTAATTTATTATCCAGTCACTTTAAAGTGGCTTCTCATATATTATCTTGGCTTGCATTGAACAAATCTGTTTTTTCGTTCTTTTTTTTTTCTTTCTGCAGAGAGTAGATTAAGCGAATGTATGTTGAGTAAGTATGCTCTTTCTGTTCAGAATTGTGTATGTTCTCTGCATAGTATTTAAAAAACTGATTGGGTTTTATATATTATATTCAGTTAAATGTACCGAGTTGTTGCCCTGTGTCTCCCATAAAGACGTATCTTTTGCTGAGGAGACAGGAGGAAAGAAGGTGCCCATGGGGGTTGCCTTTTTTGTTAAGCCTAATGTCTGTCTGTGTGGGGTTGGGGGCAGAGCAGTTGACAAAGGAAGGGACAGTCCTCCATGGTCTTTCCCTAATTCTGTTGAGAAGGGTTTAAGGAAAACTGGCTCCCATGGAGGAGGGAGATCCCCGCCCTCGGCATGTCTGGTACTTACCCAGCCGCTCTTCCCAGCCCTGGGATCTGCCCCAGACAGGATGGGGTGTCCCGCCCCCCTCCTCCCAGCCGCCACTTCATTCCTGGAATTTCTGGGTGGTTTGTGGGTCTGACTCTGCTCTGCCTTGCTCACATTCTGAGTTCTCCTTTGTGCTCCTCAGGGAGCTTGGAGCCCTGATGCCCCTGCCTTTGGGGCTAGCTGTGGGGGATCTTGCTGACATGGGGGCGCAAGTCAGAACTGCCCTGATATTTTGGAGGGCAAGGCAGGCAGGGAGTCAGAGTGTGGCAGGCTCCTTGCCGTCGTCCGCAGGCATTTTGCACAACTGTAAGCAAGTTGCTCGTCTGTGTTGAGCCTTAGTTTCCTCATCTGTAAAATAGGGATCATAGTCACAATAACCCCAACAGTCTTCAGAGAGGGTGAAAGACAAGATTCTGGGAGTAGAGGACCCATAACAAGGTCAGCCACTTTGTCCTCACTCATCACGTGTTGGCTGGGTGATTGGTGAGAAATGTTTGTTGAGCAGTTACTATGCCCTGAAGTTTCAGGTTGAGTATGACCCAGTTGGCCAGTGCCGTGCTGGAGCTGGCTCATACTGGCTTGTGGGAGCCGATGGTTAAGTTTCCAGAAAAGTTGTCGGCCAGTTCAATCCCACCATCATTTCTTTTTTTAATTGAAATATAGTTGATGTCCAGTGTCGTATAAGTCTCAGGTATACAATACAGTGATTCAGTTATACATATGTGTGTGTGTTTGTATGTGTGTGTGTGTGTGCGTGCGTGCACGCGCACGCGCGCACATGCATGCGCCCGATTATTCAGCCGTGTCCTACTCTTTACAACCCCATGGACTGTAACCCGCCAGGCTCCTCTGTCCATGGGTTTCTCCAGGCAAGAATACTGGAGTGGGTTGCCATGCCCTTCTCCAGGAGATCTTCCCCACCCAGGGATCTGTCTCCTGGTTCTGTGGCATTGGCAGATAATTCTTTACCACTGTGCCACATGGAAATCCCTACATATACATATTTTCAGATTTTGCTCTTATAGTTTATTATAAAATATTGGGTATAGTTCCCTGTGCATGCAACCACCATTATATGTTATATAAACTTACAATGAAATAAGTCTTATTTAAAATAAAAGTAATAACTAGTCAAAACTTATTACATCCTAATCTTTTACCCTGCTTCACTGTTCTCTGCTTTTGGGGTGGTGCTGTCCACTCCATGCGTGTGGTGGAAAAGCTGCATCATGGTATGTTATCGTGGGACTGTTTCCAGAAACTCCATGCTCAGTGACCCTACATCAATGGCTTGAAATTGCCGTGGTGGGGATATTTACACCAAGGGAATGGGTAGACACTACAGATTAGGGTGAGTATTTCAAGGTTTTCCAGATGTCCATTATTAAACATTTGCCAGTCTAGCACTGGTTCCAGCCCTCAGGAAGTGCCAAGTCTAGCTGGCAAGGCAGCCAGTGTGAGCAGACTTGAGGCAGGCTGCTGGCTGCTTGACACCCAGGGCTCAGCTGAGCCTTGGAAGGAGACCCACCTCAGGGCAGCAACAGCCACCTAGCCGGATAACTGTCACTGTGAATCCGGTTCCTGGCCAGCTGATCATATTCATGCTGTAGACCCGGTCTGTGACATCTCAGAACCCACTTCCCCAGGAAGCTGAGAGAAAGTGGCTAAGGCCCCAGGCATGTAAGGAACTGAAGCATATTTCAGATTTAAGGGAGACCTTTTTTTTGTTTTGTTTTATCATTCCCACCAGCATTAGACATCTAATAGGAGTTTTAAAAATTAGATTTGTCTCAAAGCAGAGGCCTTGAAATAAGAGAGAATAGCCTTTTCCACTTCATTCACCATTATTAATCCCAGTCTTTCTCAAATCTCTCCAAACAATGGATCTGTGGAGCATTTAGCATCATTATTATTGTCATAGCCAACACGATTAGCCATTAACCACGCAACGAACCCTGTAATGTTGTGACCCTGTAATTCCTTGTCCCATGGCTTATCACTTGATCCCAGCCTGCCTCCTCCCCTCACAAGCAGATCAGTCTCTGCTCCACATGAAGACTCAGTGGAGGAGTCAAAGGGTCACCACTTCCGGAAACCTCCGGGAGCTGAATCATGCCTGCAGACCTGTCAATCTTGTTCATCCACGAAGACGCCAATGGTGTTCTATAAATATTTACAAAGTGAATGTACAGATCTCCTCTTTCTGACGAGGTCAGACTTTGGCGATTCAGTGGTGAACAAGGTGGACAGGTCTAGGGCCATGATTAAGCTCTGACCCCAAAGTTGAGTCCTAACCCACGGGCAGGAATTTATCTGCTGGGCCCTAGCAGGTGCGGGGCAGGTCGGGGTCACAGCCTGAGCCACAGCAACAGCGTGTGCAGGAGCAGAGAGCTTGGCACAGCCTCGAGGCTGCCGGCTGGCGGGCCCCACGAAGATTCATCTTTCTGGCAGACTTTCCTAAACACAGATGAAGGCGGCCCGGGTGGAGTGATGCCTCCAGGTTCATCCACATTCTCTTTCTTCATTTCGCTCCTGAGAGTTGAGTTGAGTGGCAGGAGACCCTGAGGTGGATTGGGGGCACGCGGGGCTGTGGGTGCCCTCAATGTCCACAGACACTTAGCTGGGGCGGAGGGTGATGGCAGAGTTATGTGGCAGCAGCCAAGTGTACAAAGCCCTTCACGCTTCCAGGAAGCAGAATCTCAAGTCTTGGTTCCACCTCAATCCAGCCCTGGACCTCACTAATACCATCGAATATCACCCAGGCTCAGTTTTGTTTTCCAGAAAATGGAGTGGAAAACGGCCAGAGTCCAAATATATCCGGCAAGTTGGGGCGATGCTACAGGAATCCGACCCCAGATTGAGTCTGGCTGTCGACCGAGAGGTTTGAAAGCTTTGTTGGTGTCTCCCCGCCCCCGCCCCCCACCCCTGGTGCCCTTATCTTGTTTGTGGTCTCCCAGGCTGGGAGTTTCAACTGTAGCAAAGGAGACCTCTCCGAGGCCGCATTTCTGTGAACTGTGCGGCATTCACTTGGGTGTTTGATGCTGTTGGTAGCAGGCCAGGGACGGAAGTGGAGAGGGCTTCTCTGGAAACGAGGCCTGCATTTGGCCTCCCTTGGAGGAGCAGGGGGCAAAAGAGCCAATGAGTGTTGGCCTCTGTCTTCAGGCCCCAGAGGGAGCTCGGATAACCTGCCTGCCTGAAGTGTGAGCCCCTCGGGGGTGTCAGAAGGGTTGGAGGGTTGCAGAGAGAGTCAGTGCGGGCGTCATATTTGAGTCAGAGGCAGATGAAGGCTGGGTGGGTGCTAGGCGCGGTGACGGGGCACGTCATGGTGTGATGTCACCATGATGTAAACATTTCACTCCCCTGAGGGTGACACATGGGTGCCTTCTTCTCTACAGAGTCACTGGCTGACCTGGAGTGGGAGTGGGGCCTGTCTCTGCTGAGCCCAGCTATCTGCCCAGGAAGCAGAGAAGGGCGGGGAGGGTTGCAGTGCTAGCTGGGTTTTTTGCGGGGGTCCTGCCCCTGCGTGGGTGGTGATGGGAAATCCCCAAGGAAGCTCACCCAGGGGAAGGCATGGTGGCATTGAGAAGGGGGCTCAGAGACCAGACGGAGCTGTGTTCCAGCCCCAAGTTTTCTGCTTGCCGTTGTGTGACCTTGGGTGGGTTCCCAAAGACCCCAGGGGCCTTAGTCTCCTTATCTGTCAGGTGGGAGCAGTAGAAGCCAAACCTCTGGATCATCAGGAGGGTGGAATGAGAAATGCAGCCATGGGCATGCTGTGGGTCTCCCTCCAGGTAAGCCCCCACTGGCCTCGTTGCTGGGAGCCTGTACTTGTCATTGGAAAGCCCCAGGTGGCAGTGTGTGGGCCTCCGTTGGAAAACTTTTTAAAAAATGTATTTTATTGAAGTATAGTTGGTTTACAATGTTGTGTTTATTTCTGTTGTACAGCAAAGAGACTCAGTTATGCATACATATATATATAAAGTATATATATTCTTTTTCATACTCTTTTCCATTCTGGTTTATCACAGGATATTGAGTATAGTTCCCTGTGCTCTACAGTAGGACCTTGTTGTTTATCCATCCTGTAGATAGTACTTTGCTTATGCTAACCCCAGCCTCCTACTCCATCCCTCCCCCACACCGATCCCCCTTGGCAACCACAAGTCTGCTCCCTATGTCTGTGAGTCACTTTCTTTTAAATTATAGACGGAAAGGGGGCCGAAGTGCTTTGTTCCTAAGTTCTGATTGAGCTGTTTGGGCAGCAGAAGTTGAACAGTCTGCCCAGACCAGGGGGCTGGCAGGGCCTGGCGAAGTCACCTCGGCCGATGGCCTTGTGCTGAGACACAGCACCTATCGCCTCCGCCCAGGTTCCAGCCGTGATCCCAGTCTTGGCCGCCCGATTTACCTCTCTGTTCCCCCCTCCCCCCCTTCCATACAGCCACCAGCGGGATGTTTAGAACCTAATCCTCATTTATTATCTGATGCTTGTATTAATACTAGTTTGCTAGGGCTGCCAGGACCAAGCACCCCAGACTGACTGGTTCAAACAACAGAAATTCATTCTTTCACCCTTACGGAGGCTGGAAGTCCAAGATCAAGGTGCCGGTAGGGCTGGTTTCTTTCAAGCATTGCTCCTCGGCATGTAGACGGCAGTCCCCTCCCTGTATCTCACACGCTCATCCCTCTGTGTGTGTCTATGTCCTAATCCCTCCTTCTTACAAGGACACCAGCCATACTGGAGCAGGGCCCACTCATATGATCTCATTTTAACTTAATCATCTCTTCTAAGACCCTGTCTCCAAACCCAGCCATGGTCTGAGGAGCTGGGGTTGGGACTCTGACGAAGGAATTTGCAGAAAACATAGCTCAATCCAGGATTCTGTGTTTCCCTCTGTGTGCTAGCCCTGTGCTGTGGTCTGGAATAAAGTTGTGGGACACCAGGCCTGTTACTGGTACAGTTCTGCTTGAATCTTCCGTGTTCTCCTTGGCCCAGACTTAGAAGCCATCAGGATCCAAGCATTGCCCCCTCCCCAGCATGGACCCCCAGCCCCCCAGCCCACCCGTTCCCACCCCCGCCCCAAGCTTCAGGCAGGCCAGACCACTTTCAGACCCAGCAGTGCTGCTCAACATGACGCTATGAATGGCCCGACCCAAGACAAGTCGGCATGTCTGTGCCAGCGACTGTCTCGAGGTGGAGAAGTCACTTGGAGAAACGCCTCTTTTCACTTGTGTTTCTCCCCAGGGGAAGGTTTGACTAAACCCCGTGGTTCTCCCAACTTTGAAACTCCACCCGAGGCTTCATCAGTTCTCTCCTGAACTTTAGAGGGAAGGCCCCGTCTGTGGGCCATGGACCATGCGAAGTCGTTGAATGTTCAGAGTGAAGGCGGCTCACCACATCTTCTGGAATAAGGTCGCCCTTGTTCAGGAGAACATGCCAGGAGGATGCACTTGGAACCAGCAGTGGTTTCATTGTCCTTTCATGCTTTGGCATTTTGCTTTGTTCTATTCATTAATATTTTTTAAAAATTTGAAGTAGACAAGTCCAAAGGATAGAGGCACTCACCAGTGAGGTCTGGCCCCCAAGGCTGCCCTGCTCTGGTTACCGCATCGTAATTCCTGCCACATGTGCTTGAGATTTTAAAATAGAAACAATACATTAAAGATAAAGATGAGTCTCCTCATATTCTCGTTCCCGGTTCAATTTCCCTCCTAGAGTCAACCACCACCACGAACTGATTTCACTATACAAACACGTGTATGTACACCATATGATATATGTACAAACACATATAATACATGTCTAGGTAATATACACACACATATATATGCATGTCCACCTATAATATCTATAAACTTGTCCAAAATATGGTTTATATGCCTTAAAGTGTACATAAATAGTACCGTTAGCATAATATTCTACAACTTTCATAGCCCAACATTGGATTAGAGCTTTGTTGCTGCTGACAATCCCAGAACTCCAGGTCTTTCCTTTTACCTGCTTTATAATATTCCACCCACACTGACCCTCAGCTCTTTTACCCCTCCCCCTACTGAGAGTTATTTGAATTATGCCCATTGGTGATTTAAACCAAACCTAGGTTTTGATCCAGTTGAGTTGTGTAAACAATTCCTGTTTCATGCCTTTGGGGGTGCCCTGCCCCTTGGGATGCTGAAGCGGAGAGTAAAGCAAATTGGATGTTGCTGTGACGACCGAGTGGTCATTTTGTGATGTCAGTCTTGCTCCCTCTTTGTCCCAAATCTTAACCCAGCGTCAGTACTTTTTGGCATCCCGTTCAGCCTGGCTTCTGCAGCTGGGAAATGATCATATATGGTGTGACTAAGCGGGGAGGCGGCAGGGACCCTGGGAGCATCTGCGTTACTGGCTTGATTCCCACGGGGCGAGTGAGCACACAGAAGCCCTCCCGTGGTCCCTGCGGCTCTGCCCCAGAGGGAACTCCTCGGCCGAGAGGCCGCGGAGCCAGGCCTCCGCCTGGATGTCGGCTGCTTTTATCTGAAGCATAAGCCCGGTCAGGACCCTGGAGAGTTTCCAGGGATGGAGATGGGAACTGCTGCGTTCCCATAGCTCCAGGCTCCGTGCTCTGCCTCTCTGATGCCAGAACAAGCCCGAGAGGCCCCCCTCCTTCCACTGCCATCTTGCAGGCCCACGCCAACGCAACCAGTGAAACCCTGGCTGTTGTTCATGTGGGAGATGACAGAGGGGCCTCCTGGGGTTCTGAGTGGGTAGCCTCCAGGCTGCCTCCCTCCCTGCCCACCCAGGGGTCTCTGGAGCCCTCCCTCCAGCTCTCCGTGCTGTCTTCAGCCAGGCCTATCCCGCTGGTCAGGGGCTGGGGGCTTCCTTGCCTATCTCCCCAGCCCAACTGGGAGCTCCTTGAGGCCAGGGACAGTGCCTTGTTGTCCTCCTCTCCCAGTGTGCAGCACAAAATAGGTGCCTATAAAGGTCACTGGTGACTGACCGACTCTTCTTGGGGGTGAAACAGAGGCGAGAGGGTGAATGAACAAGGGTGAACGACAAGGCCTGTCTTGTCTTATTGGCCCAGACAACAAGCCATCAAGAGGACCACACTTCATGACCTCTAGTGTGACCCCTGGCCCCCCAGGGTGAGAGGAAGCAGGACAGCGTGCTGGAAAACCCCAGGCCCTCAGAGACATCACACCTGGGCTTGAGTCTTACCAGTAAGCAGCCTTGGGATCAACTCTCTGAGCCTCAGCCTCCTCATCTGTAAAGTGGTCACAATGGCAGATCGAGCTCCTGGGTTGTCGTGCGGGCTGGAGATGACATGGATGAGGCAACCGACCCCCGCAGAGGCTCAGGAAGGGTTCTGGGAAGGAGCACAGGCACAGCGGAAACTCAACCAAATAAATTATCTTCAGGCCGGGGAATTTTAGAATTAGTAAGTGTGTTCCAAGACTAAGACAGCTTTTCCTAAGATGCCTGCCAAGGAAGAAAGGTTAGTGAGAGGCGGTGTTTGGGAAAACGGCCCGGAGCCCAAAGGCAAGGACGGATCATGAAGATCCTTGACGGGTCATAAAACGATGGCATCAGGCTCCCTGGATCTCAGAGGGGATGAATCCCAACTGATGTGACCATGAGGCGTGCACCACGGCCCCTGGCCCAGCACGTGTCAACAACTAGGGTTCCAGAAACACTCCTTGGGAAGCACAGCCCCAAGAGGGGCTGGAGGGTCTGGGAGTCCCAGCCACCATCTTCCATCCCCTCCTTGGCCCCACTGATGTAGCTGTTGGGTGCTAATCACCCACATAAACCACTCACTCAGCAGCCAAGAGGGTCACACCCGGCAGTGCCTGTAATGGGCCCACTGTCAGAAGCTGGCTGAGGGAGGCTGCACGCTGGACTGTTTGAGGGGGGGTTGCCAGGCAGGGACAGGGTGAGAGTGGGGTATACTTGTATCCCTGGGAAGCCCTGTCTCTTTCCACTGTCACTTTCTCTGAGGATCAAGTTAGCAGAGCACGTGGCTGGGCCCTGGGAGGCTGTGTTGTAGGGTTTGATGATTACACACCCCATGGAAGGACCCGTGACAGGAGAAGCCTGTGCAGGGATGGGTCTGGGGGTGCCTGACAGCCAGTTTGGGAACTGAGTTTTACTTCACAGGGACTAGGAAGTTCGCTACCCCCGTTGGTTCACAGCACATCCTTAGCTGATGTGAAATGGCTTTAGCAGTCTCTTTTGGGGGCAGGAGGTGGAGTTTAATTCAGGCCATAGACTCACCAGAGCCCTGAATGAGTCCAGATGCTGACTCAGAGTGAGAGAAAAGGAGGCGCCACGAGAAGCTGAGTCTGGGAGAGACCGAGCCAGGATGTCCATGTGGCACTGGGCCGCTTGCCGTGCTGGAGGCCGTTGGCTTGAATCCCAGCTCCACCACTTCCTGCCTGCCAGACCTTGCTGGTGTAGCTTCTGTGAGCCTCAGTCTTCATATCTGCAGAGTGGGGAGAGTGTGGAGCCTGGTCCACTCTCTGCCATGGTGGGTTTGGCACTGACTGACTTCTCCGGCTGCCCTCTGCTTCCTTTCAGAGCACGAGAGCGCCCAGCTCTGCCTCAGGTGCCCAGGCACCCGTCACCCCCTGCCCTCGCTGCTGGCTTGGAGCCATGAGCTGTGTCCTGACTGGTGTTGTGCCCTTGGGGCTGATGCTGCTGCTCTGCGGAGCCCAAGGCTTTTTCCTGCCCAACGTCACACACTTAGAGAAGCTGCTCAGCAAATACCAGTGGGACCAGCCGCACTCGCGGGCGCGGAGGGCCATCCCCAGGGCGGACAAGGAGGAGATCCTCATGCTTCACAACAAGCTGCGGGGCCAGGTGTCACCGCCCGCCTCCAACATGGAGTACATGGTGAGCACCAGGCCCAGGGCCGGCCCGGAGTCGGGGCTCGGGGCGGAGGGGCGGGGTCCAGGCCCCGGGGCTCCTGGCCAGAGAGGCTCCCCTGGCTGTGTTCTGGGTGCCTGGCTGCACCTCTCTGAGCTCAACCCCAGCTTCCTGCCCTCGGCTGTCCCCACAGGCCCTTCTGGAGCAGGGGGGTGATGAGGGTCAAGGGCTGGGCTCTGGTGAGTCCGACCCCAGCTCTGCTTCCTCCTTACCGAGTGACCTCAACATCTCCTTAACTGGGCTGAGCCTCAGCGTTCACTTGACAGTTGGCTGGCATGCCTGTTGCACGCCCAGCACAGACGTTCAGCCCTGGGGCTGTGCTGGTACTATGGTTTCCGTGCAGCTTGGCCTCCACCCCACTCTTCAGGTGCTCCCTCCGTCCAAACGGTGAGGGGCGGCTGAGTCTGTGAGCAGTGGGGCATTCTGCCTGGAGGAGGAGGCCAAGAAGGGATGGTGGAGGGTCCCCTGTACCTCGAGAGAAGCCCCCACACTTAGGAACAGACGTGCCCGTCCCCAGCCCCACCCTCGCTCATGTGTATCCATGTCCGGTTTTCTCGGCCCCATGAAGTGGGCACCGTGGTTCCCCCCAGTTTTATAGACTGGCCCGGGATCACACAGCTGGCAGAGGCAGAGGTGGATTCCGACCTGGATCTGGCTGAGTCCAGGACCCATGCTCTCGTTCACCTGTCCATGCTCAGTCTGAACTCCACCCCGCTACCCCCCTAGGTACCCGGGGCTCTTTCTCCAGCCGTTTCCATCCTCCCTGCCCATGCTGTTCTCACCTTGATTAGCGGGACAGCCTCAGCCCCGGAGGGGGACTCGCCTCCCATCTTGCCCTCTGAATCCTGGCATCACGTTATAATTCCTCAATCTTCACTCTTCCAGCCTTTCTCCTGGCAAGAGCCTCAAGGGCCCTCTGTGCTTCTTACCTGGCACCCAAGGCCTCCTGTCAGGAGCCCTGGTCTGTCTGGTTAGCTTGTTTCCCTTCCTCCTCTGTGGCCAGAGAGGTCTCAGGGTGCTGTATGTACAGCCCCCTCTGCACCCCAGGCGTCTGCACCCCATCACTCCCGTGTCCAGTTCCGTGCAACCTGGGCCCTGGCCCCTCTCCTTCCTCTGGACTCAGCTGCCGCTTTCTGTGTTGATCACGCTCCAACTTCAGTCACCCTCACGGTCGGGCACCTGCCTGTGTGGCTGTGGACCCCTCTGCATTGCTGTGCCCGACAAGGGGCCCGTCACTGGCCGAGGGATGAGTGGATGCCATCCTGGGCAGAGCCTGAGCAAGGCTGTCCCCTGGGGACTCCTTATGAAACCATTTCTTTTTTTTCTCTCAAGAAAATGGTCTAGGGGTTTGTTCTAAAGGGGCTGTGCTAATTTTAGGAGGCAGAGTGGGCACCCTTTCAAAATGTTAATGCGCGGGGCAGCCATGCAGAGCTTTTTAGGGTTAAAGATGGAAAGAATTAGGGTAGGTTTGTTTTTAGGCTCCCCCCTCCCCCTGCCAGCATCCTTGCCTGCCAGCGCCCATCCACCCAACAACAGGCGGCACTGATTGGAGAGAGTGTCTCAGATCCATGGCTTCCTGCTCAGCCCCGCTTCCTGGGGCTTTGAGCCACAGCCCTCTGAAACAGGCTTATCCCAAGAGGTGGACTGTAAAACCCCACAGAGTTAAGACACCCTGTTTTGAGGTTTTATGAGTGGACAGGCTCTGGAACCAGCCTGTCTGGGTTTAGAACTTGCCCCTGGATGTTGAGGAGTGCAGTTAATCTTGGCCAGAAGATGCAGGACCAGAGATGGGGGGAAGGGGTGGCTTTGTGCTGGGGTCCCGTGGTTGGTGAACCAGTCTCCTGGAACGTCCCAGGGCCCTCCCTGTACAGGCTGTCAGCGAGCACCTGTTGTGTGCGGGGCTGGGCCTCCCCAGGGCAAGGGGACAGCCCCTGCCTGCCTGGGAGACTCTGGGAGGGGGCAGGGCAGCTGCTGGCTCACAGCCCGAGGGCTGCTGGGCGTCAGTTTCTCGAAACAGGGAAGTAGTCCCACCAAGTGGTCCTGCTCACCTGGTTCACTGTGTTCTCTTCCGGGGAGTTATGTATGCACCCTGGGCTGGCTGGGAGGGGAGCAGGTGGCAGATTCTTTGTCCCAGACCCTGACTCAGGGTGGGCTTTGCTGGAGGGGAGCAGGACGGGGTGAGTTGAAGGCATTTCTTGCTACTTAGATAAAAAAAATCTCTCTATGTGTGTGTGTATGTGTGTGTGTGTGTATATAGGGTTATATATAGGCTTCCCAGGTGGCACTGGTGGTAAAGAACCTGCCTGCCAATGCAGGAAATATAAGAGATGTGAGTTTGACCCCTGGGTCAGGAAGATCTCCTGGAGGAGGACATGGCAACCCACTCCATTATTCTTGCCTAGAGAATCCCCATGGACAGAGGAGTCTGGCAGGCTACAGTCCATAGGGTCACGAAGAGTTGGACATGACTGAAGTGATTTAGCATGTCTGTGCATAAAGAAATATATATGTATATATATATGCTGCTGCTGCTGCTAAGTCGCTTCAGTCGTATCCGACTCTGTGCGACCCCATGGACGGCAGCTCACCAGGCTCCACCGTCCCTAGGATTCTCCAGTCAAGAATACTGGAGTGGGTTGCCATTTCCTTCTCCAGTGCATGAAAGGGAAAAGTGAAAGTGAAGTCGCTCAGTCGTGTCCGACTCTTAGCGACCCCATGGACTGTAGCCTACCAGGCTCCTCCATCCATGGGATTTTCCAGGCAAGAGTACTGGAGTGGGGTGCCATTGCCTTCTCCAATGTATATATATATAAAATGGTAAAATATACACAATGTAAAACTTACCATTTCAACCATTTTAAAATGCATCATTTAGTGGCATTAGGTACCTTCACACCATTGTACAGCCATGACCACTATCCATCTCCAGGTTATTCATCCTCCCGTTTCACAGATGAGGAGACTGAGGTTGAGAGGAGGGACTTGCCAGGGTCCCCGACAAGTTACAGGATGAGCAGGAGCTCTGAGCATCCAGGCTCCTCCAGGTTCTTTGCTGACCAGAGACCATCGAAATGCTCTCGGAGTCCTTGAGTCCAGTGTCGCAGAAGCTGAAGTGACCTTAGGGTTGTCCTGGGGCCCAAGCTGGGGGTGTCTGTGCAGTTTGAGTTCTTCCACCCAACCCTGACCCTACCTCCTGGTGCCCATTTCTCGACCCCTGCAGACTTGGGATGAAGAGCTGGAGAAGTCGGCGGCGGCCTGGGCCCAGGAATGCATCTGGGAGCATGGGCCCACTGGCCTGCTGGTGTCCATCGGGCAGAACCTGGCTGTGCACTGGGGCAGGTGAGAACCACTGTGGCCCCCTACTTGTGACCTGGGGTCTCACTCACTCTGCTGGACCTCTGAGCATCTGTTAATGTCACCCACCGACCTTCACCCAGGTCAACTGGGCCATATACCTGAGCACCCAAGCCGTCTGGGGGCCCCTCCCGGGCTGAGGGCTGGTTTCCTTAGAGGAAGTGGGGAAGATGTCTCCTGACAGATTAAGACTCGCTGACCATGTGCTACGCACACGAGTTCTCCGAGTAGGGGCCCAGGAGTCGCCAGGGTCCCAGGGTCTGCTTCCATTTTGCCCCATTCATTGAAAAATTGGTATGGATTGGACAGAGCCCCTGAAAACACAGGGCAGGGTTTGTTGGCCTTCAGACCCACCATATCCAGTTTCTGGGCTCAGATTTTTACGGGACCCCAAGTCCCAGCACTCTCCTTTAGCCAGGGTTATTCCTGGCAGGACCTGGGCAAGGGGTCATCACGGGGCTAGAGGCCTGGCTTCGTGGAGGCATAGCAACCCAGTGTTGTTTTCTGCTTTTTATCCAGTCAGTCTTATGACAGCATTACCAGAAAATGTCTAAGAGGAACCCAACCCATGGATCCGCTGACCTGGTCAGCTCTTTCTGTGTTTCTGCGCTCCTGGGCTGCATCTGCCCGACATATTTTCGCATAGTTGTAACCGTGGCCAGGACAGCTATTGATTTTTTTTCCCTTCTTATACAACATCAAACAGTTTTCTAGCACATACTTGTCATGGTTATCACATCTTAAAGGCTGCCTGTGAGCCATCAGGTTGACAGACCAGAATTTAGCCATTCTATTCTTGTAAGTGGGTTTTGTTTTTTTCTTTTTCCCTCTTGGCTCGTTTGAATGATTTCATTAGGAAAACTCTGAGGAGTAGGATTGATGGGTCCAGGGCACAAAGGCTGTCCCCTTTCTGGATCAATATTGCTGACTCACTTTCCAGAGGAGCCCCTCATCTGAAAGCCCCTCAGCAGCCGAATGTTTTCTTTCTAAAACTGGCCCAGCCTGGCAGCAAGGCTTGCGGGACATGGACAGACGGGATGGTGGGTACCCTGTGGCCCCGGAGCTCTGTCTCTGTCTGTGTGTCCTTCTCTGAGCTGGCCCCAAGCAGAGAGGCGCTTTCCCTGGCCAGGGCACTGACTGCCACCATTGCCTGAGTCCTGATGGTAATTATTACAAGACCACTGACTGCCATGCTCCCCACGGTGTCCTCAGAAGTGCCTAGTCCACCCCCCCGCCCACATCTGTTCTGTTTATTGAAACCACTTTGTCTACACTGGCTGGTGACAGTGACCAAGGCTTGCATCTGGTTTATTTTCTTTCCTGATGCCAGCCTGGCAGACGGGGCTGAAGAGAGGTCCAGTGGTCACCAACAAGAGGTGGGGAGGGTCTTCTAAGTGCTGGGGGGGAGGGGAGGGCTCAGGTGATAGGATCCCAAATGGGAGCTTGGAGCAAGGTTTGCCCCCCTTTGGTTTTTTCTTACGCAGTAATATCTGTGAAATACGGGATTCAGGGGCTGCATATATTTCCCCAAATGTATATGAAAAAATATGTGATTATTGGTATAAAAAAGTATTCACTGGGGCCAGATACAGGTTTCCCATGCACACAGGTGGTGTGTGGGTCACTCAGGCATACTCCTGGACTCTGAAGGAGGCCAGTTAGGGTTTTAAGCACGTCTAACAGGCACCAGGTGGGATGTGGGGCTGTTGGCCTGAAGGAGCCCCCGACTCCAGCTCCACCATGGGTGGGGTGCTGCCAGAGGGGTCTCTGTTGTTGTGTGCATGTGGTGGCCGGAACTGAACAAGCTTATCCTCCCCTGCAGATATCGCTCCCCTGGCTTCCACGTGCAGTCCTGGTACGATGAGGTGAAGGACTACACCTACCCCTACCCCCACGAGTGCAACCCTTGGTGTCCGGAGCGGTGCTCTGGGCCCATGTGCACCCACTACACCCAGGTAAGGCTACAAGGTCGGGTGTGGCCTCAGCCTGGCACCCCCCAGAACTGTGGGGCTCTCCTCTCATCAGAGAACCTCTGTTCTATCATTGCCTTAATTTTTTTCCTCTAATTCAGTCCTACTCAAAGTAAAACTGGTGGGCCGAGCTGTTTGTGGCTGGCTCACAAATATGGAAACTGAGAAGAAGCACTAGAAGCTTGTACACTACTGGGGCATTTTCCTTACTTTTGTTTTGTTCACTTTTCTGTTTTTGTTTTGAACAAACATCTGGATCTTTCATGGGCTAGGGGAAGAATTTGGGCCTTCACCCCTTTACCACACACCCCTTTACTGTGGGCAGATTATGTCATCCTGGTCATTTTCCCCTTGAGCTTTGATGTATGTATGTCATCTTTTCAGATAGTTTGGGCCACAACCAACAAGATCGGCTGTGCCGTGAACACCTGCCGGAGGATGAACGTCTGGGGAGATGTTTGGGAGAATGCGGTCTACCTCGTCTGCAACTATTCTCCAAAGTAAGAACAAGTGACATGGTTTTATGGGTTGGGGTATGTTTGCTTGCCATGGAAGACCCAACTAGGACTGACTTAAGTGGTGAAATCTCTTTATTACTTCACATAACAAGGCATTCAGAGACTAGTGTATCTAGGTTAGCTTAATAGGTCAGCAATGTCAATGAGAACTTTCTGTCTTCTTGCAGTACGATCCTCTCCTCATGGTCATAAGAAGGCTGCAAAACATCAGGCACCAAGTCTTCCCAAACAGAAGGGGAGAGAACAGTAGAAAAGCATTCTCTCCTTCGGCTTTTATCTCCCCTGGCCCACTTTCTCCTTACGTCATTGGTCAGAACCAGACTACTCATGGACAAGGGGGAACAAGACTGCCCCAGTTGACTTTGACCAATGAACTTGTCCCAGTTGGCTTGGCAAATTGTCCTCTGGGACTACTTGAATAAGTCAGAAGCAGGAATAGCTGTTGGCTGGGCAACTAGTGGAGTCCACCATAGAGATTCTTTTTCTCTGAAAATATGCAGCAAAGAGCACTCTAGTAAATAGGTATTTTGCATCTTTATATTCCCCCTTCCAGAAGGGACCTCATCAAACCTTTCGGTCACAATCCCTCTTCGTCTTTACAGCATCCTGATGTCATCAATGTGTCACTTATCCCTTTACTCGTTCACCTCTGTTGCTCATGAGACAACTATGTGCTGATTCTTGGAGAACAGCTCACCCAGTTTACAGCCTGTGGTTTGCGCACTGGCCACGGGGCTGGCCGCCATCCTAGCACTGGGCCCTGCACGCAGTGGCCCTTAAGGCATGTTTTCTCAGTGACTGCATGAAGCAGGAATGACCTCATTTACTGGGTTGGGTCAGGAGTGGCCATGAGAAGGTGGGATGAAGAGGGAATCGCTGAGGTTGGGAGGAAAATAGAAACTCTCTGTAAACCATCCGGCATGCTAGTGGTAGCAGTGTCTCCACAGCCACAGAGATGAGGTTAGGGGTTGTGTCATTGATGGGAGGGACCAAGCCCCATGGAAGAGCAGTAAGCTGGTCAGAACTCCTGGAAGAGTGGCGGATGGGGAGTGAGGAACCATTCAATTTGACTGTGTATTAAAAAAAACAAAACACTAGAAGATCCTACTAGAAATACCACTTCCCCCTTATTTAGCTCCTATCCCTTTCTTAAAAAAATTAATATCCTATGTATAGTAAAATACACTAATCCTGAAAGTACAGCTGGTAAATTTTCACATGTATAAACATGTATTAGTCAGCACCGGCTGATGTAACAAAGTGGCTTCAGCAGCAGATTTCTCTCTCACAGCCCTGGAGGCCAGAAGTCCAGATCAGGGTCCAGCAGGGCTGGTTTCTGGTGAGGATTCTCTTCCTGGCTCACAGATGGCCACCTTCTCCCTGTGTTTCCACGTGGTGTTTCCTCAGTGTGTGCAGGGGGTGGAGGAGAGAGATAGAGGGGAAGTTGAGCTCTCTATGTCTCTTCCTATAAGGACACTAATCCTATCAGATCAGTGTCCCCACCCTTATGACCTCATTTAACCTCAGTCACCTCCTCTGAGGCCCCATCTCCAAATGGAGCTACCCTGGGAGTTAGGGTTTCAACATATGAGTTGGGGGGTGTGCACATACGTTCAGCCCATGCATCATGTATATAACATAGCACCCAGGCTGGAAGATGGGCTCCCAGGATGCCTGGCACCCAGCCCATGTCCACAATCACTAACTCTGAGAGTTACTGCTCCAGTCCTGTCGGAGGCATGGTTTGTCACTGAGGAAACGTGGAGCCTACGTATGCTGGCGAACTTAGCTGGGGAAGAGGAAGAGCCCATCTGGGGGCCCGAATGGTCTGAAGAACCTACTGAGCCCCACTCAGTGACAGGGCAGGTGCTAGGGCACCAGAGTCTGCCTGGTGATGGTCCATTTGTGGGGGTCATCCCAAAGCCCTCCATGAGTCCCGGCCAGCCTGCACGTGAGGCAGATGTGCTCAACAAAGCAGGGTCTGCAGCCTGCTAGGGGATGTTATTTTGCCCTCTGTAGGTACAGATTATGACAGCCCCTGCCCACCATCCCCATCCTGACACTCATGTGGCCCTGGGTGGTTCCATTCTGCTATTTTGTGCTGACCAGGAGTAAACAGTGTGTTTTCTGCGGTTTGTCCCTTGGCCAGCACTAATGGGACCCCTCCCTCCCTGGCCGCCCTGGACAGCCATCAGACCGTCACTCCATGAGGTTGCTGATTTAGCAAGCGCTCAGAGAGTGTGTCGCCGTCACCAGAGGCCAGCCCCGACGTGAGGCGTCCACACAGCCACCTCCTTCATCTCATGACCAGCCCCTGAGGTTACCCTGTACAGAGAAGGGGGCAGAGGTTCTGGTTGGCAGGGCTGGGTCCAGCCCTGGAGCCTGTTCCTCACGGCTCGGCCACCCTTGGCCCAAGAGTGGGGCCCTGCATCTTTTTCCTGAGAGGACAGCTAGATGACTGGGGCAACCATGAAGGAAGTTCCTAGAACAGATCACGGAGACTGGCCCCCAGTCACTCACTGCTCCAGCCTGTGCTGCCAAAGGCACCACTAGAAGAGCTTGGGAGTCCTGCTCACCACCCGCTACCCAGGCCCTAGAGAAGTCCCACCGAGTGGCCTCTGGTTTTCCTGCCCTGGAAGCTTAGAGGGAGGCGGATCGGCACCTGTGATGCCCAGAGGCACCTTGGTCCCAGCCCTGCGAGCAGAGTATGGTCAAAGCCTCTGAACCCCACAGGCTGAGTTCAAATCCCAGCCCTCACAATCACTCGCTGTGTGATGTTGGGCAAGTCACTTAACATCTCTGAGCCTGTTTCCTCTCCTGATAAAGGATTGAACTCTAGCACGTCCCTCCTAGGGTGTTGGAAGGATGGAGTGAGTGGGTGGGTGTGCGGTGAGAAGCCAGTAACCTCGAGGCCCTCCCTGAAACAGGCTGCCCATCACTCATTTGAGAAACAGCTTAAAAGGGAGGGTCCCAGCAGGTTCCCGTGTTGGCTTTGGGGCTGCAGGAGGGGGCGGTGCTGCCGGCGTTCAGAGCTGTGCGAGGGAGCAGTGTGGGTAGTTGGGGGCCACAGGACAAAGGATGAGAAGGAGAAGGATGCTTCATGGCTCCTGGCTAGATTATTCTGTAATTCTCTAGACGCTGTGCACAGAGGGGCACAGGGCAAGTGCCTGTCCCCCTCATACCTTCCTTCCTCCCTGACCATGTTGGGGCCCCAAGAGGGTCTCGAACAGAGAGAAGGGCGCCTGGGCCCTGGCATGGCAGCCCCGTGATGGTGTTTCTGGTCTGTCCTCAGGGGCAACTGGATCGGAGAAGCCCCCTACAGAACCGGCCGGCCTTGCTCCGAGTGCCCGCCCAAGTATGGTGGCGGCTGCGAGAACAACCTCTGTTACCGAGGTAGGAATCCACTTCAGAGCCCTCGGGGGCAGGCTTCCGCTCCCATCCCTGAGTTGGAGAGAGGCTGACGTGAAACAGGGAGGTTGGACAGTTAGGGGGAGAAATTGGCCCCTTCCACCCTTGCCCTCTTCTCCCCTCCTCCATCTCCAGACTCCAGCCCACGCTCCCCTCCTCCCTTCCCCGTCTCCAGACTCGGGGTTCAGGCCCAGCTCCCCGGGGGACCCAATTGCCCCTGGGACATTCCCCAGTGGGTGTCGCCCGTGGACGGGAGGCATCTTGCCCTCTTGGTGCTCAGACTTTGGTATAAAACAGAAAACAAATGAGGAATTTAAAGCAGCCGCGTGATGGATGGTCCAGGCCAGCTGTGGGCCGGGCAGGGGCCGCCCCTGCGGGCTGTCGGAGCCCCTCCTGCTCGTCCTTGTCCCCACCAGCCCCCCACCCACCCACATGTGCAGCTCATCTGGCCCTTACTCGTCATAAACATCTACGTTCCCCTCCCTGCTCAGCTCAGGCCCAGCCGGAGCTTTCAGGCCGTGTATTTTCCAGCGATGCCAGCATTTGTTTATTGCTGGCCACTCAGGGTGTTTCCATTTGCCCCGCTCCTGTAAATAATGCGCATTTTTCACGCCTGAAGTGCTCCTCACATTTTGGACTATTTCCTCCAACTCCGTCCCAGCCGAGGCGCTGACCGTGTGTCTGCGGTTGAGGTGTGTTTTTTCACGTGGCTGCGTCAACAGGTCCTGTGATGGCTGAGAGGGGCCTTTCAGGAGGGTTGGCACGGGCAGGAGGCAGTGGCCCTTCCCTGCCAGGGGTTCGTGGGGCCAGCCCAGTGGGCTCCAGGGTGAAGAGTGGAGTTCCAGCCCTCTCGGGCCGGTTATTCCCTGCTAATTCTGCCCACTGCAGCGGGGCGGTGTGGCGGGGGGGTCCTCTGGGGGAAGAAGCAAAGGTCTGACAGTTCGGTCAGTGTGGCCCAGTCCGTGTGGTCTCCTGGGTCGTGACTTATGTGTGGGTAGCTAAGTCTCTGGGGAAAGCGGGGCTCAACCCAGAGTCCGGACATGAGACTTCCGGCTCTGGATCTGGGTGATCTGAGGCTCTCTGCCCAGCAGCAAAATGGGCCTGGTGACTCCATCTGTGACGCATCTCAAGCTAAGATGAGCGAGTCAGTGCATTTGGTGTGAACATCCTGAGTGCCTGCTGTGTGCCAGGATGTTGCTAGGTGATAGGGTGGGGTGACTATGGGGACCAGTCCTGGCCCTGCCCTGGGGAACCTGACGTCCAGTGGGGCCATCACCCCTTTCAAGGCATGATACAGGTGCCTCGGGGCTGTAGCAGGAGCCTCCACCGTGGGCCGGGTCAGGGAGGGCCTCCCGAGCAGGCAGCTGTTGAGGAAGACTGAGCCTGGTAATGAGAGAAGGGAAGGGTGTGTCCAGCAGGGAACAGCATGTGTCATGGCACGGTGCACCGGTCCTAGCAGTGCCCGCCACACGGTAGGGGACCACAAGCATTTGTTAGGTGGAGTTTCTCCTGCTCCCCTTCTTCACTGTCTTTGAGACGGGGTCCCCATGCCCATCCTTAGTGAAATATTTCCATGCAGTCCCACTCCAATACCTGGATTCCTGGGACAAGCATGGGTTTTAGAGTCTAGTACACCTGCTTGAGTGCTCACAACCCTGCACGTTCCAGCAGGGGGACCCCGGCAGGTCACTTCATCAATCTGAGCCTCAGTCTTCCTATGTGAAAATGGGGTGACGTGTCAGCCCCAGGGGTAATGGGAGGGCTGAGAAGGCAAGCTGACATTCGAAGCATGTCAGGCTCCAAGTCCCCATTCAGGCGGGTCCTGTGGCTGCTATCTGGTCACCCAGAGGGACAAGTCCCCTCTCAGATCCTGAGGGCTGATTTGGGGACCGTGAGGGAGGGCAGACCCCTGAGGGTACCCCCTCAGGTCTCCTGTTGGGGGGCTCCATGTGTGCATGAGGCAGGCAGAGGGGGCATGTCTGCACTCCGGGCCGGGTATGCCAGGCAAACTGCTTGCCTTCTCTGAGCCTCAGTTTTCCCATCTGTAAGAGTGATGACATCCTCTCCTGCAGGTAGTTTGCTGGGAGGATGCGGTGAGGAAGGTGTGAGTTACTAGGACAGCAGTCTGCACATAGTCAGCACTTTATGGACCCAGCCCATTACTGTCTTGGAGAAGTCGAGGTGGGGATGTATGACCTCACTCCTCACCTGGCATGGAGTTCTTCACCTCAGGGGTTAGTGGGGGCCCTCTAGCAGTCTGGGGGCCCCATCCATCTCAGGATCCTGGCACATGCCTTCTTTTCTTGGAAAACACAACTGTGGTGTCACACCTCCTCTAGGAAGACTTCCCTGATTTCACAGCCAGGCCGCTCACTTGCCTCCACGCTCTTACTGCACTCAAACTCTCCATGAACTTGAATCACCTGTAGTTACAACTGCTGGTTCACTCCAGGGCCTCCAGGGGCACCTAGCAGGTGTGTTCTGCATGTTGTCTGAATAAATACACCCCCAAAGTCCACAGAGGGTCCTTGTCAGAGAACAAATGTACACAAAGACAGCCTAGATGCTGGTTAACCCACCAATGAAGGCTCTTGGACTTGCTTCTTTATTTTTGGTGGAAAATACCCAACTTCACTTGGCGGGCATCCTGATTTCCTTAGCTAACCATGCAGAAAGTCTCCTCTAAAGCGGCTTATCTGCATAAGCTACTTAATAAGCGTTTATTGAGGTGCCTGGCAAAGCCTTGACCTCTTAATGGAGATGGAGCAGGGATAAGGATAAACCGTAAGAAGCGTTCCCACCCCTCCAGCCTGTCCCTGTGTGGCAATGAAAGGTGTGGGATTCAGGGAAAGGGATCTGACTCTCAGCTGTGTGATCTTGGGCAGGTCACATAGCCTCTCTGAGCCTCAGTTTTCCCATCTGTGAAATGGGGCTGTTCACGCCTCCCAGGGCAATGAGAGGATGACACGAGAACTTGACATTAGCTATGAGCTTTGCCCACACTTATAGAACCAGGTGGAGTCTGCAGAATGACGTAGAAATGCTTGGTGTCCCAGGACCCCTGGTCCGGAGCTGGACGGTGCACACAGTAACCTTGGCGTGAACTCGGGCACGGAATTTCCCCAGGCCTGTGCTGGTCCACTCAGGGGATCTTAATTAGGATGTGCTCAAATACAGCCCGTCCTCTGGGTAAGCATTCCACTTTTCATGTGTGTGTCTGAGGGTGAGGACTGTCTGCCCATTTTCTTAAATAGTGAGCCCTCAAAATGCTTTAGGCTGCTCTACCCAACTATATTCAGCTAAATAAAGCCACGATTATGAGGTATAAAAATCCTAAAGGCCAGTGGAAGAAAACCCAGCTTATTCCAGAGACAGCTCTGGCTTTCAGTGAAGGACAAGCCTGAATAGCCACATTGATGGGAAGACAGACCAGAGACCGCTGCTGGGTTCCAAGTGCTGTTTGCAAACCCAGCGTCTTCGTAAAGATTTTGCCTATAGAGTTTAGCTACAGATGATGTTTTCCACATTCCCCTTCCTGATATCTTTAAACTTTGCTGGGACTATTTTTTTCCCTCCAAAGAGTTCAAAGATAGACTTCATTGTGAGGAGTTGGGGGAGGTGAGTGTTGAGCAACTGCTGTGTGCTGGAGCTTGTTGTAGAGTGGGGTGTGAAGCAGGCTGGCTGCTGCCTCAGGGAGTTTCCAGCTGGTGGGGGAGGCAGGTGGTGGTGAGCGTGTCATCCAGGAGCCATACGTGGAGGTCCACGAGCTCTGGTAATGAATTTGGGACTCAGGATTGACGTTCTCCTTTGGCTTCAATCCTGTCCCTCCTCCTCTTGGGTTCCCCTGGGGTGGTGGTTGTGCAGTGATGAGTCAGCCAGTGAAATGGCTGCAGAGTATCCTATCAAAAAGCATCCAGAGAAGATCTCTTGAAGAGATCTTGAAGTCGCCCTTCAATTGAATGGCTTATGTCAACACAAAACAGTTGGTCTGCCCTTCAGAGAAGAGATGTTGTCACCCTTAAGGAGAAATGGGGATAAGGCTGGGAATTGGTGGACACTTGATGGGACTTGAGTTTTAATCCATTGACACAAAGAGGCCTGCAAGGGCCCCATTCCTGCTCCTTGAACTCCTTCTTATCGAAGCACATTTGTTGTCTTTTCTCATTGGAGAAGCTTAGAAGGCAGGGATTTCCAACTCTGGTTCACAACAGGCTTGGCAGGTCCCCCAGCAGACATGCTCCAGTTCATGTTTGATGAGGGCGCACGAGCAATACTTTGCTTTGCTTTGCTTTTGCTGGAGTGTAAGGCTTGGTATCCAAGTGGCCTGATTACAGGTCACGGTGGCTTTCACGATGAGAACTGATGCTTAATAAATGCAATTTGTTTGGTGCATTAGAAAGTTTTGAAACATGAAGGTTGTAGTCATGTTTGGAGAAATAACCATATTTGGTTGGGGAAAAGATTGGGAGCCAGTGAACTAAATATTTTTAACCAAGAGTTGGGTCTTTGGCTCTTTCTAGGTGATGGTTCCAATGTTGCTGGGTTTCAGAACTGCAGTGCAGAGAAAGGTTAAGTGATCTTGGCCTTCGGGGATGGGGAATGGAGCAGAACGTGCAGGTGGTAAAGGGCAATGGGTCCAAGAGCGTCGACACGGGTCTTCTTGCACCCCAATGGCCTGTATCTAGGAGGACCCCTCCCTCAGTGAGAATCTAGGGCAGAGGGACCTCGGGGAGACAGCTGCAGTTTAGGGTCAGAGGATGAGGTGGCTTCCTGAAGCTGCTTCCTTGGGTAAGCAGTGGTGAGTAGGCAGAGACGGGACAAGAAATCATTCTGACCATCCAGGGGTGGGTGCTGGGGCCTTCTAACCTCCGGTCAGCCCAGCTGCTCTTGGGTTCCAAATCAAGCACAGTGAGCAGAGAGCCATGCATTGCCCTTGGCTGGGAGAATCCCACCTGGCCAGTTGGCCCTGAAGCGGAACTTTCTCTTTGCTGCTGAAATGACACTTTGTAAAAGCAAACCTCAAACTAGCTTCCTCTCCAGATGGCTTTTTTACTTCTTCCCAAGTGCATTTCGTTTGGATCCCAGCATGTTGCTTTTCTCTCCCCTCTTCACTATTAAGAGACTTACGGCCAGAAACCTGAAACGGACGACATGAACGAGGTGGAAACGGCCCCCATTCCTGATGAGAAGCACGTCTGGGTCTCACCGAAGGTGATCAAACCCACGAAGCCCAAGAAAGACTCTCCCGTGAACTACATGAGTGAGTGGGGCTCTGCCCTGCTGGCCGCCTCTGGAGGGGGCAGTTTTCCTTGGGGTGGACGGAGTAGGGGAGCCAGTGGGTTGAGAGGTCTCCAAGTTGACAAATAGCGGGGACCAGAGTGGGGTGTAGCTTGCAAAAGCACAACCTGAAGAGGTTTCTAAAAAATGATATTTTAAAATAATTTCAAAAGAAGCATTATAGGAGCCGTGCTTGGGTGGCCTTTTCCCCCCACACAGTTATTTTAAGGTTAGACCTCTTATCCTGTCAAAGAGGACCAGGGCTGAGATCGGGTTCCTGTTGGGGTGCCCACCTCCCAAAGGAAGAGTGAGCATGCAGCGTGGGGCCCGGCTCCCAGGGCCACCATGCACATGCGTCCTGTGACTTGGACCTGCCTCTTTGACGCTCCATGTGCTCATCTGTAAAGTAGGAGCCCTGATGCCTCTTGTTAGCACTGTTTTAGTTCAGAGACACGGGTGTGTGCATTTCCTGTGTCCATATTTTAGGAGAGGCATTGTGTTCTTGACAGAGAAGAACTGAAGCAGTCACTAAGGAGCTAGGCTATGAATTCTAGACCTGGGCTGCGTGTTCTCATCTGTCCCTCTTCACCCATGTCCTTGCGGGAGCTGCTGCAGCTCGGTCAGGTCGCTGTGAGGATTCTTTACAGTCACATGGGTCCCCCAGTGTCAGCTGTACTGTGAGGTCGTCAGGACATTGCCTCCAACAGCTCCGTTAAGGGAGGAAGTTGGCTGTTTCCCCAGAGACTTTCGGAGGTCCCCAGATGCCATGTTCTCATGCTCACCTCTGGTCTCCCAAGACCCTTCACCTCCTGGGGCTCGCTTCTCTCTGCCTTGTCTGGCCAGGCTCCGATTCCCCCCTCCCCGACTTGGGTCACCTGAGTATGTGGCACCTTTACTGAAGTCTGGGGGCTCTAGAGGGCATTTTCTTATAGACACAGCACCAGGTGTGGCTTCTCTGCCTGCCAGTGTCTCTGTTTTCCCTGCAGACTCTCACACAGCACACAGCAGGAGGCCGGCTCACGCCCATCTTTCTCAGAAAGCCTTGGCCATTTTGTCAGTTGCCCTCCTGCCGCCCCCACCCAGCCGGTGTCCTCGTGGGCCTTCAGTTATCTCTCCCCTGGACTTCCCACCTGTTTAGTCAGCCCGTAGCTCTCTGTGACCAGGAAATACCCTGAGGTCCTTGTCTGTCCAGAGGTTCCAAACTCTTTCATTATTGTTTTATTTTTCCATAATGTAAAATTACAAAATAATACGTGTCTTTCTGTCAAACTATAACACTTCTCCAAGATTCTGATATGTCCCTATAAAATAAACCGAAAGGAAAACTTGGCAAAGTCCTCTTGGCTGTGGGGGAGATGACACTGGGGAGAATGGCTGGGTCGCTGCTTCTCGAGCTGCACAAGGCTTGCCCTCCGGGCCCTGTGAAGCTGAGGGGAACTCGGTGTACTAGGCTGCCTTCCAAGGCTGGTTCACTTTCTCATCAAGGCTCAGAGAAACTCCTGGAGGTGGATGCTGTACCCATCCCCGTTAATAAGTGGGATTTGAACCTCTGAGAGGGGAGGTAAGTGTCCAAGGTGACAGTGCTACTAGAAAGAGGAGCCGGGATTCAAACCTCCACCCTGCACCTGCAGCCAGCGGGCGACGCTTCTGCCCTAGTTATGATGAGGATTCCAGGATGTTCCAGAAAGTTCCTCAGGGTGGGGATGGGATCTGCTAGCTCAGACTCATCCTCCCGTTTCTTGCCGTGACAAGTGTTTCTGCATTCCTCTCCTAGCCCAAGTTGTCAAGTGTGACACCAAGATGAAGGACAAGTGTAAAGGGTCCACATGCAACAGGTAAGGGCTGGCCCCTCCCTCTCCCACCACGTGCAGCCCTTAGACACACCCACTCTGGGTCAGGGGTCCCTTCATGACCTGTCGGCTGATCTGCTGTGGAAATGCCAGATGTGCTATCGACAGGGAGATCCTGAACAATGTTTTGGTGCAGGTCGGCGCTCCCTTCCACCCTCTGCGTGAAGGGGTCCCAGAGTGGCCCAGAGCTCTGGGCTGCGGCAGCGTCAGGGCAAGTGTGGCGGTGGCTGGGTCCAGCATGGCTGCTGTGGAGTCCCAGTCGGCCTGCTTCCCCAGGGCCCCACCAGACGGGGAGCGGTCAGCATCTCCCCCAGAGTGGAATGAATTAATCTAACCAATGGAGTTGCTTGGTATCATCCATTTCGGATGTTGAAAAACATCTGCCAAGAAGAACAAGCTTGGTTTTGGCAACATAGCTTCTGGGCTGCTCCTTCTGGCAGCGAATGGCCAACAGGCAGCGGCCACATGCAGACCCTTAGGTTCACGGCAGGAAAACCGTGTCATTGGTGGAGGGGCCCTTGCTCTTCTTCCTATAGGTCCTGGCATCCATTAATCTAAAGCTGAATCGTGTTATTTAAAGCACATGCTCAAAAGAGAAGGTGTATCATATTACCTGAAAGAGAGGGTCCTATTTTACACCACGGGGACGTGGAGTCAAGTTTGTCAGGAGAATGCTCCGCTCGCCTTTGGCGGGAGTGTCCTGGGACAGAGAGCAGCTAGGATCAGATGTTCAAGGGGCTCACACTTTGTCCCACCAGCCTTGGTGATGGGCCAGCAAATACCACGAAAGTAGAACCAGGCAGTTTGGTGGTGAGACGAGCAAGAGGTGGCAGGGAGGGTGGTGGAGTAACCATCTGCCCCCACCTTGCACGTCGTCCCAGAGAGGTCTTCACCCTGCAGACTCCTGGGTCTGGGATGCCCAGAAGGCTCCCGAGCTGCCCAGCAGTGGTGCCGTGTCTTTCCAAACTGCTGACTTGTAACGAGAGCATCACACCTGAGTAGTCAGTGGGAAAAGATGACAAGGTTTGGAGAACATTCGTTGTCAGACAGCATCAAAAGAGTTTCAGGATCGAAGGTAGGCGGAGCACGAAGAAGGCAGGCGTCTGTCCACATGAAGCCTCTTAGATGCCTCCTGTCAAGAAATGGAGCTCAGCCCACGTGTAACCCCCTGAACTCCCATGGTGCCCTTCCTGGATGCCGTCCTACCACCTGGCACGTCAGTTTTCTGTACATGGCACTTTTGCAACAATATTTACTGGAATGTTTTTTCTGACTTTAAAGGATATCCTTGTTCATTGTAATTCAGGAAAACAACCATCAAAACAAGTATAAACAAAATAAGTGTCCTAGAATCTCATTAGTGTCAGTAATAATTTGATGTCGTTCTTTCCAACCTTTGTTCTGTGCTCTGATTAGGTTTCACTTAAGATTTCCAAAGTCAATAACTGTTCCTCAAAAACTTCATTTCTAGTGGCCGTATAGTACACTGACATTTGGCCACACAGAAATACATTTGGCTATTCCTTTGACACCCGCTGACTTGCTTCCAGTTTTCCCCAGTTATAAATGGTTGGAATAACATGGATGTCTGACTTTCTGACTTTTTGCTTGGGAGATTCAAGAATCAAGGGATATAAATTAAAAAAAATTTTTTAATTGAAGTATAGTTAATTTACAATGTTGTGTTAGATTCAGGTATATAGCAAAGTGATTCAGTTATACACATATATACTCTTTTTCAGATTCTTTTCTATTTTAGATTATTATAAGATACTGCATATAATCTGTATATACAATATATAGTAGATCTTTGTTGGTTATCTATTTTATATATAGTAGTGTGTATATATTAATCCCAAACTCCTAATTTATCCCTTCCCCAACTTCACCCTTTTGTATTCCTAAATTTTCTACGTCTGTGAGTCTGTTTCTGTTTTATAAATAAGTTCATTTGTATCTTTTTTTAGATTCCACACATAAGTGATATCATATATTTGTCTTTCTCTGACTTCACTTAGAATGGTAATCTCTAGATCCATCCATGTTGCTGCAAATGGAATTATTTTATTTTTATGGCTGAGTAATATTCCATGGTATATATGTACCATCTTTTTTATCCATCTATCTGTTGATGGACCCTTAGGTTATTTCCATGTGAATATTGTGAATATTGCTGGCATGACCATTGGGGTACATGTGTCTTTTCGAATTAGAATTTTTCATCTTTTGGGGATATATGCCCAGGAGTGGGATTGCTGGATCACTTGGTAGTTCTGTTTTTAGGGAACCTCCATCCTATTCTCCATAGTAACTACACCAACTTGCATTCCCACCAAGAGTGTAGGAGGCCTCCCTTTTCTCCACACCTCTCCAGCATTTGTTATTTGTAAACTTTTTAGTGATGGGTGGTACCTCATTGTGGTTTTAATGTGCATTTTTCTATTAGCAACGTTGAGGATCTTTTCATATCCCTGTTGGCCATCTGGCTGTCTTCTTTGGAGAATTGTCTATTTAGATCTGCTCATTTGGGGGGCTTTCTGATTGGATTATTTGTTCTTTTTTATATTAAGCTGTATGAGTTTATATATTTTGGAAATTAATTGCTTGTGGGTCACTTCATTTGCAAATGTTTTCTCCCAGTTTGTAGGTTGTTTTTCTTCATTTTGTTTATGGTTTAAGGGACATGAATTGTTAAGGCTTTCTGGAAAGATTAATTGATATTTGTTTGTGAGCATGATCACCATCATTGAATTTTATTCTATTAAAACACCCTTGTAGTTTGACACCTGGAACTTTTAGTCTGCACATCTTTGATGATTGGTATCTGAGGAATTTTTTAGTGCCTTTAGAGCTACTTGTCTTTCCTCTGGACAAGCCATTTGTCCATCTGTTCATAGAAACGTCCATCTATTTGACTTGAATATGAAGCACATGAAAATGGTCTTTAAAGAGGCCAAGTTGAATCTGTAATTGTGTCCATGTGTCTATACACTTCAGCCTGGGTAAATTGTGACTTACTCCCAAACAATGTATGCTAGATCACCAACACTTTTCTATATGTAATAATAGCTATTGAAGGGGAATAAAAACAATAAATTCATGGTGAGGTTTTATCAATGTATTTTATTCAACTTATGAAAATCATCTTCTTTCTTCCCCATCAGGTACCAGTGCCCAGCAGGCTGCCTGCACAGTGGAGCAAAGATCTTTGGGACTCTCTTTTATGAAAGCGTAAGTATGGCCAGAGCTTCTTTAAATGGCTGGCGTGGACTCCTGTCTCTGTGTTAAAAGCACGTGGCTGGTTTTCAGGTGAACAGATTTTCTTTCTGCTCACTAGTCAAACCCCTCTCTTTGTAGAGCTAATCCATGCCTATTTCTGGGGTCACAGATTTGTGAAGCCACTTTCGGGAGTAGGGGCTGACCCCCAAGCTGACCAGTCTCTATGTTAGCCCCAGCGTTAATATGCTCCACTGGAGGGGGAGAAAGGGCTGTTTGTCACTGTTCTTAGTTTGTAAAGCAACACAGATGAGTTCTTAAAGATAAGCAACCCCAGAAACAAAGACGTGTTATAGAACGAGGTCGGAGTCAGCAGTGGGGTAAGCCTTGGCCCGGCTTTTTGGCTTTTTGTGGGTTGAGGACAGACATCTTGGGTGTTCTTGGAAATGATCGCTGACAAAGGTGAATTCAGATGTACTTACCTTCCGGCCCCGCCCTGCAGGCGTCCAGCATCTGCCGGGCCGCCATTCACTACGGGATCCTGGATGACAAGGGAGGCTTGGTGGACGTCACCAGGAACGGGAAGGTCCCCTTTTTTGTCAAGTCAGAGAGAAACGGCGTGCAGTCTCTGAGGTAAATATTCTGTGATCAGGGCTCCTGAAAACTTCTTTTCTGATTGTGAGAGTATTGTTGAAAACTTGGGAAGTTCTGGACCGTATAAAGAAGCCGGAAAAAAAAAAAAAAAAAAGCCGGAAAAAATAAAGATGACAATACTGTAACTCAGAAGTCACCCCTATAGGATGTTTAGCATATTTTATTCCACTGGATTTCTGTGTGTATGTTTAATATGTTGAGTTTTTTGTTTGTTTGTTTTGAGTTTGTTTGCTTGTTTTTGTAGCTTTTAGGAAAGTTTATTCCATATTTGAAAGTTAATACTACTCTTAATTATGAAATAGCCATTAAGATATAGAAAAACAAATACGGAAATATTGACCCCTTCTTTCCCACTGCTCAAGATAGTCTAGGTACACAACCTTCAAAAACGTACAGTCTTGCAGTCTGACGTGAGTTCTGAATCCTGCTTTTTCTCCCTTCCTTGTCACTGAGACCTTTTCAGACACCTCAGTAATGACTGATGGTATCTTTGAATTTGCAGGCTAATTCTTCACTGGCATTCCCTACATACCCCCCTACCCTGGAGAATGAAGCTTTTCATTTTTTAATATACCTACTTGCGTTTGCAAGATGCTTTTCACATAAAGTATGTGGATGGATCACAAGGCAGACCATCCTTGCCGTCCTGACTTTTGGGGGATGGAGGGGGCATGAAGACCAGCAGGAGGCCGTGTCTTGATCTGTCCATGGCATCTGAGGCATAAGGTGACCAGGAGCAGGTGGAACCCACTGCAGGCTCTGGGTTCAAACGGACCCGGCTCTGCCTCCTCCCCGTCTGTGACTTGGGCTGGCTTCTTCATCCCTTCTGGCTGGCAGTGCCCTGATATTTAAATGGGGGCCATGGTAGGACCTGAGGCTGACACCCAGCTAACCCACCACAGGGCAGCGTGTCAGGGACCCCTGTCAATGCTCACCCCAGGGTGTGCGGCAGGAAGGCGCTCAGCAGACGCTTCTGTGATTGTTACAAGGTGGTATGTCCATGTCCGTTCTAAACAGTGAGGCCACTTAGAACATTTCAGAAACTATGTGAGTCATTCTGCTTGGAAAGGCCTGGTTCTTTATCTTCAGGCAGTGTTGCAATATTGCTTGTTCTGTCATAGCTGGGGATTTGGGGGTTATGTAAACAAAACAAAACAAAAAAGAACAAGGAAGTTTAAATGAAAAGCAAGAAAATATTCAGAGAGATCGGTTGGATGACCTCAACACCAGCCTTGATGAAGCTCAACCTCAGCCCCGGTAGAGCTGTGGGCTTGGCTGAGGGTTCAGGTCTGCCCAGGATGCCTGTCCTGAAGCCACTTCTGGTCCCTTCCAGTGGCCAGCTTTGCATCTAGAGTGAGGCTCTTCACGTCTTAGAATTCAGGGAGTCTGTGAACGCAAGGCAGATGAAAGCTTTAGTTTCACTGACCTCTAATTGAAATGCAGCATTGTCTTCCTTTATGGCTATTTAGCCCCACATCTAGCTAGCACTGCTAGAAGTCCTCTTGCTGGAGACATCTTGAAACATTCTCTGCCATCATGGTCTCTCAATGACAGAAGTTAGAAAACCTGCCTCTTGATTCTGGTTTTAATGCATTTATAAAGATGCACAGCCATTAGGCTAACACAAATTTGTTTTCATACTTTGATAATGATATTAATAATACATGACTTCCTTTTAATCTTTTAAATGTATCATATGCATTTAAAAAGCATTGTTCTGAGGAGGCGTCCAAAGGCTTTACCAGGCCTCTAGAGGGATCCTTGGCACAAAGAAGGTTAACGAGCCCTGTTCTAGAATGTTCTCAGTCTAGACCTTGCTCTGGAATGTCCTATGGGCTTTCAGGATGATGGGAAACAAGTAGGAAGATATGAAATTGTAAGTACAGTAACAAGGGTGCACGTTTATAAGCAGTTCTGTTTTGCATTCACCTAATGTTTCCTTTTACAGCAAATACAAGGCTTCCAGCTCATTCACGGTGTCAAAAGTAAAAGGTAAGCTGGACAGTCTTCTCTTATATGACCACAATCCACAGATTACCCTGGAATTTTGTTCCCCTTAGTTACTGATTTAATGGTTATCATACCTGTTGATACTGCTTTTCTCAGCATTGCCACAATATTGACGAGGTTCCTGAGAAGGATTCTTTAGCTAGTTTCTCTGAACTTGGCATTGGCCCTAGATGGCTAAGGTTGAAACACAGGCCTGAGCCCAGCTGACTGTCACAAAAAGACTATTGCCTGGGTCTAGAGTAGCTAACAGGCTTCATAGGCAGTGTTGATTTCTACTGAGTGGTACTGGCTACCTGGAACATAGTGTTGAGAAGGATTCTGAGGTCCACTTCCGTGCTCAGCAGAAAACGGAGCTGGAGAGGTTAGTCATGTCTGCCACAGAGGAGAGAGTGAAACCTGGGGAAGGACATGGCCTATATTTGCCGTATCTTGTCCAGCTTTGTACACAACCTGTGGCTTGTTCCTTTGGCAGGGTGGCATGCGACCATGGGAGAGCAGGCTGTAATCAGAATTGGAGTTGGGTTTGTAGTTGCCCAGACCGGGTACTTGACTGGAGGGTCTCAGGCAGGCGGGTGCATGGGCACACTACCAACATTCTCCCTCCACCCCAGGAAACTGCCCACCCACCCTTTCTTCCTCTGGGAGAGCCATGCTTGTCATTTGCCCTGGATACCAGACGTGTTGTTGTTGTTCAGCCGCTCAGTAGTTTCTGACTCTTTGTGACCCCCATGGACTGCAGCACGCTAGGCCTCCCTGGCCTCCACCGTCTGCTGGAGTTTGCTCAAACTCATATCCACTGAGTTGGTGATGCCATCCAACCATCTCATGCTCTCTCGTCCCCTTCTCCTCCTGGATACCTGACTACCTGGTTAGATATCTTTATAAAAACATGTAGCAGCATTTTACTGTGTTACAAAATTAATACCTATTTATTCCAGATAATTAAAAAATATGGAGAATCAGTAGGGAAAAAAGAAAAAAGAAGACCTAAATTCCACCACTCAGAGATAACTACTCTGAACATTTTGGGTGGATTTCTATAGAGTTTATTTTCCCTCTGCATTGAGTATATACGTTGGTAATATGTACATTGATATGTTTTTAAAAATTGAAATTGGTAGCCTGATTTTCTTTTCAAATAATAATATACCAAGAATATACTTCTATAGCTTAAGTGGACGTCTGAACCTAATTTTAATGGTCACGCCAGCATTCCATTGTATAACAGACCCTTGTTGAACCTCTGCATAGACCCCTGCCCATCTAAATGATAGGCTCTGCTAGAGGTGGGCAAACTACAACCTTCAAGGCCAAATCCTGCCTGCCATCTGTTTTGTAAATAAAGTTTTATTGGCACGCAGCCATGCCCATTCATTTCTGTGTTGCCTAAGAATGGTTTTTCAACAGTATGTGAACCATGAACTTACAGATGTTCAAGCTGCTTTTAGAAAAGGCAGAGGAACCAGAGATCAAATTGCCAACATCGGTTGGATTATCGAAAAAGCAAGAGAGTTCCAGGAAAACATCTATTTCTGCTTTATTGACTATGCCAAAGCCTTTGACTGTGTGGATCACCACTAACTGTGGAAAATTCTTAAAGAGATGGGAATACCAGACCACTTGACCTACCTCTTGAGAAATCTGTATGCAGGTCAGGAGGCAACAGTTAGAACTAGATATGGAACAACACACTGGTTCCAAATAGAAAAAGGAATACGTCAAGGCTGTATATTGTCACCCTGCTTATTCAACTTATATGCAGAGTACATCATGAGAAATGGTGGGCTGGAAGAAGCACAAGCTAGAATCAAGATTGCCGGGAGAAATATCAATAACCTCAGATATGCAGATGACACCACCCTTATGGCAGAAAGTGAAGAACTAAAGAGGCTCTTGATGAAAGTGAAAGAGGAGAGTGAAAAAGTTGGCTTAAAGCTCAGCATTCAGAAAACTAAGATCATGGCATCTGGTCCCATCACTTCATGACAAATAGATGGGGAAACAATGGAAACAGTGACAGACTTTATTTTTTGGGGCTCCAAAATCACTGCAGATGGTGATTGCAGCCATGAAATTAAAAGATGCTTGCTCTTTGGAAGAAAAGTTATAACCAACCTAGACAGCATATTAAAAAGCAGAGACATTACTTTGCCAACAAAGGTCTGTCTAGTCAAAGCTATGGTTTTTCCAGTAGTCATGTATGGGTGTGAGAGTTGGACTATAAAGAAAGCTGAGCACCGAAGAATTGATGCTTTAGAACTGTGATGTTGGAGAAGACTCTTGAGAGTTGCTTGAACTGAAAGGAGATCGACCAGTCCATCCTAAAGGAGATCAGTCCTGGGTGTTCATTGGAAGGACTGATGCTGAAGCTGAAACTCCAATACTTTGGCCACCTGATGGGAAGAGCTGACTCACTGGAAAAGACCCTGATGCTGGGGAAGATTGAAGGCGGGAGAAGAAGGGGACAACGGAGGATGAGATGGTTAGATAACATCACCAACTCAATGGACATGAGTTTGAGTAAACTCTGGGAATTGGTGATGGACAGGGAAGGCTGGCATGCTGCAGTCCATGGGGTTGCAAAGAGTTGGACATGACTGAGCGACTGAACTGAACTGAAGGCTGGTTTCTGCTACAACAGCAGAGTAGAGTGGTTATAACACAGACCATAGGGCCCAGGGAGCTGGAAATATTTACTCTGACTCTTTAAGAAAGAGTTTGCTGAGGCCTGGACTAAACAAGGACAGGCTGTTAGAGACCACAGGTATTCAGGATTAGAAGTGCTTCCTTAGACACAGCATTTGACCTTGAAGGAGTCACCCACCCCTTGGGAAGGGTTTGAGCAATGAGCTGAGGTTGGAAATCAAAACCTAGACCTTCATCAAGTCCTGTGCAGCCTCAGGGGGTCTCTTAGCTCTTTTGGACCTCAGTTTCCCCATCTACATAATTAAAATAACACCTTCTATGAGGATCCAGCATGATAAGGTAGAGGGAAAGACTTCAAAGTGGAAAAGCACAATGCTGGCCCCACAGAGAAGCTGGTAAGGGTGACGACCTTTGACTTGTAGACTCATTTAGGCTGTGAGTTTTGTCTCATCCCTTGAGTAGCCCTGGGGGAGGAGTCGGGAGCACTGGGGCCTGGTACCTGCTGGGTGCTCATCCTGGCTCTCCTCCGAGTTCAGGGGCCCAAGGAGCCCCCAGGACCCATTGTCCAGCAGCCCCTTTCACAGTCTGGAAGCCTGAGGCTCAGGCCCGCCTGTGACCTGTTGTTCCCATTCACAGTGCAAGACCTGGACTGCTACACCACTGTGGCCCAGCTCTGCCCGTATGAGAAGCCGGGGACACACTGCCCAAGGTAAGGCTTCCTGGCATCTAGATTTGCAAACATGGGGGCTGAGAGAAAAAGGGCCAGGCTGAGTTGAGGGGTGGGTGGGGTGGTCACTGCAGGCAGCCACGCACGGCTGAGTTCTAGACGTGGCCCTGGCATGTGTCCACCCAGGAAGTCATTTGCTTTGTGGTCTGAGTCGAGGACCCACCCGACTTCGCCCTGAGACCGCTCATTCTCAGCCCTGGCTGCATACTGGACTTGCCAGAGAGGCATTGAAAGGGTAAATCCCAATCTCCAAGGGTGGCTCAGGAGGGCATCGTGTTTTTAGAAGCTTCTAGGTGAGCCCCTTGTGCAGCCAAGCTCCTGGGGCCTGCTGTGAGGAACTTAACTGAGAAGATGATTTTGCCCCGCTCACTGTCGCATCCACTAGCAGGAGAGAGTGTGCTTAGTTGCTCAGCCGTATCTGACTCTTGGCAACCCCATAGACTATAGCCCGCCAGGCTGTTCTGTCCATGGGATTCTCTAGGCAAGAATACTGGAGTGGGTTGCCATGTCCTCCTCCAGGACATTCTTCCTAACCCAGGGAATCAAACCCAGGTCTCCCACTTTGCAGGCGGTTTCTTTACTGTCTGAGCCACCAGGGAAGCAGAAGAGAGTGTTTGACTTCATTTGCCACCAAGCTCTTCCCAGGCCCCAAGATAGACCTCAGGACCTGTCACTCTTGACCCCTTAGATCAGCTGAGAACTCTGGAGGCTGGATACCACTGGTCCCCTTGGAATCTACTCTTAGATTCTTGTATTTGATCTGTGATATTTTCTGTGGGTCACTTTAGAACCAGCTTGTTAAAATCCAGCTTTTTCGAGGTAAAACTTACATACAGTAAAATCCACCAGTAATAAGTATACAGTTGGGTGTGTTTTGACCAGTGTACACCACAGTCCCTGTAGAGGACATTTTCATCGCCCCAGCAGGTTCCCTTGAAGTCTGTTCCCCTCCCTCCATTCTCACCTGTATCCCTGCCAGCCCCTGATCCGCTTCCTGTCCCTAGAGTCGTGCCTTTTCTGGAATCTCACATACATGGAGCCATCACAGCAAAGACTTGTGTGTCTGGCTTCTTTCACTCTGCAGGATGCTTTGCAGTTCATCTGTGTCCTAGAGCCAGTGGGTGATTTGTTTCTTCTTTCACGTTGCCGAGTGGTGTTCCACTCTGTGGATGTACTGCAGTTTGTCTAAGGAGTGAGTTTTACACACATCTGCCTAAACCTTACTTGGCTAGTTTTTGGAAGATGGTGCGTCATAACTAAAGAAGAGGTGCCTCTGAAGTACCTATTAGACCCTCTCAGAAGCTAGGGAATGTAGCACCCCCCTGAGCCCTTCTCCTGGGCCTGGAGGCCCGTGGGTTCTCCAACGGAAAGACTGACCTTAAAACCAACAGGTGAGGGACTTCCCTGGTGGTCCAGTGGTTAGGACTCCTGCTTCCACGGCAAGGAGCACAGGTTTGATCCCTTGTTGGAGAACCAAGATCTTGCATGCTGGGTGCAGCGGCTCCCCCAAAACCTAACAGGCGGAGACCCCCCCACCCCCCGCCGAGGGTGAGCAGGAGGAACCCCGAGAGGGTGCTGATGAAGGAGAGGGGACTGGACTGGGCCCAAGACTCCTCCCCTTGGCTACTCACTTTCCCCCTGGGGCTTTCTCACTGCCCACTGCCACCTCTACCACCACGCTGACCCGCCTTGAATGTTCAAGGGAAAGCATCCCTTTAATATTTTCCCACACATTAAAGAGAAGCAGAAGGAAGTAATTTCAGAAAGTACAAACAAAAAGAAAAACTTGACATACTACGAACTATCCAAAATCTTTCTGACCTCTCATTCTAGAAGCAGGAAAGAACATTCTTACCCGAATTCTCTTTTTTTTCTGTTTAAATCTCAGACACATCCTCGTTCTCTCTGCCCACCCTGCCTCTTCGCCCCAAAGGATCCTTTCCACTTCCCAGTCCCTCTGCCTGGCTCTCTTCCCCTTCAGCATCCTGTCTGTCTCTGGGCCAGAAGGCTTCTGGCTACCTTTTTGGTTTCTTGGTCCCTGGGCTCCAGCCCACGTGTGCCTGTTCCGGATGAAGACAAAAGACCTTTTCTTAAGTCAAGCTTGTGCTCTTCCTTGGTTTGAGGCGCTCTCCTCATCCCCTGCGGCAGGGGCGTGGTGACTGACACAGCAGGGAGCAAAGCCTTCCCGCCTCAGGTTATCAGTGTTCCCTCCCTGGAATATTCTGTGACTCATAGAGGTGAGCGCCCCCACCCTTTCCTCCTCCACAACAGGGAAGTGGCCTTAAAAAAAGAAATCTATTGATTTTAATCTCTATAAAGTACCCACAGTGTGAACCAGCCAACACCCAAGAATGGGAGGTACAACCCCTTACAGTTGCATACTCACCTCTGTTAGATTTTTGTTTCATCTCCCCTCATTGTTTGTGCATGTCTTTTAATATGAAGAACTTAAAAAAAAACTTTGATTGCAGTCTAGTTGATTTACAATGTCATGTTAGTTTCAGGTATACAACAAAGTGAATCAGTTATATGTGCATCTGTTGTTGTTGTTCAGTTGCTCAGTCGTGTTCGACTCTCTGTTCGACTCTCTGTGACTCCGTGGACTGCAGCATGCCAAGCTTCCCTGTCCTTCACCATCTTCCGGAGTTTGCTCAAACTCATGTCCATTGAGTCGATGATGCCATCCAACCACCTCATCCTCTGTCACCCCCTTCTCCTGCCCTCAGTCTTTCCATCTGTATCCACTCTTTTAGATTCTTTTTCCTTGCCCATTACAGAGTATTGAGTATAGTTCCTCGTGCTATTCAGTAGTATAGAGTGGGATCTTACAGTAGGTCTATTTTATATATAGTAGTGTGTATATGTTAATAAAATTCTACATGTACTTTTAAGAAAAGGAAAAATATCTTTTATCACTGCTAGGGTGAGAGAGGTATATATATATATTTTTTTTCTTAAAGAGTAGACTGTGGTAATAATTACCTTTCATCTAAGTACTAAATCTTGATGAGCAAATAAAGAGGGCCAGCTGCTTTTCTCAAGAAGTTTTGTTTTCTGCTGATAATAACCATTCCCTAAACGCTTCTTGTTTTCCAGAGTTCGCTGTCCAGCCCACTGCAAAGATGAGCCATCCTACTGGGCTCCCGTGTTTGGAAGCAACATCTATGCAGATGTGAGTATTCTGGCCTTATCAGTGACCACCCCACAGAAACCATGTTCCAGGGTCTGGACATCAGAAACTTAAGATCTCATTCCTGTGCCTCTAGATAAATTTATATCATTCATTTCTGCTACCAGTGCTCTAGTTTCTGCATTTTCAGAAGTATTTGTGCTTCCACCAGTGTGTGCTAATGAACATAGACATGGGTGTACCTCCTCTTACCCAGACATCTTCAGAGTTTTGTGAACTGAATCCTGCTCCCTCACTGACCTGCTCTTCTCATGTGAAGGCTGCCATGCACCACATACTGCATTCCCCCAGATACTTAATAACCTTTCTCGCTCTCCTGAAGCTTGTGTAGCTGTTGGTCTTCTCTACTCATTGCATTTCTTTTTGGCTGTGTACATGCACTGAACTAAAAGCACACAGAAGACAATACAAACTACCACCAATTTGCTACTTGTTAATAACCACTCTTACTATATTCCATTTTTCCATCCTAACTTTAGCAAGGAAACTTTAGCTTGGTTGTTTTTTAAATTTTATTGAAGTATAGTTGATTTACAGAGTTGTGTTGATTTCTACTGTACAGAAAAGTGACTCAGTTATACATGCACATTCTTTTTCATACTCTTTTCCATTCTGGTTTGTCACAGGATGGTGAATACGGTTCTCTGTGCTCCACAGTAGGCCCTTGTTGTTTATCCATCCTACATATAAGAGTTTGCAGATGTGGCTCCTATAGAACAAGGTCTCTCCCTCCTGTGGTCCAGGGTTTAGGGACATGGTGACCCAGGAGATGTGAATACAGTCACAGCTCTTCCCAACAGGCTGTGTGATCTTCTTGACCAAGCCATTCACCTCTCCGTAGAACGAGCCAGGGCTGGGGTTTTCTAGTTCAGGGAGTCCTCTAGATCTGAAAGTCCATGAGTAGATCAGCTTCACTCAACCCCAGCTAATGTTTTTATTCAGCTTTTCTTCACCTTCATTTCTATAGTTCTCCTGCATCTACTATCACCACCCCTACCTTTGCCTCCATCTGCCTTCATTTACTCTGGACTCCTGTAATGTGAGCTTACTGAGTTCTGTAAAGTCAAAGCAACCTTCATGATTGACCTTCCCCCACCCCTCATCTTTTTTCCTCTCCTTTTTAACCGAGCCTTTTTTTTTTTCAACTTGAAAGGTGCTTAGCCAAAATGGAGCTCTAAAAGTTTAATGAAGGAATAAAACAATGTGAATCAATTGTTATACCAAATATTTAAGCCAAAACCTGCTACTGAAAGACAGAGTCTTTGATTTTCAAGTGCTTTAAATATAAAAGGACAAGCAAAATGATTCTAGTAAAGTACAAAAAGACAAATAGATAAAGCAGGAGTGGCAATATTGCTATCTGATAAAGTGGAATTTAAACATACTGAATGGGACGAGACAATTCATTATGCAGTGGCATAAAAGGTACAATTTATGTAGATGTGAAAATCAAGTCCATATGCTCCAAACAGTATAGCAGCTAAACATATAAAGCAAAAAAAAAAAAAAAGTTTAGAAATGCAAGGAGAACTTGATGAAATTTTAGTAATAATATGAGGCTACATTTTACTTTGTTTTAGGTTCTTAAAAACATCATCAGTAGGTACTGTTACTCCCATCTTACAGAGACAGACAGGGAGGCTCAGAATAACCTGCCCCAGATCAGGACACTGACAGTGGTGAAGACGTTATGCAGATGAGGGCGTGTCTTGCCTTTGGGTCTGTTCTGCCTGCATGAATGTTGCTGCACTTCTGAATACACAGGTGTGAACAGGCCTGTTTGTGAAAACCTGTATTCAGTCTCTAATTAAGTTATTCATTAGGATTTTGAGCTTTTGAAATCACTGTGCCGGTGCCCATGACAGGGCTTGGCATATAATAATTGTTCAATTAATGTTTGTTAAAAGAATAAGTAGATAAAAATACTGCAGTAGTCAATGCCTAAACATCTCTTGAGAAAATTAAAAAAAAAAAAAGGAAGTAAGGGAGGGAGAAAGAAAGAGAAAACTACCTCCGTTTCAGAGGCTCTTTTCTGGCCTCGGTTTCTAGGTCACTCTGTATTCTGGGAAATGATGATGCCCCTGGAAAATGTCTGTTTAGCTAAGAGATTTATTTTGGGAGAGTTGTCTCCAGGCCTTCGAAGGGCCCAGTAGTGCCTCCCCCGGCGTGCGTTACTTGGCAGACCCCGCACTTTGTGGTGAGCTGCAAGCAGGAGGAGCACCAGGGTGTAGCCTGTGAACCAAGTCTGGGTCAGAAGATGCAAGAAACTCAAGCCCCAGCTGTGACATTTAGCAGTCCTGGGATGGTGGACTTATCTGTCCCATCTCCTTCTGTGGCTCCTTGAGTTCTCACACTCCTGCGTGCACCAGAATCCCCAGAGGGCTTGTTCAGACAGAGTTCTGGGTCCCACCCCCACCGCTTTTCAGACTCAGGGGGTTGGGGCAGAGCCAGGGAATCTGCATTTCTAGCAAGTTCCCTGGTGGTGCTGATGCTGCTGGTCTGAGACGGCACTTCAAGGACCGCTGAGTTGGAGATGACAGTCCTGTGGGAATTTTCAATAATGGTGATGGTGAGAGTAATGATTATGGTGTTGTTTGTCTTGTTAACTGACATCTGTTGAGCACTTACTGTGTGCAGGACTGCATTTCGCCTTTGATCTTTACATAATCACCTCGCTAGCCCCTCTCAGGGTCTTATTAACCCCTGTGGAGTAGTGTGCAGCTTGCCGGCTCTGAGTGGCAGTCCTGGCTCTGCTGTTTGCCAGCCCAGTGATTTGGGGCAAGTCTTTAAACCCCTGTTAAGAGGGAATAATAGTGGTGGTCATGATGATGATGACCATAATAATAATGATGATGATGATAATACGTACTATGTAGGTTACTGGGAGTTACTGTATCAATCACTTGAAACGGCCTCTAGTGATAAATGCTCAGAAAGATGACCTGTGATGATCCCTGCTTTATGTTGAGAAGATAGAGCCTCTGAGGGTTAAAATAGGTCATCCAAGGCCACACAGCCAACCAGTGGTGGGGGCAGGGGTGCTGAGACCAGATCTCTGTTGATAGTGCTTGTGAATAAGTATCCAGATACCAGTGTTGCCAATATGTGGTACTGGAGAAGACTCTTGAGAGTCCCTTGGACAACAAGGAGATCAAACCAGTCAATCCTAAAGGAAATCAACCCTGAATATTCATTGGAAGAACTGATGCTGAAGCTGAAGCTCCAGTATTTTGGCCACCTCATGCGAAGAGTCGACTCATTGGAAAAGACCATGATTTCCTGGGAAACATTGAGGGCAGGAAGAGAAGTGGACGACAGAGGATGAAATGGTTGGATGGCATCACTGACTCAATGAACATGAGTTTGAGCAAGCTCCGGGAGATGGTGAAGGACAGGGAAGCCTGGCGTGCTGCAGTCCGTAGGGTTGCAGAGTTGGACACAACTGAGTGACTGAACAACAACAAAGTCGATGTTGCCTCGGGTCTTGAGAAGAGAAAGCAGATACCTTGTACCTTTGGGGAAGCTGAGGTGAGAGGAGACGTGTGGGAGGAGGAAGCGGGAGGAGAGTGTTTGTCCGCCGTGAGTGGTGGAAGGCGTGTGCAGCGAGGAGGATGAGGCCCTGGGTGTGAGCATCCCATGCCTGCGGCCTGCTGTTATCATGGGACGTTCTGTACCGCGGGTGCCCAGACACCCTTGGGGGCCAGAGCAGAGGGCCATTACAGAGGCCCCAACACCGGAGCACCCGGCCTCTTGGCAGCTGTGGTCAGAGGATGTGCCTCCCGGGCAGGCCCTGGGTCTGGTCACTCAGAGCGTGAGCAATACAGAGAGGGAGACAGAAGAACCCCCAGCCCCGCCCACCGGGTGGACAGGGAGCCCCAGCTCAGCCCCGCAAACAGCGAACGTAGGAGGATTCCACAAGAATCATTTCCTTAGCAGTTTCTCTGCTTCTCTCTGAGATGGGGCAGACTTATTGCTTGTTCATCTTCTAGGGACACAAACCCTTCTGAGAACTGGAAAGTTGTGGATCCTTCCTCCGAGGAGGTGGGGGTGGAGGAGGCTACCTTGTACTGATAAAGTTGACCAACCATCCCAGTTTGCCTGGGATGCTGGATTTCCCAGGCTCAGTGCTAAAACCTCGAAAGTTCTTGCCAACCCTCTAGGCTCACAGAGTTCTGCCTGCAGCCTCAGGGCCTCGCAGATGCCTCGGAGCCTGCTTCGGGCTAAGGAATCTGGCCTTCATCCGTTTAATGTATGAACTGAAGACAAGATATGTTTGCGTGGGATTAGAAAAACTGGCCTTCAGCTCCTCAGGTCAGTCAGTGGTGGGAAGCAAGAAATCCAGTTCTCCCATCTTTAGTGTGAGGGTGCCTGTCGGCTCTGAGACTCTCCAGCTTTTAACAGCAATATTAACTTCCTAGGGAGCAGGCAGGGCGGGGCTTTCTACTGTGAGTGTTTTTTCCTTCTTCTGCAAAACCAGCAGCTTGTCTGGAATGGCCTGGATTTGGAAGGGATGTGGCAGGAGCTGGCAGTCTGCACAGCTGTCAGGTCTTTCTCTCTGCCTCTGACCCTCCAGTCTCCCTCTTGCAAGGACCCTTGGAATTCCACTGGACCCACTGGGGTAATTCAAGACCCTCTTGTCTCGAGGTCCCTACCTTCGTCACATCTTCAGAGTCTTTGTGCTGTGTCAGGTCACATGCCCACATGTTCGAGGGACGAGGGTGGGCATCTTCGGTGGGCAGTTCTGCTAGTCTGCTGACCACAGAGGCAAAGACTTGACCTTTAGCCCATCTTGTTTGGAATCACTACTAAACCATGAAGTGTCTTCAGGGCCTTGGCAATGTCATCCAATCTCACTGAGCCTGTGTTTCTGGCCTATAAAATGGGAATAATGTAGTCACCCATCTCACTGGAAGATGAAATGAGATGACAAGCAAAAAGCAGCCCAGGGCTGGTATTCAATAAGCTCAGTTGACATTAGCTGTTTACTGTGATGGAGGCTGTTCACTCCACAGATGGATTAGCTCCTCTTGTGTCTGTTGCCCTGGTTGCACCTGACAAACACTCAGCCTCAGGCTTCACCCCAGAGCAGCTGAATCTGCAGGGGGGGAAGGGAGGAGGGGGGGATAGGAAGGGCATCACCAGGTAAAGACGCCACAGCTGCAGTGAGGGTGGAGGCTCGCTGCCAAGGCCAGTGTCAGAGTCCAGCACAGGCCAGACGAAGGACCGCAGAAGAGACAGGAGGGTGTTACCTTGAGTCGGCCTCAGCATCACCTGGCCCTCACCTGAGGGGGTGGTTCTGAGTCCATAGGTATGTCAGGGTGAGGTCCAGGAGCCTGCATCTTTCACAAGCACTGGCCTCCTCAGCCCTGAATGAGTCTCCCCAGCTTTGAGAAACATTGATCTATTACTCTCAGACAACCCAGTCTGAGGAGCATTATTCTACTGGATAAGTCAAGACCCTAATGGAAATTGAACTCGACGATTGTCTTACACAGGGATTGGATGACTCGACAACTTTAGAAAACAGCATCTCCTGTCCTTGCTTGAAACACAGTGGCTCATATGGCACCTGGAGTGAACCCAGATGCCCCCTGTGGCCCTCACGGCCCCGAGTGACTGGCCCCTGCTCACCTCCTCCCCCCTCTCCTGCCACTTTCTGCCTGACTGTGTTCCAGCCTCCCTGGTCCCTCTTTCTATTCTTTGGATATGACAAGTTCACTGCACCCCAGGGCCTTTGCACAGGCTGCTCCCTCTGCCTGGGACACTCCTCCCAGAGACGTTCCCATGTCTTTGGGAATCTTCCCGTATTAACTGTTCTAAAAGAGCGCCTTCATCTTATCTCACAATCAGGTTTTGTTTTCTTCATGGCGTGAGTTTTCCTCATTTGTGTTTTTGTTTGTCTGTCTCTCTTGACTCCTTGAAGGCAGAACCTTTATTTTGTTCCCCTCGAATCCTCTTGCATCTAGTACAGAACATAGTAGGTGTTCAGAAAATATTTGTCAAAAAATGAACAAATGAATGCGGGATGAGGCCAGGTCTCCCTGGAGAGACCACTGAGGAATTGAGGTAGTGATGGTTACTTTCTAGGGCTTGGTGGAGCAATATCCTATCGACCAGCAAGCCAAGTCACAGTTGACCCCATCAGGGTGTGACTGAGGGCCTGACCTTGACACTGATCGCAGCCCTTCTGCATTTTCAGACTTCCAGCATCTGTAAGACTGCCGTGCACGCGGGGGTCATCCGAAACGAGAGTGGAGGCTACGTGGACGTGATGCCCGTGGATAAAAAGAAGATCTACGTAGGCTCACTCAGGAACGGAGTCCAGTCTGAAAGGTAGGGCTGTGTTCTTGGACACTCAACACCCAAGGCCCGTGGGGGCTGTTGGTGGAGGGCCACGGTCAGTGCCCCTTAAGATAAAGCTTGGGCAGACTTGGCATGCATTCTCAGTAGAACACCCAGGACAAGCCTGTCCTTCTCTTTTCCTTTTTTTTTTTTTTTTTTCAAAATAAGAGCTTGTTTCTACGCCCAGGCATGGCTTTGTAGACAATTTAGAGGTGTCAGATAAACTCCAAGGAAAACCATCACCCATTACCTCTTGCCTAGGGGAGTTAGAGATCTTTGGTGTGTGTCCCTCTGATCCTTTTTCTGTATGTATGTGTGCATGCCCCCCCAAAAGACAAAGGGGTCAGGTTAGAGTCACACAGAGGTTCTCTAGCTGTGTCAGAATATAGCTGCATCTCGTTTCCCAGCTAAGAGCCGAGTCTGGAGTGCAGCAGACCTAGACCCTGCTTCTTCCCAGCTTTGTGACCCGGAGCCAGTCACCTGGTTTCTCGAGCCTCCGTTTTCTGGCCTGGAACGTGGGGAGAACTATAGTCCCCACCTCTGGGGGGGTGTTGCAAGGCTGACGGAGGTGTTGCCCAGCTCTTCTGGCCAGGATACCAGCCACATTGGACTGGGGCCCACGCTGATGACCACATCTTACTTTAATCACCTCTTTGAAGTCCTCTTCTCCAAGTACAGTCACATTCCTAGGGCACCAGGGATTAGGAGGTCAACATGTGAACTTGGGGGTGGGGGCACACAAGCCAGCCAGCCCATACCAGGGTAAATGTTGAAGATTTTATACTTGGGGGACCGCTTTAGAAAAGGAACATAAAGTCAGGGGTACAAACTGTGCCAGGCCCCATGAAGCCTGGGCTGTCGTGGCTCCCTGGTGCTCTGCCGCTGTCCACACCCTCCCAGCCTCCTGGGGCGCTGCGAGGGTGGTTCCCGCAGAATCAAGTGACGGGGATCCTGGCGGGGGTAGGGGTGCTCAGGGTGCGCTCGGTCATGGCCGTCAGCCCCGAACACCCGGAGTTAGCGGCTTCTGCGTTTTCTCCTTCAAAGCCTGCAGCCTCTGTGTGGGAAAAGCTTGATGAAGGGAAATTCCATTGATTTAATGGGAGGGAAATGAAGCAGCTGATTAGGTGGAATTTCCTGGTGGGGCTGGAAAGAAATCCCAGGACACCCATCTCTTGAGTTCACTGTGTCCCTTTGAGAGAGAAAATGCCTGGGTGAGAAGCTGATAGGCTGGCCTTCTTATCCTTGAGAGGACCCCAGCAGCTCCACCCCCACCCTAGGCTGGGACACAGAGGGGTCTCTAGGGAGGACTGGGGACCGACAGAGGGTCCCCCAAAGTGCCTTCTTCCCCACTGTTAACCGCCCCCTCCGTCTGTAGTTCTCTCTGCCCAAAGGACCTGCCTGAAATGCTGTCATTATAATTGTCCCTTGACATTCACGGCGCCTTGGTTCCAAGATCCTCCAAGGATACCCCAGTCCGAGGATGCTCAAGTCCTTATTGTTGTTGTGGTTGTTTAGTCGTTCAGTCGTGTCTGACTCTTGTGACCCCATCAACTGTAGCGTGCCAGGCTCCCCTGTCCATGGGGTCTTCTAGGCAAGAATACTGGAATGGGTGGCCATTCCCTCTCCAGGGGATCTTCCCGACTCAGGAATCGAACCTGCATCTCCTACATTGGCAGGCAGATTCTTTACCTCTGAGCCACCAGGAAAGCCCCCAAGTCCTTATATACAATGACGAAGAACAGAAGGCTGTCGACATCCACAGACTCCACAGGCACGGGTGGACACAGAGTGGATACAGAGGGCTGACTGTGTCTTGTGGGCAGCCTTCTTCCCCAGGCCTTGGAGTGGTTGATGCCGCCTGCACTACTCAGACAGATTCTACTGAGCGGACAGTCTGTTTCCCTTCCTTCTTGGGCTCTTTCCCCCTGAGTAGGTGGTGCAGGCTGAAATCTGTGATCAGCTGAAATCTGTGGTGAGCTTCCCAACCTGTAGAGGGAAAATGATAGCACTCACCCCCAGTGTTGGGGAAGACAGTGGGTCTCCAAGTGGGCTCCTCAGAGCAGCATCCAAATTGACGGGGAGTTTGCTAGAGAAGCACATTCTCTGGCCCACCCGGGACAGACACTTGGGGAGGGTGGATCTGCCCTTGGGGGCCCTGATGCCCTCTGGAGAGTGACCGCTGCTGCACAGGGGGTGATGCAGGGCGACCATGTCCTGGCACATGCAGTCGCACTGTCCATGATTCTGATAGTTTTTGATTACTGTGTATCTATGGGGGCCCAGACCCACGCCGGGATGGGTGGGTGCCAGACGGTAGTCCGCCCTGCATGTGCAGAGGGGAGAGGCCAGGCCGGGGGCGGGGGTCCGAGGGCAGCTGGGGGCCCTCTGCGCTGCTCATCAGCTGGGTGTCCTGGGGCAGGCAGTCTCCCCAGGCCTCTGTCAGCGTCTGCTGTGAGGATTAAATGAGAAAGCACATGCAAAGCACTCACCAACGGCTTAGAGCAAGCGTCTGATAGACCCACTGGCCTGGCTGCTATGACACCTCAAGGCTTGTTGTGAAGACACTATGGTTCTTTTCATGTAGGGTTAGGTAACTCGACTGTAGGAAGTAGCCTATGTGGATTATTCCAGGACAAGGGAGAAAGCATCGTGCAGGAATTACTCGTTTGTCCTGATATCCATCTGTTCCGCGTGTTCTCACCCATCAATTGTCACACACGGGGTGAACCCTTACAGTGTTCCAGGCACTGGGACCCAGCGGGGAACACATAGCCCCGATCTCCGCTCTCCTGGGACTTGTCACCTAGTTGCAGGACAGACAGTGTGGCAATAACAACTTCAGTAGCAGGGTGTCTTCAGAGACAGGCGTCTCTGCTATGGAGGGAGGTGCCGGAAGCCGAGTACACCCAGCAGGGCCCCATCTTACAGTCTGGAGGGGCCTCTGTGGTGACGTCTTGCTGCCCCAGGCAGGGCAGCCCCCTCCTCCCCTTCTTTAGATGGGCCCTCAGAGCCCCTCTGCCTAGGGACCAGGGCTGAGAAATGTCCTTGGAGCCTGTTCCCATTAGGGACTGTGGGAACCCAGCCTGGGGCTGGACGGTGGCTCAGTGTCTGCAGGGCCCCTGGAATGGTCATGGCTGTCCCAAGGGAGATGTGGACACTGGACATACAGAGGCCTGTTCACAGAAAGCCACATTCTAAATTTAAGGAATCCCTCAATCAATCAAACAAACAAAACCTCCTGAACAGAATTCTCAGTACACGGACCAAAAGTTGGTTCCACTTCAAAGTGTCTTTAGTTTAACAATTGTCTTTTTCTAGAAGAGGATTTCCTGAAAGTTTTGAAAGATGACCATGCAGAATTGGGACCACATAAGAGGACAGGCACACTCTCTCTCACACATGTGCCCATGAAAGAAAGGAAGGAAAAGGAATCCGGGAGAACTTTAGATGTTGGGACCTGGGTTTGTCCAGATATTCTCAGAAAGAAGCTGGACATCTGGAAGAATATCAGTTCAGGATTTTTTTTTTTTCTGAGGCCAGGACTGTTTTTTAAAGACAGATTTCACAATGAAATTGGGAAATATACCAAACAATGACAGATAACACTCTTGGTCACAATGACCTGTTTACAGAGGTCGATGGTATATACGTGGATCGGTGTTTACCCGAATAGTAGGCCACCTGGAGTAGCATTTATGAGGCAGGTCCTGTGTGCTGGGCACTGTCCTTGGGGCTGGGGCCACAGCAGGGACAGAAGAAGCCAAAATTCTTTTCCTCAGAGGCCTCTGTGTACTACGGCATGTCCCAGATACATACCATGAGCCACATATGGGATTTAAAAAAAATTATTGGAGCATAGTTGATTTACAGTGCTGTGTTAGTTTCAGGTGTACAGGACAGTGAGTCAGATATATATATATATATATATATATATATATATATATATATATATCTGCTTTTGTTTTTTTTTGAGATTCCTTCCCCAACACATGGGGATTTTAAGGTTTCTAGTAATCATAGTGAAAAAGAAACGGAGGGGAGAATTTAGAGTACATTTCATTTCATCCAGTGCATCAGCATTATTACGGTTTCAATATGTATGAGCAGAAGAGTGTTGGCGGGAAACCTGCACTCTTCTTTCTCATAAGAGCTGGGAAACCCCAGCTCTTGTTTCGCACAGAACGCGTCTCAGTTTGGGCGAGCTGCATTTCAAGCCCTCAGTAACCACCATGAGCTCTGGGAGTCTTGAGGGTTGGGTGTCTGAAACTCTCTCAACTTGTCCAGGAACTCTGGGAAGCAGAAACCACTGGGCTGTTATTTCCAGATGGAATGAGCTTTGCACTATCCCCCAGGCTGGCTGGACCAAGCTGGGCTGGTTTTCCCCCGGTGTCTGCCTCCCTCCCTGCTTCCGTTTCCCAGCACTCTCAGATCTGTACTCTTGTTAGTTCAGCTCACCTCCCAACAGTCCCATGAGGCAAAGACCACAGTTACCCTCATTTATCAATAAGGAAAGAGAGGCTTAACAGAGAGGTTAAACGACTTGCCCAAGGTCACCCTGCCAATAAGCGGCAGGGTCTGTACTTGAACTCAGACTGGTAACCAGCACACGTGACTCCTCACTGCAGACAAGCTGTTGACCACAAAAGGGGTTGGGGTGAGCCTTTTACACTCCTAAGGTACACTTGTTTGTAAACTTTACAAATATTAATTAGAAAAGAAATACTTACTTATTATTTAAATAATAGGGCTTCCCTGGTAACTCAGACATGTAAAGAATGGCATTTGGGACCCCTCTGTACTGCTCTCCAGCTGGATGTCCTTGGGCCGGCAGTCTCCCCATGCCTGTCAGTGTGTCCTTACAATGCAGGAGACTCAAGTTTGATCCCTGGGTTGGGAAGATCCCCTGAAGGGAATGGCAACCCACTGCAGTATTCTTCCCTGGAGAATCCCATGGACAGAGGAGCCTGGCAGGCTCTATAGTCCACGTGGTTGCAAAGAGTTGGACACTGCTGATCGACTAACACTTTCACTTTCTATTTAAATAATATGTCTAGGGATTAGAAAAAAAAAGAGTTCCTATAGGCATTCTGTTAATCTCTGTTAACTGCTTTTTTATAACTTTTCCAGGCCTCCCTTGCCCTACCCCAGGCAATACATATAAAAATGAAAATGGAGATTGTATTTTTTTCCCTAAAAAAATATTTTCTGAAATTGTTTTTTCCTAAAAAATATTTTCTATTTCATGAAATGAGATGAAGAGGTTTGACGATTCCTTGGGGATTGGGCTTATGCGTGGATAATTCACTCGCCGCCATGCACCTACCCGCCGTTCCCCTGATGGGAGAATGCAGTTTCAGTCTCGCGGGGTGACGCTGTCCATGGCCCAGGGCTTGAGCTCCGGTCAAGTGCACAGCACTGACCCAGAACCTTCCCTGGATGAGCTCATTTACCTCCTATAGGGCCCCTGAGGAGGGGGTGCTTTTGTGAACTCTGTCTACAGAAGCAGGAACTGAGGCTCAGAGAAATGGATTAACCACCCCAAGGTACAATAGTTAAGATCTGGAACTATTTCTGTCTGACTGTTGAAGTTTCCTGGAAGATCAGTAGAGGGTGAGAATCTTGGAGAACAGATTAGAATATTAAAAAAAATTGTTTATGTATGTATAACACACTATACATATAAATACATACATGTTCATATATGCATATAAGTGGTATTGCTTAGTACTAAAAAAGATGTCATACATTTAAAGCCAGGAGAGCAATCTTCTGTCATCCTTTTGTTGCTGGGTTCCATACCCCCTGGGGTTAGCTGCCAACTGGTGGACTGTCTGTCCCAGGACAGAGGTACATTGTCCTCTCTCTTTAGCCCAGTCTCTGTTGTGTGCTGCCAAATGCCAACCACTCCCTCCCTGAGTAATTTTCGCCCGCAGGAGTGAGCTTCCAGGACGAAGCCTTATGCTTTTGGCTCCTGGTGGACTGCAACCTCCCACCTCCCAAGGGGCTCTCGGCATCTGAGCCCTGACTGCCATGTGGGGTTGGCCAGTGTGGTCCTCAGCAGTGGTGTGACCACAGCCTGTCCATTTAGGGTGAGGGTCGGGAAAGGTCCCAGAGCATCCACAGAGCTGCATCTGTGTCCCAGCTGCACCTGGAACAGGTGTTCTCTTTGGGGCAAATCACGTCACCTCTCAGAGCCTTGCTTCCCTTTCTGTAAGTGGGAGGAACCCTGGAGATCTCTCAGGGGGCTGTGGGGACTGGAGGGGTAAGATTACATAGTGAATGGAGGCGGCACTGGGGTGCGGCAGTGTGTGTGCTGGACACAGCCGCTGGCTCAGAAGCTGAGCACTGGTGCCCAGGGCAGGCAAGGGGCCGTCGGAAGCCTGGACTCACTCCTCAGGGCTGGGCTGTTGACACCACCCGAGGCTACAGTACCTCAACCTTTCCCAGAGCTCCTATCCCAGCTTGTCAAGTGGATCAGCGACCCTGGGGACACCCCAGAGGCTTCCCAGGCCAGCTCCGGTTCTTCCCCAGTTCTCAGAGGGTTTTTATGCTGGTTTTCCCTCCCTTCCCCCTCCCTTTCTCTCTTTCTCCTTTTCTTCCTTCCTTTCTTTCTTTCTCTTTCTCCTTCCCCCCTCCCCCCCGCCCCGCCACAACTTTTCATAGAGAAATTTCAGGAAATAGTGCAAATAGTTTTAAGAAACTACTATCACAGAAAATCCCACTGTAAACACTCTGGTGGTTTGCTTCCAGATTTTTTTCTGTTTACACAGTAACTGTTTATTTCTTAGTTTTCTTAATTAATTTTACTTTTGGTTGTGCTGGGTCTCCGAGGGCTTTCTCTAGCTTTGGAGAGCAGTGGCTACGCTCTGGTTGTGGTGCGCGGGCTTCTCTTTGCAGTGTCTTCTCTCGTTGCAGAGCACAGACTCTAGAGCATATGGGCTTCAGTAGTTGCAGCTCATGGGCTCTAGAGCTCAGGCTCAGTAGTGGTGCACAGGCTTAGTTGCTCTGTTTAACGTGGAATCTTCCCAGATCAGGGATCAAACCCGTGTCCCCTGCACTGGCAGGCAGATTCTTATCCACTGTGCCATCAGAGAACTCCCTTGTGATTTTGTTTTTGTTTCTACAGAAAAAGGATCAGACTGCCCGCATCGTTCCATAAATTTTTTTTCAATTAACAACAGTCGTGAGTGTCTTCCCAATATTTCTCATGCCCGACATAGCCACACCATCAATTCCATGGCTCCATGCTATTCTGTGGTGTGGACGGACCATCGTTTCTTTACCCAGTTGACTGACATCTGGGTTAGTTCCTTTTTTTTTGTTTATAAACAACACAGCAAAGAACATCTTTGCACAACCTGTGTGCTTTCCCCACACTTTGCTTAGGTAACTTCCTATTAGCAGCATAGCCACAGCCACCAAATTGACCTCTTTCTGTGATGCATGGCATATCTCTCTCCAGTTCAAGCCCTGCTGAGAAAAAAATATCCGACTCTTACCAGGCAGGTCACCCTACCCACTTCCCTACCCTCCTGGCACAGCATCTGCCTCATCACAGCAGTGTCCCTCACTGGCTTGCTCTCTTTCCTCGATACCTCAGGGCCTTTGTACCTGCTGGTACCCAACCCCAGGCCCTCCCAGCTCTTATACCTCCCATGGCTGGGCCCTCATGTTGTTCACATCTACAGAAAAATGCCAGCTCCCCAAGGAGGCACCCTCCTGCTGTGGGGTCTCCAGTCACCCCCCCCGACCCCCGATCTAATCTGATCCTCAGGACCCACCACTGTCTGAAATTACTCCTTACACCTATTTAGCAGTTGATCTCTCACCCCTAGACTGTAAGCTCCATGAAGGTAAGAACCCCTTCACAGGTGTGGTTAACCCTGTGTCCCTGACACCCACCCCAATGCCTGTACATAGTAGGTGTTCAGTAAACACTGGCTGAATGACTGACAAAATGATGAGTCCAGCTATTTGTTCAAAACCAGTTGTAGGATTTTTAATACCCTTTATGAAAATTGTTCAATATATTTTGGGAACATCGTCCAATACCTTTGGTGAAAATTGTTCAGAAATGTTGTGCTGGTTTACATTCCCTCGTGGGAGCTACAAACTAACCTAGAAAGTGTCAGAGGGCAAGATTTAGAAAAGGAGGTTGTCTCATAATTTATCAGACACACACAATTGGTTTTCATCAAACACACACAATTGTCAACTTTCCTAGCAGAACTGGAGCTTGGTAAATGTTTGAAGCATGGACCTTGCCTGAGGCAGCGGGAGGGACCCACCTGATGTCACGAGATACCCAGTTGGCCCACTGTCTGATGTGTTGAGAAATAAACAGCCCGTTCAGCAGAGCTTGCTTGTGCCTTCCAGGTGGAGTGGTTGTTCAGTGGGGATGTCTGGTACGAACCTTAGGGTTCCTGTCTGGATGACAGCCTGAGTGGCCCCTGTCCCTGGCTTGTTGGGGGTCCTGTGGATGGGGGCACCCACTGCCCCATCCATAGAGTTTCAGAATCACAAACCCTGGTAATTGTCCCCAGCATGTATAATAGCCGGGGGCGTGTGGCTCTGAGTGATTCTCCCAGACGATTCGTCTGGGCAGACAATCCAGGAAAGTCTTGTAGCTCAGAGGCCTGAGGAGGGCCCTGAAATCTGAGTTTTTGAGAAACCTGCAGGGTGGCCAGGGTCACTGCAGCCCCCACCACAGTGTCCACCCTCTGCCTCTGTGGGTCCATGGGGAACCAACATTCTACTGTTTCTGGGCTCTGGACTTTCCCCACCGCCCCCTCTTGCCAAGGGCTCCTATCTGATACACATTTCCAGAAGACCCAGCTCAACCAAAAAAAAAAAAGAATGGTAATTATCTTAAAAAAAAAAAAAAGCCACATGAGGGGCTGTGCTGGAGACATGTGGGTTAACAGGCCACCTTGTGCATAGTTGAGGGGGTTGTAAATCACGGTAACCTTTCTGAAACAATTCAGCAGGTTGCCCACATCACCAGTGGGCACATCCTCTGATGCAGTAATTTAACTCCTAGGAGCTTATCCCTGGGTGCCCTCCTATAGATATAGGCAGCCCCATGGGCCAGGTTGTTCTCTGTAGCATTGTTTGGAAAAGCAAAACATTAGAAATGGCTAAATATCCATCCTCAGGGACCCAATTAATTATATGATAATAGTGTGGCGCGGTGGTAAAAAGCATCTTCTTGCCAGTGCAGGAGCCAGAGGAGACACGGGTTTGACTCCTGGGTTGGGAGATCCCCTGGAGGAGGGCATGGCAACCCACTCCAGTATTCTTACCTGGAAAATCCCATGGACAAGAGAGCCTGGTGGGCTACAGTCCATGGGGTCGCAAAGAGTTGGACACGACTGAGCAACTTTCACTACACTCCTTTACAATATCCGAGCCCAATTGTGGTGCCTCTTTTAGTAACTGGAACACATGCACTACTGTTTTAACACCACCCTATTAATCAGTCAAGCAGGTTGACAAGTGGTAGCAAAAACCAGGCAGAAGTCCTAGAGGCTGAATTGCATTCAGACAGACGGGGCCCAGCCAATTCCAAGTTAACAGAAATACCTTAACAGAAATACCTTAACAACCCAGACCTCAATTCAGACCCAGGCATGTCTGCAGAGGCAGAGGGCTTTGCCAGCTACTCCTGGCCGGGGCGGCCCCTGTTCCTGAAGCTTTAGGAAGCATCTCTTGGCCACACTGCTTCCACTGAGGGGACCTGGGGGCACCCAGCTCCCCTACCCCCAGCTCGATCCCTGCAGAACTTTCAGTAACATGCGCTCTTCCTTCTTTTTCAGCTTGAGGACCCCTAGAGATGGAAAAGCCTTCCGCATCTTTGCCGTCAGGCAGTGAACTTGCAGGGCTGGGGAGAAGGGCACGTCCTCAAGACGGCTTCAGGGGTTCGCTTTTTATTTTTATTTTGTCATGGGGGGGTGGGCCGGGGATGTGGGGAGTCAGGAAGCTTCCTTTGATTGGCGTCCAGCGTCCCGTCTGCCGTGCCTTGGGCTCAGCTCCTCGTGCCGGGAAGAGAGAACATCCCTGGGGTCCTGAGCAGACAGCCAGTGATCATCCTGCTGAGGCCTGGGGGTCTCCCCGCGGAGGTGTCCTTCTATGGATGGAGAGAGGATTCCTACTGGAGGAGAGAATGAAGGATTCGGAGCTGATACCTCGAGGCGCTGGGGCCATGGGAAGAGGCACACGGAGAATGCTCGGGGGGCGGGGGAGTTTCAGGGATGTAGAGGTAGCTATTTAAAACATTCAGAAACACAATCTGTCCCTACCAATGGTGAAAAATGGGATTACTGTTTGCTGGTCAGACAAACGGGCTGGACTGGGGGACTCTGCCCTGGTGCCTGTCCTGCTCCCGTCCTGCTGCGTGCAGGCTGGTTCTATACACAGCAGTGCTGGTTGACTTCGAGTTCAGCCCTAACTCCAGAGACGTGTCTTGTCTTGGTCCTTCCCTACGTCCACGTGGCCTGTCTGCTGCCTCGACCTTTGGTCTCATTGAGGACTAACAAACCAGGACCCTTCCTTATCCCCTCCTCGCTGTGGCTCACACCCCACCCAAACTAGTTTTTGTGTCTCCCACCAGGGTCTTTGCTTAGCAAGTGATTCTGTATGAAGCCCACCTTTTAATTTCAACCCCTCATTCTCTGTGGGTCCCACCAAGATGTCTAAAAACAGCCAAAGAAGGGCTGTTTAGTTTCTGCCTTTAAAAATGGCACTGAAGTGTGCAGATTCCCCATCCGTCGGATGACCTATTTTTCTGCAGTGAGAGGAATGGCTTCATTCTTTAGTACATTCCTCGCTGAGGTTAGCAGCTCTGGAAGGAGACACAGCCTGTGGTTATGAAACCATCCTGCGGCATAATAACAAGAGATGGTAACACACGCGGGGGATTTCTCTTCCTGTTTTTGTGGAACAGTTCTTGCCAAATGTTCCTGAGGCTCCGAGGAGCGTGGTGCTCTCTGGCTCCCATTGCCATATAAAACTTCATAAGCCTCGACCCGAACCCACAGTGAAATAAAATACCCTTTTGTAAATAGCATTTCTTTGCAGAAGGTAAAATTCCACCTTCCACCACCAGACCGGCCAATAGATTGCTTTCGTGAATGCCAGTTTCAAAGTTGATTTCACCCTCAATCAGCATATTTCGAAGGCAAAAGAGCTAGCAGAAAGTTAAAAGAAAAAACTAAGATAGTCTGGACGAGGAACTTTACCTGGGGAACCAAGCTGGTGCTTCCTTTCAGTGTATCCCTAATTAGAGCAGAAACAGAAGGTAAATACTAGTCCCAGCTAGAGGGAGTTTGTAGAAGGAATGAACTGTTAACCTTGACAGAGCTGAAATGAGGACTGTTTTTGCTTTGCACACTGTGGGCTTGTTATAATTCATGAGTACTGACTGTCTGACTCCAAATGTCAGCGTGGAAGAATTTGGTCAGACTGTCAGATACTCATCTTGTCCCTGCCAAAGATCTGAGTCCTTGGAAACTTCTGGATGCTAGGTAGGTATTACACTGTTGGACTTCTGCTTGTCACCAGGCTTTGGTGGCTGTGACCACGTCCAGACTCTGAGTTTGGGTTTTTAGAATTAGTGGCAGTCCAGGGGAATTTCAGTAGGTTTGCTTTTGAAGCATTCTGCCCAAGGGAGAATCTGAAACATTCAATAGGAGTGGACTCTATCATTTAAAAATAAAATTCCCCGGTTCCTGAATGCTTCATTAGCTGGCCTGTCTAATGGACTAGAAACTCCTTGCCTAGAACCAGGTCTTGCTATTTTTTTCACTCTCACAAATATTTTGAAACTGGAACCATTTATCTTCCAGAAATGAGCACAGGGCTTCAAAGTAGAAGCTCTCCTAATCAGGGACCCCCTTCTCATTTAGGGTGTTTAACAGTGCCTACGGCGCCTTCAGCACTTCACCCATAAAAAGATGATAAATCTGGCCGATAGCGTTACCGGGAGCTCCAAAATATAAAGTTTTGGTTTCCTTCCCGTTTTTCCCATCATGTTCTGATTTTTCATACTGTCTGTAGGCTCACTCAGCCCGCAGCTTACATGTGTGCTTTTTTCTATGAAAAATGATGTATTTTACTACTTCCTATGTATAAAAATTTATTGTAAATTTATGTGTGCTTCGCTTGAACAGGGACCATGTTGCTGTCATTTCAATAAAACTGATTTGATTTCTAAGACGTTTCTGGGACTTATCTTTTACGGACACACCTCAACCGTTTGTGTAATAAAACGTTTAAAAGCTCCTTGCAGGCTGGTTGTTTTTTTTCACGCCATCCTCCCAGGAACGCAGCGTATGGGCGTGAAGACAGTAATCGTGAAGGGATTGCCATCTCTGATGTGTGTGAAGCGTAAGTCACGTGGGGGCCTGCGGACGTTTGGGCACGAGGATGTGGGGGTGTGAAGGCATGTGTGCGTGAGGATGTGGGGGCCTGCGGATGTGGGGGCGTGAGGACGCGTGTGCGTGCGTACGTGGGGGGTGCAGGGGCGCCTGGACGTGGGGGCGTGAGGACGCGTGTGCGTGTGGACGTGGGGGGGCACAGGGGCTTGAGGACGTGGGGGCGTGACGGAATGTGTGCGTGCGGACGAGGGTGTGTGCGTGCTTGTGGGGCAGGGCCTGTGGGTTCCGGTTGGCCGGGCTGAGCTGCGGCCTGAGAGGTTCCCTCCTGACCATCTAGGCGCGCGGCGTGGTGAGTACGACAGCCTTACCCTCACTCCATCAGCGTCCTAGTCCGCTCGGCTGCACCCCGGCCTCCCACCGCAGAGCCTGCCGTCCCCACAGCTCTGGAGGCTGGAAGTCCAAGAAGAAGGCTCAGAGGGCCGCTCTCCTGGCCTGCAGGCGCCCCCTTCTCACTGTCTTCTCTGTTGGAGCATTCCTGGTGTTTCTTTTTCGTCTTACGAGAACAGGTTCTGTAGGATCAATTCCTGTCGCGTAGACTCCATTTAACCTTAGTTATCTCCTTCAGAAGGGCTTCCTTGGTGGCTCTGTGGTAAAGAATCCGCCTGCAGTGTGGGCAGATGCGGGTTCAGTTCCTGGGTTGGGAAGATCCCCTGGAGGAGAAGATGGCAGCCCACTCCAGCATTGTCTGGAGGGCTGTAGTCCAGTGGGTCCCAAAGAGTCGGAAACGACTGAGCACGCATATCTCCTTCAGAGGCCCCATGTCCAAATATAGACATATCGGGCGTTACGGCTTCGACACATGCATTTGGGGAGGGGGGAAACCCAGCTTAGCCCTGAATAGACATCATCTTCCCCGGCGTCAGTCCGTTTTTGTCCAGTTGAGTCGTATGTCTCTGTGTGTTTCGAGCGCCAGCACCCACAAACCGTTTTGGGGGTTCCTGGCCGACCTTTTTCATCTCCCCATCCACGCTCTGCCTTTGCTTTCACTGGCCATCTATTTGTAAAAAGCGCTTCTCATTCCCATCGATGGTGGGATTAGTGGTTCATTTTTCTTTTTTTGGCAGTGGCATGCGAAATCTTACTTCCTCAAACCTGTGCCTTCTGCAGGGAAAGCTCAAGAGTACTAACCGCTGGACCACCAGGGAATTCTCAGCTTTCCTTTTTAATAAATATATTTAAGACTTTTTAATGTAAAAATTTATTTATTTGTGGCTCTGCTGGGTCTTCATCGCTGCGGGCAGGCGATCTCTAGTTGCACCCAGCGGGGGCTTCTCTTTATTGTGGTGCCTGGGCTCGCATTGCAGTGGCTTTTGTGGAGCACCTGCTGTAGGGCTCATGGGCTTCAGTAGTTGTGGCTTCTGGACTCCAGAGCACAGGCTTGGTAGTTGTGGCACACGGGCTTTGTTGCTCTGTGGCAAGTAAGGGTCCTAGTTCCAGGACCAGGGATCAAACCTGTGTCCCCTGCATTGGCAGGTGGATATTTAAGCACTGGACCACCAAGGAATTTCCCATTTAAGGCTTTTTAAATGTTGGTTAAAAAATACTGCATAAGTAGGTGTGCGGGTGGGTCACAGAAATCACAAAGATGAGATGATAACGACTGATGTTTGGGAAATGCAGGTTTCTGACAAATGCTTTGTCAAGGCCACAGACATGCCCAACCCCCCGCCCCCCAATCAACGGCAACCCCCAGGCACTGGGAGTGGCCCTTCCAGCCTTTCTCCTGCAGAGCCTGCAGCCTTCCTTGGTGTCCACACCTCTTTCTCTTGCTTCAGGAAGTTCTTCTGAACTCCCAGGATGCCGCAACCCTGGGTCTTGAACTTTTTTCCCCCAAATGTCCAACACACAAAAGATGCACTGGCAGATGGGGAGACAATGGCAACTTGAGGGAGCTGGTGCTCCCTTCTTGCAGAGTCTGAGACGCAGCAAAGGTGTGCAGGAGTGGTGTGAGCAGGCTGAATGCCAGCATGCTGCTTGGGGACCCCAACAGAGGGAGCTCCGCACAAGGTGACCCAGGGACAGAGAGAGCACTGACCTGAGAGACCCTGGCCTGCCTCCCACCCCCTTACCAACTCAGGAAGCTTGGACAAGTTTGTTTTTTTTTTCCAGCTGCACTGTGCGGCATGTAGGATCTTAGTTCCCCAACCAGGGATCACACCCATGCCTTTTGCATTGAAAGTGGGGAGGCTTAACCATTGGACCACCAGAGAAGTCACTTCTGCCTGTTTAGGCCTCTGGCTGCTCATTTAGGAAATGGAATTTCTCGTAGTGACCTCACCGCAGAGCAGTGATTACAGGGGAGCTGCGGGCTGAAAGGTGCTCTAATAATTATGGCCACTGTGCCAGGTGACATGCTTTGGGGCGGCAGCTAACACGAACCCATCCAGTAGCCCCAGGACTTGTCAGAAAGGCAGACTCTCGGGTCCCAACCCAGATCCTCTGAGTCAGAACCTGTCGGAATTCACAAACTCTCAGGATGATTCTGGTGCTGGGTCCGTTGGAGAATCATCACTCCAAAAACATCCAGATAGCTCACGTGAGAAGTCAGAAGGGAGATGATCTGGGGCAGAGGCTCAGGGATGCCAGGACAGCTGGTCAGCATCCGTGCAAACCTCCTCCCCTCCTCTGTGGGCAGGACGGCCTCGGGTCACAGAGTGTCCCCAAGCTGAGTCTGAGATGGGAAGAAGGGACGAGGGGGTGGGTCCTCCTTCCCACAGTATTCTCTTTTATTGGGGAAGAAAATCATTCCTGGGATTCCCCAGCAGGCCTGTTTTTACATTCCTTTCATCACCAGTGGGTCACATGCCCAGTCCTAGGTTTATCATGAGCAACTGTGACAGAACAGGAAGGTTTAGAGTGAAGACAGGCAGACCGGTGGCCACGAAGGGGTCACGTGATCTAAGAGTTAAGAGCCAGGATGCGGACGTGCCTGAGTCTGAATCCAACATCAGCTCTTCACCAGCTGTGTGACACTGGACTAGTTGCTGAACCTCTCTGAGCATTGGTGGCCTCCTCTGTAAAGGGGCAGTAATAACAGTGCCTGCCTCATGGGGTACTTATGTGGATTAAATGAGGTCATACTTGCTCAGCCCTTGGTGGGTGCCCACGGCTGCCACATGTATCACTACATTGCTTTGCAGCATGAAACTAATACCAGTGGGTACATGCCACAGGGAGACAGATTTCTACCAAGTACAATGAGGAAGATTCAGATTGGCAGGACTTCCAAAAGTGAAATGGGCCTTATGAAGAGGGAGAGACGCCTCTTCCCGTAAAGAATATGAACGGAAGCTGGAAGATCCTTGGACTAGATCGACTTCAGAGCCTCTTCCCTGATTCTGGCTTCCAACAGAGATCTGCCTTCCCTCTTTCCCCTGCCCTGCCCCGAAGGCCCTGGGGACGCATGGAAGGGGTGACAAACTGTGAAATCCTGGCTCCTCAAACCATGGCCACTTTATTCTAAAAAGAAAAAGTAAAAACCCTGCAGCTTGGTGGGTGGTCCTGAAACCATTACATGTTTTATGGGGTTGATTTGTTTGTTTGTCTTAGCCATTTTCCTTCCAATTTTTCACACCAAGACCTGTCCTAGACTGCCACTGGGACTTTAAAAATCTTTTAGCCCCTTAAAAAAATAAATTTGGTGCCGAAGGCCCAGGTTTCGAAACCCTCATGGTGTTTCTTTGACTCATCCTGGCCAACTAAACAGGTAGCAGCCTTCATCCAAGGACCAGGAGACAGACCTTTAAACCAATTCTTCTGTCAGTGCCTGGCCTGGATCCCCCGTGGGCAGAAGGCTGCCCTTTGGGCCCTGCTGCCACCTGATTGGGGATGGGCTGTCCTGTCAGCCAGCAGGCTCCCAGCTCATGGGCTCTCACCTTCTTACACCAATCATGGCTGCAGTCCAAGGATATTTCCACTCCATCCCACTGTCACCAGTCCAGACCCACTGTCCCTCCACCCCTGTCTGACCCAGGAAGGCAGCAAAGGAAACCACCTGTGCCAAGTGCCACTGCATGCCAGGATTAACTGGGCACCAAGCTTGTGCTGTCTCGTCTAATAAGCACATGTCTCCATCAACAATTTGCTAATTCAATGTACGTGTCAAATATAATTCAAATCCTAATTAGATTTTGTCAAAATGTCAGCTGGGAATGCGTTGAGCTGCATGTAACGGAGACCCAACCACAGTGGCAGGGAGGTCCTGGGGATGCACGCTTGGGAAGTCCTCCAGGTTCCTTCCCACTTCCTGCTCTGCCATCCTCAGAGAGTGGCGTGTGCCCTTGTGGTTAAAAGATGACTCTTCACCTCTATCCCGTAGCAGACCTTCCAGGAAGGAAGAGACATTATGAAGGGGAGAAGCCACATGGCGGTTTGATTCTGCCTCTTTTATTCCAGATAGTGTATTTTTCAATTCTGGAATTCTGAGGGAGAACCTGAGTCTGTGTCTCAACCAGAAAAACAATGGAAGCATAGCTTTCCCAGAGGTCTCAGCCTGTGGATTTCCACTGATACCTTCTTGATCAGACTTGGGTCCCACAGCCACTCCTTGCTGCATGAAAGTTTGGAGAGAGGCGTCTTTTTTTCCTGAGCACGTTGCTGATCCAGCTGTCAAGTGGGTCCTGTGAGGACGAATGGGAGAAGGGACCTTGGGTAGGTCAGGTCCGGCTCACCTGTGAACAGGTGAGAACTGCAGGTGTCGCTTCTTAGAACTGCTGTAACAAATGACCATAAATCCAGTAGCTTAAACAGTAGACACTTATTCACAGTTCTGGAGATCAGAAGTCTGAAACTTCTGAAATCTGAAGATTCTAGGGAAGGATGCTTCCTGCCTCTTCCAGCTTCTGGAGGCCCCAGACATCTCTTGGCTTCTCACCACGTCACTCCAATGTCTGCCCCAGGTCACGTGGCCGTCTCAAGATCCTTAACTAATTACCTCGGCAAAGATCTCAATTCAAAGTAAGGTCACATTCTGAGGTTCCAGGGAGATGTGAATTTGGGAGGGATACTATTCAACCCAGTCTAGCAGGTGGACACCAGTCCTGCGGCCTGAGCAATGATAGCTGCTTGTCCACGTGACAGCTCTCTCCCTGGACACTTGGGTTTGCCACCATTCACTCTGGGGTCTTCGCCCCAGCCCCTCTGTAACTGGTGACTATCGGGGCAGTGTTTTGGGAATTGATGACTGATAATGGCTTCAGGTTCCAGTCTGTGCTCTGTCTCATTTTCCCTTTATAACACCTCATAGTTGGAACCTTTGACATCTTCCCTGTATGATACTTTAGAGGAGACAGAAGAATCTGGAGCCGGTGGGCCTGGGTTCAAATCACAACTCTACCACTTACAATCTGTGAAACCTTGCATGAGGTACTTAACCTCTCTGTGCCTCAGTTTCCTCATATATGAAATGGGAACAATAGTAGCAGCTACTTTGGCTTTTTTAAAAGTTTGTTTTGTAGAAATGTAGTTGATTTACAGTGTGTTAATTTTTGCTGTATAGCTAAGTGACTCAGTTACATATATATATATATGTCCTTTTTCATATTCTTTCCTATGATGGTTTATCACAGGATATTGAATATAGGTCCCTGTGCTATACAGTAGGATCTTGCTGTTTATCCATTCTGTATATAATAGTTTGCATAGAGTAATTGCAAACTCCATCCCTTCCTCACCCTCTCCATCCTGGCAACCACAAATCTGCTCTCTATGTCTGTGAGTTTGTTTCTGTTTCATAGATAAGTTCATTCATATTGTAATTTAGATTCTACATGTAATATTTGTCTTTATCTCTCTGGTTTACTTCACTTAGTATGATAATCTCTAGGTCCATCCATGTTGCTGCAAATGACATTATTTTGCTCTTTTTTATGGCTGAGTAATATTGCATTCTATGTATGTACCACATCTTCTTTATCCATTCATCTGTTTACATTCAGGTTGTTTCCATGTCTTGGCTATTGTGAATAGAGCTGTAATAGCAGCTGCTTTGTATAGTTGTTATCAGGTTCAAACAAGTTAATTTTTTTAAAAAGAAAAAAGCGTTTGGAAGCCTGGCACATAATAAGCACTAGATACATGTTAGTTTATATCATTATTTTAACAAATGTGTTTTGCATTCCTTGTTTTTTTCCCCCTCAAAGTCCTTCCCTAAGCCTTCAGGCAGCAGCCTCTGTTTTTCTCAGGGAAGGGAGGCCACAGCAGAAGAATAGGAACAAAGAAGTGAATTTTATTTAGCTTTTGACTTACTAGGCAGATTTCTGTTTCTTCTTTTTCTTTTGACATTATTTCAGACTTGCAGAAAAGCCACAGAAATACTCCAGAGGATTCCCCTCTACCATTCAGATTTCCCAGATAGGAATAGTTACTGCTGTTCCTTGATCATCTTCTTTCTCTCTCCTCTAAATTATTTAAGAGGGAGTTGCAGACATGAAATCCCATTTATCTCTAAATACCTTAGCGTGTATTTCCTATAAACATGGATGTTCTCTTTGGAGGAAGGAGGCATTTTCTTCCATAACCTTGGTGTAATTATCTGAATCAGGGAAATGAACGTGGATGCATTATGTAATCTAATCTACAGACCTTCTTCAGATTTTGCCGATTGTCCAGGAATGTCCGTTACAGCAAAAGAATATCTCAGATCATGAATCACATTCAGTTTTCTGATCTCATTAGTATCCTTGAATCTGGATAAGCTCTTCACTTTATGTGCTTCTTTTATGATGCTGACATTTTTAAAAAGACGAGTGACCAAGTGTTTTGTGGAATGTTCCTCACATCAAGTTTGTCTTAACATTTCTTCCTCATGAGATTCAGATGACATGTTTTTGGAAGGAATCTCACAGAAGGGATACTGTAAGTTTTTGTGCCTCATACCAGGGGCCACGTGCCTGTTGCCTGTGGGGCTCTCATGTCAATTTTGATATCTTGGTTAAGATGATATCTGCCAGGTTTCTCCACTGAGAAGAGCCTATATTTTTTGGTGATAAATATTTTAATTATCTTATAGCTAGAAGTGTTAGAACTGTGTAAATATCCTACCCCCATAAAGCCTTCAGTCCCCAGTTTTAACATCTGGTGATGATTCTTCCCTGAAACAAGCATTTTGTGACGGTTGTCGAATGTTACCTCTTCTCATTATGGTGTGCCTTCCACATTTGTCAGTTGGCACTTTCATCTCAGGAAAACATTTCCCTTCCCCTCCATTCATTTATTCACACAATGTATTTTATAAATGTATATTCCATGTGTGTTATATTATATACAAACATAGACACACATTTATTGTTACGGACTCATTCTTATTTCATGCGGTGGACTACATTTTTTTTTTTTCTGTATTTTCATGCTCAAGTCTTCCCAGATTTGAGCAGCAGGAGCCCCTTCCAGCTGGCCCTGTGTCCTTCTGACACAGCCCCATCAATTTTGGCTCAGCCTTCTGGCACATGGTGTTCCTGGCTTGCCTTGTACTTAATTTGCCCCAGTCCTGGAATCAGCCGTTTCTCCAAGGAACCCTACTTCCTTTTAGTGGAGATTGTGTCTAAGTAGACATATTTAGTGGAGAAAATGGGCTGAGGAAAAAAAATGTTCAGATCTCAAAAGCCAAATCTCGTGGACCACACAACAGATTTGGGAAGAATCTGGTTCTTCACCCTGCCCAGGCTCTCCAGAAAATGGGAGAGTGGAAGCCTAAATCCAGCTGCTGACCGTGGTCTGAGAAAGTCCCTGACTCCAGGAGGCAGAGCCCCTTCCTGCTGTAGAAGCTTGGAAACAGGTGCTTTCCCAGAATCCCTTGCAGCTAGGTGCACACCTAGGATGTGTTTGTATGACTTCAGATTGGAAGCCTCTGATGCAAGGAAGCTGGTGTCTAGACACTTTTCTCAGGGGAGGTGTAGGGGCTTCAGAGACAGCAGGTAGGGGTGCCAGATTTAGATAAAATAAGACATTAAACTGTTGTATGGAGCATAGCTTTACTAAAATACTATTGTTTATATGCAGTTCAGAGTGAACTGGGTTGCCTGTGTTTCAGGGCCTAACAGGAGCATCTGGACTCCAATCCCATTGGGCTGCATGTTAGCCACCCAGCAGGTAGGTCCCACCTCCATCAGGTCATTCTATGGGGTGATCCATGGCTGCAGTACCCTCCTGCCTGTCCCTCCAGCTTTCCTTGAGATTATGTGGGATCCACAGTGTTCTTGTAATGGTCCCTTTTTGCTTAAATAAGTTCTGGGTGCTGTGAAGGGCCACCTGTGCCTGCCTCTCATTGTGCTGGAGTCAGGTGGGGACAAAGAGAGGAAACCCCCAGATCAGTTCTGGGAACTGGAGTGGAGAAGGGCCTTGTTCCCCACTTCCTTCCAGAACTTGCAGAATTCCCCTGCCTGCAGGCTGAGGACAGTTACCCCTGTGTCCATTCATCATCTACCATCTTCTCGTCTTCCCGTGTACCCACCCACCCACCCTCCATCTGTCATCCCCCATCTACAGTCTGTCCATCCATCATCTACCGTCTGTCTATCCACTGTCCATCCATCCCTCCATCCATGTGACATTCAGAATTGAACACCTGCTCTGTGCTAGGCACTGTCTGGGTCCTAGAGACACCACAGATGAAGAAACAACAGATACAGATGTGTCTGTCCCCACATGGAGCCTGTGTTCCTGTAGGGAAGGCGTGCATTAAGACAAGTAACACACATTGTATGTCAGCTGGTGAGAAGTGCTATCAAGATGAACCGTGAAGGGGGGAGCACTGAGGCAGGGGCTGTCGGTGATCTACATTGTGTGGTCAGGAAGGTGAGGTCCTGTCCCTGAGAAGGTGACATGAAAAGGGGAGGAGCCACACGGGTGATGGAGGGTGGAGCGTCCCAGGTGGAGGCAGCAGTGAGCCCCAGGGTGCTGGGGAGTCAGTGCGCCTGATCTGAGGGTCCCCACCGAGGTCGGAGGGAGGGAGGGCAGGGGCAGGGGAGGCCAGAGTCGAGGGTGGGGCAGGGCGGCCATGAGGCTGTGGGAAGGACTGGGATTCGACTCCAGGGAAATGGGGGCTGCCAGGGGGACCTGAGCCAAGGAGAGCTGGGCTCTGATTCCATTTTTAAATGCCGTTAAGTGCCACCTCAAGGAGAAGCAGGCTTTCTGAATGAACCAATTTAAACTTAAAATGGCAGCGAAAACCAGGATGCTTTTCCCTGAATGACTGATTTTATTCCACCAAGTTCACTAGACTTGGGGCAGGAATTGAGATCGAAAGGTCAAGTTTCCTTATAGGAGTGGGTGGCTGGAAAACTCCTCACACCTCACGGGCATCCCCTGTTTATTCCTCACCACAACTCCACAATACCCCATTTACAGAAGAGGAAACAGGCCCAGCGTGGCCCAGCACCTTGTCCAGGAATAGCGAGAAGGTCCAGAGAGGCCCAAGTGGGGTCGGCAAGGACAGTTTTCCTCCCTCACCAGCCTGGTGGCGGGGCAGCCTGGCCGGGAGTGGGCATGTGGATGGAGAGCCACCGTCCCCGGCTCCCAAGGCCACTGGGATGACCTGCCCACTTCCGGACGAGGCTGGCAGAGCCACGAGACGTCTGCTCCCAGATGGAAAATTGAAACCACGCTCCTCTGTCACTACAGCCATTTGTCACTGAACTGGGGTGCATATAAACAGCTTAATTCAAACCATACTGCCACCCCCTCCCCTCCCTCCTTTCCTGAGCCTTCCCCCGACTTGCTTCAGGAAGGTAAAAGACACGGTGCAGTGTCAAAATGAAGGGCCCTATTTGCTACACCTGTTGAGCTGAGCCTGCTAAGATGCTGTGGGTTGTCTTCACAAGAACGCCAAGACTTAAGAACTATTATCAGGCCCAGTTGTCAGATGAAGAAACTGAGGCCTGACTTAAATCGTTTGGCCAAAGTCATGCCAACAAGAGGCAGAACCAGGTTCTGGCCAGACCTTCCTGTAGAACCCAGCTGCCCCTCTCTGACCTTGGCTGCTGCCATAGGACACACAGCAGCCAGATACACACCAGAACCCTGGACCTGGGCTGGATCCCAGTTCCACTCCACCTGCTGAGTGTAGTCGGCCTTGCAGAACCCTCTCTGCACTCCAGTGGAGACCCACCTGCCTTGGAGACTCATCACCACCCACCTCACAGTGCCTGTGCTCATCTTCATCCCCAACCATGTGACCATCAGCCTCTCTCACCATCTCGAAAAGCTCTTTTTCACCCCCCTCCCCGTCTATATCGTCAGACAAGGGAGTATAACTGAAGAATGAGGAGTCCCCAGGTTAGAGTCTTGGTGGGGTCTCTTCCAGCTGTGTGGCTTTGGGCAAGTTCCTTAACCTCTCTGTGCTTCCATTTCCTTAACTGTATAAGAGATACAATAATAGTTCCTATCTCTCAGAGTGATCACGAGGAGTCAGTGAGATAGTGTGTGTAACATGTTTAGAACAATTTTTAATAAAGGACTGGACTATTTAATAAAGGCTGATGGATAATAGCAAAGAAAGTCCAGTAAATGTGGCTGATAACATCACAATAACAAGTGAATGGTTATAAAAATAACTGAGCAACAAGAAGTGATCATACCAGGAACAGGTGGATAAACGAATGAGTGAGTGAATGAATGAATACGAAACTGACCAGACTAGTTCAGGAGAAGTCCATGCAAGCCTGGCCCCTTTCTCCAGTTTCAGAAGCCCTGGGCTGCAGGTGAAGATGTGTGGTTGTAAACTGAGCCCACACTGATGGAAGGGGGAGAATTTGAGTTCCCTTTGGGGGAAACCTGCAAGCTGGAGCCTCAGGCTGCTTCCTCAGCCCAGAGAATAGGATTTGTTTCTGCAAGGCCTTCTTCCCCACGTTCACCCTGCCTGCCTTCTTCACTGATTCTGGCTAAAGTAGGGGAAAAAGTGAAGGGGGATAGGTCTCTGGAGAGTCCTGGACCCAGGAAATAAAGGCTTCTTAGAGGTGTCTCTGAGATGACCTTGAGAGTGAGCTGTGGATTAGATAGGAATAATGCAGTATATTAGAGAACACAAATGCATTAATACTGTGAGACCCCAGTACAGGCCAACCTTGGTCTGTTGCTCTTCACTTTATCGTGCCTTGTGAATATTCCGTTTTTTACAAATTGCTGATTTGTGGAGACCCTGCGTCTGTGTGCTGTCCTTGTTGCTCAGTTGTGTCTGACTCTTTGCGACCCCATGGATTGTAGCCCGCCAAGCTCCTCTGTTCATGGGATTCTCCAGGCAAAAATACTGTAGTGGGTTGCCATGCCCTCCTCCAGGGGATCTTCTTAACCCAGCAATCGAACTCAGGTCTTCCACATTGCAGGGGGATTCTTTACTGTCTGAGCTACCAGGGAAGCCCAAGAATACTGGCATGTGTAGCCTGCCCTTCTCCAGGGGATCTTCTCGACTCAGGAATCGAACCAGGGTCTCCTGCCTTGCAGGCAGATTCTCTACCAGCTGAGCTACCAGGGAAGCCCACCCTGCGTCTATCATGTGCCATTTTTCCAACAGCATTTGCTCACTTCCTGTTTCTGTGTCATATTTTGGTAATTCTCTCAGTATTGCCAACTTTTTCTTTGTTGTTATATTTGTTATGGTGATCAGCGGTCTAAGAGTGACTATCTTAATTGTTTTGGGCACCATGAACCACACCCATACTAGAAGGCAGATTTAATTCATAAATGTCGTGTGTATTCTGACTGCTCCGTGACCAGGTGTTCTCCTGTCTCTCCTTCTCCTCGGGCCTCCCTGTTCCTGAGACACAATGTTGAAATCAGGCCAGTTAATAACCCTTAAGTGATCTCTCGTTGTTAAGTGGAAGGAAGAGTCAAACGTCTCTCACTTTAAATCAAAAGCTGGAAACAAGCTTAGTGAGAAAGTCACGTCAAAGCCAAGGCAGGCCAAAAGCTAGTCCTCTCACACCAAACTGTTAAGCCAAGTTGTGAATGCAAAGGGAAAGTTCCTGAAGGAAATTAAATGGCTGCTCCAGTGAATACATGGATGATAAGAAAGTGAAACAGCCTTACTGCTGATATGGAGAAAGTTTGAGCAGTCTGGATAGAAGATCAGACCAGCCACATTCCCTGAAGCCTAATGCAGAGCAAGACCACTGCTCTCTCCAATTCTGCGAAGGCTGAGAAAGGTGAGGAAGCTGCAGAAGTGGTTCATGAGGTTGAAGGAAAGAAGCCATCTCTATAACATAAAAGTGCCCGGTCAAGCAGTGCACTGTGCAAAAGCTCTAGCTCAGTTCATGCGTGACGGTCCTGCAGTGAATAGTAGATGTTTAGTGCAGACAATGAAACAGCCATTAAGAACATTCATGATTCTTGGGAAGAGGTTCAAGTATCAAAATACACAGCCCTTGTGGACAACTTTGAGGGGTTCAAAATACAGTGGAGGAATTAGCTGCAAATTTGATGGGAACAGCAAGAGAACTAGCAGTGGGGCCTGAAGATGTGGCTGAGTTGCTGCAACTTCATGATCAAACTTGACTGGAAGAGGAGCTGCTCCTTATGGATGGACATGGAAGTGGTTTCGTGAGATGGAATCCACTCCTGTGAAGATGTTGTTAAGACTGCTGAAATGACAACAAAGGATTTAGACTACAGCCTCAACTTAGTTGATAAAACAGGTTTGAGAGGACTGACTCCAATTTTGAAAGAAGTTCTGTTGTGGGCCAGATGTTATCAGGTAGCACTGCATGCTCCAGAGAAACTGTTCACCAAAGTCAGTCATTACAGCCAACCTCACTGGTGTCTCATATTAAGAAATTGCTGCAGCCACCACCCCGATCAGTCAGCAGATCAACGCTGAGGCAAGATCCTCCACCAGCAAAAAGAGGATGACTCTCTGAAGGCCCAGATGATGATTAGAGTGTTAAAACAATGAAATATGTTTACATTAAGGCACTTACATTGTGTTTTCAAACATAATGTTATTGCGTGCTTAACAGACTACAGCGTAGTGGAAACATAACTTTCATAAGTAGCAGGAAACCAAAACATACATATGATTTGTTGCAATATTTGCTTTATTTCAGTGGTCTGGAGTCGAGCCAGCAACATCTCGGAGGTTTGCCTGTATTATATTCTGGTAAGATGTTAAATTTCCTGATTTGGATCATTTTATTGTATTTGGGTGATAGAAAGTCATGTTCTTGGGAAATACATGCCAGAGTACTTAGGGAGAAAGGGGGCTGATGTCTGCAACTTACATATATATGGTATTTACATGAAAACACATAGAGAAAGAACAGGGCGAAATGTCAGTGATGGTGAATTTGGGTGAAGGGTACATAGGAATCCCTTATATTCTTGCAACCTGTCTGTTGAATTTATACCAAAATAAAAAGTTATAGAAAATAATAACTAAAAAATGAGTAAGTAGCCCCAAACCTGTGATGTCACGCTGTAGCCCAGCACCGCTCTTTCAGGTTCTCGACTTCCTCCAACCCTGAAACACACCCATGCCCGCTTGGTCCCCCCCTGGGGCGCTGGAGACTGTCGTGCTCAGGTGGGTGGCCCATTGCTCGGATGGTTTGGATGTCCTTATCGCCTCCTCCTCCCAGCTCGAGGGATGCCAGAAGCATCCACTACATGCTGGGCACTGCTGCTGACCCTGGTGGTCCCAGGGGCAATGAGACAGACCCTGCCCCCACCCTGAGGGAAGCAACAGATACAGGACAGGAATTACAAGGGGAGGAGGGTGGGAGGAGAGGGGCTCAGGGACACAGTAGTCTGGAGCAGAGTGGGAGCAGGAAGGCTTCTAGATGGAGATTACGCCAAGAACCAAAGGAAGAGGAAAAAAGCTAGGAGAGCAGAAGGGGCAAAAATGCTTCCCAGCGAGTCTGTGAGTTAGGTGCCCTGAGCCCATTTTACAGGTGGGAAAACTGAGGCTCCAGGTGTGTAATTAACTTGCCCAAAAAGGTGCCATGGCTAGGACATGATGGCCCTGGGATCCTCACTGCCCCACCTTCCTGTAGTCGAGAAGGGTGACATCTATGGGAACTGGAGACAGCTCTAGGAGGGGGGACATCTGGGGTGGGGGCTGCCTCTTCCATCCCCAGGAGGCCAGGATGCAGATAACCAGCAGGATTTTCAGGCACTACTGTCTCCAGTCTACACTTTTTGCTGAGCTATTTCCCCAGAATTCCATAGTCTTAAGAGCCAGATTTCTCCCCTGATAATGAAATTGGAGAGATCACTGCAAGGGGAAAATTGGGCCACTCAACCTGCCCTCTCAACTTCTCAGCCTTCTACCTGCCAGAGCTGCCGGGATGTCCGGGGAGTGGGAGAGCACCGCAGACCAGATGCCCAGGTAAGGAACCTGTGTGCCCAGCCCTGCCGCTTAGAAGCCTGACGTCTCAAGTCTGGGCCTCCGTCGTCTTGTCCCTAAAACACAGACACTAGTGGTGCCGCAGCCTTGGCTCAGGGCTGGACAGCTTTATAAGGATGGCGGCGGTGTTGATCAGAATGACGGTCGTTTTGAGACTGAAACACCTCATTTTCTCCCTCTGTGGCCCAGATGCCGAGGAATGAGATCCAGTCTCGCTCTCTGGCCGACTCCTCTCCTTCCAGACTGTGTGGTTGTTTTTCCCCTCGTTGCTTTGCCAAAAGTGAGAGTCACAAACCTCACCACCTGCCCTTCGGAAGAAAATCATTATTTTAACCAAGAAGATAGGGATGGCAAACGTTAGGAAACAGTAGGAAACTCCTAAGGTGTCAGCAGGAATGGGTCTCAGACTCCACATTCACCCCACAGTGGCCTCTTTGTGTGTCTCTGCTGCAGGGGCTTCAGGGACCTAACCCCAAAGTACAGTTGGGGGGAGGGATTTAAGAGGCTGGCACCTGGAAAGATTCCAGCAGCTTCTGTGTTTAGGCTGGACCTGTGGCCTCAGCTCACCTGGGCAGCTGCCTTTCAAAACAGCCCCGGGCAGCTCTGTCACTGATAATGGTCCTCAGTGATTAGCATGGTCACAGGACCACTGCCTCTCCTGACTCCAGGAGAGGGGACATCCCTCCTTTCATGCCCAGGAGGCAGGGATCCAGATAACGAACAGGATTTTCAGAGACTGGTCTCCAGTCCCTGAGACAGACTGAGTTATTTTTACTGGGCCATTTCCCTAGAAATTCTGTAGACTGAGAACCAGATCTCTCCCCTGAATAATGACATTGGAGTGGTCATACCATCCTGAGCATTTAAGATGGCCATGCCAAAATTTTGTGGCCGTATAGAGATGTGCTACGCTGGGTGATCACATACCCTAAAACACGATGTGAATGATAAGGCTGCTCCAGTACCGTGTTTATGGATTGCTTTCATTCAGCTAACGCAGATATGTTCTCAGAGTGCTTGCTCTCGGCTGAGCACTGGTGGTAGAGAGCTTCCCAGGGCGCCGTGATTCAGGGAGGCCGGACGGTGGGCCTGCTGACACCCCTGAGAATGGCAGTCGGTGGGGAGGGTGTGGTGCTATGAAGTGGGAGTGTGTGCAGTCAGGGAGGCTTCCTGGAGAAGGAGCCCAGTGTTTATCCTAAGAGCAATTGGCTACAGCAGCTGAGGTTTTAATCAGGGGGCGATGGTGATCAGATTTGCATTTTGAAAGTGTGTTCTGCTGACAGTGTGGAGAATGGCTTGTTGGAGCTGAGTGTGGGAGCCAGGGAGGAGGCTGTTGCCCACCTCTGGTGAGAGGCCTCAAGCAAATATTTCTAAAGTGTTTCCCACTCTCTGGGCCGAGGGGATGGAGAGAGGTGGATAGGTTGAGTGATACTGAATGGACCATCCTGATAGGACTCAGGTTCACAGGTTTTGGGCAGAAGTCAGAGTCACAGTTGCTTCCAGGTGTCTGGCTCAGAGAAGTTGGGCCAGGTAACTCATGTGAGGGGGGAAATAAAAATCTTCGTCATCATAAACTTAAAAAGTACAAAATGTAGCTTACAGTACAGTATTGTCCTTGTTTTAAAATGTTCGGAAAAAAAGACTGAAAGGAAATTCACCAAAGATTAGCAGAGGTTCTCTCTGTACACAGGATTCTCGTCTTTCTGCTTTTCTCTGTTTCCCAAATAATTGTTAATGACTGTGTACTAATACAATAATTAGGGAAAACCACACATGAAAAGTGATGTGTATTTCATCAGTTCTAGGACAGTCCAGCCTCTGATGGAGGTAGTGTTTCATTTTTTCCCAGAGAATAAGTCTGGCTGGTCAGAGCGGGAAAGTTCCCATAGCTGGCACTCCATAGCTTAACCTCTCCCATTTCCATCAGAATCTGCCAGCCAGGCTCAGCCCTCATCACCTCTGAAAGAAATTTTTGCTCCATTTGTTAAATCCAGGTGTGTGATGTTCCGAATTTTAGAAGTTCACTGTCATTTTCTTTTGTAAGTTCAATGTCATGTTTTCTCCTTTTCTCCCAAAGAAAACTTGCAAAGCAAACCACAGCTGCATGTGCTCGACATCTTCCTGCAGTACTGGGACCTTTCAAAAAAAAATGAGGCGTTCCCCTCGCTGGCTTCAAAAGCCCAGAGAGGTGCTCTGTTTTGTTTCACGTCTGGCCCCAGGAAGATAGGAGTTGGGTTGGGAATAGCCCCTTGGAAGCAACCTTCACTGTAAATCCAGTCTGTTTGCTCGGGAAGGACAAAAGGTTGAAAGCGTTTTAAAACGTGAGCCTGAAGGATTGAGTCTGGCACAGGGAAGCCTCCAACTGTCTGGGGAAGATTGTGGTCCCATTCCAGGGAGATTAACCCCCAGATGCAGATGTGGGGGGAGAAGGCTGCACTCCAGGCCTCTGCAGCCTTACAGCCAGTGGTTTCCAAAGGGCTTCCCTCCCCGCCGGGCGCAGCTGGGCACTGTAGCACTGGAGACCTGGGAGGACCCTGACCCCTTTGGTTCTGCAAAGTGTCGGGTTTTTAGTCAGGTTCCTGTTCCAAAAGTCCGAATCTCAGCCTGCGCAAGAGGTGATTGTCCCTTCTTGAAGAAGTTTGGAAGACAGAGTGCTTCTGCCTTGACAAAATAGTAGAAGAGCAATAATAGTCATAGTAGCAGGAATACTAATAGTAATAATACTAACCATAGTCAGAAATTGTAATAGCAATGTAGTAATAACAGTTATGATATTACCATTAATACTAGCAATGATAAAAATATTAGTAATGATAGTGACACATTGGTTATCATAACAATGACAATAGTATTAATAGTAATAGTAACAATGAGTGCTAAGTTTCTTCAGTGTCTCTGACTCTTTGTGACCCCATGGACTGTAGCCCACCAGGCTTCTCTGTCCAAGGGATTCTCCAGGCAAGAATACTGGAGTGGATTACCATTTACTCCTCCAGGTGATCTTCCTGACCCAAGGATTAATAGCAGTGATAGTGGTAGTTATGGTAATAATAGTGATGTTAGGAGGTAATACTCCAGTACTCTTGCCTGGAAAATCCCATGGACGGAGGAGCCTGGTAGGCTGCAGTCCATGGGATCGCTGAGAGTCTGACAAGCCTGAGCGACTTCACTTTCACTTGTCACTTTCATGCATTGGAGAAGGAAATGGCAACCCACTCCAGTGTTCTTGCCTGGAGAATCCCAGGGACAGGGGAGCCTGGTGGGCTTCCATCTATGGGGTCGCACAGAGTTGGCCACGACTGAAGTTGCTTAGCAGCAGCAGCAGCAGAAGGTAATAGTAGCAGTAGTAATAGTAGTGATCATATTCATGGTAGTAATAATAGTAGGAATAGTACTACTATCACCACCACTTGCTATTCACTGTGTCCCAAATGCTGTTGGAAACACAAGACAGAAACAAACACATTCACCTCCGTGACACCTGTGAGAAAGGTCCTGTTACTTACCGTCCCCTGTTTTCAGACGAAGAAATTGAGGCAGGGGCCTTTTACTTGGTTGCCCAAAGTTTCTCAGCTGTCAAGAGGCAGGGCCAGGATTTGAATCCAAATTTGAATCTGTGTCACTTCCCAGGTTCCATGTGGGTCACAGCCTAGCTGCCCCTGAGGATCACTGGACACAGCTCATGCCTGGCCCCTCCAGGGACTCTGCTCAGCCAGTCTGCAGAGAGCTTGGCCTTGATTTTGTGTTGTGAGCTCTGAGGTTGATCTAGCACTCAGCCAGGGTGATCATCACCACACTGGATGATAGTTCTCACACCTGGAGGCAGCAGGACCCCTGAAGATTACACAGGTTGTCACCCACCCACTGAGTTTCTGATTTAAGAGATCCAGGTGGGGCCCAGGAACCTGCATTTCTACTAATCTCTCAGGGGATGCTGAGCTGTTGGTCAGGGACCCCCCTCTGAGAAACCCCCGAGCTGCCCCTCCGAGCAGAAACTGTCCGTGTGTGCATGCATTCACTCAGCAAACTCTCGTGAGCACCTACTGTGTGCAGCCCGCTGCCAAGCTGTGAGTGACAGGGCAAAAGGGGAGGTTACACACGCCCCTCTATCTTTTCTTCCCTGACAGCGTGGAGCCCGTGGGGGCTGTGTGGGGCCTGAGAGATAAGAGAGGGTCCTCGTGGCAGGGACTGGACTGAAGGGGCTGCCCAGACCCTCAGCCCACTGTGTGGGGAGCTCCTTTGTCCTCAGCCCCTGAGCTAACTTACGTCCAAACTTCCCCTCTAAGCCGGTTACATAAGTGTTCCCTGAGGCCTCGAACCTTCCAGATGGGCCTGTGGCCATCCCACCAGCTGCTCCTGGGATGTCAGCCCCGACCTCTTTCCTGGGCCCTGGAATTCCTGGAGCAGCCTGACACGGAGCAGCTGCCTTTGTGCTCCTGGCTCCTCCCGCGGGCAGCTGCAGTGGGGGCGGGGCTGGGTCCTCGTGACCCCAGATCTCTGGTCCCACAACACACACCAGCCTCGAGAAAGGGACCCTGGCCACCTCCTGTCCACAGAACAGCCTGTCCTTGTCCCTCCTGCTCTCCTTGGATGTGTTCCTGGGCCCTCGGTGAGGAATCTCCTCCCACCTGCCCTCAGGTCACCCTCATGACCACATCCAGGGCCACTGGGGTCCCAGGCCTCCAGGTCCTTCAGAATTACCTGGAAAGCTGGCATTAAATAGCCAGCTGGGGCCACACCCGAGAGCCTGATCCCGGAGGTCTGGGAGGTCTGGTCTCTGTTTGATGAGGTATCCAGACAGTATAGGGGTACCCTGGACCACACTTTGAAAAACACTGGTGGAGATAGTAAACTCTCATTTTATATGCTATGTGGTGTGTGTGTATATATATATATACACACACATATATATATGTATATACATATATATATATATACACATGTGAGACTATCTTGTACCTATGTATGTATAGAGATAAAAAGGCTTCTCAGGTGGCTCTATTCGTAAAGAATGCAGGAGACGGAAGAGTTGTGGGTTAGATCCCTGGGTCAAGAGGATCCCCTGGAGGAGGGCATGGCAACCCACTCCAGAATCCTTACCTGAAGAATCCTGTGGACAGAGGAGCCTGGCAGGCTACAATCCATAGGGTCACAAAGAGTGACCTGGAGCAATTTAGCACCCACACAAGTGAATAGATATATTGATACCATGTCATATTACTTTCCTAGGGCTGCCATAGCAAATTACCCAAACTGGGTGACTTAAATCAGCAGACATATATTCTCCCACAGTCTGGAGGCCAAAAGTCCAAAATCAAGGTGTGGACAGGGTCAGCTCGCTTGGGAGGATCCAGGGGTGGGTCCTTCCAGCTCCTGGTGGCCCCAGACATTCTTTGACTTGTGGCCACATCCTTCCAAATTGGCCTTCAAGCAGAAGGACGGGGAAGATGCCCAAGTTCAAGTCCACCCCCAGGACAGAGCTGCAGGTTGGGTCCCTGACCCTGCCTCCAAGCAATCAGGCTTTGGCCCACAGCCAGCGAAGTGGCTGATCAAACGGTGTGTTTTTCTGAGACCGCACACTTCGTCTGGCATCTGCCTGTCAACACCTACAGTCCTCACCCCTCGCATTTTCCCACCTTCCCTGGCCTCTCCTGCCAGCTCCTGTCCTCCTTTTATGCCCAACCCTTGGTGTCTTCCCTCCTCTTAGACCCACCTTCTAAGAGCTTTAAGTGCCATCGACGTGCGGGTCACCCCACACCCCCTTTAGCTCTTGCCTCCCTGAGTTCTGGGTCCATAGAGTTCCAGGGCCAACCAGTCAAAATGTCTTCCAGATTCCTCACTGGCCGGTTCTGAAGGTAGGAAACCTCGTAGCCTATCTGAGCCCCCGCTGGTATCTGTGGCCTTAGAGGGCTGCTGTAAGATACAGCGATGACACTGAGCACAGGGCAGGCGCCCAGAGCCAGAGGTGAGCATCTCACAAGGCAGATGCCAAGTGCACACCCGCCCCTCCAGGTTGGAGCTCCCAGAGCTGAGAGCAGGGCCTCTGGCCTACCTTCCAGAGTCAGAGGAGATAGCTGCTCTCTGTTCTTGGAAGGACCCTACCTGTCCTTCTCTGGTACATAGAACTTAAAACCAACAGTGAAGCATTCATATCCTCCAGTATGAGCTTTGGAGTTTAAATGGCACACTCCCCTGGAACGACGTGCAAGGACTTGAACTTACACTTACTCTTACTAAAGTGTAAATGACTGACGACAGATCAGTTCCCAAGAACAACCAAGTACGAGGACCCTGGTTCTGGGGTCAGGGAGCAGGCACCCCCACCTGCAGTCAGCAATCAAGGGGTACCTCCCAAGGAGGTGGTGCAGAATTGCCCACCACTGGGGGGCAGCAGAGCACCAGGGATCAGTTTACAAATACAAAGGCAGGGGTCCGAATTGGTACCATGATAAGTTGTGAAACTCCTGCCCACCCCGTCTAGACAGCCCTTCTTCCTTCCAGCTGAATTCTCACTCCCTCTGTGCATCCCCATCAGGTGAGGATACAAAGGTCCCAAGTGCAGCAGGAGCCTCCTTCCTCACCGGCAGGTTTGCCCAAGTAGAGACAGAAGCACTTTACATCTTGTTCAGGTCGTGTGGACCAGCCCCGATACACCTGACTTCTTAGTGACTTGGAGCATCAGCCTCGCCTGGGAGCTTGCCGACTCTCAGGCCCACCGCAGACCCATAGGCTCAGACTCTCAGAGGGTTAGGCCCAGCAATTTTTTTTCAGTTTATTTTATTGAAGTATACTTGATTTACAATGTTGTGTTAATTTCTGCTGCACAGTAAAGTGACTCAGTTATACATACATATTTTTTTCATTTTCTTTTCCGTATGGTTTGTCACAGGATGTTGAATATAGTTTCTTGCGCTATACTGTAGGACCTTGTTGTTTATCCAGACTATAAACAATAGTTTGCATCTGCTAACCCCAGACTCTCAATTCATCCCTCCCTCGTCCCCCTTGTCTATTCTCTTATGTCTCTGGTGTGTTTCTGTTTCATAGATAAGTTCATTTGTATCATATTTTAGAGTCCACGTATAAGTGATATCATATGGTGTTTGTCTGTCTGATTTACTTCACTTAGTATGATAATCTCTAGGTCCATCCGTGTTGCTGCAAATGGCATTATTTCATTCTTTTTTATGGCTGAGTAGTATTCCATTGCAGAGAAGGAAATGGCAACCCACTCCAGTACTCTTGCCTGAAAAATCCCATGGACAGAGGAGCCTGGTAGGCTGCAGTCCATGGGGTCACTAAGGGTCAGACATGACTGAGCGACTTCACTTTCACTTTTCCCTTTCATGCATTGGAGATGGAAATGGCAACCCACTCCAGTGTTCTTGCCTGGAGAATCCCAGGGACGGGGGAGCCTGGTGGGCTGCCGTCTGTGGGGTCGCACAGAGTTGGACACGACTGAAGCGACTTAGCAGCAGTAGCAGCAGTATTCCATTGAATATATATGTACCATATCTTCTTTATCCATTCATGTGTTGATGGACACTTAGGTTGTTTAGTCACTTTGGGTTTTTATGGCCCTCGGGATTCTGCTCAGCTCAGGGTCGACGATGATTGCTTTCAGTTAAGCAGGCAGGATGGGAACGTTGGTTCCTGTGCTGTCATGCGTCCGTGCTGCTGTAAGGAACAAAGGCCTGGTGGGGTGCTGTTTACCAAAGGAACGTTGGTTTGGAGCAGGGATTCGACCCGGCAGGCCTTTCCACGAGCTGGGCCAGGCGGATGGTTAATGTGAAGGGCAAATGAGTCAGTTATGGCCACCCAGCATCGTGACTCAGCCTCTGATCGATTCCTACGAGGAGGAATTAGAAAGTGGTCTTTGGGTTGTCAGTTCTTCAAAATGAGAACATCCCTGGCTAAAAAAAAGAAGTCTAGTCCTCCTGGCACTGGAACGCAGGCCGCCTGTCCTGGGTCTTCAGGAGGCAGGGGGACCCACTACCTGGGTTCTCATTGCTGCTCCACACTTGGAAGCTGGGCCACCTACTCAGTGACTCAGCGTCTCTGATTCCCAGCTTCCTGCCCCATACGTGGGGACAAAACAGTACGCACCAAGCAAGCTTGTCGTGGGGCTGAAATACGGCAACATATGTGACAGCCTGACCAGGGTAAATGCTCAGCAAGTGTTGGTGAGTTTTTGATAAATGCTTCATTTAAGTTATAAGACTTTATGGTTTCCCAGTCTGGCTGTTACTCAGAAAGTTAGATGAAGAGTTACTATATGATCCAGCAATGCTGTTTATGTACCTATGAGAAGTGAAGAGTTAGGTTCTCACAAAAACTTGTACACAAATGTTCGTAGCAACACTATTCACAGCCTCTAGAAAGTAGAGAAAACCACAATTTCCATCAGCAGATGTATGGATAAGCAAAGCATAGTCTGTCCTCAGAATGGAGTAGCACATATTGCCCGTAAAAAGGGACGAGGCACCGACACAGGCTGCAGCACGGATGAGTCTTGAAGGCGTTGTGTTCAGGTCAAAAAAAAGGAAAGGAAATCAACCTCTCAGTCGTGTTCCACTGTTTGCAACCCATAAACTGTAGCCCGCCAGGCTCCTCTGTCCTTGGAATTCTCCAGGCAGGAATACTGGAGTGGGTAGCCACTCCCTCCTTCAGCGATCTTCCCAACCCAGGGATTGAACCCGGGTCTCCTGCATGGCAAGGCTAATTCTTTACTGTCTGTGCCACCAGGGAAGCCCAATCCAGACACAAAAGACCACAGCTTGTATGGTTCTATGTATATGAAATGTCCAGAAGAAAATGCATAGAGACTGAGAACAGATCAGTAGTTGCCAGGGGTGGAGGGGTTGCTAAGAATACAGGGTTTCTTTTAGGAGTGGTGGAATGCTCTCAAAGTCATTGTATTGATGGTTGCATGACTGACTATGCTGAAACCCACGCAGCTGTGTGCTTTAGAAGAGTGAATTGTGTGACGTGTGAAATATATCCCAAAAGAGCTCCTTAAAAAAGCTATGTTTTCCCCATCAGATGCCCTAAAGCTATTTTTTATTGTTAATGAGGGCAGGGAGGGAAAGAGTGACCTGTGAACATTTCAGTTTTTTCCCAAAAAAGCAAAACAGGTTAGAAAAGGTACTTGAGCTGCATTCCATCTCCAAGTGAAGGCTCTGCCCCGGTCCCCCTCCAGGTCAGGCCTGCATAACAACAGCAAAGCAGGGCAGCCTGCCGAACTGTGGGCTGTGTTTTTAAAGGCTGCAGACTTTCCAGCTGCATTTCATCTGAAAACATCACACAGTCTTTGAGTGGGTTAAGCCCTTAGGATTTTGGGGGGCTTCGGGCTCAATTATCATCAGAAAATTGCAGCATCTCCAAGCTTAGGGAACCAGGCTCTGTGTCCACAGCTGTCCTTGCAGCAGCTGCCAGGGATGCCTGCCCGGGCCTTATCTCCAGGAGGAAGTCACCCCACCCTGTTCCAAATGCTTGTCCAGAGGGATGGGGCCAAGCAGAGTCCCAAGGGGCAAGGCAGCCCCACACCCCAGCCAGAGAGAAAGTCTTCCCTCCCCGCCTCCCCTCCCCCTCCCACTGTGGAGGAAGAGAGCCACTAGGGGATGGATGGGGTTCCTGGCACGTGTGCTTCCCACGGGGACCGAGCGATTCTGTCCCCAGCCTCACCCCTGGCTGGGACCCTCTTCCATCTTCCTGTCACCATTGCATGTGTTCAACTTTGGCGGTGGGGGGCAGCCCTAAGGTCTCACAACCTGACCCAGCCCTTGAGACACACTTGTAACTTCTCTCCACTCCCTCACACCCCAGGGCCTTTGCACAGGCTGTCATGGGAAGATTCCACCAGATCCCAGCCGTGTGCCCTTGGACAGGTCACTCCCTCCTGGGCCTCAGATCCCTGTTGGTTATTTGAGGAGCTTCCTCAGTAACCAGTGGAGATCTGAAGGCCCAGAGTCTGGGGGTGAGTCTGTGTTCCGACTGCCTCCAGGACTGCTCTTTCTGCAGAGTCAGACTGCTCTCTGCCCGCTCATCCTTCCAGCCTCAGCTCCGCTCCTATCCCTGGGGCCTTCCAGGATGTCCTGGCACTTTTGGGTTCCTAGGCCTATCTGTGACGGTCTGGGGGCCTTCTTGTCCACACTGAAAACTCCTGAAGGGCAGGGCGGTCCCCCTAGCAAGTCCCCTCCCCAGCGTGGCCTGTCACAGGCTCTCTACCAAAGTGTTTAAAGAAGCACAAGTGAGTTTCCAAAATACTTCCTCTTTCACGATCTCACTGGTCCTCTCCAGCGCCTGGACACAGGAAACAGGCTGTTGCTCCATTTTACAGATGAGAAACTAAGTCTCTGAGCTCTGGGCTCCTGGCCAGCCTTCTCCTCCTCAGTGTCTCCCAGGTTTCTGAGACAGCAGGAGAGAGCCACGTCACCGCAGGTGAAAGTGGTGGTGTCCTGGCCCCTCCGTGGGCTTCTTGAAAGGATACTGTTTAAGCAAAGCCTCCCAGCCCAGCCAGGGAGAGAGGTCACGTGTCCTTTGTCAGGGAAGAACCTGACCCTCTGGCTGGGCTGTGCGCATGCTTGCTGATTCATCACTCCTGGCCCCCGAGTTCTCTGCCTCCCGCCCAACCACCAACACACAGTGCCAGCTCCGTTTATCTTCCCATCAGGAAAGAGGGCAGTGGCCTTAGGGGACCCCGAGGGCCACCCTTCTGGAAGCAGATGTGGACAGGCTGTTCAGGTCGCCTGGAGGATGTGTTCTCTGCAGGCAGCTCTGGCCACAGACCAGAGCAGTGGAGCCACAGGAGACTGTGCCCGGCCAGCCCGGGGTCCAGCCTCCTCCTCTGCCTCCCAGTAAGGTGACCTTGGCAGAGCACCGGGGCCTCTCCACCCATTTCCTTCCTGCCACAGGGATAATGGATGTGTAATGACATCCTTATTCTGAAGGATGCCCATGAGGTTTAGAGGTTGTGGAGGTCAACCTGTGTTGGGCAAAGTGCCTTGTGCATAAGTAACCCTTGGTGAAGATCACATATTTGTGAAAGGATTACTTATTTGTAGAATTCATCAGGAATCCTCTAGATAGTGGCCAAGTGAGAGAAAACTACGCTTTCACAGTCAAGATTGTGGGCCCCTCTGTAGGGGTCGGGGGGCGGCAGGAGCTATGGTCCACTAGGTGCCATGGGTGCTGAGGTGACAGCAGACACTGGGGCTTGAGAGAGGAGCCTGGCCTGGGGGCACAGTCAGTGAGACCAGCCATTCTGTTAGGGAACAGGGAGGAGAGAAAAGTAGTGTGTAGTGCCACTGCAGGGACCTCTGGATTGGGTGCACTCAGGTATTCTCTCAGAAATTCCCTGGTGGCTGCAAGGCAGAGACTGACGGAACTTTGAGGACTTGCTGAGCCCTATGGGGCCTGGGTTTATGCGGGTTACGTGTGATCATCATCAGTTAACGAAAGCTAAGCTGTGCTTGGTGAGGATGGCTCCCAAAAGGGGTCTTTGAGGCCGCTGAAGATCTGGTCTAAGTCAGAGCAGGGCCTGTGGGAGCAGCAAAGAGCCCTGTGCCCTGTGGACACAAACCGGAGGACCCAGCTGAGCAGCAGGGCTGTTTCTCCCCAGCACAGTCTCCCATGGCTCCTGTTAGCAAACCGCACAGACCCAACACCTTAAAAACCACACGAACGTGTTCTCTTACTGCCCTGGAAGCTGGAAGTCTGAAATGAGTCTTTCAGGCAAAAATCAAGGTGTGGGCAGGGCTGCTCCTTCTGGAGGCCCCAGGGGAGAACTTGTTTCTGGGCCTTTTCCAGCTTCTAGAGGTGCCCACGTCCCTTGGCTCACAGCCTGGTTTTCAGTGCTCATCCCTCCGCCCTCTGTTTGATCCTCACGTCTCCTTTCTCTGACCCTCCTGCTTCCCTCTTGCCAGGACTCTTGTGATGACACTGAGCCCATGAGACAAGTCAGGATCCTCTCCTCACCTCCAGGTCCTTAATCACATCTGCAGAGTCCCTTTTGTTGTGTAAGGTCACACAGTCACAGGTCCTGGAGGTTGAAACATGCAAGTCTTTGGCAGGGGGTCATTGTTCCACTGACGACACACTCTGTATCCGCCCACATAGTTGGAGTGGGCAGCCTCTGCCTAATAAGGCTGTTGGAATATCATTCATATAACTTCGAGTTTTAAAATAACAACTTCTCTTCCTACAGATGTCACCAGTACTCACCCTCCCTTCTTCCTTTAATGATAGAATGCTTCAGTTTTCACTGGGCTTAAGACTGCTCACTTGCCAGCCTCCTTTGCAGCTAGAAATGATTGCATGACCATGTCTGGCCACCAGAGTGTGAGCAGATGCATTGCGTGTCCTTATGTGCGCCCTTAAAAAGCACGGGCCTGGGCTCCCTTTGTCTCTCCCAACTTCCCAGTGTTGGGCTTGTAGACACCATGGAAGGGGCTGGAGCAACCACTTTGGATTCAGAGATAAAAACCATGTGTTGAAGCTCACAAAACCGCCCTGCTCGTAGTTACCTCCTTCTAGATTGTGAGAGAAATAATATTTTGTATTGTTCAAGCAAATGTATTAGGGGGCCTCTCTGTCGCAGCAGCAGACCTTGTACCCTGACTCAGACACATGGGCCTGTGTGTCTGAGAGGTTGCCTTGTTCTTCCCACTACTGATGACTCCAAGGTCTCTGCCGCCTCTCTCCTAGACCTTCCCACTGCTGAGCTGGTCGCAACTGCAGGCAGGATGGTCAAATCCTCCCTGACTCGGGCAGAGAAGGGAGGCTTTTTCCCAAGTGTGCAGGCTCAAAGCCAGTAACCTCAGCATCACCTGGGAGTTTGGTTGGAAATGCAGAGGCTCTGGCTCTTGTTCAAACCTTGTGCCTCAGATTCTGCATTGAATACGACCCGCAGCTGGGGGTGTGCAGTCACTTGAGAAGCTCTGGTCTTAGCATTCCATGTCTCTGTGTTGAAACCCCTTGCTCTCCAAGTCAGTGGACTTCACGCTGTACCCCAATCCCTAGGGTTGTCCACGGGCCTAGATGCCTCACCCCTGCTTAAGTAAGGCAAAACCACATTTGGGGTGTTATTTGATGGGGTTCTACATAGCTGATTTTCTAGGAGAAGTATGAAAGTCCTGGTCCTGGGTCATGCCTCTTCTGATGACCACCTCGCTGGGGGTGCACCCCAGGGTGAGTGTTAGGAACGCCCACCTTCTCTCAGTCGTCTAGAGGACTCTCCCCCAGTTTCCTTTGGGGGAGGCAGTCTCCTTGGGTGGAAGGGCCTGGAAACTCGCCTCCAAGTGCACTTGAGATCATTCATTCTCCTTCATGTTGTTTTAGATCATTTTCATTCATTTATGAGTGGATAAAAGTTTACTAAGTGCCAGGCACTGTTCTGTGCAGTGGGAATACTGCACCGATTGTACACAGGCATCCCTCATGGAGGTTACATTTTACTGTGGTTGTGTCTGGGGAAAAGATTTCCAGGCAAAGGGAGCAGCCAGTGCAAAGGCCCTGAGGTCATTGGTGTTGGGAATGTCAGGACGGTGTCACGGCTTGCTGGCTGCTGTGGCTGGTGGATAAGGGAAGGCAGCAGGAAGGAGGTGGGGTGGTTAGAGGTTTGTGGGGTGACGGGGCTGGTGGGGCAGATGCTACTGGATGCCCTTGCCCATGTCGCCTCTCAGCTCCCCAGTGAGATGCATACCAACGGCTTCTTACCTGCTGTGTCCCATCTGAGGTTTTCTCTGGCCACAGGAGCAAGCCTGGGGTGCAGCAGGGTTCTCCAGAAGAGCCAGAGAGTAGGCTGACCCCCTTGTATCTGGCTGAAAGTCCCAGAGCCCAGGAAGCCCTCAGTCCCAGGCAGACGAGGATGGGTGTCACCTTGTGGAGGAGTTGATGTTTGGGGAGCTGCCCTCAGGCAAGGAAGGACGAGCATGGTGTAGAAAGCCTGGGTCCTGCCCCTCACGTGGGACAGCTCAGAGGCTCGCCCCTAGTCATGGGGTCCCCAGCAGGCCACCCGCTCAGGACCACTCTTTCTCATCTTTCCCCTGCCTGTCTCCCTTCTGCACCCCCTCACCTGTGCTTTCTGAGAGCACCTCTGCTATATTCTATTTGTCCCCAATCCTTGTCTCAGGCTCTCTGCCTGGAGGCCCCAACCTAAAGCCCAAGGCAGAGGGGCTGATGGACATGGGGAGGAGGAGCCAAGCTACCCCTTTGAGTCCCCCTTGCGTGGAATGTTTTTGGAATTTGAGGGGTGTCCCCATCCCAAGGCCTCTCCATGCCTGTGCTAAGCCTGGCTTTGAGTCAGAGTGGACATCACAGCTAAGAGGGTGGAACACGGGTGTCTCCCCAGACACTGAGGTCATCCCAGCTGCCCTGTCCTCACCGCCTCCCCTGCTGACCTTTCACTCACCACCCCCTCAACAGGAGGCAGCCACTGTCACGGCCGAGAGTGAGCGACCTGTGTCCTCAGGCTGCAGCTGGGGTTGCTACTGGGAACCCCTGTGCTCTCTGGGGCCTGGCTGGCCCCGCTGTGCTGACTCTGGCTGCTGCCTGAGTGGCTGGAGCCTGTGGCCCACGTGGGGCCGCCAGCCTGCCCTGACCTTGCCCCCTCTCGCCCTCGCTGGGCGCTGCCAGTGCTGACCTTGACTTGCTCTCCTGGCCTCCAGACCTTGGCCTCTCGCTTCCTCTTGCCACGGGGTACCCAGCTGTGCTGATGAACTTCCCAGGTGGCGGTGGCCCTTCCCTGTGCTCTGACCTGCGAGGGCCTGCACTGAGCTGGCAGAACAGGCTGGGGTGGACTTCCTAGGCCAGCCTGGTAGCTCCGGCTGCCCTGGGCCAAAGCCAGGGGCTTCCTCTTGCATCACATCCCGCAGAACGGTGGCTGCTCTGGAGCTGTGCCAGGCAGGAGCCGTGCTGCCCTTCTGTAGCCCCCTGCCAGGCTGCTCCGGACCCCGGCATGCACACAAAGCCCCCCTCGCTCACTTCCCGAAGCCCCTTTCCCCATGCCTGCTTTCCGTCCTGCCCCCATATCAGCTCATGGGAAGTTCTTTTTCCTCCAGCTAGCTTCACAGCGTTGGCTTTAAGATTGTCTTTTGGTCTTGGCATTGAAAGAATGACTCAGTGGTGAGGTTGGCAGACCACTTTTTTCAAAAGGAGGGTCCCTTTTCTTTCTGATTAGAGGACTGTTTTTTCTGGCTGTGCCGTGCAACATGTGGGATCCTAGTTCCCTGACCAGGGATTGAACTCGTGCCCTTTGCCTTGGAAGCACCAAGTCTTAACCACTGGATTGCCAGAGAAGTCCCCTAAAGGACTCTTCTAGATTCAAAAGACAATCATGCCTTTAGCTGACTGTGAGCCTTGAACAAACGAATCCCTTAGCCTTTCTTGATCTTCATCTGTTTCCTTCATAGTAAGTGAGCTTGTATCCAAAACCGAAATCCTGGAGCTAGCCTTCTTTTTGGAGCCTTTGCAGAATAAGCCCATGTATTAAGTGTAGGGAGAAAAAGTCCTTTACTGTTCACTGTGTTTTCACTTTATAAAAGTAATAAGTAATACTATTTTAAGTGTTCACAACGTGCTGCGCTCACAGTCTCCCTATGAGGTGGTCCAAGTACTGTCCCCATTTTATAGATGAGGAAACCGAGGCTCAGAAAGGCTAAGTAACTTGTCCAAGAACACACAGCAGTACTCAAACCTGGATCTTTCCAAGAGCCAGCGGTGCCCTGAGTGACTCATTTCAGGTTGTCTTGAGTTCCCTTCTGGACTCAGCATTTGTTTTACTCTTCTGTTTTTCTGTGGGTTTTGTCTTTCCAAATCAAAACCGGTTGTTGTTATTGTTCTGATTAAGTTGAGGCCTGGTTGGACCTCCCCAGAGCTGGAGAAGATGCCTTTCCAGGATAAATGGAAACTGTTTACACAATAGTTGTCAGATGCTTTAGCAAGAAATAAGTCATATAGAATAACACTGGAAAAGCTGAAATGAATCTGTGTGGGCAGCTGGGTTTAACCCCCAGATTAGTTCCAGTCCTTTTAAAAAACATTTTCCCCCTCTCTTTTCATGTTTGTTTGTTTCATTTTTTTCCCCCCTTGCATAAATTTTCCAGATCTGGCTTTCAGAGAGGCTGTTGATGAGTCAGACCATTCTGCTTGTCTAAATGCTAATCAGGGCCACCCTGGTCCCCAGTTATCTTCATTCCCGCAGAGTCACCAAGGTGGGGAGGGGGTGGTGTCCACACGAGCTGGGGTTCGTGGAGGTTGCCCAGCCCTGGACTCCAGGTTTAGGAGTCGTCCCTCGAGAGGCTGCAGGCCATCCCGTCAGCTGGAGCTCTTCAAGTCCCTCTACACTGGGGGTCCCAGACCAGACCTCACACCAGAATTGGCAAAGCCCAGGCATCTGCATTTTGATGCACACCTCTGTCCTCGACCCCTGCTCTCTTGAAGAAAACTTAGACTCCTGTACCACAGTTCTCAGACCACAGCTGGGATTCTGAGAGTTCTCTGGAAGATTCAGGATCCCACAGTCCCCACTCCAAACCCAGTCCAGCGGGCAGCTCTGCCCACCCAAGGTACAAGCCTCGGAAGGTTTAAGAGCTGAAGAGCTGTGACGAGTGTTCCCCTGCAACTCTCGGTTGCTTCAGTGTTAACAAGTAGCTTCTGCTTGTATCTACTTCCTTTTTCCCTCAAAACATCAAAAATATAAGCAGAGTTAGGAGCTCTGTCATCCACGTGTCACTGAATGCATTTATAACAAGAGAAACCATGGAAAAACCATTTCTCAGGGGTTTCTAGTGATCCATCCAGTTACACAGCGAGTCCTTTCCTGAGTTTTCACCGTGTACAAGGCACGGACAGTCATGAGCAGCCAGACACACCCTACCCACCTGGGCTGACAACCAGGAGACAGATCCTGAGATTCATTGTTTAATGGGGTGTCCGAGAGCTTATAATGGGAGGCAGGCAGTGTTTCCATGAGCTCTGAGGGATGCGGGGAGCATCCAGACAAAGGCCAAGCACAGGGAAGTGCCCCCCTCCTCTTGTGTGAGGAAATGAAGCCTGAGGTCTGGGGAGAAGCCTGAGATGAGGCCTGGTGCACCACGTGGAAGGTTCCGAAACAGCTGCCCATCTGTCCCCATAGTGCCCAAGCGAAAGCCGCCTTCTTGGCTGGCTCTCAGCCCCCGAGCATGACATTTCTGCCCTGCCCCGGCCCCTGTCCCCTCTCCTGTAGGGACATCCTCTCCTCTGCATTCCCAGACCTACGTCTGCATCCTGAGGGTAGCGTTCCCAATGTCAAGGGCATCAGTGTAGACTGGGAAGTAGGCTGACTGCTTCCAGATGTCTGTGGACTCAGCCTGGCTTCTAGAGGGGCCACTTGGCCTCCTGAGGTTTACAAACGGCAGGACCAGTTCCCTCCCGGCCCTCGTGAGGCAGGGGCCCCTGCCTGGTCGGTGGATCGGAGGCAGTCCCCTGGGGTCCTCACTTGGGCCCTCCCAGCGTTTCTGCCCCGATCCAGCTAAGGGAGGCCCACGCATCTGGATTCTGCCCCAAAAGAGAAATGGAGGAAGGTAAATTCCACAAGCTCCAGGGAAGGAGCTCGTCAGGTGGGTGAAGCTGGGAGGGCCCTGGCCATGCCCCTGACGTGAGCACAGCCTCCTGTCACTCCGAGAAGCCCAACCTCCAGGACCACACCTGGCGCAGACACGCTCCCCCTCTGATGCCCACTGAGCCGACAGCAGCCACTCTGCTCTCGGGGCTCAGCCCAGAAGGTGGGGTGGGGAGGGCCGGTTCCAGAAAACAGGACACACGGCCTGTCTTCCCAGAAAGGTGTTAGCAGTCCTCCCACTGACTCACTGGGTGGGAGATGCTCACGTGACTGGTGCCCCACACCCCCACACTGGGAGGCGCCCAGGCACCACAAACCCAACACACAGATGGCTCATCACTCTTCCTCCAGAAGCTTCTGGGGGCTTTGTGCTCCAGATGCTGATGAACCCCACTATCCACCCAGTCCTGTAGAAGCCAGGGCTTCTCCTCCTCCTCCGTTTGTTGGGGGGCCATCCTTCTGAAATCTCAGCACATCCCAAGTTCTTCCCACCCCTGCCCTTGTCTGCACCCCTCCGCTGCCTCCTCTGAGCAGCACCTCCAGCTGGTCTCTCCGGAGTTCAGTCTTGCCCACTTTGGTAAGTTTTGTTTAACTAATTTATTGAGGTGAAATCACATAAAATGAACACTTTTAAAGTGACCACTTTAGTGGCCTTTAGTATGTCCACAACGTTATAAACCACCACCTCCACACAGTTCCAAAATGTTCCCCTCACCCCAGAGGAAACCGTGCACCCAGGAAGCTGTTTCCCTCTTTCCATCCCCCCTACCCTGCTCCTGGCAACCACCCACCTAGTTTCTGCCTCTGTGGGTTTATTTCCTCTGGACATTCCACATAAAGAGAGCCACACAATATGTGACCTTCGCTGTCTGGCTTCTCTCACTTGGCACAAGGTTTTCGAGGTTCATCTGTGTTGTCGCTGTTGTCAATGCTTTGTTCTCTTTTATGACCAAATCATACCCCACTGTCAGGACAGACCACCCTTGGTTTATCTGTTCATTGACTCTTGAGGTGTTTCCACGTTTTGCTGTTGGGAATTGTGATGCCGTGAACACACGTGTATGAGAGTTTGTTTGCGTCTCTGCTTTCAGTTCTTCCTAATGTGTGTGTAGGGGCACATAGCTGGTCGTAAGGTGGTTCTGTGTTAACTTTTTGAGGCACCCACATCTGTCCACGCCTTCTTTGAGGGCAGATCCTGCGTGAGTTTCCCACTTGAATGCCCAGCATGGAGCAGAGAATTGTACATGAAGTAGATGCTCAGAATTTATCCTCGAGTCCCTAGGAGAGAACCAGGAAGCAGGTAGGACAAAGAGGAGTGTTCTGTGACCGTCAGAGGGTGGAACTGGGTCAGCTCGAGCCACCTTGCTGTTCTTTTTATTTATTTATTTTGGTTGCGCTGGGTTGTCGTTGTGACTTGTGGACTCTTGCGTTGTGGCAGGTGGGATCTAGTTCCCCATCCAGGGGTCGAACCCCCACCCCCTACAGAGGAAGTGCAGATTCTTAGCTGCTGAACCACCAGGGAAGACCCTGCCTTGCTGTTCTTCAAACACACCAGGCACGCTGCTGCCTCCGGGCCTTTGCACATGCTATGCCCTCTTCCTGGAATGCCCTTCTCCAGTGATCTTCCTCGCCACCCTCCCCGCCTACGCCAGCTCCCACCCCCAAGACTACATACCCCTTTCTTCCATATTGGTTTCCCAGATCGCTTTTTAAAAACATGTTTTTACTTATTTTCTTGTTCGTCTCTCTCACTAAGCTGTAAACTCCACAAAGGCAGGATTGTTCTGTTCTTTTCATTCACTGCTGAATCCCACTGCCCAGGAGAGTCTCTGGGACATGCTGCTGCTGCTGAGTTGCTTCAGTCATAGGCCTTTAATAAATATTTGGCGGAAGAGAAAACTCAGGAAGAGAGGGAGGCGGAGGGGGAAGGGAAGAAGAATGAGGCATCAAGAAAGAAGGAAAAAACAAGATGAGAGAGGGTGAGTAGATGGAGGGAGGCAAGGAAGGAATTGCGCTTCTTGCCGCCTCCTGGGCCAGAGCTTCTTCCACCGCATTTAGGCCCCTCAAGTCCCTAATGCCACGTAGAAGCAGGTCTCCCCATTGGGTTAGCTCATGCACTGAGGCTGTTGGTCAGTTCTGGCTTTCCTCCAAGAACTGAGTCTTCTTTTCGAAGCCAGTTGACATTTCCACTTAAAAAGACACTGTCCAGCCCCCAAAAGCCCAGTGCATGCTTCCGGTCTGTTGCTTGCTCAGCTGTGGCCTGGGCTTGGCCAGCTCAGGGCTTTCAGCGTACTGAGCCTTTAAATGACCCCAGTGTGGCCCATTTTTAGCTGCCTCTAGCCCACCTGCCATCTGCAAGCCATTTCCCGCCCGCAGTGGGCACTCGGCGCTCATTTACCAGAAGCAGAGCAGTGAGGCCTGGCTGCGGGGCAGATCCTGGGTGGGACTGGCAGAGTGGCGGATGGCCTTGGCCAGAGGCTGACGCTTCATCTCGATCGTACTTTAATGCCACTTGCCTTGGTCAGAAAGGTATGTGGTTAATTTCACGCTGTGAACGGGCCCCCGTAGCATCCAGAAAGAAGCTGTACCAGGGCAGCCTCGAGTGCCCACAGCGTGGTGGTTGATGGTCACGACTGGCGGCATGAGTCCCCTGCTTGAGGCTCACAGCAGGCCTCACGGGCCGGGCCCTGGGTCATTGTGCATCTGTAAAGGGGAAACTGAGGGCTGCAGACTCTGGCCGATGCTAACGGAGCGGGCCACGTAATTTCCTCTGCCTTCACTTTCCATATGCAGGGCAGACTTGTTAAGGTGTTTTTCCCTTCTAAAGCACTTCTGTGTGTAACACGTGTGAGTTATGCATGTGACACATAAAGCTGGATCAGGCTGAGGCCAGGACTGGGCCTGAAATCGCACCCTCTCAGGCTTCATCCCATCCCGTCCTGCTCCCGCACTCCCAGGCCCACGACCCCAGGAGCCCTTCCGTATCGCCTGCCCACAAAGCCTCCCCTCGGGGGTATGAAGTGATGACTCTAAGCCAAGGCACTTGTGTGTTTGGGGGTTTCCTCCAGCATCCAGCATAGTGAGCACATCATTGACTTAGTCATTTTTTCATTTAATGATCTATTATTTTACTAAATAGATATTTACTGAGTACCGATTGTGTGTCAGGCACTATTCTAGGTGGTAGGAATGTCCGTGCATGTGTGTTTGCATGTCCCTGTTTGTTTTTGAGTGTGTCAAGGTGTGTGGGGGCATTTGAGGATGTTTCTAGGTGAGGAGCAGGTGACGTCACACAGGTGATAGGTGGCGGGACTGCTCCTTCCCCGTGTCCCTCACGGGGGACCCCAGCTGAGGGAGCAGCTGCCATCTGGGCTGTGAGGCCCGGTCACATTGATGATCACCGGTGCAGTGACACGTCTCCACCACAGGGGGGCGGAAAGTGCGACCCTCCCAGGTGCCAGGAAGAGTGGGGTCCAGAGACTGGACTGCAGTGGGGCGTTGTGTGGGCCTGGGGGTCAGCAGTGAACACGGCAACTCAGATGCTGATGGTCTAGCTGGGGACACAGTGCACGAGCCACAGCAGAATTAATGGTCTAATTGCATCCGTGGTAAGTGCTGTCGAGAAGTGCAGCACACTAGGGCGCCAAAGGGCCATGTAACCTCATCGGGGTGTGGGAAGGCTTCCCTCAGCACCTGAGCTGATGCTGATTAAACCTGAGGGACCACCGGGGTTCTCTCGGTGCAGATGAATGGGAGAGCCTCTGAGAACTAGGCAGTGATCGCAAAAGGCCATGGATGCAGAAAGTGTCCTCTCGAGGAATGGGGAGAAAGCCATCCGTGCTGGAGCACAGGGCAGGGAGAGCAAGGTGAAACTGGAAAGGTCAGTGGCCAGATCATGCATGGCAGTGTCAGTAGATTTACGAAAGCTGGCCTGTGTCTTGAGAACCGCGGGGAGCCCGGGAAGGTTTTCAGAAGGGGAGTGGAGGGATGGTGCTGGACAGCACCCTCTGGTGGCTGTGTGAGGAGCTGCAGCTTCGGTCCTCTCGGCCTGGACTTATCCTGGGCTTGGTTCTAAGCCTCTGCTGCAGACCTGGAGATAGTCCTTCTGAGACTGCCTGCCCCGTTAACGCTGGTGGACACAGCTCACAGGGGCCGGCCTCCCAAATGGCATGCCACCAAGGCATGCTGTCCAGGAGACACCAGCCGGACATGCCAGCACTTCGTGGAGCAGACCCAGACAGTGAAAGGTCTGGCCGGCCTGGGTTTTCTCCAGCGGGGTGCCTGGTCTGGGTCTGACTTCAGACAGGACGAAAGGGAGCCTGATTACCTTCCCACCCCCATCCTGGGGAATCTCGGACCTCACATGGGTGTGTGCTTGTGAGTGTTCCAACAGACAGACACCCCTCCAGTGAGGGGCGATGGAGTGACAACTCAGATCCCTCTGCATTACCAAAGGCAGATAAGCCCCAGCCAGCCAGAAGCGCGGACCCCGTGGCGGCTGCCCCCACCCTCCCTGGCATGCTTGTGGCCTGTTTCTGCCTGAAACTGCAAATGCTTATCACAGGCAAGTGATGAGTCATGGCTTGGGTTCTTCCTCAAAGGACGGCCTCAAGCAGGAGACGTTTATCAGCTGCTTTTCTTCTTTATTTTCAGACAGGATGGATTGAGCCAACTGAACTTTGTGGAAAGGGAGGGGAGGTGTTTTTCCTCCTTTATTCTTGGGAAGTGGGACTGTGCTAAAGGGCATTCAAGTCTCCCTCTCACTCTGGAATCCCATTTCCCTTCTCATCACCAGTATCTGCTCTTCCAGAAACACCAGATACAGAGCAGCAACCAAGGGCCCACCAGTTTGTACAAAGGTTTCGCTCCCATGAAAATAGTCTGTTCCTTGCTGGCTATGCTGGCTTCACTTCTCTAGGGGAAGAAGATTTTGAAATAGCCCAGTGGCTTTTTTTGAGGTGCCCCCATCGGCACCCCTTCTGTTATCCCAACCAGGCCACAGATGTGGCTTGTTGCCCAGGGCAGAGGAGAATGACTGCAGAGGACTAAACACAGCTCTGAGCAGGAAAATAACTTTTTTTGAGTTGTCTTTTTAATCCTTGGTGAAATAGTGGTCTTGAAAGCTGGGCTTTCGAGCATGAGTAACGGTTCCTGGAATTCCCATTGCTGGGCTGTCTCCCAGGAAGAGTCATACAACGAGGACTCACCTTGGTGTGAATCAGAATCACAGCAGGGGGCTGTGAGATGCAGTCGAGAGGGGAGGAGAGCCGGGGGACAGGGCAAGTGGGAGAGACGGAGCCTGGCCGCAGCCTGGCCCCGGGGAGGTGAAGACCGCACTCTCCCTGGTGGGCCCGGAAGTGTGACCCACAGCAGAGAGCCTCTCACTGTGGGCCCACGGGGCAATCAAGGCCCAGTCCAGGAAACCAACACCCTGCTGGGCAGAGGGTACTGAATGCAGGGAATTGATGATACAGGTGATGGAAGAGCTGAGAAGCCAGACAGAGCAAGGGAAGAGCTGGAGGGGATTTGAAGGACCCCACAGCCCAGCACCACCTCCAAAATGGCCCCAAATGATAGAATAAAAATGGTGGAGACTGGAGCCTGAGAAAAGAGCCCGCCTTCTCGTGGCTCGTGTGTGGCATGTGAGGGCTTGAGAAATGCCCTTCAGATGCCAGTCACAAGTGGTGAGTCCCCAGGTGACACTCACTTCTTCCTGGTTTGGCTACAAATCAAGAAGTCCCCTCCTCCATTCAGTAGCTTGCTATGATGGCTCTTAGAACTCAGGGAAATACTTTCCTTATGTTTACCTTTTTTTAGTCAAACTTCAGGGATCTTAGTTCCCTGACCTGGGATTGAACCTGAGCCCTCAGCAGTGAAAGCTTGGAGTCTTAATGACTGGACTACCAGGGAATTCCCTCCTTACATTTATTTTTATTGTAAATATGAATCCTTTCCATTTATTGTAAAGGATACTGTTGAAAAAATGTACATAGTGGAAGGTCTGGAATGGGCTCAGACCTTCTGTCCCCATGGAGTTTGGGGTCTGATCTTTGTTGATCTTTGTTGCACACCCTCTCGACACATGGATGTGTTCACCAACCCAGAAGGGTTTTCATGGAGGTTCCATTATATAGACATGGCTGAGTAAATCATTTGCCACCGATGTTTCCCCAGTCACCTCCCTGGAGGTCAGGGATGGGGCTGCAAGTTCCAGCCCTCTAATCAGATGGTTGGTTCCCCCCACAACCAGCCCCCATGCTGAAGCTCTCTGGGGTCACCAGGAGTCACCTCATTAGCATAAACTCAGGTATGGTTGAGAAGGTCTTGTTAGGAGTAGCCAAGGACACTCCTATCTCTCCATCAGCAGATTACACGGGTTCTAGGAGCTCTTGTGCCAGGAACCAGGATGAAGACCACGCATATATTTCTTATTCTGTCACAGTATCACAAGAGAAGTGAGTGTGGCCACAGTCAACTGGGATGATCTGAAGTCAGAGGACCCAGCCTCAAACCCAGCTCTGCCACTTACCAGCTAAGTGACAGGGCCCAAGTCCTCTCCCTCTCCCACCCTGTTTCCTCATCAGGAAATCGGGGACCCCTTGTTGTGGTGGGGAATTCATGAGATGACATGTGAACCTATTGGAAATCCAAAACAAGTGTGCGTCTTCCACGCAAAACATCTAGTGCTGAGCCCATCATAAATAGTGACTTCCTGCATGAATCCATTCAAATCAAAAGATGCTGGGTGCTAGGCAAGTGGGATATATGTGCCTGCCTCTGTGTCAGCATAAAATATGCTCCCTGTAAACGTATGGAGCTTGTGAAATAGCTGTGTGTGCTTTGAAGGCCGCAAGGACCCTGGAGGATACAAGCTGGGTGGGGGAACAGATGTGGTCCTTGTGGTGTTTAGAACTGTAAAACCCTCTCCTAAGTCGAGGGTGATGTCCTAACTAGTTTATTCTTCCTGCATAACAATGTGCCTGGTGCTGTTCAGTTTGATGGTGAAAACAAAGAAAAGAAAACACCCAAACAACAACAAAAACCTTCTCAGGAGAACTTGGAGTCTGATGGTCCTTCTGTAAGATGCCTTGCTTGGTCTGGGATTTCGGACAGGTCTGGGATTTAGGGCAGGTCTGGGAGAGGGGAAAGGGCCTGGTCCGGTGGAAATTTCCAAGTAGGTTTATTTTGAAGCAAAGGTTTGGCAGCCCTGACCCCGTCTCCTTGGCTAGACAGAGCTTCTTTGAAGAGAGTCAAAAACAGCAGGGGTGGGAAATGGCCCTTGAGTGAGCCAGGTTTAGTGGAATCCTCTTCTTTCAGGAAGCACTGCCAGGACTGGCCCAGGTTTCCCTTGCTCGATGGAGTTCAACTCGGCTCACCTGTGGTCAGCAGAGTACCGCCCGCCCCCTGCCTGCCCCACCCGAGCCAAGACGCCCTCCCCCTTGTTCCTGGAACCTGCGTGTGTGTGACCTGACGTGGCAGAAAGGGACTTGGCAGGCGTGATTGAGTGAAGGGCCTTGTCATGCGGGATGATCCTGGGTGATCCTGATGGGCCCCGTGGAATCACAAGTCCTTGAAATCAGAGTCCCTTTCCCAGCTGCGCTCAGAGAAAGAGGAGGCAATGGAGATGGATCCGAGATGCAGGGTTGCTGGCTTTGGTGATGGAGTCAGGGCCATGAGCCAAGAAAGAGGGGCTGCTGCTGGATGCTGGAAGGGGCGAGAACAGTTTGTCCCACTGACATTTCGGTTTGACGTAGTGAGACCCATGTTCAGTTTCTGACCCCCAGACAGCAGATACTGAGCATTTGCTGTTGAAGAGGTAAAGTTTGCAGAAAAATATTCCATTAGCAGTGGAAAATTAAAACACTGCCTTTCTTCGTTTTTTTTTTTTAAGTTATTGAAGTGTAGTTGATTTAGTGTCATGTTAATTTCTACTGTATAGCAAAGTACTTCCATTATACATCTGCATACATGCTTGTTCGTATTCTTTTCCATTGTGCTTTATCACAGGATATTGAATATAGTTCCCTGTGCTATACAGTAGGACCTGTTTATCCATTCTCTATGTAATCGTTTGCATCTGGTAACCCCAAACTCCCTCTCCATCCCTCTCCCACCTCCCCTCCCCCTTGGCAAACACAAGTCTGTTCTCTGTGTGTCTGTTTCTGTTTTGTAGATAAGATCATTTGTGTCATATTTTCAATTCCACATATAGGCGATATCATATGATATTTGTCTCTGTCTGGCTTACTTCACTTACTGTGATAATCTCTATGTCCATACATGTTATTGTGGTGGCATTATTTCATCGTGAATGTTACTGATGGCTGATTAATATTTCCATTGTATACATGTACCACGTCTTCTTTATCCGTTCATCTGTTGATGGGCATTTAGATTGCTTTCCTGTCTTGGCTAATATAAATAGTGAACATAGGGGTACCTGTATCTTTTCCAGTTACGGTTTTCCCCAGATAATATGGATAATATGCCGGCTCTACTTTTAGTTTTTTTTGAGAAACCTGCCTGCTGTTTTCCATAGTGCCTGCACCAGTTTACATTCTCACCTGCAGTGCAGGAGGGTTCCCTTTTCTCCACACCCTCTCCAGCATTTGTTATTTGTAGACTCCTTTTTTAGTTGCACTGGGTCTTGGTTGCTGTGTGCAGGCTTTTCTCTAGATGCAGGGAGCAGGGGCTGCTCTTCGCTGCAGCGCTCAGGCTTTGCACTGCGGTGGCTCCTCTTGTTGTGGAGCACAGGCTCTAGAGCGCGGGCTCAGTAGCTGTAGTGCATGGGCTCAGTTGCTCCTCAGATCTTCCTAGCCCAGGGATCAAACTCACGTTCCCTGTGTTGGCGGACAGATCCTTATCCACTGCGCCACCAGGGAAAGTCCTCTTTGTAGACTTTTTAATGATGGCTCTTCTGACCGGTGTGAGAAATCACTGTCATTTGGATCTGCATTCTCTAATAACTAGCGAACATCACCTTTCTTGAGCACCTACTATGCGCCTGTTCCTGGGATGGGATCCTTAATCCTAGTGACCACCTGTGACACTGAGCTTGTGATCTCACTTTACAGATGAGTAAACTGCGACTCAGCGAGGTAAACTGACATGGTGAGATGGCGTGAGAGGGGACGGGAACCCCTGGATGGCTCCAGCCGCCCTAGGCCTCCTGCTGCTCACAGGTAGGATGGTGGGAATGGGAGCTTGAAGCACATGGTGCACAGTAGGTGTTGAGTCAGAGCTGCTTCTCTCTCTCTCCTTTACCCAAAGATCAGGTGTCCAGCAGGCCTGGCTGTGAAGTGGGTGACACTTTCTTCCTGACGACTCTGTAAAACCATTATAAAATCAACCCTAGTTCCCAGGGGTGAAAGCCTCCCCTGATAGAACCACCTCAGTGGGTAAAAGGCTCGCATTGGCAGAACTGGGAGGCAGGTCTCTCACGCTGGCACTGAGTGATCGCTGTGTGACCTCAGGCTGGTTACCACCCCTCTCTCGGAAGCGTGTAGACTCAAGTGCCCCCTGCAGCGTCGGCCTCCAGGGAGCCTATGAGCAAACTCTGGTCCGCATCCAGAGGACTGAGGTCAGGCCGGGTTGGTGGCTGCTGCCATGTCTCTACATGCATCCTGAGAGGGCACACAGGGGCCCTCAGGCAGAGTCAAGCCCTCCTGCCATCCGAAAGGCCACGGTGTGAATGTCCCTTTGCTGTGAATCTTCCCCTTGGCGGGGCCGGTTTCCTGGCCTGGGGCTGAGGCTTTGAGCTTCTTCCCCAGGAAGGTGCCCAGGTCATGGTCCAGCCCTGGCCCAGCAGTAAAGGTCCGTGTCTTAGCCTGGCTTTGCCAGCTGGCAACTTGCTGCCCTCCAGACAATTACTCCTTGGAACGGAAACGTGTGAGGGAAGCTGGGTCCTCCCAGGGGTCCCCAGCTGTCCCTGGCGGTCCAACCCTTTTCCCCAAGCTGGGAGGGCACTGTCCCTCAGATCCATCTTTCTCACGCTTTGCTGTCAGCATGGGAAGGACCTTGGGAGTGGAGGTGCCCCGTAATGCTGGCCTGCTCAGCCAGCTTGAATGGTATCCCTTAGAAAGATCTATGCCAGTCCGGCCCCTCAGAACCTGTGAATGTGACCTTATGTTTAGAAATAGGGTCTTTGCAGATGTCATCAAGTTAAGACGGGTTCTTACTGGATTAGGGTGGCCCTAATCTAATGCCTGGTGTCCTTTAAGAAGAGGGGAATTTATTGACTTGTTTATTTTTAAAGCAGTTCATTTTTATTATTTTCTTCAAATATCTCTACAGACCTTAAGACCAAATATGTCCAGGCTTAACATTCGTAATTGTTTACAGGATATAATCACAAATACTTGTATTCCAGTCATTGCAAACATAACATATCCAAAGCAAAACTCATCTTTCCAGCCCCACTTGAAGCTGGCCCAAACACTTTCTTCCCTACTGTTGTTAATGACTCAGAATATAAGTTTATTCTCATCTTAAGCCAGTGCTTCACCCCATTATCCAGTCAGGCCAGGCAGAAGAAGGGAATTTAGACACAGACCACCTGGGAGAGGCCATGTAAGATGGAGGCAGAGATGGGAGTGGCTCTTCTACAAGCCACAGAATCCTCCCTGGAGCCCTCAGAGAGCCCTTGGCCCTGCAGACACCTTGATTTGATTTTATATTTTTAAACTTTTTTAAATTAAAAAATTTTATTTATTTGTTGTTTGTGGTGGGTCTTAGTTGCAGCATGTGGGATCTATTTCCCTGATCAGGGATCAAACCTAGGGCCCCTTCGTTGGGTGGGAGCACAGAATCTTTGTCACTGGACCACCAGGGAAGTCTCTGACACCTGGACTTTAGACTTTAGGGCTCTGGACTATACATTTTTGCTGGGTTTTTTGTTTTGTTTTTTTACTGATTTTACGTACTTTTGGCTGTGCCGGGTCATCATTGCTGTGCAGGCTTTTCTCTGGTTGCAGGGAGTAGGGGCTACTCTCTAGTTGCGGTGCACAGGTTTCTCACTGCAGTGCCTTCTCTCGATGTGGAGCATGGCTCTGGGGCACTCGGGCTTCAGTAGTTGCAGTGTGCAGTCTCCGTAGCTGCAGCTCCCGGACTCTAGAACACAGGCTCAGTAGTTGTGCACAGTCTTAGTTGCTCCGAGGCACGTGGAATCTTCCTGGATCAGGGATCGAACCTGTGTCTCCTGCTTTGGCAATTGGATTCTTTACCCCCGAGCCAGCAGGGAAGCCCCGTTTCTGCTGTTTCAAAGTCCCATCATCTGTGGTGCTCTGTTAGTGGCCCCGGGACACTAGCACACCCACTGCCTGCTCACGCCCGTTTCCCAGTAGCCGGTGCTTTGAGGGAACGTGAGGAAATCACCAAGTGTCCCTCCAGACTGAACAAAATTCAAACAAGAGGGCTGGCCTTTGCTCACAGCTCATGGCCTTCCTCCATTGCTGGAGGTTAAGTTATTTTATGAAGGGATGCTTGTCAGAGATGGCTGTGGAACTTTATTGATCCTTTTTAGTTCTCAAAAGATTTTACTAAATTTCTGCAAAATTCAGAAGTCTGGGGACATGGGCTCTGGAGTTAAAAGAGTGCTTCAAACACCCTGTGTGTGATTTTGGAAGGGCACCTAAACCCTCCGAGTCTTCCTGCCATCAAGAGGGTTAGAGCATGGCTATTTCTTGGCCGGTTGTCAAGTCCCTTTAAAACTGGCTCAGCCCTATGCTTGCTCTTCCTGCCTGCCCTCTCTGTATCCCTTGAACTGTCTCAAGTGCTGTCTGGGTGCTGCAAACTGTATTTGGTTTCTCAGGGAAGGACACCACTAAATAAATAAATAAAAGCAAAGTTCTTACATGAACCCCTGAGAAGCTTAAAGATCCACTCCGGGAACTTTGTTGCCAAGTAAGCTTTCTTGACTTTCCCATTGAAAATGAGGACCTCATTTTCTCTGAGAGTAAACAGGTTTTCTCCCAGCAGTGAGAAACATAGTGCTGATATCCTCGGGCTTAAGTCCTCCAGCTTGATGAAAAAAGAGAAGGGATCGCATCTCCTTTCCTGTTTCAGAATATCAGTGGGTCCAGGGAAGAACCTTGATTGGCCAGCCTCTGTCTATGGGGTTTCCCAGGCAAGAATACTGGAGTGGGTTGCCATTCCCTTCTCCAGCTCCAGTCTACATAGTGGTCTGCTTATAGACGGGAAGCTCAACAAGATCATCTTCTGGATCCTTGCCAGCCCAAAGTCAATGTCTTCATTCTCTGTGGGTTGCTGTGGTTCTCAAGTAGTTTCAGCGTGTCACATGAACACATCCTGTTTCTAACTGTTCTACAGAGTCGTTTTGGATGGAATGGGGAAAATGCAGATATGGAAACCTACAAAGAAAGACCAAGGAATATATGGATGTGCTGTAGCTAATCATCTCGGTTCAGATGTGGAAAGTTCTTCTGTGCTGTATGCAGGTAATGCCTGTTATGCAACCAGGAGTGCCTGGGTGTGGTCTGGTTTTTAACATTAAACTCTGGAGCAACAGTTTCCATGCTTCGCACAGCAGAATCACTGGGGAAGGGGGTGTTAAAACATAGATCTCCAGACCCCATTCTCAGGGGTTCTGACACAGCAGGCTTGGAGTGGAGTCTGAGTATGTGCACTTTTTTTGGCCTTGGGGCATGTGGGATCTTAGTTCCCTAACCTAGGATCAAACCCATGACCCCTGCACTGGAATCGAGGAGTCTTAACCACTGGAACACCAGGGAAGTCCCAGAATGTGCCTTTTTAACATGTTCCCAGATTATGCTGACACTGCTGGCCTAAGGACCACGCTTTGAAAACAGCTGCTCTAGAGTTCACTTTCTAAGAATTGGAAATTAACAAGATGGGGTTTAATTGGTGGTGTTAATAGTGCTGACTTTTCAACAAAAGAGATAATTATCCTTTAAAGGTTGATGTATACCTCCCAATGGCACTCCTCTGCCCAATCCTTAAAAACACTTTTGGGAAATTGTCATTGTAAATTAGTGTAAATTGTCCCAGGAGGTAGACAAACTCATTTTAATGTTAAAGTGTGCTTTTTGATGAAGGAACATTTTTAGCTGGCAAAGTTGTAAGCAATGCTTCCTTGTGGCAGACTCATGTTCTGGGATCAAAAATCAAATAAGAAGGTTACCCTCCAACTCTCTGCTCCGTGGTTTCTGGTATCTATGGCTCAGATAACTAAGATAAGATGAGGAGAAAGGCAATTATCAGGGATTGGAACCCAGCATTTAGACAGCCAAGCATTGATGTAGGTAGTCCATCACATCTATAACTTGAGGAGGTGGGACCAATTTGGGACCAATTGATTTTCAAAGCTCCTTGGATCTGCATGGCTTGGTGCCCCATCCCTCTCCTGGCTTCATTCCCATGGTAGGGCCTTCACATCTTGATTTCTTGTGCCTTGATCCTCCTGGATGATTCTCCTCTGCGAGCATCTGCTCCTTTCCAGAAAACCTCAGTTTTGAGGTTCTGGATTGTTGGGAGGAACAGAAGTCTCTCTTGCAGCTCGCAAGTTTCCTCTGAAGTCCATCCCAGGATAGCCCAGATTCGTGGGAGAGCTGGTGCAAGGTCCTGACGGGCCAGAGGACACCTGACAACGACAGTCCTTTCTCAGCCCAAGGGTTCCTGTGTTTTCAGCTCCCAGCACACCGTCTCAGTGCCCCGGGCACTCCCACCACACCATCTCAGTGCCCCAGGCACTCCCAGCACACCATCTCAGTGCCCTGGGCACTCCCAGCACACCGTCTCAGTGCCCCGGGCACTCCCAGCATACCGTTTCAGTGCCCCAGGCACCCCAGGAACAAATGGAACATTTGGTCCCCTGAACATGATCATTCCCAAATTCTCTTCTGCAGAAGACATGGTTACCAAACAGCTAAATGTTGTTACTCTTTCACTTGCTATGCATTAGTGATAAAAAAAAGTAAAGAAATATGTGAGAACTTCCCTGGTGGCCCATTGGTTAAGAATCTCCCTTCCAATGCAGGGGATGTGGGTTGAATCCCTAGTTGGGGAACCAAGATCTCACATGCTTTTGGGAAACTAAGCCCGGGCACTGCAACTCCGGAGCCTGTGTGCCACAATTAGAGAAGCCTGTGTACTGCAGTGCAGACCCAGCACAGCCCCCCTCAACCAAAGACAGATGATGTGGCCTCTCCCTCCAAGCGCTTACATGCTAAGGTGGAGGAGGGAAACCAGCCGTGGCAGTAGCTCTATGGTAGAGGAACGTGGCCTTCCGTGACCCCCACATGCTCCTGAGAGACCCCTGGGCAACCACGTTTCTCTCCCTCATCACCCATCACTCTGTAATGGTAGTGGTGTCTCCCACCAGTCTCTGAGTTGATTGAGGACAAGAATGTTTGTGTTCCAACTTGGTATTTCCATTGTCCAGCCCAGGCACAGAGTATATTTCCTGAATGACTTCATAAATGAATCTGGTAAAAGTACATGGTTCTTAAAATCCAGGAAAGTAAAAGTCTGTGAATGAGTTCTTGATTCTTTATGACCATGTTTTTATTATTTTTTTTCCATGCAAGTTTTGTGCAGGTTTCATTCACATTTTCCTTCCAGAAAGAGTCAGATGGTCCCAGGACCTGGTGTGTTTTGGTCCTGCCTTTACTCATCCAAGGATGCACCGCAGAGATGTCACTCCTGCCCTGCCGTGCCTTTCTCTGAATGAATTTCTGACTTCCTTCTTTTTCAAATGATCAAAGAGGATTTTATCCTCTAATTTAATCCTTTAATTTATCCCCAGTTTTGGTTATAAAGCCAAAATATCCTCACAGTCTGTGGGATGGTGGTTGCAGTGCCTCTTTATAGGTATCTCTTTGTAGTTATCTCATCTGTGCATCCGTCCACTGAGCACCTCCAGCCTGTGAGTGTGCAAGTCCCCGTGGGGCACCATGGCGGATACAGACCGAGCCAGGAGTCTGCACCTGCTCTCCAGGAGCTTGGCAGAGCTTACCAAGTGCAGTGCGGTCACTCAGAGCAAAAGCCTAAATCTAACAGAGTTTCCTGCTCCCTTTTAATTAAGAGGCATGTCTGTTGGAAGAAACATCACCAGACCAGAGCATGGCCATCTCTCCGTTGTGATTGGCGGCTTCGTGGAGGCACCCCTGCAAGCAAATGTGACCATACAGTGTCCTGCAAAAGGTGAGTGTGGCCATTTCTAGTGGGAGGGCACAGGCCAGCCCAGGGTGGCCAGGAGGCACCAGCTAGCATTTTGGTAGCTCAGACAGTCCTGTGGGCTTAAAAATCTGATTTTTCAGCACCCGGACAGAAGATCTGTCTCGCAAGAGTGAGCGTATACCAGCTCATAAGGCTCGCGTGTAAAATAGAGTACAGTTTACTCATTCTCAGTGAGGGCTAGGAGGACATGAACACGACTTCCCTGTAGCCGGCGTGTTCATACTGGCCAGACCACAGCTCTCCATCCCTGTGGCAGGTCTGCACAAAAGGCCAACTTCTAGCAGGTGATTGCCTAGAGAGTGCAGAGTCAGAGCGAGGAGCTGTGTGGGAAATCATTAGCTGTGTCCTCCAGCTTGACCAAGGCTGTGCTTGAGAAGGCCAAGCCGGCAAGGGAGAATGTCGGGGTCCTCTGGCCTAGTCTCTCTGTCCTGGACTGTCCTTGGCTGAGCGTCACCATTCTATGCCTCGGTGGCTCTTTCTGCTTTGTTCGCAACAGCTGATAAACCTTCTTTCTAATTGATTCATGTTTTCTTTAAGTTTGAAACTACATTTTCACCTGATCTCATCTTAATCTAGGGCTGTTCTAACTCTTTAAACCACAGATTCTTAAGACTTAACCTGAGCCCATGCATCCCTAAACTGAGATCAATATTATAAACTCCTCAAAACGAAGAACTACTGTTTTAAGGTGACTTTGCATATGCCTACTATTGACTGTGCATTGATTAAATTCTCTGGAGAGAACTGTATTTGCCTGGTTTCCACATTCTTTTGGGATACCTGTAGTTGCAGCCACTTAAGATGAATCTCGCCAAGGCCAGAGAGCCCAGGGTAACCTGAGGAGCCCTTACTGCTGGTCCGGATACTACAGAAAAAGTGCATGTGATGGCAGGATTCTAGAGCACAGCCTTGCACCTCTGAGGCTCTGCCTCCCTGTGATGGTCACTTACCCATCATATTTCTGGAACTGCACCTCCGGCTTCACCAACAGTGGAAATTCGCTCACCCCCGAGGTATTATTTTTCACCCCTTGTAAGTCCCTGCAGTGTTTGAAGTCCCTTCCCGGACTTGTGAAAAATCCCTCCAGCCTCCTAACTGACTCCACCCGCAAATAAGTGAGTTTTCTGGCGAAACACACCCACCATTATAGAAGGGCCAGCATTCTCTGGCTGCAGGAAGAAGAAAAGCAGACTGGAACTGTGCAGTTTGCCAAGCCACAAATGTCTAGAATTTCTATGGCCCTACACCTGCAGAGAATTGTGCAGAGATCTGACTTCTATTAAGAGAAACCTCAACTTTTAACATTATTTCTAAACTTATTTCCCTGTAATAGTTCACAATTAGGCTTGGCAGGGGTGGGGGCTGGGGTGGGGGGGAGGGGACAAGCCTTTGAAAGGAGTGGGATGTGTTATTTGCAGTCATAGGTCAGGGACTGGATTCAGCGGAAACTGTCTTCAGGAGTGAAGCCTGCAGCTAACACCATTAAACTTGTCGTGGTTTACTCTCCGGCCAGGCCCCAGCAGTATGTGGGCCGTCTCTGACCACTCCAGACTCCTGCAGCCTCTTGGACCCTGTACAGTTCTCACTCCCTCGGGGCCTCTTCTGCCTCCTCCCTCCCACCTCCCCCTCCCCCGCCCCACTTTCAGCTCTTCCTAGGAATGGGTCCATTTGGTCTCTCTTTACCTGGCAGCCACCCCTACGGACCAGACCCCAGGAACTCATCAGGAGTCCTTTCCTTTTCAAAATAAACACCTCATTTTGAGTTGTGTGCCATTTTAAATAAGCCTGAAGTGAACTTACTGTGTTTTCTTATGGGCAGAAGCCATAACTAACGTAGTTGTTCGTGGAGATTCATCTTTTTAGATATAGATGGTGACCCTAGTGTATGACGGCAGGTGAGTCACGGGTCTGTCCTACTCGCCTCTTTAAAATGGGAAATAGACTGTATTGGTGGAAGAAGAGGCCTTGCCTATTATCTGATTCAGTCTCTGATTTGATAGATGAGGGCATCATAACATTGACAAACTTGAATACTGCTTTCTGAAATTACATTTTCTTTCATGTTGCAAATTGCGATTATTCCCGTCAATCTGTGGCACGTATACATTTTTATTTTTCAGTTGCCCTTAAAATGTTTATACTAATTAGAGTGGGTTTATCTGTTCATAACTTTTAGACAGATTTATTAGTTTTCTTATAGCTTATGTTTTATTTAACCCATGTGGTATAGATGTCAATAGTGATTCTCCCTAGTCACACTTGCATGATTTTCTAGTAAATGATAGTAAAAGGACCTGAGAATCTGTATTTCTAAGGGTAAAAGCTGTAAGTTGCAAGTGTTATTTGTCTTATTTTTATTTTTTAAATTGATTTTTATTGGGGGGTAGTTGCTTTACAATGTTATGTCAGGTTCTACTGACAGCAAAGTGAATCAGTATACATATGTATATTTTCCCCTCTTTTTTGAATTTCCTTCCCATTTAGGTCACCACAGAGCACTGAGTGGGGTTCCCTGAGCTACATAGTAGGTTTTCATTAGTTAGCTGTGTCATATAGAGTGAAATAAGTCAGAAAGAGAAAAACAAGTGTTATATATTATGGCATGTAATTGGAATCTAGAAAAATGGTATTGATGATCTTATTTGCAAAACAGAAATAGAGACACAGACATAGAGAACAAATGTATGGACAGCAAGTGGGGAAGGGGAGGTGGGATGAATTGGGAGATTGTGATTGTTTTTTTCTTTAAAAAAAGAAAAAGAAAGTTTCCTGTAAAAATGAGGGAGGTGGAAGTTTAAACTGCACCCTCTCTGCCACCTTCGGGTAAGAAAGGGAAGCTCATCTGAGGAAAATGCCCAGTATATATCAGTAGCTACATATTTTTTCGTGTGTTAATGCTTAGTAAGAACATCATTTATCCTATAATTTTCTGTGATGTCTGTGTTGGGTTGCTTGTTCTTCTTATCCCTTAAGCTCGTTAGCAGTGCGGCTGATCTAAGCCTCTGCTCTAAACTGTTCTTGTGTGTTGGGCTCCTCTTCAGTCTCTAAGAAACTCTATTGGTCCACAGATTTGGAATGAGTTTAAGCTAGGAAGATGCTTTAGAAAACAGTTTGGCAGTTTCCCCAAAAGGTAAGCATATGACCCAACACTTCCACTCCTAAGTATACACCCAAGACAAATGAAAACACATGTTCACACAAAAACTCATACCCAAATGCTCAAAGCAACTTTCTTTTTAATAGCCAAACAGTAGAAGCAACTTAAGTATCCATCAACTAATGAATAGGTAAACAAAATGTAGTATATCCATACAGTGAGATTTCATTTGGTCATAAAAAGGAATGAAATATTGACATGTGCTAAGACATGGATGAATCTTTAAAAATCAGGGTTAAGTGAAAGAAGCCAGACATGAAAAATCACATATTATATGATTATATTTCCGTGAAATGTCTAGAGTGGGCAAGTCCATAGAGACAGATTGGAGGGTGCCAGTGGCCAAAAGGAGAGGAAAATGCACGAGAGTGGACAGTAATGACTAGTAGGCACGGGTGTCTCTTTGGGGGTGATGAAAATGTTCTGGAATAGATAGGACTGGTGGTTTCACAACTCTATGAATATACTAAGAAAACACTGAATTGTAGACTTTGAGAGGGTGAATTTTATAGTGTTTCAATTATATCTTATTAAAATCATAATCATAATACTCACAATATAATAGCATGTAAAGTTTTAAAACCCATGGCACAATCATATGTTTTATTTATGAGCATATGGCAAAAATATACAAACTTTCATGGGAAGGACATGTATGTACTAATGTCAGGATTGTTGGTACTGCTGTGAGAGAAAAGAAGGAAAAAAGTTTGTGAACAGAATTTTAGCTGCAACTCTTTGTTGTTTAAAGAAAAACTAACAAAATAAGGCAAACTGCCTTCTAAAAAATATAAACTTAACCATGGTATAGATTTAAGCCCTACATCCCTGTCATTTTTCAGCTCCCTACTGATAGGAGGGGATGTGGGAGATAAGTGGGTTCAGTTCAGTTCAGTCGCTCAGTCGTGTCCGACTCTTTGCCACCCCATGAACTGCAGCACGCCAGGCCTCCCTGTCCATCACCAACTCCCAGAGTCCACTCAAACTCATGTCCATTGAGTCGGTGATGCCATCCAACCATCTCATCCTCTGTTGTCCCCTTCTCCTCCTGCCCTCAACCTTTCCCAGCATCACGGTCTTTTCAAATGATAAGTGGGTAGAAGGTACAAAATTGAGTGCACACAGTGTGTGTACAGCAGTTGGTAGAAGCAAGGTTCTAACCAGGTAGCATTAGGGGGCTGGGTATTCATGAGTTGAGCAGAGAGAAGGGAAGCCTTTCATATATAAGAGATGGAGATTTGTTTCAGAAGAAATAGATTATATAGTTTTAAAGGTACTGTCTTAATTGGGGTTTCTTTTTATAGAGTTAGAATGCTGTGAAATATACCTAGAGTTTTATTGATGTGTAACTGAATTATTAGCTTTCTTTACTGGCTTTAAAAATTCCAGGGGAGGATTTTGAGAACAGTTTTTGTGGTGCAGCAAGATGATATGCTTGAATTCCTGAGCACAGCCTCATCTCTCTGACAATTATTTTCCCCCATCAAGTGTTGGTTTATACTGTGTGGTGTGGAACTCAGTGGCTGTGATGTAACATCTTTAAGTCAAATCCCTTTGGGTGCCCCCTGCTCCCCCCACCCCACACACAAAAAAAGACTCTCTTTCCAGAAAAGTACACTTACCCACAACATTTTGCATATAACTTTCAGAATACGTAGCCCTTAACCTAACCCTAATTGAGTCCCTAACATGTGTCAGCTTGAAGAGGCTGTGAGGTGGATATCATTGCTATCTTTGTATTGCTAATGAGTAAACATGCTCAGATGGATGAGCTGAGATTCAGTCCCTAGTCTATGTGACCCTTGAGGAACTGGAGGGAGGACGAGACTCTAGGCTTGAGGCAGCAGAATGGAGACCCAGGTGGACTCACCAGAGAGGAGAGTGTCAAGGCTGAGGGTTGAGGCAGGGCTGGGGAGGCACCGCAGCTTGGGGACAAGGTGTCAGGGCCTCAGGGATGGGCAAAACCAGGGCCCAACCTCTCTGGAGAACCCTATGCTGTGGGAGGTCTAGGTTCCAGGCAGAGTCCACCAAGAGGCTGGCCTGCAGGATGCCAGCCAGCATTAGGCTGGAGGTCTGACCAAGTCTGCCCCCTCTGTCCCCAGGAGGATGGAGATCCTGCCTTGTTTGCAGTAGCAGGAAAGAAACATGGCAAGTCGGTCTGGCAGTGACTCCCCACTGCCTCACCTAAGGTTTATAACACTTGGGTTATTGGTCTATCAGATGAAAAAGCTCACTTGCAAACCAGTTGTCTATTCTTTGAGGATCTGCTAAAGCTCTATCCTGAATGCTCCTTGAAACGTGATTTTCTTCTCATCTTTGATCTATCTCGGTTTCCCATTTGGAGGAAACATGAGTCTCTATATGATCAAGAAGTAGAAAGAAATGCTGGAGGACTGCTTGGTAGTCCAGTGGCTAAGACCCTGTGCTCCCAATGCAGGGAGACCAGGTCCAAGCCCTGGTCAGGAAACTAGATCCCACAGCCCACAACTAAGAGTTCCCATGCGACTAAAGATCCCGTGTCCTGCAGCAAAGACCCAGTGCAGCCAAATAAATTTAAAAGAAGAAATGCTGGAATACAGTATTAAGAGCCAGATGTGCAGAATGAGAAATAGAAGGGGCTGTTCAAGCACCTGGCAAATTTCATTCTTCTTGCAAAAAAGCCATGTGCTTGGGCTTATGTGTCTTCAGAGTCCTGCCATCTCTTGAAGCATTCAGACTGCAGCTCTCGTGGGCCAGTCCTGTCATCAGCAACACTGCTTTCATCCCCAGTTATCTACACCTGCTCCTATCTCCGGTCCCACCAATACGTGTCTGTCCTGAAAACTTCAGATACCCAGCCCCATGATAACCTTCAGCCCTTTACATGGTGAAAACAGCTGACCCACAGGCCTTTGAGCTTGTCATTTCACAGTGTGCCTGTTTATTCTCTGCCCTGCAAATAAGTACCTACCTCTTCTATGTACCATCAGCAGACCAGTGGATAAACCAAATCTCTCCCCCAATATAACAGTGTAACTAAAAGACTGCCACATTTTTTCAGTTTTGTGAATTGGACTTCCTTATATTAAAAATAATTTTTTTTTTTTTTTTTTTAAGAATTGGTTCTGCTACTGTTTGCAAACCCTTGGTTGGCATACTGGAATAGGGCTTACGCCCTGTGGCAGGTTCCTGCTCCCAAACTAATGTATAACCTCTCCACAGTGATATCTTACATCAGATTTACCACGGCTTTCCCCCGTGGTTTTTGCATTAGCACAGTTCTGATATGAAGACTCACTAAGCCTCCCTAGATGGAGGTGACTCAGCCCTGACGGAACTTGCTGGACTGCATGCTTATCTTGGAGGCAGAGGCTTGGTTCCTCCGCCCTGCTTTCCAACGTCAGGTCTCCTCTTGGTGATCATCTGAAGCTGGAGTTCTAATGTAACAAGTGGCTTCACTCCCACAGGTCTGTGAGTGGTGCCTGGGCTCGCCCTGTGTTCTCCTGGCTCCTCAGAATGTGGTGGGAGTGGAAGCCAGGGTGTCTGGTGCAGAGCTCCCCAGACCTGTCTGAGATCTGCCAGGGAGTAGTGAGGGAGCTTTTCTTTAAAGGCAGCAAGAGGGGCTAACCTGGTGGTCCAGTGATTAAGACTCTATGCTGCCAATGCAGGGGCTTCAATCCCTGGTTGGGGAACTAAGGTCTCATATGCCACGTAGTGGGGCCAAAAGATAAAAAATATAGGCAGTAGGAGTCAAGGCTTCAAACCAATCACACCTGCTTACCTGTAAGGACGGCCCTACATGCCATCTGCCCCATGGGTCTCGACTTCAGCTCTTTGATGCTGTGAGACCCCTGGACCCCTGGAGGCTGGAGGCATCTCTCATGTAAAACACACAGAACCAGCAGAAGCCCTTGAGTGACTCGTTTGTCCACATTCGCTCCTTGGCCCTAACTGTGCCTTCCTGGCAAGAAAGAGGGGTATACAGGACCCACCCTGGGTGGGGGCTGAAGGAGAGGAAATTTCACTGGAATTCAGCCTCCAGAAATTTTAAAAAGCATGAGGGCTTCTCGGTTCAGGCTGGAAAAAAATGCATTCAGACACTACTGATGGAAGAAAAACTGTCATTGTGGAGAGAACACCCCACATTCTGGTGTGATAACAACCCCAAAACAATTTCAACATCTCTAGTAACATTCCAATTTAGGAGCCCCTTTAATTTTTCTTATTTTTCATTCATTTATTTCCCCTAATTCTGTATTTGGTAATTCAATACCCATGTGCTTATTTTCGTGACTGGCAAGAAATATACAAAAGTGATTTTATTATCATGGCCAGTGTCAGTTTGAGGCTTCCCTGGTGGTGCAGACAGTAAAGAATCTTCGTGCAACGTAGGGGACCTGGGTTTGATCCCTGGGTCTGGAAGATCCCCTGGAGGAGGGAATGGCTACCACTCCAGTATGCTTTCTTGGAGAATCCCATGGACAGAGGAGCCTGATGGGCTACAGTTCATGGCGTCGCAAAAAAAGTCAGATGTGACTGAGTGACTAACACTTACAGTGTCAGTTCAGGCCTGGACATCACCTCCCACCCCGTGCCCCCTGCCCTGAGAGAGTTTGATTTAATTTGTCTGCCATATGGCCTGAGAATGGGGTTTTTTAAGGCTCCCAAGACGATTCTGATGTGCAGCCAAGGTTAAGAACCACTGCTTTAGCCAGTAAGTGGGGCCAAAGAGTCTTTTGGAACTTACCTCAAATGTTCTCAAAATGAGAGCCTCTCCCCCAGGGAACAGTGGGGAACAAGGAGTGAACCAGAGGCTGGGGTTAAAGGGCAGGGTGGGATCCATGCTCTGGGCTTGTTCTGGAGGTGGAATCAGACATGTCAACACGTTCAGAGTCCCACAAAGGAGAACTCAGCTTCAGAGTCAGAGAGGGTCATGAAGAGCAGCCTTAAGAGAGAGCTTTAAGAATTAGTAGAAATTTTCCAAGTGATAAGAGGAAGGGAAGAAGACACACACAAAACCTTAGTGTTACACACAGTTAGATGAGAACAGTGAGGTTCTCGGGGCTGGAGAAGGAGCTGCTGTGAGCAGCGGTACCTGCACGTTGAAGGGCTTTTGTCTTTTCTCCTCCAAGAAGAGTCACAGCTATGGAGCTGGGGAAACTGAATCTTACTCCCCATCACTCCTAAGGAGAAGGGAACCACTTCACAGAGGAAGTGGAGGAGCTCAGAGACACAAGAGAAGAGTCGATGCCTTGAGGGAGGAGGAAAGGGAACCTTGGGGAGTCAACCAAGCCTTGAGGTTTCACGCTGGGAGCTCCACTGACACCACCCACCTGAGGTTCTGCGGGATTTGCTGGGGGCAGGAGGAAGATCAACTCGTAGGTCATGGTACATGACTGCCAAACAAGCTGTACAATTAATGCAGCTTTTAAGGGACATACCAAAGCTACTTGTTCATTTACGTCCCAGTGTTATACTGATGGATTACCAAAATTGGAGTATACTAGGAAGGGCCTCCGAATGTCCCAAATTGCCCCTGTTTGAGCTGTTGAGGGGTTCCCTGTGCCAGGGTCAGTGGTTTTCACCACTGGTTAACTCCAGTGTGTTATCACTGTGCTTGATTTGCACTAGCTTTGACTTTGACCATCTGAGCCACCAGGGAAGTCCAAAGAGAGATAAGAAAGCCTTCCTCAGTGATCAGTGCAAAGAAATAGAGGAAAACAACAGAATGGGAAAGACTAGAGACCTCTTCAAGAAAATTAGAGATACCAAGGGAACATTTCATGCAAAGATGGGCTCGATAAAGGACAGAAATGGTATGGACCTAACAGAAGCAGAAGATACTAAGAAGAGGTGGCAAGAATACATAGAAGAACTGTACAAAAAAGATCTTCATGACCCAGATAATCACGATGATGTGATCACTCACCTAGAGCCAGACATCCTAGAATGTGAAGTCCAGTGGGCCTTAGCATCACTACAAACAAAGCTAGTGGAGGTGATGGAATTCCAGTTGAGCTATTTCAAATCCTCAAAGATGATGCTGTGAAAGTGCTGCACTCACTATGCCAGCAAATTTGGAAAACTCAGCAGTGGCCACAGGACTGGAAAAGGTCAGTTTTCATTCCAATCTCAAAGAAAGGCAATCCCAAAGAGTGCTCAAACTACCGCACAATTGCACTCATCTCACATGCTAGTAAAGTAATGCTCAAAATTCTCCAAACCAGGTTTCAACAATACGTGAACCGTGAACTTCCAGATGTTCAAGCTGGTTTTAGAAAAGGCAGAGGAACCAGAGATCAAATTGCCAACATCTGCTGGATCATCAAAAATGCAAGAGAGTTCCAGAAAAACATCTATTTCTGCTTTATTGACTATTCCAAAGCCTTTGACTGTGTGGATCACACTAAACTGTGGAAAATTCTGAAAGAAATGGGAATACCAGACCATCTGACCTGTCTCTTGAGAAACCTGTATGCAGGTCAGGAAGCAACAGTTAGAACTGGACATGGAACAACAGACTGGTTCCAAATAGGAAAAGGAGTACGTCAAGGCTGTATATTGTCACCCTGCTTATCTAACTTATATGCAGAGTACATCATGAGAAACGCTGGGCTGAGGAAGCACAAGCTGGAATCAAGATTGCCGGGAGAAATATCAATAACCTCAGATATGCAGATGACACCACCCTTATGGCAGAAAGTGAAGAACTAAAGAGCCTCTTGATGAAAGTGAAAGAGGAGAGTGAAAAAGTTGGCTTAAAGCTCAACATTCAGAAAACTAAGATCATGGGATCTGGTCCCATCACTTCATGGGAAATAGAATGGGAAACAGTGGAAACAATGTCAGACTTTATTTTGGGGGGCTCCAAAATCACTGCAGATGGTGCTTGCAGCCATGAAATTAAAAGACACTTACTCCTTGGAAGGAAAGTTATGACCAACCTAGACAGCATATTTAAAAGTAGAGACATTATTTGCCAACAAAGGTCCGTCTAGTCAAGGCTATGGTTTTTCCAGTAGTCATGTATGAATGTGAGAGTTGGACAGTGAAGAAAGCTGAGCACCGCAGAATTGATGCTTTTGAACTGTGGTGTTGGAGAAGACTCTTGAGAGTCCCTTGACTGCAAGAAGATCCAACCAGTCCATCCTAAAGGAGATCGGTCCTGGGTGTTCATTGGAAGGACTGATGTTGAAGCTGAAACTCCAGTACTTTGGCCACCTGATGCAAAGAGTTGACTCATTGGAAAAGACCCTAATGCTGGGAAGGATTGGGGGCAGGAGGAGAAGGGGACGACAGAGGATGAGTTGGCTGGATAGCATCACCGACTTGATGGGCATGGGTTTGGGTAGACTCCGGGAGTTGGTGATGGAGGCCTGGCGTGCTGCGATTCACGGGGTCACAAAGAGTTGGACAAGACTGAGCGACTGAACTGAACTGAACTGAACTGACTTTGACTCTTATTCTTCAGGGAACACTGGAGGGTTTTTGGTTTTGAGATAATAGATAGTAGAACTCTCACAGGCCCTTTCCAGACTCTAAATGGGACCCTGGCAGACACTGTCCAGCAGTGAACTGAGATATGTCTGTCATGAACTATGAGATAAGATGTAGTGCTCACAAGATGTGACTGTCGGAGCTAAAGAGAACTGCTTGGTCCCATGCAGAGCGAGAGTTCAGGGCTGTTGAAAGGTCAGGGATGAGCACACCAGGAAGAGGACTTGCTGGCACCCTTCCTCTGTGGCAGAAAAAGCTCATTTTTATTCTTTCTTTCTTTGGCTGCATTGGCTTTTGGTTGCAGCACCCAGGGTCTTTCCTTGTGGCGCCTGGGTTGTCTGGTTGTGGCACCTGGGCTCCAGAGCAAGTAGGCTCAGTAGCTGTGGTGCTCGGACTTTGTTGCCTCGAGGCTTGTGGGCTCTTAGTTCCCTAGCCACAGACCAAACCCGAGTCCCCTGCATTGCAAGGTGGATTCTTAACCCCGGACCACCAGGAAAGTCCCAAGAATCACCTTTTAAAAACCTTTGAGGATATGACAGAAAGCAGCACAATGTTGTAAAGCAATTATCTTCCAAAAATTTTTTTAAAAAAGAAAAAAAGCATCAAACTGGGGTGAAAAAATAAACACAATTTAAAAAAGAAACCTTTGAGGAAAGACTCTTGATGGTGAAACTGGGGGGTTGATCTGATGACCCAGGTTGTCTCTAAGGTCCTCAGATCAAATTACTTGGGAACCTGATTACACCAGTCTGTTGACATCATTTTACTAGAGAAGAGGAAGTACTTCCTCTGTGTGAGAGAATTCTGTGAATAGTAAAAGCCATAGCCTTGTATGTGGAGGAGGTTCTGGATATGGCTTCCCAGGTGGCTCAGTGGTAAAGAATCCACCTGCCAGTGCAGGAGACACAGGAGACGCAGGTTCGATCCCTGGATCAGAAAGATGCCCTGGAGGGGGGTATGGCAACCCGCTGCAGTATTCCTGCCTGGGTCAGTATTCCTGCCCGGAGAATCTCATGGACAGAGGAGACTGGCGGGCTACAGCCCATGGGGTCTCACGGATAGAGGAGCCTAGCGGCTGCAGCCCATCGGGTCACAAAGAGTCGGACATGACTGAGCGACTGAGTGCACGCACATACACTAGATATTGGCATCATTGATGGATGGTCCTTTATAACCAAAAACCATGGTTATACTGTATTTACTGCCAAGAGAACAAAAGGGTCTGCAACTAACTCAGAAGAAGAAAATGCTTTGCAGAATGTCCTACACTGTGGAGACTCCGCAGTGGAAAAGGGTATCTACCCTTTTTCTGCTAGTAGCTTTGAGATATTCTCTTTGACAGTGAAACTGTGGACTCGTGTTTATTTGTCTTCTTTATTAGTAATGACTCCCTTTGTGCCTTGCCTACACTGTATTCGATTCACCTCTAATCTTACAAACCAGCAGCATCATTTCTTCACATCTCCTGGAGGTGAGTAACGGTAGCTTAAAGGTTCAATTTTCATATGTGGGAAAAAAGGACAGAATATTTTCTGAGTATTGAGTAGCTGGAGGAAACAAACCAATGAACAAAATATACAAGTATAATGTATGTGATCCATTGACAGAAAAATCTAGCATTTTAGAGCAGTCTGAAAAGGCCAAAGGATTTTATAGGGTAGAATATTTCATGGACCTTTCAAGGATGAAGGAAATATGTTTTTAAACAGGGACTATTTTAAAGGCACCCCAGAGCTGCAGACATTTTACAACACGTGTTTCACAGCCCCTCCAGATCTGAACTTTTTCCCCCCATAACATTTGCCTTCCAAAAATGATTTCAGCATTGTGTAAAGAGAACATTGAATATTTCAGAGCTGTAAGTCTTGAGGGAAATAGCCTGTCTTTGAGGTTAGATAAATAAGTTTAAGCCATTTCTGATATTTTATACCTGTTTCAACAGAGCAAACATTTGTAGGTTTGAAAAACCATAAAGAATTCCGCCCGAGTTTTCCCCAGCCTCTGCAGTTCTTGGAAAACATCCCCATGTATGGTGGTGATGCTCTAGGTGTTGAGATGCTCCTTCCCTCAGTGCTAGAGTCGTTTGTCTCCCCTTCGACATCTACAAACTTCCCAACTCTGGCTTTATTTTCTGAAATCCTTTATCTGTGTAGAACATCACAGTCTGTGTAAACTCAGTATCCTATACCCCTTGCCATGCTGAGGTTTAGGTTTAAAGTGGAATTACCACTACTTGTGGACACGGGGGGAGAGGAAGGAGAGGGTTAATGGAGAGAGTAGCATGGAAACATCTACAGTACCACATGTAAAATAGATAGCCAGTGGGAATTTGCTGTGTGGCTCAGGGAACTCAAACCAGGGCTCTGTGACAACCTAGAAGGGTGGGATGGAGGTTCAAGAGGGAGGGGACATAGGTATACCTATGGCTGATTCATGTTGATGTATAGCAGAAACCAAGACAATGTTGTAAAGAGATTATCTTTCAATTAACAATAAATGAAGTGGAATTATCTATGATCCCTATCATTTGCAGGGTTTGGAGATGCCAAAGCCTTCTGGAACTGACTTCCGATCATTCTTGGGGAGCTTGCACTGCCCCGAACCCTCTGCTTCTCACTCTGCCACAGACCTGTTGTGGTCTCTCTTTTGCCCTCCATCAGCCAAGAATGCACAACTCACTTCCTTGACTAGTTTCTGTTCATAATAAGACATCCATGAATACCAAGCATTTGGCAAATATTTCAAGAAAAGCCAAAGATTCAGGGATCATGGCAAAGGCATGTCACCTCTCAGCCCTTCTCCTCCCTGTTCTTGCTCACCCTCAGCCTTCCTGTCCTCACCCCTAACCTCCTGGGATTGCCATGAGAACTTGAAGTTCTTCTCTCCCTCTTATACAGCCCCTGCCTACACACGCATGCAGCTAAACCTTCCAAGGTGTTCTAAAGGAAAAGCATCACCCTCTTTAGAAGACAGCCAGAGTTATGTACTGCAGAGAAGAACAATTTCTTTTTTTTTCTTAGAGTGTAGTTGCTTTACAATGTTGTGTTAGTTTCTGCTGTAGACCAAAATGAATCAGCCGTATATGCACATATATCCCCTCCCTCTTGGACTGCCCTTCTTACATCTAAAGGGAGTCTCTTGTAGACAGCTTATGGATGGCTCTTCATTTTTCATCCATTCAACCACTCTGTGTCTCTGTGTTGGCTTCTGTACAGTAGCTGAAGCAACCACATGTCCCAATTTTGAAGGAGAAGCCTCATGCATATAAATTTGTCATTCAGCTCAGCTCCCGATTGTCTCTCTAACATTTGTGCTTGTCGAAGCAGCCTACAGTATTTAAAAAAAAAAAAAACTTTTAATTTTGTATTGGAGTATAGCCAGTTAACAATGTTGTGCTAGTTTTGGGTTAATAGTGAAGGGACTTAGCCATGCATATACGTGTGTCTTTTCTCCCCCAAACTCTACTCCCCTCCTCAGCCTGCTGTATTTTTAACACCTTTTTATAACTAAGGATGTGCCAATACCTGTCTGTGTCCCACAGGGAGACTCTCATCACCTAGATTCAGGCGGGCTGGAAGTGAGACCCTCAGGATCAGGTTTTCTCTACATACCCAGACATACACAGTCCTGTGGTCCCTGATGGCCATCAGAAGATTTGGAGGTGTCCCCTGAGTAGCAGTTGCAGAAATTAGGGCTCCAAATGAGCATGTCAGCTGCTTTTCTGGGTGATGCTAGTGAGATAGAGTGAGGCGGAGGGTCAGTGCCAAGAAGCCACTACAGCTGACAGCCTACGTTCCCTAAAAGCAGCTACACAGGCACTAAACGTGAGCCAGACCTGAAGCCAGCCCTCGGACCAAAGCTCCAGGACAAGCAGAGAGAGCTCCTCCTTAGGAAGGCTGGGGGTGTGTTTCAGTGCACTGCCTGGGCAGTGCTCGGGAGGTGGTAGCCTGCCAAGGACCATCTCTCTGATTGCCACAGTCCCATGGGACCCAGGAATGCAATCCCCCACCCCCTACACCTCCCTGTCCTCCCACCGCCTCATCCCACCCCTGTCCCTGCCCCCAACCCCCCCACCCCGGCCACCAGAGGGACGAGACCAAGGTGCATCCCCTGGGTGGCAGCTACAAAAACCACGGTACAAGGTACAGATGAAGACAAAAACAGACTCACGGACTAAGAGAGCCTTTGGTTACCGAAGGGGTATGGTGGAGGGGGATAGACTGGGAGTTGGGGATCAACATATATACAGTGCTATGTTTAAGATAGATAACCAACAAGGACCTCCTGTACAGCACAGGGAACTCTGCTCAGTATTCTGTAACAACCTAAATGGGAAAAGAAGTTGAAAAAGAATAGATACATGTATATGTATAACTGAATCACTTTGCTGTACACCTGAAACTAACACAACATTGTTAATCAACTGTACTCCAGTATAATATATATATACCAGGGTACCAACAGTGATGTCTTCCCTGGTGGCTCAGATGGTAAAGAGTCTGCCTGCGATACGGGAGACCCAGGTTCAATCTCTGGGTCAGGAAGATCCCCTGGAGAAGAAAATGGCAACCCATTCCAGTATTCTTGCCTGGAGAATTCCGTGGACAGAAGAGCCTGGTGAGCTACAGTCCATGGGGTCACAAAGAGTCGGACACGACAGTGACAAACACTTTCACTTTGGCTGACAGTAAAGCTTGCTTCCGGTGAACACCGGCACCACGGAGCGTGGCAGAGGGGGAGCTTGCAGACAGCTCCCAGCCGCAGGAGTCTCTGGAAGGGGTCACTGTCAGTCCCAGATGCAGGTTTTGTCAGAAACCTGTCCCGGGGACATAGTCAGGATGCTTAGCTAATAGGCTTCCTTCAAGGAAGAAGGAGCACCTGGGTCTCTGGCCTCTCGCTGTGCCCTGGGGGAGTTTAAGAACTCTTTCTCCCCTGGGTCCCCAGGTCAGCATCCTGTGGGACCCAAAAGTATTAAGCCCCATTAGCCGCCAGAGCAACGTGATGCAGAGGTGTCCCCTGACCACAGTCACAGAAATCAGGGTGCCAGATACGAGTATGAGCGCTCTTCCAGGTGACTCCAGTTATTACAGGTTCCCCTGTCCTCCAGAGTCAGGTGATCCAGAGGTGTCCCCTAGATGGCACCCACAGAAGTCAGGGCCAACTTGAGTAAAAGCTCTCTCCTGGGAGATTCTGGAGCTCTGGAGCCCGGCAAAGGGAGAGTATGACGGTGTCACCTGCCGGGCCTTGTCCCTGGAGTATTCCAGCAGGCTCATACGAGTGTGTGTTAAATTAGATGCCTGCCCCTCAGGCCTCAACATGTTTACAGCAACTTGTCATGTTCTCTATTCCTGCCCTCCAAATAGGATCATCTGTACCGTTTTTCTAGATTCCACATGTATATGTTAATATATGATATTTGATATTTGGTTTTCTTTTTCTGACTTACTTTACTCTGTATGACAGACTCTAGATTTATCGACATCTACAAATGACCCAATTTTATTCCTTTTTATGACTGACATATAAGCATGGGGTAGGGAGAAGGGAAGAGTGGGATGAACTGGGAGATTACGATTGACATACATACACTACTATGTGTAAAATAGACAGCTAGTGGGAACTTGCTATATAACACAGGGAGCTCAGCTCAGTGCTCCGTGATGACCTAGAGGAACGGGATGAGGGGTGGGATGGGGGCGGGGGTTGGGAGGGAGGGGATATATGTATACCTGTACCTCATTCACTTTGCTGCACAGCAGAAACTAACACAACATTGTAAAGCAGTGTACCCCAATTTAAAAAAATAATAAAATGCAGTTATTTTATTTATTATCCTGTTTTGTTTTTCTTTCCTAAATATTTTATTATACCCTACAAATCCTTAACCATTTAAATGTTTGTGAATTTTGACTTTTTTTTAAATTTATTTATTTTAGTTGGAGGCTAATTACAGTTATTTTAAAAGAAAAAAAAAGTTTATCAAATTCTCTATGCAGGTCTGCTCTTCCTCTTATTTTCCCTGTTTCAGGTAATGGTACCACCCTCTATCTGCATGTCCTCCTTAAATCCTTTTTCTCCTTCACTCCCCTGTATCAAGTCAGTCACCAAGTCCTATTGGTTCTTCTTCTTGCGTATTTACTAAGTTGATCTGTTCTCTCTGGTTCCCCTACTCCCACCCTTTCGTGTCTCACCTCAGTTGGTTCAGTGACCACCTAACTGGTCCTGCTGACCCTTGCCTTACCCTTTCCCATTTGCATCACATCCAGGTCAATGTTTCTAAAGCACCAATCTGATATGTTACCGCTGCTTCAAATAATTAAGCCGTTTTCTATTTCCTTTAGGATAAATTCCTTACTATGGATAATATTAATAAATTTTCATTTTATGGGCACCTGCTTACCTATTTAGTCATCTCTCCTTACTCCCACTCCATGTACTTTAAACTTCAGTCATAAAAAACTCAATTTATGATTCCCCAAATGCATTATATTTTCCTTCATGTCTATGCCTTTTTGTACACCATTCCCTCTATGTAAAACAATTTTCCCCCAATCACCACCCCCTTGTCCTCATGTATTAGCTTAGCTGTTCCTGCATGTTAAAATCTTAGCCCTCTCTCCAGTCTGCAGTAAATACAGTTTTTATGTGTCAGTGGGATCCAGTGTTTATCAGAAGCCCTTATATCATGTTATTGCAATCATCTGTTCCCCCTGTAAAGCCCCCTTCTAAAATTAAGTTTCTTGAGGAAAATTAGTGCACATCATATCCTTAGTTCCAGCATAGAGTCTCACACAGAGTAGGGATTTTGTAAACATTTTTGAATGAATGAAATAATGGTAATGATTTATTTCATTTCAAAGTATAAGATATATAGTCAAAGCTGTACTCAAAATTAATAGGTTTAAATATTTTAAGTTTTTTAAAAGCCAATTCTCTGGTGGCTCAGTCAGTAAAGGATCCACCTACAATGCAGGAGACCTAGGTTCGATCCCTGGGTTGGGAAGATCCCCTGGAGAAGGGAATAGCAACCCACTCTAGTATTCTTGCCTGGAGAATTCCATGGACAGAGGAGCCTGGCGGGCTACAGTCCATGGGGTTGCAAAATATCAGACATGACTTAGTGACTAACACTTTCCCTTTTTCCTAAATACTAACTCAAAGTTTTAGAAATTTCCATGTGAGTTAGAGTTACAAGGACATTTCTTTGATTTGACAACTATCAGAAAACAAAAGCAAACCACCTGCTTAAGGGTAAAACATTAGTAATGTTCCCTTTAGAGTTGGAAGCGAGAGAAATGTGCCTGCTCTAACTTACTATTCAGCATTGTTCTAGAGACTTTAGTTAATACAATGCAATAGTTAATAGAAAAATACATAGGGCTTCCCTGGTAGCTTAGATGGTAAAGAATCTGCCTGCAACGCAGGAGACATGGGTTCTATCCCTGGGTCCAGAAGATCCCCTGGAGAAGGGAATGGCTACCCACTCCAGTATTCTTGCCTAGAGAATTCTGTGGACACAGGAGCGTGGCAGGCTACAGTCCATGAGGTTGCAAAGAATCAGACATGAATGAGCGAGTAACATTTTCACTTTCATAGAGATAAATATAGGAAAAATGATAAAATTGTCATTACATAGAGTTGATATGATTGTTTACTATTAAAAAAAGAAAATTATTTGAAAACTATTCAAAATAACAAACTTTACTAAGATGATTAGGTACCAGATAAATATGCCAGTGTTTATTGCTTTCCTAATTGTCAGCAATAAACAACTATAAAATATATTTAAAAGAGCCTGCTTACTATGGAAGTAAAAAATATAAGATGCCTAGTAATAAATCTATCAAGAAATATACAGGACCTACCTACACTCTGGTTAAGAAGTAAGTTCTGGAGGAAAGTGCATAGGTGTGAATTTCAGATCCAGGGTTTGCTAGCTGGTGTCCTTAGGGAAGTTTAACCTCTCCTTGTGTTTATATTTGAAAAGAAACAACAATGAAAGATAAGTATGCCTGTGATTAGCACTTCTCTGGATATTTAGGTTCTGGGCTGGCTTTGCCTTGACCAGCTTCCTTAGCTGTAAGACAAAGCTAACAATGACTGCTTCCCCAGAGTTGGAAAAAAACTGTGAGAATCTAAGGGTTCATGAAGCATGTGTTTTGCCTTTTGTGAGATGCATAGCAGATTTCATAATTAGAGCAGTGACATCTCTTTTTTGTCAGAAAGCCTTGTGGTGTCTGCCAGTTTCTCTAGGCAGAGCACTGCAGAAGATGGGACATCCTCAAAACCAGTAACCTTGCTGGATCTCAGACATCATCCGAGGTCACCCCAGCTCTTAAGAATCAAACGAGGGACTTCCCTGGTGGTCCAGTGGTTAGGATTCTGTGCTTCCAATGCAGGGGGCCCGGGTTCAATCCCTGGGCAGAGAACTAAGATCCCACATGCCATACAGTGCGACCAAAACATAAATAAAAAATAAAAAGACACCAATTTAGACAAATGCAAATGGACTTATTTTTTAAAAAGGAACCTAATGCAATTCCTCTGAGCTTCATACCCAACAGCCCAGCAAACTGCTGAGACTTCGAGACTTCTCAAGATGTGAGGGAAGAAATTCTTTCAATCCCTCATGTTCCTCTCTGTGTCCCGAGATGTTACATACAGTCTGTTCACCCCACACTGACCCAAATGTAAAACGCAACCCTTCTTTGTGTTCCCTGATAGTATTCTGTTTCACAAAAGTGGGGATGAGCAAAATCTATTTCCCTAAAGGTTTTGTATCCTTCCTGAAGGAGGAATGTCACATTGCATGTGCACAGTGGGCCACTTAACGATCCATATTTGATATTTTTTTTTCGGAAAGCCTTCTTTGCGACAACCCACTGCTAGGAATTTCTCTCTGTTTCTCTGCCTCCACATTGATCTGGCTTCATCAGCTCCTCTTTTCCAACCAGTCTTGCGTTACCTTTACTCAACTTCAGACTACTCTCCCTTTCCACTGCAAAGCAAGCCCACCCTCTTTGGCTCCTGTTCTTTGACTCATAGATGTAAACTACCCCCTTGCTCAGCTGACCAAAAAGCCCTTTGCTTCAGAAGCATCCCTCGCCTGCCATAGAGGAGTGGTAGAAATAGAAAGAGCCATTTTTCTGCTCAGAATCAAGATGCTTCATACTCTGCCTCTGTGTGCGTGCTTGTGTGCCAAGTTGCTTCCGTCCTGTCTGACTCTTTGTGACCCCATGGACTGTAGCCCGCCAGGCTCCTCTGACTGTAGGGTTCTCCAGGCAAACATACTGAAGTAGGTTGTCATCTCCTCCTCCAGGGAATCTTCCCAACCCAGGGATCAAACCCACATCTCCTTCATCCCCTGCATTGGCAGGCAGGTTCTTTACTGCTAGCACCACCTGGGAAGCCCATTCTGGCTCTACATCTCCATAATTTATAACTAAACTCTGTTCTAGGCAATGCAGTTTCCCGTGCTATGATCCAACACCACACACAAACACACACACAGAGCTTCCCACCCTGTGATCCAGCACCACACACACACACACACACACACACACACACACACACACACACTCGCAGCTTCCCTGGAAATCTGGCTTCCATTCACACTGCTCTCCCAGGAAGAGGTGGTCTTCACTGCCTTGGTAATGTTGCCCCAATACCTCCCATTGATAGCTTACAGTGAACAGTGTCGAATTCATGATCTCTGAAGGAGAGAGTTTTGCTTTGGGACCAAAGACACAGTTTCAGTCACTCAGAACTTCATATGGCCAAAGTTTTATTACAGTGAAAAAGGGACAGAGAAAGCTTCTGACTTAGACATCAGAAGGGGCGGAGAGTGCCCCCACTCACAAGTTCGGGTGTGGCTTTATATACTTTTTCGATTGGTTACTAGCAATAGATTAAAAGAATATCTCAAGGTTTTAAAGGTCTTTCTAGACCCACTCCCACAACATACATCTTAAAATAACAGGATTAGTCAGAAGGTTTTTGTTAAGAAGGAGAAACATTTCCTCAAGCAAGATACATTGTTGTTATATAATCATTCGTTAGCTCTGGGCTTAAAGAAAATTAGTTTTAGGGGAAATAGATTGTGGTTGTAGAAACTGAGAGCTTAAGAAAAAATGTCTTAAGTGACTAAGACAAGGAATGTAGAAAAAAAGTTTGTCCCTTTCTCGTGCTCGAGGGTCCTGGTCTCCTTATTGACCTACCTAAGAATTAGCTCTCTCACTGACCTTTAAGCCACCTGAGTTCTCCGCTCCTGTGTGAATCCTTCTCTGGTTGTGTTGGACCTCTGCTTTCTCTGGTCTCAGCGCTTGGTCCCTGACTGAATCCTGACACACATTAGTCTCCAGTTGTTTCCTCCACTAAACTGTGGTCCCTTCGTGGTAGAGACCATGTCCCATATTTCTTTTCTGCCCTAAGAATACAATATAGTATGAGGCACCCAGCAGGTGCTCAATAATTACTAGTCAGTGGAGTCTTAAGACAGCTTGCCGTGGAGTCAGTATTATAGTTTGGGAAAGGTCATTGCAGTGAGCCCCTGGCACAGGATGGCATTTGGATGCTTCTGCTGCTGTCTTTAGGGATAATATCTGGAGCTCAGCAAACTCTTGTCACCAGAATGAGCTTCAAGTTCCAACGGTTTGAAGACTCAATAAATAATGCTCCTCTTTCCCCCTAGAGTTCGGAAGCGATTGAGAGTTAATCACAGAAGTCAGCTAGACTGACATGAGAGATCATTCATTACTCCTTCTTTGTATCTCCAGCACCTCAGACAGGTGTAAGTATTAAATAAATGTCTCATAAATGGATAATATTGGATTAATGGCAGAACCGGTATGAGATTATAGAATGCACTGCTGAACTAAGGGGATGATGGAAAGAGCTTTCTCCATGGCTTTTCTTGTTGGCAGTTAGAGGAGCCCAGAGACATAAATGGGTTTCTCCGATGGTTCAGCGGTAGAAAATCCACCTGCAATTCAGCAGACCCAGGTTCAATCCCTGGATTGGAAAGATCCCCTGGAGGAGGAAATGGCAACCCACTCCGGTACTGTTGCCTGGGAAACCCCGTGGACAGAGCTGTCTGGCGGGCTACAGTCCATGACGTTGCAGAGAGTCGGACACAGCCCAGCACACGTGCCAGCACAGAGACGTAAATAGATGGGGAGTTGGAATAGGCACGCATGAAGCACTTCCATGTTCATTACCTCTTTTGATGTTTACAGTAGCACAGTGTTGGGGGCAGTAATCTTTTATCCAGTTGTATAAATGAGGAAACCTGAGACTCATAAAAGTGTGCACTGAAGCCCACATACATGGTTGTCTCTTTCAGTGTTCCTCATGTCACCCGCCTGGACTCTCAGCGCTGGCCAGAAAGACCCTGGTATACCTCTTGTTGTTGTTCAGTCTCTTAAGTCATGTCTGACTCATGGTGACCCCGTGGACTGCAGCACCCCAGGCCCAAAGACCTCTGTGGTCCTCTAGGACCTTAATATGGAAGATTTTCAACAGATGGGGTAGGCTCAGCCTGTCTAATGCTAGTGCCTTCCCTCAGGTCCCTGAGAAGTCAGCTCCAGCCTTACCCCTTCCTTCCCCCCTCCACTCAGGAGTCTGCATGGTGTCTCAGTTCTGCCCCACACACCTCTTCTCTTCAGACGTCTCTGCAGTCAGGCAGCACGTGACTCTAGTAACGTGACTAAGGACTCAGGAATGACGTCACACAATATACAGCGTTCCTCCACCATCGTCTGCTCCTACACTTATGCTGCATAACCTTCCTAAAAGCGAGCACCTGTCACCATGTGAGGCCCCCTATAAAGCATCACCCCTTGTCCTCTTCCCAAAGCTGTCTGGAAGGGAGGAGCCTGTCAGCCCCAGCTGCTTCCTCCAGTCCCTTCTGGAATTCTGGTAAATGTATTTTTTCCTACCTTGTTAGTTAGGCTGTAAACCCTGAAAACATGTAGAGATCCTATGTGTTAGTGTAGCTAAGAACTTGTTCAACTTGTCCCTTCCATATGGAAGCTTTAAAAAAAAAAAATTCACTCCTGAGGAAGCCCATGGAGCTCATATCCCAAATGTTCATCATTATTTGTGGTAACATAGGTATTGGTTTTCTAGTTGTAAAATGATTGCTAACTTGGCAAGATTTGCTAAGGATTGTTGAATCAATTCTTTCATTGGTCTTCTTTCACAAGTATGTTTTCCCACACATATTAACTGTGTTATGTTTCAGTGCTTAGTCACAAGAACCTAATCTAAGTATGTCTTGCAAAACTCTTTAAGAGGCCAAGAAAGAGGAGGAGAGTTAAGAAAATCAAAATGTTTATGAGAATGAGGTTTAACTCTGTGTCTGAGGACTTGTAAAGCATGAAGATAATGGGACCCTTTATTCTCAAAATAGTGACATATTATCTACAGCTGTAGATTCAATATCAGACTTGAGAATAAAGATCCTTGGTACTTAGGATAAAAAAGAAAATCAGAAATGCTTGAATCACAGGGAGCATGTACTGCTGATCTCAGCTCCTTGTAGCTTAAAATGAGTCAATTGTGAAGGACACACAGAAGTTGCTGTCTGACCTCATGTTTTATTATGTCTACTCTATAGGGATAGTAAACGCTACATCATTTCAATCTTTTAAATCTTTAGCTAGTGTCTTTTATTTTCAGATTATGTCACATAGAATGTAACTGCAAATAGAGATTCTAGAGATGTGGATGCAGTGAGAGCATAGAAGGAGAAAATCATGTTGAGTCGCCATTCAACAAGCCAGCTCATGTTATTTATGACATCATTATCTAGGGGTATTTACGTGATACCATTTTCTCTTCTTTTAGACATAACGCTACCATCCTTACAAGCACCTTCATCCATTCATTCAACATTCATCGTGGTCTGTTTGCACTACCATAGCAGCATAGCACAGACCAGAATGGAGGGGGCAGCTTATAAACAACAGGCACTTACTTCTTGCAGTTCTGGAGGCAGGGAAATCCAAGATGAAGGTAGGGCCAGATCTGATGTCTGAGGAGGGCCAGCTTCCTGGTTCACAGATAGTCATCTTTTTGCTGTGTCCTCTTATGGCCAAAGGGATGAAGGGGCTCCCTGGGGCTTCTTTCATTAGGGCACTAATCTCATTCATGAGGGCTCCGCCTATGTGACCTAATTACTTCCCAAAGCCCCCACCTCCTGGGTGTTAGGATTTGACACATAAATTTTAGAGAGACGCAAACATTCAGACACAAACATAGCAATGTTCAACAAATATTTGCCCAGTGCTTGCTTGCTTTTGCCAGAGCTGGGGATACATAGATGACCTAGCCCTTGAGAAGCTCATAGTCTAGAGAAGGAGATGGTCATGTGAACAGATGTTTTGAAGCAGAGTGACAAACGCTGTAATAGTTGTTTGTTGTTCAGCTGCTAAGTCATGTCTGACACTTTGCGACCCTGTGGACTGCAGTATGCCACACTTCCCTGTCCTTCACTTCTCCTGGAGTTTGCTCAGATTCATGTCCATTGAGTTGGTGATGCTATCTAACCATCTCATCCCTCATCCTCTGCCACCCCCTTTGCCTTTTGCCTTCAATCTTTCCCAGTATCAGGGTCTTTTCCAGTGAGTCAGCTCCAAACGACACAGTAGCTCTGAGGAGGGGTCCCTAATACTCTCTGGAGAAGCCAACCAGATTTCCACATAAGTCAGGATGTTACCCTGGGAGGAGGAAAAAGAATGTTCCAGGCAGAGAAATCGGGATGTGCAAAGGCAGAGAGAAGTTCCATGTGGAATGGGACATGAAAATCAAATGAATGCCTTCAAATCAGTTAATTAAAAGATTGGATACTCATGAGGTTGAAATTGGTAAAGGTGACATCTTCGGAATATTTACAACTTTGATTTATTGAAACTGCTTATATTGTTCTACCACCTTCTCCACACACACACATGCACCACACACACACGTGTGTGTATATTGTGGAATATACCAACCCTTCAGTGGCTAGCATTTCAAAGAAATTCATTTGTCACCTTAACAAATACTGGCTGAGCACCTAAGTATGTGATATGTCTAGGCTCAAGGATTTGGCATTCCAGTCAGAGAGATGGATAATAAACCAGTAAACAAATAAGTGTACAGGATATTTCTCTGTGGAAAGTGATACGAAGAAAAGGAAATAGGGTGGTGAGCCCAATGGTGATTGCGCATCACTACTTTAGCCTTCTGAGGATGTGATACATGAATCCAGACCTAAAGGATGGGGTGGAGCCATCCATCCCAAGAGGTGAGGAAAGAGCATTTCTGGCAGAGGGAACAGGCAGCACGAGGACTCGAAAGTGAGCACAGGCTTTGCGTGGTCAAGGAACAGAAAGAAGATTCATGTGGTGAGAGTGCAGTGGGGTAGAAGGAGAAGGGAGGGGTATGAGATGAAGCTGGAGAGCTTCTGAGGACCAAACCATTCAAGGCTTTGAAGGTGAAGGTAAAGCTAGAGTTTTATTCCCAAAACGTGAGAAGCCACTGAGGAGTTCTATATAGGAGGAAATAATGATCTTCTTTTTCAATTCATTTGTGTCAAAAATCATTCATCATAAAACGAAATAAAATCAAATTGGACCTCATCAAAAATCTGCTAATCAAAGACACTAGTAAGAATATGAACACATAAGCCTTAGACTGGGAGAAAGATTGGCAGTACCTGTGTCTGATAAAGAACTTATATCCAGAATATATGAGGAACTATTACAGTTTAACAATGAACTCTCCCCTCCCCGAGAAAGACAATGGCAAAAAACTTGAAGTTCACAAAAAGACTGACAGATGGAATCAGGAAAATGAAAAGTGAAAGCACGATGAGATGCAGTACCACACCCACCAGAACAGTGAAAAACAACTGATGACATAAACTTTTGGGCATCAAAAGAAATTCCCAATGCGCTGCAGATAGATGGATAAAATGGGACAACCGCATTGGAAAACTATGTGGCAGTTTCTAATAAAGTTAAGCACATACCTCCCCTTGACCCAACAATTCCATTCATAGGTATTTACCCAAGAAAAATGAAAACATGTTCACAAAAAAAGAAAAACTTACAACATGTTCTTTGCAGTCTTTACTTCATAGTGACCATCAATAGGAGAATAGATAAACAAACCATGGTATATTCATACAATGGAATAGTATTCAGCAATAAAAAAGAATGAGTTACTGATATACACAACAATATGGGTGAATCTCAAAAACATTATGTTAAGCAAAAGAAGCCAGACAGAAAAGAGTACATATTGTATGAAGTCCAAGAACAGATACTACTGATGTATGTTGACAGAAATAAAGAAGTAGTTGCCTGGGAGAAGGGGCAGTGCAGTTCATTTCGGTTGCTCAGTTGTGTCTGACTCTCTGTGACCCCATGGACCACAGCACGCCAGGCTTCCCTGTCCATCACTAACTCCCAGAGTTTAGTCAAACTCATGTCCATCGAGTCGGTGGTGCCATCCAACCATCTCATCCTCTGTCTTCCCCTCTCCTCCCACCTTCAATCTTTCCCACCATCAGGGTCTTTTTCAATGAGTCAGTTTTTCACATCAGGTGGCCAAAGTATTGGAGTTTCAGCTTCAGCATCAGTCCTTACAATGAATATTCAGGACTGATTTCCTTTAGGATTGACTGGTTGGATCTCCTTGCAATCCAAGAGACTCTCAAGAGTCTTCTCCAACACCTCAGTTCAAAAGCATCAGTTCTTCAGTGCTCAGCTTTCTTTATGGTCCAACTCTCACATCCATACATGACTACTGGAAAAACCATAGTCTTGACTTAGATGGACATTTGTTGGCAAAGTACTCTCTGCTTTTTAATATGCTGTCTAGGTTGGTCATAGCTTTTCTTCCAAGGAGAAAGCATCTTTTAATTTCATGGCTGCAGTCACCATCTGCAGTGATTTTGAAGCCCCAAAAAATAAAGTCTGTCACTGTTTCCATTGTTTCACCATCTATTTGCCATGAAGTGATGGGACCAGATGCCACGATCTTAGTTTTCTGAATGTTGAATTTTAAGCCAACTTTTTCACTCTCCTCTTTCACTTTCATCAGGAGGCTCTTTAGTTGTTCTTCGTTTTCTGCCATAAGGGTGGTGTTATCTGCATATCTGAGGTTATTGATATTTCTCCTGGCAATCTTGATTCCAGCTTGTGCTTCATCCAGCCCAGCATTTTGCATGATGTGCTCTGCATATGAGTTAAATAAGCAGGGTTACAGTATACAGCCTTGATGTACTCCTGTCCCGATTTGGAACCAGTCTGTTGTTCCATGTCCGGCTCTAACTGTTGCTTCTTGACCTGCATACCGATTTCCTAGGAGGCAGGTAAGGTGCTCTGGTATTCCCATCTCTTTCAGAATTTTCCAGTTTGTTGTGATACACACAGTCAAAGGCATTGGCGTACTCAATAAGCAGAAGTAGATGGTTTTCTGGAACTCTCTTGCTTTTTAGATGATCTAGTGGATGTTGGCAATTTGATCTCGGCTTCCTCTGCCTTTTCCAAATCCAGCTTGAACATCTGGAAGTTCACGGTTCACGTATTGCTGAAGCCTGGCTTGGAGAATTTTGAGCATTACTTTACTAGCATGTGAGATGAGTGCAATTGTGCGGTAGTTTGAGCATTCTTTGGCATTGCCTTTCCTTGGGATTGGAATGAAAACTGACCTTTTCCAGTCCTGTGGCCACTGCTGAGTTTTCCAGATTTGCTGGCATAGTGAGTGCAGCACTTTCACAGCATCATCTTTGAGGATATGAAATAGCTCAACTGGAATTCCATCACCTCCACTAGCTTTGTTCGTAGTGATGCTTTCTAAGGCCCACTGGACTTCACATTCCAGGATGTCTGGCTCTAGGTGAGTGATCACACTATCGTGGTAATCTGGGTCATGATGATCTTTTTTGTACAGTTCTTCTGTGTATTCTTGCACCTCTTCTTAATGTCTTCTGTTTCTGTTAGGTGAATACCATTTCTGTCCTTTATTGTGCCTGTCTTTGCATGAAATATTCCCTTTGTATCTCTCATTTTCTTGAAGAGATCTCTAGTCTTTCCCACTCTATTATTTTCCTCTATTTCTTTGCATTGGTCACTGAGGAAGGCTTTCTTATCTCTCCTTGCTATTCTTTGGAACTCTGCACTCAGATGGGTATATCTTTCCTTTTCTCCTTTGCCTTTAGCTTCTCTTCTTTTCTCAGCTATTTGTAAGGCCTCCTCAGACAACCATTTTGCATTTTTGCATTTCTTTTTCTTAGGGGTGGTCTTGCTTACTGCCTCTTGTACAGTGTCACGAACCTCAGTCCATAGTTCTTCAGGCATTCTGTCTGTCAGATCTAATCCCTTGAATCTATTTGTCACTTCCACTGTATAATTATAAGGGATTTGATCCATTCCGGTATGGTCTTCCATTCAGAAGGTAGTGGTTTTCTCCACCTACTTCAATTTAAGTCTGAATTTGGCAATAATGAGTTCATGATCTGAGCCACAGTCAGCTCCCAGTCTTGTTTTTGCTGACTGTATAGAGCTTCTGCATCTTTGGCTGCAAAGAATGTAATCACTCTGATTTCGGTATTGACCATCTGGTGATGTCCATGTGTGGAGTCTTCTCTTATGTTGTTGGAAGAGGGTGTTTGCTCTGACCAGTGTGTTCTCTTGGCAAAACTCTGTTAGCCTTTAACCTGCTTCATAGACGAGAAGAAGCTTTGTGAGTGATGAAATGTATATACCTTGCTCTGGATCATGGTTACCTAAGTACATACAATTGTGAAAACTCATAGAACTGCATGTTTGACATATTAATGTTTTATCATATATGAATTATACCTCAATAAAAAGAAGTGTATTTTTTTTAAAGAAATGCATGTATGTCTTGCCTTGAACTGTCTTGCCTTTATGAAATGTGACATAGAGTTAGGTATGGCATCAGACACACTGGGTTCCAGTCCAGCTGCAGGACCTTGGAAAAGTCACATAGCTTCTTTCCATTTCTACCTCTGCAAGTAAAAATAATCTAAATCACAAGATGGCTATGAGAATTAAATGGAAAATTGATGTTGAAGTGTTTAACTCAGTCCTTATCACCTGGAAACTTCTCAATAAACTTAGCTATTTCTAAAAAATGTTTTAAATAAACTGTAGGGCAGCTAAAAATGTGTACTGTTCTGCTTTGCAAATGATGTACAACTTAGGACAAAATTCCAACATCAAAAGGAAGCACTGGAAAACAGTTAAATTAAAGGCATAGGTGTACTCGGTGGAGCAGCCTGTGGACACAGCTGGTAGCTGTTACTTACTTGTGATTATTACAAGAAAATCTGGTCCTTTCTGTGATCATACACAAATTTGTCATCGTCATGTCCTACTTCATCTTCTTATCCAGTGTCAAAAGGGAAAGGAAAGGCTGCTTGGAACGAGGACTAAAAGGAAAACAAGCCATGATTATTGAAGGTGGTCAGCTTCAGCTTTTTTAAAGGAAACTCCCATTTTCACCTTTCCAGAGGGCTCTATGGCAAATTATTTATTCAGCTTCAGGACTCATCTGAAGTTTAGATTAAGAATTAGTGGAGAAATAAGAATGGAATTGAAATGCATCTTGAACCTGTCTGCTTAATTCCTGCTCCCCGCTAAATCATCTTTCATCTCTCTCAGTCTGATCCACTTTTGAGAAAGAGAATCCATTAGGGCATCCCGTGGAGAGACCCTCCTCTCTTGTCCTCTTGGCTCTGCTTGGAGAGTCTTGAGAAGCTGGCCCACTGCACAGAGTTTCTCCTCCTTCTCTGGGACTTTTCTGGCAGATCTAGCTGGCCTGAGACAACCCCTTTCCCAGGCTGTATGTCTTGCCTTGAACTGTCAAGGGGCCTTTGTGAAATGTGAGGTAGTATTTTGAAAGAGTTAGATTTGGCATCAGACACACTGGGTTCCAGTCCAGCTGCAGGACCAAGGGCTCCATCCTGGCTGTAATAACCTCCCCCGCCCCCCTACTTATGACAACAAGCTAGTCAAGGGAAAATGAGATTTAAAGGACCCCTTTACCCCATCTGATGGCAGATTCTCTGTGAGCTGCTCAGAGAGCCTGACGGGCAGCTAACCAGAAAGCAGCTCATGGTTGTCTTTGGCCGGGTTGTCTCTAGCCCATCATCCCTTTTCCTCCGGCGGCCATCTGTGACATTCCTTTTCTTTCTGCAGAGACTTTCTGGGAGCTTGGCAACTGGACTCATTGTTCTGCCACGTGCGGCCACTTGGGAGCCCAAGTTCAGAGACCCCAGTGCCTGATGGCCAACGGGCAGGAAGTGAGCGAGGCCTTCTGTGACCAGCTCCGGAAGCCACGGGCTGCGTCCCAGCCCTGTAACATCCGGGATTGCCCCCCAAGGTGTGTGCAGTCACTCTTCTCTCCTTGCTACCAGTGTTTGACTTGTTTTAAAATGTGTAGTAAGTTGGACTGAATAACTCAACCACTAAGTTTTGTTTTATGTGGACTATACTAGGTGCTCAGCTAAGTAGTTTATATGGATCACTTCACAGTCAACTATCAAGTCAATATTGTTCATTTTCATTTTTAAAAAATTTATTTTATTTCATTTTTTGGGGGGGTATGCTACACCGCATAACCAACCAGGGATTGAACCCAAGTCCCCTGCACCGGAAGCTCAGAGTCTTAACCGCTGGACCTCCAGGGATGTCTCCAGTGTTGTTCATTCTCTATTATACAGTTGGAAAAACTCCCCTAGGCCACACAGGTACGAGGGCCAGAATTCAAATCGGATTAGTCTGATTTCAGAGCTTCTGGTTTTAATTGCCACTCTCACCTGCTCCCTGCACTCACAATGTACCTTAAGAACACAGAGAAGCTGACTTCATGGGTTCACCTCAGAGATATGGCAGTTGGCCAGCATCACAAGAGGCACTCGTGAAAAGCACCGTTCCTTAGACTCCACCCCCACGGTGGGTGTTGTTACTCAGTCGCCTGTCATGTCTGACTCTTTGTGATCCCATAGACTGCAGCACGCCAGGCCTCCCTGCCCCTCACCATCTCTCGGAGTTTGCCCAAGTTCATGTTCATTGCATTGGTGATGCTGTCTAGCCATCTCATCCTCTAATGCCACTTCTCTACATCTTTCCCAGCATCAGGGACTTTTCCAGTGAGTCATCTGTTCTCATCAGGTGACCAAAATGCTGGAGCTTCAGCTTCCACATTAGTCCCTCCAGTGAATATTCAGGTTGATCTCCCTTAAGATTGACTGGTTTGATATCCTTGCTGTCCAGAGGACTTTCAGGAGTCTCCTCCAGCACCACAGTTCAAAGGCATTACTTGTTTACTGTTCTGCCTTCTTTGTGGTCCACCTCTCACAACTGTACATGCCCACTGGGAAGACCACAGTCTTGACTATACAGACCTTTGTTGGCAGAGTAATAATGTCTCTGCTTTTCAGCACACTGTCTAGGTTTCTCATCGCTTTCCTGGCAAGAAGCAATCGTCTTCTGATTTCATGGCTACAGTCACCATCCACAGTGATTTTGGAGCCCAAGAAGAGGAAATCTGTCACTACTTCCACCTTTTCCCCTTCTATTTGCCATGCAGTAATGCAGCCGGATGCCGTGATCTTAGTTTTTTTTACTATGTAGTCTTAAGCTGGCTCTTTCACTCTGCTCCTTCACCCTTATCAAGAGGCTCTTTAGTTCCTCTTCACTTTCTGCCATTAGAGTGGTATCATCTGCATCCCCAGGGGTAAAGCCATTAATAACCTTTCGATATCATAGATGACACAAATCAATAGTTTTAAAAGTATCCAAAATCAAACTCAATCTCCACCAAATCTGATCTGCCCCTAGTTAGTGTTCCAGATCACAATGACCACATCCTAAGCTACCCACCCCCCTTTCCTCTCACTTCCGTCCATTCCTGTCAGTTTCCCACTGTTCCCAATGTCTTTGTCATTCCTCATTAGGGCCACGTCAGGAGCTTCCTGAGTTTTGTCTCCTCTCTAGAGTGCCTTGTCCACTCTATAAGCAGAAATATCTTTATTTGTTTTTTATTGGAGGATAGTTGCTTTGCGATGTGTTTCTACTGCACAGCAAAGTTAATCAGTCACATGTATACATACATCCGGAGAAGGCATTGGCACCCCACTCCAGTACTCTTGCCTGGAGAATCCCATGGATGGAGGAGCCTGGTAGGCTACAGTCCATGGGGTCGCTAAGAATCGGACACGACTGAGCAACTTCACTTTCACTTTTCCCTTTCATGCACTGGAGAAGGAAATGGCAACCCACTCCAGTATTCTTGCCTGGAGAATCCCAGGGACGGCGGAGCCTGGTGGGCTGCCGTCTATGGGGTCGCACAGAGTTGGACACGACTGAAGTGACTTAGCAGCAGCATACATACATCCCCTGTTTTTGGATTTCCTTCCCATTTAGGTCACCACAGAATGCTGAGTAGAGTTCCCTGTGCGATACAGTAGGCTTTCATTAGTTATCTGTTTTATACATAGTAGTGTATATATGTCAATCCCAGTCTGCCAGTTCATCTTCCCTGATGGCGCTAGTGGTAAAGAATCTGCCTGCCAATGCAGGAGCTGCAGGAGACAGGTTCGATCCCTGGGTTGGGGAGATCCTCTGGGGGAAGACATAGCAACCCATTGCAGTATTCTTGCTTGGAAAATCCCATGGACAGAGGAGCCTGGTGGGCTACAGCCCATGGGGTTGCAAGAATCAGACAAGTCTGAGCGACCAAACAACAACAAGGAGCACACATGCTACCTCCTTTTTTCTTCCCTTTGGTTTCAATGAGTTGGAATTCACCTTTCCAGAATTTCCACCTAATTTTGCCCTAGCTCTGCTCTCTGGGGCCGCACAGCTGATGGCTCTTACATCCCTGAGGACGACTTTATCCCACCCTGTTGCTATTGACTCTACGTGGTGATTCTGTTGCTTCTGAGTGAAAGGAAATCTGAGAGTATGGCTGGGAGTTATTGTGCTGCTGCCCACTCCCAGAGACATGTGTTGGCCCTGAAACAGTCATACGGCTAGGATGGGCTTTCTCTTTGGAAGACAGTCCCCATAGCGACTGTCCTCCTAAGCTCCTGTAGTTTTTGTTCTTAGGTGGCTCACAGACACGTGGTCAGAGTGCTCTGTGTCTTGTGGTGAAGGATTCCGCAGTTGGCAAGTGACATGTAAGCGCACAAGAGCCAATGGAATGGTGCAGGCATTGCCGCCGAGAGTGTGCATCCCCAGAGACAGGCCTCTGGGGAGAAGACCCTGTTCCAGTCACCCCTGTGTTCAAGGGCTTGTTGAACAAGGGAACCAGGTAATGCTGACAAATCTAGTGTTTTAAAATCATCCAGTTCCTGTGGTCAAACCCACACATCCAAAAAGGGACTTCCCCTGGCAGTCCAGTGTTAGGACTTTGCCTTCCAATGCAAGGGATGTGGGGTTCCATCCCTGGTCCGGGAACTAAGATCCCACATGCCATGAGGCCAAAACATAAAACAAGCGATATTGTAACAAAACCCCACCCATCAGGGCCCCTCCCCACAGGGGAGAGGAGAGCACCGGCTCCTGCAGGACATTCAGGAAACTCATCTGCACAGGGAGCTGACCACACCACACACCAGCTGGTTCAGGGACCTTACTATCCTGTCCTAGACCTCCCGGTCATAATTAACACAGGCTGCAGAGATCAAAAGTTCCCCTCAGCCCTTCTGAAAATGTTCATTATTGTCAGTGTGGGAGAATAATAAACTCTTTCTGCATTTCTGCCCTGCAGTACAGCAGTTGTTGCTCTTGAGAATCATTGTGCTAATTGTTAGGTCATTAACTGCAAGTCCTACATGACTACACACTTCTCTAACTGGAGAGGATGCAAAACACAGGGAGATCCATCTTTCTGGAGAAATGAAGAACCGAGGAGTTGGCCAAAACTATCCCCTCCACCAGCAACATGGAAAGGGGGAATGTGGGGGAAGGGGGACATGCCCCAGGGAAGAGTCCAGTCTGTGAAGTTTCACCCAGTGGCGGAGGAGGGGCAGCTGGGTCAGGGTGACGCCTCTTCTGGTCTCCCAGGCTGCCCCCAGACCATCCTCCGAGCTGCCCAGGGCTCCTGAAGGCCATGGAGGTGCGGATTGAGTGGGTCCCAGGGAGCTCGGCAGGGCTGCTTTTCTCTTGGTCAATCATCTGGGGGTTGTGCGGGTATTGCTGGGCAGTCCACAACAGCAATGTTTTATAAACCTCCATATTCTCCCAGCCACGCCCCTCTTTTTCTTGCTGCGGCCAGAGGGAGTGTCTGGGGAGTGGGACTGCCCAGCTTGGGAGGAGCTTCCGGGGGTGTCGGCCACACTCAGTGGGGAGTGGGTTCCCTGACTGGTATGGTGGGTGTCCGGGGTGTCGCTCTTGTCCCGGGCGCTGCTGGTGTCCCGGCGCCTCTATCGCAGCGGGCGCCTCTCTCGCCGTGGGTATCCCGGGCGCCGCTCCTGCCGTGGGCGCCTCTCTCGCCGCGGGTGTCCCAGGCGCCTCTCTTGCCATGGGCGCCTCTCTCGCTGTGGGTGTCCCGGGCGCCTCTCTCGCCGTGGGCGCTGCTCGTGTCCCGGGTGCCGCTCTTGCCCTGGGTGTCCCGGGCGCCACCTGTGCCCAGGATATCGGTAATGCCCTGGGTGTCAGGCATGGGGCGGGTAGGGCAGGTAGGGGTGGGGGGGCCATGGGTGGAGGGAGTGGCCCTGTGGTCACACCAGGAAGATGGGGGAGGTGGGGGAATGGTAGGGTCAGGGATCTGACCTGACTAGTGGGTGGGCTCCGTCTGGAATAGCCAGTGTGGTATGATGGTGGGCTCAGGGCTTGAAGGCTGAGGTTTATCTATGGTGAAGTCCATTTTGACAGGGGCGGGCTTCACACTGATGGTCAGGGGCTCCACCCTGGCTCTATCCAAGCTCACGCTTTCAGCACACCTAGAGCCCAGAAGCTTCTGTCCAGTCACCTCCGAGTCCTCTTCACAGAATGGCTGGAGTGCCTCCTCCTCCTCTGTCGTCACCCATGGATGCTGCCAAAGATGGGGTATAGTAGCTCTGTTCATTGGGTTGAGGGTCAGCATGCTTGCTATTAATGTTCTCACTTCATGTGAAAGGTACTCGGGCACATGATAATGCCCTGTGAGCACACTCTGCCTTATCTCCCAGAAATTTCGTCCTGGGAAGGGTTCGGACCCAGTCACCATGACGTACAGGATGACGCCAAGCCTCCACATATTCACGGGCGGGCCTAAGTACATTGACCTCAGGAAGATCTCAGGGGCTGTGAAGGCAGGGAATTCCTGTGAAGGCAGGCTGTGAATGCCGCGGAATGTATGTAGCCTCTCTCCAGGGTGGTATTTGATGCTCAGACCGAAGTCTGCAATCTTCACATTCTGGTGAGCATCAAGGAGCAAGTTGCTCGGTTTCAGGTCCCGGTGTATGATGCCCCGCTCGTGGCAGTGGTTCAGGGCCAAAAGGAGCTGCCGGGAGAGGCACTGGGCTTCCCTCTCGGTCAAGCGGCCCTTCTCCTGCAGGTAGGTGTGCCTGTCTCCCTCAGTCATGTATTCCATAACAGTGATGGCAGAATCTTCCGTGTCAATGACATTGAGGAGTCTAACAACATCGTCATTGTCTAGCCGCCTCATACTTCTCTCACGTGAGAATGCATCGAGGTTGTACAATCTCCATTTCCGTTTCTTTGTTACCTTAAGGGCCACCTCGATCCCGGCCACAACATGCCGGGCCAACTTAACTGTCGCAGAGAGACCTTCTGCAATAGTGTGGACAATTTCATAATTCTCTATTTGAGTTCCTTTAGTTGAATAAATGGCCATTAGGTGCTGCATGCTGGTAAACCCTAACTACTCTACCAGCTAACTACTCTATGCCAACTATACTAACAAACACTATCCCAACTAAAGAAACAAACGCTATCTATGCCAACTAAACTAACAAACACTAACTATGACAACTATACTAGCAACGAAACTATGCCAACTATACTAACTATGCTAATAGTACCTATACTAACTATGCTAATAAACTGAAATAAGGGGAAAAAAGGGGAAAAAAAGGGAAAAATCAAAATGAAAGACAAATGAGAAAAAGGGAAAAATTTTTTTAAATTAAAAAAAGGAAAAGAAAAATGAGAAAAATAAAAAATAGGAGAGGAAAAAAAGGAAAAATAAAATCAACAGAATGGCAAAAACACAGGAAAACAACACACTAACTGTGGGTCCAGCCATCAGGTCACCAGTATCAGCTTCCTGGGCTCTAAGGACCAAAAACCTGGGGCCACCTGGGCTCTTATATAAGGTTTTTAGTGAGTTTCATCACAATTGTGCCCTGTGAGGACAGAGCAGGAAATGGACCAATCATGGCTGAGGATAAATCCTAATGGTTTTCTCCCTTTTCAGGTTCAAGGCCCCTTTACACTTAGGAAAAAGGGTCCTAAAGAGATTTTTCTTTATATGTGCTATTAGAGACTGATATTCACTTTCTTAGAAATTAAAAGCTGTAGAATTCTTCAGCAGCCTTTCCATGTCTAGTTTGAAAATCAGTAATGATGTTAAGGACTTCATAACATCTACACTTGAAATGTTCAATTCCTTTTCCTTAAACTCTGGTCTCAAAGTGACCGTTTAAATGAACTTGACTATCCTATTGGAAACTGTCCTGTTGCATTAAACACTCATAAGGCATATAATTAATGTCTGCAAAGCTGACAGATTTTCTGGGAAGATCGTGAATAGATTTCTCAACGGGAGCCTCAGAGGCCAGATGATGTGGGTCAGTGTATATGAAGTGCTGAAGGGAAAGAAGCTGTCAACCAAGAATCCTATGTGTAGCAAAACTGTCCTTCAAAAATGAAGGAGAAATTAAGACATGCCCAGTTTATAAGAGTTGTGAGAGTTCTGCCTCAGCACAGAGTCCTTCAGGTTGGAGTGCAGGATTTTTGACAGTAACTCAAAGCCTTATGAAGAGATAAAGATCTCCGGTAAAAATAGATAGATGGGTGACTAGAAAAGCTAGTGCTACACTGCTGTAAGTAAAACAGATAACCAGTAAGGTCCTACTGTGTAGCTCAGGGAACTCTGCTCAATGTTCTGTGTCAGCCTGGATGAGAGGGGAGTTTGGGAAAGAATGGATACATGTATAGGTATGGTTAAATCCCTTTGCTGTCCACCTGAAATTATCACAACATTGTTAATCAACTATACTCCACTATAAAATGGGCAGTTTAAAAAAATGAAAAGCTAGTACTATTGTAACTTTGGTTTGTAGCTCCACTTTTTGTTTTCAATTTGATTTGAGACTACTGTGTAATAAACATACACACGTACAAATCATCATCTGTTTCTAATACTTTTTGTTTTACTTTGGGATAAAAATTCTGATTGGTCTCTAAAAATGAATATATGTGCCTGATTTCAAGGATAGCATTTGGAAATTTCAGTGTCTTTGTCCTCCAATATGAAGGTAAACCAAGGTCAGTTCCCTTTGAATGCAGCAGCTCAGTAACAGAAGCTACAAGATAGACTGATGTGACGCAATAGCAATGAGAACAGGCTTCAAGAAAAGGAACTGAGGACCATTATTAATAGGTCCACAAAAGTTTCAGAACCCCTTTTCGAAATACAGCCTTGAATAAAATTATGGTAAAAAAAATACCTAGTAAAAAATTTTAAGAAATGTGTAGAACTGTGTATTATTAGTAGTCTGTAGTGTTAGTTACTCAGTCATGCCTGACTCTCTGCAATCCCATGGACTGTAGCCTGCCAGGCTCCTCTGTCCATGGGATTCTCCAGGCAGGAATACTGGAGTGGGTTGCCATGCCCTCTGCCAGGGGATCCTCCCAACCCAGGGATGGAACCCACTTCTCTTGCGTCTCTTAGGTCTCCTGCATTGACAAGCCGGTTCTTTACCACTGGTGCCACCTGGGAAGCCCCAATAGTCTGCAAGACACCATGAAAGAAAAGCACAGCACACACTGGGTTGAACAGCAGAAATTTATTTTTTCACAGTTCTAGAAGGCTAGAAGTCCAAAATCAAGGTGTTCTTAGGGTTGGTTTCAGTTACTGGCTTGTAGACAACCACCTTCGGACACTATTGTTCTTGTTGAGTCGCTAAGTCATATCCAACTCTTTTGCAACCCCATGGACAGGACTGTAGCCTGGCAAGCTCCTCTGTCTCTGTCCTCACATAACCTCTTCTGTCAGTACACACAGAAAAGAGAGAGAGTTCTGAGTGTCTCTTCTACTTCTCACAAGGCCGCTTCCTGTCAGACTAAGGCCGCACCCTTTGGCCTCATTCAACCTCTAACCTCCTTAGGACCCTATCTCTAAATATAGTCACGTTGGTGGTTAGGACTTCACTGTATAAATTTTGAGGGATACAATTTGGTCCATAACATTCTGCATTTTCCCCCAAATTTATGTCCTTATGTGTACAATACACTCATCCCATCTCAACATCCCCAGAATTCTTTTTTAAAAATTAATTTATTTTTTAATTGAAGGATAATTGCTGTCCAGAATTTTGTTATTTTCTGTCAAACCTCAACATGAATCAGCCATAGGTATACATATGTCCCCACCATCTTAAACCTCTGTCCCATCTCCCTCCATCCCACCCCTCTAGGTTGATACAGAGGCCCTGTTTGAGTTCCCTGAGCCATACAGTAAATTACCATTGACTGACTATTTTACATAGGGTAATGTAAGTTTCCATGTTACTCTCTCCATACATCTCACCCTCTCCTCCCCTTTCCCCATGTCCATAAGTCTGTTCTCTATGTTTGTTTCTCCATTGCTGAGCTGTGAATAAATTCTTCGATACCATTTTTCTAGATTCCATATATATACTTAAGAATACGATATTTATCTTTCTCTTTCTGACTTACTTCACTCTGTATAATAGGCTCTAGGTTCATCCCCCTCATTAGGACGGAGGCAAATGTGTTCCTTTTATGGCTGAGTAATATTCCATTGTGTATATGTACCACGACTTCTTTGTCCATTCTACTATTGATGGACATCTAGGTTGCTTCAGTGTTCTAGCTATTGTAAATAGCGCTGCAGTGAACATTGGGGTACAAGTGTCTTTTTCAGTTTTGGTTTCCTCAGGATATATGCCTAGAAGTGGGATTGCTGGGTCATATGGTGGTTTTATTCCTAGTTTTTAAAGGAATTTCCATACCGTCTTCCATACTGGCTGTATCAATTTACATTCCCACCAACAGTGCAAGAGGGTTCCCTTTTCTCCACACCCTCTTCAGCGTTTGTTGTTTGCATACTTTTTGACAATGGCCATTCTGACTGGTGTGAGGTGATAATCTCATTGTAGTTTTGATTTGCATTTCTCTAATAATACTCAGTATTGAGCATCTTTTCATGTCTTTGTTAGCCATCTGTATGTCTTCTTTAGAGAAATGTCTTTTGTAGGTCTTTTGCCCCACGTTTTGATTCGGTTGTTTGTTTTTCTGGTATTGAGTTGTACGAGCTGCTTGTATATTTTGGAAGTTAATCCTTTGTCAGTTGTTTCATCTGCTATTATTTTCTCCCATTCTGAGGGTTGTCTATTCACTTTGCTTATAGTTTCCTTTGCTGTGCAAAAGCTTTTATGTTTAATCAGATTCCACTTGTTTACTTTTGTTTTTATTTCCATTACTCTAGGAGGTGGGTCATAGAGGTTGTTGCTTTGATTTATGTCATTGAGTGTTCTGCCTATGCTTTCCTCTAAGAGTTTTATAGTCTCTGACCTTACATTTAGGTCTTTAATCCATTTTGACTTTATCTTTGTATATGGTGTTAGGAAATGTTCTAATTTTGTTCTTTTACATCAACACCCTCAGAATTCTTAAACCGTTCAAACATCAATTCCGAGTCCAAACCTCATTAAAATGTAACTTTGTCAGGTACAGATGAGAAGTGACACATAAAATTAATCCTCGCTGAACTCATAAAGAAAAATACAACATACTGTTGAAACACATAGCCGAAATTTGAATAAGTGAAGATACTCTGAGTGCTATAAAGGAACCCATTCCCTTAAAAGAACCAGAACACGTACTTCCAATTCAAATTGCTGTAGAATTCTTTTCTCAGAACCTCATATGATTTTGACATTCATATGGGAGAGTGAGTGAGGACAAGAGATTTTTAGGAAAACAAATCGATAGGAGGATAGAAAGACTTTCCTAATCTGACGTCGGAGTGTCCTGCAAAACTGTTGTAAGTAAAACAGTTCAGCATCAGTGCAGAATGCACTTAAGTCGTGCAGCATAATAAAAGTACAGAAACAGACCTATTTAAAATAAGTTTCAAGTCCAAAAGCAGTTGGTCATAGAGGGAAGAAGAGTTTTTAAAAAATGAACACTATAAAACTACAGAAAGCTTTTTTTTAAGGACATTAAAGAATGTATTCATTGCTCCGTCGTGTCCAACGCTTTGTGACCCCATAGACTGTAGCCCACTAGGCTTCTGTACCCATGGCATCCTCCAGCCGTGAATACAGGAGTGGGTAGCCATTATCTTCTCCAGGGAATCTTCCCAACCTGAGGATCGAACCTAGGTCTTCTGCATTGCAGATAGATTCTTTACCATCTGAGCCACCGGGGAAGCCCAAGGACTGGTAAAGAAGACCTAAATAAATGAAAAGGCATTGTATATTTATGGATCAAAAAACATAATATTATTCACGTGACAGTAAATTGATCTACAGATTCAACACAATCCCCATCAAAACCCTAGCTTCTTTGCAGAAATTGGCAAGCTGATCCTAAAATTCATATGGAAATATAAAGGACCCAGGATAGCCAAAGCAATCTAGAGAAAGAACAAAGTTAGAGAGCTCAGACATGTCAGTTTCAAAACTTACTACAAGACAATAATAATCAAGACAGTGCAGTACTAACATGGGCTTCCTTGGTGGCTCAGCAGTCAAGAACCCACCTGCTAATGCAGGAGATGCGGGTTTGATTCCTGATCTACTCACTCCAATATTCTTGCCTGGGAAATCTCACGGACAGAGGAGTCCGGCAGGCTGCAGTCCACACTGTCCATGGGATCGCAGAGTCGGATGTGACTTAGTGACTGAACAACATGGTGCTAACGTAGCATAGACACATAGACTGATGAAATTGAATTGAAAATCTAGAGACAAACCCATATATCTATGTCAGTTGATTTTCTACAAGAGTGACAATACCAATTCAATGAGGGAAGAACAATTTCTTCCTCACTGGTGAAGGACAACTGAATATGCAAATGCAAAAGAATGAACTTGGACTCCTAGCATATAAGGTATACAAAATATTAACTCAAAATTATCAGAGACTTAAATTTAAGAGCTAGAGCAATAAAGCCCTTGGAAGAAACCCTGTAGCCATACATCTTCATGCTTTGGATTAGGAGATGGTTTCTCAGATATGATACGAAAAACAAGCTACAACAACAACAAAAATAGATAAATGGGACTACATGAAAACGTAAAGCTTTGTTACTACAAGGGATGTGATCAAGAAAGTGGACAGCCCACAGAATGGGAGAAAATATTTAAAAATCATATACATGAAAGAGAACTTGTTTCTAGGCCTGTTTGTAAGTCCAACAAAGTTAGCCTAGGTACCCAGCAAACACAGTTGGCTGTAGAGTACTGCACTGTAATAGGTTTATGATACTTTTCACACAAATAACACATAAAAAGCAAACCCAAAATAAAACATTCTTCATCTTACATTACAGGACCTTGAAAAAGTACAGTAGTACAGTTAAAATAGCTGACATACAGGGGCACATTTGCATCTTTGAAAGTTCTCAACTTAAAGGTTCATATGTAGGAGACTTACTGTAAACTGTATACACTGAACAGTGACTTTTAGGCTATGTGAATTGTATCTCAATAATGTTGTTGGAAAATTAAAAAAAAAATTGTGTAAGAGAGAAAGTGGTCAACTAATTTAAGAGGAATAAATAAAATGAGAGCCCAAACTCACCACGTACAACAGAATAAATTCTGCCTTGATTAAAGTGCTTCAGTGTAGTCATTAAACTGGAATAGAACTACCAGGATGGGAAAGACCTTTTCAAGCATAAAACAAATGACAAGAAAAATTTGATATGGGTTATTAGTACAGAAAAATTTAAGAGCTGAATGTTATTTTTTTCCTGTAATTCAGCTCACCCCTACAAACAAACCTCCATTTTTTCACTAAGCAGGAAAACCTAAACTTGGCTGTAGCTTATGCTTTTAAGCACAGTGATTTCTGAACCTTAACCTGGTCAATTAGGGATTGGCCCTGTGCTTTTCACTCCTTCTCCCCAGGGGTGGTCTCAGTTTCTGAGGAGGAAAAGGGGATGAAGGGAAACTTAGGTAGCTGTTTGGCTCTGAAGGACGGCAATCTGATCCTTACAGCTGGGCTTCCCTCCTCCCTACCTTCTCTGAATATTCTCTGGAAGGACCGATGGTGAAGCTGAAGCTCCAATACATTGGCCACTAATGGAAAGAGCTGATTAATTGGAAAAGACACTGATACTGGAAAAGATTGAGGGCAGGAGGAGAAGGGGGCAACAGAGGATGAGATGGTTGGATGGCATCACCAACTCAATGGACAAGAGTTTGAGCAAACTCTGGGAGATGGTGAAGTACAGGGAAGTCTGGCCTGCTGCAGTTCATGGGGTCACAAAGAATCAGAAACAATTGAGCAACTGAACAACAACTTTCCTTCGGCCAGCTAACCCTCTGTAGTTGGTCTCTGGCGACGCCACCACAGCACATGGTTTTGGTACCCCAGCACGCGTGAGCTCACAAGGTTGTTTTCTTTTAGTTTTTTAAGATCAGTCTTTATTTATTTTCGCCATGCTTCACCACATGCGGGATCTTAGATCCCCACCCAGGGAGCGAACCTGTGCCCCCTGCATTGGGAACACAGAGTCTTAACCAGTAGACTGACAGGGAAGTTTCTTACAAGGTTGTTTATACTGCGCTGTGCTTTCGTTTCAGTGTCCTGGACGTTGCCTGGGTTGCATTGTGAGGATGCAGCAGCGTCACATAATTTGTCAGCACCCCAATAGTTCTGAGTCCGGCTGTGATGACACAAAGAGGTACTGGCCCCACCCTAGGGCAGCACACAACCTCTCCCACCTCAGATAAGCACTATGATGTCTGAAAATGGCATTTTCCCTCCCGTACACCACCTCTCATAATGCACAGTTCCTACTCAGTTATGATTTCTTATGGTGCCATCCTCAGTGGTGTATGTTATGCTGTTGCTGTTCCATCACTAAGGCGTGTTCGACTCTTTGCAACCCCGTGGACTCAGCAAGCAGTCTGTAGGGAAGCCCTGTCCTTCAAATCTCCCGAAGTTTGCTCGAATTCATGTCCATTGAGTCGGTGATTCTTTCTGACCATCTCATCACCTTGATTTCCTTTAGGATTGATTGGTTTCATCTCCTTGCTATCCAAGGGACTTGAAAGAGTTTTCTCTTGAAAGCATCGCAATTTGAAAGCATCAGTTCTTTGGTGCTCAGCCTTCTTTACGGTCCAGTTCTCACATCCGTATGAGACTACTGGAAAAACCATAGCTTTGACTGTACGGACTTTTGTTGGCAAGGTGATGTTTCCACTTCTTAATATGCTGTCTAAGTTTGTCATAGCTTTCCTTCAAAGGAGCAAGCATCTTTTAATTTCATGGCTGCAGTCATCATCCGCAGTGATTTGGGAGCCTGAGAAAAGAAAATCCATCACTGCTTCCACTTTTTCCCCTTCTGTTTGGCACGAAGAGACTGGACACCATGATCTTATTAGGCTTTTGAATGTTGAGTTGCAAGCCAGCTTTTTCACTGTTCTCTCTCACCCTTATCAGGAGGCTCTTCAGTTCCTCTTCACTTTCTGCCATTAGGGTGGAATGGTATCCTCTGCATGTCTGAGGTTGTTGATGTGTCTCCCAGCAATGCTGATTCCAGCTTGTACTTCATCCAGCCTGGCGTTTTGGATGATGGACTCTATGTATAAGTTAAAGAAGCAGGGTGACAGTATACATCCTTGACGTCCTCCTTTCCCAATTTGGAACCAGTCCGTTGTTCCATGTCCTGTTCTGTTACTTCTTGACTCGCATACAGGCTTCTCAGGAGACAGGTAAGGTGGTCTGGTATTCCCTTCTCTTTTTGGAATTTTCCACAGGTTGTTGTGATCCACGTGATCCACATAATCAGAGGTGTTAGCATAGTCGATGAAGCAAAGAAGAAGTAGAAATGTTAGTCAGTTGGTCATGTGCGACTCTTTGCGACCCCATGGCCTGTAGCTTGCCAGGCTCCTCTGCCTGTGGGGTTTTCCAGGCAAGAATACTGGAGTGAGTTGCTATTCCCTTCTCCAGAGGATCTTCCTGACCCAGGGATCAAACCCGGGTCTCTTGCATTGCAGGCAGATTCTTTACCGTCTGAGCTACCAGGGAAGCAAAAGTAGAAGTTTTTCTGGAATTCCCTTGGTTTCTCCTTGATCCAGCGAATGTTGGCAATTCGATCTCTGGTTCCTCTGCCTCTTTGAAACCCAGCCTGTACATCTGGAAATTCTCAGTTCACAGACTGCTAAAGACTAGCTTGAAGGATTTTGAGCCTAACCTTCCTAGCATGTGAAATGAGCACAATTGTACAATAGTTTAAACATTCTTTGGCATTGCCCTTCTTTGTGATTGGATTGAAAACTGACCTTTTCCAGTTTCGTGGCCACTGCTGAGTTTTCAAAATTCGTCAGTTCTCTTTAATTTACAGATTAAATCTGGATCCTAGTGTTTTCAATTATTCTAAATTTATTCCTCTGTTTAGAAACTGTTTGATTAGGACGTTGGGACAGTGGCAGAGAATAAAGTAAACTTTTATCTTGTTGAGGGGCCTACACAAGAAGATTGCTTCTGTCTGGTATAAAAGTCTGAGCTGGTAGATGGTTTAGAGGGTAGAAGAGCTCTGCCCCCTGAGGTCTCTCCGAGAACCAGACGCCTTCCATCTGGCGGCTCCACCACCCTAGAGGAGCATGCTCCAGCCAGAGAAAGTGAGGAGAGCTGTGAGGGCCACCGGTGGAATCTGGAGTTCTGCCGCTCTCTTCTTGGTGTAACTTTGACCTTTCTGAGCTCCTGATCTTCACAATGGGGTACTACCGTCTGTGTCACATTATGGTTGGGAAGTTGTTTTTTACTTGAAATGTAGTTGATTGACACAAGTGTGTGTTAATTTCTGCTCTACAGCCAAGTGATTTAGTTACACATATATACACATTCTTTTTTAATATTCTTCTCCATTATAGTTTATCATAGGATATTAATGTAGTTCTCTGTGCTACACATTAGGAACTTGTTTATCCATCCTATATACAAAAGCTCACGTCTGCTAACACCAGCCTCCCACTCAGTCCCTCCGCCAGTCCCCTCTCCCTTGGCAACCACCAGTCTGTTCTGTCAGTGATCCTTTTTCTGTTTCATATGTAGGTTCATTTGTGTCATTGTTTAGATCCCAGTCATAATTGATATCACATGGTATTTGTCTTTCTTTTTCTCACATTTCACTTAGTATGATAATGTCTAGTTGCACCCATGTCACTGCAGATGGCATTATTCCATCTTTTTTGTGGCTGAGTAGTATTCCATTGTATATATGTACTACATGTTCATCTGTTCCTCTGTCAATGGACACTTAGGTGGTCCACTCCCTTCTCATCCCCTGCCACAAGCAAATATCCCTTTATTTATCAGGGTTCTTATCCTGACCCTTCCCCAAGAGCTACCAGCACCCTGTTTGTTTTAGAAGCCTCATATGCACAAATTTCAAGACTCAGAAGGTTCTACTGCTTTTTCTTTTTAAGAAAGAAGTAAAAATACACTCTTGCTCTGCCCCCTTCCTCCCTCATAACTCCTGCTTGTGTTTGTGTGGATCCCTGATCCCCAGATGAAATGGATAATACTATGTGTAGACCCCTGGGTAACTGTCATGATGCAGACTCCAGGTTGTTCTGTATAAAATGCAAAACAAATGTTTTTATTGACAAAAAAATTCAGTAGAATTAGAACAGAGGCTGAAAATGGGTTATGGTGAAACAGAATGCTTGAGAAGTGGGCTAGAGAGCATCTTGAAACCCATGCTGAGGAGTTTAGATTTTATCAAAGAAGGAAATGACATAGTCAGATTTTATTTGTTTTACTTACTTGGACGGCTATATAGATATATTTTTCAGTTAATTTTTATTGGAATATAGCTGCTTTACCATGGTGTGTTAGTTTCAGCTTACAGCAAAGTGAGTCACCCATTCATATACATACATACCCCTCTTTCTTTAATTTCCTTCCCATTGAGGTCACCACAGGCTATTGACTAGAGTTCCCTGTGCCATATATACTAGGTTCTCATTAGTTATCTGTTTTATATATGGTAGTGTATGCATGTCAATTCCAATCTCCCAATTCATCCCACCACCCCCTTCCCCCTTGGTGTCTGTACATCTGTTCTCTACCTTTGTGTCTATTTCTGCTTTCCAAATAAGTTCATCTGTGTCATTTTTCTAGATTCCACATATAAGTGATATTATACGATTTTTGTTTTTCTCTTTCTGGTTTACTTCACTCTGTATGAGTATCTAGGTCCATCTACATCTCTGCGAATGGCACAGTTTCATTCCTTTTTATGGCAGAGTAATATTCCACTGTCTATGTGTACCAGATCTTCTTTATTCATTTCTCTGTTGATGGACATTTAGATTGTTTCCATGTCCTGGCTATTGTAAATAGTGCTGTACACATAGATATATTGGGAAAATATGAATGTGCAAGTAAAGTCTAGTCAAGGGGATATGACAATATCTAGGTGTGGGAATATAAGGACAGAAGTGGTGAGGATGGATTCTAACATTTCAGGTGCCCATCTAAGTATTTGCTGCCTGGCTAGAGTTGGGAGCTCAAAGGAGAAGGGTGTGCTTGTCTGTGTTTAACAAGCAACTCTGGGACCAGGTAGGTGGTGAGGAGGGAGAGGGAGCTGTTGTTTGTTACCTTTGCCGATTTCTGTGGTATAGATTCTCCCATCATGTGGCTTCCTGCTACCAATGTGACGTCACTATCTGCAGAGTTGAGAATGGACACTAACAATCCCATGGACCTGTGAGTCAGTGAGAGGAAGGGCCAGCAGACCAATGGACAGGGAGGAATCCAGGCAACTCCAATTTCTGCCTTAAAGAATTGCAGGCTGGACTCTGAGGGCCAGGACTCCAGCATGGGAATAAGACAACTTAGAGGCTGCTTTGCAGCCAAAGCCCATGTGAGAGTGGCAGGAATCAAGTGCTGGTGAGACAAGTGTAAACACGCAGCACAGATGGCTTGGGGCAGAAACCTGGTGTGGCACCAAGGCTTAGAGTCATGGCAGGGATACAACTGGAATCATGGCAGGACACGAGAATGTAAACAGCCATGGACACTGGGCAGGGAAGGCTGGCACAGAGGCCGGAAAGAGGACCTTCAGAAGGAAGAGCTTTTCATTTTCTAGAAAAGCTGAACAATGTGGTGTTTCTCATGTCCAGTGCCATGGGAGAGATGGGGGGCTGGCTTGGTATCCCCACACTGCCCACAGCCCCCCCAGTAGGATGCCGTGGGTTCCTGTCCACACTCTTGTCTCCTCAGGCTTGTCTGGTTCGGCAGTTTGGGGGCACATACAAATGCAGAGGGAGGCAGTCACCCCAAACCAGACAGATTCCTACCCAAGAGCTGTGTCAGAGGATGCCAGCCTCCAGGCACTGCTCCGAAGGAACTGACAGGAGTCACAGAGAGAAACTGGCCCATGTCCTAGCAGAGCCTGGGTCCCAGAGCACTGCCCTGGCACACCTGGTCACTGAACTGCTCTATACCTGCTGTGAGCAATGGCTAACCAGGCCTGGTTGGGAATGGATCTGCCTTCCAGCAGATGGGCATGCAGCCAGAGGGACCGGCTGGGCTACTTGTGTGGCTCAGCCAGCCATGGACTAGTCCTTTCCCAAGGCTAAACACCACCTGTCACCTGCAGACTCCCCAGCCTGCTTTTGAAGGCATCATGTCCCCATCTATTAATACTTTCAGCCCCAAGCTTAGCTGGGGACATCTGGCTACCAGTTCTAAAGGTACTTAGAACCCATCTCTGTGGTAACTAGAACCCATCTTCACACAGGATGCTGTGTGGGCTCATACCAGCCTCAGGTCATCTCCAGCCTGAACCCTGAGCTAGGCATGCGCTTCCTTCCCCGTGTGGGCTTCGACCCCTTCCCAGTAAAAGCAGGAATATTCAAGCTATGGCCTTATCTGTAGCAGCCCTAAGAGAGTCTCTCTCCACCCCTCCGTCAGTTGCACAAGTTCAAAATGCTGACTTTGACCCAGCTTAAACTCTGATTTAAAGAGCGAATTTCAAAGCCATCCACGTTCACCATCTGTCTTTCCCATAATCCATCATGAAGGAACAATGACCAGACAGGGTGTTCAGCTGAATTCTTTTAAATAATAATAAAAAGATGCCTATATAGGTATCAGTATATATAAATACATGTATGTAGGTATTATGGGTAGGTATGTGTCTACACATACATTACACACCCTGCATTGTGACAATAGGCCACTTTTAAATATTCATAAAAAGAAACCAGCTAATTAAAATTAGTAAGTGTTAGTTACTTGGTTGTGTCTGACTCTTTGTGACCCCATGGACCGTAGCCCGCCAGGCTCCTCTGTCCATGGGATTCTCAGGCAAGAATACTGGAGTGGTTTGCCATTCCCTTCTCTGGGGGATCCTCCTGACCCAAGGATCAAACCCAGGCTTTCTGCATTGCAGGCAGATTCTTTCCCCTCTGAGTTACCCATGCTAATAAAAAAGGAAATAAGCAAGACTAATATAGAATTGTGTCTTGAATTTTACACTTCCGTGGTATGCAGGCACAAATTTAGCTCTAAACTCGATAACATAAGCATTGTCTTGGAAAAGGCAACCTGGTCAATGACACAGTTCAGTGTTCCCTGGGTAGGAAATGAATTAATTAATCAGAGGAAATACAAGGATTCCTGATGGTAAGACCACAAAGCATCCTCCTGCTTCCTCCTACAGAGGACACTGCATGTTGTAAAGATTTTGGCAGGGTTCTCACAGAAAACACTGTGGCTGTTTCTTATTTTCCCTTCCCTGTTCACCAGTAGCAGCCCATCAAATTATCTTTGAGTTAACCCAGTGAGACTCTCTGGGGTGGTGGTTCTCAATCTTTGCTCTGCATTTCAGTCTCCTGGGGAGGTTTTACAAATTTTGATGCCCAGGCTTCTGTTCCCCATAAGTCAGAATTTCTGGAGAGTGGGACCCAGGGTAGTAAAATTAAAAAATACTAACAAGAGGTGCTCCTAATTGGCAGCAAAGTTTGAGAACCACTGCCTCTGGTCAGAGTTGATACTGAAACTCTACACACCAGTATGTCTGTGTTGTTGTTCAGTTGCTAAGTCATGTCTGACTCTTCACAAGTCTATACGAGTTGGGAAAGTAGAGAAATACTCCCAGGTGGTTAGTCAATAGCCTTGGCCTGAACCCCAGGACTGTCTCCCAGCTGCTTGGGCCCTTCTGCGGGGAGTGGTCCAACTTCCTCATAACGTACCCTGTCGGGAGAGGAGACACTCGGAGCAGCAGTGTTACAACAAGACCTGGTACAGGGCTACAGCCGCCCTCCGTTGCAATGGATCGAGCCCTTGTTGTGCAGACTGCTATTATGAGTGGCATCTCTGGAACTTCCCTGGTGGTCTAGTGGCTAAGACCCCATGCTCCCAGTTCAGGGGGCCTGGGTTTCATCCCTGGCCAGGGCACTAGATCCCACATGCCACAACTGAAGAGCCCGCATGCGTCAACTAAGACCCAGTGCAGCCAGATAAATAAATGTTGTTGTTTAGTTGCCAAATCGTGTCCGACTCTTTGCGATCCAATGGACTGTAGCCCACCAGGCTCCTCTGTTCGTGGGATTTTCCAGGCAAGAATGCTGAAGTGGGTTGCCATGTCCTTCTCCAGGGGATCTTTCCAACCCAAGGATCTCCTGCAAGGATCAACCCGTGTCTCCTGCATTGCACGCAGATTCTCTACCACTAGAGCCACCGGCGAAGCCCAGTGTTTGCAAGTGAAAGTGTTAGTACCTCAGCCATGTCCAATTCTTTGTGACCAAGGGGCTTGCTAAAAAAAAAAGATGGCATCTCTGCCTGTAATAATGGGTGAACCACAAATTTAGCAGGAATCCTCCTCCTGCTTTTGACCACTGTCAAACAGCAGTAAGTTTAAAATTCTGTGTTGCCAACCTAAAAAGAAATCTCTATGCCTTAACTGACTGAGGGGATCTCGATGTCCTCTGTGAAGAATCTCTGTCCCAACAGGTAAACATGTACACACGACAGGCCATCTGACTCTACTTTGAGCTGATCCGAGGGAAGGGAGAGTTCACTGGCAGAACCTTGGACAAGGGGCCTGGCCTAGAAATGGCGTCTCAGTGGTATTTGCGTGCAGATTTATTACGCCTGTCCCTCATTTAGAACACACTCTACTGCAGAAGTTATGCATCCACCCCTGTTGTTTTTCTGAACCTACTGCCACTCCCACACCCAAGCAGGCAGCAGCCAGACCCTAACAAGATCAGGAACCACCCAAGAGAAGTCAAGAGTTACTCCAACAAACACAACCTGGGTAGTGTCCAGGGCCTGAGAAGTCCATCCTAAGTGGACTTCCCTCTGCTGATCTAGTGATTAAGACTCCACACTTCCATTGCAGGGCGTGCAGGTTCGATCCCTGGTCAGGGAATTAAGATCCCACATGCTGTGCAGCAAGGCCAAAACGTTTCAAAGACAAAAACAGAAATGGAGTCTCAATCTAGTTCTCCTCCCAGCATATCCCTACCAGTGTTACAGCCGTAACTGTTGGAAGAACCATAACCGGGGTCCTCTGAGGCTCTTAGTCCCCTGTCTCATGACCTTAATTCCACAGTGTCATTGATGTGAGTCCAGTCTCTCTTCTGTCACTCCCTGGTGCTTCCTGCCCTCTAACCCATGGACCTACATACATCTTCAAAGACGAATCAGACTCCCACCCACATCACATCCCCCTACCTACTCACTTCAGTATCACCACAGGATACTGCCTTCCTGCAAGTGAGTGGCAGGGACAGGGGGCAGGGGGAGTGGGGGAGGGAGGAGAGACGCTGCTCTTGGGGGATGGGATCTGGGGAGCATCCTCTCTGGCCTCCACCCCATTACCTGTGGCTGGTGCCCAGGAACAAGGAAGAGTCAGCCCACCTGTGATCCCTCTCAGCTTGCCCTGTTGATGCTGGCTGGACCCACCTTTGTCAGCTGACAACAGTGTCTGAGAGCTCATACGTCCCACTACTGTGCACTTGATAAAAATGCTCTGACTGGTCACATTCCTCCAGTGAAGGTGTTAACATCACCTGCATGTTACAGGTGAGAAAACTGAGGCTCAGACAGAGTAGATCACTTATTCAGATGGTAGTGCTGAGATCCGCTCTCACCATTCAGCTGGCTTTCAAGTGCCAGTTTAAGCTTTTCTTCTTCAATCACTGGCTTCTTCTTCCATCACTGGCTTCTTCAGGCCCCCATGCTAGTTTCACTGGCCTGCTTGGGTGATCTGCTGTGGTCCCCAGCTGCATCCTCCTTTTCAGATCCTTCAAATACATTCACTCATCTCCCCACGCTCACTGCCTCCTTCAGATTTTGGGTACCCTTGGCTGAGCCATACTAGATCCTCAAGAACCTCCCAGATGATGGAGGCCCCACACATCAGACGTCCCCTTATTGATGGAAACATTGAACCATTTAACCTCATGCCTCCCAAACCAAAGCCTCCTTTATAAAATAATTGACATGATTTCATGCAATTCATTCAAACTTGCGTTCTTTGCTACTAACGTGAAATTTGTGAAATTTGTCCCCATCTATGGATATGTGTATATATATACATACATACATAGCATAAATAACGATATATATATATATCTTTTTTTTTTTAGTTCTCAAATGTTTTAAAACAGAAAAGAATTTGCTGATTTCTGTCAGCCTTGGAAAAGTATGGACAAAATGTTGTCATTATAAAGATATTGTGTTTTGCTTTCTTTATTTTTCCAGCAGAAATGAAACCAGAGATGAGGGCCAAACTCGGGGAGCAGGTTTCTCAGATCCTTGGTGTCCAGAGAGTCTACATCCAGATGAGGGAAGAGAAACGCATTAACCTGACCGTCGGGAGCAGAGCCTACCTGCTACCCAATACATCTGTGATTATTAAGTGCCCAGTGCGACAATTCCAGAAATCTCAGATACAGTGGGAGAAGGATGGCCGTTGTCTGCAGAACTCCAAGCGACTTGGCTTCACAAAGTCAGGCTCACTGAAGATTCACAGCTTTGCGGCCCTCAACATTGGTGAGTACTGGTGCATCGCAGGCCCCGCACAGGAGACCGTGGTACTTAAGCTCATTGGCACCGACAACCGGCTCATTGCACCCCCAGCCCTTGGAGGGCACACCAGGGAATATCCTGGGATGGACAACAACGAGGCCAATAATTTGGGAGCCACGTGGAATAAGATGAGGCTGATGTGGAACAACAAAAACGAGCTTTATCTGCACAAAAGCCAAATTAACAATCAGCCTCTCTTGAGAGCTCTGTTGGGCCACTGCAGCCCTTCTGCAGGAAGCGCCAACTCCTGGAAGTTTGAGAACAATCAGTTTGAAGCAGCAGTTAAACAGGGAGCCTATAGCATGGAAACTGCCCAGTTTGATGAGTTGAACAGGAACATGAGCCAGCTCATGGAAACGGGGGAGATCAGTGATGACCTGGCATCCCAGGTGATATATTAGCTGGTGGCCGAGTTAACCAAGGCGCAGCCTGCACAGGCGCACTGGAGGGGCATCCCTGGAGAGGCCCCTCCCACGGCTCGGCTAAGGGGGCAGACTGGAAGTGTGCCCCAAAGCTCGAACTCCAAAAACTCAGGCAAGCTGACATTCAAGCCGAAGGGACCTGTCCTCCTGAGGCAGAGCCAACCCACCTCGATTTCCTTTAATAAAACAGTAAATTCAAGGATTGGAAATACAGTCTACGTTACAAAAAGGACGGAGGTCATCAACATACTGTGTGAGCTTGTCACCCCCAGTGAGGCCATCTATACGTGGACCAAGGATGGAGCACTGTTACAACCCTCAGAAAAGTAAGTACAATCAGAGTAGTGTTTACTCTGAGATACCTTCTAAATGGATCTTCCAGCTTTCCTTAAAATATTGTCAAATTCCTTCTCCTAAGAATGTGCCTCCAACAGGATCCTTTAGGAAAGAAACTCCAAAATGTTAGGGCATGGCATTCACATATGCATTGGAATTCTAAAAATGAAATTGTACCATCACAGTCACTACCATGCAGGTGTAGTACAAAACTGGATACTATAAGATTAAATGTAAGCATCTACAGACTCTCTCTTTGCAGGTCACTTAACATTTAAAAATAAAATCAGGGACTTCCCTGGTGGTCCAGTGGTTCAGACTCTGTGCTTCCAGTGCAGGGGGTGCAGATTTGATCCCTGGTCGGGGAACTAAAATCCCATATGCTGCGTGGTGCAGCCAAAAAATTAAAAAATTATTCCTCCAAAAAAGTGAAATTAATCAGGCCATTAAAAAAACATACTTGCAGTTCTCTTAGAATGTGTAGGAACTGCAAGAATCTTCTGTATCTGGGAGATGTGGTGTCTCCTTTGAACTCACACCAGCACCGTGAGTCTGGCAGGTCAGGAGTTGATACTTTCTTGATGAGATGACTGAGGAACAGAATCTCATGACTAATTCATGGCCAGTCAGAACCAGGGGCCACGTCTCCTGGACCCCGCCAGGGATGTTAGAGGGTCACACAAATAATAGCTTTGGTAGAAAGATTACCTGAAGTCATTTTCTAATATCAGGCAATGATTTATGTCACAAAATCCAAAAGTAAGATAATAAGGGTCAAAGTTTTTTGAGATGTTTGAAACATAGTATTCAGTCACCGTATTTTATTGTAATAGCTATCCATGTCAGTGCAAAAATGTCACATTTCATTCATTTTACATAAAATAACAGAATAACAGAAACATTAACTCATTTTGTGTCTCTACTGTCTCCAAATCTTGCTGTTAACACACACAGGGCTGTAGACATCTTGCTTTCTTTCAATTTGCATTCAACAGCTCCTTATCCACCTCCAGGGATTGTTAAGAGACATAGATGTTAAACTGTTTTGCAAACCATAAGGTACTTTAAAAATACAAGTTTTATTTTTATCATCCTTTTTTTTCCCTACATCACCTAATGTGTGAAGAATTAAAAGAAATCTAGGTAAAATTCAATTTTTATAATAAATCATTGGACTGTCTTAGAATGGAAAGATAGAACAAATGTAGTTTTTCATTTTTTTGCCTAGAACTCTGAACATTAGAGTATGATGTAGTTTCTGAAGTGGAATAAACCTTCCAGATCAACTAACTTAGCAGTTCTCAAATCTTTTGGTTTTAGGACTCCTTCAAACTTAAAAAAATGATGAGAAGCCAAAGAACTTTCGTTAATATGAATTAACTTTATGTTAATATGTTACTATATCTCATGATGTTTACGCTGTTAGAAATTAAAACCATGAAACATTTTAAATAGCTGTTTGTTAATCCATTTAGAAGTAATAGTAGTAAGCCCAATTCATGTTCATGTAAATAACATAAGTTTTGAAAAGCAGTATTTTAAAGATTAATGATAATGGCATTAGTTTACATCTCTGCAGAGCTCTTTAGTGTCTGGCTTAATCAAACATAGCTGGGTTTTCTCCTCAATGCTTCTACACTCAGTCTGTTGCCATATGTTGTTTTAATTGAAGTTTATGGAGAAAATTGGCCTCAGAATCTGGCCTCCACCCTCGCCCAGGCTTCTCCACGGAGCAGAACCTGAAGGCCGTGGGGCTCTCCCACCCTCAGAACACGTGGGAGCGAGATCCCACTTTACAGACGGTAAAACGGAGGCTCCGAGGGCTCTACCCCTTGCCTGAGGAATTCGTCACAGTTCATTGCCACGTCTTCTGCTGCCCAGGCCAGGCGGTTGCCTGGAATTTGGGCCAGCCTCCTTTTTGCCCAGATGTTGGACCAGGTCCTTTGAATTCCCGGCAAAAGGGAGAGGTCCACAGACATTTCAGAGCTCAAATTAGGACAGTGGACTGTGGCTCCCTAACCTGCTTTGTGGCGAACCTGACTCTGTGGTGTGGCCGCCTGGCGAGTGCCTTCAGCCTGGGCAGCAAGACCCTTTTTCATGAGTGTGAACCACCCTCGGCCCCGATGAAACAGAAGCGGACTCCAGTTCTGAGGTTGTGCCCGCAGGATTTGCCGAGCCCAGCTGGTCAGCCCAGCCTGAGACACACAGTCACCGAAAGCCACAAGAGTCCCCACCTAAGGGACCTCTCCTGCACTGGGCAGCCCCTGTTGTCTGCTGGCAGTGCCCACAGTAGTGCCCCCTCCAGGGAAGGGCCAGTCCGCTCCTCCCTAGGACACCCCAGGCGCAGCCCAGCTGCCGGGAAAGCCCTGTGGGCTGGTGGGTATGGGCAGGGTCCTGCCCCTCCCCCAGAACCACAAGACCACCTGTGAGCCCTGGCAGAGGACACCGAGGCCCCAAGATCTGCAGCCTCCCGTGTTGACAGGGAGGCGGTGGGTGCACAGAAAGTGGGTGTGTGGGTGGGGCAGGAGCGTCAGGAGGTGACTCTGGCGGGAGGTGTTGAGGCCAGTGTACACACGGCAGTCGTGGACTTGCTCCTGGAAACACAAAAGAGGACTGACGCTCATGGGGCGGGGCAGGGGCGGCTCTGCATCCAAGTCGGTGCTCCCCTGAAGGACCAGTCCCTTTGTCCTAGTCCACATCAGTCTGCCCGAGTGTGCCCAGAAACCAGTTGGCTCTTTGCACTGATGGCAACTCCGCTGTCCTGGTGTCTCCGGCTAAAACCTGGAGCTCCCCCTTGATGCCTCATTTTCTCCCATTTCACATCCAAATGCGGAGTTACGTTTTACTCCATCTTCAAAGGGACGCCCCAGGCCAGCCGCTTCACCACCTGCACTAGCTCTGCCTGGTCCGAGCCGCCATCTCCTCTTGTCTGGATGGCACAGCGGTCTCCCCGCTGTGCTTGCTCTCCCCCTGAGCCCACCCTCACCCCCACTGTCCCAGCACCATCTGTCCCAGCACAGCAGGCTGAGGGATGCTGGGAGAACGTGACATCAGTCAGCTCCTGGGCCCCCCTCTTCTGAAGCTTCCAGTGATGCTTCCATTGATGCTTCCATTGATGCTGCGGCAAAGAGCATCCCCCCAGATTCACATCCACGTGAACCTGTGAGTGTGACCGTATTAGGGTCTTTGCAGACATGATGAAGTTAGAATGAAGTCAGACTGGAGTCAGGTGGTTGGGTTCCTTCGAAGAAAAGGGAATTTGGGCCCAGTGACACATATCACGACCCAGATAATCACGATGGTGTGATCACTCACCTAGAGCCAGACATCCTGGAATATGAAGTCCAGTGGGCCTTAGAAAGTATCACTACGAACAAAGCTAGTGGAGGTGATGGAATTCCAGTTGAGCTATTTCAAATCCTCAAAGATGATGCGGTGAAAGTGCTGCACTCGATATGCCAGCAAATCTGGAAAACTCAGCAGTGGCCACAGGACTGGAAAAGGTCAGTTTTCATTCCAATCTCAACGAAAGGCAATGCCAAAGAATGCTCGAACTACCGCACAATTGCACTCATCTCACATGCTAGTAAAGTAAAGCTCAAAATTCTCCAAGCCAGGCTTCAGCAATACATGAACCGTGAACTTCCAGATGTTCAAGCTGGTTTTAGAAAAGGCAGAGGAACCAGAGATCAAATTGCCAACATCCGCTGGATCATTGAAAAAGCAAGAGAGTTCCAGAAAAACATCTATTTCTGCTTTATTGACTATGCCAAAGCCTTTGACTGTGTGGATCACAATAAACTGTGGAAAATTCTGAAAGAGATGGGAATACCAGACCATCTGACCGTCTCTTGAGAAACCTGTATGCGGGTCAGGAAGCAACAGCTAGAACTGGACATGGAACAACAGACTGGTTCCAAATAGGAAAAGGAGTATGTCAAGGCTGTATATTGTCACCCTGCTTATTTAACTTCTATGCAGAGTACATCATGAGAAACGCTGGGCTGGAGGAAGCACAAGCTGGAATCAAGATTGCCAGGAGAAATATCAATAACCTCAGATATGCAGATGACACCACCCTTATGGCAGAAAGTGAAGAACTAAAGAGCCTCTTGATGAAAGTGAAAGAGGAGAGTGAAAAAGTTGGCTTAAAGCTCAACGTTCAGAAAACTAAGATCATGGCATCTGGTCCCATTACTTCATGGGAAATAGAATGGGAAACAGTGGAAACAGTGTCAGACTTTATTTTTTTGGGCTCCAAAATCACTGCTGATGGTGATTGCAGCCATGAAATTAAAAGACGCTTACTCCTTGGAAGGAAGGTTATGGCCAACCTAGATAGCATATTTAAAAGCAGAGACATTACTTTGCCAACAAATGTCCATCTAGTCAAGGCTATGGTTTTTCCAGTGGTCATGTGTGGATGTGAGAGTCAGACGGTGAAGAAAGCTGAGCGCCGAAGAATTGATGCTTTTGAACTGTGGTGTTGGAGAAGACTCTTGAAAGTCCCTTGGACTGCAAGGAGATCCAACCAGTCCATCCTAAAGGAGATCAGTCCTGGATGTTCATTGGAAGGACTGATGTTGAAGCTGAAATTCCAATACTTTGGCCACCTCATGCGAAGAGTTGAGTCATTGGAAAAGACCCTAATGCTGGGAAAGATTGGGGGCAGGAGGAGAAGGAGACGACAGAGGATGAGATGGTTGGATGGCATCACCGACTCGATGGACATGGGTTTGGGTAAACTCTGGGAGTTGGTGATGGACAGGGAGGTCTGGCGTGCTGTGATTCATGGGGTCACAAAGAGTCAGACATGACTGAGTGACTGAACTGAACTAATACACACTGAGTAAAGACTCATGTGAAGACAAAGGCAGAGGTGGGAAAGATGCAGCCACAAGCCAAGGACACCTGTGTCCATCCAAAGGTGGAAGAGGCAGGAAGGGTTCTCCCTGAGAGCCTTCAGAGAGACCCTGGCCCCGCTGACACCTTGACGTCAGACTTCTGGCCTCCAGAAGTGTGAGACAGGATACTGCTGTTGTTTGCCACCACCCAGCGTGTGGCTGTTTGTTACAGGAGTCTGACACCGCCTCCTCTGTCTGTCTCATGCAGACTGCGGGACCCACTGTTTAGCAAAAAGGCTCTGAGAAAGCCTGCAAGGAAGTGTGTGCCTGTTTCCCCGAGCTGATCCAAGCATATAGGCATCCACTCCACCTACCCTTTCACCTCCCACTTTGGGGAATGTTGGACTAGAAGATCCCTGATGTCCCCTCTAAGACTGAAAGTTTTATTGCTTTCGGAAATGAAAACCAAGCCATGAAATACATAGAAATGTGTACGCACGATTAGATGCTCATTTTCAATATAGTCAAAATGCTCTTGCATTTATGGAGGAAGCAAAACAAGGCTGGGGAAGAACAACTGCTCTAGTGAACCAGCTCCAGGCTGTCAGATGTGAGCTCCCCTGACCCCGTAGAAGCTCAGTCTGAGGTCGGTCACTGTGGCAATGAGAACAGTGTAGCGTCCAGTAGACTGTTTCCTTGGGCTGTGTTCCTAGAAGTGGACTTGCTGGGTCAAAGGCTTTGCGTTTTTAAGACATGGGATTCATGGTGCCAGACTGCTCTCCCGAAGGTCGTACAGGTTTAAAGCTCCACTAACACAGAGCAGCAGTGCCCATTCTCCATCTGTGCCAACACTGGCCATCATCGTATTTGACATCTATAAAATTGTCCTGTGTGTTTTGACCACAAAGATAAATAGAGTTTTTATTGAGTTGTCTGAGTTTCCACTGTGTCGTGCCAAGAGCAGCCTGCCCACCAGCCCACAGCTGCCAACAGGGCACTCTTGCCAGTGACTGGGCAGCGGTGCCCTGAGGTCAGGCCAAATTTTGGAGGAAACAGCAAACCTCACTCAGATCTGGCCCGAAATATTAAACCCTGAAAAAGAGACGATTCAGTGTCATAGGATCCTTCTCCTGGGGCAAAACTGGAGAGAGAAGAGTTTGGGGATTCAGAGTCAGGAAAACGCGAGGATTTGTCCTGACTCGGCCCCTTTTTAGTGCCATGACCTTGAGCAACTCACATGACCTCTTTGCGCCTCAGTTTCCTCATCTCTAATGTGGGGTGATGACAGCCCCTGCCTCTCTCTCTTGATGGGGATTAAATCATTTCCTTGTTGTGAAAGGGGCTTTGCAGGCTTTGTGGATGGAACCCTAATAAGAACCGAGGCTCCAGGTGGCCCAGTGCAGAGAACATCATAGAGAGGTGTGGCCCATCCACCGAAAAAGATTTGGAAGGAACCTACATTTTCACTTTCATTTCTCTCAAACATCAAGAGGAATCCACTCCTTAGCCCGCAGTTGTGTGTGTGTGTGTGTTTAGTTGCTCAGTTGTGTCTGATTCTTTGCGACCCTATGAACTGTAGCCCGCCAGCCTCTTCTGTCGTGAGGTTTTCCAGGTAAGGCGTGAGTTGCCATTTCCTTTTCCAGGGGATCTTCCAGATCCAGGAATCAAACCTGCGTCTACTGCATTGGCAGGCAGACTGTACCGCTGAGCCACCAGGGGAGCCCACGATTTCTCAAAGTTCTCTCTCCTCCCTGTGTCTTTTGCATCCTGCAGTGACTCCATCCAGGACCCCTCCCCCGCCATCCACCACAGCCCGGCTGCCAACCTCAGATCTCAGAGTTGCCTTTCACGCCCTCCACTTCGCTTTTATCATGGAAATGAGCTTCCTCTGCAGTTTCGCTTGTTTTCTTTTATATATACATGTTTACTTATTTTTGGCTGCATCCGGTCTTAGTTGAGGCAGGCAGGATCTCTTGTTGCAGTGTATGGGCTCCTTTGGTTGTGACACGTGGGCTCAGTTGCCCCACGGCCTGTGGGATTTTAGTTCCCTGGCCAGGGAACCCTTGTCCCCCTGCATTGGATGGTGGATTCTCAACCACTGGACCACCAGGGAAATCTCCAGTTTTGCTTGTTTTCTCACCATCTCATCCAGATCTCGAGTCTCCACAGTAAAGGGGGATCCTGCTCTCGGTTCTCCAGCCTCTGTGGGGCCTGTTTCCTTCTCTCTATACCCCAACTCTGCTTGCAGCGTGGAACCCACCTGAGAAAGGCACAGCTCTCAGCAGGAAGCAGAGCAGGAGGGAGCTGAATGGGCAGAGACCAAAGTACTGTTTACCTGGTGGGCACCTGTCGGGGATGTGGCCGTGTGTGCACCTCACTGCCGCAAGCTCCCCGACCTCCATCACATCTCCCTGAGCTGAAGCTTCTTAATATTTTCTGTGCTTTCCCCTCGGTGAATGTGTTCTTTCCTCCTTCCTACTCTCCCACAACAGAGGTGAGAGAGGGCAGAATCTACCGGGAACTTTGTGGCCCAACCGGCACGGTGGTCCCAGCCACCCGAGGCAGGCCAGCCCTTTGCTCTGCGGTGCGGTGGGGAAGGGGCGCTGATAGGCGGCGTCTCCCATGACTGCCTCTTTCCCAGCATTGTCAAAGGGCCCTGGGGCTGACACATATGTGCTCACGTGGAACTCCCCTGAGGATCAACTCTCTCTCGCTTGCCGTCCTCACTCTCCCTGCTGGGGTCCTGAGAGCACCAGGGTGCTGGAGACACTGCCCACCTCCCACCCCACCCTAGCCTTCCCCTGAACCTCCTCTTGCTCCCCAAGATACAGAGCATGGTCTGCTCTGTGGGTCCTCTTCAGCCCTAATGGAGGGCAGAGAAAAGTTCAGGGTGGGGGAGATCTGGAGAGGTGGGGTCACCAGTTCCTCCCCCACTGAGAAACTGGGTGACCTCAGATAAAATGCTGAGCCTCTCCGAGCCTCGCTTTCCTCATCTGTAAAATGGGTGTGATTGCTCCTACTTCCCACCTCCCTGGGCCTGGAGGAACCTGAACCCATCAGGCATGCTTTAGACCCGATACTGACAACACTGGCCTCCCTGCTGTCCCTTCACCGCTCTGTGCTGGGTGTCCTGCTGGCTCCTGGAAATACCTGGAGAAATCATAGCTGATGGGGCAGATACTGATAGTCACAGATGGTGGGCATAAGTACTGTGATGAGAGTATGGGGCCTGTGGGCTCAGAGAGGGGTGACGAGGGAAGGCTTCCTGGAAGAAGTGGTATCTGAGCCAGACCTTAAACAATGCGTGAAAAGTAGTTGTTTCTTTTTTCATTTGTGTGATTAACAAGCATCTATAACACGTCTACAGAGTACAAATACCATGTCAGGTGTTGGAAAAATGAAGGCATATAAAGTGTTGGCCCGAGGAGATTTGAGGCCAAGAAAGCAGAGAGGACATTTCAGACTTCCCTTTCCAGGCTGCAGGGGGCCAGGGCGTGGCCAGGCTGGGTGTCTGAGTATTGGCAGGGCTGTCCCAGTGCAGGGGTCAGAGCCGTGGGCCTTCACTCTGTTAGGAATCAGAACCACGCAGTGGAGTAGTATGCAGCCAAGAACAAGAGGAGATGGTGCTCCCTCTGATGTGGAACAACCTCCAAGATACATTAAGTGAAGAAGAGCAAAGCACCAAGCCGCAGGATGGGGCTGTTATGCTACATATGTGTGTGTATGTCGGTGTGTGAGTACACGTAGGGGACACCCAGGCCAGGGACTGACAAGTCGTTCAGCAGCTACCCATCTGAGACCCTGCTCCTGGGAAGATGTAGCTGCTAATCTGAGTGGCCCATGAGGTTGTAGAAGCCAGCAGGGCAGGAGGAAGAGGGGACAGGCCCAGAGCAGGCAAGCAAGGTGGGAGTCAATGCCTGCCCTGCCCCACCTCGGGGTGGCCTTGTGACATGAAAGTGGATGCTTGCAATATGCATACAAACATGTGCCAGGGTGGTCCTCAGCCCTGACCCATGTGTGAACCTCAAAGTTGCGCCGAGTAAGAGAAGCCGGACAGTGTGCGGTTCCATCCACAGGAAGCATCCAGAATAGGCAAATCCGTAGACAGAGGAGGTGAGTGGTCCCCGGGGGCTGTGGAAGGGGGGCGAGTGATGCTGGGTGTTTTGGAGGATGATGGAAATGCTTTGGAACTAGGAAGAGGCAGTGGTCATGCAACACTGTGAATGTTCCCAATGCCACTGAATTGTTCACTTGAACGTGGTCAGCTGTTTTTCTTTTCTTTTACTGAAGTACAGTTGATTTATAATGTATTAATTTCTGCTGTACATCAAAGTGATTCAGTTATATGAACATACACATTCTTTTTTTATATTCTCTTCCATGATGGTTTATCACAGGACGTTGAATATAGTTCCCTGTGCTATACAATAGGATCTTTTTGTTGATCTATTCCGTATATAATAGAGTGTTTCCACTAATCTGAAACTCCCACTCCGTCCCTCCCCCCCACCCCTTGGCAACCACAAGTCTGTTCTCTATGTCTGTGAGTCTTTCTGCTTCATAGGTTAATTTATATCCTATTTTAGATCCCACATATATGGCTGTTTGTCTTTGTCTGGCTTACTTCACTTAGTATGATAATCTCTAGTTGCATCCATGTTGCTGCAGATGACGTTATTTTGTTCTTTTTTATGACTGAGTAATCTTCCATCGTATTTTATGTACCACATCTTCTTTATCCATTCCTCTGTCAGTGGGCATTTAGGTTGTTTCTGTGATTTGTCTATTGTGAATAGTGCTGCTATGAACATTGGGGTGCCTGTATCTTTTTGAATTTTAGTTTTGTCTGGATATATGCCCAGAATTGAATTGCTGGATCATTTGGTAATCCTATTTTTAGTTTTTTGAGGAACCTCCATATGTTTTCCATAGTGGCTGTACCAGCTTACATGTCCACGAACAGTGTAGGAGGGTTCTCTTGTCTCCACACCCTCTCCAGCTTTTGTTCTTGTCATCTTTTTAATCATGGCCATTCTGACTGGTGTGAGGTGTGGTACCTTAGTGTAGTTTTGATTTGCATTTCTCTGATAACTAGCAGTGTTGAGCATCTTTTCATGTGTTTTGTGGCCGTTTGTATTTCTTCTTTGCAGAAATATCTATTTAGGTCTTCTGCCCATTTTTCCATTGAATTTTTTGTTTCTTTGTTATTGAGTTGTATAAGCTGTTTGTGTATTTTGGTGATTAAGCTCTTACTGGTCGCATTATTTGCAAATACTGTCTTCCCTTCTGTAGCTTGTCCTTTCATTTTGTTTATGGTTTCCTCTGCTGTGAAAAGCTTGTAAGTTTGATTCGGTCCTATTTATTTTTTATCTTATTTCTATTGTCTTGGGAGACTGACCTAGTACAACATTTGTACAGTTTACAGTACAGAGTGTTCTGCCTATGTTCTCTTCTAGAAATTTTGTGTCCTATCTCATGTTTAAGTCTTTAAGCCACTTGGAGTTATTTTTGTGCATGGTGAGAGGGTGTGTTCCAGCTTCATTGATTTACATGCAGCTGTCCAGCCTTCCCAGCACCACCACTTGGTGAAGAGACTGTCGTTCCTATTGTATATTTTTGCCTCCTTTGTCAAACATTAATTGACCTTAGGTGTGTGGGTTTATTTATGGGCTCTCTGTTGTGCTCCATTGATCCATATGTCTGTTTTTGTGCCAATACCATGCTATTTTGATGACCGTAACTTTGTAGGATTGTCTAAAGTTGGGAGGGTTATGCCTTAAAATGGTCAGTTTTATGTTATGTGAATTTTGCCCCCATAAATCCTTTGAAAAGAATTCAAACGCTGTCCTGACGATTGTGCATGTGGGGACAGCTGCCCTGGCACCAGGCACCTGGCCAGGAAGAATGGGGCCCAGGCAGCCGTGAATCTGCATTTCTAGGTGAAATCTCCTGATTTGCAGATGTTATCAACTGACCGTGGTATCTGACCCACCTGTGGGGGCTGGATCCAGGTCACGGCTGCCAGCCTGCAGCCTCTGCTCCAGAGCATCACCCTGAGTGCAGAGCGCCTTGCTGGCTGCCCACAGGCCTCAGGCTCTGCTGGGAAATGAGGGCAGATGGAAAAGTACCCCGGCGGGGAGGGAGTCCTAGACAAACACGAAGACGCTGGTGGTTTTCAAAGACACTAGCTGCAGCCTCTTAAAATTCCACAGGCCTCCCTGCCATGGATAAAATGCTTTCTGGGGAGATTGCAAATGTTTGCCCTGGTGGGACTTTGTTATAAATGGACTTGGTTTTGTTTAGTTGGTTATGTTTTTATTTGGTTAAAAAAAAAATCTTGCAAGATCTTAACTGAGGACTCCATGTTAGTCCAAACAAACCAAGAAAGGGCAAACAAGATGGACGAAGAATCTGACTGCCCCCTGCACATCAGGTCTGGCTTGAGGTCTTGCTTGGCTGCAAAGCCCTACAGTGGAGAGGCCCATCACAGTTACCCCCGTTTCTGGAGTGCCTACTATGCACCAGCCCTCTCGGTCAGCCCTCTGTGGTTCCTTCTTTCTAATCCTCCCAAAGGCTGCACGAGGCAGGAAATGTTGCATTGTTTTAAAGATGAGGAACCTGAGGCCAGAAAGGTGAAGGCACTGGCCGCAGGTCACACAGCTGGGAGGTGGCAGGGATGGACAATGTAGCATATCTGCCTCTTTCAACCGTATCTCACAGCCACGCAGGTTGAAGCCAGATCTGCCCACAAAGTAACCCTCACGGAGGCTGCCTGGTCACTGAGCTTTCTGGGACACAGAACCCCATGTGTGCCAGCCAGCCTGTGAAGCCACCCAGTGAGCAACTCTCCTCTGGTACCCAGATGGCAGAGTATCACCCAGTCTGAGGCTAGAGAAAGGCCATGTGCAGACCCCTCCCAGCCACTTAAACCCCCACCCCTGCACCCCGCTGGGCCAGCTTCCCACAGCAGAGGCCACCCCTGCTCCCACCGAGGCCCCCTAACAATCCACCCGAGATGGAAATGTCTGTGAGGTCCCTGTCTTCAGAGGTCTGTCTGCTTCGCTCCTGGACTTTGGGAAAGGTGGTCGGCCCATCTCTAAGAAATCTGCTTCAGATGAGCCTCCGCCCCACCCGGCGGATGACCTCGGTGTCTGTGCACGTGTTAACCCCTCAGCCTCTTCGCTGAGCCCAGCAGGCTGACGCATGACTTTCACCAGCTCTTCCAACCCCAGAGTTCTCCGATTTTAACCAGCTCCAATTCAGAATTGAGCACCACGCCTTTCCCTGCCCCAACCCTTCCCCAAATCCTCACTTTCCATCACACTGGCACTAATGCTCCCTCTCCCTGCTGCTCTGTTTTTTAGCACAAATCACAGTGTATAATTACACATTCAGTTTCTTGTGTTTGTCTTTACTGAGGGCAGAGGGCTTGCTGGCACATAGTAGGTATTCAATAAATATTTGTGGACTGGCTGGCTGGATGAGACAATGGTGCAAGAGTTTTTCTGTGGCCTCAGCAGCATGCAGTGTGGGTGCATTTGCTGTCCCATGGCGCCCTCGGGTGGACACGATGCCGATGCCAGGCTGAGGACTGATCCATTTCTCCTTTGCTTTCAGCATGTCCCCAGCCTTGTGCTACCTGGGATCAGTGAAGGTTTAATTTATTGTTTTCAGTTCCTTGTTATTCAAGAAGTTATTACTATTACTGTTTTTAAACTCAGTGCTTTTTAAAATTTTTAAAATACCTGTATGTATTTGACTGTGCCGGGTCTTGGCCGCGGCACATGGAATCTTTAGTTGTGGCATATGGCATACAGGGTCTAGTTCCCTGACCAGGGATCGAACCTGGGCCCCTGCATTGGGAGCATGGAGTCTTAGCCACTGGAAAGTCCCTGAACTCAGTATTTTAAAAAGTAAAAACAGAGACAGATCTAGGTTAGAAAAAAGTGCTTTTACTCTAAACATCCATGTGGACTCGCTCCTTTTTTCCTCCCTGTGAGAACCTCGATGAAAGTCTGTTGGTCTATAAAATGGATGCACTGTTATCAGCCTGGAAGGTCATAGGGAACATGTGATCCGGTCACAGAGGAAGGCACTTTAGAAACTGGAAATGTCAAAATCACATCTTGGCGATCATCACCATTATTTATCTGTGTACTTGGGGCTTTCCTTGGAACTCAAGCTAAGTTCTACCAGCCTGGGGGATGGTGCTCGTGTGTCGGAGGACTGGTTGCTGCCTGTGAGTCTGAGTTTCTGGTGCCCAGGTGGACCTGTGGCTGGACGGCGTGTGGAGCTTGGCCGTTCGCTGCCGGGCCTGTCGGGGAGAGGACTTCAGGGCTGCTGCACCTGTGTTGCGAGTAAGCCAGAGTTTATGCACCCGGAGGACCATGTCCCCTTCAGAGTGGGCCTAGCAGCAGCCGGTGATCTGATGATGTCTCCAGGCCTTAAGACAGACCTGCCACTGGCCTCAGAGCAGGGTGAGCCCCTCTTTGGGCTGGCTGGGGTGAGGGAAGTAGCAGAGCTATTCCAAGACGGCAGACCTGCAAGGGCCACCCGCCCTGCACGGCCTCACCAGACCCCACAGCAGCCCGGCGGCTGACTCTGAAGGCGCCCTGCCTTCTCGTTTCCTGACTTGTCCACACGACGTCCTCAAGGATGACAGAATGAGGAGATGCAATAAAAGAAGCAAAATTAAACCCCAGACATTTCATTTGATTTGAACATTGCTTCTTTAGCGATTTGAGGTCTCAAGTTGCCCCCACAAATTCCTCAAAACAAGGTATGTGCTGCTGACACTTGGCTCTGCATTCCTCAGAGCAGTGATGACCAGAGTGATGACTGGCCACGCTTTCCCAAACACACCGTGCCACCCACCTCACCGGGCATTCTAGTGGATGCTGTTTCTTTGTGACTTAGTCTCAGTAGGTTTCTGATTTGGGGACTCGATCTCCCTCTTCCAGGTTATCCAGCTTGCTGGCCATAGTTGCTCACAGTGGTCTCGTGATCTTCCTCTGGCATCGGTTATAATGTATAGTCTTTCATTTCTAGTTTTATCAAGTCTGCACAGACCTATAACTAATGTGGAGATGGAGTCAGTGATGAAAGACCTCCCAACAAATAAAAGTCCAGGAATAGATGGCTTCACTGGTGAATCCCACCAAGCACTTAAGAGATTTTTAAAACTTGTTTTTATTTCCAAGTACACTAAAAAATTAAGGAAGCTTTAGGGCAAAGCTAAGTGAGACGAGGTGCATCAACTGAGAGTAAAATGTAAAATGTGGAAACGGCAACCTGTGTGAGCGCAACCTTGGTGCTGAGTCACGGGTCTCAGACGCTGCAGGGGCTCGGGACACTGCAGCTTGGGTGTGGTGTCCACGAGCCGAGGCAAAGCTGAGCATGGAAACACGCCCACAACCCACCAAGAACCAGCCACTGGACAAACTGCTGGACAATGTCAACTGGTGACTTTATTTCTTACAAAAGTTACATTGAAAGAAGAGGTTGAAAAGTCAAGTATACTTGATTTGCACATATTTGCCAAGTCTCACAGGATTCAACCACTTCGATAATTTTTATTGATAACCAGGATATACATATTAAAAGCCTCACACTGAAGCTCAGTACACACATCCAACCCCAGTGACAGATGTGCAAATGAGTGTGCAGAACAATCTCGGGAACTCCTGTCTCCTGTTTGTCCTCGGCTGTGACTCAGCACCCCCCCCTTCTGCAGTGACCAAGCCACCTCACCTCCACCCTGCAGCCCGTTCCCCTCGGCTGTGTCTGCTGTCAGGGTAGGCCCTCTGTGGTTCTGCGCCAGCCCTGATCAGAAATGGTGAAGCCCTGGTCAGGATAGAGGATGGGTTAATTCAAACAAAAGCAAAATGGCTCATGAGTGAGGAGAGAGGCGTGGAGACAAGGCGGGAGACACCCACTCTTCTCAGCGTGGAAGGGGGGCTCGGGACCCCGGACTGTGTCAGAGATGGTGGAATCCCATAAAACATGGACAAACCAGGCAAGTTTAAGGCGAATCCCCAGGGAGGGGAGCTGTTTGCTTTCTGGCATAATTTTAAGCTCTGCACCAAGGGTCCTATTTTATCACTTGTGACGTGAGTAGAGAAACAAACAAAATGATACCCCAAAAAGGTAAGAATTTAAAAATCAAACCAGTTGTTGCCATCCTGAATACTGTCTGCAAGCCAGGTCCACAGGGCTCCTGCCTCCAGGTCCCCTCCCTTTCTCAGGGCCTCGCCCGCCTCCCGCAGGGTCAGCTGCACAAGCCCAGGGCCACAGAGGGGCCGGTACACGGCTGATCCAGCCGGAGCCAAACAATGCAGTTCCAAAGCCCTGTCACACACTCCAGATTGTTAAACTAAACTGAAAACAGGAGGGAGGGCAACAGAGGACCACACAGGAATGACTGTTCTTTGGATCTCGATATTCTCCAGTATGCAATACATTCATGTAAACCCCACGGGAGGGGACCCCGCACAGCTCACCCCTCTTCCCTGAACATTGGTTTCTAAAAAATAGCTTGTTTGCAGCACACCCCCATGACACGTCGCCTGAACAACACGGCCCACTTTAAAACACACGTGCACGCACACACACGGACAACGCGAGGACTTGCTCATGGGGTCAGGGCCCACCGGCCCCAGGCCAGGAGCACAGTATAGCCCTGCTGCTCCCGTAGCCCCCACGGGCTCCTGCGTCCAGACCCCTCCTGGACCGAGGGGGCCCGAAGAGTCCCAGGGCCACTGACCGTGGCATTCCTGTCCACTGGACTGGCTTTTCTTCGTGACTGAGGAAAGCAGCTCGGCACATAGGATTCTAACAACCCGTGTAACAGCCCACACAGCTTCCTAGAAAACGCTGAGTGTGTTAACAGACTCCTGACTGTGCAGAGGGAATGACATCTGGCTTCTCCGTGCAGCCACATCCCTTCATTACTGGACAGTGACATCACTCGGGGAAATCTGCCGTCTGTGACCACAAGCGTGTGAAGCCCCGCTCGCTGCAGGCTGCTGGTCCACTAGCCCTCGGGGTCACAGGAGAGCTGTTGATACCCTTTCCAACCCCAGGTAAATTAGGTCAGTGGACAAGTTCTGGAGTGATGAGAGGGCCTCACACTGAGAACTCTGGGGCCCCTTTCCTGGGTCTCGTCTGCAGTCGCCTGAATCGGAAGCCGACGAAGGGGTTCATCCAGAGCAGCGAGGGGGGGCCTCCGAAGACGGACTTCATCCCCTCCCACCGCAGCCGCCGCTCCCACGTCGGCTTCTCGCTCTTCAGCCTCTCGATCTCCTGGGAGAGAAAGAAAAGCAGGTGGGCAGCAGCACTGGGAAAACCCTGGGCAGGTACTGAGCAGGAAGGGCAGGTGAGCGGGCACCACCCAACCGCACGTCCTGGTGCCAGTCCTGCGGGCCCCTGTGCAGCCACCGGGCCAGACCATGGCAGACAGTCTGGCAGACACGGCTGGGCAGGGGCCTCCAGGTGGGTGCGAAGCTCAGACAGCCCCAGGGGGCGCGAGGGGAGCCGGTCCTCCAGGCCAGGCATCAATCTTCTTTCCGCCCCAATCTTCTTTCCGGGTCTTACAAATATGTGTCAAATGCCTGCTCTAGGCCTTCAGCTGAAAGGCATGAAGGTGATCCAGTCCCTGTGACTCACTCAGCTGCCGAGGGCGGGGTCTCCGAGAAACGGGGCATTTGCTGGCTCCACCTGCCTGGCTCTGTCGACTTTCAAATCAAAGGGACCCTTGAGCCCCGAGCTGCGCCCGAGGAGAGGGACACAGGCAGTGATGCTGTCACGGTCCATCGGGGCTACCCTGCCCACCTCCCGGGGAGCACGCAAGCCCTTGTATCCACTGCCCACCCACTCCGGTGCAGAGGCCAAGCACACCCAGTGGAGGAGGGGCGTACCGTCTCATCATTGCATATGGAGTGGATCTGGGTGCCGAACATCACCGCGGTGAAAGTGAAAAACAGCAGACCCTCAAGGCACAGGAAGATTAACAGGATGACAGTGACCGGAGGGGAGAAGTCACTGCACTCTGCGAATAAGAGGGGGCTGGCTGTACTGCACGTCGGAGCACGCCCAGTGTCCCGAGCCGCAGGTGCGGGGGTCCAGCTCACGGAAGGGCCCCTTCTGCGCCACTGTCCACAGAAGCGAGCTCGTTTCGTTCACAGGCGCACCTGCTGTGCACCCGGGGCAGAGGGCGGCCCTACCAGGCCAGCATTCACGCCACCACGGTCTGGTTGGCAGATCTGAAATACCCTGTGTTTCCCCAGGTTTCTGTTGAGACTATTCGTGTACTGAACTGTGTATTAAGACACAACCAAAGCCAGAGAAGGCGGGAGTTGGCTGTGCCTGCACTTGTGAGCAGGCGTCACACAGGGCGCACACACAAGTGTGTGCCGCACGGCTCGTCCTGCCTCATCTGATGGCCCTGAATGATGCCTGGCCCGTGGCCAGAGCACACGCCAGGCCCGCGGGGACAATACAACTTTTTACCCAGTCTCAGACGTCTGCAGGATACAAATGGAACTCAGCAAAAACTATTAGCTGACTAAGGAAGACCGATTGTATATATGTATATATTTAAATATATGGCTTCCTCATACTAGCTAAATGGCAGTGTGAGAACTTGCCCATATTCTCCTCTTAATTCCTGAAACAACTGCGAGGACTTCCTCTGAAATCGGAGGCCCCTTCCTCCCTCTCCCCTCACTGCGTGCACGAGTGAGAGGAGCCGCCCACCCAGGCCTACCTGTCCACTGTCCTCGGACGCAGGCAATGAACTGCAGCCCGCAGAGGACCAACGCGTGCACGGATGCCAGAGCGATATACATCTGCAGGGAGACACCGGTCAGCACAGTGTCAGGACCCGAGGGCACAGACCCACGCGTCCACTCCTCCATCTCAGACTCAGTGAGGGTGTGGGAAGTGGGCAGTAGCAATGAGGGGGAGCAGGTGACATGCCTCCTCGCGGTCACTCGCGACCAAGGACAGTAATCTCGCAGACTGACACACCGCGGGGAAACAAGTTCTAGTGACAACAGTGGGTCAGGGTATCCAGGAGAGAGTTAAATCACAGTGAACACCTGGAGCAACACAGGGAACACACACTCGTCTGCTGGGCCCCCACCAGCGACAGCACAGTTGTAATCTGAACCCCAGAGAAGGGACTGCAGGTCTGATGTCAGAATAAACAGTACACTTGTTCCAGGTAGGACTGTAGATAAAGAATTAAGACTCAACACAAGTCACTACATGAGTAGTATCTTTACTCACAGTGAAGAGCACAAAAAATCGCTGATTCTTTTCTCCGACACAGTTGTTCACCCACGGGCAGTGATGGTCCATTTTCCGAATACATCTTTTGCAAATACTGAAAAGGAGAAGTTAGATTTTCACTATTATGTGCTCTGAGGAAACACCATCCACTGAAAACAGCTCTGCTAAGAGGCCACCCGGGGTGATCCTGACCCAGGGACGGTGGGTGCTCAGGCTGCCCTAAGGATGGGGGTCCCTCCAGTGGTGGGTATTCAGGCCGCCTGGAAGTGGGTTCCCTGCTATCAGTCTTGGGCGCTCAGGCCCCCCTGGGGCAGAGCCGCCGTGCCTGCAGTGGTGGGCGCGCTCAGGCTTGATGCAGCAGCACTTGGGACACTTGTAGATCACCTCTCCCGGCTTCAGCTGCAGGCTCTCCATGTACTCTTTCGTAGCGTTTCCTTTGGGTACTGCCCCCTATGGTTTAATAACAATGTATTTTAGCTGGAAGGAACGAAGTTTTAAGAAAGAAAAAAAAACAGTAAATTTAGGAATTTGTCTTAGGTGTTATTTATAATGCTGTCGTTGCCACTTATATCAATGTGGAAAACAGCTTTTACTCATGTAACGTAGGACCAGAAGTTTTGTTTTCATGAAAAATAAAATAAGCTGTAAAATGAACTCAAATAGCACATTATCCTTTATAATTTGGCGAGTCACCTGGATTTTTCCAATTTCATGAAGGACATGCTGGCTGTGTTTGCTCAGCCACTCCCCCTCCACCCTGGGCAGCCGGCTCTGCCAACACTCCTGGGCAGGGTGTCCCTGATAAGCACACCCACAGGTTTCCTATCAGCTGCAGCAGGGGGTGCACAAAACAGTCTTAAAAAGGACTTTATCTCGTGTTTTAAAGTTACATAATGCTTCCCTGCAGACCTATCACAGAGGAGCCTGGGGAGCGTGGCCCTGGGCCCCTGACCCACCAGGTGTCCGGCCCCAGGGGTGGGAGTAGCTACCGGGCTCTCACAGGGTGTCCACGCGAGCCCCCAGCAATGGGGCGCTGCAGAGGGCCAGGGAGCCCTGTGTGCTGGGTGGCCATGGGCCTAAGCAGGCTGCAGGGCGCAGGGTTTGCTCTCTGGGCAGTGGACACAGGCAGTGAAAATCATGTCTGGGAGGTCATTCTGGGCGTCATGGCCGTGTGGACGAGGAACAGGCCTGGGTCTAGTTTCCGTGTCCATGGGGCTTGTGTTCCACACAGAAACGTGTGTTTCTGGAGAAGGAGCCCCACTAGGGAGGGGAGAGCAGGCCTGTAGGGACAGAAAGGGCAGGGGAGACAGCAGGGGCACCACTGTCAGCAGGGGTAAAGACAGGCAGAGCCCACTGCCGGGGACGCAGGGGCCGAGCCCAGCTCTGCGCGGCCGGGGCCGACACCACGTCTGCAGAGCCCAGAGGGTGCGTGTGAAGACCGAGGACCACTGGGCTCCAAGGCCCCCGGGAGCTGGGCAGGCAGCCGTATCGCCAGAAGGAAGTGAGGCTCCCCCAGGTGCCCTGCGAGGTTGGGGGGGTCACAGGTTCCATAGGAAGAAAGGGACCAGGTTTAGGAGCACCAGGTTTAGGTTTAGCTCTCATGGACATGCACTCGCTGCTGCACAGTAAGGCACGTGACCCCCTACCCCACCCACCCACTTCAGAGCGCTCCTACATGCTCAGAGGACAGATGTGCAGCCTGAGGGGGGGACGCATCAGGTTGACACGTGGTGACTGGACGGCGAGGAGATGAACGCATTTTCTGGTCCTTTTTATGGCTCAGAGCCCTGGGCAGCTGCCCTGGTCCCCCTCGGGGCTGCCTGATGACTCCCGCAGGTCCCCGCAGCTGGTGACCTGTGCTTGATTCTGTCGCTGGAGACATGCTCTCCCAGGCCAAGCGTGGAGCAGAAGGGCCAGCCTGGGTCCCCTAGGCCGGAGTCTTGCCAAGACACACAGCAGGAGTGCCTGCTTCCTCCACACCAGTTGGGCCCCTCTTCACCCCACCAAAGAAACCTCCTGGATACCTGAGGCATGTTCCTCAAGCTCACGTTCGCATTCCAACCATCTGCAGGGCATGTTTTTTCGTCGGAATCTCCCCAGAACCGTGGTCCCCAGCCCCGCGTCCCACCCCAGTGTAGCCTAGGCACTCTTCTGGGCACAGTCCTCCTGATGGCTTCACTGCAACCTCTCCTGGCGCCCGACCTCTAATCCGCGCTCCCTGAATACACCCTGATAGCACTTCCATCTGGGGGCCATGTGTGCTCCAGGGACGCTGCGGACCAGGCCGCCAGCCTGTGCCCAGGAACTCGAACCCCAAGGCCACGGGATGGAGGCCCTCCAGCCACAGCCCGGACCTGGCAGGAAAACCCAGCGAGGGCGGGCACTCACGGGGTCGGTGAGCATGGTCCGCAAGTGAGACGACAGGGCGAGCACCGCCAGGCAGTTGAAGACCACCCCGTTGACCACGGAGTACCAGAAGTCCTTGGAGGGCAGCAGCATGACGAACGTGACCACGAAGTCCGCGTACACGACCAGCAGCCACGTCAGCACGGCGCAGATCATGCCGCAGCCGTCGCGGATGAACCACACCCTGTCGGCTGCGTCGGCCTCGGCGGGAGAGGAGACCGCGGAGTCGTAGCTGTCATTCTCGGTTAGCAGAGGGTGGTGCTCGACGTCCCGCAGCCGGTGTCCTGAGGACGGCATGGTTTCCCTGGGGGAAGGGGAGAGGGGACACACGGTCACCGAGGCTGCCCAGCCATGCCTCAGGAGGACGACGCAGGGCGAGGGCCAGATGTACACTGCGGAGCCCAGGCTCTGAGCCCGAGGGGAGGAGGCCTGGGCACCCCCGCTGCCCACGCAGAACCCAGAGCCTGCGCGGGTCAGCGGCTAAGAAGCTGGCGGACAGGCGACTCCTGCTGCTCGTGTCCACGCTGGCCCCGGACGCGGAGCGCAGGGTTCTCGCCCGATGGCTCTCCATCTCACTCTGCGCGTGCTCTCCCTGCCCCCGAGTTCTAACTCTCGGACAATGGGTGAGCATGTTTTCGAGGCAGGCTCCCATTTTAATCTCCATCTTCTTTATGCTGTTCCTAGAATGCCCTTCCTCTCTCATTCTTTCAGCAGTTTCCCTCACTCACTGGTCTGTTCTTTTGACAACTCTCCCACATTTCCTGGGAAATTACCTGATAGGTGAGAACATGTAGGGTCAGAAACTAAAGATAAACTTGCACTTTTTCTCGTAAACATTCTGCTGCTTCTTTACTCCTATAACCTCCTCTCATTTACAACCAGATGCAACAGCGTGAAGTTGGTCCCTCTCTCAGATCTGGTGAGTCGCCTGGTGATTGCCACACAAGCTTCCTAGTGGGTCATACACGTCCACCAAGGCTGAGAAAGCCCTCTGGCGAGAATCCCTCTGCTGCATGGCTACTCCTCAGGTAGGACGCAGGCTATGAGAAATGGCACCTGGGTGCTGGGCAGGGAGCAGGGCCATGTGTCCAGAGATGGAAGAGCCTTTTTTCAGAGCACAGCTGTCTGGTCCAGAAATAGGGGCACAGATGGCAGCTCTGACTATGAGGAAGAGTGTGCACAGACCAACCCAGAGGGGGTGGAGGGGTGGGCTGGGATCATCCCAGAAGCACATTAGGGTCCTACTGTGTGCCTCAGAGCCAGACGTGTAAAACCCACTCGAAGGCAGAGGGAAGACAAGTCTGATACCCCACAGTTGCTTCAAGATTTTCAAGAAAGCAGTCCATGAATGCGGGGAGGCCGGGCTGCATACACTGGGCTCTCTGTGACCAAGCGCAGGTGCCTTCTACTGAGTCACAGCACCTATGCTGCATCAGTGCAACAGGAAGGGAGGGGAGGAAACGAAGAAACTGCTCCCTCAGGCTCAACTCAGCTACAGACACTGGGGACACGAGAGCAAATGGCACAGCAACTGGCGCCGCGACGCCAGGGCGAGGGCGCAGCCTCACTCTGCAGCGACACCGTCTTCCACGGAAGGCTCTGGAAAGTTGCCTGAGAGAAACCCGAAAGCACAGTGTGTTGACCGACGGCCAAGCAGATGTCACATCATCGGTTTTCTACTTCCGTGGCTAGTTTAATGGGATTCTGTCTACACCCCTGAACCTGTTTCTCTTCGTGGTAAATCAAGCCTCGCTTCCCAGAACACCAGGAGCAGCACTGCAGATCTCCACTGTTTAAGGGACAGCCATTCAAGCAAAACCTTTCCAGAGATGTAGACAGGAGAACAACCCTCATCTTCTAACTCCTGCTAATAATCGGGATCTCGCTCGAGGGACACAGTCTCCTCTTAGAGTAGGTGGTCAGCAAACCACTGACAGGAGGTGACCATTAACCATCAGCAGGGTACAAGTTAGTGTGAGCAATTAGAGAGGAGGCAGTGATCATATACCTAAGGAAACGCTTACCTCACAAATTATTACTAGACATTACTTGAACACTTTGTGCCTTTTCTTCAGGATCTTAAGGTGCATACTGTCCTATGTGATAGGATCTGAAAGATAATAAAATCTAATTAGAAAAGCTGCTTGTTCTGTCATTCAGAACTATCTTTAACTATGAAATCATGACTCCTGTAGGTTTTCATTACTAGTAAATTGACACAATCCTGAAAATTTTAAACCTGTCCATTTTACCCCCGTTACTTTAGCCCCGGTTTTAAATAAAACCTGTAAGCCAAAATCCCTTGAGAAAGAGCCCTGGGGATAATCCAGACCAAATCTAGTCAACCTGCATTTCAACAGGTAACCCTTTTACCAGCCACAGCCAAGGAATTGCAGCAAAGAGTGAGAGGTGAGAGGTGCACCAGGGCGGCAGGTGGAAGGGGCTGCGGGGGAGGGGCACAGTGCAGGAGTGAGCAGGCGGGACTGGGGAGGAGCGGCCTAGGGGCATCTCCCACTGGGCTCACTGGCAGGTGGGCGAGGAGACACAGCCTTCCTGGAAGCACTCATCTGGCCCAAGAAGAAAGGCCGACTGACACCACCAGGTGGGGGCATTCCCCCAGAGAGGTCAGACTGCTGCCAGGGCTCCCCAAGGGCAGGGCCGCCAGAGCACAGCTGACCACGGACACAGCCCCCTCCACGGGCTTCAGATCTCATTCATAAATGTGAGCAAACAGCCAACACTCAGATATTTTGGAGAAAGCCCCAGCCAGGTCTCATGAGAGACAGAGCCCCAGAAAGAAACCAGAGGGAAACAGGAGTTGAGAGCAGGTATAATGCACAGGGAAGAAAACCGAAGAAATGACAGACTGCATTTGTGAGACAAAGAGGAACATTCTGAGAACTTCCTACTTATTGAAAAATAAAAATATGATAGAATTTTAAAATCTTAAAAACAGGATTGGAAGGGAGAGTGGGAAGCCTCCCAGAAAGGAGAATTAAACAAAAAGGAGGCAGGGGAAATAAATTAGGAGTTTGAGATTAAGAGATACACGCTACCATATAGAAACTAGATAAGCAACAAGGACCCGCTGTATAACACAGGGAACTGCATTTGATACCTTGTAAGAATGATAATGGCAAAGAATCTGGAAAAGAATACACACACGTGCGCATGCATATATATATATATATATATATAAAAATATATATAAATGAAATCACTTTGCTGTACACCTGAAACTGACACAAAATTGTAAATCAACTAAAAAACTAAAAAAAAAAAAAAAAAGGTCAGAAAGACCATAGGAGAGAAAAGGAATCAGAGGACCAACTTCCAAACAACGAGATGTCTGGCAAAGGCAGCCCCCAACCGAGACGCCCTTCCTTGGCACAGCTCCACTCCCGCCCCGGCCGCCGGCCCCGGCGCCTCAAGGCCTGTCCGCTCCGTTTGCATCCGGTGTCCTACCAGTGTAACACTTCTCTGCTGGGCAAACCCTCGGCGGCTGTCTGTTTTCTGAAACCAAGACCCCTGACTTAAGACGCCACAGGGTTGGCGTGGAGGACGACAGGGCACTGGTGGGACTGAGGAGCAGGCAGGCTAAGCTTCCCTGGTCTCCTCCATGGAACGGGTTCTGGGTCCCCCCAAGAACCCCAGGCTGCTCGCCGCTTCCTGGCCACGCGCACCCCCTTCTGCTGTGCTGGCTCTGAGGTGAGGCTCCCCTGCCTGCCCCCCATGCTGAGCTGGACAACCTCCTGCCCACAGCCAGCGCTGGCCCGCACACCAAGGTTCTCTAGTGTACCTGTGACTCTGAGTCCCTTCGGAACTCTTTTAGGAACAAATGTGGCCGTGAAACACAAGCTGCTTAAACTAAAGTAGGTGACTTTCTTTTTGATAACTGTATTTATAATTTTACGTGTTTATTTTTCGCTGTGCTGGGTCTTCGTCACTGTGCAGGCTTTCCTCTAGTTGCAGAGAGCAGGGGGTACTCTCTAGTTGGGGCGCATGGGATTCATTGCCGAGGCTTCTCTTCTTGCAGGACACGGGCTCTACAGCATGTGGGCCTCAGCAGTTGCGGCTCCCTGGCTCCAGAGCACAGGCTCAGGAGTGGTGGTGCTTGGGCTTAGTTGCTCCACAGCATGACGGATCTTCCCAGATCAGGGATTGAACCCATGTCTCCTGCATTGGCGGGCGGATTCTTTAACCACTGAGTCACCAGGGAAGCCCAGAGGTGACTTTTAAAATATGGCATTTACCTATACTGAAAGTGAAGTCGCTCAGTCGTGTCCGACTCTTTGCGACCCTGTGGCCTGTAGCCTACCAGGCTCCTCTCTCCATGGGGATTCTCCAGGCAAGAATACTGGAGTGGGTTGCCATTTTCAAATATCTATGCAGTAGCCAGCAACTTTGAATGCCGAATAACATGCTGAACCAGTAATGCCTAATTATCCTTAGTAATATCTTCCACTTTTCATTCACATTCATTCTGAATATCTTCAAACGAGCTTATGTTAGCACTGTTTTAAAAGAAAACTGACTCTGCAAACCACACATCAATGTATCCCAGGCCTTGGGCCTAAGCAGAATCTCTACAATGAGGCCAAATCCCCAGTTACTTTCATAAATTTTAAAAAGTAACCAACACAGCAACCACTTTTGGAAAGCGGTCTGGCACTTTCTCCGAGTTAAACCAACACCCGCCCTGTGACTCGGAAATTCCACTTCTAGGTATTTACCTCAAGGTGAAAGTGACCCGGGCTTCCCAGGTGGCTCAGTGGTAAAGAATCCGCCTGCCAATGCAGGTTTGATTCCTGGGTCAGGACAATCCCCTGGAGAAGGAAATGGCAACCCACTCCAGTATTCTTGCCTGGGAAATTCCACACAGAGAGGAGCCTGGCGGGCCACAGTCCGTGGGTTTGCAGAGTCGGACACGACTGAGTGAGCATGCACGCGTGAGTATGAACATGAAACATGTACAGAACTGTTCACAGCTGCTCCGTTCATCACACCCACCGAACCAGAAAACCCAAATACCCCTCACCAGGGGATGAACAAACCAACCATGGTTACTCATACAATGCATACGAAAAAATAGGGGGAGGTTAGATACACGCAGCAACGTGGCTAAGTGAAAGAAACCAAACACAGAAGAATGTATTCGGTAGGAGTCAATCTCCATGGGCCTCTAACCAAGCGAAGCTAATGTACTTTGAAAGAACTCAGAATGGGGCTGGATCACAGGTGAGAAGGACAGAGACCCCAAGGCAGCTTTCTGATTTGATGCAAAGTCCCCTGTGTGGACAGGGCAGCAGGCTACACAGACACAGGCACGGTCAGGACAAAACTCAACAAACTGTTAAAACAGGACAGTTAAGGGCCTTCCCTGGTGGTCCAGTGGCTAGGACGCCACTCCTAAGATAGGGGGCCTGGGTTCAGTCCCTGGTCAGAGAACTAGATCCTGCATGCCGCAACGAAGACTCAGCACAGCCGAATACATATTTTAAAATAAAACAAAAAATTATACACTTAAAATTGTCCGTTTCATTTTACATGAATTATTCCTCAACTAAAAAATGAAGAGAAAATATAACCAGCATAGGTTCGTGTGCAGGTGTGAAGGGTGTGGTAACAGCCGAGTTTTAGGTGCTCTCCCTGCAGACAGTGCCTTCTGAGCCAGGTCCTGTCTCAGTTTACCCTTAACAGTATCTGTGGGCAAGGGTCTTATTAATCTTCTTCCCCTAATGTTTTTTCCTCATGCCTATAGACAGAAAATGCATCTCATAAACAAACTGAAAACAAGTAAACAAAAGACATCAGTATTCTTTGGTGATCAGTTGCTACTGCAGTAACAGGAATGTCTACCCTAGAGTCTGCTGTTCATGTTTACATTAGCGCGCTGCTTTTACACTCAGCATTGTTCTACTCTTCAGACACCCACTGCTGACCTATAAAAAAGAGCAGTAAGCAAATCTCTGCCTCGGGCACAGAGGCGGCGTGAGATCTGAGATCTGCTGCCTTCAGACGTGGGGGCGGGGCCCGCAGGACGCTCGACCACAGACAGGCCCCCAGGCCACGAGGGCTCGCCCACCAGAGACAGGAACCAGCCTGCTAAGCGGTGTCTCGGTGCTTTCCCCCAGTGACAGGCAGAGGGTGAGGACGGAGAGAGCCGACAACAGCTTCTCCTGTCCAGAGGAACAGAAAGGGGTCCACCAGGAAGGCAACGGTGCAAGAGGCACGGAGGCAGGAAAGGGAACCCCGGGCTGCAGCTCCTCCCCCACCCCCCCCACCCCCCCCCCCCGCCCCCAGCATAAGGTGGGCAGGGAAGGGGGCTGGGGCCGCCCACGAAGTACCCAAAGGCCATGCTAGGGAGTCTGGAATTCCCCCACTTCTTTCTGCAAAGGTAGACACCGGGGCTTTGGTAAACAGATGTTTTAGAGCCATCACTGACCAAGTACGACTGGGATGGGAGGAGCAAGGCAGGCAACCAGGAGGGACTGCCAGGACCCAGAGCAGAGCCAGGAGGGAGCAGATGGGGGCAGGCACAGGATGGCTGGAGCAGTCAGCACACAGGCCTGGAGGGTGGGCTCGGGAGCCAGGTGGGCCTGAGGCTGGGTCAGCAGGGGCAGTGTGATTTATCCTCTTTAATGATCCGCCCTGGTACGTTTTCCGTCATTTGGTCTAAAGTTCATTCTCTGGATTTCATGTTACTTTCTCAACTTACTATGATGTAAGAGAAATAATTATGACTAAAAAATAAGCTTCCAGGGGAATTTGAGGAAGTCCCAAGGAGGTGCCACCACCAGGGATAACGGGAAGATGTCACACGTGGCCCCGCAAATGGGCTGTTCCGTAGCAGGGGAGGCTTAGAAGGGCAGCACGCCTGCAGCCAGGTGTACGTGAGCCAGCACAGGCCTGGGTGAGGTGGGGAGACTACAGACACAGGCTCCTCACTGAGCTGGTGAGGAGAGGAGCGTGCAGATCACCCAGCCCAGTGCATTCACTGCAGCTGCAATGATGTTCTTAAATGTTCTTTCCATCCATTTGCAATCATGAAAGATTTAGTTCGGGCTTTGAAACCAGACCAATAATGTATGCCATATGAACCGCTATTTTCTTCTCAAATTACTGAAGCTGAAGATCAGAATATTAACCTTTGAGGGGAAAAAAAACAACAGACTGAAGCCAAGTCTCAGTGGTATGCTGGCACATTGGCCATTCTGTGAACAGTAAACTTATGCAACCTTTCTCGAAAGGTCTTTCATACTAGAACAAAAGAGGACGAACTGAGAAACACAGAAGGAGCCAAGGCTCTCAGTGGAGGTGGGGGCGACACTGGCTTCTTCCCCTTCCCTGCCAGCCATTCCCAGACTCCTGGCAGCCCTTCTCCTCCACAGACACCTCTGTGTTGGGGTGCTCAGGCGGGGTCTTGGGTTTTCCTCGTTAGCTGTGTGCTCTCCAAATGATCTCCAAGAGCTCAGTTCTGTGAAGTTAGAGAACATGCATGTGGGAAACCCCCAAACGAAGAATGTGCTGTTGAGTGTCTCTGACCGGTTACTCGACAACTCCACAGTCAGGTCAAAGCAGAAACCCCTCCACCCACCAAACTGTCGGGACCCCACCTTCTCATCTTGATAAACGGCACCTGCATCACCATCTAGTTGCCAAAGTCAAAAATCAGGACACACCTTTCATTTCAGTTTTCTCCCCTGGCTCCCCACATTTCACCCATCAGCAGGTCCCGTGGGCTCGACTTTCAAAACCCGCCTAGATGTGAGTGACCCTCCATCAGCCTGCCTAGCCCGATCAAGGCTCAGGAGCCCTCACCTGGGCTGCATGAACCAGCACTGTCATACACTCGCAGCCTCTGTGCACCCTCCAATCCACGCCCCGGCCCCTAACCCATTCCCTGCTCAGTATCCGGAGCCAGTTTTAACAGAGAGAAGTCAGACCCTGCCACTCCCTGGTCTATCAAAACCAGCCAGGGGCGGCCTCTACGGTTAGAACAAAACCCCCAGGCCTCCTGTGTGGCTGCACAGCCTTACAGCCCGGGGCCAGCGGACCTCACCTCTCACCTCCCTCCCACCCTGGCTGTCTCGTTCTGCTGTCATCACTTCAATGGAATGTTCTACTCATTTCCCCCGCATACCCTGAACTCTCCAAATACCTGTTGAGTGAGAGAAGAAAAAGTAAAACTGAAGCCCACAGGAACAGGAAAGGAACAGGGAAAAGTCAAAGTGGGAGCCTAGGGTGGGGTAACGTGGACAGGTTAGGACCGGGGCGAAGGGCGGGGAAGAGACCCCCAGTAGCAGGGTTTATTCTGAGTGCGTCACTAGGAGTGCACAGACTGCAGGAAGCAGCCTCAAAGCCACATGGACAAAATACCAAAGCTCCCACCTTTATCCTCCTACCACAGCCACAGCCTGTTAGTCAAGTGGGGGTCTGTTTAAGAAAAAAGAAACTTCGGAGTTTTGACTCCAAAACCCATGTTCTTCCACTAAAACACACGGCCTCCCAGAGCACTTGGTTTTAGAAAATGCATTCTGTAACAGAGTAAGTTTTGGAAATACAGAACGCTAAGAATTAAAAGCATTTCAACCAAGATAACGCTGTAAAAGTCTGTCTCAAGAGAAGCTGGAAGCCTCTCTATCCTGACCGCTCCTGCTAATTACCGGGCTGCACACGTACTGTGCCCTCTCCCAGAACGACCTAAACTGCCGGCTTGAGAGAGCCGGCCTCTCCTCCCATTAACTGATAATGCTCCCCGCACAACCACGGTTTACTGCGCACCTTCCCCTCGAGACCCAAGTCCTCCTCCCCATCACCCCTCCTCCCAGCTGCTGACACGCTGTTACTGCTCAGCCCTTTCCCTGCCCACCTTCCCACACCCAAGCTTAGGCTCCCTCACCTCTGGCTGTCCCTCTGCAGAATCCTAACCGACAGAGGGGCCAAACCTTGGGGCCATGGCATTCAGGGCTCCACTGAATCTGGCTCCTGGGCCTCTCCGGGCTCTTCACCCAGCCTTTCCGCTGTTTCCCTGCTGTGTCCGTGGACCCTCCACCCCCTCCAGTGCTTCTGCTCCTGCTGTCTCCTCCGTTTAGAAGACTCCCACTCTGCCCAGCAAGATCATTCATTCACCAAACATTTACCAAGCACCCAAGACATACCAAGCACTGCAGGATAACCAAGTGTTTTCAAAACTATGAGGTGCTGCACCGATATAAGGCATTATCCTGGCCCCATGAGGAGTCTGGATTTTATCAGACAATTAATAAAATTCTGCTGGTGCTTTTTCAAGAATGGAATCAAACAGTAATCGAGACAAGAACATGTCTGTAGATAGAGGCAAAGAAGTGGGTGAAAGAGAAAAAAAAAATCTGAGACGAGTGACGAAATGCCATCCCAGAACAGGCAAACCAAAGTACAGACACGTTAAACTGTTCCCTCTAGACTTTGTAGCTGACCAGCTCTGCAGGTGGCCCAGCTGTCCTTGGGTGCTACAGCTGAAGGGTCACACACAAGTTGTTAACGTGACACTGGCTTTGGGGACAAAAGGGAGCAAGAATAAGTGTATGGGACTCTATATCTTATGCTCTGCTCTAGTGTTTGACTTTTTTTTAAACAAAACAAGCATGTATTAATTTTATAATTAAACCATTACTTTAGGGAATTCCCTGGCAGTTCAGTGGTTAGGACTCTGTGCTTTCACTGCTTAGAGCATGGGTTCAATTCCTGATTCAGGGAACTAAGGTCTCACAAGCTGCATGGTGTGGCCAAAAAATTAAATAAAATATTAAAGAAACATACCCCCCCCAAAAGACACTGATGCTGGAAAAGATTGAAGGCGGGAGGAGAAGGGGATGACAGAGGATCAGATGGTTGGATGGCATCATGGACTCAATGGACATAAGTTTGACTAAGCTCCAGGAGTTGGTGATGGGACAGGGAAGCCCAATGTGCTGCAGTCCACGGGGTTGCAAAGAGTCGGACATGACTGAGCAACTGAGCTGACTGACCCCCAAAAAGCTGCTTCAAGAAAACTATCCTTTGAGCTGTTCAGCATGGTCTGGAGCAGGGAAGGTCTGGAATCATTAGGAAACCTACTACTCAATTCATCCCAAGCATTAACTTCATATGTGAACTTACTGTTTGGTCCAGTTCCTCAAATTAACAAAGATGAATTACTTATGTCACCAAGGGGTCCAAGCCTGCAGGGAACAGTTTCAGTAAAAGTGGAGAGGCACGTCCAGACTTTTGACTGGCTCAAGACAGTTCTTACAGAGAGTTCCTTTCAGTACTTTCTCTCTCACTGAGGTCATTCTAGTCATGCCAGTATTTCCCAATTCACTCACTGTAATCGAGGCAGGTTCTGAGTCACCGGTTAAAAAAAAAAACTTCTGTATACACGTCTACTCACTTGACTTTGACGTGAGATGTGTGCAGAGAGTTCCAGCTGTTGTTTTATGAATTCTTTAGGAAATTACCTTCATTTAGTCTCATTCTCCTCCACCTCACAACTCAAAAGTCAACCTACTAGCCTCACTCCGGAAAGTACACAATCCAAATAGCGTCCATCACTCCGACTCTTCCATTTTGACCAGAATGTTCAAGAGATGCGATTTAACATGTGTGTTCCATCCCATTTTTCAAATACCCCCAGAGACTTTCTCTTTAATCAAGTATCCCAACTTACTAACAAGCAAATTTAACAAGGTGACTTTCGTAAAAGTTGTAAGACAGTATCAAAAAACTAGGTCTGATTTTGAAAAAAATAAAGTTGTAAAGTATCAGAAGATTCAATTCACCATCTTTGAGGTGAATAGTCTAAGAAGGAATATATGTTGACGGAGATTTCTAGACCCTCGAGCAAGGGGCTAGAGATTGGCGGACAGGGGTCTAGCTTTCTAGACAGAGATTTGAGACAGTAGCAGTAAGACAGATAAATCTATGTGCATTAAGTACAAATGCTAAGCAGACTGCAAATGTTAAACACTGCAGCGTTGATTGGACTGCACTTTACAGGACCTGGTCAGCAAAAGAAGCTACAAAACAGCTATATGGACAGTTCTTACACTCACAAAACCGGTTACCCACAAGCCAATAAAGTGTCTCCATCCAACAGCGAAGAGAGACTTAGTTCCAGCAGCAATGACTCCTCAGGAGAGATGATTCTGGCTGCAGCAAGATTCAAACATTGCCCTGAAAGCTGACCTGACTGTCCCAGGTGGCCTGGTAGGTAACCCCCAAAAAGATCCTGGGCAGAGAAAGAGAAGAGGAGGGAGCTGGGCAAAGAACAAAAAAGAAAAGCTAAAAACGTATAAAGGAGTGAAGAACAGGGGCATTTGAGAAGCCATAGGCGATGTTTAAGAAAGCCCATTGTAAAGCATGCCCATAAACTACTCTTTACAGCTTACAGAGGGTTTATAGCTACTGTGTCTTCTGGCCCTAACAACAACCCCCTTATTAGCCATCAAAAGGAGAGAACTGTGGCTGGGAGAGCTGAGTGTCACGCCCAAGGTCAGGCAACAAGCTGGGGCTGCAATTCGGGCCCTAGCCCGAGAGGTGCACCAAGGAGTGACAAGGAGACGCCTGGCAGAGGAAAGAGTCGACCGTCGGCATAGAGGTGCCCCCGAGAGGCACTCGGGAAGGTCGCAGGTGCGGCGGGGCGCGGAGGAGCAGGCCAGAGCAAGGGGCCTGAGACTGGCGGACGGGGGACCCCGGAGCGGCCGGGAGAGCCGGGTGCCAGCAGCCCGCCCGACCCGGCCCGCCGCGCTCACCCGAGGCCCGGGCGGGGTCGCCCGGCGCTGCGGCTCCTCCCGATCGGCGGCGGCGGCGGCGGCGGCGGCGACTGCAGCGGCCGAGGCAGGGACGCATCATGCGGCCGCGCTCATGGCCGGGCCACGGCGGGCCCCGCGGCTCGGCTCGGTCCCGCCGGGCCGGTCGGAGGGGATCGGCCGCCCAGGGGGGACACGAGACCCGGAGGCCGGCCCGGGAAGAGCGGAGGCTCGACTCCCGGAAGTGAACCGCGCGGGGTTGGCGGCGCCGCGCTTGCGCAGATCCGGCCGCGCCGCGGCGGGGGCGGGGCTTCTGTGACTCTGGGACTGCAGGTCCTAAAAACCAGCTGTTCCTAGGGAAAGTTGGCTCTCCTTAGTCTCAAGGTCCCCCCTCTAAAATAAAGCGATCCGTGCAAGCTGAGGTCCGAGGGAGAGAAAGGATGGGGGCTACGGCCGGCCGCAGGCTTTCGGACCCGCGTGTCCCGGGGCCCGCGGCGGCGCGGGTGAAGCTAGCGAGAGGTGCGAGCTGTGCAAGCGGCGCGCGGGGATGAGAAATCGGTCACGGGTTAGTGGAGAAGCGCCATGGGGGACGCCTGGGCGGGAAAACGCTTTGGGGGAAGGGGAAGCGCCGCTGGAGGCGTGATTCCTGATTGACAGCCGCTGGGGAGGGCTGGACACCACAGCGTCCCAGCGACCCATTACAGATTCTGAGTCCTAAGCTTGTTGAAGGGTAGAAACGTGGTTAGCTTTTTTTGTGTGTGGTGGTGGGAGGGTATTTCCTATATTGGGGACAATTTCCGCAGGGCTGGGAAGTAGGCGCTCAGTTAGTGTTTGTTGTTAAACTCTTTGAGTGAGTGAGTGAATAGTTAAGTCGCTCAGTCGTGTCCGACTCTTTGCGACCCCATGGACTGTAGCCTACCAGGCTCCTCCGTCCATGAGATTTTCCAGGCAAGAGTAATGGAGTGGGTTGCCATTTCCTTCTCCAGGGGATCTTCCCAACCCAGGGATCTAACCCGGGTCTCCCGCATTGTAGGCAGATGCTTTACCCTCTTTAAGTACCCACTGACTTGTAAGATTGATAAAAACTAATTGCGGGTGAAGGATGGAATCTCATTGTCTGCAAGCCACCTTCTCACAGTTTATCATTCTTGCTCCCAGGTATGCTTATCCAGCTAAGCATTTGGAAGTAAAAAGTGCATTAATCATTGAATTCCCGCTTTTAAAAGTTTAAGATTTTGTTACTGTACCTGTGCATTTAATATGGTGCTATACACTCCTTGTGGCTCAGCTGGTAAAGAATCCGCCTGCAATGCAGGAGGCGTGGGTTCGATCCCTGGGTTGGGAAGATCCCCTGGAGAAGGGAAAGGCTACTCACTTCAATATTCTGGCCTGGAGAAGTCCATGGGGTCTCAAAGAATTCGACACAGGCTGGGCAACTTTCACTTTCAAACATTGTCAACCCTCATTGAGCCTCCTGTGCTTATTCACTCAGTTGTATCCGACTCTGTGACCCTTTGGACTGTCAACCCTCTGTCAGTGGGGTTTTTCTGGCAAGGATACAGGAGTGGGTTTCCTCCTCCAGGGGATCTTTCTGACCCAGGGATCGAACCAGAGTCTTTTGTGTCTCTTGTATTGCAGGCAGATTCTTTACCGATGAGCCATCAGGGAAGCCCTCCTATCTCCTGGCATATTTATTTCCACAAGGAAGAAAAGAGAGGTAGGCTTCCAATCTGTGGGCAATTCTTTTTGTATAGGCTGAAAGAAAGGGTGATTGTCTTTGGATAACATCGAGACTGCGAGACTGTAAGTGGCTGCTATGCTTAAGATACACTTGCTATGAACAACATTAAAAGATATCTTTTTTATATTGAAGTACAGTTGATTTGCAGTATAGTTTCAGGTATACAGCCCAGTGATTCAGTTATACATATATGTGTATATGTTCCTTTTCAGACTCTTTCCCCTTATAGATTATTACAAAATATTGAGTATAGCTCCTTGTCCTATACAGTATGTCCTTGTTGGTTATTTGTTTTATATATAGCAGTGTGTATATGTTAATCCCAACCTCCTAATTTATCCCTCCCCACAAAAGTATCTTTTAAAAAAAGTTAATAAAAAAACACAACAAAACAGATCTGAGAAATTTAAAAAGTTAAATCATGACTCATACATATACAAACATATGTCAAAGATTTAAATCACTAATTTATGAGGGAAGAAGTAGGTAAGATGAATGGTACAAGTGGTTCAAAGATGAAGCCAAAAGACAGGTACATGTAGGCAGTCAGGAATGCTGCCAGTGGTCAAGACTCTGCACTCCCAACGCAGGGGGAATGAGTTTGGTCCCTGGTTGGGTAACTAAGATCCCGCATGCCACAGTGTGGCCAAAAACTAAAAACAAAAAAAAAAGAATTTGCTTAATAGAACCAAATCAAAACTGGCTTCTACAGTGGGGAAGTCATGTTGAACTTCTGCCAGACAAGGTTCATTTGAATGTCAGATATATCAGTGGGCAAGAATTGTTACCAAGCAGGTCAACTGGTGGAGAAGGCAATGGCACCCCACTCCAGTACTCTTGCCTGGAAAATCCCATGGACGGAGGAGCCTGGTAGGCTGCAGTCCATGGGGTCGCTAGGAGTCGGACACGACTGAGCGACTTCACTTTCCCTTTTCACTTTTGTGCATTGGAGAAGGAAATGGCAACCCACTCCAGTGTTCTTGCCTGGAGAATCCCAGGGACGAGGGAGCCTGGTGGGCTGCCGTCTCTGGGGTCGCACAGAGTCGGACACAACTGAAATGACTTAGCAGCAGCAGCAGCAGCAACAGCAGCAGCAGCAGCAGCAGCAACAGGTCAACTGGACTTGTATGGAGACCTCTTGTCTTCTTCCTGAAACTGATGCTGAGACTGGAATCACACCAGCTATATTCAATGGCCAAAGACTGGAAAAGGGGGAACCTAGTTCACAAATCAGCTCTCAACCCAATTCTGGTGGAGCCACCAAACATATTAGAAGGTCAAGGTTAAAAGGAGGGAATTGGAAGGAGTGGGAAGAATATTCATGACTTACTGGAGAACAGGGGTGTGGTTTGGACCTGGAACTGTTGCACCTCTCCTTTGCAGTGCTTGTATGGGCTTTTTCAGTTGTTGTCCTGGCAGTTGTCAGCTGTCCTGGCGCTGGTGAGTGTGTCATTTAGCATATGCTAATGTATTACAGTGAGCTGATAGTGAGACTCAAGGTCCACTGGAAGCCAAATCTTCCCCAGGCTTTGGCCTAGTTTGTTGTAATCAGTTCTTGTTACTTTTTCTCTTTGCATCTTCCTCCTGAAGCTTGCGTGTTCGTGGGTGCTCACTCAGTCATGTCCAACTCTTTGCAACCCCATGGACTGTAACCCACCAGGCTCCTCTGCCCATGGGATTTCCTTAGATAAGAATAATTCGTTTTGGAATTCTGTGGTGGTCCTGGTGGTTAGGGCTCTGAGCTTCCACTGCAGAAGGCACAGGTTCAATTCCTAGTCGGGGAACTAAGATCCTGCATGCTACATGGTATAGCCAAAAATTAAAAAATTAAGTAAAATAAAGAAAAAAAAGAAAACATTGATTTCATTTGAAGGAGGGGCAAAGGTAAGATTCTGGGGCAACAGCCTTGGTAACAGAATCACTTGCCTTGCCATCTTATAGAGTTGGGACTCCCCTGCTGGTCCAGTGGCTGGGACTCTGCACTTTCAATGCAGGATGCCCGGGTTCAATCCCTGGTCAGGGAACTAGATCCCCCACACTTCAACTAAAGATCCCAAGTGCTGCAACTAGTACCCAGCACAGCCAAATAAATAAATAAATAAATAAATAAATAAATAAATAAATAAATAAATATGTATATTAAAAAACCCTATAGAATGGAACTTCCCTGATGGTCCAGTGGTTAAGAATCTGCCTTCCAATGCAGGGGACATGGTTTTGATCCCTGGCCTGGGAACTAAGATCCCATGTGCCAGGAGGCAATTAAGCCCGTACATGCCACAGCTACTGAGTCCCTTTGCCACAACGAAATATCCCTAGTGCTGCAGCTAAGAGCTGATGCTGCCAAATGAATAAATTAAAAGAAAAAACAACCTATAGAGTTAGAAATAGCTTAAAGCAAAGAAAAAGATCCATAGACTCAGATAACCCAAGGGTGTGCACAACACCACCTAGTTGTCCATTGAAGACCCAATAATTTTGTGACCCATTTCAAAGTCTTTCACAAAAAGACTTGTAATTCTCCCCAGCCCCCACACTTGTATGGGCTTGTTTACTGTAACTTGAAAATTGCGCTGTTGCTAAAGGAAATAGCATGATGAAATCATTCATTAAAATATCTAACAGGATGACAGCAGTTGACAAAAACAATTCAACTCTTATCAAAGATTTTCATCTCTTTCTCAACAGACTTGATATGTGGTAGTCTGCAAGTCATTTCCCTTCTTTAAGCCTCAGCTTTTTTTTTAATCTCTAAAAAAATACAAGATTAGACTTGATTTCTAAGGTTTCTTCCTGTGTTGAGACTGTGGTTCAACACACTTTTTTTTGTCTCTCCTTGATTTCATAAGGCCCATGGAACCAAACACCTACCATTGGACGTCCTCACAGGAATGAGGACATCTCAACTCCAGGATCAGTTCTGTGAATCTATCAGGAGCTAGTGTGCAGCTAACCATTCATCCCACAAAATAGTTCTTTTAAAGTGGAGCCTCTGTTCAACCACCTGAAAAGATGCTCAGCCTCATTCAAAGTAAAAGGAATGAATGCAGATTTAGAGTATCAAGAGATCCCATTTTTCACCTAGTCAGTTGATGAACATTAAAGTTTGGCGATTCTGTGTGTTGGCCAGGAAGACCAAATTGGTGCCATTGTCACTTTATTCAGGTCTTTGCAGAGCAAGATAGAAGTATGAATCACAAAAATGTAATTGTATTTGCCCTTTGACCCAACAATCCCACTCAGCAATTTATCCTCCAGATAGAGTCCCTCATGCACACAAAAATGTTTGCACTTCGGTATTTACAGTAGAATGTTTGTAGAAGCAAAAAACTGTATCGCCCTATATGCTGTCAGTATATTAAGTAGAGTATGTTATACATACGAATGGAATACTGTGCAGTGTTCTTTGAGGTATATTAACTCTGCGGTGTCAGTTCAGTTCAGTTGCTCAGTCGTGTCTGACTCTTTGCGACCCCATGGACTGCAGCATGCCAGGCTTCCCTGTCCATAACCAACTAACTATGGTGTAAAACTGTGTATTTGGAAAGGAAGATTTAGGGAATATATATGTTTATATATACAATCCCTGGGAAAATGTAAAAGGAATAGGTTTGTAACTTGTTAGGTTTGTAAACCGTGTATCCATTTTTAAATACATAAAAGTTTAAAATAAATGAGACAACCCAATAGAACAATTGGCAAAACACTTGAACAGGTACTTCACAGAAGAAAATCCAAACATGAAAAAATGCTCATTTTCATTAGTCATTAGGGAAATGCAAATTTCAACCACAATGAAATACTATTTACACGCCCACTAGAATGGCTAACATGAAAAAACACCAAGTACTGGTGAGCATGCAGAGAAACTGGGACTACCATCCACTTCACTGCTGGGGGCAGGAATGTGATTGTTAAACCACCCCGCAGGACTGTTAGGAGTATCTGCTGAATACAGATCAAAAGACTTGTGATAGAATGTTCCCGCAATACACAGTAGGGCATTGTTCATGGATATTCAAGTTGTTTGCAGTTTGGGGCTAGATGAACAAATAGTGTATCTATACAGTGAAATTTAATACTATACAGAATGAAAGTGCACACTACACACAAGTAAATCTCACAAATAGGATGCTGAATAAAAGCTCAAAATGGGGCAAAACTGGCCTTTGGTATAGGAAGACAGGGCAGTGCTGTGATTACCACTGTAGTGGGGATGCCAGGGGGCTAGTAATATTCTATTTCTTGAGCTGGGTGCTGGTTGTATGAGTGTTCACTTGGTAAAAATTCAGCCTTGTACATTTATGATTTGTATGCTGGTACTTTAACAGTGGGAGAGAAAGAGACTTCCAAGAGCTGTACAGTGGGAAAATCAGAAATTTCTTCATAAGGGAGTTTGGGTGGTTTCTTATTTTTTCCACTGAGATTGTGATGTTGAATGCATCAGCCAGATCAGGGAAGCCAGCAGGCTGAAGCTCCCCAACCCAAGGTGCTGAACAAGGCCCAGGAAGTCTAAACAACCCAAAGTGGTGTGACACATTCCTGAATTCCTTTTCACTGGAATGAAACATCCACTTCACCTCCAGCTGCAGGTAGAGCCCTTGGGGACAGCAGGCCTGTGCCTTGGGCTCTGCGTTCCCTGGAATACCAAGCTGGTCCTCTCCTGCCCTTCAGCGTGTCTTCCTCCCCGGCACATTATCAAAAATTCCTCCTTCTCTCCCATTCCTGCAACAGTGCTGCTGCTGCTGCTGCTGCTGCTGCTAAGTCGCTTCAGTCCGACTCTCTGCGACCCCATAGACAGCAGCCCATCAGGCTCCCCCGTCCCTGGGATCCTCCAGGCAAGAACACTGGAGTGGGTTGCCATTTCCTTCTCCAATACGCAGCAAATGAATGAATGAACATGCCACGGCTGGCCCCTTGTTCAGATGAAGAAACAGGCCCACTGAGTTTTAGGAGTATGCTGAAGGTCATACAACTGGGAGAAGAGCTCTTAGCCTCCTGCTCCTGAAGCGCCCTCTACAGGTAGAAACGTGTACACACATGGCTGATTCATTTTGTTGTGCAGCAGAAACTTAACACAGCATTGTAAAGCAATGATACTCCAAAAAAAAAAAAAAAACGAAGGAAAAATAACCTGAAAAAAAAAGAACCTGATCTGAGAATGAAGCCCACCTCAAAGGGAAGCAGTCAAGAAGGAGAGAGAGATGAGACCAAGTTCTGATGATGTCACTTGGCCCCTGGATCCTGCTGGGCCAACCCCAGAACTTTTCAGTCGTGTAAGCCACTGTATTCCTATTATTACCACTTTTTTTTTTTGGTTTTGCCTCGAGGCATGCAGGACCCCAGTTCCCCCATCTGGAGTCAAACCCGCACCCCCTGCAGTGGAAGCTCAGAGTCTTAACCACTGGACCACCAGGGAAGTCTCTATATTCCCTCTTTTTGAAAAACCAGTTTGCCTGGACTTTTGTCACTTACACATTTACATTCTGGTAAATACACCTCCCAGGTCCAAATACACTAGTTCTATCATATTTCCTCGAATTACCAGTATAGATTTCATATCTTGAAATCTCATGGTTAACCCAGCATGACTTGATCTCTGCCACTGGCGCTTCCTCTTCTGAGAGGTCACAGGTGTTTTTCCTGAGTCATCTGTCCTGAATGTTTCCCAGGCCCAGTGTCGAGTTCACTGGTCTGTGGTTTGCAGAATTTACTTTCTTCCCCTTTTTAAGTAAAATGGCTGTCATGTGCTTCTCTCCACCATTCTGGCAAGTTTAGAAGATCTTTTATGAGGTTTGGTGAGATAGGAGAGAGAGGTTTGAAGAGATAGATGAATCTCTTGAGGACAAATAATATTTCCCCCAAATGGAGTTTGACCCTGAATGAACCCTCATTTTCCAATTTTGCTGAATAGTTGGTATCGCCAGAGTGAGAACAAGGCTGCAAGAGTCCACTCCTGGTGCTGGGTTCACTCACTGAACCAAGGTAGGACTTCCTCCGGCCACAGATACAATCCTCCTCCATTCCATACAGTCTTCATGATGGTCTCGTAGCCTGTAGGATGCCCCCCATCTGTAGTGCCCACATAAGGGAATGAACGCTGTCTTACACTTCTCTGAATTCACACGAAGCTTAAAGCACCCAGAGATCTGTTTCTCACAAGTGATGACTACACAGAGCTGGTCATGCAAATCAGAAATGGACCAGAAGCAGCTGTGGTGCTGAAGGCCCCACGCCTCTTGTAGAACCGCAGCTCCCAGCTCTTTCCTTCTCGTTGGTCCCTTAAACTTTCCCAAGCAAGTCTTAACAGGCCACCTTCCCAGGGACCAGCAGCTCCGTGTTGGGGACATAAGAAAGACATTTGATCATCAGTCCACAGGTCACCTTTTCTCCTAAGTGGCAGAGCTCGTTCCTCCTGGCTAACTTCTAGGACTTAAGAGAACAACCCCCGCCCCAGCTTTCTCAAGTTGACATTCTGCCCTAGTTCAGATGCCAGGGCACTTATTTAAAGGTAGAGCTTTATTAGGGCTTCCCTGGTGGCTCAGTGGTAAAGAATCCGCCTGCCAATGCAGCAGATACGGGTTCAATCCCTGGGTCAGAAAGATACCCTGGAGAAGGAAATGGTGACTCACTCCAGTATTCTTGCCAGGGAAATCCCATGGACAGAGGAGCCTGGAGGGCTGCAGTCCATGGGGTCGAAAAGGGTTGGACACAGCTTAGTCACCCACCCAAAGGTGCCCTATAGTTCTGCAGTGTAGCTCTGGAAATATCTTCAGAGAATTTGCAGTGTCAGAATTCACAGTCTGTTTCACTAGGTGCTAGAACAAAGCTTGCCATAACCCCAAAATTTTGGGGAGAGGGATGTCCATTTACATTTCTATGCTTGCTCTTGAACTGAAAAATCTTCCAGATACATGTATACGTATGACTGAATCGCTTTGCTGTCCACCTGAAACAGTCACAACATTGTTAATCAGCTATACTCCAATATAAAATAAAAAGCTTTAAAAAAAAAAAAAAAATAAGTGTCCAGAGCGCACACTTTTATTTTTTACCTTTTGTGGTTTTGGTTTGTTCTTTCGAAGAGATGTGGAAGAAACCCAAGCCGGACAGCCCGAAAATTGTGTTTACTGTGTTTTACTGGTGAAAAGATGCTGATGGGCGCAGGAGTTCTGGAGCAGAAAGTGGAATCCATCAGCTTTTTAAGATGACCCCTTTCAAAAAAAATCAATCGGCCTCACAGTGCCCTTCCGTCCCATACATCCTTGCCTGACTTGTTTCACAAGTACGTTCCTTAATGTCAAGGCTTCAGCGTAACTGAAACAGGCGAGCAGGAAATGGCATAAGGGGATCCTTGTCTTAAAGGTGCGGACACCAGGGCGGGGTAGCAACCCGAATCAGGTTATACTCCCTTCCCGGGCCCCCCACTCCAAAGTCACCAAATAATCCACTCATCTGCCCGAAGAACGGCCTGCACCCACCCCCCAGCTCTGCTCGGCCTGGGAGAACACCCTAGTTTTTTGAGCAGATCCAGGAAACGGTTGCGGCGACCTTCTGTTAGAGGTCCCCAAGAGTGCTCCCAGGGGCGGGGGACCACGCCTGCCCGGAGCAAGCCAGGCGGAGCGGCGGGAGAGCCTCGGAGAGTCGGCTGCGGATAGCGGCCCCACCTCAGCACGTGACGCCGCTTCCGGGCCGCCCCGCGCCTGCGCAGTCCGGGCCAGTGGGGGGCGGGCCCGGGCTGCTGAGTGACAGTTCGCGCGGGCCGGCGCCTCAGAAGGACCCGGCTCTGGGGCCGGCGCAGTGGCAGCACCACCGAGCCCGAAAGCGCCCGCCCGCGCGCTCGCTCCTCTGCACGCCCGGCCTGCCGACCCCCGCCGCGGTGAGAGGGGCGGGGGGCTCGCTGGCGCCCGTGAGGGGGTACGGCGTACCAGGCTCTGTGGGCGGCGCGGGGGCTCGCTCTCCGAGGGGCAGCAGCCGGAGCGCCCGGGGACCGGCGGGTGAAGGGTGGTCGGATGAGGGCCGGGGTCCCGGGGGGCTCTGCGGGGTCGGCCTCGGCTCGCGCTGAGGTGAGGAAGCGGGGGGGACCAAGAGCCCACCTTGCGGGGAGCAGGGCGATCCCTGGGCGGGGGGTGCTGGAAAAGGTGTCCCCATCCCTGGCGGCTGACGGTGTCGCCGGGTGGCTTAGGAATGGAGCCGGTTCCCCAGTTTGGGGGGTGGAAACCTCCCCCCCCCCCACTCCTGGACGAGCGTGCTGGGGAGGGGCTTCCTCGAACCGGGATGGGGAAGACACTTGGTGAGTTGTGCTGCGTGCTGGGCTTTAAGTTTGCTTCCCCTCTGCTTCTGAAGCGGCAGCGGGGGCGGTGTGGGGGCACAGGAGAAGGGCTCGGCCCGCCTCCCCGCGGCCCCCTCCTCCCCGCGGTGGTCGGGAGCAGGAGGAGCTTTGCTGCGGGGCCGCGGTACCAGCGCTGTGGAGAGCAGCTGCTTCAGGGTGGCCTGGGCCAGGGACCAGGGTCTTGGAAAGGACAGGATGGGGATTTTCTGGAGCTGGGTGTGAGTTTCCCCTTGCGTGGGGTCTGCGCTTCCCCGGGTTGTAGGTTGATTGGGTTTGGGAGGAGGAAGAGGACTTGTCAGTAGGCACTGGCCAGCTCCTGTGACTCGGGTTAAGTGTGAGGCCAGGGTGCCAGCCTGCAGACAGGGCAGAAACTCACCTCTGAGCTGGCACAGGTGAGGAGCTTGATGTGCAGCTTGACTCGCTGGGGTAAGTAAATGATAGAGGCAAGCTGACAGCTGTCAGGGACCAGGCCACCCTCCAGACCATTGTCACCTAAAGCTGAGGTTTGGAGCTCATTTGATTCGAGGCACACCCTCTCTCAACCTAAACCAGAGCAACCTAAGATGCTTAACACCGAATTAAGCAAAGAAAAAAATTCAGCTGTATTACACGTGAGCGCTTCTTTCCACCTTTCCGTGGTTCTGTTTGGAAGTGTGTGTTTTCCTCTTGTTGCATCTCTCCCTTGGGCTGTCACTGGCTTTTATTTCCACTTGGTGCAGAAATAGGACTGCTTACTCATTTGAAGCACAGGGCGATCGGCTATTGAGATCAGCTCACAATGAGAAAGTTGACTCATGAAGTTCTTTTTCCATTAAAGAGATGAAGATGGCTGAGGACTCAGGCATATGCATTTTACTGAGCAGATTATCTCTAACTTCTCATTTGGTTCTGGAATACATTCCTGTGATTTTCTGCCGTGTTTGTCTTTTGTATGGCATGTGTGGGTTAATGTGAAGATAGTTTGTATTATTTCAGAACACAGCAACTAAGGCCAATGAAAAACTACTCAATGACCTGAGTAAATCACAAACCTTAAATAATTCGCTACAGATTTCCAGACAATGCAGAATATCCACAGATATTAGACATAGTCCTTTTTGCATGACAATAGCTTTGGTTCTTCGGAAGTAAATTGCTATAGGGTGGCTCCAAATGGCTCTGAAGGGCTTCTCAGGTGCCTCATTGGTAAGGAATCTGCCTGCCAGTGCTGAAGACATAGGTTTGATCCTTGGTCCAGGAAGATCCCCTGGAGAAGGAAATGGCAACCCACTCCAGTATTCTTTCCTGGAGAACCTCATGGACAGAGGAGCCTGGCAGGGTACAGTCCGTGGGGTTGCAAAGAGTCAGACACGACTGAGCAGCAACAAAATGGCTCTGAGGGCACTTCTTTTAGGACAGTTTTTCGGAAAGGTTTAAGGTGAAATGAGTCATCATGCTACCTGCCTCTGTCTGTCTTCCCTTCTCTCAAAAGAAAATAATCAGGTGAAAAGAAACATCAAAAGCAGCCTAGGAAGAGAGAAAGTCAGGGAAAGTCAACCCGTATGACATGCAAAGGGAGGAGTACAAATCCTTATTGCCAATGATAACCCCTCACTTTTACACCACAGAGTAATTTGCAAAGGGCTGTCACACACAGAATCTTAACTGATCTTCGTAAATGTCACAGATGAGGAAACTGAAGCTAAATGGCTTGCTCATGATCACTTAGCTAGTAGGGGCAAAGCAGAGTGTTAAGCCTAGCTGTCTGACACCAGATGCAGTGGCGCATCGCTGCTCTGCTGAGCGGGATGCAGGATGCAGGCCGATGACACACACATCCCAGGGCCCGAGGGATTCTCAGCATCCCTGTCTCCCACTGCTTTCCCTGCTCGCTGAGGCAGCATGGCTCTCAAGCGTAGATGCTGTTCACCACGTCCTTCTACCCCAGGCTTGAGCATCTGCGTGTACTCAGATTTGTTTGTAGGTCCTTGAGAAACCTAGTGGGAAGTATGATTGCAGGGAGTGTCTTTTGCTCAAGCGCTCAGAGTTTCCTAATAGTCTAGGTGTCTTCAGCTGTGTGATGCAACAGACCAAGGCAATTCTAGGGACACTTGCCATAATCGTTTTCCTTGTCCTCCACCCAGAAGAAAAATGCAGTGGTTGTGAAACCTGAAGAGTTGACCCAGTACTTTTGTTTGTTTTATCCAGTTTTTTTTTAATACATGGCATTGTTTGCGTTATGGCAATGCTTTTTTTTTTTTTCTTTTTCCTCTTTAAAGAGGGCACAGCTGTTCTCATTAGGGAAAAATAAGCTTGAATCCCATTTTCTTGATCTGAGCATCTAGATCTAAAAAAGGACACCAGAGGAAGTTATCTGAGTGTGTTTCAGCAGGTCAGTGGTACAAAACAATTTAAAAAAAGTCAAGGTGGTCTGGGGCGCATCAGTGGATGTGTAGATCTGGAATGACAAAGGTGAAAGTTCTCGTGTTGAGGAGCGCAGGCTCCAGGTGCACAGGCTTCAGTTGTTGTGGCATTTGAGCTCAGTAGTTGTGGCTTGCAGGCTCAGTTGCTTGGCAACATAGGAATCTTCCTAGACCAGGTTTTAAACCTGTGTCCCCTGAATTGGCAGGCAGATTCTTAGCCACTATACCACCAGGGAAGTCCCTGAGTGATTTAAAAGAAAAACAACTTTGAATCAAATCATGTCTCTCCCCAGTGACATCTCAATAGTCTTGGGATCAGATGCAAGCTTCTTATCTGGGCCCACTATGCAAGGACTGACTGACTTTCCTTGTTGCTCCCACTTCATCAGTTGCCACTCCCTCCCTCAACAAAAGTCCCTCCTTCTTTCTGGGCCTTGACTGGGTCTAACTTGCTCTGTCTCAGGGCCTTTGCACTGGCTGTTCCTCCAGCCAGATTCTCCCATGGCTGACTCCTTGTCATTCAGGTCACTGGTCCAATATCACAAGCTTTGTGGGACCTCCCCTAACAATCTAAATAATTGCATCCTGGTCCCCAACCCACTTTGCTCATGTTGTATTGTTTTGCTTTCATCATTGGTATCAGAAATGGCCATATGTGTACTTGCTTTTGGTGTCGGCTCCCCATTTAACATTGTATCAACAGTGCCCCAAAGAGTGCCTGACATGTAGTAGGTGCTCAATAAATATTTGCTAAATGAATGATTTTTATAACAGACCTTGTCAAAGATAAGAGGGATTGCTGCATTGGTAGATAATAAGTTAGTCTTCTTTTACTAGAGACAGCCATCCGTAGGCTGGTCAGCTGACTGTCAGGCCAGAGAATTTTAAGCTTTAGACAGACGGTAAAACCAGATCAGTTTTCTTTCAGAGTCTCCTAGGGCTGTTGTAACAAAGTACCACAAACTGGGGGATTTTAAACAAGAGATAATTATTTTCTTACAGATCAGGAGACAAGATGTGCAAAATCAAGGTGTCAGCAGGGTTGGTTCCTTCTTGGGGCTCAGAGGCAGTATCTGTTCCTGCCCCCCTCTCAGCCTCTGGGGGTTTCCAGCCATCCTTTCTGTTCCTCAGCTTGCAGCTGTTTGACACCCCCATCCCTGCCTCTGTGGTCACATGGCCTTCTCCCTGTGTGTCTGTGTGTGTATATGTGTGTTTTCACAGGATCTTCCCTCTGTGTGTGTCTCCCTGTCTCTTCTTATAAGGGCACCAGTCACTGGATTTGGGGCCCAACCTATTCCATTATGACTTTATGACGTAAAAAAAAAAAATGTTTATTTAGTTGGCTGTGCCAGGTCTTAGTTGCAGCATGCAGGATATTTAGTTGTGGCATGTGGGATCTAGCTCCCGGGTCCCCTGCATTGGGAGCACAGAGTCTTAGCCACTGGACCACCAGGGAGGTCCCTCAGCATCTCTTTCCATGGTTGAGTTCATGGAATGTTCAAAGCATAACACCTTCTAACTTCGAGATCCAGTAACATTTTAAAGGGTAAAACTGGCAGGAGGGGGCCAGGTTATTTTTCGGGATAATGACATGGATTTGGATGTTTGTCTCTAAAGCATTTGTGATCCTTACAACTTGCAACTTACAGCTTGTGCTCTAGGTATGTCCTGGGCGAGGAGAGGGAGGATCTGAGCCGTAGAGGGACTTGCGCAGGGTCATCCAGGACTGCACAAACCTCCCGACTGCCTGCAGAGCCGTGTCCTCTCCTCCCAGCCGCTGGCAGTCAGGTCTCCGTGGTGGCTCCAGCCTGGGGCAGGATGAGGAGTTTCCCCAACAGCTCCAAGGGGCTCTGGGGGGATGACTGCTCCCTTGGCACTCTTCTGTCCCTGTCCTTGTGGCGGAGGGTTAGCTCCCTGATGGCGAGATAAATGGTGCAGCTGGACATGATGTTCCCATGTCCAGCCTCATGCAGCCGTTCGGAGCCGGAGGCCACAATATCAGAGCAGTCACATTTTTCCCTTGTGGGACTTTCCTGGTGATTCTGAGGGGCTTATAAGTAAGGCTTTTGAGAATTCTGAGTTTCAGTGTCTCAGATTTTGACCCTGAAAAAGGATCAGAAAAAGGGCCATACAGGAGTTGCTAGAAAAACTTGTGATTTGGGCCTGGTGGGTGGAGGGTGGGGTTAGGGGCGGTGAGAGCAGGGCAGCCTGTGATCAGAGCGTCCAATGTAACTTGTCCCTTCGCCTTCGGAGGCCTTTTTATTGCTGGCTTCGTCTCACCCAGATACCCAATACCCGTCCCTCCCTTATTTAATTTTTTGTTGGCTGGGTAATTTCATGCAGATGGTACAAAACTCAAATGATACGGGAGGATATCCAGGAAAAAGTGATTTCTGTCTCTGCCTCCCCTCCCCTGGCTTCCCAGTCTCCTCCCCAGCGACACCATCTCTGCCCCTTTCTGTGTCTCTTTGCGGAGACTGGATGTCCTTTAATGTCCCCAAGTGCCACCCCCATCCCACCCCATGTCATCCCCCACACTGTGCTCCCATCCTGACTTTTCATGCCTCCTGCCTTTTCACACCCCTTGCTGTAGGGACCTGTTAGGCTGGTCTGTTCCCAGGTGCTGAGAGCTGATGGCAACACCTCTGCCAAGAGTTTTATATTTAGAAGGGAGATGCTTAGAAAAGAAGGAATCTGTAATGGTAGAGCGGGGGGCCTTCAGGGAGGAGAGTGGGAACAGAGCTTGTTATCTATGAGTTCAGATTCGGTGCCTTGAACTTCAGGGTTAGCCCTGGCGAGGAGGCCTGTGTGCCTCCCGTCACAGCCTGTGAGGGCAGCGCTGGCTCTCAGGTTCACGCAGGTCCAGTCCAAGTACCACGCTGCATTTACAGCTCATCTCTCCTGTTTCCTGGTCTGGGGTGGGGCCCATCCTCCATGTTTTACGCAGTTTGGTGGTATCTTCATAGCTCTCAAAAGGTGGTGTCCCAGCGTGGCACATGGGGTTGACACTCTTGTGTCCCGTGACAGAGGAGAGACGTCATGGAAGAAAAGCCTCTCATCTTTGGGGCCTTCTGGGCTCCCTCTGGAAACTTCCTTCCGCCTCTGAAGATGCAAACTGAATGATCAAGACGCATTGCACTGTGGGAATCATCTCCACCAAAAGCTGAAAGAAATGGTAAATCTGGAGGGAAAAAAAAGAGAGTCAAGGGGATTGTTTTTTCTCCTTTGTTACTGAATCCATGTGTGGAAGCTCGTGCTGGGTGCGGGCCATGTTCCCAAGGGCCAGCCTTTCACAGACAGGTGTGCTCCTAGGCCTTTGCATCCTGGCCAGGCATGACTCAGAGCCGATGACTCACCAGTGTCAGTGATGACCAACAAGCAGGGGAAAAGGAAAATCTAGAAACATCAGCGCAAACGGAAAATTCCAGAGTTAATGAGCTTGGAGGGTTACTGTTCAGCTGACATCCTTGAGTGAGGGGTTTTGAGGGTGAAGCAGGGAAGCTAAGATGCAAAAATAGGGCCCAGGAAAAGTATTGGGGGGGAACCCTCAGAAAAGAAAACTAGTTCATAGTAAATGCCAAGAATGAAGTCCAAGAATTCAGTGAGATGCAGAACAGTGAAAGGCTTAATTCGTGTGGCGATGCACAGGAAATAGGAAACCGGTGCACAGAAGGAAGCTGGTCCGGAGGCAGGTAATTCTGGACTTCGAGAAGCAGCAGGATCACTCTCAGGAGCCCGAGGCCCGATCTGGATGATGAAAAAATTTCATTGTCTTGTTCTTGGGGAGTAAAGGTTGTTGACATAATCAAAATGTAATGTACAGGGAATTAAGACCCTTGTGCCCCACGAAGGAAGCAACATCTCGGACTTCATCTCTCAGGTCACCTGAAGGAGCCGGAGCCAAAACCTGAGGGGTCCCAGAGATTGACCCCTCCCGCCCAGTGGTCCTTTGCTGTCCTCACCTGTCCCGTCTCTGCACAGCCACCAGAGCGCAGCATCTTTGCACAGTTAAAATCAGATCGTGGCATTCCCCTGAGGCAAACCCTCCAGGTCTCTCCCAGTGCTCCTGGGATGAAACCCCGACTCCTTAACTTGGCTCCCAAGTTCCTGCCTAGCATGTGGTAGCCCCGCCAGCCTCAACCAGGCCAAGTTCATTCCCACCACAGAGCCTGTCAACTTGCCGTTTGCTGGGGCCGGGCTGCTGGTGGGCAGTGGAGATTTCTCAGGCTGAAGGAATAGAAGGGCAGGGTGAGCCACACATGTGGGCTTCAGTTCTAGCTGCTGCACAAACAAGTCAGTGCAACAGTCCCAGTTAACTTTAATAGTAGATTTTATTTAATCTAGTATGCCCAGGACATGGTCATTGACATATCTAATCAATATAAAAAACTGTTAACAAGACAGCTTACATTCTCTTCCTGCGCTAAGTCTGGGGTCTGTGTGGTCAGCATGTCTCAGTTGGAGTGAATCATGTTCCCTGGCTAAACGACCCCACAGGAACAGTGGCTGCAGCCCTATCCCGCTTGTGCTTTTGTTTCATTTTGTTTCATTCATCACTGCACTTAGGATGGGGAGCATGATGCTGTCTGTTTACCTCTGTTCTCTGATTTGAGCACATGCTCCTGGAGGTCTGGACTTGTTTGCCTTGTCCACTTGGCATAGCGCCGGGCACCCTGTGATGCTTAAGAATGTTTGCTGAGTGATCAAACAAACACATGACCGAACAAACGAACCACGTCTCCCTCCTCTTCACATCCCAGAGGCAACTGAGTAGTCACTGCCATTTAGAGCCTCCTTTAATAAGGGGAATTTCATGCACAAGATTTCCTGTTTCTCGTAGGTCCTTAACTGCTTCATATCAGGACTTGGGTATGTCACAGGCCCATTGTGATGGTTCTTTACTGAGCTTATTTGCTGGGTGACGGTGATACTACCAAGAAAAGGATTTTCAAAAGGAAGCAGTGAACAGGATTGAGCCTCTGTGGTGTTGTTACTGCTGGGAGTTAATCTAGATCAGGGATTTCAACTGGGGACAACATCTAGGGACCTTCTGCTCGTCACAGCTGGGTGGTGCTTCAGGCATCCGTGGGTGGAGGCCAGGGATGCTGGCGAGTGCACAGAACAGCCCCCACTGCCGAGAATTATCCAGCATGTGTGCTGCTGGAGCCCTGCTGTCGATCAATGTGGCTTCCTGTTGGCTGCATTTCTGAGTTGCCTCTGGTAACATCAAGGAGGTTATTAGTCTCCAGAAACTTGACAGGTTTTGTGCCGGCCCTGTCTTTTCATTCCCTTGTCTCCTTTTCATGTAAACCCACCCCTATTTAGCATTTCTTTTCCTAAAAGGGCAGACCAAACAGGCACTGCCTCCAGCTAAAGCCTTTGAGATGAAAAAAAAAAATGCCACTCCACGTTTGCAGCACAAATTAGAATTCTACAGGGAAGACGTCTTGAGAAGCCCGTGCTGAGAACTGTGGATCCATGTGCTTTACGCCCATGGAAGACGTTTGGCAACCTTTGCAGCAAAGCAGGAGCGGAAACCCGTTTCTTGCCGCCTACGTCGAAGTCAACATCCGCCATCTACATTTTCAAGCAGACAAACAGACATGTACTTATACTCATAAGCAGGACTGCAGTGCAGAATCACACCTGTTTCAATTCTTGTTAAATATGAACGCCCCCCCAAAATCAGAGAGTTCAGCTCCCATACTATTGTAGGTAGAAAAGGGATTGATGTTAAGTTTCAGGTTTACACTTTTAGAGAATACTTGGAAACGTTAAGTGGCGTTGTTCTACACTTGATGATCTTTCTCATCCTCAGTCCTCTGACTAGGTCACGTCTGAACATCTGTGTGTCTGAGTAAGTCTGAACATCTGTGTGTATGTGTGTGTGTGTGTGTTGGGGATTACTACTGTCTCTCGCCTGCTGCTTCGTGTGTGTGTGTGTGTGTGTGTGTGTGTGTGTTGGGAATTACTACTGTCTCTCACCTGCTGCTTCTTGCTGTTTTCTTTTTTGTTTCTTTTTACTTTTTGGCCACACCTCACAGCATGCAGGATCTCAGTTCCCTGACCAGGGATAGAACCACACCCCCTGACTGCTAGATCGTTGGAAGTCCCACGTGCTGTTTTCTCTGCAGTGTCTCCCCTTGCCTGGCTGGCAGGCTCCCACCAGATTTGACCCGAACAGTGTAGTCCAGGTCTTCCCCAGGCAGTATTGCCTGCTTCTGCTTCCGGTCTTCCATTCACACCTGCATCCTGGAATGGCAGCACTGGTCCCCCTTGCTATAATCATTCACTTATGTCTGTCTCTTCTTAGATGGTGTTTGGGAAAGGAAGGCCTATATCTTATTCATCTTTGTGTCTCTAGGACCTAATCACAGTTCCCACAACGTGGTAAGCACTTAATAAATGTTGGTCACACACGTAACCTGAACTCTACAGGATAACACGTTTCATTCATCACGCTGGCACTGCCTCCATCCGAGATGAGAGGCAGCAGCTGTGTCCTTGGCCTTCGACAATGAAAGTTGCAGGATTCGGCACTGAGCAGAGAGATGTCAAACCAGCCCCGGGGCAGGAGTGCTCCCTCATGTCCCTAGTTCTCTGTTTCACTCGGTCGGCGCTGTTGTGGGCAGAAGTGTGGGCTCCAGACACAGCTGCGTGTGCGCCGCTGTGCGGCTTTGCTGACACTCTGTCCCTTCCCTGTGTCACCATTTCCCATCTTAAAGCGGCTTCCGTGAGTCTCTACCTTTCCCCTGAGCTTCCTGTCAGCCTCCTCATCCCTTTCTTTTTTTTAATTAAAAAAAAAAATTTTTTTTAAATCTTTTGGCCGTGCTGAGCGGCCTGTGGAATCTTAGTTCACCAACCAGGGATTGAACCCAGTACCCCTGCTTTGGAAACACATTGGTTTAACCACTGGACTGCCGGAGAAGCCCCTCCCCATCCCTTTCTTGTCTGTCTGCCAGCCCCCACTGTCTTCTAGAAATCTAAAGTCTCATCTGACACTAACACTTTGGGGTTGTATTCAAGTAAAATAAAATCTGGAATCACTTAGTGCATAATTGTTTGGTTCCTGCTCCTTTGCAAGTGTTAGTTGCTTAATCTTGTCCAAGTGTTTGTGACTCTGTGGACTGTTGCCCACCAGCCTCCTCTGTCCATGGGATTTCCCAGGAAAGAATACTGGAGTGGGTTGCCATGCCCTTCTTCAGGGGATCTGCCTGACCCAGAGATCAAACCAGGGTCTCCTACATTGCAGGCAGATTCTTTACCATCTGAGCCACCAGGGAAGCCCAACATCTCCTTTTCTTCTTTTATTGTTATTTTAGAATCATTCAGTTTTTTTTTTCATTAAGGCCCGTAGCATTTGTGGGTGAAAAGCACTAAGGCCTGTGTGTTCGCCAGTCTCTGCTAAAGTAGGAATTCAAAAGCTTCTTTAAATGCTTTGTAAAAAATGTCACACTGCCAAATCTGACATTGCCTGCATCACTTCCAAACAGGAAGACCTCTAGCTTGTCTTCTCCGGTAGGGATTGGTGAGGGAGCAGTAATCCATTGACAGCTCCCTCGAGCATGTTTATCTGTCTCCCAGTGAGCAGTTACCGCCTTGCCTTACAGCAAGGTCGTGGACCCAGACTCTGCCGGGGCTTATCTAGACTTTCTTACTTAGCTCTGTGGCTTTAGACAGTTAGTTTAAAATACTTATCTAAAAAGCTCTTTAGACAGCTTCTCTAAGCCTTGAAGTTTCTTCAGCTGTAAAATGGGAATAATAATAACCTAGCTCCTGTGTTACAGGAGAATTAAAGCAGGTTCTCCATATAGAGCGCTAGCTCGGGGCCTGGTGTGTCGTGAGCATACACTGAGTGTTGATAGTAATTATCAGTTAGTTAATTATTAAAAAGTGCTAAATAATAGGCCCAGCATTACGGAAAGGACAGTCCAAGCCACCTTGGCTTTCTCGTACCATTGTCGTTGGCTGAAGCAACAGTCCTTCTGGAGGGCACGTCACGCCAGGAGCCATAGCGGTGCTCAGGTGTGGCCGGAGGTCTCCGGTGCTTGCTGAGAGGTGGGAGCAGTGTCTTGTTTTGCAATGTCTGCAAATGCCGTCCTTTTATTCAGATTCAAATTTGCAAGGGGAAAAAATTTTTCAGTTCAGTTCAGTCGCTCAGTCGTGTCCGACTCTTTGCGACCCCATGAATTGCAGCACACCAGGCCTCTCTGTCCATCACCAACTCCCGGAGTCTACCCAAACCCATGTCCATCGAGTCAGTGATGCCATCCAACCATCTCATCCTCTGTTGTCCCCTTCTCCTCCCGCCCCCAATCTTACCCAGCATTAGGGTCTTTTCCAATGAGTCAACCCTTCACATGAGGTGGCCAAAGTATTGGAGTTTCAGCTTCAACATCAGACCTTCCAATGAACACCCAGGATTGATCTCTTTTAGGATGGATTGATTGGATCTCCTTGCAGTCCAAGGGACTCTCACGAGTCTTCTCCAACACCACAGTTCAAAAGAATCAATTCTTCGGCGCTCAGCTTTCTTCACCGTCCAACTCTCACATCCATACATGACCACTGGAAAAACCATGGCCTTGACTAGACGGACTTTTGTTGGCAAAGTAATGTCTCTGCTTTTAAATATGCTATTCAGGTTGGCCATAACCTTCCTTCCAAGGAGTAAGCGTCTTTTAATTTTTAGGAAAATGTAATTGTGTGTAGCTTCTATCATGAGTGGTATGAGAATCTTGAAAAGGTTTGATAAAAGACTCTGATTTCACATCTCAGATTTCTTTGTAGAGTCGATGATGCTCTGTCATTAGGTCCTGCAGTGCTGGACCATTGTCTCACCCCGTTGTCTCCCTCTCTGTGTCTCTCTGTCTGTCTCTCTCATTCTTTCTGTCTCTCTCTCTGTCCCTCTGTCTTTCTGGTCACTGGAACAACCTAGCAGGGCTGATCTGGTCTTCTTGATGGGATGACACTTTCCTCCATGTCACGTTTTCAGGAATACTCAGTCTAAAGAGCACATGGGATCTCTTCTGTTAACACGAGAGTCTGGAGTGGCATTTTAGGAAGACACATTTGCTCAGTAAGGGGGCAGCAGTGGGAAAATGGGGGGTTCCCTGGTGGTTCAGACAGTAAAAGGAATCCGCCTGTAATGAAGGAGACCCAGGTTGGATCCCTGGGTTGGGAAGATCCCCTGGAGAAGGGAATGGCTATCTATTCCAGTATGCTTGCTGGGGAGATCCCATGGACAGAGGAGCCTGGCAGGCTGACAGTCCAGGGAACTCAAAGAGCTGGACACGACTGAACGACTAACACCTGCCCCCCCCAACACACACACACGGAATGGGGAAATGGGCCAATCACTCCAGGAAGGAACAAGCAAAACCAGCTGTAGAGGTGGCAGCCTGGAGGTGGGCGTCCTGTCTCATCTCGGCAGGGGACCCAGAGGCGTTGCCCCAGTTCTCTTGAACTCCGGGCCTTGGTTGGAGGGGTGGGCTGATGGCTGGCAGAGCTTCAGGCGTGGCCGAGCCCGGAGAGCATGGCCCGCTCCCCGGCGGCCCCGTTGCTTCCAGGAGCAGACGCCGCCCTACACAGCTGGTCTCTTCTTTCTTGGGCAGTTCTGCCCTGCGTGACTGACGTGTCTTCAACTGCCTCAGGTGCCTTCTGTGGACCTTCATGTTTTTAGAAAGGTGTGAGCATTTCCCCACATCTTGTTTCCTGAAAACCACAGCGGCTCAGAAAGAAGTCTTGTCTTTTCTCCTCATGGACACTTGGTGCGGCCTCTGCAGCTCAGCCTTTGCCCAGTCAGTCGTGAGGAAGCTGGGTCCATAGGATGAATTTGAAGGGAGGAGGTGACCCTGGGCCTGGGGTGCAAGTCAGGAGCCCTGAGTCCCCAGGAAGGGACTCCTGTGTCACCCAGCCCAGGCTTTCAAGGAGGTGACTCGGAGACCAGGGCCCTCCCTGGTGGTCCCAGAGGGGAGCTTTGACTGCATTTTCTGTGTGCAGAAGCATGAGACCCCCAACTCTCCCAGCAGCTCCTTCCACTGAAAGGGGGGGTCCATCCCTAGTCACGGGCGTGATCTCTGACAGACAGATGTGTTCCCTGACGTTTCCTCGGCAGGAAAGGGTGGGTGGAGAGGGGCCGGGGTCCTCCCAGAGCGTCTCAGGCTCTTACAGCAAAGTGAGCGTGCTCTCTGGGGAGCGGATCCTTGTATTTGGTTCTTAAGTGGAGGGCCCATGACTATTTTAAGACAGTTGCGGGAGGCTCTTGAAATTGAGTCCCATTTCAAAGATTCAGTGATCCCAAGTCACTTATTGCAGAGGAGGGGACTCTGCCCTGCATGTTGGGAGCACAGGTGGCCTGTCTTCCAGCCTCTGCAGGCTCTGTTGACCTTCTCTAGGCTTAATGGAACTCCTCTGGGTGGCTGACCTTGATCCTTATGTCCAGCTTGGGCTTTTGTCCTTGTCTCAGACCTGTGACTGGACCCCCTCTCCAGTGGCCGCCGGCCGAGGGAGGGCGTTGGAAAGGAGACGCTGGCTGGTGGTGGGGAGCTGTGCGCAGCCCTGGGGAGGCCAGTGGGCTAGGCGCTTGCACTGCCGCAGCCCGCTTTCTCTGATGCAGAGAGTTGCTCTTAACTTGACTGTCGTTACTTTGGTCTTTGGCTGTTTGCACTTCCTGTAGAGAATCTGGGGAGAGTCGTCTCTGTGAGTTTTTCTCTCATTAAACCTTTCTATGTGTCTTCACTGCATATCCACACCTGTGATATGTGGCTATTCTACTAGCATTGCCTTAGCTGTTTTGTTTTAAAACTGACTTGATCCAGAGTACTTTCTTCCTACATGGCTTCTTCCTCCCTACATGACCCCTTCCTCCATGTAGACAAAGGATGCGAAATCACGGAAAAATCACTCTGGGGTCGAGGACCTGCCCAGTTCTCCACCTCTTGTCTCACGTGTCTGACCCTGTCTGCCTGCAGAGGAAGGGTGGCCCATGTGTAGGAAGGTGGTGTCCTGTAAGCTCGTTTGGCACAGGGATTGAAAGGACTGATTTGTTTGACCCTGTTCTCCAAGGATTCAGGTCCAGACCTGTTTGTCAGGAAGGTTGTGTGGTTCCAAATGGACACCTGGAAGAAATGTGGACACAGGTGCCCGCCAAACAAGACATCTAGGGCACGTGCTAGGCTGGATGAACATCAGCCATGGAGCTGTGGGGTCTGGAGTCTCTAAGGCCCCGCTTTTTATAAGAGAAGGAAACTACTATTTATCTGTTAGTCCCTGTTCTAGGCACTTGGCTCGCTGCTTCCACCTCTTTTTTTAATTAACATATAGTAAAATTCAGTTTGGGCCAACTCTGGGAGAGAGTGGAAGATAGGGAAGCCTGGCGTGCTGCAGTCCATGGGGCCACAAAGAGTTGGACATGACTGACCGACTAAACAACAAGTAGTAAAATTGACTTTTTTGGAGTACAGTTCTGTGTATTTAAAAATATGTGCAGATTCGTGTAAACACGAATTCAGTTAAGAGGCAAAACATTTTCTCCATCACCCCCACATTTCCTTTTGTTGTTTGTTGCACCCCATCCCTAACTCCTGGCAACCCCTGACCCCCATCTGTTGGAGCAAGTCTTATAAATGGAGTCAGGGTGTAGGTGAAATTCCAAGGACAGTGTTTTTCACTCAGCATCATGCGTTTGAGGTTCACCAAGGTGTTACGTGTGGTGGGATTTTATTGCTGAGAGTTTGACTGTAGTATGGGTACACCACAGTTTGTTTAGTCATTCACCGGAGAAGGACATTTGGGGTATTTTCAGTTTGGGACAGTTATGAATAGAGTTGCTAGAAACATTTGTGTACAGATTTTTGTGTGACCCTGAGTTTTCATTTCTCTTAAATACATATCTAGGAGTGGGTGTGTGTGATAAGTATATGTTTATAAGAAACTTCCCAAATCTCCCATCCAGAAGAATTCCAAATGATGTCTGTATATCCTCCACCCTGAAGGGCTTGGAGTATAACTCCCCGTTCCTTAAAGGAGGCCTGCCCACAACGACAGCCTTCCAAAGAGCACAGTTTGGAAAGGGAGATAAACAAAAGAGCACTCTCAGTGGAGAAGCCTGGTAAGTATGACCTCAGCCTGATCATCAAGGTCACCTGGGAGGAGTTGTGTTGATAGTATGTGCCTTTGTAATGATAGGATAGAAATGGTACCTTCTGTCTGCGGTCTTCCTCCCCAACACCCATAACCCTAGTCTAACCATGAGAAAAATCTCAGACAGATCTCCACTAAGGCGCATTCTACAAAATATACACAAATACAGCTCAGAATTGTTGTGGTTTTCAAAAACAAGGGGAATCTGAGAAACTCCTGTAGCCTTGAGGAGACAGGATGACAGTGTCATGTGGGATCCTGGAACAGAAAAAGGGCATTAGGAAGAGATTGAGGAGATGTGAATAAAGTACATATTTCAGTTAATGAGACTGGATTAATACTGATTCATGAATAATAACAAACACACGTAACTAATACAAGATGCTAACAATAGGGAAAGCGATATGGGGTATACGGTAGGTCTACAGTAAAGTGAAAAAAGTGAAAGTGTTAGTTGCTCAGTCATGTCTGTCTCTGTGCGACCACATGGACTGTAGCCCACCAGGCTCCTCTGTCCGTGAAATTCTCCTGGCAAGGAGTGAGTTGACATTCCCTTCTCCAGGGGATCTTCCTGACACAGGGGTCGAATCCACATCTCCTGCACTGCAGGCCAATTCTTTACCATCTGAGCCACCAAGGAAGCTTTTTTGTAAATCTAAAACTACCCTAAAATTTCAAAGTTTACTTAAAAAGCAAAACCAAAACAGCTGGCAAACCTTTTTGCATTCCTGCCAACAATGTATATTAGAGTTCCAGTTGCTCAGCATTCTTGTTAACACTTGATATGACTAGTATTTTTTATTTTAGCCATTTTAGCAGGTATGTAATTGGTGGCTCTGTGCTAAGTTGCTTCAGTCGTGTCTGACTCTTTGCGACCCCATGGACTGTAGCCCTCTAGGCTCCTCTATCCATGGGATTCTTCAGGCAAGAATACTGGAGTGGGTAGCCTATCCCTTTTCCAGGGGATCTTCCCGACCCAGGGATTGAACTGGGGTTTCCTGCATTGCAGGTAGATTCTTTACCAGCTGAGCTACCAGGGAAACTCCAGTTGGTGGCTCACGATGGTTTTAATCTGCCTTTCCCTCATGACTAATGATGTCAAATACCTTTTCATGTACTTACTTACCATCTGTATCACCTCTGGCGAAATGTCTGTTCTTTTGCCCCTTGTTAGGTTGGCTTGTTTTCTTACTGTTAGGTTTTGAGAGTGCTTTCTATTTTCTGTATACAAGTCCCTCATTGGATATGTGATTTGCAAATATTTTCTCCTAGTCTCTAGCTTGTCTTTTTTTTTAACAGTATTTTTAACAGAGAAACATTTTTAATTTTTATGGAGTGTAGTATATCAACTTTTCCTTTTGTGAACTGTGCTTTCAAATGTCATATCTTAGAACTCTTCACATTGTTTTAGTTGAAAAGTTTTTATAATTTTGTTTTACATTTGCTCTGTGATCCATTTGAGATAATTTTTATAAGGTGTGAAGGTTTCAGGTGAAGGTTTATCTATTTACTTATTTCTTTGCTCATGGATGTCCAGTTGTCTCAACACCATTTGTTGTTGAAATGGCTGTCCTTGTGCCATTGAATGGCTTTTGGATCTTTGTCAAAACTCAGTTGGATCTACTTGTATGGGGCTGTTTCTGGACTCTTTCCTGATTCACTGATCTGTGTGAATTATCACCCAGCAATGTCACACTGTGGAGGGCATGGCCAACAGGTATATTTTTTGCACCATCTTCTTTCTTCTCTTCTTCTAGGACTCTAATGACACAGATGTTAGACCCTTCAGTTTTGCTCCACAAGTCCCCAAGGCTCTACTCGCTTTTTAAAAAACCTGTGTGTTTTTTTTTTCATCTCTGTTGTTCAGATTAGATCATTTTTATTGATCTGTCTTCTTGTTCACTGTCTCTTTCCTTTATCGTGTTCATCCTGCTATTGCACCTTTCTAGTGGTTTTAAATTTTTCAGTTACAGTATTTTGTACTTCTAAAATTTTCATTTGATTCTTCTTCACTTCTTGTTTCTTTGCTGAGACTTTTTGTCTTTACCTTTATTTCAAGAATGTCCCCCCTTACTCCTTTGAGTATTCTTTATAATAATGACTTTGAAGTCTTAATTAATTCCAATACTTTGTCATCTTGGTACTGGCATCAACTGATTATCCTTTCCCATCTGAGTTGAGGATTCTCCTGGTTCTTTGTATATTGAGCAATTCTGGGTTGATCTTGAATATATGAATATTACATTATGAGACTCTGGGTCTTGTTTGAATCCTGTGGAGAATGTTACCATCTTTGTTGTAGCAGGCACTTGACCCGTTTGAGTTCAGATTCTAGATCCCTGCCAGCCCTCTGTGGGTTTCCACGTCAGTTGTGTTTTCCAAGCCTTCATGATGCTCTTCAGATTGCTGTGTGTGTCACCAGTGTGGTCCCGCGTTTTCTCCTGAGGCTCGGTGCTCCGAGTCCCCAGTATGCCGCTCAGGCTTGTATCTGCACATGCTGAGCTCAGGGCTGATCCCAGGAGCACTCGTAGACCGCTTTATGGGGTTGTTCTCCTGAGCATCTCCCATTCCACTGTCTCCCCGGCCCTTTCCAGTTCCAGAGGCCTCTTTCTTTGGCTTTTCAGCCTGGAAGGAGGTGCCTTATTTCTCCTCTCTGCTACGCTCTTCCTGGGACTTAGCTCACATCCGTGACTAAGCAAGAGGACGACCAAGAGAGAAAAGTCCAGTGGGGTTTTCACCTCCTTTGGCTCCTCCAGTTGAAAAGGAAGCTTCCCTGCCTCAAAGCTTTAGGCACCTGTGGACCCCTCTGCTGTTGGGGGGTTGCTGGGGACTGGGACATGAGAACACCAAGAAGACAGAAGCATAGGAGAGGAAAAGCCCTGGGTTTGGGCCCACTGTCTCTGAGAATTAGGCCACCCCTTCCCTGCTCCCCACGCCAGCGCTCGGCTTCTGGAGCCTCTTTCTGAGTACTGGGTTGTATGCAGTCCAGGCTGGGGTCTTGGAGTCGGGAGGAGGCAGAATCACCCCCACTTTGGCGGGGCTTCAAATTCTGGTCATCTTCCCTCCTCGGCCTGCTACTGTTTGCTTTTCAGAGCCCTCAAACAGCTGCCCTGTCCATCCTGTCCAGGTTTTATAGCCACACTCAGTAGGTGAGATGGGATGGAGTGTGTGCTTAATTACTCTGCTCACTCAGAACCATAAGGAAGCCGGAAGACGGCTGTTTTGAGAGACATTCGATGAAGAAATCTGGGTTAAACAGAGACATGAGGAAGTCAGGATGAAGCTGGTGCAGGAGAACTGTGGTTCGTGTGGGGAAAGAGGAAAATAAAAGGATAAAGATTGAAGGATTTGGAAAATAGTAACAGAAATACTTGATGTGCAGCATCACATAGAGGACTGATGGAAGGAACCCTTGAGCTCCGCTCATTCCATCATTACATATCTGGCCTTGCACAATGAGGAGGGAATTCCTCCTCACTCATCAGTCTGCCGGGTTGAAGGGAATGGTTTGACTATAGGCACCTGAGCTGTATTCCTCTCCGTTTGGGGTATTAGGAAAGGTGTACATGGAGAAGCTGGGAAAGATCTCTCTGAGAGTTGAGAATCTTCAGTGTATTTAAGTATTTGTATCCAGGTGGTCATCAATGTATAGCCTCGTGCTACAGAATCTGACCTGGGCTTGATAAAGAATTAATCTCTTAAAGTAGATTCTTCTCTCTCTCCCCATCCCCTGTCTCCCTCTCTCCCTTCCTCTCTGTCTCACTCAAGTAAAGCAAAGCCTTTATTGCAAGAATAACTCTTGCTTTTTTAAAAGATTTTCTGAATGAGAGGACCATTAATACCAATGGCTGTCACTGAATTTCTGTCTACACTTGTTGACGCAAACAAAAGCAAAGAGCATTTGAAAATCATAAGGCAGAACTTTGGAAGTAGCAGTTTTCTCCAGGGTCTCTGATACTGATGAGATCTTAAAAGTTCCCATTGCCCTGTCAGTTCATGTACTGAACACTCTTCACATGCCTAATATAAATACCATTCAGAATTCATACGGTACTTTAGCCATTTTACTTTTTTTTTTTTCTGGTTTGCTTTATTAGTTCATTTGATCCTTATAAGAACAGTGTAAGGCAGACAGGATAGCTGTGGCATTGTCCTGTATTATTTCTACATAGTTGTAATTACAGGGAGAATATAATATTACATCTTTGTTTTTCATTTTCTGCTTCATTTTCATTTAACATAAGCATTTTCACAGTGCCATGTTGTCATTATTTTCTCTGTCATATTTCAGTGAAGTGCCAGAATTAACAGCAAAATTGACACGTTTCTTGTTGAACGTTTAGTTTATTTTCACTTTCCTTTTGTTGTTGTAAAGCTTGCTGCATAGAGGTTTTGGGGGCTATTTTCTTAGGGTAAGTTAGATAGGCTTTAAAAATATTGTTAAATGTATTTCAACACCAGGGAGGATTTCAAAAGACCACAGATGACCTAGAGAGAACACGAGTGTGACAACCACCATTTTCAGATTTCTCCATGTTGCAGAGCAGGGGTTGGATGTGCCAAGAGATTTAGCCAGAGGAAAGTGGTTGGTGTGTATAAGGAAATGAAGAAAGTGTTAGCAAAGGCCCAGTGTGTGTCAGAGAGAGAGGGAGACAAGGAGGGACGGGGAGGGAGGGAGAGAGAGAGGGAAGTAGCCTGATTATGGGAAAGTTCTGTCTTGAAGAAACCAACAACCTCATGCTTATGTGGGGTTGCTTTTGAATGAGAGCAGCATCCCCTCTGCATGTGGCCACTGTAGAACTGCATGAGCAGCCTTGACCAGCTCCAGACAGCAGAGCACCTTGACCACCAGCCAGAGATGACGATGTCACGGCCAACCAGTGACGGTCACTTGTGATGTCAAGCCAAGGGCTCCCCGAGGCCTCCAGGTGATCCCGCATCCAGGAGGACTTGCCAAGAACTGACCCTCCTGAGGAGGCACAGGTGGCCAGTGTGCACGGCTCTTTGTCCTGGCCCTGCGTTGGGCTGCCGGAGCAAAGCACCGAGTTCAAAGAGGATGGGTGTTTGTTGAGTTCCATCCCTCGCCCCCCTTGGGCTCTAGGAGAAGGACCAAGGATCAGATCTTTTTAGGGAGCCTATTTAAGTTCAGTTAAGTGCGGCTGTCTCTGTGCCAGGGGCTCGGGTAGGAGGCAGTTATTTTGCCAAATTACCCAGAAGGATGGAAGGCCAAGTCCGTCTGTATCCAGATGGAACCCAGCTGTCACTGAATTTTCATCTGTGTCCTTTTACTAAAGAAGTGCAGCTGGGACGTCCCTGGTGGTCCAGTGGTTAGGACTCCACTGTAGGGGTATGGGTTCGATCCCTGGTTGGGGATCCCAACTGCCTCGAGGTGCAGCCAAAAAAAAAAAAAAAAAGGAGTGCAGCTGCTCATGGAGGGACGGGGTGTGCCCAGTAAGTTCTAACGTTTGGTTGTAGTGCAGTCAATTCGGTAAGTTAGTGGTGAGAATTGATGGAAAACACCCATCACCAAACTCCTCCTTTGTTGCCTTAAACTCAAGGCTTGCCAATTCATTGAGGAATTACCTGGGATGAATTAGGCATCAGTAAAGTGCAAAAGGTATTTCCAAGCACTGATGAGAGATAACTTTTGAGTTGAGACTTAGAGCAACTTTGGAAAAACTAAGAAATTTCAAAGACTTAGACTGGGGAGGAGCCATTGGTTTGTAATCATAGTATACCTTTTTCTTCCTCCCTGATCCACTTAGGGCTGGTTGAATTCCTGGAGCCTTCTGCAGCGTTGCTGAACCAAGGGAGGCACCCTGCACCAGACTATAGGAAACTTGTCTCCTCTACGACCCTATTCCCCACCTTAGCACAGTGCCCAGCCCGTCCTGGTAGTTTTAATATTGACCCACCAAGGTCAGGTGTGAGGGAGCCAGCAGATGGCCCCTTATCTTTTTTTCCTGTGAACTGTGAATATTTGAGACCTTTGCTTCTTCCTGGAGGTCATAAAATAGGAACTGTTTTCAGATATAACATTACAACAGCTGCAATGGAGAAAAACCTGCATTCAGTGTCATAAAGTGTTATCTCGGGTTGGAAATGGCACAAAACCCTAGCGGTCCCGTGGCCTCTCCCACTAACACCTTCTGCTTCCGACTTCCTTTTCAAGAAAGAGACTCTGGAGGGTCCATTCTGGGGGTGGAGACAGTTACCTTGCTGGGACTCTGCTCTTCCTACTGGAACCACAGAGGACAATCTGATCGCTTGGTCACATGGCCACTCCTCCCATATTTGAATCCTCTGTCTCTTCTCCCAAGTTACTCACCCCCTCAGTAAATCCCCCTTGAGTTTCTCACCATTGCTTACGTGACATGGTTATCAGGTGGGATTTTGTTTTTATTTTCATTTTTTGGGTTGCCCTCCAGATTCTTGGGCTTCCCTAGTGGCTCAGATGGTAAAGAATCCACCTGCAATGCGGGTAGACCCGGGTTTGATCCCTGGGTTGGGAAGATTCCCTGGAGGAGAGCATGGCAACCCACTCCAGTATTCTTGCCTGCAGAATCCCATGGACAGAGCAACCTGGTGGGCTACAGAGTCGGACACGACTGAGCAACTAAGCACACTCCAGATTCTCAGTAGCTTTCTCCTTTTCCACAAGTCTTACAAGCATTTATCACATTAAAATACTTTTCCAAACTGGTGTATCCTGCTGGGCTGCTCTTGGCCCTACGCCTGGGGAGCACAAGGCCTGGGTCTCCGGACATGTTTACTCCGATTTGCCTCCCTAAGAGGAGCTGCTGGCTCCTTCTAGGGTGTGGGGTTGGACAGAATGTTCCAGGAACTACCTGACCAGCAGAGGCAGAGTTGAGTGAAACCATCTTTCAGGTTTTGGATCAGGTGTTCCTGACAGTGCAGCCGAAGGTCAGTTTTGAGTTTGTCGTTTTGACTCGTGGCATGCGTACCGTGGACTTGTGAAACTTTGGGTTGGACTGTCAGGTTCCCTCACTAATAATTTATGAGTTATTCAAAGATAGAGGCTGGGGTTTCCCTGGCAGTCCAGTGGTTAAGTCTCTGAGCTGCCAATGCAAGGGGTACAGGTTCAATTCCTGGTCGGGGAACTAAGATCCTACATGCTGCATGGTGCGGGGCCAAAAAAATAAATAATAAAATTTTTTTTTAAAATAAAAGAGGTACCAATTTTATCTCTGAGCAGAGACATATGTATCTTGATGGGCCTGGCTGGAAGCAGTGCTAAGACACCTCTGATCTCAGAGATCTTAAAATGCAAAAAACTGTGTATGCATCTAATTACACAGTGTTCGGGCCACATTTTTCTGTTTTGTCCTCAAAGCTGTAATGCATTTGTCTAGTCCTTGCTAAAGCCCACGTGCTATTCCCACAGCATTGCCCTGGTGTATGAATCTGCAAGAAATGCACACACAGCGCACACACACACACACACACACACACAGCACACACACACACGCACACACAGCACACACACATGCACACACATGCACACAGCACACACAGCACACACACGCACACACAGCACACACACATGCACACACAGCACACACACACACGCACACACGGCGTGAGCTCAGTTTGGCATCAGGCTCTGACCTCGTCCTCGCTGCTTCACGGTCCTGTGCTCACAGACCCACCCTGCTTAGACCTCCGGATGTTCCCTGACACGGCTCTCACTCTGCCCCAGTGTCCACCGCCTTCCCTTTTGAAACCAGTTACGTTTGTCCCCCTCCCCACCCATCTTCTCCGCTTCCTCAGCAGTGAGAGATGTGATTCGGAGACTCCCGCTGTGGGTTGTGATTCATCACCAGGTGCTCAGCTCCCATCTCCATAACCAGCGTGGGCTCCCATCCTGATAGGAGGCCCTGAGCTGGTGCTTTGAGCAGGGCCTTGAGGGTGGCCCTGCCCTGCCCCCCTCCAGCTCTCATGGCCCTGTTTTGATCACCAAGTCAGAATGTTGGCGCAAGTGCTCTTCAGAGAGTTCAGCCGTGAATGGTTGGTGACTGGGGCTGGCCAGAAGCCCTGCGGTGACATTGGACTTGAGGGAGAGGGACCCTCGGGGGCATATTAACTGTGACGTCTCCAGGTTCGTGATGCTGCATCCCGACATCACCAACGAGAGCTCACCTTCACCCCATAGCATGCTCCAGCCAGACAGATACCTGCTCCCAATGGATGTAACATACACCTTTCGGTTTTTGGAGAGTCATTTCATTTCACTGTATTTATTTTTGGCCATGCGTGCGGCATGCAGGATCTTACTTTTCTGACCAGGGGTCGAACCTGCACCATCCCCTACATTGGAAGCACAGAGTTCTAACCACTGGACTACCAGGGGAGTCCTGGAGAGTCATTTTAAAAACATGTGTTTCAGCATCTCTGTATCTTTTGCAGAAACTTGTTAGAGACTTTCACTGTAATAATCAATGCTCTTCATATGAGGATTTTCTTGTCAAATTGATTTTTAAATTCGGTGTCTAGATAAGGTTCATCTACAAATAAATTTGTCAGAATGGAAAGAATCTTATGACTGAGCATAATTCCCCTCTTTTGCTTTGGCTGCCAGGAAGCTCCACTACATTAATTGCCCAACTGCAGTAATGGTTTCCTTTGATCCCACTGGCCTGACATTGTCCTTGATCCACATCGACTGGGCATAAATCTGAACAGCTGACATCTAAAAGGACAGCCCTGACACTTCTTATTTGACATGTATTCATTCATTGGAACGACTGTTGCCTCAAAGCCCCAAATGGCCCCACATTTCTTCCTGATTCCAGGACAATGTCAGTTAACACCCAGCCCGAAATCGCTGAGTGGATTTCTCTGTCAGGAGCTGGGGACTGAGCCAGTCAGCCCCTGCAGAGGTGGATGGAGGTCCCTGCTGTTGTCTTGCTGTAGGAGAGGTTCTGAGCAACAGGGAGCAGGTTTCCGCAAGCCTCAGTAGTGGCTGAGGTCTGGCTGGGGCTTGCGGGGCCAGCCTCTGCAGCCAGGCTGAGGCTCCTCCTCACCGCTGCCGCCCTGGGCCAGCCCAGGAGGTCTGTCTGTGACCTGGGCCTATAGAGGGGGAGGGGCACTCGGGGAACAGATGCTGATGCAGCCGCAGGAAGACCCTCTGTGCTGTGAGGCTGACTGTCTGTGGCAGGTTGGGCAGGTGTGGAAGTGGTTCCTGTGCCGCATGCTGCTGGGACCCTGCCAGCACAGACGAGTACCTGGGGAGGGGAGCGGGGCTCTGTGGAACCATCCATCCTGGCCGCAGCAGCCTCTCTACTGGGCAATGCATGCAGCAGCCTCTCTACTGGGCGATGCATGCAGCAGCATGTGGGAAAGGTGTCCCCTATTTCTTCTCCCTCTCCTCTCCTCCAGCTATTCCAGTGAGGTGCAGTTTTCCTGGAAACTGTTCATTATTGAGTCTCTTGATGGCTGAACCAAAAGAGATAACAGTAGTCTAATCACAGATCAAGCTCACTTGTCTCAAGATAGCCCCAGAGACCAGAAACCTCAGGCAGAGGCCTGTCTCCCCTCATCCCTACAGCCAAACCCAGACTGTCAGTTGACCTTCCGTGCGGTCTGTTTGAAATAAAACACTCCTCAGGGGACTGGATAAGACCCTCTTCACTGGGGTCACCTACAGGTTTGCAACTGTCACAGGAGGGATTGCCCCTAGCTAGGTGCAGGACGCACATCCGGATTTCTCTTGGCATGGCAGTGGTAGGAAAGGAGATTTCCTGTTGACCAAGACCAGAAGGGGAGCCATGCAAATGGAGATGGGGTTTTGTTGGCATGGTGGGGTCAGCTTTTTCTTCCCCCTCTTCTGTCTCCAGATCTTTCTCTAATGATATGTTTATGATAAAGGGGAAACAATGAAATAATCTCCACAGGCTTGACTGACTGCAGGGGAGAAACCATCTAGCAAGTGGACGTGAAGACCTACATGAGGTTCTCTGCTCCAGGGGCAGGGAGGGCATTTGCCAAGCGTGACCCCGGGCCTACATACTAGGCCATGGTGCAGATTCGGGAGGGTGACTGACCCACAGGAGAGCATCAGAGAGGCCCCTGTAGGGACCATGTGGTGATCGACATCCTGGGCTTGACACTGATCTGAGCTTGGACTCTGTGCCTGGTCACTTCCTAACCATGTGCAGGGGGCCCCTGCTTCCGCATGCCCCAGCCTCGATTCCCTGATGCTGTGAGAGGAGGGGCAGGCAGGATGGAGGGAGCGTGAGCCAGCGTGTCCTTTATGCCGGTCCAGTGAGGCTTGCCGCTTCTTCTGGTGGGAGATGCAGCACCTCTGGTGGCTCAGGGGCACTGGAAGAGAGGGAGCTGCCTGAGGCAGATAGCAGGGGAGAGCTTCAGAAGGTTCTGGAGTCTCCCCTGGCCCCGAGAGCCTGTGTGCTTGCCCAGGGTCAGCCTGCTGGAGAAGTGGTCACTCCAGATGTTCTGGGTGCTGGGGAAATCAGGGTTTGAGCAAAGCCCCAGGAGATGTGGTCCGCAGCCACAGGAGGCAATCTCCTTCCGAGTTCCTGCCACACTGAGGCGCGGGGGTTGGGGGGCGCACGAGGTCAGGAAAGCTCCTGGAAGAACGCGCCCATGGCACCCACCTCCCCTGGCTCTCTTGCTCTTGTTCCAAACTGCTGCCATGGCTACCTGCCTGTCACCCTGAGAACCCAACCCAGGGTCCTGGTATCTGCACCACCACCCCCACCCTGCCAACCTCTTCCCTCCCTAGCCTTCCCTTGTCTGGAACTTTCCAAAGTCATGGCTGCCTAGGCCCCCTGTGTGAGCTCTTCCTTCCCCTAAGACACTGTCTTCCTCTCAGAAGACCCTAGAGTCTTATAGGGTCTTCTGATGAGTCTTCCATCTCGGCTCAGTTATCCACTTCTCTGACCCCAAGTCTGAAGAAGGCTCCTCTCAGAGCCATAGGCTGACTTAGGAATTTAATCTGGGTTGGTTGGTAGAGGCTTCTGCCATAGGGCCTAGAAGGTGAATTGTGAGGATGCAGTTGCAGGAAGGTCCATTTGGCTGCAAGTCTGTAGAAGGGATTTTTAATATCAATGCTATTTGCAGAGATTCCACTCTGATTTAAAACCCAGGGCTGTGGCCCGGCAGTGGGTCTGGGGACCTTCTTGTAGGCAGGACAAAGCAGAGGGATTGAATACAGCCTGCAGACGTGTCTTCTTTAGCCCAGAGGTATTTTGAAATAAAGTAGAAGATTGCACGAAGCGGATGTCAGCACTTCGAGAAAGAAAGTTCTTCAGATCTGATCCCACTGGGCCCACAATCCTTAGCAGCCTGGGGACGGTGCGGTCAGTCCCCCTGGGCCCACTTCCTCTGTGTTCTCTAGCTGGAGATCACAGGAGTCGAGTGAGGTGTGTGATCCTGGTGTGTTGAGAGTGACCGTCACTTTGTCGTGGATGGAGGCCCATAATTCTGTTTCCTTCTTCAAGGAAGGGGATGGGGTACTTCCGATGCCCTTGGCATAAATGGCCACTTCACCTGCCTCTCAGCCCTGGGAGCATGTTTGGCTGAGAGAAGAGACCCCCAGGCAGAGGGGCCTGCAAACTGCAGCCCGTGGTGCCCGCATGGCACCCAGGACTGGGCCTCCTGCACCTCTGCTTCCTCTCCTGCAGGGCCAGGCCCCTCACCCTGTCCCCTCCTTCCTGAGCCCACCAAGGAGGCTTCTGGGAAAGAAACTCATGCACACCCTGAATTTCCAAGCTAGAAAGGCACTGGGAGAGCTCCTCGCCAGCCTCTGAGAGCGCCTCAGGCCTGACCAGAAATAGCTGTGACAGTACAGTCTGATCTTGCCCTTCTGTTCTGTTGGGTTCTGCACTGGTAAATAGATGCAGCCTTCAGACCAAATCCTGAAATGTTTCAAGATACGTGTTTCCTTTTCCTCTGAATTTTTATTCATTGTAAACTACATGGTTAATGATAGTAAAATAAAAAGGGGAGATCTCAGTGCCAGCACTGTAATATTACACATTTCTGTCTACTTTTTCAGTCCTTTTTCATACATACTCATGATTGTAATTATAGTACAATTAAAACTCATTCACTTCAGTATTTCTAGCACCCAGAACAGAGGTTGGCATGCAATAGGATTTAGTAAATGTTTGTTGATTGTAGAATATTTGTTTATGTAAGTATAAAGTGAATTCTTCTAATTGCATCATACACTGATTACCATTGCATCAAGTTGTTAGATTTTATTTGCTACTTTACTGTATTTAGATTTTCCCCCTAGTTTATGAGGATTATAAATACTGTTACAGACCACATAACTGTTTTCGACTGTTTGGAATTACTTTCCTAGAATAAATTTCAAGTATTTGAATTCTTGGATCATAGAAAAGAAAATTAAGAATTATGGAAATTGCTTTCTAAAGTCATATTAATATTTATCCCTGTTGCTGGAATTGTTTGAAAATATTAGTTTTATCATAATCTCATCTGCTTTGCGGTTATAGTTTTCAAATTTTTGCTTATGTTGTAGTGTAAGCTGATACCTAATTGTTTTGATTTGCCTGTCTATATGTGTGGTTATTAGTATGGGTTGAACAATTGTCTAAGAATTTAATAACTTCCTTTGGTATGCCTTGCCTAATTTAAGTAGTGTTACAGATTTTTTTAAAATTGGATTTGGGTGAATTTCTCACATAAGTATAATTAACTCAATTTTTCCTGTCATAGTAGCTGCACACATTTTTCCTAGTGTGTGATTTTCCATTTTTAGTATCTGGTGAGTCGTTATATGTGTGATTTCCTGTTCTTTGGAGAGCTGAGAGCATGTTGCCAGAAGGACCTTAGAGCCCTCACCTGCCCTTGATGGCTCTGACGGGGATCCTGGCCCAGAGAGCAGAGGCCACAGCCCACCTGCCCTGCTGGTACGAAGGGGCCAGGGCCGCCCCAACCCTGGCCCACTGCTCCTTAGTCTCGGGCTCTCTGCGCACTTTGTGTTGCTCTCCTGGCCCAGAAAGTTCTTTTAAGCTGGGATTCATGCTGGATCTCTGGTTTGGACCAAGACAGTCTTTGTAGGATTCTCCTGAAGGAGGCTGTTGCCTCTGCAGTGACAGGGAGGCAGCCATCCCATCCTCTGTCTCAGGACATCTAAAAATATCCCAGGCTGGGAAATTTGGAGGAGCCCATAATCAATCCGTGGACATTAAGCTCTTAAGAGGCAGTAAATGCAGTTTTGATACTGAATTGCCTCTCAAGATGCATTAGTTGTACAGTATGGGAAGCCACCTGTCTGCCAGGTGTTGTTTTAGATATTTGGGATCTGTTGAGGCAGAGGACAGGGACAGGGGCCCAGGATCAAGGTGGACTCATATCAGGAGGTCTCCTTCCTTGTCACTGGGGAGATGCCTCAGAACTGGCAGGTGACCCCTGAACTGACTGGTGGAGACCTGGTTTAGAAGCAAAGATCCGCATCCCAGTTCTGCCTACATCATCAGCTTCCCAACTCCCAGCGCATGTTCATGGTCAGGTCTGGTCATCCATCCAGCAAACATACAGTGGACACTTAGTTAGGACTCTGTGCTGGGCGCTCGCATATTGCAACAAAGGTGGCTGAGGCATGGTCTGCCCCTCGGGATTATACTTCAGCAGGGTAAGCAGGAATACTAATATCTATCTGTCAAACAAGCAGACTTATTAAATGAGTGTCAGTAAAGTTCCAGTGTGGCCACACAAGAATCAGTAAATAGATTGCACAGGGTTTGAGCAAAGTGTCTGTGAAGAGGTGGTACTCAGCCAAGTCTAGAGGGATGAATAGAATTCCGGGTGGGGTTGAAGGAGGAAGATGGAGGAGAAGGGAGAGGACTGCCCATCCTAAGGGTCAGAAGGACCGGCACCAGGAGATGGACGCCGTTGACCAGGGTGGCCCAGGTGCAGGGAGCCGGCAGGGAGGAGGAGGTGGGTCTGGTTCGCAAATGCCGCTTAGAAACCATGAAAGCCAATAGAAACCCTTCAGGCTAGAAGGGAATGGCAGGACATACTTAAAGTAATGAAAGAGAATAATCTACAACCCAGATTACTGTACCCAGCAAGGATCTCATTCAGATATGAAGGAGAATTCAAAAGCTTTACAGACAAGCAAGAGCTGAGGGAATACAGCACCACCAAACCAGTTCTCCAACAAATGCTAAAGGATCTTCTCTAAACAAGAAACACAGAAAGGATGTTTCAACATGAACTCAAAACAACAAAGTAAATGGCAATGGGATCATACTTATCAATAATTACCTTAAATGTAAATGGGTTGAATGCCCCAACCAAAAGACAAAGGCTTGCTGAATGGATACAAAAACAAGACCCCTATATATGCTGTCTACAAGAGACCCACCTCAAAACTAGGGACACACACAGGCTGAAAGTGAAGGGATGGAAAAACATATTTCATGCAAACGGAGACCAAAAGAAAGCAGGAGTCGCAATACTCATTTCAGATAAAATAGACTTTAAAATAAAGGATGTGAAAAGGGACAAAGAAGGACACTACATAAAGATCAAAGGATCAATCCAAGAAGAAGTCGTAACAATCATAAATATATATGCACCCAACATAGGAGCACCACAATATATAAGGCAAATACTAACAAGTATGAAAGGGGAAATTAACAATAACACAATAATAGTGGGAGACTTTAATACTCCACTCACGCATATGGATAGATCAACTAAACAGAAAATTAACAAGGAAACACAAACTTTAAATGATACAATAGACAAATTAGATTTAATTGATATTTACAGGACTTTCCACCCCAAAACAATCAATTTTACCTTTTTCTCAAGTACACATGGAACTTTCTCCAGGATAGATCACATCCTGGGCCATAAATCTAGCCTTGGTAAATTCAAAAAAATTGAAATCATCCCAGCCATCTTCTCTGACCACAATGCAGTAAGATTAGACCTCAATTACAGGAAAAAAAACTATTAAAAATTCCAACATATGGAGGCTAAACAACACGCTTCTGAATAACCAACAAATCACAGAAGAAATCAAAAAAGAAATCAAATTATGCATAGAAACGAATGAAAATGAAAACACAACAACCCAAAACCTATGGGACACTGTAAAAGCAATACTAAGGGGAAGGTTCATAGCAATACAGGCGTACCTCAAGAAACAAGAAAAAAATCAAATAAATCAACTAACTCTACACCTAAAGCAACTAGAGAAGGAAGAAATGAAAAACCCCAGGGTCAGTAGAAGGAAAGAAATCTTAAAAATTAGGGCAGAAATAAATGCAAAAGAAACAAAAGAGACCATAGCAAAAATCAACAAAACTAAAAGCTGGTTTTTCGAGAAGATAAACAAAATTGACAAGCCATTAGCCAGACTCATCAAGGAACAAAGGGAGAAGAATCAGATCAACAAAATTAGAAATGAAAATGGAGAGATCACAACAGACTCCACAGAAATACAAAGGATCATAAGAGACTACTACCAACAGCTATATGCCAATAAAATGGACAACTTGGAAGAAATGGACAAATTCTTAGAAAAGTATAACTTTCCAAAACTGAACCAGGAAGAAATAGAAGATCTTAACAGACCCATCACAAGCACGGAAATCGAAACTGTAATCAGAAATCTTCCAGCAAACAAAAGCCCAGGACCAGACGGCTTCACAGTGGAATTCTACCAAAAATTTAGAGAAGAGCTAACACCTATCCTACTCAAACTCTTCCAGAAAATTGCAGAAGATGGTAAACTTCCAAACGCATTCTATGAGGCCACCATCACCCTAATTCCAAAACCAGACAAAGATGTCACAAAAAAGGAAAACTACAGGCCAATATCACTGATGAACATAGATGCAAAAATCCTTAATAAAATTCTAGCAAACAGAATCCAACATCATATTAAAAAGATCATACATCATGACCAAGTGGGCTTTATCCCAGGAATGCAAGGTTTTTTTAACATCCGCAAATCAATCAATGTAATACACCACATTAACAAATTGAAAGAAAAAAACCATACGGTTATCTCAATAGATGCAGAAAAAGCCTTTGACAAAATTCAGCATCCATTTATGATAAAAACCCTCCAGAAAGCAGGAATAGAAGGAACATATCTCAACATAATAAAAGCTATATATGACAAACCCACAGAAAACATTATCCTCAATGGTGAAAAATTGAAAGCATTTCCCCTAAAGTCAGGAACAAGGCAAGGATGCCCACTTTCACCACTACTATTCAACATAGTTTTGGAAGTTTTGGCCACAGCAATCAGAGCTGAAAAAGAAATAAAAGGAATCCAGATAGGAAAAGAAGAAGTAAAACTCTCACTGTTTGCAGATGACATGATCCTCTACATAGAAAACCCTAAAGACTCTACTAGAAAATTACTAGAGTTGATCAATGAATATAGTAAAGTTGCAGGATATAAAATTAACACACAGAAATCCCTTGCATTCCTATACTCCAATAATGAGAAAACAGAAAGAGAAATTAAGGAAACAATACCATTCACCATTGCAACAAAAAGAATAAAATACTTAGGAATATATCTACCTAAAGAAACAAAAGACTTATATATAGAAAACTATAAAACACTGATGAAAGAAATCAAAGAGGACACAAACAGATGGAGAAATATACCGTGTTCATGGATTGGAAGAATTAATATAGTGAAAATGAGTATACTACCCAAAGCAATCTATAGATTCAATGCAATCTCTATCAAGCTACCAATGGTATTTTTCACAGAACTAGAACAAATCATCTCACAATTTGTATGGAAATATAAGAAACCTCGAATAGCCAAAGCAATCTTGAGGAAGAAGAATGGAACTGGAGGAATCAACCTGCCTGACTTCAGGCTCTACTACAAAGCCACAGTCATCAAGACAGTATGGTACTGGCACAAAGATAGAAATATAGATCAATGGAACAAAATAGAAAGCCCAGAGATAAACCCACGCACATATGGACACCTTATCTTCGACAAAGGAGGCAAGAATATACAATGGAGAAAAGACAATCTCTTTAACAAGTGGTGCTGGGAAAACTGGTCAACCACTTGTAAAAGATTGAAACTAGAACACTTCCTAACACCGTACACAAAAATAAACTCAAAATGGATTAAAGATCTAAACGTAAGACCAGAAACTATAAAACTCCTAGAGGAAAACATAGGCAAAACACTCTCCGACATAAATCACAGCAGGATCCTCCATGACCCACCTCCCAGAATATTGGAAATAAAAGCAAAAATAAACAAATGGGACCTAATTAAAATTAAAAGCTTTTGCACAACAAAGGAAACTATAAGCAAGGTGAAAAGACAGCCTTCAGAATGGGAGAAAATAATAGCAAATGAAGCAACAGACAAACAATTAATCTCAAAAATATACAAGCAACTTCTGCAGCTGAATTCCAGAAAAATAAACGACCCAATCAAAAAATGGGCCAAAGAACTAAACAGACATTTCTCCAAAGAAGACATACAGATGGCTAACAAACACATGAAAAGATGCTCAACATCACTCATTATTAGAGAAATGCAAATCAAAACCACAATGAGGTATCATTTCACACCAGTCAGAATGGCTGCTATCCAAAAGTCTACAAGCAATAAATGCTGGAGAGGGTGTGGAGAAAAGGGAACCGTCTTACATTGTTGGTGGGAATGCAAACTAGTACGGCCACTATGGAGAACAGTGTGGAGATTCCTTAAAAAACTGGGAATAGAACTGCCATATGACCCAGCAATCCCACTGCTGGGCATATACACCGAGGAAACCAGAATTGAAAGAGACGCGTGTACCCCAATGTTCATCGCAGCACTGTTTACAATAGCCAGGACATGGAAGCAACCTAGATGTCCATCAGCAGACGAATGGATAAGGAAGCTGTGGTACATATACACAATGGAATATTACTCAGCCATTAAAAAAATACATTTGAATCGGTTCTACTGAGATGGATGAAACTGGAGCCCATTATACAGAGTGAAGTAAGCCAGAAAGAAAAACAACAATACAGTATACTAATGCATATATATTGAATTTGAAAGATGGTAACGATAACCCTATATGCGAGACAGAATAAGAGACACAGATGCATAGAACAATTTTATGGACTCTGAGGGAGAAGGTGAGGGTGGGACGTTCTGGGAGAATAGCATTGAAACATGTATATTATCATATGTGAAACAGAACACCATTCCATGTTCGATGCATGAGACAAGGGCTCAGGGCCGGGGCAATGGGATGACCCAGAGGGATGGGATGGGGAGGGAGGTGGGTGGGGGGTCCAGGAAGGGGAACACATGTAAACCCATGGCTGATTCATGTCAATGTATGGCAAAAACTATTACAATATTGTAAAGTAATTAGCCCCCAACTAAAATAAATAAATTTATAAAAAAAAAAAAAAGAAACCATGAAAGCATTTGAGGGGTCATGATGACCCCACGTGTGACAGCCGGGGCGGCTCTGGGTCTTAAGTCGGCAAAATCTGAGAAGGGGACCCGGGAAGGGAAAGCCTCGGGCCTTGGAGGTGAGGAGCCTGTGTGCATAGTGTGCGCCTGACGACACCGTCTTCCATAGCTGCCGATCCAGCGACAACGGGTGGCGGTGATTTCTGGTTTTATTGGCCTTGGCGTGGTCAGCTGAAGTGGGGAGAGGGCCAGTGGTTGCAGCCCCCCTTGAGGTCTGTTTGCTTACTCAGGAGAAAGCCTGATTGGTGTATGTGTTCGCTGTTTGCCCATCCAATGGCGGGAGCAGCAGAGGACATCAGCAGAGAGCTGGCCCAAATTCTGGAAGTTGGGAGCCTCTTCTGACGTGGCAGGAGTGCCCTAATTCCTTCACCTAAGTCGGGGAGCTCTTGTGGTGAGAACGATGATGTGTCTCTGCTTCTATTCCAGATGCCTTAGGGCCCCATCGGCCATCCCGAGGACTCAGTCCCAGCAGCCAGAAGCTCTCAAGCAGCGCACATGTGCTCAGCGGGCTCCCGCTCAGCCTTGGGCTCCTGCTGACGCACCTCAGAACCCCATCCCCCAGCCCCGCCACCCGATATCCTGGTCCACAGCCCCCTGCCTGAGCCATGGAGGCCCCCGAGGTCCCCGTGGGCTCGCTGATTGACTTTGGGGCCGAGCCATCTGCCTCCTCGCCGCTGGAGGCGCCGCCCCCGAAGCTGCAGGATGGGGACAGCTCCCTGGGAGAGGGCACCTCCGAGAGCGAGACCACGGAGTCAGCGGACAGCGAGAACGACATGGGCGAGTCGCCCTCTCACCCCTCCTGGGGCCAGTACCGCCGCTCCTCCTCCAACGAGTCCTTCTCCTCCAACCAGAGCGCCGACTTGGCCAAGGATGAGGAGCTGCTGGAGCTCCGCGAGTTCATGCGTGGCTACGTGGAGAAGATCTTCTCTGGAGGGTAAGCTCCAGCTCTCACCGGTCGCTGGCATCTCATGGGCTCAGCCCTACCCACTGCTTGCAGACCCCCTTGGGGAGATCCTCCCAGTCAGGGCCGGGCTTTGCTTCCTCCACATCTGAGGTGAGCCCCCATGGGCATGCCTTCCGAGGTGTTATAGCTGACAGCGAATTAGGGGTGCTGCAAGGCCAGGGGGTTTCAGGTACCCATGCCTCTTGGTACCGTGACACAGCTGCTAGGATGGGGACTTGCCCCCGCACCTGTGTCTGGCCTCGCTTTGGTGGCTTCTGACGGTTTGAACAAGGAGCATTGACAGCTGCGGCTGAAGTAGAGGCTGGACCTGGGAATGTTTCACAGCTGTTCCCAGCTCAGCAGAGGAAAGGGAAATCCGTTTCAGTTCAGGCCTCTGGTCTCGATGCTGGTCTTGCATCTTTCACAGCAGCACATGAAATGCCGAAGGTCCCTCCTCGGGACCCGCGGCATCAGTGCCATGGGTGGGGGAGGGGATTGTTAGAAACACAGAATCCTGGGCCCCAGCTAACCCACCGAGTCAGAATCTGCATTTTAACAAGGCCTCTGAGATGGGCACATGTTGTGGCCTGAGGAGCTCTGGACAAAAGGATCCTTTTCCAGCTCTGTTAAAGCGTAAGAAGGATTTCTGCCTGTTGACCACACACAGCGAGGATGTTGTTTCCTGTTGTGCTTTGGCCCTTCAGTGGTTAACTGGCTGGGTGATTTCCACCTTTTGCAGATGTGGCTCAGTTTTCTCTGCGGTTGGAGAGGGGAAGAGTCTATTAGCATCCTAATAATTGTCCATCCCCCAAATGCTTTTATGCGTGATTTTGAGTGCATTCTGGGAGAGCAGTAAATGTGGCTTCCTACTTATTTTGTTTGACTCACACTGGAATTAGTCAGCTTTCTCCGAGCACACCCAGTTAATGAAAAGGGAAGAAAGCCCAGAAGCTCACTGACTTGCCTGGAAGGCCGGTCGAGATTTGTGGCAGCCTGTCTGTCGGCAGTATGGAACCTGGACAACCGAGTCAGATGCCTTGTCGAGAGCATTCATTCCAAAGCTCCATGCACATGCCTGGCAAATTCTTACATTTCATCTGGTGTTGGTATTTGGGGATAAATGAGGCCAAGATGTTTTCTATGAAACCTTAAATAAAGGAAATTGCAGAAGCCAATTAATCTTCAGCCTTCTGCTACCCCATTTTAGTTATTAATTTGGGGGTAGAGAACTGGCCCACCCCACAAAGGTGACTGGAAATGGTTTATATCAGGTGAGCATGTCGTCCACCCTGGCGGTGGTGACTCCCGGGCCTGGGGCCCCCTCCCCGATCTTCACCCCTCACACACAGAGCTGGGGAGCATCAGAGAGCAGACCGGCCCTTCAGCAGTGAGTGGAATAAGCAACCAGGCCCTCTGATGGCTGGAGGGGCATCAGACTGTGGGCTCCATATGTCCTGCTGAGACTGAGCAAGTTAGGAATTCTTAACTCCAGTGGGTGGCTCCATACCTCATCAGCTCTAAAGATGAGGGGAGGTCGGGTGAGTTGGAGAACCCAGCTGTCAGAGGCTTGTGGACCTTGTGAGTGCCCAGACCTCACTGAGACAGGAGGTCAGGGGGAGGCTCATGGGCTTTGGAGCCAGGAAGTCTAGATGGGGCTCCTGCTCGCTGCTCTACAGCTGTGTCTGATCCTTGACACAGGCTCCTCGTCTTGGAAACAGCAGTAATACCATTTCCTCTCGGGGTTGCCCAGAGGCTGAGATGTGCATCTGAACTTGGCGGAGTGCAGTACCTTTGGGATCCGAGGCAAGGATGGGGGTCCAGGGTCGCCTGCACTAAGGGATTCCTGTCCTTCCTCTTCCATGACTGTAGTCCTTTTAGTTCCAGAGGATTGAAGCTTTCCTGTCTACCCCCTCTGCCCTCTTCTCCAGGGAGGACTTGGACCAGGAGGAGAAAGCCAAGTTTGGCGAGTACTGCAGTAGTGAGAATGGGAAAGGCCGGGAATGGTTTGCCCGGTATGTGAGTGCCCAGGTAAGGGGGTGACAGAGCTGTGGGTGGGGCAGCCCATCTGCTCTGGAGAAACGACCCCACAGGAAAAACATGTGAAGCTCATCTAGAGTTGTTTCAAAAAGGCCTTGTTAGAATAGTGGAAGATGCAACCTGGCCTCTCAGCCACATGAAATTCCAGATATGTTCGTCTTTTTAAAGACAAGCATGTGGGCTGTGTCCCTGCATGTTTTTATTAAAGAATCCACAACATTCAGTTTTCATAAAGATAAAATATTCAAGACAACGACAGCCGTGTAAGCTCAGATGAGAAGTTTTGTAAATAGCCAATAGGTTCTTTTTTTGTTTTTTCTATAAAATGGATGAAGTTCTTAGTTTTTAAAGTACTTTTTACTAACACAACTTCGCAAAGCAATTATGCTCTGATAATAAAATTTTTTAAAAAGTATTTTTTTATCACAAATAATTTATTCTTCCATGAAAAATTAGAAAATGCTGGTAAGCAAAAGTAGAGAAAATGCTGGTAAGCAAAATAGAGAAACTGCCCATAAATCCCTCATCCAAAAAATAGCTGGCCTTGTCACCCTGGGGTCGCATCCTTCCATGTTTCCCCATGTGTGGATGAGTGGGTGGAGTTCCTAGCTTTCAAAATCTCACAGGGAGACACAGGGAATGATGTGGGGCGGTCTGGGGGCAGGGCAGCCCTCTGCTGAGTCCTGGTTTCTGTGGAGCAGGGCTCGTACTGGGCTTGCGCGGGGCTGCGTTTAGAGATGCTCGGCACTTAGAGACGCTGTGGTGAGGCTGCAGCCCCTCTGAGCCGAGTACAGCTCTGCCAGCGGCTGCCTGACCGCCTGCCCTCTTCCTGGGCAGCGCTGCAACTCCAAGTGCGTCTCGGAGCCCACCTTCTACCGCCTGGTGCAGTCCTTCGCGGTGGTCCTGTTCGAGTAAGTGATGCTGCGGCTCAGAGCCTCTGTCCCAACTGCTCATCTTTCCTCCCTCCCCACCCGAGGGACCCCAGTCGTGAGTACCAGCCCCACACATGCATCATCAGCTCAATTGCTCCGACGCCCCCCCGGCATCTGCTGGGAGTCCTGACCAGCATCTCACGGGACAGTGCACGGTCCCCAACCGGCAGGAGAGAGGAGAGGGCCACAGCTGGGCGTGAGTCAGTCCCCCACTGCCTGTCTGGAGATAGGCTGTGATTCCACAGCCTGCCCTGCCCTCCTCCAGCCCAGATCAGGGTTCTCTGGACTTCCTCTAGTGACGAGCTCCACACACACTCTCACCGCCCACTAATGAGATGGCTGGATGATGTCACCTGCCTGGAGTCCTAGTGAGGCGCTACTGGGGCCTTTTGTCTCAGAGGGCGTCCTGGACCATGTGGGCTGGGGAGGAAGCTCCCCCACCAACTTGTGGCCGTGGAGGCTGGTGGATGACTCGTGGGGCTCCTGCTCCTGAGACGTGGGGCTCCAGGACTCCTGACCGGCTTCATACGCCCTGACTTGCTTCAGAGCTGGACATGCCCTCCACAGTGTGAAACAGAGGAGCCATGTCTGGCTGGGGGAAACTAAGCAGTGACTTTAATCATGAGGCGGGTGCATGGGAAACTGGGAGCAGAGGGAAGCCCTGACTCTGATCTGACGGTCATTTAAGCCCACTTGCCCCCATCAACTCAGGGTGGCCTTGGAGCAGGTCCTGGTCTGCGGCTTAGGCTGTGGCCACTTTCCCATGTCTCCTCACCTTCTGTTCCCCGTGAACGCGGGGCATGGACTAGAGGAAAATTGCCAAAAGAGAGGAGCCCGTTTTTCCTACACTTGCTCAGAATGTGCCAAGTTCTGGGTGTTCTCAGGAGGAATCCAGGTCTGGGAGCTGGCCTGGGTGGAGAGGCATTATGGAGTGAGCCCAGGGCCCACACTCTCTGGGAGTGTGTCGGGAGCTGCACAGGGCAGCCCCAGGAGGTCGAGGGTCAGCACACTCTCCCGCCCTGAGGACACTTTGACCTCCAGACATCTGCATCTATAGGAACTTTCATGAACCCATACTTTTTATAGATGGTGTCACATGTGGTATGCCCCATATGGTAACATGCTTATCTAATTCTCCATTTTTCTTTCAATTATTCCTTAAATAAGAACACTGGGTGGTTGGGGGAGTTAAATTTCAAACATAGACTCCTTCCATGGCTTTGTTTGTGAGCATATATATTTTTATATGGTTGCAAAAAAAATTTATAGAAATGTAGCTTTTTATATTTATTTGATTATTTTTATGTTAAATGATAAAGTGGCCCTCATCCCACTGTTTAGATAATGTCTGTTGATTTTCTTTTTTGAAGTAATACTTATCCAAAGTGAAAAACTAAACAGGGAAGAAAGTGCATGAGGGAACAGAACGGAAAGACACAGAAGCCTAAGAGGAAAAGGATAGGTTCTCTCACTTCTGGTCCATCTCCAGTGATAACCCCACTCTTAATAACACACACACCAGCAAGGACATACTTCTTCTAAAAAGGCAGTCCCATACGTTTGCATTCAGTGGTGCATCTGTCATGGCTGTGAGGTGTTCTAATATATGAATGCATGACTATACCATGAGTTACTCAGGACCTGCCCTGTTAATGGGCTTTAGCTGATTCCTCCTTTTCTTCTCTAATTCATGGTACTGCAGTGGACATCATTATAGCTTTGCAACTACAGATTCCCAGTGGCAGGCAGGTCTTCTTTTTGAAGTTTTTTCCCCTTTTTCTGTTTGCTAAGTTGAATGGATCCATGTGTATCTCATATTCTCAATATAGTAAGTACAGTCCTTTACATCTGTAGGACATCTTCTAGCCTAGCGCAGGTTCTGGTATGTAATCAATTACTTTGATTTTCAGCAAGTGGTGTAGGTAGGTAGGTATTCATATTCCCAGTCATTCTCAAAGTGCTATCTCTGGGCCAGGAGCCTCAGAACGTCAGCTTCCCAAGGCAGTTTGTTAGAAATGCATGAGACTCCGGGTTGGAGCCAGCAATCCACATCATAATACGCCCTCCAGGTGACCCTGGTGCTGCCCCCGTCTGCGTATCACCCACGCCCCTGCTCCTTCCCAAGAAGTAGGGCCAGACGCAGGTTTAGGCCTGAGATCTGAGGCTTGACCTCCAGTTCCGGGGCTGCCCCTTGGGGCGGGGTGGAGCTTCCTGGGCCCTGGCTGTCCCACCTTGACAGTGAAAGAGGCCAGGTAGATGGATGGCAAGGGCCTTCCCTCCCGGAATCAGACCTTCTCCCAGGCCGTGTCCCTGGGCCCGGGGAGCTCTTTCTGTGGCTTCTCCTCCAGAGCATCAGGTGGGTGAGGTACCAGTTAGATGTGTCTGTGAGTATGCTGGTCCTCTCAGGAACGTGCAGAGGGAATCGGGTGTGGGGACCAGTCAGGCAGTCACTGCTCTTCCCGTTTCAGGTGTCATCAGATGGACGACTTTGGGCCCGCCAAGAACCTCATGACCATGTGCTTCACCTACTACCACATCGGTGAGGCCCTGGCGCGGCCCACGGGGAGGGCAGACCGTCACCTTCCAACATCCATTAAGTGGAGGTTTCTTTTTAACTTTCTGGCTGCACTGCGTAGCATGTGGGATCTTACTTCCCTGACCAGGGATTGAACCCGCAGCCCCTGCGGTGGAAACACAGAACCTTTATCACTGGAACTCCAGGGAAGTCCCCAAGTGGGGATTTCTTAAGGCAAAGCTGCGGGGCATCCAGAAAACAAAGGGAGCTGGTGTTAGGGTGGGGACCAGGAAGAGGGAGGCTCCTGGAACCGGAGGAGAAGGGTCCACAGCATGGGTCAGAAGGCTGAGGGTCTGGCTGTGAAGAAACGAGAAAGTAGACACACGGGGTAGGATGTTCCAGGGTGGATGCCGGGATGGCTGGCATGAGGATGTGCAGGTCTCACGTTCTGGGTGAACGTGAACGCAGCGTCAGCTGTGGACAGGGGTGAAGAGCCCCGGGGCTGTGGGCTGGAGCTGCCTCTGAGCAGAGGGCAGGTTGACTTGTGCTGGCTTGTGGCCTTGGGGCCTCCCATGCATCGCAGCTGGAGGGCTCCCCTGTTAAGCTCCTTGAGCTGCAGCCACAGACTCTTGTTCAGGCCTCCTCAAGGAGAGGGCTTCTGGGGACCCGCCCAGACTGGAGCTGGTCAGGGCTGCATTGGCACCGTGGGTTCACTCTAGCATCCCCTTCCTCTGCGTCTCGACTCTGTCCTCCCCTCTCTAGCTGTGGACAGCCCACCCTCTCCCCACCCCTCTGCGCTGCTGTAGCTACTGGCCTGACTCCTTAGCTTGAGGCCCTTTGACCTGAGAGAGCCACCTGGGCCTGTGGGGCTGCCTGGACCTTGGTCGGTGCACAGCCTTGGGAAGGGACAGCCCTCCTTTCTCCTGGCTGCCCACCCCCACCATCTCCATGTCCAACATGCTCCTCTTTCAGGCCCAGCCCAGGTGCCACTCAGCACTCTGTGTGCTCCCCTCTGCCTATGCCTGCTGCTCACCCGCCTTCTGGACTTAGTGCTTCCCGGGGGCTGGATCCCTGCCTGTTTCCTCTTCAGCCCCTGCTGGCACCTGGCTGGCCTGTACACAGCAGGTGCTTAGGGACTGCCCGAGAGAGCAGGGGCCCAGGCCCTGTGTCTTCTCGAGGGCATCCCTGAGCCCCTTGCTTCCCATCAGCATGTCCAGCGATGGCGGAGGAGGCGACCCCGGCCTCCGTGGTTCCAGTCAGTTCTCATCCCCGCTCTCCCACCTCCAGGTAGACCACACCTGCTTCCCGCAGAGTCCAAGGAGAAGCCGACTGGGAGCATCGACTCCTACCTGAAGTCAGCCAACAGCTGGTTGGCAGAAAAGAAGGACATTGCCGAGCGGCTGCTGAAGAACACATCAGCCAAGACGGAGAACGTCAAGGGCTTCTTTGGGCTGGAGACCAAGCCCAAGGGGCCCCCAGCCAGGAGGAGCGAGTGAGTGTGCCCCGTGTTTGCCCCTCCCTGACCATGGGTGTGACCAGGAGGCTGCTCCCTGGCCTGGTGACCAAAGCATCTCAGCCCTCTTGACTGTTGTTGGGACCTGAGAGCCACTCTGGGAAGCGCGGCTGCTTCCCCGCCCTCCAGAGTTTTCCACATTTCAGTTCTGAAAGACTGGCGATTGGTTAACGTAGCATTGATTTCAGGCACATGCTTTCAGAAAACCACCTAAATGTACACATGGGTTATGAGACATTATCCTGTTTAAGCAATGTTGAAGGGTTCTTTGGGAAGCTGGGTGGGGGAGTTGTTTTGTCACTTCTGTGGTTTCTCTCCCCAAGGGAGGAAGAGGGGAAACCTCAGGAGAAGCCGCGGAAGACGGGTGAGTGCTTCCCTGGGCCCCAGGGCTGTGGGCGCCTGGCTGGCACCACTGCAGCCCCTTGGGGGCTTAGCTCAGCCCACAGCGAACCAGCACCCCCTGGGCAGGTCCCCAAACAGCTGGGGCTCCAGCTCCCCGTAGCAGGAAACTGTCGTGCATGATTCCCCAGTTGCTCTCTGCTCCAGCCTGTAATCTCTTACTGAATTTCCATGGAAAAACCACTTCTCTGGGGACTAACTCCTCATCCCAGGGATGTCAAGGAACGTTTCCCGGGGTAGGGGAGCTGTTCCTGGGACCCTCCCTGGACTGAGTCCTCAGGGCCGGGCCTGAGCATGTCGTTACTGATGTGGGCCTCGGATCAGGTGCCCTGGAATTTCCACTGCGTGTCTGTGTAACTCTGGGGTGACATGGGGCCTGCCAGGAGCGCTGCTGGGGAGGTTTGCCCTGCTCAAGTCTCCTTCCCCGTCCCACAGTGACTGTGTGCAGCCCGGAGGAGGAGAGGAAAGGAGAGAAGATCTACCTGTACACACACCTGAAGCAGCAGCCCATCTGGTAGGACCACCCTCCACCTGGGGGGCAGCAGCTGCCAGCACTGTGTCCCCTTCAGAAATGACAATAGCAAGTGTTGGCAGGGATGCGGGGAAATTACAACCTCATACACTGGTGTGGAGAAGGAAATGGCAACCCACTCCAGTATTACTGCCTGGAGAATCCCATGGACAGATGAGCCTGGCAGGCTAACAGTCCATGGAGTCGCAAAGAGTCAGACACGACTTAGTGACTAACAACAACAGCAACACTGCTGGTGGGACTGTCTGATGCAGCAGCCACTGTGGAAGACGACCTGGCAGTTCCTCAGAGGTTAAACAGAGTTTTACCCCATGACCCAGCAGTTCTACTCCCGGGTAGATGTGCAAAAGAATTGAAAACAGGTACTGAGGCAAAAATTTGTGCACATACATTCATGACAGCGCTGTTCAGAAGAGCCCAGAGGTGGGAACAACCTGATGTCCGTCCATGCAGATGCACAAAGTATGGGGTGTTACTCAGCCATGTAAAGGAATGGGGCACCCACACCCGCCACAGCGTGGGTGGACCTGGAAAACATTCTGCCAAATGACCAAAGCCAGACCCAAAGGACCACGCAGTGTATTTTAAAGTGTCCAGGAAGCAAAGCCCTGGAGACAGAGCGGATTGGTGGTTGCCAGGATCTGGGGGAAGCGGGGAATGAGATGATGAAAATGTCCCAGAAACAGATAGTGGTAATAGTTGCACAGTTGCACAAGTCCATGAATATACCAGAACCCAACCCACTGAGTTGTAGATTTTAAAAGCATGGGTTTTCTGGTATGTGAATTGTGTCCTAGTCCAGCTGTTTTACATATATAAATACCGTACACACGCGAAGGCCATAGAGTGGGAGCCCCGTGGTCAGGGGATGGCCCACCCTCGGCTGTGAGCATACCCTCGTCCCTCCAAAGCCTCTCCATCCGCGTGTTTTATTTTATTTACTCACAAGTCGGCAGCAGATTCATACCTGGAACCCAAAGGGTGTCAGACGCTCCCCTCCCGTGAGGATCACAGTCTAGGGGCACGAGAGCTTGGCATAACAAGACAGGGCGTGGGAGATGTGTGGCTGGCCAGAGCTGGGCTGCAGCTGTCCGGAAGCCTGTGGCCTCGGCCTGCAGGGCTAGGCTCCGGTGGCAGCAGAGAGGAGGAGCCCACCAGCCCAGGGCCCACGTCCATGATTTAACTCGGGCCCCTTTGAGCTCAGCTGGGCTACTGTCTTACCTTCTGCTTCAGGGCTCAGCACATTTTTCTGTAGAGGGCTGGGTGATAAATATTTCAGGCTTTATGGGCAAGCACTCCACTCTGCCTCTCTAGTGCAAAAGCTGCCGTGAACAGGATATAAGTGGGTGAGCGTGGCTGTGAGCCCTTAAAACTTGATTTACACAAAGACAAAGGGGCCTGGGTTTGGCCCATGTGCCATAGGTTTGCTGACTCTGATCTTTGGGAAGAATGGTTCTGTCTTGTGTGTCCCTATAAATGTGTGTGCTCTTGGCACATGGCCTGTCCCTGCCAGGTTCCCATTTCTGTTAATAGATGCTGCTCTAGAAAAGCAGGTCTACTTGAGACCTCTGCTTCCTGTTGGGCACCTCAGTGGGAGACAGAGAAGGGAAAGTGGCTTCATCCATGTCCTGCAGGTGGTGGTCCCACCTATGACCTGATGAGTCCAGGTTATAGGTCCTGGGAGACAAACAGATGACCCCAGGACACACTGCTGAGGCCAGGGAACCAGCTCCATTGAGGATAAAGGCACATAGGCCTTTATGGCCCATGTGGAACTAAAGAGGAAACTAAAGAGCCTCTTGATGAGGGTGAAAGGAGAGTGAAAAAGCTAATTTAAAACTCAACGTTAAAAAAACCTAAGAACATGGCATCTAGTCCCATCACTTCATGGCTAACAGAAGGGGAAAAAGTGGAAACAGTGACAGATTTTATTTTCTTGGGCTCCAAAATCACAGCGGATGGTAACTGCAGCCATGAAAGTAAAAATCACTTGTTCCTTGGAAGGAAAGCTATGACAAACCTAGACAGCATGTTAAAAAGCAGAGACATCGATTTTCTGACAAAGCTTCATATAGTCAGAGCTATGGTTTTTCCAGTAGTCATGTATGGATATGAGAGTTGGACCGTAAAGAAGGCTGAGAACTGAAGAATTGATGCTTTTGAACTGTGGTGTTGGAGAAAACTCTTGAGAGTCCCTCAGACTGCAGGGAGATCCAACCAGTCCATCCTAAAGAAAATCAGTCCTGAATATTCATTGGAAGGACTGATGCTGAAGTTGAATCTCCAATACTTTGGCCACCTGATACGAAGAGCCAACTCACTAGAAAAGACCCTAATGCTGGGAAAGACTGAAGGCAGAAGGAAAAGGGGCGACAGAGGATGAGATGGTTAGAAAGCATCAGTGACTCAGTGGACATGAATGTGAGCAAATTCCAGGGCATAACAGAGGACAGAGGAGCCTGGTGTGTGCATTCCATGGTCGCAAAGAATGACTTAGCGACTGAACAACAACATGAGCCTGAGACCCACTGTGTTCCCATCTTGTCTGTCTTGCAGGCACACGCTGAGGTTCTGGAATGCAGCTTTTTTCGATGCTGTCCACTGTGAGAGGAGAAAGCGGTCTCCCACGACCAGGTAGGAGCCAAGTCCAGGCCTGCTTTGCCTCGGGGAAGAGGACCAGGGAGAGGCTTTTTTGTCCCGTTTCTGAAGAGGAGAGCAGGACGGAACGGCTGAGTCCTCGCGTCTTGTGTTTCTTCCTTGAACCCTTCTGGCTCCGGTGCCCTGCAAGCTGCCTGAAGGGTCCTGGGCGCACAGCTTCCGGGTGGGGGCCCCATCTTGCATGAGCGCTTCTCCCCCCCTGGGGCTCTGGCATGACTTGGCCTGACCCTCCTCAGAAATGCGAACTCCCACTGAACGAAGCCCCCGGGGCCCCCTCGGACCCACTCTGACTGTCTCTGTAAGAGGCCAGTCTCCTGAGCTGGGACCCTGGGTGCAGGATTCATGTCTGGGGAAGACAGTCGCTACTTTCAGCTGCCCCCTCTGGGCTGCAGCTTCCCCAGGGCCCCTTTGGAGACCCCCTTGGTAAACCATCAGCAGCGAGGAGTGTGCACTGGGGCTCAGCGAGCCAAGGTTGGTGCCTGCTGTATGCAGCAGTGGGGCAGGGGGTGGGCAGCAGCCTCCCAGGCCTGGGTCACTTTATCGGCCCCTCCAGTCACGGGACTTTGAAGTCTTTGCATCTCTTCTCGTTAATGAGATGAACCCCCTTCTTCTCTAACACTGGGGAGACCTCAGAGCCTTTCTCCTGGCAGGAGAGAGGGCAGAGCCTGCTGGTTAAGACTTCAGTCCACTGGCACTTGGAGGATCTTAAGTGAAATCTTTCTTTTGGGGGGAGAATCAGTAAACCCCCATGGGAGCGGGATGTCCTGCTGCGGCTGTGTGTCCTGGGAGGTAGGGGAGCACGTAGGGGGAGACGTCCTGGACCGTACCTTAGGATTCTAGGCAGAATTCTCTGCTCTGCTGGGAGACACAGACGCAGGAAACGCCTGTAGGCGAGGGGGATCTCGTGTTGCTTTGCTCTCCGACTCCTCGGCCAGCACTCCCCACCTACCCGGAACCCTGTCTCCATCTCCGTCTCTGCTGTGATAACCCTCCTTCCGCGCTTGCTCTCTTTTTCCATCCACATATCTTGCATGAGTTTGACATGTTCCTCTGTTTACCTGTTTCTGCTGCCGCTCCAGAGGGGATGCTGGAGAGGAGGAGAAGAAGAGGTGTGTGTCCACGTGAATGTCCCTGGACAGTGTGGGGGCCCTTCCAAGGCCACTGGGGGAGGGCATCCAGGTGCAGGTGGGACTCGCAGCTGGCGGGCCCAGCGTTGGGACAGGCTGGTGATGGTGGGGAGCTCAACCACGATAGAGACCTCGAAATAGCCAGGAGGCAGACACAGCCCCTAAGAACCCTGCAAGGCCTGGTGTGTGTCCCGAGAGGAGGAGACAGTGAGGTCTAGAAGGTCAGCTCTGACCGTCAGTGAGCCAGCCTCCATGGGCCACTCTGGCCCTCCAAGCAGACCCTGAAACCACACCCTCGGGGTCACTTGTTGCCCACTTGGTCATTGATCCTGGCTGGAGCCACCAGTACAGCCAGAGGACCTGTCTCTATAGTCATGTCTAGAGGCGTGCGGGCTCTGGCAGACCCTCGCCCACTAGGAAGAGTCTGAGGGTCCCAGAGAAAGGACAGCTGCTCCGTGCCCCCAGCCGCTGAGTGATGTGGGGCCTGTGCATGTCAAGGGTCCCCTGAAGGCAGATGTCAGGACCGGCTGTTTCCTACGAGCCCACGATGGGCTCTGACTTTGTTTGAACTTGATATGTGTTAGATTTCTTCCTAAGATATTTTTAGAGTTAAAGGCCTGCCTATTCAAAATATAATTTCTGATACAGTGCTTTTTTTAAATTTGGTGGAAATTTCCCAAAGCATGTTTCCTTTAATCAGTGATGTATTTTTAGTGCTTATTGTTCTATGTGAAATCTTGTTGTTGTTTTTTTTTAATGCAGCCTTATTATGGCTTTAAAAGGAGAACTTAAGCACAGCAGCTAGCTCTGTTCATAAAAAGCCCCCGAGTTCCCACCGTCTCTCTAGGGGATAGGGTGATTAACCAGCCTTCCCAGAGCAAGGCTTCTGGCCTTGCACTGTGGCTGAGGCCTGAGAGGGTCAGAGAATCATAGCCTCTGAGCCTTGTGAGGGCAAGTGAGTCTCTGGGCCTCACAGGCCTCCTCACCCAGGGCAGGTGTGGTCTGCCCATGCATCTCCCAGACCTGCCCCCCGGGACACTCTGAGATGGGGGGATCAGAGTTTGGCTCTGGGTCCTCGGGCAACCTTGTGTCTCCAGCGTGATTTCTCTCTGGCAAAGTTGGCTGACAACACCATCAGCATCCTCTCTGTTCTCAGGAGGCTTCCTGTTCTGTAACCTGCTTGTCACATCCAGATTCTCACTGTGGCATTTTAGACACACGACCTGCCCTCTTGTGGTATTAGACTTCCACCAGTATTGGACGTTGGGCTCAGTTTTAAAGCATTGATTTGATTGTAGGCATCCCCTGATTGACCTTCTGCCTGTTTTGTCAGAGATCAGATTAAATGTCCCAACTCTAGTCCTCACCACAGCAAAAAAAGTCACCTCTGCATCTACTCTCAGGACTACTGTGCTGCATAACTGCAAGGGAGCCACTTCCACATAGGATGGGGTTGTGGAGTACACAGCCTGTGCAACTATACCCAGCGAGCCTGGTGGTGGTTTGGGGATTTAATGCCTGGACAGTCCTAAGGGTGTCCACCAGGGGGAAGGGGATGGGAAGGAACGTGGAATGGGATTAGCATAGTACCTGGAAGCACGTTCTAGGTATCTTCGTGGATGTTCTGTTAGCATGAGGAGACTGGAGTGACACTTCCTCCTGCCTCTGTTGCGCCTTGGTGTCCTGTGATTCCTGCTCAGCTGCAGCAGCACCAGTGGCCTCCCTCGGCCTGAAGAGTGGAGAGGAGTCGAGAGTTGATGTTCTTGGTTCTGGTCCTTTTCCTTTGGCTTCTCCATCACCCTGACCCCCCTCATACTCCCTCTTCTCTTCCTTTTATCTTTTTTCTCTCAACCCCATTTTAATCAGACTCCTTGTCCAGAGTGTGATTCTTAAGGGGAAGTAGGCATCTACTCATTTCCCGGATGGCCATGTGGCTGTCATGTCTGGGCGACGGGGGTGGGGTGGTTGAGGGGCTGACTTCCCCTGGCCTCTGAGAATAGCGATGCTCTGCTGTAAGGGGAGGAGCCGGTGCCCTGTGGGGGTGGACTGGGCTCTCACTCGTGGATACAGCTCCTTAGGCTCAGAAGAGCACCCTCCCTGCCTGAGCCCTTGGCCCCTGACCCTATGCTCCTACACCGAGAAGACCCAGCCCTGGAGCCACACGGGCCATGGTCCCTCCTCATAGGGTTTCCCATCTTTGCATAGAGGCTTTGCGCCATCTTCACTGTGGTCACAGGGTAGCAGTCACCGGCCCTGGGGCGGCCATGCAGGGCAGGCCTTGGCCGTGAGGAAGCCAGAGTGAGTGGTGTGGCACTCTAGTGAGTGAGTGAGTGAGTGGCAGAGCTGGGCCAGCCTGGTGGGCAGCACATGGTCAGAGGCTGCGGACCCCGCTGGAGAGCCCGAGGCCTGGAGACAGTGGGAGGGGAGCCCCAGGGCCTCCTCCTTGCTGGGTTCTCGACTCTCACTTTTCTCAGACACAGGTGGGGCCCTGGCCTCTGCAGTTGTGCCTGCCTGTAATGTGAGCTGTGGCCTACTTTGTCCTTGAACCTTAGAAAAGGTGGGGGATGGGATTCTCATTTCCTAGCAAATGTTCTAGGCGACCGCTAAGCGCACACTGTCTCGGGGTCCTGGATCTCATCTCCGCCAGGACAAGGTGATGAGTGTGTGTGTCTCACTCCCCCACCTTTGGGTAGGCTTCCTAGAAGCAGCGCCAACAGCTCTTCGGCCCAGGAGTCCCCTCTGTGTCAGGGAAGCCAGCACCTGTAGGTCAGAGCAGGGGAGGGCCAAGCGGCGGGAACGCAGACCTGAAGCCCCCCGCTGCCCCTCCTGTGCTTGCAGGGAGCGGTGGTGCCACATGACCCAGGAGGAGCGGGACGACAGCCTGCGGTTCAATGAGAATATCACCTTCGGGCAGCTGGGGTGAGTGCCGCCACCCTGGGGCACCCCAGGGATGAGAAAGCAGGGCAGGCAGGGCCGGGTGCTGACACTGATGCCCAGACTCAGTGAGGAGGGGCCAGGTAAGATGCTCCTGGCAGGGACTCCACTGGGGGAGCGCCACCCGTATGATGTCACACACCCCTGACTCAGGGTTGTTACCACCGTGAGTTCTTAAATGTCTCAGAAGCACCCGATTCACTCTATTTGGCCTCCACACCGTTTCACGGTGAGCCAAGCTGGCTGGCTGAGAAGGCGATTTGGTTTTTACTTCTTTCTAGTGATTCCTGGCAGGCTGCCTGTTGGGCCCTGGCTCCCTTCCCCTGACCCCCTGGGAGGTGGGAGGGGTGCCAGCTCACGGCCGTGTCCCCCCAGCACGTTCACACACAACATGCTGGCGTTCGGGCTGAACAAGAAGCTGTGCAATGACTTTCTGAAGAAGCAGGCGGTGATCGGCAACCTGGATGAGGGTGAGTGCCGGCCGGGCCGGCGGGGCTGGGGGTTCAGGAGCCAAGTGGGCTGCATGTGGGATCCCCGTCCCAATCAGAGAATTATCCCTACTTTACTTAGAAATGGGATGTTAAATGTTCCTGCCTGCCTAAGTGTGTGGGACACTTTTCCTTCCATTTGGAAACCCAGTTCTGCTAGGTAGGATTAGCTGGGGGTTGGGGGAGGGAAGGGTTCTGCCCAGTCATTGCTTAAAGGCAGGGCCCAAGTAAAGATGTAACTTGGCACTCAGACTCTGACCTTGAAAATGGGCAGACTCGCCCCGGGTTGCCCCTCCTTATAAGTGACCACCATATGGCCTGCCTTGGTTTCTTGAACCACACTGCCCTGGGAGGTCTGGGGGTGGGAGGGGCAGGGGTCCTGAGGTTGATTTTTCTAGAATCTCTGACTTCTGTAATGAAAGGAGATACATTGCTGATATCAACTTCTCTAATAAACAGCTGGCCTTTATGCATCATCCCACATGATGGGTACCAAATGCCTCCTCCTTGTCCCCTCCAAAGCCTTTCACTTAAACATGTATTTGGCTAGACCAGTATTGCTTAAAACTCAATTCTGCACCAAGTCAAAGAGCGCCAAGGACAGGTGGCCTCAGGAGGTTCCCTGGACAGCCTCACAGTGCTGTCAATAGCCCTGTCACAGCACCGTCCCCCCGTCACATGGCCCCTGCTCAGCCCCTAGGACCCAAGCCTGGCTCCTGTGACACGTTCCTCTGCCCACACAAGGCTACAGGCTCTGCCGGCCTGCCCTCTGTAGCGTCATTTCTGTGGGAAGATGCAGCCTGGGTCCCAGGAGCCCACCTCCAGGCCGCGGGCACACCTATGGAAGCTTGCACTCACCATGCCTGTGAGAAGACCCTGCCTGTCTGTGTCACCATCTCCCTCATAAGGAATAACGTTGTTTTCTCTTGCAGAGCAGTACAAGCTGCTGAGTGACCACATCGAGCAGATGGCCGCTGAGTAGGCCACGGGAGGTGGCCCGAGACTCCCCCAGGAGGACTGCAGCTGGCTGTCACCCCCCACCCCCGCATGACATCAGCAGCACCTACGCCGCCCTAGAACTAGCGGTTAGAAGAATCTGGTTGCCCGTCCTCCCCGCCTCCCTCTGCCTGTGTCTGCTCCCCACCTGCGTGCCAAAGTGCCCCTGGGATTACACAGCTAAAACCGAGGTGACTGTCCTTCCCCCTGAGTGGCAGGCCTGCGACATGGGACCAAGGGTGCACAGGAGGAAGGGTGCGGGGCCAGGGCGGACACGTGTCCCTCACAGCCTCCTGCTGAGAAGATGGGGCGTGTGGGAAGGTAGGGAAGGGCAGCTGTGAGCTGGCACACGTCAGTCCCACACCAGTGACACAGGGCAGTTGGGGGGTGAGAATCTGGACCCCTCCCCGCATGGCGGGACTGGGTTCCTCCCACAGCCAAGTAGAGTGGGGGCGGCCTCTGAGTGTCAGTCCGGGCTGGTACTGGGTCCCCTCTCCGTGTGACGGGAAGCTCCAGGAGGAGAGAGACACCCTTTATTTCAGGGCGGGAGAGCGACCAAGGCAGTGGACGGTTTTCTTGGCTGCAGAAGGCCCAGCCACAGTCAGGGGTGTGGGCGCCCGGGGACATCACGGCTCCAAGTGGCTGTGTTGGACCCACGCTGCTCTCAGATGTCTGTGTGAGGCATCTGAGATGTTCCCAGTCAGCTGACCGCTTCCTTCTGCGGCAGAGAGACTTCCACCACTCGCTCCCTGGGGCCGTCTGTTCCATGATGAAGCCCAGAAAAGAGAATTTTCTTCAGCAGCTTCAAGACATCTGCCCTTTCTAAAAGCAAACAGTGCTGCTCTTTATTTTTAAAAGACAGAAAAATCTGTGTCAGTGTTACAGGCATTGTGGCTGAGGCGGCTTCTGGTGGGGACTGTGTGAAGCCGGGGAGCGAGGGCTTCGCAGGGTCAGGCCCTCCACCCCAGCTGCCTGGGAAGCCTGCAGCTTCTGCTGCCCGAGCCCTCAGGCCTCTTTCCTGAGGACTCTGCAGACACCCCCTCGCTGTCTCAGGTGTCGGGAACCAGGGGTCCTCCCTGCAGGTCTGTCCAGGCCCAGCCGCCCAGCCCGAGGGACTGCAGTCTGGCAGCAAGCCTCCAGCATGCTGGCTGCCCTGGCCAGCCCGGCTCCGGGGCGCTGGCCTCGCGAGGCCGGCAGGGCTCTGTCCTTCCTGCCCTGGCCGTCCATCCCGCATTCCCATTCCACCTCCTGCAGCACGACAAACACGTCCGAGACTTAGCCCTCCAGGTGACACTTTACAGGTTCCCTCCTGGGGGATGCCTCCCTAGAACGTTCCAGAGAAGAGCAAGTGTTGGTTGAGCTGAGCAACGCACGTCCTGGTGATCATAAGAGAGGCAATGGGAAACACGCAGGACCCAAGTGCACTGGTGTGAGATGACCTGTCAGGAGGCGGGGTGGGGGGGGCGGGGGCTTGGGCTCCAGAAGCCCCGCTGTGTGCGTGTATGTGTGTGTATTCTGGCAGTCTCTCTGGCCACATCACTAAACAAAGCACAGTCATGTGGCTGGTTTGCCTGTCATGTGTGGGGGCAAGTCATGCCGGCTAGAAACTGGCCCAGTGATAGGATATGTCTCTCCTGAATGCAGTTCAGAGAAATAACATCCAGCCCTCCTCCAATGTGCAGGCCCTCCTCCAATGCCTCCTAGAGGTGATGCTGCCCCTCCTAAGACGTTCAACAACCCCTGGATGCTCTGTGCCCCCCACCCCACCCCACTGAAGTCAGGGCCATGCCCAGTGAGCAGCTTGTCTGAGACCCTCAAAGGGCCATCTCTTCACTGCGTGTCATCAGCTTTCTTAGTTTTTTCTTAGTGGTTAGTTGAAATGCATTAACATTTTATTCTAAGGTGCCCAAAAGACTTATCCTTGTATATATAAGATTTGTGTGGAAGTGTGATTCACTCTGATTTCTGGAGGAAGACAGTAGCTTCTTGGTCTTTCCAGGGGTGCTGGGGAGCAGAGGGCTCGTTCCCCCTGGGTAGAGCAGGAGGACCCACACAAAGTGGGAAGGAAGTGCAGCTTTGACTTCTCCGGGCTTTTCCAAGCACTTTCACTTCAGGATGATCTTGAGACCTTCTTTTTTTCATATAGGTCTCTTGCAATAGCAGTTGAAGGTAGAAACAAAGGTGGCTTTGGGTCTTCTCCCCTCCCCTTCTTCATATATTAATAGATCTAGCTCCTGAGAGAGTAAGTCTGACCCCAAAACTGCTGCCCGAAATGCTGGGCCCCATAAGGGGACACCACCAGAGACCATGGGCCTCAGAGTGGCCGACGTCGAGGTGGCTGGGAGGCTGCTCTGCCGTCTCCTCTTGGTGACTGTCTTTGTCCGAGCATGTCACCTCAAGGTGTCTGGCCAGTATCACCCAGAGGAGGCACAGCGTCCCTAGCAGAAGCCGGCCGCTTGCCTCGCTGACACTTCCTCTCTGTGATGTGATCTTCCCTGTGAGGCCTGGCCAGAGCAGACAGACCCAGGCGGGCGCTCAGAGGTGCCAGCGTGTGGACAAGTCTCACCCACCACATGCCCAGGAGGCTCTGCAGAAAGCGCTCTGCTGGCCCTTCCTGTAAACTCAGGAACTTCCTGTAAACTTAGACTCAGGGCAGGAAGCATCGGGTCATATCCCATCCCAGCAGGTTCAGGATCCCAAGCCGGAGCTTCAAAAGACTGCGTTAGCAATGATATGGCAGGTCTCCTGCTGTCTGCCCTTCAGGGCTCTGTGGATGTAATGAGCCCAAACAGCTGATTCTTCCAAGTAAAAAGTACCCTGTTTTGCCAACAGGGTGCTGTTGAGATGTGGCTTTGTGTGTCTTCAGCCTTTGTTAGAGTTTAGCAATATTATAGGTGTTTAAGAGGGACGTGCTAACATTCAGATTGTATCTGCTGTGTGTGCATGTTTAACCAAAGGCAGGAGAACCAAGTTCTGATACTGTAAGTTATTTGTACAGTGAAATGAAGTAGACCGTGATTTTCCTATTGCCAAAAAAAAAAAAAACCAACCAGGCCAAGGAGCTCTTAAATTACCAAAAGGAGGACTAGAAAGAGAGTTCAATTTCTGAGATTTGTGCCCCAGTGAAACCTGGGAGGGTCAAGGTCACAGGTGAGCCCACACTGAGTCAAGGATGGAGACCCAAGGATGGAGTTCGAGATGCCGCCTGACCTCTTTCCTCCTTCCTGGAGCCCATACTCACCTCTCCCTTCCCAGTTAGATGGTGACGTCCACTGCCAGGGAGAGAATGTGGTAGCCTTGAGGTGTGTTTTCCTGTGGGCTGTTTTAAGTGGGTTAATTTATCACCTGGAGCACTGTATCCCAGCCTCCTGATGTGAGAAAAAGGTGTGTTCACACCACAAAGGAGTCTGTCAGGGGTTTTGTTGAACCCAGGTGACCACAACCAGCAGTTAGGGCCGCAGCTTTGAGCCTGACCTTCCTGGGTGTCGCTGCGCCCTGACTAGTTGGCTTTTCAGTTAGGGAGGATCCGGCAGGCCCGTGTGTGTGGTCAGATAAGCTGTGTGGCCAGATTACCTACAACTTGAGACAACTGAGCGGCCAGGGCGCGGAGTCATTTGCCAGAGGAGTGGGGAGATTGGGAAGGAAGGGGAAGGGGAAGGGCCCTGCTGCAGCCTCGGGGGAGGGGGTAGCAGCTGGGCCATCCCAGGCTGGTCACCCCGCTGGCCACTCACTTCCTCAGCCACGGACAGAGCTGCGGGTTTGGGGGTCCACAGCCGCTCGGCCCCAGGGTTCTTCTTGTTCCCCCACCCACAGCCTTTTAGTTCCCTTGAGCCGCTGCTCCTACCACTCAGAGGTCTCCCACCCCTCCATCTTCCTGTAAATCATTTATTCCTTTTTATGACCCTCAAGGGTGAGAGCTGCTTGACAAGCTTTTGACTCTCCCCCCTGCCACTGCCTCCCTGCAGGAGAATGGTGTTGGCGACAGTTCCCCTAATTGGCTGGTGTGTGACGCTCAGCCCTGGGTCAGAGCTGGGCTTTGCTCAAGCCACATGCCGCAGTACCTCCCTGTGGCCGTGTGGCCAGGAGCAGGGCTGTGAAGGTTATCCAGGTAGCAGACGGGGGGAGCATTTCCAGATTGTTCCCATCCAGGAGCATCAAGATGCTCCTCATGGCTCCCCAGGCCTATTCTGCCGCCGTCTCCCTGCTGTCCCTCCCCAAGCAAGCGCCTCAGACACGGTCTGCCTTGTCCCTAGGTGGCCTGGCTCTGGCCTTTGTCCCCAAGTCGGCTGGTCGGTTTGAGCTTGAGACGAGTGGAGAGCTGGGAGGGGACCCTCCCCCTGGCTGTGTCCCCAGAATTCAAGGGGGCCCTGTTCCTGCTGTAGAGTTCTCGGTCAGAACGGTCTGGGTTTGCTGTGTTCCATCACTTCTCGCAGGGCCTCTGTGCAGGCGGGGGTGACCTGCATCCGGGCCTGTCCTGCAGGGTCAGAGCAGAGCAGTGTCTCCCATCACCCTCCTGAGTGGTGTGCTGAGCTCAGAGGAAGGCTCCTGCTGGTGATGCCCCTTGGAGCCTTAGGAGGGCTATGTCTGTCCTCTCCTCGGTCCAGGATGATACGCTTGTGGAAACAAAAGAGAAGTGCTTAGTGGGCTTCATTCCAGCGCACGGGCCCCACCTGAGGGCCCTGGTCTGTCCCTGTGCTGGGGGCTTGGAGTCCCGTGGACACCTTGAGAAGGGCAGGCCAACCGAAGGAGATGCTTACACTCAGACGGCAGGCCTCCCCCTTAAAACGTGTCGGGGAGAGAGCTTCGTGGCCCTAACCGTGGCCTCGGGGGCTGCAGAAGGGTCTCCCACGTGCTTTCCCTGTTTCTCTCCCGCCCGTTGGTCTTGGGCCCGAACATCCCATTGGCCACTTCCACACATTGCCCTTAGTGACCCAGAAATCATGGTCAGTGATTTGAGTGTGTTATGTGTACAGTTTCACAGTCTTATATCCCATGAGGTTGTGTTCTACAAACTATGTTTTCAGGTGGAGAAAGTTTCAAGATCGAGCTCTCAAAACAGTGCTAAAATCAAAGCTGTTTCCTGTGAAGAAAAAAAAAGTCCATATATTGCACCTCAGATTGTCAGAAGGTGGAAACTGAAATAAATTATCTCTAAAAAGGAAGTCAGTCTGTTGATGTTGAATTTTTGTTCTCACATACCCATGAGCGCCTTTTTAAAATGGAATTTGCAATCTTCTCACTGACAGCAGTGGCTTTTCAGAAGAAAACTCTTTTTTCTGGGGTCAAATAGTTGTTCTCCCCACTTAGGGCGAGCAGCTAAGTATTATGCAGACGTGTGTATGTCTCATGGGAAGACTAATGGGCAGCAGCAGTGTCCACTGTGTTGCCGCCGGGCGTGTGTTAGTGAATAGAGGAGCCTCGGCCCCCGAGATGCCTCCACCCTCTTCCAGCTGGAATCCTGGTCTTGCCTTTGAGCCCCAGCTGCCTCACTATTTGCCCCTGAGGGCCGAAGGGCTATGGGTAGCTCCTGCCTGACAGCAACAGGACACCTTCGTCAGCCCTTACAGCTCGGTTCAACAGGCATGTTTTGTGAAATGGTCAACTTTATCTCTTTCTGATTATAAGAGACCCTGAAAGTTATGCTCCCTCTGCCCTTGCTCACCCCTCCTCCCACCTCCTGGGCCCAAAGGAAGGAAGCTAGGAATTTTGTTCTCATAGGAGAGAACCCATGAAGCTTGGCCAATGCCCAACTCTGGAATTAGGAACGATTGGTCTTTTCCGGGCATACTGGGGCCAGAAGGGGAGGGGAGAGGCCCCTTATGCCATCAACTTACCTTTAATGAGCTCATACTATGTGCCAGGTACCACCAGGCTCCAGGACCACAGGGTGAACAAGAAAAGTCATTTTCCTTCAGGAACTCTCAGTGGGGTTGAGACAGATGAGGTTAAAAAAGGTACATTTGTGTGTGTGTGTCTATGTGTGCATGTACACACACAGAGTATAAAAGTATGAGATGACATACAGTGTAAAATGTGATGCTATATACAATCGATATTTTATAAATTATGTAATATAGGAAATACAGAATGTTTTGGTTATTTTTGGAGTGAGTGTCTTTCCTGGTAGAATCAAGGTGGGCTTCCCCAAGGAGGTAGCTTGGAGCTGGATTTTGGGTAATAAAAGTCACTGTAGTAAGGATGTCAATACTGTGCTGATCTCATGAGGAAGGTTTTAGTTTTTTTTTTTTTAACTTTTATTGAAATATAGTTAATTTACAATGTGTTTCAGGCATATAGCAAGGTAAGTCAGTTTTATATATATGTGTATAAGTTCATCTGTATCATATTTTAGATCCCACATATGTGATATCATATGATATTTGTCTTTGTCTGACTTCACTTCAGGTGGTATGATAACTTCTAGTTCCATCCATATTGCCATATAAATGGCATTATTTCATTCCTTGTTATGGCTGAATAATATTCCACTGTGTAAAATGTGATTATATATAATATATAATACAATTAATGATATGTGTACCACATCTTTATCCATTTCTCTGTCTATGGACATTTAGAGTGTTTCCTTGTCTTGGCTATTATGAACAGTCCTGCTAGCAATAGGGATGCATGTATCTTCTGTTTTTTTTTTTTTTTGGTCATGCTGGGTCTTAGTTACTGTGCGCAGCCTTTCTCTAGTTGCAGTGAGGGGGGCTACTCTTCATTGCGGTGTGTGGGCTTCTTACTGCAGTGGCTTCTCCTGTTGTGGAGCGTGGGCTCTAGAGCACTGGCTCCATAGTTGTGGAGCACAGGCTTAGTTGCTCCGTGGCATCTGGAATATTCCCAGACCAGGGATTGAACCTATGTCCCTTGCATTGGCAGGTGGATTCTTAACCACTGTACCACCAGGGGGTCCCCGCATATATCTTTTTGAATTATAGTTTTGTCTGGGTATATGCCCAGGAGTGGGATTGCTGGATCTTATGGTAGCTCTACTTTTAGTTTTTTGAGGCACTCCATACTGTTTTCCACAGTGGGTGCACCAGCTTACATTCCCACCCTTTTCTCCACACCCATGAGGAAGGTTTATTATTCCCACTTTGCTGACTAGGCACTCATGGTACCCCCATGGGGAATCGAATCAGCAGCCAGCCGGCCCCAGAGCCAAGCATATCTTCTGAGAGGCTGCAGGACATCCTCTCCCCAGCAGAGGTCTCCAGGAAGCAGCAAGAGGTGTGCTGAGCCCTGAGTGACCCAGAGCTCAGATGCCCCCCCACACTATGAGGGGTCTTCTCCCCAAATGTGCACACCCAGAGGGCTCTGGCAGGTAGCCAGCTGAGTCTGTGGACCCCCACCCCACCCTCCCAAGGTTACACACCCCACAGCCACTCTCCCTCCCTTTGTCTTTAAAAACCCTCCCCTGAAAGCCTTGGGGAGTTCAGGCCTTTTGAGCACCAGCTGCCCAGGACTCTGCTAAGCACCTGCAATAAGCACTTCACTTTCCTTCACCACAACCTGGTGTTAATAAAGTGACTTTACCGTACACAGGCACGTGAACCTGAGTTTGGTTCAGTAAAACACCAAACTCTCAACATTAACACAGGCTTAAACACGCTGGAGCCCTGGTCATAAGACAGGAAATGAGACCCAGTACAAGTTAGGGTGAGAGACACCCATGTTTACTGAGCACCTGCTGGGCACCTTGGTCCCCAGGGCAGTCTGTGAGCCAAGGGATATGATCCCTGTAGTACAGATGAGGAAACCGAGACTCAGAAAACACGTGACTTGCACACGGCAGAGTCTGTGAGGGTCCAGTGTGAGCCCCATCTCCCAACTGGGGAGTTCTTGTCCTATTGATGGAGCCCCTGTGCCTGTCCCCTGAGGTCCTCCACGGGGTCCTCCTCAGCAGAGTTGTCCTCACTCACTGCTTCTTTTCTCTGGCTCCGTATGGTGCTCTGAGCACTCTAAATAAGAATAACAGTAACAATAATAATAAAATCATCATCATCACAGCAACAATAGCAGTAATAATAATAACAGTAACAAGTATTATTTACTAAGTGCTTCAGGTAGATGTGTTCACCTAATACCACAACCCTCTGAAGGGTTACTATAACTAGCCCCACTTTGCAAGTGAGGAATATAAGGCACAGAGAGGTTAAGGAACTTTCCCAGGGTCACACAGCTTGGGAGCAGTGTGTTTGGACCCAGGCAGTCTGGCTTGGGACCGTACTTCCTCCACTGCCTTTGGAGAGAATTATTCAGAAAGCATGAGACACCCCTCGTTCCCACACTGTGGTTCCCAGAGTTTGCTTCAGGTGGGTCCAGGTCAGATTCAGGGCCACCCTCCCACCCCTGCAAGCAGCACCTCCTTCTCAGACCTGAATTCTCAGCCAGCCTCTGGTCTCTGGTCACTTCACCTTGTCACAGGTTTCATGCCCCACCCAGTACCCACCTGGGCAAGAGACCATGGGAGAGCTGGGGACAGGGTGGTGTCTGTAAGTGGTGGCCGAGCATCGTAACGCCCGTAAACTCCATGCATCTTGGCTCTAAAATCCTGTCGGGAGAGTTGGATCTGGTCAGGAAACAAAGTGGTGGGAGCAGGAAGGAAAGATGGCAGAACCAAAAGGCTGATGCAGAGGTAACTGCTGGGACCGCCACCTGCACCAGGCCCATCTGGGAGCCTCCTGTTCTTTATGCCATATGATCTGCAGCAGACTGGTAAGTGGGTATTATCATCACATTTTACAGATGGGAAAACTGAGGCCCAGAGAGGCTAGGTAACAAGTCCATAGTCCCACAGGAAGATTAGAGATCACACTCCCCCCATCACCAAAACAGAGATGAGTGAAGGCATCAGAGCCCGGCCAATCTTCACTGACCCTCTTATGATGGTTTTAAAGCTCATCCACAAATTCTTTGACTTCTCCCATCAGGAGCTGGACTATAATTCTCCTCCCCTTGAATACGGTCTTAGTGACACACTTCTAAGAAACAGAATGTGGCAGACTTGTCACAAAAGGCGACAGTGTCTACTCGGCTCCGTCTCTGATGCTCAGTCTTGGATCAGCTGCCATGATGTGAGGAAGCCTACGCCCCATGGAGGGGCCATGGGCAGTTATTCAGGCGCAGACCCCACTGCAGACCACACAGGGTGGGCCTCGTGGGGGTACGGCTTATGCACTTTTCCAAGGCTCCCAGCTCAGAAGGACTCTGCTATCTTGGAAGTCTTAATAATTACTAAACAAAGGGCCAGTGTCTTCATTTTGCCCTGAACTTTGTGAATCATGTCCTGGACCCAGATGACAGCCACACATGAGCCAGGAAGCCTTTGAAACCACTCCAGCCCCAGCTATAGACTGGCTGAAAGACCCAAGTGACGACGACCCAGCTGAACCCACCAACCCTAGAACCACAGAAGATAATCGTGGAAGACAATCACTGCACTGCTTTCACCACGAGGCATGGCGCGGGACATTGTAGATAACTCAGAAGGCTAATGTTAGATCTTAATAACATCAGATAAGGACCATAAGCACTTAGTCTACGTGCAAAGTACAGCCGGCATCAGCCTGGAGATGCTTTTTGCTGTTGTTGATTCATTTGTTTTTAAGCACCCAGGTGATGGTGATATTCATGAATGGTCCATAAAGATAGTGTTGGGCAAATTTTCCACCTTTGGTTCTGTGCCCAGGGGCAGATATTTAAAAGAGTTCATTAAAACCAGCCTTCAAAGTTTGAGAAATTACAAAATGTTGCCAACAAAAAACTGATTCTATCAAGACAAAACCAACTACTTGGCCACAAAAGAACTAAATAATGCCATTTGCAGCAACACGGATGCAACTAGAGTTTATCATACCAAGTGAAGTAAACCAGAAAGAGAAAGACAAATACCATATGATATCACTTCTTTGTGGAATCTAAAATATGGCACAAATGAACCTATCCACAAAACAGAAACAGACTCACAGACATAGAGATCAGACTGGTTGCCAAGGGAGCGTGAGATGGGAGAGGGATGAATTGGGAGTTTGGGGTTGGCGGAGGCAAACTATTATATATAGCATAGATAAACAACAAGGTCCTACTGTATAGCACTGAGAACTGTATCCAATCTCCTGAGATAAACCAAAACGGAAAAGAATATTTTTAAAAAAAAGAACATATATGTGTGTAAATCTGAGTCACTTTGCTGTACAGCAGAGGTTGGCACATTGTAAATCAACTATACTTCAATAAAAAAAGACAAAAACAACCCCCATTCAGCCCCACCTCATAAATAGGAGATGGGGGTGTCTGTGACCCACCTCCAGATCTTTCTCCAGGTCATAGCTCTCTAGAGTCTGGAAGGCACTGGAATACACCTCCACTGCTTTGGCATGGAAGACCATCTCAATGGTCACAAAGTCTGAAAAAATTTTCTGTGGGGAGAGAAACCCAGATCACGTAAGTAACGCTCTCAGAAGGACTGTTCTGGGCTCATCTCAGACGTGGATCAACCAAGGGGCAGGTCCTAGGTGGGGAATTTCAATATATTATTTCTAATTATTTTTGTTTGAACCATTAATGCATTCCCATAGTTCAAAAATTGCACAGGGGTTGTTCCAGAAATGTGTGAGGTCTTGTGAACTTTCTGAAGGGTGTCATTTTCTCAGCTCTCGTCCAGCTGGGCTTCCTCACTCAGCCCTTGTTTCTCTCACTCCAAGGACTGGTGTTTGCAAATTGACAGCTACAAACTTTCAGCCTCTGTCACCCATAGACTGGAAGTGGGCCTTACAGGATGGGGAGGGGGTGCTGCTGGTAAGACACTGCCAGGTCCACTGGCTCCACAACCTGATGGACCAGTTTGTCAAAATGTTATTAGTGATAAAGTTTTGCTTCTCTAGATCAGATGGTTCGGCTTGGCTCGGTAAACTCTCACAGAGCTCCTGTTGCGAGGCTGGCTCCGGTGGGGGCTCCTCCTCTGTGCAGGGCCCAGATAAGCTCCTGCTGTGTGCCAGACCTGAGGGGAGGCTCCTACTGTGCGTCATGTCAGTACAGTCTTATTGTGTGTCAGGCCCCAGTGGGAGTTTCTGCTGTGCCATGAACCCAGCACAAGCACTTACTGTGCACCAGACCCGAGAGGAGGCACCTACTGTGTGTCAGGCCCCTCCTACGTGCTGTGCTCAGTACAAGCTCCCACTGTCAGGGAAGCCTCATCAGGACATGCTTGGTGTTGGGGCAGCAGCCCCGCAGTTTGGGAACACGCCTCTTCCGGTCACATGGGAAGAACCTTGGGGAGGCAGACCAGAGAAAGCCGCAAAGGCAGCTGGGAGAAGGCGGCGGGCCAGCAGGAGCCGCAAAGCCACCTGGGAGAAAAAAGGCCTGGGGAGGCAAAGAGCAGGCTGGAAATTCCTGCTTCCCGCCTCCTTCCCTCGTGCCCTGCAGGAGGCAGTGCTGGCAGTCAGTCGAGGCCTCCTCCTGCCCTTCACTGGCACGTGGCCCCGAGGGAATGACGTTCCCTCTCAAACCTCAGTTTCTTTGACAGTACGGGAGGGACAGGAGTGGTCCCAGTCACAGAGACCTGTGAGAGGTTCAGTCAGGGCCGCAGCCCTCGACCTGTGGGTGCCTCGTCGACGCCGGCCTCACCTGGGGGCCTGTCAGGGATGCAGATTCCTGGCCCACCGAGGCCCACTGGCTGCGACCCTGAGGCGGACCCGTCGGCAGCGTTTTAAGGAGCCCTCCAGGGGATTCCTGACGCCCGCTCGGGTAAGTGAACCCCCCTGCTTGGAAGCAGGGCTTCCGTTATTTTCTTGGCATCAAAGTTCATTTGTAAATATTTCATTAGAAGTGTGGCGTAAAACCGACAAAACGGTATTGATTATTTCCAGTTCAAGTTTTCATCTCTTTGAAAATTTGTTGGTTCGGGGAAGTGTCTCTTACACACGGAATCCCCCAGATGTGAAGGACGCCCGCGTTGCCCCGCGTGCTTCCGCTGGCTTCTGATTGTGGAGAAGCGTGTGCGCGTGCGCTGGCCTCGGCCACATCAGGTGTTGAATAGGGGCGTGCTAGCAGAGTCGGACACGGCTGAAGCGACTTAGCAGCAGCAGCAGCAGCAGCGGAGAAGGCAATGGCACCCCACTCCAGTACTCTTGCCTGGAAACTCCCATGGACGGAGGAGCCTGGTAGGCTGCAGTCCATGGGGTCGCTAAGGGTCGGACATGACTGAGCGACTTCACTTTCACTTTCATGCATTGGAGAAGGAAATGGCAACCCACTCGTGTTCTTGCCTGGAGAATCCCAGGGACGGGGGAGCCTAGTGGGCTACCGTCTATGGGGTCGCACAGAGTCGGACACGACTGAAGTGACTTAGCAGCAGCGGCAGCAGTGGTTTTAGGTTCTGCCTGCAACGTGCATGCTTGAGCAATCATTATCAGTGTTTCACTCGCTTCATTTGTTCGTTCGTTCATTCATTTCCCAAACGTTCACCGAGTACTCACCAAGTGCCTGGCCCTGGAGCTGGTGCCCGGGACCCAGAAAGGGCCGCAGCAGGCAGGGCCCCTACCTGTGTGGGAGGCAGGCATGGAGCGGCGAGTTCTCCCGGACTCTCCACCACCCCATCAAGGGCTCCGCATGATCTGTCTCCCTCAAGGTGTCAGCCCTGTCAGGACAGGGCCTCTCTTGGCTGGCTGTGGTGTCCCCAGCCTCAGGCATAGCGCCTGGCACATAGTCAGTGTGTATTCAACATCTATTAGATTCACTAGTGAATTAAAGATACAATGAATGCACCCTCAGGGATAACTGTGCCCCCCCCACCCCCCCCCCACCCTCAGGGAGTGGAGCAGTGTGTGTTAATGGTTGATCGGACTAGGTCTGGGGCCCAGGTGAGTTTCTCTGAAGGACAAGGAGGTGTGGACTCGATGCAGAGTAATGCCAGAGCTCCTCTGTGGAGGACACAGTTTGTGCAAAGGCCCTGAGGTATGAAAGGCCTTGGTGCATGTGAGCTTGGAGTGGTGTGTCCAAGACGAGGCTGGAGGGCTGGACTGGGGTTTTCAGGACCTCAGGAGGATTTCAGCTTTTCTCCTTGGGACAAGGGAAGCACAGAAGGGTGTTAAACCCACACTAGTGACAAATCAGAGCTGCCTTTTGTGAGATTCCTGGGGTTGCAATTTGGAAAATGGATTAAAGGAGGGGTCAAGAGTGGGTGCGGGGGCCTCTGTGACCATCTTGCCCTTAAAGACCCTGACTCCCTAGGGCCTCTTGTCAGAGCTGGGGTGCTGGATGTGTCTGGGTGGGGGCCAGGTGGAAGGAGGAAGGCTATGTGTGATTGGGGCTTCATGGAGGAAAGGAGGCAGTCAGGGCGAGCCCTGTGGGTCCTGTGTGGAAAGGCAGGGGCCTGGGAGAGACAGACTGCCCAATTCTCCTGGCGGGCAGGGAGCCAGCCGGGTGTGAGAGTCAGGGCTGCCAGTGCTGACTTCTGGCAGACAGCTGTGCAGGACAGCTGCCTAAGCAGCCGACCTCTTACCACCCATGGCAGGATGAAGCCAGGATTTACTGTTCTGGGAGTCAGGGCCCTGAGAATTGGGTGGGCACAAGGTCACACACACACTGTCACAGGGAACACATGTGCACTCACACAGGTGCAAACACAAATACACAGACTATACATGAGCAAACACACCAAAGCTCACACATGAGACAGCCCAGAGTACTTCCGACTGGGGACCGACCACCCCTACCTGAATGTCCTTCAGCTTCTGCTTCTGGAAGGTGTCCACCGTCTCCTCCAGCTGGTGGGAGGTGCGGCTGGCATCCACTGAGGCCCTCTGCACGCTGGTCTCTGCCTGGCCCCAGAGATAGAAAGTGTCATGGGGACTCCATTCTGGATCATTCTCTATTCCTTTGCCCTACTTTTGGGCCAGCTGTCCTGTGTAATGGGCATCTCTTGCCAATTTGGTCTCTGAAGGAATGGCCAAGTAGGACCACAGCAAAAGGGGCAGCTGCCACTCAGACAGACCCTCTTAGCTGTGTGACCTCAGTCAAGTGGCTTAACCTCTCAGAGTCTCAATGTACTTGCCTGCAAACATGGGTCAGTAATAAGGCCTACTTTGCAGGATTGTCCCAAGATTGAAAGAATGGGCGCAGCTGAGCTATTACTCTAACTATAACCTGTTAGGTACTCCACATTTGCTGATAATTAATTCCTACATGTGGAATGATTTTAGTTGATGACTTTATGGGTTGCTCTGATTGACTCCATGGCAGGCTTGGCACGTGAAGGGGCACACAGAGCTGAGTTGGGCTTGGCCCCTTAGCTCTCTGTGACCTTGGGAAAGTTACCTTTCTCAGTGTCCTCATCTACAAGTGCCTGCCTTCTACAAGCAGTAAGTAGGTAACCCCAACAAGGAAGCAGGCTGTGGTGAGGAGTGACTCCTCGACTTGGCTGAGTAGCATTGCTGATGGGACAGAACCCAGGTCTCCCGAGTCCCAACCGATGGCTTTCCCCACACCTCTGACCCTCCCATCCTGAGCCCAGGGCCCTGTGCACACCTGCCCAGGTAGAGCTCACCTTGCCGTTTTGTGAGTCTATTCATTACCTGCATGTGAGCCTGCCTTCCTCACACAGATTTGTGACACTCACCTGAGACTGAGAACGGTTTTGTTAGGGATCCAGGTTAACCAGCATCCCCTGGGATGGCCCCCGCAGCCCCCGCGCAGAGGGTGCAGTGACACACTGCGCCGGCCCCTCTGCCCCCAGCCCCAGCCTTGGGAGGGATACAATGGTCTGTCTATCCGAAGGGGATTTCTGCCTCAGTTTCTCCAGTTTTTCCAGTTGTTTGATCTCATTGTTCCGGACACTTTTGAATTTCTTGATCTCAGCCTAAGGAAGGAGGAGGGTGTTTTCCTGAGGTCCCGTCCCAGCCAGTGTCTCCCTCCCTGTGCCCCACCCTGCAGCGCCATGCCCTTGCTCACCCGGGTCTGCTTTATTTGCACCCCATAGAGCTTCAGGGGGTTGACGACCTTGGTCTCCAGCCTCTCTACCTAGGGGCACATAAACACACACAACAGTCAGAGCAGGTGGAGCCAGAGAGATGCTGAGAGGCTGTGTGGTCCCTGGCCTGCATTTATAGTGCTCCGACTGCATACCCAGGACTGTACACTGGGTCATCCCCCAGTCTTGGGGTTGCGAGCACCCGCCTGGGCTCAGGACTCTGCCTCCCAAGAGCACAGTTATACATTTCCTCTCGATGAGCCCCATTTCCTGGCCTGTAAAATGGGTATAAGGAGTGTACCCGCCCAGGGTTTCTTAGCAACTGGGTGGGACCCAGTGCATTTCGTTAAGTTGTCACCAGGGAGGCTGACAGATTCACCTGGAACACAAACTAGCAGAGAATCCAGAGTGGACCATGCTGTGAAGCCCCAGGGACTGGCAGGGTCGGTGAGGGGAACACTTCACGCCCCTGGGTCAGTGTCTGTGTGCAAGCCCAACGCTAGACATTTAAATAAACATTATCGGTAACAGTAACAGTCCAGTTAAAGCTGGTGTGGATTATGTGCTTACCCTGCGGATGTCACACTAAGCAGGCGTAGGGGTCCCTCCAAGGGCTTTTCTTATAATCTTGATCGCCAGCCACCCCCTCTCCAGAGGTTGTGACTCAGCAGGTCCAGGACATTGCCCCCAAATCTGCCTTTCTAATAAGATCTGAGTCTGTATTGCCAGATGGGCCAGGGGAGCTGGAATCCCCACCCAACCCCTTCTTCCTCCTCCATCAAGGCTTGTGGCTCTTTAAATGCAAATCTAAAATAATAATAATAATAATAATTTTCCCAAATGCCAAAAGGGAAAGGAACATTTTCCCCTCCCTTTCTGTACAGCATTTCTTTGGAAAAACTTGCAGTTGTAGATCCTTTCTCTGTCCCTTTGAGATGGATGTAAACCTTTTAAAAGCTAAAGAAGCCTCTGGCTGGTTTTACAACCAGGCTGGGCCAGTCATCTCTGAATTATAAACATCAGGAGGACAGTGTCTCCAGGAAGTTTGCCTGGCACTTGGCTCCAGGCTGCACCTACCTGCTTGTTAGAGAGAGGTTTTAGTTTTCTTTGGATAAAGACGATTGGCCAGTCCAGTTGGTCCCCCCAATCACCAGGTGGAATTCGGAAGTCCTCTGTGACAGAGGCGCTGTCCCCTTCCCTGTTCTCAGGGCATCCCCTCCCTGAGGACAGTCATCTTCTATCTCCAGAGAGTGCGCTTGGTGGGGAGTGAGATTTCTCTGTCTTTGCCATCACTTATCCAATCACCTGCGACATGCATTGTCTTCCGGTTTAATGCTTATTCAATAGAAAAGCTGTTTCAGTTTTCTCTACCATAGCAGAGGGGATTTTTGGGGGCTGGCTGGAGATTATTATTTTTATTTTATTTCATTTAACTTTTAACCCCAAACTCCTAGTCCATCCCTAAACATTGATTTACAATATTGTTAATTTTTGCTCTACAGCAGAGTGACTCAGTTACACATTCTTTTCCATTATGGTTTATCATAAGATACTGAGTATCGTTCCCTGTGCTATACAGCAGGACCTTTTTGTTTATCTATCCTATACGTAATACTTTGCATCTGCTAACCCCAAATTCCCGATCCATGCCTTTCCCACGTCTTCCCCCTTGGGCACCACAAGTCTGTCCTCTATATCTGTAAGTCTGTTTCTTTTTCATAGATGTTTATTTGTATCATATATTAGATTCCACATATAAGTGATATCTTATGACACTTATCTTTATCTTTCTGATTTCACTTAGTATGATAATCTCTAGGTCCATTCATGTTATTGCAGATGGCATTATTGGTGTTTTTAATGGCTGAGTAGTATTCTGTTATATATACACCACATGGAGATTTCCATTTTTAATTCTTTCCCTGACTCCTGCATCTCTGTTGTCCTGCACAAGCCTTCAGGCTCTCAGTTCTATAAATTGAGATTTGACCCTGGAAGGGGTGATATGAGCTCCTCTGGGGATGTCTTTGCAGGAGATGCATCCACTAACTGTGGACCCCACCAGGCTGCGCCAACCCTCAGACTGCCTCCCCCCATGCTGGGCAGTGGGTCCTCCGGAGCTACCTGCTCACCTCAGCTTGCCTATAATCTTGCACTTTGGCCAAGTCCTCAGCGAAGTTCCTCAGGGTGGCCCGCATCTCTGGGTTCTCCGTATTGGCGAAGTTGATGAGCTGTTTGACCAGCTGGTCAGCCTTGTCACGCAGCCGGGCTGTCTTGCGGGTGTAGGCGGCCAGCAGTGAGCAGAACTGGCCAAAGGACTTCTCGGCATTGGTCACTGTGTCCTCCATCACCCGCACCTGGCTGTCCCTGGGGAGGCAGGGGCCTGAGGGGCCGTTCTGGGCATGACACCCAGCCAGGTCACTCAGTGACACAGGGATCGCCCACCCACTGCCCTCCTCCTCAGTGACAGGCCTGGCCCAGGCGCCTGCTCCCCAAAATAATACCCGCAGTCTCTGGGTCAGGCCAGCAAGGCAGATGCCAGAGGCCAGAGGGGTCATGGGACTGGTCAGTGGCCAGGCAGGCGTGCAAGCGTTGGTTTGTCTCCTAACTTGGCCTTCCACACCGTGAGATCCTTTAGAGGGGCTTTATCTTCTTGGCCGAGTTAGTCTGTATTACAGCCATCCTGAGGGGCAGTGACCTCTTTTCTATGAAATTCCCCGATTCTGTCTTTTTCCTGAGCTGTTGAAATTCTCTGCCTTCTCTGCATCATAAAGCTTTTTATTTTTTGAATTAATAAACTTTTTTTTGGGGGGGGAATAGTTTTAGGTTTACAGAAAAAGAGTGGAAAGTACAGAGTGTTCCCACAAACCATTCCCCAGCACATGGTTTTCCCTATTATTAACAGCCTTCCTTTAGTGCAGGACCTTTGTTACAAAAGATGAACCAATGGTGATACATTCTTATTAACTAAAGTCCCTCATTTACATGAAGGTTCCCTCTTGGTGTGGTACATGTCATAGGTTTTGACAAATGCTCGATGCCCTGTCTCCAACTATCACAGCATCATAGAGAAGTTTCACTCCCCTAAAGACCCCATGCTCTGCCCTTGGGTCCCTTCTGCCTCCCCCAGTCCTGGACTTTGTTGTCCTTGTGGTGCACCATTTTTCAGTACTTATCACTTCCTGTTGTGCAGAGGGGTGGGGGGCAAGGGCTTGCTGACTCATTTTTTATGTGCTGCTAGCCCGCGACCTGCCCATCAAAGGTGTTCCATGAAGAAGTACAGAGTGAGTGAGGACCTGCTGGACTTTGTCTTCCCGAGACAGCTGAGTGGCACAGCCTTGGACACTTGCCTCCCTCTCGCCCCACGGCACCCTCTCTTCATCCCTCACCCCAGGTGGTTGCTGCCCTAGCCGCCTCTGTTTGATCAAACCTCCCAGCCATGCATTCCTCTAGTTGTATCTCTAAGGCTGGAAGCTGGGAGGAGGGCTTTTTGTCCTCCTCAGAAACCCTAACTGGTGCAGTGCCCATCATGTGCATGACCCTGCAAGCAAGGTAAATGGAGGCCAGAGAGGTGAAGCACCTTGCTCCAGGTCACACAGCCAGCTGCAGTCTCTGTCCCTCCAGGTGGAGTCCTTCGACCCCCTCAGTCAGAATCACCTAGGGCACAAGTTAAGCCTGCAGAACCCCAGCCCACCCTCTCCCAGGCTTGTGACCTAGACTCCCTGTGAGTGAGGCCCAGGGGTTACATTTGTAAATAAACCCATCAGGTGGTCCAGAGTTTGCAGTCCCCAGAGGAGCCAGGTGTCGGAACAGCTGGCTAAGGGACAGGCAGGTTGAGAAAGCAGTGATCGAATCAGGCTGCAGGCAGTGGGGTTGGGAACATTTCCACAGAAGGGGTGATGCCTGGTGGGGTTTTGAAGCATGAAGGGGTTTCCCAGGTAGAGATGAGCTAGAGAAGTTGGAGTGGACCATGTGAGTTTAGCTACCCCAGATCTGTGGGGAAAAATGCTGGAGAAGTAAATGGAGGCCAGAATCTGGAAGTCTCCATGGTCCCTTGACCTTGAGGTGGGTGTGGTGTGGGCAGGAGAGCATCCTTACCACCACCCCCTCAGCAGTCCAGGCAGCCTTGTCTGTCTCAGTTAATCTGGCCCTGAGAACCTGGCCGCCCCCCTCCCTCTCAGCTGGGGCCAGCGTGGAGCTGCTTACCTGGAGAGAATGATGTTCATTGTGATCAGAGGCAGCAGCTGTCCTGGTCTTGGGGAATCACGGCAGGGCCCCAGGGGTCCCCCAGGCCTGGAAGAAGCCACACAGGGCTGGGCGCAGCTGTGTGGTCCTGGCTCAAGGGACACTGCCACTTGGTTGCTGGGCAACGTGGCTACCCACAGTAACCCTGGGAGGAGCCTCTGCTGGTCACCAGGGCAACCTCTCCTGGGGCCAGCCTCCCCAGGCGGAGTTAAGAGGCCTCACCCTGCCTTGCGCTGGCCCAGGTAGGGTCCCAGAGAGGCCCCTGCTCTGGTGAAGACAGAAGTTCTTGTGGACCTGGCAGTGTGAGGGCTCCCCCAGAGGTGCAGGGACTGGGTTTAGGGCTGCTGGCCTGGGATGCGGCCCTGGGCCTAGCTGTGTTCATGGATCCTGTTGCTGGGACTCTTCCCGCGAGAAGGCCACCCAACCCTCCCCAGGCTGCTGAGAGACCTGGCTACTCAGGAGAGGTGTGTGAAAAAGCACAAAGGGAATGTGGGGGTCCTGAGGACTTGTTGCTGAATGGAGGGGAGATATAAATATGTCTTAAGTATGTTAATCATAATTTTTGCTACTTGTTTCGCCCTTGTTATCAACTTACTTTTTAGTTTTATAACAACTTACTTTTACTGTTAGAAAAGTAAGAAAACAAAGATAACACAAAAAGAAAAGGATACAACAGCACATGTTAAATTGTACTAAGTCAAATACATTTTGCTAGTTGTTAGGTTTGTGCATTTCAGCGCATCTATGTTTTACCTAAAGAAGTATAAAGCTAACAACCACAACAATGATAAGAGATTGGATGGAAGAGGTGAAGGCAGAAAAGCAGAATGTTGGTAACTGTTACCATGGGGGACCCACTGCCCAAGTCTGTTCGTTTGTATATGCCTGGAGGTCTTCATAAGAGTGATCTTTTTGAAAATGTATATGAAAGTGAGGACTTTATTTTTATTGAAACATAGTAGATTTACAATGGTATGTTAGTTTCTGGTGTATTGCAAAGTGATTCAGCTATCAGTTCAGTTCAGTCACTCAGTCGGTGTCTCTCTTTGTGACCTCATGGACTGCAGCACACCAGGCCTCCCTGTCCATCACCAACTCCCGGAGTTTACTCAAACTCATGTCCATCGAGTCGGCGATGCCATCCAACCATTTCATCCTGTGTCGTCCCCTTTTCCCGCCTTCAATCTTTCCCAGCATCAGGGTCTTCTCAAATGAGTCAGTTCTTCGCATCAGGTGGCCAAAGTATTGGAGTTTCAGCTTCAGCATCAGTCCTTCCAATGAATATTAAGGACTGATTTCCTTTAGGATGGACTGGTTGGATCTCCTTGCAGTCCAAGGGACCCTCAAGAGTCTTCTCCAACATCATAGTTCAAAAGCATGAATTCTTTGGCATTTAGAAATAAAGTGATGTGTATATGTTAATCCCAAACTCCTAATTTACCCCTCCCCTCTTTTCCCTTTTAGTAATCGTAAGTTTGTTTTCTATGCCTATGACTCTGTTTCTGTTTTGTAAATAAGTTCCTTTGTGCCATATTTTAGATTCCACATATAAGTGACATCATATGGTATTTCTTTGTCTGGTTTACTTCACTTAGTATGATAGTCTTTAGATCCATCCATGTTGCTGCAAGTGGCATTATTTCATTCTTTTTATGACTGAGTAATGTTCCATTGTGTGTGTGTGTATGTGTGTGTGTGTGTGTATGCCACATCATCTTTATCCATTCATCTGTTGATGGACACTGATGCTGCTTCCATGTCTTGGTTATTGTGAATAGTGCTGCTATGAACACTGTGGTGCATGTATGTGTTTGAATCATAGTTTTCTCCAGATACATGCCCAGGAGTGGGATTGCAGGATCATGTGGTAGCTCTGCTTTTAGTTTTTAAGAAACCTCCATACTGTTCTCCATAGTATCTGCACTAGTTTACATTCTTCTCAGCAGTGTAGGAGGGTTCCCTTTTCTCCACACCTTGAAAACAAGGACTTTAGAGTCAGCTAAACACAGGTTCAGATCCCAGCCCCCAGACATGCTGTGTGACCTGGGGCAAGTCACCTGACCTCTCTGGGCAGCAGTCTTCTCCCCTGTAAAACTGGATCATGGCCTTCTTTCCTTGCCTTGTTGTTAGGAGAAATAAGTCCCTGGTGCAACAGTAAAGGGACCGGGCAGGGCAGCCCCCAGGGCAATTTCGAGTCTGCCAGCCTGTGGTAATGACAGCACTACTGTGGCTGGTCCTGTGCTGGTACCTGCCCTCCCCCGCATCTCTGTATGGTCCCTTTATCACTCCAGCTGTCTCTTTGCACAGGAGCCCAGAGCTCCCCATGGGTCCTGAGCGATACATTCACGTACCTCGACTTCTTCCTGTCTGGAGCACGTCACCTCCCTGACTTCCCCAAGTGGTGCCTCTGACCAGCGCCCTGAGGCTCTGCTGGTCACTGTGCGAGTCTTCCCTGTATGATGCCGGGGTGTATGCGGGGGGGCACATCCTTCTTGTGCTGACACGCTGTCGGCTCCATCTCTTGTGGAGGCTGCATGGTACTGAATAATGTCCCCCCAAATGCACGTCCACCCAGAACCTCAGAGGGTGACCTTATTAGGAAGAAGGGTCTTTGCAGCTGTTATTAGCTGAGTGAATCCTCCTAGAACAAAGCAAGATGGCTCTGGTCCCATGACTGGGGTCTTAGAAGAAGAGGAAGCAGAGGCACACACAGGGAAGACAGCCTCGTGATGGCGGGGCAGAGCCTGGGGGGTGTGGCCACGAGCCAGGCCTGGCATCTCTCGCTCCCTGCACGTTTAGAGAAAAGCTTCATTTCCACCTGGGCCTCGTTCTGTCCCTGATATACACTGTCTCTCCCCCCCCCCCCTTCCTTCCCTCTGTTCGTCTGTTTCCAGCTTCATGAATGACTCATGCAGGTAATTCCTGTCACAACAATAACACCAATACCTGCGGGGCAGCCCTGGGCCCATCCTGCTCTGAGCCCTGCACGGATTCACTTACACGCTCAGAAGGGCGGAGTTTTTTGTTGTTTTTGTTGTTTAAAGTGGGAGTTGGGAATCAGCAGGACAACATAATTGAGACATGACATCTCACTTTAAAATGCAGCCTTCTCAGTTAGCTGACTGCGGTGGTCAGTCTTCTGTGTATTCTTGACTGGGCCCTGGTGTCCTGTGGTTTCCTTCAGCACACATGCATGGGTTGCTGGGAAGACATCACAGTCCTTAAGTAAATGACCTGCCCTTAGCTGATTGGGGCGCGGAGGGGAGGCTTCACCCAGTCACCAGATGATCCTAAGAGCAAAAGTGAGGTTTCTTGGAGATGGAGAAAACTGCCTCAAGCCGGCAGCGTTAGCTTCTGCCTGAGTTTCCAACCTGCCCTGTGGTTTTCAGACTTGCCAGCCCCCACATCATGTGAACCAGTTCCTGAAAATGAATCTCCTCATACATCTGATTGATTCTGTTTCTGTGGAGCCCCGAGCTCTTTTAGGACCAGGAGAGCAGGAAAGGCTATAAAGCCATTTCAGGTTTCTGGGGCTCCTGGAAGATGAGGGTCAATGTTTTGGCAACAACCACCAGAGGGCAGCAGAGACCCCCTAATGAGGAATTCCCATGTGGTGGACAGAGTGAGCTGTGACCTCAGGAAGCACAGCAGAAGAAGCACATGCCTTCACGCAGGATAGGAGAAGCAGCCGTGGGTCAGAGAGAAAGGGCAATGGGTCATTTATGAACTTTAAGAACTTTAAAGAACGGAAACCGCCTTCTAGAAAGGGCCAAACAGAGACATCTTGTGGCCAGAGAGAGAAAAGCTAAGAAGCTGGGTGGCAGAGGCTGGGGCACAGACTCCTTCATTGCCTTTGGCTGCAGGGGCAAGCATATCTGTATGCTTGAGAAAAATAGCACAAACCCTGTGTGTCCCTCGTTTAGAGCCCACGACCCTCTCACTCTCTCAGTCTCTCTCTCTGCTGTAAATTTTTTTTTCCTCAGCCACACGAGAGCCGGTTGTAGACATCCTGACCCTTTGCCCCCAAATGCAGTGTGCTCCTCCAGAGAGCAAATACGTCGTCTTGCAAGAGCTCATGTGACCTTCACACCCAGGAAAGTGGGATGCGCTGCTGGCATCCAACACTCTGCATCATCACGTTTCCCCAGCTGTCCCACCAAAGTCACTGGTGGCTGGTTTTCCTGCTGATTTGGGGTATGCTGCAATTCCTGCTGAGTCTGTTTGCTCTCATTGAGTTGAGAATGGCACCCCAGGCATTTTCCTTTTGGACTTTCTGTTTGTAACAGAAATAATTCCTGATGTACAAAAATAATGCAAGAATTCCTTCACCTGATTTCTCCAGTTGTTAACATTTTACCGAATTTGGCTTATCATCCTCTTCTCTTCCTCCATCCCTCCCTCTGTCTGTTTTATTTTCTGAATCACTTGAGAGCAAGTTGCAGACCCGATGCCCCTTTATCCAAATACTCACTATATGTTTCCTAAGAGCAGGACCAGCCTCTCACACAGCCACAGACAAATCTTGAAACCAGACAATTCGCACTGTTACATGTTCTTTCCTTCTGTTATCTAATCTGCAAACTTTATTCAGATTTCACACTTGTCCCCAAAATGTCATTTTGGTACGTAAGCAAACAGATCATTTTCTCTTGCTCCAGGATCTAGTCCAGGGTCACCCTATGTCCTTAGCTGGCACAATTCTGATGTTTCTTTTGGACCGGGGGCAGTTACTTTGGGGCACATAGCTCTGTTGGGTTGGTTGCAGGTCTCACACCTGGACGGGAGGACTCAGAGACAGCCCTGCGCCATTTTATGAGATTGTCTTCACAGCTGACTCTTTTCCCTCTGCTGTTTCCCCGCATGACAGCGGCTCTCACATCTGTGCCTCTTCAGGGCCTGGCGAGCCCAGGATCTGGGTTCAGTCATCTTCCATCCCTCATTGGGCATTTGCTTAGTGTCTCTGCCACCCCTGGCCCTGGGTGGCTAGGTAGAGACACATCTCTACACAGGCAGATGGGTCCCTGTCTCCTGGATCTTGTGACCAGGGGCCAAGTCCAGGCCCTTTCCTCCTAGCTGGGCCCCAGCAGGCCAGGACTCTGCTGAGCCTCATCTGGACAGTGGGGTGAGTGGTCATCCAGCCTCACAGGGTAACCTCAGGGAGGACATGAGATGGTGCTGGGGAGGGATCCTTGGTGTCTGGCCACAGTATCCCTGGGTGGGATGGGGGTGGCTGCCAGTGCCCGGAGGTGTCCCATTCCCACGCGAGGTCTGACTACGCCTGCCTCCAGGGAGCTCTGTCTTCCCAGATCTAAGCCCTGACATTTTTACTGCTGCTCAAGATTGAATAATAATTTTTTCTTAGCCGATGTATCAAACCAAGCTGGCATTTCAGAGGGTTCACGAAGCCAGCAGGTGGGTATGTAAACTTAGAAAGGAACGCTCAGTCAGGGCTGCTGTAGACCCCACAGTGGCAGTGACTTTGTAGCCCTGCCAGACTGGCGTTTCTTCTGACTCTGAGCCCAGCTTGGGGGATGTGCCTAGAGGCCCCAGGGGGACTGGGATCAGGGAGGGCCCCATTGGGTCCTGCTTGGTAAAAGCAGTGGGATGACCCTTGCCCCGAAAATGGCTCCATCCTGGACAGGCTGGCACTGTGGGCATCAGGCCAGCTGGGAGGGCTACGGCTAGAGAGGGAGATGGGAAAGGTTCCTGGACCATGCCAGGCCTCAAAATGGCAGAGAGCAGTCAAGAGCCAAACAGTGTCCCAAGTTCACACAATGGGAAGCTTCGGGGGCAGGGCGGGACTCATCCTGCTCACCCCTCACCCCCCAGATTCTGCTCCCTATCTGACTCCTGGCCTCTGAAACGTGAGATAATAAACGTGTGCTGTTTGGGGTCATTTGGTTAGGCAGTCCCAGGAAACTCCTTCTTAATTCAAAGCCTGGCCTTTCATCCGCCCTCTGGGGCTGATCACAGAGGACACAGAGCCAGTGTGAACCCTGGGGGACAAGAGGACTCATGGGGGTGCTGACTGACCCCGCCTTCCACACACACTGGCCTTTCTCACACTTCCTCTCCTGGGCGCAGGGCATAAGCTCTGGGCTGGACCCTGGCACTCTCCTGGGCATCCTCTGTTCCTGTCCTTCCCATTGCCTGAGCCTTGGTTCTCAACCTACAGACCTTCAGTGCAGACAACCACAGACAGCGCCAGAATGCAGAGCCCAAATCAGCTCTGCTGGGTAACCTTGGTGGGGGCCACCTATCCTCCCCCAGGCTCAGCTACCTCACCATGTAATGAGGGTGGCGTGCATCTACCCCACTTTGTTCTGTAGGCATTGCTGTGCCGTGCTGTGCTAAGTTGCTTCAGTCATGTCCAATTCTTTGCGACCCTATGGACTGTAGCCTTCCAGGTTCCCCTGCCTATGGGCTTCTCCAGGCAAGAATACTGGAGTGGTTGCCGTGCCCTCCTCCAGGGGATCTTCCCGACCTAGGGATCAAACCCATGTCTCCTGTGGCTTCTGCACTGTAGACAGATTCTTTACCACTGAGCCACCAGGGAAGCCCTCTGTAGGCATTACGTGAAATTATATCTGTAATACAATCCAAATCATGTCATGGTCACAGTGCCTGGTGACATCACTGCTCACCAGTCTCTGCTTTCCTGAGTCCCATCTTTAGAGCCAAGTTCAGATGCCTCCTCCACCTCAGCTCTTTTCTTTCCCTGGACAGTGCTCTGTGTCCTGTGTACCAGGAGACATGGTTTCATCACCTACAGTGACAAGACAGTTGCTAATGTTTATTGGGTTCTTACTGTGAGCCAGGCACTGGGCTGAGTGTTTTATACACACACACACACACACACACACACACACACTGATAGATGTCAGCAGTTATTCTTATGCACAATAATTATCAGTCTCATCACAGAGCTTCCTTGAGCCTCTTACACATAGACCGTCTGCAAATGATCGCAACTCACTTCCCAGCCAAAAAATGGTACATTACTTAAGAATAGTATTGTCCACAAATCAAAGGAAATGCCAAATAATTGTGGCTTTAGGAATACGGAAATTGGGAATTCCCTGGTGGTCCAGTGGTCAAGACTCCAAGCTTTCACTGCTGAGGGCCTGGGTTCAGTTCCTGATTGGGGAACTAAGATCCCACAAGCCATACAGTGTGGTGAAAGGAAAAAAAAAAAGATGGAGATTTATTTCTCACTGTGGAAGACTCCACAACGTCAGGACCTAGATTTCTCCTATCTCGTTCTTGCTATTCCTAGAGTCACCTCCAGGCTCCAAAATGGCTGCTAGAACTCTGGTCATCACATCTACTTTCTAATCAGCAAGAAGGGAGAAACCAAGAAGGCCATGCCCCTGTCTTTACTTAAGTTGAACACATCACTTTGTGATCATATCCCACTGACCAGAACTTAGTCACATGGCCACACCTAGCTGCAAGAGAGGCTAGACTGCAGGGCCCCACTTCTGGGAGGGCCCACAGGTGCCAACTCTGCATAGACTCAGTCTGCACTTGCAACCACTAAAGCCCCAGCCTCCGGGGGCTCGATATAGACTCCCTCAGTCTTCCCTGACAGGGCCTCAACATCAGGAATCTGGGAAGCTTGGCAAACACCACACCCTGTGTTCCAAGAACTTGGGACTCATGTGCTGAGCAAGCACCAGGGACAGGCCTGATGTCCCATCTTTCCCCAGGCCAGTGGTGGCCTTGGATTCCCCAGGCTCAGGATATTATTTGTGGCATACCTCATTGCCTGTCTGCAGTCTTGACCAAACAATTAGAAAGGGCTCTCAGATTTCCTTATATGAGTAGAAGAAAAGAAAGAACCAAAACCAAACTATGTTTCCCTTGGAAAGCCAGGAGTGATTTTGAAACCTGGTGATGCAGGATGTTGGGAGGGGTTGGAGTAGTTGTTGTGTGGGTCCACCACACCAAACAGAAAAATTCAAGAGCACTCCTAGGAGAGGGCCCTGGAGGATGGGGAGAGGGGTCTGGGAGGAGAACTCAGAAGCTGTGGGAAGTCCTGCCTTGGCTACTGGATGCTGTGTGACCTTGGACAGGTCACTTCCCCTCTCTGGATCTTGTGTTCTTATCCATATAATTGGAGGGTAGGACCCAGCGTGCCCCTAACTCTTCTGCCTTGTCATCAGTTCTGTATGCCAGAACACCCTGCCCTCTGACCTGTATAGCTTTCTGAGATGCCTTCAGCCCACAGCTTGGCACTGTCCTGGAAACCCGTGGTTCCTGGGAGCCCAGCCCCAGCTCCATGTAAAGGGGCCTCTCTCCGTTCTCTCTCATCTTCTGGACTCCTGGCAGCACAAACATTTCCAGCACAGGAAAGCCTTGTTCCCTCCTAGGCAAAGAGAAGACAATTTGGGAGCAATTAGCAGCTCCCCAGGAGAAGAGAGAAAGGGAAGAGTGGTGGGAAAAGAAAACCCTGAGATGCATCTTATTTATATTTCTTGCAAAGCTTTTCCCATTTAATTATACAAAATTCAGAAACATAGGTAGAAAGTATGGAGGAAAAGGCAGTAACCCACATCCAGAAATTTCCTTTAGTTGCATTGGGGTATGTTTCCTTATGATCTCTTTGGTAAATAATTTGTATGATTTCATAATTTCTACATATCACAGGCCTGCCCATGTTGTTTCTTATAAACTCTGCATGGGTATAATTTTTGGATTATTTGTTTCCAGTTTTTTATCAGGAAAGATTTCAAATCTACACAGCAGTGGAAAAAAATAGGACAATATAATTTGTGTCCCCACCATCTAGATTTAGACACGGTTAATGTTTGTTAGTCATTGATCTTGTTTTAATGGCTGTATGATATTTCATGAGAGTATGTGTACTTGAACTCAGTCAGTGACTGAACAAATGTTTATTAAGTGGCTACTCTGTGCCCAGTGATCTCTTAGGCGCTGGAGCCACATCAAGGAGCGGTAGCCCTGCGTTTGCTGAGTGAACATTCCAGGGGGCGCAAAGCCAGATCAGGGAACCAATAGCCAGCAGGTGAAGTAGAATTTCTGACATGCAGCCCAGCCTTCCTGGGAGCTCAGAGCACCCTCGGGATGGATGGAGCTCTCTACAGGGACTTAAGGTTTTCATGTGTGTGTATTTACTTTTATCAGAATATAGTTGATTTACAATATAGTTTTGTTAGTTTCAGGTGTACATCATAGTGTACGGTTATTCAGTTATAAATTCAGTTATAAATATATACATGTTCAGTCTTTTTCAGATTTTTTTCCCCATGTAGGTTGTTATAGAATATTGAGTAGATTTCACTGTGCTGTACAGTGGGTCCTTGTGTATATATTTTTCAGGGACTTTTGGCCCATCAGTTTGAGGCCAATTTCCTCAGTAGGATGGAATCACCAGGGCATGCTCCAGCCAGTGGGAAATGAGTGCCAAATGGTCCCCAAATTTTTTCAGCCGTATCTCCACAATAGCCACCAGCTGTGTGTAGGATACCACCACAGTGGGGTCCAACCAGTGGTCCCCGAAGGCTGAACACATGCCAAAGCAAGCCTGGTTAGCATTTGCAGTCCAAAGCAAATAGGAAGGGACGTGGGAGATGCAGAAACATACTTACAAAGTGGGGATGATCCCATTTTTAAGAACTTCCAAGACTGTTGATTTCCTTTGCTTTTGGTGCCAACATGTCTCTTGTTTGGTACAAAATGGCAGCGGTTGTAAGTGGCACTTTAAAAATTGTCCTTTCTTGACAAAACAAAGAGTTGGCAGTCCTCTGCTGGTTCCTAAAATTAGGGAAAAGGAAGAATTATCAACCTATGATGTCTAAGAGCTGAAAACCACCATCTGGTCCATCTTATACACTCACAGAGGATGGGGACAGTAAGGCATGGTGACCCTTTCCTGCTTTCTGATCTGTAATTTGAATCTTTTTTTTCCTTTATTTATGAAAGTATGATTGATTTACAATGTTGTGTTAATTTCTACTGTACGGCACACTTAGTTACGTATGTATATACATTCCTTTTCATATTCTTTTCCATTATGGTTTATCACAAAATACTGAATATAGTTCCCTGTGCTATCCAGTAGGACCTTGTTGTTTATCCATTGCATATATAATAGTTTGCATCTACTAACCCCAAGGGCTTCCCTTGAGGCTCAGCTGGTAAAGAATCCGCCTGCAATGCGGGAGACCTGGGTTCGATACCTGGGTTGGGAAGATCCCCTGGAGAAGGGAAAGGCTACCCACTCCAGTATTCTGGCCTGGAGAATTCCATGGACTGGATAGTCCATGGGGTCACAAAGAGTCAGACATGACTGAGCGACGTTCACAGGAACTAACCCCAAACTCCCAGTCCATCTCTCCTCCACCTTCCCCTCCCTTGGCAGCTACAAGTCTGTTCTCTGTGTCTGTGAGACTGTTTCTGTTTCGTGTTGTTGTTGCCATTCTGTTTCATAGATGAGTTCATTTGTGCCGTATTTTAGAGTCCACATATGAATGATATCATATGGTATTCATCTTTCTTTTTCTGACTTAGTTCACTTAGTGTGATCATCTCTAGGTCCATCCATGTTACTGAAAATGGCATTATCTTGTTCTTTTTATGGCTGAGTAAAGGAGATCAATCCTGGGTGTTCATTGGAAGGACTGATGTTGAAGCTGAAACTCCAATACTTTGGCCACCTCATGCGAAGAGTTGACTCATCGGAAAAGACCCTAATGCTGGGTAGGATTGGGGGCAGGAGGAGAAGGGGACAACAGAGGATGAGATGGTTGGATGGCATCACTGACTCGATGGACATGGGTTTGGGTAGACTCCGGGAGTTGGTGATGGACAGAGAGGACTGGCGTGCTGCAGTTCATGGGGTCGCAAAGAGTCAGACATGACTGAGCGACTGAACTGAACTGAACTGAATACTCTATTGTATATAGGTATCACATCTTCTTTGTCCATTTCTCAGTCGAGGGACACTTAACATTGTTTTCATGTCTTAGCTATTGTGAATCATGTGCAGCTTGAATTTCTTAATGTCCAGCCTGTCCCAGTGTCCACAGGCCCCAGACTTTGAAGGGGAAGGGCAGTGTCACCTGGCAGACAGGTGAGCCATCACGGTCAGTGAGGGAGAAGGGGAAAGGATGTTCGTGGCTGCAGGGATACAGTTCTTTAGGACATGTGATTCGGGCACCTTTATTCCAGCTCTCCAAATGAGGAAACTGAGGCATAGAAGGGCTTGTGTTCTGTGCCCAGGGAGACCAGAGTTGGGTGCCAAAGTCTGTGCCTTCTGTCCATATGGCATCCTGATTTCACCAATCAGGACAATTAAAAAATAATAATCTAGGGTAAATGAATGCAGATAAGACACCTTTTTATTTGGCACAGCCAGAAACATTTATCAAAAGCCCAGAAAACTGAGCTTTTGTGAAATGCTCCCTTTCACAGCATTTTGTTCAAGGAAAGAATACTATAACACACATGCTCATGTGTGTGCATGTGCGTATATATATACACACAGCTGACCTCAGATGAGGTGCCAGCTGCCCCTTCACACTTACAGATTCTAAATGCTCAGGACCCCTATTTTGTTTCTGTTTTGAGCTCCCTATGGCCTAGGTCTACCTTTTGGGGATGACCTCGGCCAAACTCCTTGGACTGAATCCCAGCTCCTCCACCTCCCAGTCCTGAGACTGTCGCCCAGGTCTGACCTGACCCACATTCGTAAAATTTTCCTCATCTGTAAAATAGGAACAGTAAGATGGCCCTTTGAAAGAGTCTGGTGGGGGTGACTGCCCAAGAAGTGACAGCCACTTTTGTTCTCAGACCTGGAGCAGGGACCTGGCTGTTCTTGGGACGGGGGAGGAGGGGGAACGTGAGCCAGGAAAGTGGGAGGACAGCCAGGATCAACTCCACTGTCTTGAGGCTTCACTGAAGCTGTACCACCTCTGTACAAGGCACTGGAGAGTGAGTTCTCTTTGGGCTCCCTGATTCCACAAGGACAACTCAGTGTCTTCCTTGGCTCTGTAGAACGTTTTTCTCTGAACAATAAGTGCCGAGTTCCTGTGCTTTCTCCCTCCCAAGGCAGCATTGCACATCTGCCACGTTTGGCTGGGATGGACACTGCGGAGGCCAAGACTCGGGAGATGGGTGCTTCTCAGGAGCAGAACTTCAGATCAGAGGAGAGGGCAGGGAATGTGGCCTGAGACCAGGTTCTTGCCAGGGCAGTCACTTTGAGGATGCCATCCACTCCAGTGGGGCCTTCAGTGACCACGTGATGTCAGAGGAGAACCTGATGAAAACTTGGAAATTTCTATAGAACACCAGTTTGGGTTTGGTTCCTTGGACTTCTGAATGATCAAAGGTCTTTAGAACTCAGAGAAGTATGCAATTAGGATCCATGTTCCCATTTGGGTGCTTAGGATAGTCATAAAGCCATCCGTTCATTCAACACGATTCTTATTCAGCAGCTGTTCTGGACTACACCCTGGAAGACCATAGTGGACAGGACAGGTGTGCGCCCCAACTTCCTGGTATCTCAGTCTAGAGGGAGCCTCCATTTAAACAAGAGCTTGGCACTGGATGGGGGCTTCCCTTGTAGTTCAGTCGGTAAAGAATCTGCCTGCAGTACAGGAGACCCGGGTTTGATCCCTGGGTTGGGAAGATCCCCTGGAGAAGGAAATGGGAACCCACTCCAGTATCCTTGCCTGGAAAATCTCATGGACAGAGGAACCTGGTGGGCTGCAGTCCATGGGGTTGCAAAGAGTCGGGCACGACTGAGCAACTAACACTTACTTACTTACTTGGCACTTTTGTGGGTGGTAAAGACTATGTTCAGAATATCTGGCAGAAGAGAGAGTTAAGAGCAGAGAGAAGCCACATCACCCGCACCCTCCCCACCCCCCCACCCTACCCCACCCCACCCCCGCCGGACGGCTGCAATCAAAAAGATGGACAGTCACAAGTGTTGGTGAGGATGCAGAGAAATCAGAACTTGCACGCACTGCTGGTGCAGCTGCTTGGAAAGATGGCCTGGCAACTCCTCAAAAGGTTAAACATAGAGTGACCACGTGACCCAGGCATTCCACTCCTAGGTATCTACCCAAGACAAATGGAAAAGCACACAAAAATATGTCCATGAATGTTCACAGCAGCACTATCTACAATAGCCCCACAGTGGAAACAACTCAAATATCCATCAGTGGATGAATGAGTAAACAAAATGTGGTCTGTCTGGGCACTGGGATGTTACTCTCCTGTAAAAAGGGATGAAGCACAGGCTATGACATGGGTAAACTTTGAAAACATCCTACTAAGTGAAAGAAGCCAAGTCACAAAAGACCCACATGTTGTATGAGTTCGCGTTTATGAAATGTCAAGAATAGAGACATTCACAGAGACAGAAAGTAGATTAATGGTTGCCAGAGCTAGGGGGAAGGGAGATTGGAGGGGGTGACACTAAAGGATATACGGTTTCTTTGGAAGGTGTTCTGCAGTTACACAGTGCTGATGATTATATACCCTCGTGAGTATGTTAAATAAAAAAAAAAACTGCTGAATTGCACACTTTAAAATTGTGAATTTTATGGTATATGAATTATATCTCAACATTAAAAAAAAAAGCAGAGAGAAGGGCTGGGAAGTGAGGGCTTTCAATCTTTCAAGGATCTCTCCCCTCTTAAGTCCTGGAAAGTATGTAAGATAGTCATCATTCCTTTTCCACAGAGCTGTGGCTCCCTGCTTCTTTCTAGGGGTTATTTCTGTGGCCTGGGTGGTCCATAGAAGTTGCTGAAACATTGTGAGCACAGTAAGTGCTCAGAAAAGTCAGTCATGTCAGAAGCCGTGGAGGTGTCTGAGGCAGTTGCATCTTTGCTTTTCTTCGGAGGTCTAAACACCATTCAAATCCTTCTGCCCCTCAAAGCCAGTTCTTGTTGGACCCTCTCCATTTAAATGTATATATAGCCTTTTAGTGAAAGGTAACAGCGAGGGTACCGCCAGGTACTATTGGGCAGGTTGTTTGCTGTGTAAGCAGCATTTATTGAACATTCACAATATACCAGAAACTGTACTGAGCTCATTTTCTATGATGAACTTTGTTCAATCTTCACACTCACCCTTGGGTGAGAGTTGTTCTCCTCAGTGTATGAAGGCAAGCGCCTTGGGCAGTTTCCTGATTCCGGAGAACTCCGCTCCTTTCACAGCTCTGCTGGGAGTGGTATAACTCTGGCAGGAGCCCGGCCTTCTTGTAGGGCAGGCCCTGCCTGACCGCTGGGCAGAGCTGGGGGTTCTCCACCACCCCAAGCCTCCCTGGGCCTAGAGGGGCCTTAGCTGGGGGCAGTGCAGTGGTTAGATGCTTGTGCCAGGGGTCAACGGGACCTATGTCCAACCTTGCTGTTCCTGTTCTTGTGCAAATTATTGAAGCTCTCTGGTTCACAATCCTGTGCTGGTTGTATTTCCCCATCAGTCCATGCCAGCAGGGGCCTAGCTGTCCCCTTCAGAGCAGTACCCAGTGCCTAGTGTAATGCCTGGCATGTACTAAGCATGTAATTAATATTTTTTGAACGAATGAGTGAATAAATGAATGAATGCTACTCAGTGCTGGAGGCTGGGCCGAGACTATAAGATGGGCCCCTAGAAGTCACCAGACCCCTCCTAGAAGAGGCCACAGCCCCCAGGTGCCCCATCCTAGCAGAGGTCAGATTCTCCATGGGTGGTCCTCCACTGGGGTTTGATCAGCACAAAGCCCAGAAAACACGGCTGGAGGGGGGCCCCTGGCCTGGTAGGAGTGTAGGGGGCCGGGGGGAGTCCTGGCCTCTCCTGTTTCGGCCTTGCCGGCGCCGTGACCTTCCCCACCTGGCCCCGTCCGTCTCACCGGCTGCCCGGGGCACCAGGGAGCCTTTCACACAGTAAGGGGACCTTCTCCATCTGCAGGGCCTCCTGGGACTTTCCTCTCTAGCTCTCCAGTTACATTCCATTCACAAAAAACAATCTAGATCTTAGAAGGAAAAAAGTGAGGTGGAAAAATGTGGTCAGGGAACGAGTAAGCTGGGATTGGGGCACAGGAAGTGGCTGCTCCGCCCCCTTTCCACCCACCCACACACATGCCAGCTGGGGAGCCTTTCCATCTGCTCTGTGGGCTGCCTGCACTGTGGAGGGGGCGGGTGCTGGCCCAAGATGCATTGACATTCAGAGGTGGACTCCCCTCCACTAACCATTCCTTTCTTTCCTCTCAGCCAGGGCTGCTGGGGACTGTTGGGCAGGTTCACTCTGGAGAGGACCTGGCTGTGTCCTGCAAGCCGTGTGCCCTGGTATAGGGCTCTGCCACTCAGCGGGACATCTTTTCCTCACACACACAAAGGACCACCTGGACCCATGGTCCTGGCTCCTGTATCTTTACTTCTTTTTTTTTTTTTTATATATATATATATATTTTTTTTTTTTTTTTTTTTTTTGCCTAAAGCAGAACTTTGCTAAGTGAGGACCACCCCCGCCACAATTCTGAGACTCTCCATGGCTCCCACTGACCTACAGGATAAAATTAGAATAATAACAACAATAGCCTTTATGTTTCCTAACAATTTACTGTATGCCCAGACTGTGCTAAAGGATTTTGTGTGCAATGCCTCCTCCCCCATCACTTGCAGTCTTTACGTTACGAAGCACGATACAGAAAACCGCACAAACATGTATGTACTAACAAACATCTATTTCTGCTTTATTGACTATGCCAAAGCCTTTGACTGTGTGGGTCACAATAAACTGTGGAAAATTCTGAAAGAGATGGGAATACCAGACCATCTGACCTGTCTCTTGAGAAACCTGTATGCAGGTCAGGAAGCAACAGTTAGAACTGGACATGGAACAACAGACTGGTTCCAAATAGGAAAACGAGTATGTCAAGGCTGTATATTGTCACCCTGCTTACTTAACTTATATGCAGAGTACATCATGAGAAACGCTGGGCTGGAAGAAACACAAGCTGGAATCAAGATTGCCGGGAGAAATATCAATAACCTCAGATATGCGGATGACACCACCTTTATGGCAGAAAGTGAAGAAGAACTAAAGAGCCTCTTGATGAAGGTGAAAGAGGAGAGTGAAAAAGTTGGCTTAAAGCTCAACGTTCAGAAAACTAGGATCATGGCATCTAGTCCCATCACTTCGTGGGAAATAGATGGGGAAACAGTGTCAGACTTTATTTTGGGGGGCTCCAAAATCACTGCTGATGGTGATTGCAGCCATGAAATTAAAAGACGCTTACTCCTTGGAAGGAAGGTTATGGCCAACCTAGATAGCATATTTAAAAGCAGAGACATTACTTTGCCAACAAAAGTCCGTCTAGTCAAGGCTATGGTTTTTCCAGTGGTCACGTATGGATGTGAGAGTTGGACGGTGAAGAAAGCTGAGCGCTGCAGAATTGATGCTTTTAAACTGTGGTGTTGGAGAAGACTCTTGAGAGTCCCTTGGACTGCAAGAAGATCCAATCAATCCATCCTAAAAGAGATCAATCCTGGGTGTTCATTGGAAGGACTGATGTTGAAGCTGAAACTCCAATACTTTGGCCACCTCATGCGAAGAGTTGACTCATTGGAAAAGACCCTAATGCTGGGTAGGATTGGGGGCAGGAGGAAAAGGAGACGACAGAGGATGAGATGGTTGGATGGCATCACCGACTCGATGGACATGGATTTGGGTGGACTCTGAGAGTTGGTGATGGACAGAGAGGCCTGGCGTGCTGCAATTCATGGGATCGCAAAGAATCGGACACGACTGAGCGACTGAACTGAACTGAACTGAACTAACAAACTAGAAAAACACCTTTAACCTTCATAGCAGCCCCACGAAGTGGTCACTATTACTATCCCATTTTCCAGATGAAGAAACTGAGATGCAGAGGGTTAGTTAGTAATAGTTGCAGGCCTGAGATCACACAGTGAATGGTAGAGGCAGGATCTGAACCCAAGCCTCTGGATGCATAAACCCGTGGGATCCTGTGTGGCCTCACCTCAGGGAGTCCTTCGGAACCCCCTGCCAGGGGCTTTTCTCCTTGTGCACTGAGGTCAGAAGGTTAAATTGCTTGCTTGTCCAGGAAAGGAGGAGACCCCATTATGCCACCACACTGCCCACGTGCAGAGGACGTGCTGGGTTGTGCCTGTGCGCTCCTCTCCAAGCAGTTTTGTGAGAGGCAGTGGGGAGATGGCATTCCCTGGGAGGCTGAGTCAGTCACGAAGTCTGATGGGAGCCTTCACCCCTTTACCCTCTTTTTCCGACTTCGCTGATACCCAGAAGAGGTTTGTTTCGGGACAGAGTCCCAAGGTTGCCAGCCTTTGCCTCCCACTGGCCCCTCTGGAGCAGGACCCACACCTGCACCTCTGTCACCCCAGAGCGCTTTGCACACAGTAGGACCTAAGTGGACTGAATTCCAGACTGCATGGTCATCTCTGCTGCTGGGAGAGCCAGTGTTCAAACCCCACCCCTGGCCTTGCCACCTTGAGAAAATGCTTGGCTGCTTAGGACCTCAGTTTCCTCACCTGCAGAATGGTATGAACACTTTGCCTGCAGGTTTGTTGTGCAGCTTCAACCACCCCCTCTCTGCAGTGCACCTGGGAGGGTGTCAGCACCCGTGACAATGGCTCTGTCCCCAGCTTCACTTCACGTGGCAGCGCACACAGATCTGGCGGCTTAAACAAAACCCTGGGCTGCTCTTCACCTTGAATCCTTATCCTCGTTGTCCCACAAAGCTTATTCTCATTTGGGATTTTTTTTTTTTTTTTCCTGTTGCATCTCAGTATCATAAACACTTGCAAAGGGAAGAAAAAAAAACTCCCCCAGACTTTACGTCAACACAAACAGCCCTAATTGGTCCTGGAGCCTCATAATTCTCAGATTGTCTTGACCATGTGTATCTAAGAAATTCACAGCAGCAAAGGTGAAGGGTGTTTTCATTCGTAAATTGAAGTGGAGGCTTTGTCTTCAACTGAAATTTGGCTCCAGCCTCTTGCCTTGGGGCACTTTTTCTATGTGTGTGCAGAAATCTGACTTATCACTTTCTTAGGGGAAGGAGAAAATGCATGAATATTTAATTATTCTGCTGCCAAGAGGGGAGGGTTGGAAGCTAAATGAATAAAGAACTGGATTTTTCTTTTCAAAGGCCACGGCAGAATCCGATCTGGCCCTTCGGATTTCCCCCTGTCCTCCCGCCCTGTGTCATGTCGGGGGCCGCAGCTGTCATGTTCCTGCTACCCCGGCCTCTCTAGTTTTGGAAAGGATCAGTCGTAGGCGTGTTTGGGTCATTTCCGGTTGGTTCTTCTGGGCTCCTTGGCATATTTTGTTTGGCTTGCAGCAAACATAGGCGAAGGGGGTGGTGTAAGGGGAGGTAAGATCCAAGCACGTCTTTGGCAGAAGAATTGCCGGCCAGCAAGGAAGGGGAGCCTGTGGCTGATGAGGCTAGAACATTCTGCTATGTCAAAGCCAAAAAATTCCAAAAGAAACATTCTGTAGTTTCCAGCCTGTAAGAAGGAAGAGGATTTCCTCTGTGGGCGGCTTCTGGGGGCTCAAGGGAGGGCCCCCAGCAGTGGCAGCCAGCACAGAGGGGCGGTGGTGGGGGTGGGGGCAGGAAACAGGGTCGAGAGTCTGGGCAGGACCAAATTTGGAGAAACTCAGGGGCAGCATTTCAGCCCAGGAGGGAACGGGGCTGTCTGTAAAGGCAGAACACCCTCCCCCGGCACTGGTCCTGGGGTCAGCTGCCTTTGCTTCTTAGGGGTGGGGGGTGGGTAAACTGAGGCACCAAGATGCCTTCACTTTTCAGAGTGAGTTTCCAGGAGGGCTGCATGTTGGGGAAGAATGACCACAAATACAGCTTGCTGAGCATCCACTGTATACCACAGGCTTCCCTGCATACATCCCTGCAAGGAGTTGCCATTAGGCCCATAAGACAGATGTGGAAACTGAAGCTGAGAGAGGCAAATGGTCTGGCCCAGGCTCCTTAGGAAGAACCACCTCTTCCCCAGTAGCTAATTTTAAGTTTTGCTATTCTCTGTTTAACAACAGGATGCCAAATGTAAAGGCATTCTCTATGAACTGTTTAGTGTAAGAAAAATAGGAATTGAGTTTTTTCATAACAATCATTAGGAATAAATAAGGGAAGGGGTCTTTATTTATAATTAGGAATAAATAAGGGAAGGGGTCAATTTTGTTATCGTGGGTCCATTTGTTGCCATCTGACCAAAAAATAGGCATAATTGACATGCAGATAGCCCATCTTTCATATCAATAAAGTTATAATAAAAATTCAAAAATGTTTTTAAATAATAAAGGTGTTTAGAGTGTGAATAGCATCCCTTTGGATATGACACCTTGTGCAGTGCACATACTAAACAACCTAACACAGCAGCCCTGATGAGTAAGCAGATTTGAACTTGAAGCTGCCTTTCCAGAGCCTGGGTACTACCAGGCTCATCCCATGGCTTAGTTGGCTTGCAATTTGGCCTCATCCCAGATTCTAACCACTAATGACAAAGAACACTGATGAATCAGAAAGGAAGGAATAGAAGGAAGAGGTATAGGGATTCAATCCAAGTTTGTACCACTCTCTCCCCGTTCCTAGCACAAGGCCTGGCATGCAGTGGGTTCCTTAAGGCAGCCTGAATGAATGATTGTGTGAATGAAAGCTAAGTCCAACCCCCTCCCCTCCGTCCTTGTCTGCATCCTGCACAGTGCTGAGCTCAGGGATGGTGGCAGACGGAGGGGCTAGTCTGAAACCCCAATGAACCAAGGGAAAGAAGCCAGTTCCCACAGGCCCTGGGACACAGTGAGCTGTGTGAAAGCCGCCAGCCAGAGCCTCTTATAATCAGGGACAATGCTTGGCCCTCAGTCTCGAAGGACATCCCGGGGTCTCCGGAGGCTGGACTGGTCCTGCCAAGCGCCCTGGCCTTCTGCCCGCCCGGCACTAACTGCCGAGGGTGGGGCCCACCTGGCGACTCCTTCCTTCCAGCTGCTGGCTCCAGGGGTTCCGGCCACACCTTTCCTGTGGCTGCCTCTTCTCTTCCCGGCCCCCACCCTGCTGGCCATGCTGCTCCAGTTTCTCCCTGCCACCACCCCCAAACTTTCCAGACTGTTCCCTTGGGGCATGGAGCTGGATTCCTCAGCCCTAAGCAGGTGACAGAGGTGTGGGGGTGACAGCTCTGGCTCTGTGTGAAGTACTCATGTGTCACGCTTGCTGAGGAGGGGTCTTGAGACAGCAGCACTCACCTGTGTAATGGGTCATTACTTCAACTCACAGGTAGGGACACGATGCTCTCAGAAGTTGAGGGACTTGACAAGGTCATACAGTTAAGTTTGTGAGAGGTGGTTGAGGTTTGAGTTCAGGCATGTCTGCTTCCAAATGGGGAGTGTCCAACCACTCTGCCGGTCTGCCCTGCAGAGGCTCTACAGACCCCAGGACTTCAGCCCGCTCACTCAGGCTGCATCTGGAATTCTCACACTGGTGAAGATACCCAGGACTATGTTGGAATCAGAACATTCCCCCTCATGCCATCCCTGCATTCCTGGCTCCAGTACCATCCAACAGAACACCCTGAATAGACGAGAAAGCTGAATGGACTTTGCTCAAACAGCAATTCTTGCGGGGGGAAACCAGAAGGGGTCGTGTTTCTTCCTTCTGAAGTTTCTCCAGGACGGACCGTGGTGGGTGTGTGTGTGTGTAACCACCTACGCCTGGAGGACAGATGTCTCCTCAGAACCTGGCTGTCAGAAAGAAGATGGAGGCAGATGGTGGCAGGGAACACACTCAAGCCACTGGCTGGGGCGGGAGGGTGGGCAGTTATGAGAGGGGTGTGGCTCCTCAGGTGTGGATATGGTCCCTCAGAACTCCAGTAAAGCCCTGTGCTGCCAAAGGGAGAGCCCTGGCCCAGGGGTCAGGAGACCCCTGACCCTTGTGAGCAGTCACGTTCTTGGGTGGATACACTACCACTCTGACCCTTAGTCTCTTCATCTGGAAAGCAAGAACAATATAATTCCTATATCATGGGTGGTTGTGAGGAGTAGATGAGCTATCAAGATGAAATTAGTGTGCCTCTTGGTGCTCATACACATTAGGAAAAAAGAAGAAGGCTCAGACCATCCCAAAAGTTCAGTTTGTAGGTTGAGGGAAATAATTTGCCATTTCCTCCAGGACCTGGCTTCGGTTTGGCCCCACTTCCTGTCCCAGTCTGGCCAATCAGCCTTGCCCTGATATAACCCCTCCCCTGCCCAGAGTCATCTCAGCCACTTGGCCAGGGTCTGACCTGGCCCATTTGGTTTAATTGGTCTCAACCCGCATCTGAAAGCAAAAGTGGCCTCTCTGGTCATGGTCTCCCCACCCTGCCCAGCTGCAGCACTGCTGACCCTTCCAGTGACTCCGATTTCCTGTTGCTCTAGGGCTCAAGGTCAGTGGGTCATCCAGTATGGTCAGTCCTCACCTTCTGTCCCTGTAAGCCTGGATCTCATCTCCTTGTCTGTGGAGCAGTTCAGACAACCTGAACATCCTTCCAGCTCCACTCCTCACAAGGTCCACACTCAGAGTGGTGTTTCCCTCCACCTCCATCCTCCTAGAAGAGTCTCAGGGAAGGACTTTGATTGGTCCTGGTTAGGTCACATGCCCACCCTTGCACCAGTCACAGAGGCTAGGAGAGTGTGCAACTGTGATTGGCCTGGACTGGGTCACATACTCTTGTCTGTTGCCAAGGGACAAGAGCAAAATACTATGATTGGCACCTTCCCCCAGAACCTCAGGGTTGGTGCAGGAGAATCTACTCCCCTAAGTCAGGGATGCAGTTCCGCAGTTTCATGGGGCAGGGTGTGGGGCTACAGGGAAAGCCCAAACCCCAGATGTCTACACTCAGGCTAAGTCTAAGGTGGGGTGAAGCAGGGTGAGATGGAGCTAGGTGGGCAGGGCCAGCAAGGGGAATGCGTGGGACCCCTTCTGCTGTGTGTCCAAGGAGAAGGGGTACAGTGACACTCACTCTGCGGGCCCTGGGTGGCTGTCCTGGTGCCTCAGGCCTCCCTTTCCTGCCGCCAGAGCACACGTTGCAGACATCTGCCCTGCCGGCTGCTGGGGGTTGCCCTCCTGGAGTTTCCTGCTGCTGACAGGAACCGTTTGCCTTTTTATTACCCGCAGCGCACATCTGGGAACACTCTTGGATCAGTCTGGCTGAGCCAGTGGGCTGAAGAGCTGGCTCCCAGGCCAAGCTGATGGGGGCAGGGCAGGCAGCAGTGGCGACAGCCTGGGTCTGGGAAGCGCCTTCCTCCCCAGCCCCTCCTGTGAAGCTACCCCATGTGACTGGCCTCCTGGATAGCTTCCACAGAGGGGTTGTGTAACCAGCCTTGTCCAGGAGGGAGGGGACGGCCTGGGCCCAGGGTGGGGTCCCACCAGCAAGCCTGGCCTGCCAGGTCCAGAAAGGGGCGTCTGGGGGTGGGTAGCTTCAGGTGCCAGGACAGTGGGGCTTCTCTGGTTAGGGGTTGAGGTGTTAATTCTCTCCTTTCTTTTTTTTCTTTTCTGTTTTTCTTTTTCTTTCTTTCTTCCCTCTGTCCCTCTCTCCCTTCCTTTCTTCTTTACCTTTCCTTCCTTCCTTCCTTTCTTCCTTTTTTTCCTCTTTCCCCCTCTCTCCTCTCCTTGAAATGACTTTTTCCTCTTCCCACTCCAAGAGCACATCCTCAAGAGCCACCTTTGAAACAGCAGGAAGCAAGAGACTGAAGAACATCATTTTGGACAAACCTCGTCTTTGTGCTTAAAGATAATGGATCCGGGGAGGAGCTGCTGTGCCCTTGCCTGCTTCTCTCTGTCATGTGCTGCGTCCTCTTCCCCTCCAGCCTTTAAAAGAGAGAAGTGACCCTTCAGCCTCCAACTGCAGGCCCAGAGCTTCCCTGGTGGATCACAGATGCTTGCTTCTGAGGTGAACTCAGGTGCAGAAAGGACTGCACAGAGCTTGGCAGCCTGTGAACTAAGACCAAGGTCCTAAGGAACCCTTTCAGAGGCAGCCACGAACCCACCAGCCTGCCTGGCTGGGCATCAGGCAGCTCCTCGCTTTCCTGGCCCTCAGTCTGTGCATCTATCCGTCTGTCTGTGGCTCCTTCCAACAGCCACCTGCTCAGACCCATACCAATACCTGGCCATTTAATTTATTTATTATGACATGTTTATTTTGTTTGAAAGTGTCCAACTCTTCTCTAATGAAAAACCTCATAAGGGGAGGTTGAGTGGCTTTAGGGGGGCAGGGGCCAGGGAATACTAGTACTTGGTCTCCTCTAAGCTCTGAGAAGCCCTAAAGTGTTGCTGAGGCTCTCAACATCCCCATGGCTTGGCCGGGAATGTTCCTTGTATCCCTTTTGTTCATTTATTTCACAAATATTGACAGAGTCCATCTGGGCATCAAGGCATGTGCCAGATATCTAGATTATAAGAGTGTGCAAGATAAAATGTACCTGCCTCTTTTATTTTAGTGGAATGTTAGAAATAAAACCAAGTCAATGCAAATAGTTATAGTTAGGAAGGTGGACCTATAAAGGCACTGAAGCCCATGGAGTCTAGGTTGACCTGCTTCAGAGCTGGGGCTGCTCCAACCTGGTCTAGGCAGAAAGAGAGGGTCCACTATTGTGAGGAGAGGGAAGAATGCTCCAGGCATCAGGAGCAACACATGCAAAGGCTCTGGGGCAGCAACAGTTTGGTTCTAGGATCTGAATGGAAGCTGGCAGGGCTTGAACTGAGGGAGGAAGGGAGAAGGAAGGAGAGAGGGATAAGAGGATGTTGGGTGTATGGGGCCTGATAACTGGGTCCCTGCAGACTGTGGCCAGGACTTTGGGCTTTGTTCTGAGTCATTCCATGAGCTTCAGCAGGGGAGTGTTATGGTCTGGCTTATGTTTCAGGAAAGGAAGACCACTTTTAAGGTGAAGGAGAGTACAGGGGGAGGCAGAGAGTAGGGCGGAGTCCATTGTAATCATTTAGGCAGAGGTGATAGTGATATGAAGGTGGAAAATAACAGGGTAAACCTGGAGAAGTCAAAGGGTCCCTCCATAAGGACCTAGTTAGGAAGGGGAACAGTTAAACAAGCATTTACACAACAGAGTAAAAAACATAAAATATAGAGGCAGCTCTGAGGGCTGCAGGAGTTGTTCATGAGGGGCATTCAGACCAGCCTTGGAACAATCAGGAGGGCTTCCTGGAGGAGGAGACATTTAAGCTGAAAATGGAAAGAGGAATAAGAGCTAGGAGAAAGGGGGGTGGGGGTGGGGCAGGAGGAAAGTACTGTTCCAGGCAGTGGGAACAACCTGTACAGAGGGCTGGAGAGAAGAGGAAGCAGGCACGTTTGAGGACTCCAGCAGATCAGTGTTCTCCAGAATGAGGTGAGGATGAGGAGCCAGTCAGGGCTGGGCTGTGACCAGTCTTGAGGTCACGGAGGACAGAAGACTTTGTTTTGAGGACCCAGGGCCATGGGAGGGTTTAAGTCTCAGTGTCATCATCAGTTCTGTGGTTTTGAGTAATCCCAGTGGCTACTGGTAGTGTTGGTGTGGGGGAAACAGGTCCAGAAGAGTTAGTTCTAACTCAGCCGCTTCATCCTGTGAGAATCAGTCATTGAGCAGCCAAGTCTAACAGGCCTCACCTGGGAGGTGACATGTGACACGCCTGGTGCAGTGGGCTCAGGAGTTAGATCAAGTTCAGGTTCCAGTCCTGCTCTTGTCTGGCTGTGTGACAGATGAGTTGGCTGAGCAAGGTCAAATTAGGCTTTGGGAGATATTTCCATTTTATGGGTCCTGGAGTTCTGATGGCTCAATTTATCCCTCCTGCATCTGGTGCTTTATGGTAGCCTGGGGTTGTCCTACCTATATCAGTCTAACCTGGCCCCATCTCTGACCTCTGGAAGAAGTTTCACCCAGACCCAGGTGTTGGCATCATGTTCTCTTTTGGTGTATACTAAGAACAGGATCTTTTTTTAAAAAAATTATTTATCTATTTATGTCCATGCTGGATCTTTGCTGCTGTGTGCAGGCTTTCCCTAGTTGAGACGAGCAGGGGCTACTCTCTAGCTGCAGTGAGTGAGCTCCTTATTGCGGTGGCTTCTGGCTCCAGGGTGCGCAGGTTTCAGTAGTTGCGATGTGTGGGTTTAGTTGCCCCACGGCATGTGGGATCTTCCCAGACACGTGTCCCCTTCATTGGCAGGTGGATTCTAAACCACCGGACCACCAGGGAAGTCCCTAGGAACAGGATCTTTTTTAATTAAAAGAGGAAATGTATGATATGTTTGACCATTAAAGCTATTGCATGAACAACCTAGCTGAAAAACAATAACTAAAGTATTTAAAGCAGTTGAGTTCCTCGCTGCAGAGTAGGCTTTCAGAGCAGCAGTTGAGGCTGGTTGATGATGTGGCCCCTTGGTCATAAAAGGCAGTGTTTGGAGAAGTGGACGAAATGGAAGGAGAAACACAGATTACAGGAATTAGGCCCACCGGTATTTACGAGGCTCATCGTTGTCACCCCATAACTATAACGTACGCATTAATGAGTCCATTTAACCCAGCATCAGCCTGTCATCTGCCGTGGGCCTTTCCCAGGGAAAGCAAAGCAAATGCTGCTTTGACTCTCTATTTGGGGGATGAAGATGTGGACAGTTTAGTTCCATTCTTAACACTGTCCCCTGACTGCCTGACCCCAGGGTGAGTTTGCATCAGGATCCAAATAAGATCCACACTGTAAAGAATTACATACAGATTCTTTTAAACTTTTGTTTTATATTGGCATATAGTTGATTTATGATGCCGTGTTAATTTCAGATACACAGCCAAGTGATTCAGTTGTATGTATACATTCAGCCCCTCTCTTTCAGATTATTTTTCCTTATAGGTGATTACAGAATATTGAGTAGAGTTCCCCGTGCTATACATAGGTCCTTGTTGATTATCTATTTTATATATAGTAGCTTGTGTATGTTAGTCCCAAACTCCTAAGTTTTGAAATACCTTCTAATTTATTTATTCAGCTCTCTTGGGTCTCAGTTGTGGCACGCAGGATCTTTGCTGCATCATGTGAGATCTTTTGTTGCAGTGTGCAGTGTGGTGCAGTGCACAAGCTTAGATGCTCCATGGCATGTGGGTCTTAGTTCCCCCACCAGGGATCAAACCCATATTCCCTGCATTGCCCAGTGGATTCTTAACCACTGGACCACCAGGGAAGTCCCCCAAACTCCTAATTTAATATATAGGTTTCTCCTCCATTTCTTCCTGTTTTTTTTCTCTGCTTCTCTCTCCCTCTCCTTCCTCACCATCTCTCTGTCTGTTGCTATCCTTCTGTCTCTCCCTTTCCCTCTCTGTTTCATTACAGTGTATTTGTTGAAGAAACAGGGTTATTTGTCTTCCACAGTCATAGGAGTCTATTGTTAAGTGTGCATACACACACACACACGTATATAAAAGTGTAACCCTCCTGCACTGTCAGGGCTTCTCAGGTTCTCAGGCTCAGGACCATGGACGTTAGGGCTGGCCCGTTCTCTTGGACAGGGCTGTCCTGTGCACTGTAGGATGTCAAGCAGCATCCCTGATGTCCACCCACAGACACCAGTAGCATGAAGCCAGCTCTGTGAGGGAGCTGACCTGCAGGAGTTTGGGGGGCGGGAGGAGGGCATCTTGGCTGGTCCCCCCAGGAGCTCCCGGGCTGAGGTGGCCCTCGGTGCTATATCCAGCTAGATCGAGATGGTTGAACTTTATGCACCAGTGTTATTCGGTCACTGAGCCTGGCTGCCTGGGAAGGGCCTGACCTAGGAAGGGCTCACTGCCCCACCAGGGGTCAGGACGGATCCCCTTTGAGAGGATCTGGGTGGCTGCACAGGTCACTGGAGTGAAAGGACATGTGCGAATGATGGGTATGTGTCAGGGGTCCTGGCAGGCACATGGCAGGGCCATGACTGCTGCCTGGGGAGGAACAGCACAGACAGAAGGCCGCTTCTTTCTTTCTGAGCACCTACTGCATGCTGGGCCTCACACAGAGGACACTGTGGAGTGACAGAGCAAGGCCGTGGGGGCTGTGCAGGCGGTGGGGTAGGGGTGGGTCATGTCTGCAGAGAACTTAACAAAGCAGCTAAAAGTCCATCTGCTTTTTAATGTGTAACTGCGTCATTGATGTATAATCCATATACCATACAGTTGACCCCTGTGAAGTGTATGCATCAATCGTTTGTAATATATTCACAGATTCAGCAACCACCAAGACTCCCAAACGCAGAACATTTTCATCAACCCCGAAAAGAAACTCCATCCCCACCAACTACCCATTTTGCTCAACTCCCCAGCCCTAAGCCACCACTAATTTACTTTCTGTCTCAAGCCGTTTGCCTGCTTTGGACATTTCACGTAGATAGAACTTATACTATGTGGTCTTTTGTGATTGGCTTCTTTTACTTGGCATCATATCGCCAAGGTTCATCCATGTTGTTTGTCATTCTTTTTTGAGGCTGAATAATATTCCAGTGTGTGGATAAACCATATACATTGATCCATTCACCAATGGATGGACATTTGGGTTGCATTCACTTGGGGCTGTTATGAATAATGCTGCTCCAAACATTTGTGGATAAGGTATAATGTGGATGGATGTTTTCACTTTTCATATACCTCGGGGTGGAATTGCTAGGTCATATGGTGACTCTACATTTCACATTTTGAGGAGCTGCCAGGCTGTTTTCCAAAGCAGCTGCCTCATTTTACATTCCCATCAGCAGTGTAGGAGCTCTCCAATTTCTCTGCATCCTCACCAACACTTACTCTACCCTCTTTTTGATTCTAGCCATCCTAGTGGATGTGAAGCGCTATATGGTTGTGGTTTTGGTTTACATTCCCCTAATGACTAAAGGTGTTGAGCATCTTTTCATGTGCTTGTTGGCCATTCATATGTCTTCTTTGAAGAACTATCCATTTGAATACTTTACCCATTTAACAACTAGCTTGCTTCTTATTGTTGGATTGTAAGCATTCTTTATATGTTCTGGGTACAGATCCCGGATCCGATTTGTGATTTGCACATAATCTCTCCCATTCTGTGAGTTGTCTTTTCACTTTCTGGATGTAAGTGATTAGAATTGGAAGAGCTGTCAGATTCTGTCACAATTGGCACTAAATAAACTGGCTGACCATTAGAGCTGAGACAGTGAGAGCAGTGATGGTTGCCCAGACAAAGACTTCAGTCAGGCCTGGAATGTTTGGAGTCAAGAGAGGAGCCTGGCTGGGCTGGAGGCTGCCATTGTTGGAGAGGCTTGAGGGAGCCTTGACTGTGGAGCGTGGGTGTCTGGAGTTGGTCCTGTAAGGGGGAGCCACAGGTGTGTGAGCAGAGGAGTAGCAGGAGAAAGGGGCGCGAAGAAGGCTGTCCCTCTCCGGCTTAAATGTGAGTCACCCTCACCCAGGACAGCCTTTCTATCCCCCCACCAGGGGGGCACCTGGCTAGTCCCTTTGGAACCACCAGGGCCACCAGCACCTCTTTCCTGTGCACGGGGACCCCTGGGTGGCCGGAAGCAATGCATTGTAATGCTGGCCTCCAGGATTTCCTGCAGCGGCCCAGGGGCTGAATGGGTCTTTGTGAAAACCCTCCCCAGAGAGCCCCGGCTACCTGGCCAGGGTCAGACCCAGGAGGGATGTTTGCTCCCGGGCCTTGAGGAGAGGGCCTTACAGGAAGTGAATGCTCTCTGCTTGTTGGGCCAAGGGGCCCTCTGGAGCTCCATCAACCAGCCTCCTGGCTCTGGGTGAGGGTCACCTCCCAGCACCCTCTTCAGTGGGCCCAGAAGGGTAGGCTGCCAGCTCCTGACCCCAGCTGGCCGTCATCAGCTTCCCTGCGCTTTGTGTTCAGCAGAAATGACATCTGGGATGTCAGGGACCTCAGTGGAGCCTGACGCCCACTTCCCATGGGCAGGGGGCACAACCTCTGCACTGAGGACGTGAAAGGGTGAGATGTGAAAGGTCACCCTTGCTTCCCCTCCTGCACCCTCTCTGGGGACAACCAGATCTTGTCACTCCGGTGCTCTAACTGGCTTTTGGCTTAGGCAGGGACACACACTGGCCAAAACGGAATTTTACTTGTACGGAGTCCACCCAGCGCCAAGCAGACAGAAGGGGCTGGGTACATGGGTGTCAGCGAGGACGGTGGGGGCTGGAAGACACCCTGCTGCCCTGCCTGGCCAGGGGTGAGGGGCTCTGCCACACCACCATGACCTACCACCTCCTGGGGGGCTCTGTGGCTCGAGGCTGCAGTACCCGGGGCACAGCCTGGCCCACTGCAGCCTCCAGATCCAGCCAAGGCCACATCATGTTTCCTGTCACCAAACTTCCGAGACCAGTGTGTGTCCCTGTGGCCTGGATCCGGCCCCTAATTGTTCTCATGAGAAGCTGGCTAGGGAGTTGGAGCAGGGCCTGGCCTGGTGTGGGTCAGGGACCTGATTTCTGCTCCAGGGTGGCTGGAGGGTTTGTCCTCTGAGCCCCTACCTAGACCACCTTGTCCCCACTGTCGCCATCCATACCCGGCCGACCAGGAGACTGACACCGCTGCTCTCGGGAGTATGCAGAGCCAAGGACACAGCTGGATATTTCTACCCCCCTGCAAAGTGCTTCTGAACCCCACTGTCTTCCCATGGGCCACAGTGGAACGCCATGGGGGAGACATGCTGGAGCAGGTAGGAAGCCTGGCTGTGTGATCCTGATGTATGTGACCTCATCTAGAAAGTGTCCCTTCCCCCAGAGGGGACGCCACATGGCTGTGGGTCTCCCCTCACCCTCAGTCGGGCTGGAAGGAGAACAGGACTTCTAGGGGCCGAGCTTTCCACTACCAGGGAAGTCGACCACCTCCCCAGCTTATGGGTCAGGGGTCACCTTAGTGGCCATATGGAGCAGTGGAAGGAGATGAGAGCTGATATTATTAATCACTGAGCATTTACTGTGTGCTGGCTTGTGTTGGACCGCCACACTGGGTGTCTTGTTTGGCTGTCACTGTCCTTGGAGGCAGGTACTGTTATTGCCACGTTTCAGGTGAAACACCGAGACTGAGAGAAGTCGCAGCTCACTGGAGGTCACCCAGCTGATCGGGGGGCCTGTGATGGAAGCAGGGAGTCTGTTTAAACTGCCTGTGAGGGCTCCATGGGTCCCCCTTCTCAGTGTAGGCACGGTGCTGCCCTCAAGAAGATTCTAGGGGAAAAGAAAAAACATTAAGCAGTAAATGAGAGGATATCCACTTTCAAGGCATGCCACATGGGAGACCTCTGATAGGCAGTCAGAGAGTACTTCTCTCAAGAGGGGACTTTCTCATTTACATCTTGTTGAGCCCTGAGGACAGACAGCTTTGCGTAGAGAAGGGAGTAGCAGTCCAGGAACTGCTTAGGCACAGGCTCAGCTGAGGGGCTGAAATGGGCTGCCCTCCTGAAGTGCAAGATGAGCAAGGGGAGGGCGGACCCCAGGCCTGTGGGCCTGGTTAGGCCGCATGTGCTCCTGCTGAGCTCACACCATGCTGCGTGCTGCGGGACAGACAGACACCTCTTCAGGTTTCCTGCCTTTGAGGAGATTCCAGTTAGGTGGTAGGTGAGATGCAGAGGCACGGTAAGTGACCCACAGTAGCAGGGCGGGGAAGAAAGTGAGCAGGAGCTGGGGGTGAGGGTGCAGCAGCCCTGAGGCAAGCGAGCCCTGGACTGGGTCAGGGTAGGACTGGCGTGGCCGGGACCCTCACAACAGGAGGGGACATTGTAGGGGTTTCTTATGGCCGCTGTAACTAATGACCACAAATGTGTTGGCTTAAAGCATCACAGATTTATTTTGTTACTGTGCTGCAAGTCAGAAGTCTGACACGGATCTTCTTGGGCCAAAATCAAGGTTTCAGCAGAGCTGGTTCCTCCTGGGGACTCCAAGCGGAATCTGTTTCCTTACCTTTTCCAGCTTCTAAAGGCTGATGCATTCCTTGGCTCGTGGCTCCTTCCTCCTTTTTCAGAGCCAGTGGCTCAGCATCTTTGACTCTCTGGATCTGACTCTCTTGTCTCCCTCTTCTGAGGACCTTGTGATTACACTGGGGTCACCCAGATGATCTCAAATAGTCTCCCCATCTCAAGATCCTTCACTGAGTCCATCTGCCAAGTCCCCTTTGCCATCTTAGGTCACTTATTCACAGATTCCAAAGATCAGGACATGGACATTTTGGGGAGTTGTTATTCAGTGGACTGCAGGTTGATATCAAGGTAGGCATTTTGGGGCTGAGAATCCAGAACCCCAAGGTGAGGGTGGGTGACAGGATTGAGCTGCTTAGTAAGGGGCTGGTGGGGGCTGAGGTGCCACAGAGAATCACCATAGGCTGAGACTGTCACATGGCAGCCTACACAGGCAGATGTGATTGAGTGGGGAGGGGGAAACCCTGGCATGGCCTCTTGCCAGCAGTGTGACCTGGGACAATTCACTCTACATTTCTTAGCTTCACTCTCTGCAGGTGAATGGGCGGGGGGCATGAGAAGCATTTATAAATTGTGAGACGCAGTGTCTGGCACACAAGAGATGATCACCCTATGATGGCAGCCTACACTGGGCCTGGGGAAACAGCGCCATGGGGGTATGTGTGGGCCAGGCTGCACCTGGGTGATACGATCTGCCCCAGGACCGTCTCATAAGCGGAGAAAGTAAAGGGTGTCCCAAGAGCTCTGATGACAGCAAAGACACCAGGGGCCACGTTGTGGCACACAGAGGTGCCTAATGGATGTGTGTAGAATGAACAAGTGAGGCGGGGGAAAGCAGTGGGGGACCTGGGTTTGTGCAGGGGAGGGGGCCTCCGAGGGGAGAAGTTGTGGCCACTGAGCTCTGCCCAGGGACAGGATTGGGGTGGACAGAGTCCTGGAGCTCAGCCGAGCCCCTGCCTCCAAAAAGTGCCCCTTTCTCCGTAAAGGTCCTTTCATCTGATGGATGGCCTGGGGGCTGGCTGTACACCAGCCTGTCCCTGCTCTGGGCAGGGCCAGATCTGGGCGGTGACCCAGAGGCCGCTGTCTAGGGGACCGTCCCAGGTGTGGACAGGCTGGCGCTCCTGGTGGGGCCACACGCCCCAGGCCACCAAAGCCCTAAATCACCAGGAGACGGTGTGTAGGACAATGGCAATATGCAGGAGATTAAGGGCAGGACAATGACCATAGTGAGAGCTGGTTCATGGGGAGGGTGCTGCCCTTCTGCTTAGGACCCTTGGAGCCCCGCAGGGTGGCCCCTGAGGGACATTCACCAGCCACCCAGAGTCACCACGGGCCCGACTCTTGCCAGGTGCACCTCTGTACCCGCACAAGCCATGACTCACACCTGAGGGATGTTTGCATTGACAGAGAACCTACTATGTGCCAGGCCTGTGCTAAGGTTGCAGAGATGCCATGGAGCCTGGTGGTTAAGACCACAGACCCCAGAACCTGAACGCCTGGGTTTCAGTCCTGCCTCTTCGTGTCCCAGCAGGGTGGCCCTTACCTCTTTGTGCCTCAGTTTCTCCATCTATCAAGTAGAGAGAGAGCAGTACCAATGTTACAGGGTTGTGGTATTGATGAAATGAGTTGACATATGGAATGGCCTAGAGGGGCCTGTCCTGGGGCCTGGCAAGGTCTTGGTGTCCACTGTTCTTGTTCCGTTGTCAAAATGTGGAGGCCCCACTGTAATGTGCAGAGCATGGGGCAGAAGATGGGAGGCGACATTGTAGCGATGGAGACAGCTGTCCTTGGAGCTGGCCAGGAACAGCCAGGTGGGGGCTGTGCACGTTGGCTGTGGTGGACCCAGAACACTGGCCTCAGCCACATGAAGAAGGTGGACCGCCTCTCTCCCCAGTATTTGTAATACTCAGAAATGACCAGTTGGGACTGCTCTGAACACTCTCTACATGGTGTCAGCTCATGGACTCTGCCCACTATTTGGTGTGAGGTGTGCCATCCTTACTCCGTTTTACAGATGGAGGAAGTGAGGCGAGGTATGGCAGAGGGACTTGGTGATGTCACTCGCTTTGTCTGTGGTGGAGCCAGTATTTGAACCAAGATACCCTCACTAGAGTCCTTCCTTTTTGCTGGTTTCCAAACTGCCTCTCTGGGGGCACTAAAGAGCTGCAAATGGTTTGAGGGCAGGGAAGTCACGTGAGCAAAGTGGAGTTTTGGAAGGCTGGATGTGGAGTGGAGTTCCAGTGGTCTGGTGTGGGGTGGGGTAGAGAGGGTAGCGGCTCTAGGAGAGACTGTTCTGCAGTCAGGCAGGAAGTGATGCGATGGCCTGGGGGAAGGGTCAGCGAGGCTGAGACTAGCCAGGAACAAGATCTCAGGAGAATTTCAAGACAGGGGATGTGCCCACAGCCACTGAGGGCTGGGACAGGAGGCTAGGGGCTGAGGCCGCCGGAGGGCATGGCCACCTACAGACAGAGAGCAGCCCAGGCCCTGTGAGCAGGTCTCTCCTGGCTTGTTTTTGCTGCCTTTCGCTCACTGCCTCTTTCCTCATGAGTCACAGCAGAGTCCCTGGGAGCAGCCTGCCGGCCTGGCCTCCATGGGGACCTTCTACCTGGCTCGCCCAGGACCCCAGGCAGCCACATCCCACACCCCACTGGGAGCCCAGGCTCTCAGGGCAGGGTCACAGAGATACAATTGGCCTTCATTCCCCTCAGATCTGTTAAAACCCAGCCTGAGAGGCGGGGAGAGGCCCTCACTCTGTGAAGACGGCCAAGGGCACCTCTGCCCGTGCATCCAGACCCCGTGACGTGTGTCCTGGGGCGCAGGGCTGGCTGACCTTGCCGTGTGCTCACCTGGCCCCGTGGGCTTCGAAGTCAGCCAGCCCAGGCTGGTGGCTGATTTGGGAGAGTTCCTTATCTTGATTTCCTTCCCTGTAAACATGGGGAGATTAATAACAATAAACGTTAAAATATTCCCATCTGATGAGATTGTTTTGAAGATTTCTTGAAGATAATGAACATGAAGGTCAGAGTAGATGCAGACATGCTCATTACCATGTTTTCCTGGCAGGGCATTGCCTGAGGGACTGGGGAGATTGAAGAATGTTTGCTGAGCACCTACTATGTGCCAGGCAGTGTTCTGGCCCTGTGCTAAGTGCTTCTGTGTATCATCTCATTATTCTTTACAGAAATCCTATAAAGACACACTGTTATTATCCGATTATCCCCAACTTTAAAAAATTGAGGCAAAATTCATATCCCATGCATGCATGCTAAGTTGCTTCAGGCATGTCGAACTCTTTGTGAACTCATGGACCCCATGTAGCCCACCAGGCTCCTCTGTCCATGGGATTCTCCAGGCAAGAACACTGGAGTGGGATGCCATGCCCTCCTCCAGAGGATCTTCCTGACCCAAGGATTGAATCCGCACCTCTTACGTCTCCCGCATTGTCGGGCAAGTTCTTTACCACTCGCGCCACCTGGGAAACACACATCCCATAAAGTTCACCAATTTAACATTCATCATGTTAAAGTGTATGATTCAGTGGCATTTAGTATATTCCCAAGAGCTTTTCTGGTGGCTCATTGTAAAGAATCTGCCTGCCAGTGCAGGAGATGCAAGAGACATCCCTGGGTCAAGATAGATCCCCTGGAGGAGGAAATGGCAACCTACTCCAGTATTCTTGTCTGGGAAATCCCATGGATAGAGCTATAGTCCGAGGGATCGCAAAAGAGTCGGACATGACTTAGCGACTAACTAAACAACAGCAATAACAAGGTTGTTCAACCCTCACCTCTATCTGATTTCAAAACATTTTCATTACCCCAAAAGGAGACCCTTACTCATTTGCAGTCACTCCTGATTCCCCCTCCCCAGCCCTAAGCAACCATAAATCTCCTTTGTGTCCTTGTGGATTTACTTGTTCTGGACATTTCATATAAATGAAATGGAATCCTACTTTTCGTGGCCCTTTGTGATGCCAAAAACTAGGCTTCACTGCACTAGTACCAGATTAAATCTCAGAGACAGAATTTTGGGTGAAGTAGAGAAGAATAGTTTTATTGTTTTGCCAGGCAAAGGGGGCCAGAGTGGGTTTGTACCTCAAAAACTGTGTGTCCCAACCTGGGGGGATTTGGTGAGGAGTTTTATAGCAGTGCTTCAAGGGTAGGGTTGCTGATACGGATCACAGTCTGTGCAGGGCCTGCACGCCTTTACCCTTGTCTCAGGTGGTCTCCTGATGAGTTTCTCTGAAGTGGAGAATCCTGATATCTTCCATTTGTTGGGGGTTTTAGTTCTGCAGAAGAGCTCAAAGATCCTGTTACATGTGTCCCTGAAGGGGAAGCCAGGACCCTGCCCCAAGGCTACACTGTTGTTTCTTGGCTGCCCTCCCTTCCCTGATTAGCAACTGTTTGATTTTGACCTTTGGAGCTCAGAATTATGGAGGCTGAAGTCTATTCTCTACAAACAAGAAATGGGGGACACAGAAAGACTTCTGCCCTCAGGACCCCCACAGGGTCCTGCTCGTTTCTGTTTCTGTCTGGCTTCTTTTCCTCTGCATGGTGTTTTCATCCATGTGGTAGCCTGTGCCAGAACCTCATTCCTTTTCATGGTTGAATAATCCTTCACTGTGTGGATGAACCCCATTTTGTTAATTCAGTCATCTGTTGATGCACATACAGGTTGTTTCCACTTTTTAAAATGCCTGTTTTTAAAGACAAGGGAAGCGGGCCAAACCAGCTACTGGCTGAAGGTCAGCACCTGACTCTGACCCAGCAAAGACAGTTCCTGAGGGGAAGAAGAACCCACGTGCATACCACAAGCTGTATTCACGTCCACAGCAGCCGTGTTCATGGTAACCCCACACTGAAAACCACCCACGTGTCCATCAGTGGGGGGTGGATACACAAGCTGGTGTCCTCATACAGTGGAACATCATCCATCAGCAAAAAGGGAGACGAGACCCCTGCAGGCTCTTTAGAAGACCCTCGAAAACCCGCTGAGTGAGAGCTGCCAGGCACACTGTGTGACTCTGTTTATATGAAATTCTAGAAAATTCTAGAAAAGACAGCTCTACTGCCACAGGTTTTCAGGGTGTGAGTGGAGGGTCGCCGGAGGAGGGAGTAGGAGGAAGATTTGGTGGGGTCAGGGCTTCAGACGCTGATGTTGGTCTGTGAGGTGCTGGGTGTCCGGGTGGCACCAGCAGCGCTGGGTCACTGCCTGAAGGATGGCCCCAGCGTCCCCTCCAGCTGCTCCCCCGGAAATGGGCCGATTCGGGGTGAGGAAGGCAGCGGGGTGGAGAGGGCCTGTGCGGGCCTGTGTCCCTGTTTCTGTCTCTGTGTTTCTGACCCTATCTTTGTGTTTCTCCACGTGTGACGTCTTGTATCTGTGTGTGTGTAACTCTGTGCATCTCTCTCTCTCTCGGTGTCTGTCTCCCTGTCTCTGTCTCTGTCTGTCTGTCTGTCTGTCTGTATTTCTGTCTCTATCTGTATATCTCTGTCTCTCTGACTTTATGTCTCTGTCTCTCCCTCTCTGACTTTGTCCCTGTCTCTCTCTCCTCTGTCTCTGAATCTGTGTCTCCCTCTCTCCGACTATCTGTGTGTGTCTCTCTCTCTGACTTTATCTCTGTTTTTCTGACTCTCTTTCTCTGTATTTCTCTTTGCCTCTGTGTCTTTCTGACTCTCCCTCTCTCTTTCTGTGTCTCTGTCTTTAAATCTCTGTCTCTCCCCATCTCTGTCTCTCTCTCGTGTTTCCATCTCTGCATGGTCAGAATCACGGCGTCCCCTCCTACTTCTGGCTCGTGTGAGAAGAAAACCCTACTCAGGGCGGGGACTTGGGAGGGGGACAGGCCCGCCCTGACCTGGCGCGGCTCCTTCCCAGGCCGGCTCTGGCGCCTCTGGGCCGGCGGGAAGAGGCATGCAGCCCAGGGAGGCCAGGGCCTGGCAGGCAGGCCTTTCCCGGGACGGGACCGCGCTCCCCACCCCCTGCAGCTGGCTGGCTTTCTTCTTCCTTGCCTTAGAATCAACTCCCACTCCCTGGGTCTCCCCGGGCCCTGAGCACTGGGGGGGGGGACCTGCCCCCATGCAAGCACCCCAGCCTGCGTGCCCTGGGGTGCTAAGGGGAGGAAAGGCACCAGGCAGGGCTGGCCACCTGGAGGAGGGGGCCTGTTATGGAGGAGGGGCTTGCGCAGGGGAGCAGGCACTGTAACGGTGGCCTTCCTCCTTCCCCCAGTGGGTTAGAAGCTGTATGTGTCTCCCCAGCCTCAGCTTGCAGGCTGGCATTGGACACCTCACCCCAGGGTCCCAGCTGCTGGGAGGGTGACAGCTGGGCCCCACCCTGGGGACGGGTTCCAGCATGTTCTCTTCCAGGGTGGAGGCAGATGCAGGGAGGAGGAAGGAGAAGGGTGGCTAGGAGGACCAGTGGGGGAGCAGCTGGGGATCTGAGTGACCTGCTCCAAGTCTGGGCTTGCCCTGGGCACACTGGCAAATGACTTGACACATCTCTTCTCTCATCGGCAAAACGCTCATGATATTGACCACCCAAGGTCACTGTGAGAATAAAAGTGTGTGAGGCTAAAGTCGAACAAAAGGATTTACCTGTCAGCTCTTAAGAGGTTGGCACTGTTGTTACTACTCCCATTTCACAGATGAGGAAGTCGAGGCTCAGAGAACTTCAAGAATTCTCTCAGGTTGTCAGCTGCAGAGCTGGAAAACTTGCATTTTTAAGTTTTGGCTTCTCCTTGCTAGGTTTATAGGCTCTCCGAGGCCTTGTTTCTGCAGCTGGCAGGGAGGGAGCCTGTGCAATAAACAGTTAAGAATCAAAAAGTGAATTGGTAAATGTCAAGCTGTGTGACCCCAGGCCAGCTCCTTCACCTCTCTGGGCCTACATTGTAATATTTGTCAAGTAAAGCATGAGCGCTCTAAAGAGCGTTTAGGCCAAACTCCAAGAACCCAGTGAAGAGAAATGCAGGGCAGGGCCTGAGCAGAGGGACTTTCCAAAGTCCATGGTCATTTTTAGACTTGCTCTCAGGCGACAAGTGACCCGCGCTCTGTCCTCAGCCGGGCCCGCTCTTGGTAGTTCTTTTTCTGGCTGCATGAACTCAGGCCGTGTGTGCAGCCAAAGTTAAACTCAAGAGGGCTGGACACGTGGCCTGGGCGGGGAGCCGGAGCAGATGGCAGGCCACCTGTTGAGGGATGGCTGCAAATCAGCGCTCCTGCTCCTCCAGTGGCCCCCTGCCTCTTGTGTACCCTCCCTTCCCGCCTGCCTTTGCCTCTTGCCCACCCTCCCCACTTGAACTGGGCCCCTGGGGGCATCCATGGTGGGGTTCTGGGCTGAGGACCCGCAGAGAGGGGGACCGCAGAGGCTGGTTCCTTCTAGAGCCTGGTTCTCTGGGCTGGGGAAGGCAGGCCTTGAGCGTGCAGGCAAGGGGCTTTGTCCACCCTCCGAGAAGACCGGAGAGGGGCTGTGGCCATGCTGCCCCTGCGTCTCTGACTCCCCTGGCCTACCACTCCCCCTCAAAGGGGTCATCTCACCAAGTCTTTGTGCATTTAAAGATTTTGAAATTTGTATTATTAAAAAAAAAATCACAAAGCAATATATGTTCATGGTTCAAGGTAGAAACTTTTGAAAATACTCATAAGCAAAAAGCAAAAACCCCACCATCTGTTGCTCCAGGTGTCAGGCATACCCATTGTTCTAGTCTCTTTTCCTTGGACTCGTGTATTACTTTAAAAAAGATTCTCTTACTTTTACAATATGGTGCTAATTTCCTTCTCAGTTCATACAGAGGTGGCCAGAGTGTGATTTTTTTTTTTTATACCATCATTTTGGATGGCTGCATCTTTATACAGGGCTCGATCCCCTATCCACAATGCCAAAATCATAAAAACTGGAAAAACCAAGTTTGTCTGTAACTCATTTGATCTCAGAAATCTGCCTTGAATGGACATGAGGCTATTTATAGCGTCCATGGCTGCTCTTCAGCATGAAGATTCATGTATTTTGGTACAGAAATATGAGTGGTTTTGTTTAAGGGGGCTACCCCCAACGCCACTGAGGTATAAGGTAATATGGAGCCTAGGTAGCATTTTATATTTCTAAAACCCACAGAACTGTGAATCCTGGACCTCCTCTGAGGCACAGAGATGAACTAGATTTTAACTAAGTGGACGAGTTCAGCGCTTACATTTGCTGGGTATAACGCTCTCTGTGAGTGTTTTGTGCATAATCCTTATGTCACCAGGGAGAGAGAAAACTCTGGTGTATGCAGTTGGTGGATGGAGACACGAGGTTCAGAGGGTCCCCCTGGGACAGGTCAGGGTGGAAGTCAGAACCTTGGCTACCAAGTTCAAGCACATGCTGCCTCCCTGCCTCCTCCCCCTGTACCTCCCTGATACGATTTGATATGGCACCATTATCAGTGTTTTTCAGGCTGTGGCTTATGAACCACCTGCATCTGAATCCTTGGATGGTCACTAAAATAATGCAGATTTCCAGACCCCCCCCCCCCACCACGCCAGCCTTGGGACCTGGACCTGAGAGTACTGCAAGCAACAGCTTGCCAGATGGGCTCAGGGTGATTCTGGGGCTTGTCATGTTTGAGCTTGTCTGGGTCCCAGGGACTTGAGTGAAGAGAAATACTGTCCATCTCCTACTAGATATGTGCTTGGGAGGTTCAGGGGACTCAGTTTTGCCACTACCTCCTGCTGCCAGGGACATATCAACCTGAGCTGTCAACTCAGGAGCCCCTTGTCTCCTGGGTGGCCCAAGGGACACTGGGCAGGCCCTCTTGGCCTCAAAGTCATGACTGGAAATGTGCTCTCCAAATCAAAGCTGTTACTCTTGGTGACCCGAGGGAGTTGTAGCTCTGTTCAGAAACCAGGTTCCCCACCCACTCCCTTCTCAGAGCCTTACCTTCCTGCATCTTTGAGGGACTCAGCACAAGGTTCCTGTGTGAGCACTGCCATTTCTGGCCCCTCTGCTTTTTCTCAAAAGAATGGTTATACCTTTTATCTCAATTTGGCCTGCCTGTCTTCCCTCCCTGCCTTCCTTTTTTTTTTCTAGGAGTAAATTCTTCTCTCCTCCCACTCATCTCCTTACCCGTCTGTCCATTCTCCCTCTCTCCTTCCTTCCATCTACCCATGTATTCATCCATCTGTGTATCCATCCGTCCACCCTGGCACCCACCCAGTGAGTGCTCAATAAATTGTAGTTGAATGAATGAATGAAGAGTTTCTCCAACCAGCCTATCCAGTAACCTCATGAAAGATGGGAAACAGATTCATCTAGAGTAAATGGTTGTGGCTGAATGAGTTCCTTACACTCTCCTTGTTCATTCATTCATTCAGCAAATGTTTATTACGTGCACCTAGGTGCCAGGCTGAGACCAGGTTGTGGTGCTGGAGATACAGTGTTGAGCAAAAACAGATGTCTGGCCCTTACCCTTATGGAACTTGCAGATTTGGGGGGAGACAGATGTTAATCGAATAACCACACTCATGAATTCATAATTGCAAACAGCAATAAGTGCCCAGAAGGAAAAGAAATCACCCAGCATATCCCAGAGGTTCCTGAGCCAGGCCTGGGGTGCCAGGGAGGCTCCTGTGGGATCTGGATCCTCATGCAGGAACCACAGGATGAACCAGCCTCCAGGAAAGAGCCACTGCATCAGGTAACTCCAGAGAGGAATTAAATAAAGGGACCTGGTTACAAAAGTGGTAATGCAGTTGAAAGAGCAAATAGGGGTGATTAGAAACTGCAGGAAGCTGCTGTCACCTCAGACTGAGGGACAAAGAGGAGACAGTTACTCGGCCTACAGCTGGAGCACAGAGGAAATGCAGCCATTTCTGGAGACTCAGCCCAAAGCGGGAGGGGTATGGAGAAGGGGAAAGGGAGAGAGGAAGAGAGAGAAAGAAATACCCTGGCTTCTCCCTCCTCTTGCCCTGGGGTCTCCCCAGTGCCTCCATAGGCTGACCCTGGGGGGAGGGGAGAAGCAGAGGCCAGGGAACCTGCAGAACATGACTTGCAGCGTTGGCCTGCAGAGTAGAAGGGTGGCGAATGGCTTATATTTGGCATAGGCAGGAATGAAATAGGCACAGAGGGGAAGGAATCAAATGCAATCAATCCAGACAGTACATGCAAAGGCCCTGAGATGCAGTGTGTGGGGGGTGTCTTGGAAGGTCAAGGCCAGGGGCCCAGAGGTCCTGGAGTCTCCTGGAGACATGGTAGGGCCAGAAATAGGAAGCTCAACCTGTCACCTGAGAGCTGTGAAGCCTGAGGATTTTAAGCAGGAAGGAGTCCATAACTAGACTTGCGCTTTGAGCAGATCACACTGTGCAGCCCCTGGGTAGAGAGTGGATGTGAGGCACCCCTGAGGGGAAGCAGGTGGGGTCACTGCTGCCCTGCCAAACCCCTCAAGCCCCCAGCTTCCACCCAGGCCTGGCAGCACTCCCCTACTCTCCCCACCCCCACTCTGGCCCCCGCATCCACAGCAGGAGGGAAGCTCCAGCTTCTTCTAATGAGGCGGCCACGTCCCTGATCTTCTGCTGCCCCCAGATGAGGTCCCCTGTTCAGCTGGCCTTGTCTGCCCAGGTACCCTTCTCTAAGCACCGCCCCCACCCAGCTGCCCACAGCCTGGGCTGGAGTGCCCGCCATCATGGCACCTGTTCTCGGCTATTTTTTGCAGCTCTGTTTTCAGGTCTGATAAATATTGATAGTAGAGCAGGGTCCCAGGTGGCCCTGCTGGGAGATAGTCTTCTGGAAGACGAGTCAGGGTGCCTGGCTGGAGTTGCAACGGGACACCCGGGCCTGACTCCTGGCCTCCATGCCTGCTCCCACCCCACCTCACCTTAGCCTACTCAGGGTTGGGGGTCGGGTTCAAGCCTAAAGCCCCTGGAGGCCACGCAGAATGTCAGACTTGCTCTAGTTTTCTCAGAAGTCTGGAGCTGGTCACCGTGTGGGCTGAGCTTTGGGGTCCCAAGGAAGAGACAGGGTCACCAAGAAGTTCTTGAACAGCTCGGTGAGGGCACCTTGGCCTCAAAACCAGAAACCCCCAGTTTTCAAAGGTGAGAGAGCTCGAGTCTGGGAATTCCCCTTCCAGCTCTGCATGCGACCTCGGACAGAGTATGACTCCCTGGGCCATGGGTCCTCACCCGCCAAATAAACGGGGTGGTCAGAGAGGGGCCACAACCTCAAAACTCTCTCCAAAAAATACATTTCTTGGAGGCGGAAACCCTTCTGGGGGACTCCAGAGGTAGGGGGCAGAAATGGCCCCCCATGCTGAGTTCTCAGCACTTCTGCATTCAGGAGTGTTTCAATCTTCCCGAGGCAACAAGGTGTAATGGGCATGGTTATGGACTAAGGAAGTATGGCTGAGAAGTCCCAACCACTTGCCCAGGGCTGTGCAGAGAGTAAACGACAGGGCTGGGATTTCCATCCAGAGAGTGAAAGCCAGAGACAACTTACTGCAGTCTGAAGTGTGGGCTCTGGAGCCAGACAACCTGGGTTTAAATTCCAGCTCTGTCACTTAGAAGCTGTGTGGTCTTGGGCAGTAACATAGCCTCTCTGAGCATCTGTCTCCTCATCCATAAAGTGGAAATAGTACCTATGCCTCTATCTCATGGGGCCATTGGAAGGATTAAATGAGAGGATGTACACAGATTCAGAACTGGGCGTGGCTGACTTAGGGTCTGGAACCCGCTCCTCCTAAGACCCGTGTCCCTGCCACTGCAGCATCCTGCTGCCTGTCTGCTTGGACCCTGTGCAGCGTCTGACCCAGACCTCCGGTCAGGCAGGCGCTCTGGAAATGCATTCTGAACCCAGGAGGGAGTGGAGTCAGGACCCAAAGTGGGCACTGGGGACTGTAAGTCACTGTTCCTGGTGAGTGCTGTCCTCTGGACAGCTGGAATGTTCTAAATCATTCTAAGACCTGGGCAGATTGGAATTTTAAAATATGTTTCCCCTTTTAGAGTGAGCCATGCCTAAGTATTTCTGGCCTGTGAAAGGAACACAGTTTCAGAGCCAGGACAGGGAAACCACGCGTGCTCACACAACCCAACGAAAATACCAGCCACCAAGCCCTTTTCCTCTGCGACCCGTGTGGGCTACATGGGGGATGCTGGGGTGGCCAGGGGGCGGGTGCCCTGCAGGGAGATGGCCCACAGGGTAGGGCAGCTGAAAGGCAGTCTTAGGAGCCAGGGAATCCTGGGAATTCCACAAGCCACCACGAATATGGTTTCAAATGTCTTAGTATGCACTGGCGTCTAACATATACCTACCCCACAGCAGCAACTCCAATAGAAACACCTCATGTGTTTTCAACAAAAGACATGGACGACGATGTTCAGAAAAACAGTATTGGTGTTTGCATAAAATGGGAGTGGAGTGGTGGAATGGCTGGAAAAATTGTGGTAAGCTCACCAGTGGAATACTCTACAACAATGGAAAAGAATTGGGTACTCCCAGGTGCAGAAATGGGAGAATTTCACAGACATAACATAGAGCCACGAGGCAGACTCAGAGACTACATATGATATCCTTCTATTTATATAATATACAGGCTGTACTGACATGCGGTGGAACCCTGAAAACATCATGGTCAGTGAAAGAAGCTAGTCACAAAAGACCACATATCGCGTGATGCCATTTCAATGAAATCTCCAGAATGGGCAAATCCACAGAGACAGAAAGTAGATGGGTATTGCCTAGGGCTAGAGGGGTTGGGAGGTGACAGCTAGTGGACATGGGGTTTCTCTTAGGAGCAGTGAAAATGTTCTCCAGTTGACTCTGATGATGGTTGCACAACCATCAGAGATTAAAAGCCACTGAACTATTCACCATTGAATTGGTGGATGGTGTGGTAAGTGAATTATATCTCAGTAAAGCTGCTAAAAAATAAAAAGCAGTTTGGCGTTAGAAGCTTGGACGCCTGGCTTTCCATCTGGGACTTGTTACCCTTGATGGGGGGTAAAGCCTGGATGAGATGCAAGGGGAGCTGCTGGGAGGAGGCTGGGCGTGCCTTATTTCTGGGTGCTGATGACACAGATATGCTCAGCTTGTGAGAATTCCACAAGCTGGACCCACATAATAATGCCCATGGTTCTGTATGTATGTAGGCACACTTTTCTATATATAAAGCCTAATGAAAGCTTTTAGAAATTATTGCACCCTGGTTTAGTTTTGGACACACACTTCAATCCTGCTTTACATCCCCATCAATGAGTCCAGCACCAACCAACCACAGAAATGAAAGACCAGGGCAGGCGGGCTGGCCATGGGGTTTGGAACATCCTTTGGTGACTCAGAGGAACAGCTGGAAGGACTCTGTGGCTGCTGGCTACCCCCCTCCCCCACCATTAGCCTGCACTGAGGTGCCTGCGGCCCACCAAGTAGTCCAGGGCCCGAGAGCCTGGGCTGCTGAGGGTTGGGGCCCTGAAGTTCACGGCAATAACCTCAAGTTTTGTGATGGAGGAGCAGGTTGGGGGAATAGTGTCACCAGAGGGGGGGCCTGGGCTGTTTGTGTCTGTATTTTTTTGGGGGGGTGTCATGGGAGCAAGGCAAGATTTCAGGGGCACCTGATTCTGCTCTTAGACTCTTTACCCCATACTCTTGCCCTTAATTGTGTAATGCAAGCAGCTTACAAAGTGCTTCTCTGGAGCACTTTTCTCAGGCCCCAGAGATGGAAAGTGGTCCTCCCACTTCCACCCTCTGACGCCCCTATATTTGAAAACAGAAGGGATGCTAAGCTAGGGTCACCAAACACGCTATATATTTTTAATGTTTACATTGAACAGATCAGCCTAGTTTACACATACAAACACTAGGAAATTTCACAGCCCCAGCAGCTGGGAGCTTACCCCAGGCCCAGGAGCTATCCCCTAAAACCTCAGCCTCTCCATCTCTCAGGTGGAGCTGGTGAATCCTTCACCCCCTGGATTGCTGTGTCATACGAGCTAACGGATGTGAGATGGCTCATAAGACGGCCTGCATAAATCCCAGGGATTTTTTTTTTTTTTTTTTTATTGTTAACGGTTGCATTCTTTCCCTCTGAGAAGGAGGATATGCTTTTGCCTTTGGCCTGCCATGTTTGAAACTCTTTCTGAGCACAGCTTAAAAATACTTACTTCATTCTTAGGGGGAAACAAATGGAAAGAAATAAAAAAAATAGGACAGTCAGATGATAAATTTTGTTTTTCTGGTCCCCAGTGAGCCAGAGGCCAAACACACAGCACACACAGCCTCTAAAAGAGGAATGGTGGGCCAGCCTCCTAAGGGGAAGGGGTTCTGGGAGGGGTGCCTGAGGCCCCGTACAGCGTAGAGAGAGGAGGAAGCAGGCAAGGGCGCCATGAGGAGGGCAGGTGGGTTGCAGGGTCAGGGGGAGCTGGGGCCACAGGGGAGGATTCAGTCTGGATTGCTGGCACTTGAAAGAATGAAAGACTGGAAGCCGGTAGAAGCAGCCAGGCAATTCTGGAACTTGGAAGGCACTGTGAGGTTTTGGATAGAGTCTGGCATCCCATGTTTAAGCATGGATTGGGCCCCAACCGAGTCCCCCGCCTTGTGACGCTGCAGGACCTCGCGAGGGAAGCCACCCAGAGACAGACACACAATACGACATGTGATAAGTGCTTGGAGCCTGGAAACTTGCTCTCCCCTGCAGTACGAGGGCAGATTCCTGCAGTTTCTGGGCCAAGGCAACACTACAGGAAGCTGCAAATTTGCGATGTGCCCAGATGTTCCACGCTGACGGCCTTCTGGTCTCCTCCAGACCCAAGGTGGGCGTTTTCTCCCTGTCCCTAACACTGGGGTGCCTGTGAGCATCTGTTGGTGCTTTTCAATCCCACCATGCTTGGGAGTCCCAAGAATGAAGATGGAGAGCACTGGGTCCGTGTGGTCTGCGGGTGCCTGGCCGCCTCTCCTCAGCTGCAGGGAGGGCTGGGGGGCTCAGAGGGAAGCAAGGAGCTGACTCTGCTGGGACCTGGAGTCTGTGGCTCCGACGTGAAGTTATAATGAATGAACCTAGAGACTTGGCCTCATCGCTGGCACAGACTCAGCCTGTTTTGTGTCTGAGTCTCCTTAGGTGTGAAACGGGGGACATATGTGAGAACAAGCTGGCATCGCAGGGCTCAGGGCAAAGCTAATGGCCAACAGAGCCAGGGAGTGACAGAGACACACCTCCTGGGCTCTGGCCCTAGCTCTGCCTGCTGCGTGACCTCCGGCCTTTACTTCTTTTCTCTGTCTCCTCACCTGGAAACTGAGGACATAACAGAATCTACCTCACTAGCTTGTTGCAAAACTTTGGCATGTGTAGGCCAGGAACCTGTGTGTGCTTCACACTCAACCCGTGTACACGAGCACTACTAGGATGTCTGCATCCAGAGAGAGTGCTCTGCCTGGACTGTCTCACTTCACCTTCCTCGCAGCCCTGGGGGTGAGTTGCTTTGTTATCCTTGTTTTACAGATGGGGAGCTTGAGGCTCAGAGAGGTTAACTAGCAGGCCAAGGCTCGCACAGCTAGGAAACAACAGAGCTGTGATGTACATCTGGTATGTCAAGCTGTACCAGCGTCCGCACCCCGGTCATCTACCCACAAACGACCAGCCATCATCACCCGCCTTCCTCCTCCTCTGCTCTGTTCCCGCCTGTTCCCTGGCTCCCAAGATGTGTGTCTGGGGACCTTCCTGAGCCACTGGGTCATAGAAGGAAATAGAAACATCCAGTGGATAGCTCTTCCCTCCACTCCTGGCCCACTCTGTACACACACATAGGTACACACGTGAATACATGCATATATACGCCTAGGGATGCACACATGTGTACACACTGACACATGCACACACATGAATGCAGGCATACATGTACATACAGATGCACACATACACACATGCACACTCCAACACTTGCATACACACACTTTCACACAAGTTGCACACACTCAGGATGCTCTCTGGATGACTAGCTTAGCCAAGAAAACCACCTCCCTCTTCCTCCTGTCGACCTCCGTGGTGCTCCTCCCTCAGACTGTGTGTGACTTCACTATAGTGCCCTACTCACCTGGGAGTGCAGACAGGCAGTTACAGAACCTCCTCAACCACTGGACAGGACCAGGAAGGATACCCACACAGTCACCTACAATGTGCCAGGCCCCTCTCTGTCGAGGGTCACGACCCCATTGCACAAGGCAGAAAACTGAGGCTTAGGGAGCTAAGGGGTTTGCCCAAGGCTCACACAGCTTGAGAGCAATGGGGCAGGATTGGGACCCAGGAGGGTGGGGCCCGGCAGTGAGCCAGGCTTTGGATCTACACAGTGAGCAACGCAGACCTACTTCCCACAGGAGGGAGCACCCGGGCTCCTGGGGGGAATCAGAGAACAGTCAACACAAAAATAAATAAAATCGTTGCAAATTCCTATGCCAGTGAGCTGAGACTGAGAATGACAGGGCAAGCTACTTCAGTTGGAGAAGGAGGAAGTCCTCTGGGGGAAGACCAAGACTATAAAGAGGAGAGGAGCTGGCTTCACAAAGAGAGCCTGGAAAAGCGTTTGAAACAAGGAACAGCATGAGCCAAGCCTTAGGGGACCCATATGTAACCCCCAGCAGACCTCTCTTTCCTGAGCCAGGGACTGTGTTACCAGCAAGCTCTTGGTCTGTGTGGGGCTTGAGAGTTATGCTGGGACACAGTTATACAGACCTCACCCTTTAACGTTTTCCTCATCAGGCTCCCTCCTCTCAGCAGGTATTAAAGATGCCAGAAGCAGGGAAGCCCCTTGGCCCTGCCCCCAGCATTCCTTCAGGACAGTCCTGCTGACACAGCTTTTTTCTGGCCTGGGTGAGAACCGGCAGTCCTGCACTTCTGGCCATGGTGATGATGATGAGCTTCCTGTTGACCCCTGAACTATGAGCCCTGGAATATCCACCAGGGATTCCAAAGAGGTGGCCCTTTCTCTTGTTCCCTTTATTTATAATGCATGGCCTTCCTCCATGCCAAGAGGAAGCCTAGTTTTATTTACATGTCAGTGTCCCAGAGGGCAGAGGGGCCAACCTGGCACCTTTGTCCCCAGGCTGACTCTGGGCTCCAGCTGGCTGGTTGGGACAGCTGTTAACTGCTCAGAAATCAGAGTCTCAGATTTTTGAAGCTGGAAGCGATGGGCATTTTGCAGATGAAACGTGAACCCTGAGAGGCCTGGATTTGCCCAAGGCCTCCCCCACCAGCGCCTGGCAGGGAGGATGGAGCGGTCTTGGCTATGTCCCCTGCTGTGGACGGTCTCCATCAGCAGCTGGATGACGGGACCCAGATGTTTGCCTAGTGACTGTGCAGCCAGGGAGTTGAGAACAGGGGCCTGGAACTGGCTGCTGGGGTCTGAATACCAGCTCCGCCGTTCATGAAGTGTAACTTAGAGCTAGCTCAGTGCCTCCTTTTTCTCATCTGTAAAATGGGCTGATCATGGCACTTAATGCAGAATTATTGGGAGGAGCGACTGAGTGGATGTGTACAAAGTGCTTAGATTCTGCCCCTGGCACGTCCTAAGGTCTCTCTTTCTGTATTTAATAAATACACGTATCTATACATAGGTACAGTAAATACATGGAAACAGTTAACCCCCTGCCAGAGCTTCTGCTTAACAAGAGGAAAAACGGGCCCAGAGTTGTTGAGTCATGTGCCCTGGAACACACAGCCCTTACACACAGGACCCTTTCTGCCCCTGCCCAGCGGTGGGCTGGGGTGTGGGAGGCTAAGGAGTCTGTCCCCAGGATGGTGCATTCTCTAATGTGTCCCAGGAGACAAGGGACAGCTCCTCCTACCTCTGTCACCAGAATTAGAACCCTGGGCCCTGAAAGTTGCCCCCAACCCAGGGCTCCTCAAGGCTGTAAAGGGCCCGTTCGAATGGGTAGGGTGACAGGGGGGCCCCCCAGCTTACTTGGCAGCTTGCCTACTTCGGGGCTGAGGGAGCAGCCCTCCCTTGGTGGGTTCCTCCGTCTCCTGGGACGCCGGTCGCGTCCTTACCTGGCTCTGGCTGTGTCCTGCTTGACCTTTACTTAAAGACCAGCTCTAGCGGCTGATGGGTTTCTGCGGGTCCCCGAGGAGACCCTTCAGACGGCTCGAGCCAGGCACGCTGGAGAGAGCCCCTAATTGGGGCAATGAATCATGGAGCGCGGCTCCCGGCTGGACACAAAATAGATAGAGGAGCCGGCGAGCTATTGTGCGCAGTTTGGGACGCGGGGGGGCGGAGGGGAGGGCGGAGGAGGAGGAGGAGGAGGGCGGGCAGAGGGGAGGGAGCGCTAGGGAGGGATTCCCCCGCCCGCCGCGCTCCAGCCCTGCCGCCCGCCTCCCCTCCGCCTCCCTTCCTCCTCCCCTCCTCCTTCCCTCCTCCTTCCCTCCTCCCTGCGCACCGCCCGCCGCCCCGCCTCCCTCCTCCCCAATTAAATGACCCAACGCTTTGGCAGGCGCCGGAGCTCGCACATGCGGCTGCCGCTCCAGCCGCCCGGAGCCCGCCGCCGCCGCTGCTACGTTCCGGGCGCGCTCGCCGCGGCGCCGCCGGGGGCTCGGCTGGCCGGGGGGGCACCTCTGCAAGCGGCGGAGCGCCCGTGCCCGCCGCCAAACTTTGCCGCGCGCACACATGCTCCAAGTTGGGCGCGGCGGCGGGCTGTGAGGGCCGCCCCGGGCGCGCGGGGGCCGGGGCGGGCGGCGCGGCGCGGCCATGAGCGGGCGGCCGGCGCCGGTCTCCCGCAAGCAGCGGCTTATGGCAGCCGTGGGCGAGCGGACGGCGGGCGGCGGCGGCGCGCCGCTCTCCTGCTTCATCTGCGGCGGCGGCATCGGGCGCGGCAAGGAGCTGAAGCTGCAGGTGAAGCAGCCGGCGGCGGCGGCGGGCGCGGGGGCCCCGGCGCAGCCCTTCTTCCCGTTCCTGCAGCAGCAGGAGCCCGCGCCCGGCGCGCGCGAGCTGTCCCCGGCCGACGGCTGCGTGCTGGTGTGCGCCGTTTGCCGCTGCTTCCTGGGCGAGCAGTGGGCCGCCTTCGAGCGCGCCCGCACGCCCGTGGACAAGCGCATGTACTGGCTCAAACGTCCACACCAGTGTGACGCGGGCGCGGGCGGGCGCCGCGGGGGCGCCGCGGCCCCCCGCGAGTGGAACGTCGCCTACGCGCTCGGCGGCGCGGACGACGAAGACGAAGGCGGCGGACCCGGGCCCCGCGCGGCTACCGAGGAGCCTCGAGACTCGGAGCTGTCGGAGCTGTCTGACACCGACCCCCTCTCTGAGCCGGACCAGGCGGCGCGCGACGCCCCCAGTCCCCACCAGGATGGGGCACCAGCTGCGCGCTCCGCCCCGGGGCCCGGGCCTCGCGGTGGCCGCTGCCTGGAATGGAGGCCGGCGCTGGGACCCTCTTCGGGACAGGGAGCGGAGACCCCGGCTGGGGGCGTGGAAGAGGAGGGAGTCCCCTCGAAGCTCCGCGTGGATGGGGAGACCAAGGCCGGCATCCGGCGCCGCCGGAAGGGCCTCGGAAGGCACTGGGTCCCAGAGGCCCGGGCCAGCGTCCTGAGGGGCGTTCAGGACCCTTGGCAACGGCCTTCAGTCCAGGTGGCCCCTGCAGAGGGCACAAAAGGAGCTCCTTTGGGCAGGGTCGCCAAATCTCCCGAGAGCAGGCCACTGGGGGAGAGCCGTGGGGGCTACTGCATGTCTGAGGACAGTGACATCAACATCACGAGCGAGGAGGAGGACCGCAAGGAGCAGCCTCTCCCAGGCCCCCGAGGCCCCAAAGACAAGGAAAATGGTAGTGGCCGTGCGCCCCCGGTTCCCCTGGAGAGCCGGGCTGCACCACCAGAGGGCCTTTGCTGCTACATCTGTGGGTCAGCACTGTCCCCAGCTTCGCAGCACCAGATCCACGTGCAGAAGCAGGAGAAGCTGGCCCAGGCCCCCTTCTTCCCCTTCCTGTGGCTGCACAGCCCACCTCCGGGGGCACAGCCCATCAGTGAGGGTGGTAGTACCCTGGTGTGCCCCTGCTGCTTCTCGTCCCTCATGCAGCAATGGCAGAGCTTCGAACTGGCTAATGTGCCCGTCCTGCAGCGGCTCTACGTGGTGCCCCTGAACAGCCACGCCCCCGGCATGGCCTCCAAGGGCAGGCGGCTCCTGAGGGAAGAGGGCCCACCCACCGGGTCGCTGCCAGAGGCCTGCTACCTCTGCGGGGAGGACTGCACCCAGGACGCCCGGGCAGTGGCCTTCAGGAGCCTAAATGGCAACGCCAGGGCCTCCATGCATTTCCCCTTCCTCAGCCTCCTGCCCTGCCCCCCCAACGCCCAGGGCCCCAACAAGCGCTGTGAGGTCCGCAGCTGCCCCAAGTGCTTCAGCGTCCTGGAGGATGTCTGGGCCCTGTACCGGGCCTGCCAGAACGAGGAGCTCATCACCTCAGTGCAGGGCTTCCTGGGCAGGTACCACCAGGCCTTCTCTGCCTCGGACCCTACTCTCTCCGAGCCGCCCTTGTCAGCCCAGGGCAGCCTGGCATCGGTCTGCTACATCTGTGGGGCTGAGCTGGGCCCCGGGAAGGAGTTTCAGCTCAACGTGAACCCATCCAGCCGCTTGGGCGAGAAGGAGCCCTTCTTTCCCTTCCTCACTGTCTATCCGCCCGCCCCACGCGCCAGGCCTGCCGATGCCACCGGCCTGGTAGCCACCTGTGTGCTCTGCTATCATGACCTGCTGGGCCAGTGGCTGCAGCACGAGGCCCGCGGGGCCCACCATGCCGTCAGCCCCTGGTCTCGGCAGTACCGCGTGGAGACGTTCGTGTGCTTCTTCTGCCAGCAGGAGAAGAAGCGTTGTCTCGGGCTGAAGGCCGTGCGGGTGGCCCGGCTGCCCTTGTTTCTCTACACCCTGCGAGCAAGCCACAGCCTGCTAGTGGATGACGGGCGGCAGCTGGTCATTGGCGCCTGCACAGAGTGTGGGACCCTGGTGTGCGCTGGCCAGGGCCTCCCCCGCCAGGCACCCGTGGGCTGGAGCTCCCCGGTGGCAGCTGCGAGGAAGGTAAGCAGCCGTCCTCAGTCATCCTCTGAAAAACCCTAGCAGAGAAAGAAGAGGTATTGTTTTCTGTTCTGCCGGGGATCAGTGTGCGCTGATTCTGTGCACTGTGCTCCTGCAGGAGGGGTCCTCTTGGGTCACCCGCTGTGCCTGGCCGAGCTCGGAGGCCTATGGCAGGCCAGGGGAGCTGGGGGGCCCAGAGTGGTCCTGTGGAAGAATAGGGCACTGCTGAAAGCAGCAGGCATGGGCCTGAACTTGAGTGTGTGTGTGCAGCGGAATCTATCAAACAGAGGAAGTTCGGGGCACGTCTGTCATCCGCCTGATAACATTGGTAATTAGTCCAGCCACGCGGGTCACTGAGAGGTCTCATACTTACCCGGTTTGAAACACATCAGAAGTTCCTCTCTCTCTCTCTTTCCCACTAGGCTTAGCTTTTCCAGAATTTTCCACTCAAGTTCACACTTTTCCTTTGAGGCTCTCTGGTTGCTTAACAGCCGATGAAGACAGATTTCCAGACATGGGGGTTTGGGGCCTGGGGGACAGTGGCCTAGACAGGCCTTTCTCCTGGTGGGAAGAGAGTCTTTCTTCTCTGCAAGTCAGCTGTGCCGGGGGAGGGTGGGAGGCCTGGTGTGCACCCTGTTTATAAGGTGCCTGCCTTCACGCTGCCTGCCCGGGAGGAGCCAGACGGGGTTCAGTTAATTTTGGATCCGGCTTTGCAGAGGCCAGAGCAGGAACTGCCCCTGGTGGGTCTGGGGAAGCAGACGTCTGTGAGTTATGATCACCGTCATGGCTACCGGGGCCAGGAATCCTATTTTCCACTGAAGCCAGTGGTGTTAGCTTGTTTAATCTGATGCCTGGAGTGGTGGCCACTGGCGAGGGGCTGGCAGAGGACACGTGAACAGGGAAGGGTGCCTTCGCTCGTCTGGGGTGGATGTCCATCTGCTTGAAAGCTTCCCGAGTCTGCCTGCCACAGGTCCATGTGTGTGCGTGTGTGTGGGCTCCTGGGTTGCGTGTTCACACGTGGTGGCTGAGTCTATAAAGTAGGTGCCTGGCCCTGACGCCTTCGTGCTCTGCCCAAGGTTCCTTCAACGTCAGCGTCCTCTTTGGGTTTAGTGCTTTCTTTGGGAGCTTTGGTCTGGTTTGGGGGCTTCTGTCTTTAAAACGTTTGGGAATGGCTTCTCACCCCCACTGTGGATGCTGAACTCTCCTGGCGGTGTGGGGCAGCCCCGCCCAGGGTCTGCTGCTGGGAATCTGACCTGCAGTTCCTGGAAGGGTTGGACCGAGAAGAGCCCAGCCCAGCTTTGGAGAAGGACAGGGTTGGTTTCCAGTCCTGCCCTTTCTCTTGTTAACTGAGTGCCAGAGAAGACACCTCTCTTCCTCCCTGAGTACATATCTTTAAGCTGAGGAGTGGAAATAAGCATTACCTGCCTCACGGGGCCATAGTGAGAATTAAATAAATCGGGGCATTTGACTGCCTCTGTAAAATCAAGTGCTTGGCATGCAGAGGGACCCCTCATCTTCTCCCGGTGTGTTGGGACAGATTCTTCCAGGATGCAGGTGGCTTCTGCAGGATGGGTACAGATTTTCATCTTGGCAGTGGGGGGCATGGGGTCATCAGAGCTCTCCCCATGAGGCCTCTCAGACTGTTTTTTGCAGACCATCAAACTGCGATGAGTTTTCCCATGATGGTTTGCTCACCTGTTGGGAGTTGCTGAAATGCCAGCTGGGGGCCTTAGCTGATAGAACTTAAGGAAATGAAAGAAGCTGCAGTTCCCAGTCCAGCTGGGACGTGGGGCATGGAGGGCGGCCAGGTGTAGATGAAGACATGAGCTGCAGTCTGCCCAGAAGGGGCCAGGGTGAGTTTGGGAAGGCTGAAACATCACACTAACTTTTGCACCATTTCTAAAACAACTTATCTCATTTGCTCCTTGCCATGTCCGTATGAGGCCTTATTATTCCCTTTTTAGAGATAAGTAAATGAAGACTCAGAGAAGTCAGATGGCCTCGGTGACTATCACACAGCTGGTAGGTGGCCGAAGTGGGTCTTGAACCTAGGTCTTTCTACCCCAATGTCCTGCTCCATCGAACTCTCTGCTGGAGGAAGAGCCTTAGAAGATGGATGGGATTTGTTGGTGGGGGATGATTCGGGAGAAAGGGAAATAAGGTTGGAGTGAACTAGAAGCCTTGAAATCAGGAAAAGAAGAAAGGGTTTAGAGTTGAAGATGCAGAGGGGCAATAAAAAGTGAAAGCAGGTTCAGAATGGGCTGGGGAGAGCTCCGCCTGGGGCTGGGCCGTGCATGGGAGGCCACCGGGCCTGCGTGAGGTGGGGCAGCAGTGTGGGGCTTAGGCTCTTCCAGACAGAGGGAAAGAGAAGCCACCACTCTACCCCCAGGAGAGCCTGACTGACGGTCAGCAGACTGCAGGAAACACAGCCTCCCATCCCCGCATTCACGCAGCAGATATTTATGGAGCACCTCCTCTGAGCCAGCCGCTGTGTCAGACCCTGGGCTCTGGTGGTGTCATGGGAGGGGCATGAAGGGTCCACAGAGAGGACAGCTTCCTGAAGAGCTGTGGACACAGCAGGACCAGATTGCCGAGTGCCGGGGCGGGCACGGGGATGAGCACTCAGCATCCTGGGGGCTGCAGGCAAGCCCAGGGCAGGTGTGGAGGCTCCCATGCTCCTTTCCTGATTCCAGCTCTGGGGACTCTGGTGTTCGTGTCCGTATTCCATGTCTCTCTTGGGGGCAGTTTGAGAATCCGGGGTGGGGCGAGTGGCTGGGGCATTGGAAGGTGGCCTCAGGGAAGCCGCTTAGCTGGGACAGTGTGTTCCAGAACCTGGTCTATACCAGCTGCTATGATGCCTCAGTTGTTTCCTGTTAAGTGTTCATTCATGACTAAATCAGCTAGAAACAAAACATGGAAGGAAGAAAGTAAGGGTGTCACTGGTACCCTCTGTTTAGATCGTGGCTTTTCTCACCAGCTGGCCCCCTCGCCCTGCAGAGCACTGTGCTCTGCAGCCACTGTCTCTGAGCTGGCTGCTTGGATAGGGCTGTGTTGGGAGTGGGCTGGGGAGGCTGCAGCTCACCTTTTTGAGGGTGCTTGTCCGAGGAGGAGCCTCAGCACTGGGGCCCTGGAAAGACCCTGGCTTGGCCTTAAAACAGGTCTGGCTTCAATCTTCATTCTGTTGGGAGCTGGCTGTGTGGCCTAGGGTAAGACTCTTGCCCTCTCTGAGCCTCAGTTGCTGCCCCTGAGAAATGGAGATGCTCTTTCCTCTGAAAAGTTTGTGATGTGACAGCTGCTGGCGGGCAGCAGAGGTATGGGTCCCATTCATTCCCTTCTCGTCCCTGAGCTGCTCCTAGCTCAGGGTGGGTCTCTCACTGGTACCCATGGGCTCCGGTGTCACAGCCTCTGCCCCTACTTTTCTACTGGGGCAGGGAATGATTGTCCCTCTTGAGAGCTAGGAGGCACGGCTGGCCAGGCTGCAGAGATGGTATCTGAGGATGTAATAACCACGAGGGTCTAGAACGCTTCCCGAGTTCCAGCCTGTGCCATACTTTACACTCACTGGGTCCTCACAACAACCCTGTTTAGGGAGGTACTGCTATCTTCATGTCATAGAGGAAAAAGCCAATCCATAGAGGTCAAGGAGTTTGCCCAGGGTCATTCAGCTAATGACATTGAGGTCAGCACTGAACTAGGAGCCTGGCTTTGGAGTCTGTGCTCTTGACTTCTGTCCCCTCTGGGGCTCCAGCTGTAGGGGTGGCAGTGCCCTGGGTAGGGAGGTCTTAATGGTCCTTGTGCATGCCCCTCCCTGCGCCCCCCCCAACTTGAGCCAGCAGGGCAGCTGGGAGGCAGGAGCCAGCTGGCCTGGGCCAGAGGTCCTGAGAAGCCCCCACCAGCTGGCTCTGCTGCCAGCCCCCCCCAACATTTTCCCACCCACTGAGAAGTGGTGCCCTTTGTCTTTGCTGCCCCCAGCATTGCCCAGGTGTTCAGATTTCAGCTGGGGCCTCCTCCTGCTGCCAGGAGAAGCCTACTCCCATCAAGGATGGGTTTGCTGCGTGATTGAGCGCTTTCCTTGTGAGCCAGTTGGTGGCCAGGCCGCCCTTGCCTCTTCCCTCTGTCCGGGGAGCGTTCTGGGCAATGGAGCATGCAGCTGTTTACCTAACCGCACCCCGGCCTTCTCCGAGGGACGCCCGCCCAGCCCCCCGAGCCCAGCCTCCCAGCCTGGAACAGGTGTTGCCGCTGGGCCGCCTTTCTTTTCTCCGCGCTGACATCTGAGGCCTGCAGAGAGCGTCTGTCATCACTCGCCTGTCAGGACCGCGCGCACATCTGTTTCCCGTGTTCCCTGCTCTCTGCGCCCACTCGGCTCCTTGCTCTTCAGGGAGGGCCTGGCGGCCCCTCCTCCCAGGTCCAGGCTTGAGGGGCACCTGGGCAAGGTGATTGGATGGGGAGCCTTCTGGAAGGTGCCCGGAGAGGCTACCCGCTGGGCTGACACTGGCACCCTGTCCCTGGCAGCTGCTGTGAAGTGACTGGGCTTCAGGCCTTTCCCAAGCTCTGACCACCTCCTCCGAGGGGAGGTCTCTGCTTTTCTTGGCGAGTTGGGAGCCATCTGCTCAGTCGAGTAAACTTTCCAGATGCGCCTCGTCTTAACCCTGGAGGTGATTGAAGACAACTGGGATGGCCAGAGGTCTTCAAAACTCAGCCTCCCTGGAGGCAGGGAAGGGGCCGGGGCAGGGCTGGAGTGGTAGCTTGCCCAGAGCTTTTTGGCCCCTTCTCTACTTAGATCTCTCTGGATCTGACCCCTGGGAGATTAACTCTACTGTGACTGTCTTCTGAGCAATTGAAGGTTCTGGTCTCATTGGCACATTTTCTTGGCTGGGGAAAAGCCCACATCTGGATTTCAGGTCCATATTCTGTCCCAAGTCCATGTCCCTGCAGGGACTGTGGAGAGGGGTGGTGCTTCTGCCCTCTGGGAAGAACATTTAGGACCTTGGCTTCTATTTGCCACTCGGCCCCAGAGGGAGCCCCACGAAGGTAGTGGTGGAAGGAGCTTGTGCTCACCATGTGACCTGTGCTCGTTTCCCCGGCTGGTCCTCAGGGGTCACAGGTATTTTGCCTGCCACACGTGGAATCTGATCTGTGGTGTTTATTAAGTTAATTTTTTTTCTTTTCCCTCCAGCTTTATCGAGCTATAAATGACATACAACATGATGTAGCTTTAAGGTATATGCAGAGTATTGATTAGATACATGTATCTATTGCAAAATGACCTCCATTCCACCCCATAGTTGCCATTTCTTTTTTGTGGTGAGACCATTTAAGATCTGTTCTCTAACAGCATTTGAGTATGTGATACAGCATTGTGAGCTGTAAGCCTCACTTAGATCCCCAGACTTGTTACCCTGTGGCTGGAAGTTCAGTGTTTCCCTGTTTCATGGGATCTAGGTTTTAAATTCGGTATGTCATTCTGTGGTCCCAAAACACCATGATGTTCTGTGCAGGGGAGGATAATGTGTTAGGGTCAGAAAACCCTCATGGGTCATCAGTTTTCAGGTAGCATTATATTGGGAGGACCAACAAGCTCACAGCCTAAGGCCACTTTTGCAGGTTTATTTTTTCCAGTGAGGAAGCTGCAGTGCCTGAGGGTGAGGTGGAGTTCATCTCAGAGGACAGCCTGGGCCAGTCCGGACTGTGGGCTGACTCTTGTTTTTGTTTTGTTTTTACATTGAGATCTAATTCACACACTACAAGACTTTTAAAGTATACAGTTTAGTGGTTTTTACAGGGTTGTGCAGCTGTCTCCACTGTCTAATCCAGAACATTCCTGTCACCCCCCAAAAGAAACCCCTTCTTTATTAGTGGTCACCTCCCACCCCAAGGCCCTGGAAGCCACAAATCTCCTGTCTGTGGATGTACATATTCTACATTTTGGAACCGCACGATATGTAGTCATTTGTGCTTGGCTTCTGTCATTTTGCATGTTTTCAAGATTCACCCACATTGTACCATGAATCAGTACTTCGGCCCTTTTTATGGCTGAATAATATTCCACTACATGGATAAAGCACATTTTGTTTATCAGTGGATAAACATTTGGGCTGTTTCTACCTTTTGACTGTTGTGAATTACCACTGTGAACATTTGTGTACAGGTTTCTGTGTGGATCTGTTTTCTCTTGGGCAGATAACCCAGAGTGGAATTGCTGGGTCACCTGGTAGTTCCACGTTGACTCTTTCAGTTCTCTTTTCCTTTAGGGGTTTCAGGCAGGCAAATTACATGATATGACTTAGGTTTGAGAAAGGCACATTTGTGACTCCTTGAAGCTGTGTTCTGTCAACTCACTGACCACTGTCACACCTTCCATAGGTGGTCCCCACCATGGGGTTTGTTTGGAGCTGGGAGTTGGTCTTCTCCCTGGAATAAGAGGAGTTTTCTTGAGAACATGTTGCATTTGCTCATGGGGTTTTTTGCTTGTTCCAGTTGCACCCCTGGAAATCAGAAGCCCCAGATTCTGGCCCCAGAACTCAGTGGCCTTCGCCCAGACCCTCCACCTGTCTGGGTCTCAGTTTTCCCCTCTGTGAAATGGGAGCAGATGGTAAAGACTAGAAGCTGAGTCCCTTGGCTTCTGTGCAGCTGTCAAGCTCTCATCTTTATGCAGCTGTTGGCAGGAGTGGGACTGGGCAGTGGGGAGAGAAGATCCTTGAAGTTGAGCTCTAGTTTGGCCTTTGAGTCCAGCGGCTCTGAAGTTCTCTGCCCCCTCATTGGCTGCCCCAGCCACTTGCTGCCCAACCTATTTGGTGTGGAACCCTGTATGAAATTGATTGCTGGATTGGATTTCCTTCCAGAAGTGCCAGCAACCTTGAATGGATGGCACAAAGGTCACAGTTGGTATTTGGCTCAGCTGAGCCAGGCAGGCATGCTGGGGCCCTGGGCAGGAGCAGCCACCTCTTGAAGCTGTTTCTACCTGCAGAGTGTGAGTGAAGTGGGGAGAGAGGGCAGTCCAGGGTCCAAGGAGGACCCCCCAAGGTCACTTTGTCCTGCCCACCTATTAGTATCAATTGTTGGCAGAGCCAGTGCCAAGGAAGATCATTGAAGGGGTTCTGTCCACCCCGTGGTCCTGATGCAGACATTGTGAGGTCTCAGGAGATGGTGATGGCAATGATGGGGCTGTAGCAGATGACACTGCTGATGGTGCCCACTTTGTGCCAGCCACTGCCCTCCTCCACAGACTGCCTGTTCCTCCTCTGACCGCAGAGGATGGCGTGCACTGTCCCGTGGAAAGGTGGCATGAGTCCCATTTCTCAAATGGGGTGACCAGAGCTCCTGACCGTGAGAGTTTTGGATTACATGGCAGAGCCGGAACGTGAGAGAGTGGGTGGTCTAACAAATGGCCTCTCCCCATGCCCAGGCGTGGGTGGCACCCATGGAAGAGGGTGTGGGGCTGGCAGGGGCCCACCCTGGTGGAGCCACAGGGGAGGCTGCCCTTGGACTTTTGCACCAGCTCCCTGAGGGGGCCAGCGGGGGAGGGGTCGGAGCATTGGCACACTGCAGCCGTGTTTTATAAGCCTTCCCAGACCCGTAAACCTCACCCAGCTTTCAGACAAGGGTTCACAGACGGGGATTAAGAGGTTTGTGTGGGTTCTGCTGCCGGGAGGGATGGAGACAGGTGGGAGGCAGGCATGGCCTTGCAGACTCCCAGGCGCTGCAGCCCCGGGTCAGGAGGCTCAGGGGTCCTGTGTTCATGGCCGTCAGTCCAAGACAAGGGAGGCCTGGAGGAGCCTTTCAGGCCTGTGAGGCTTAGATGGCCTGAGAGGGTGGCCTTGCATGGGCGTCGGTGCCAGCTCTTTTAATCCTGAATCCTTTGACGGCAGGATCTCTCCCCAGACCCTTTTCCTTCCGGAGTGTCTGGCTCAGATGCGTGCTGTTCTTTCCTTCATGTGATTGTGTGATGCCCTGGGGCCATCGGATGAGGCGGCCTGAAATGTTTTGAGCAGTCTCTGCATCACCGGCCTGCCACACCCAGCCCCTTGGATGCCGAGGGCCCCAGTGCGAGGAAAGACGAGGTTGGGCAGCCTCACTGTACACTGTCCCCTGGATCTTGGTGAGGAGGGGTCGATGGTGGGGTCAGTGCCATACTGGAAACAAGGCTTCTGTCTTGTGCCAGAGCTGAGGCTCCTTGGGCACATACACCCCGGTCCAGAGCAGAGCAGCCCTTGACCCTGGCCTGGGCACAGCCTGGTCTGGCTGCAGTCACTCAGCCCCCCTCTTACAAAGGGAAAGACTGCTTCTCTTGCCCCTCACCCTCCTCCTCTTGTGAAACTGCACTTTCTTTGCTTTTCAAAAATGTGTGAGGAAAGCGGGGCCTGGCTCTAGTGACTCCTGCCATGGAGTGGCCGGAGTCCTTCCGGTTAGCAGGCAAAACCTGGACCTTACTCACCTGTCACTCACCAGGTGATGCGGAAGCACCAGGCTTTCTCTGAGGTGAGACCCGACTTCGAGGCAGATCCTGAGGAGGGTGGGCACAGGAGGGAGCCTGGAGACCCTGAACTGGAGGATGGCCAGTTGTGGGGGCGTGAGAGGATAGACCCTTCCCCCCCACTGACCGTGCACACCCCGACACACTCACCTCTCACACCCACTCTTTTTGCACACATACACTCATGCTCTCTTGTAGGAACAACACATGCACACTCCCACATCACATTCTCTGAGAGGTCTTAATATTTGTCGCAATGTTTAGTGTCTTTTTTTCCCTTAGTTTTGTCAAATTTTGCTTCATGTATTTTGAGGCTCCTGCATGTTTATGGTTTTTTTCATCTTTCTGATGAATTGGCCATCTTGTCACAGATACGTATCCCTCTGTCTCTGGAAAGATATGTGTCTTGAAGTCTGGAATCATCTCCATCTGAAAATCAAGGCCTGTGAGATCCAGAGAGGGAAAGGGACTTGCCTGTGGCCACATCACTGTTGATGTTGAGGGCAGGATTCACGTCTCTCTGTGCAGCTCCTAAGGTTTCTCCACCCCAATGGCAGCTTTGAGGCAGTGGGTCTGAAAGAAGCCCCATTCCGGTAACTTTCTGGGCACCTGCATTTTGATGTCATGATTGTCAGGCGGCCAGAACTGTATCCCTGCCCGCCCTCAGCAGAGGACCCCCCAGGAGCCCCAGAGGTCGGCCTCCACTGGAGCCGAGCATCTGGCCTGCAGCCTGCGGAGCTCAGCTGAGCCTGCTTGGAACACCCTCTGGAAATTTCTGGCCAACCTCTGCTCTGCAGCTCCTGACCCTCCCTACTCCATTTGGTGAGATTGTTCCGAGCATGTTGGGCGGGCCTTCCCAGGACTCACATGTAGAATTTTTCCAGGTGGCAGGAGAATGTCCCCCCTTGCTGGCTTCTCTGGTCTGTGTAGGCCTTTTGGAGCTTGTGCCAAATCCACTTCCTGGTGGCTTGAACCCAGCTGGGCCCACAGTCTGGAGCTCCTCGGGGGTTCTGTACTCTCCATCTGAAACTCAGGCCGCCCACCGTGGGGCCGAGTCAGCGCAGCCAGGCCTGCTCCGGTGTCCTGGAGGAGAGCCGCCTCCACCTCCCTTGGGCATCCTGGGAAACCCTGGGACCTGGGGGGGCTTGGGAGGGGTGTGGCCTAGGAGATGTTTGTGGGGAGAATTGACGCGGTGAGGGGACATGTTTGCCTTAAAGCTGTAAATAAGGGAGTGTGCGTGAGGTGATAGGTTGGTTCCCTCAGTAGCGTTTCACTGAGCCCCCAGCCTGCCCTAGATGCCGCGCTCAGAGTTCAGGACCGTGACTGTGCCAGGTGGAGGCTGTGAACGCTGTTATTTATCTAACGCTAGACATGGTCTGTCCTGGTAAAACACATGATTGTCTTACATACCACTAGGCAAGAAAAGTGCTGTTCATGAAACCGACACTCTACCCATTATAAGGTTCATCCTGATTTCAGGAGTTTAAAATGTAAAATAAATAGTCTGGGTCCTCAAATCAGTGAGATGCAGTGAAGTGAGTGAGGATGATGGTGACAAGGAAACAGCAGCGGCAGCTGCCGCGTGTTAGATGCTTATAAGACATTGTCTTACTGGCCCCAGTGGCTAGGACTCTTGGGGGTGAAGGAGGGAAGTTGGCGCCTGTTTTTCTGGCTGGGCCCCTTGGGGTGACTTTGCAGAGACTGCTTAAGGTCCCGCTGAGCCCGGATAGGGCCAGGGTTGGGGTTGCCACAGCGAAATGGCTACACTGGGCACCATGGAGGAGCAGTCAGTCTTGAGAGGCCCCTCGCCTCTGTCACCTCCAGGTCCAGGCGAGGCAACAGGGAGCAATCCAGCTGTCAGGCTGGCCCTGCAGCGTCCTGGTGCCCAGGGCTCTGTGCCCCAGGGGGAGTGACAAGATCTCTTGTGATTCTGGCTGCAGTGGCACTGGGGCCTTAATTAGGTGGAACACAGCCTCAGCAGAAACTGGCAGCTGCGTGCTCAGGGGCTCTGGCTGGTGAGAGGAGCAGGAACAGGGCTGCCACTGACCCCCCACCCCACACCCCCACCACCCTACTGGGGGCAGCTTCAGGCCAGACCAAGGTCCTTAGGAGGGTTCAGGGTCCCTGTCAGGACCCTGCAAGCATAGAAGCCTTTCTGCTCTGGGGAGAGATGCAGGACACCAGAAAGTTGGTTCCAAACTTTTCGTGTTAGGATGCCCACCTCTGCGCAGTGTCACTTAGCTCTCCTAGCTGTCCATAAAAGGGCGGATGGAATCGCAGCTCTAGGCAAGGCCATGTTGGTTGCTCTCCAAGGGCAGATGGTGTGGCTTGGCCAAGGGTATTCTGAAGTCAGACCTTGCTACCCACCCCTGCCATCCATGTCGTCCTCAGCATCACTTCACAGCTGTGAGCCCCAGGCTTCTCATCCATACACAAGGACAATCTTATGTCTCCCTTACGGGGGCATGAGGCAGTTGAAGCTCTTAGTGAGAGCCTGGCAAGCCATCAAGACCCCAGCAGTGTTTGCTGTGGTTACTGGGGGCAGAAGAAGGAAGGGGGTTTGAGCAATCTGAAGCTCCACCTGGAAGGGTTAGAAAGCCTGGAAGTTGCTCAAGGCACCTGGGGTCTGAGCTCCCGTCACCCCCTCCCTGGGCTTCCAGTGCTCACCTGAGAGGTGAAGGGGGCATTTGGGTGATTATCCCTCACGTGACCTCTGGCCCTGAGAAGAGCCACACTGGTATTTGGTGGCAGTCAGCAGGTGTGTGTCACCTGACTGCTTGTCTGTCTGTGGGCCTGTTTCTTCATCTGTATATGGGAATTATTATAGTGTGTGTGTGTCATAGGGCTCGGTAGATAGTACGTGTTCAATAAATATTGGCTCTTACTGTTTTTAAAAAAATGCTATTGAAGTATAGTTGATTTACAATGTTATGTTAGTTTCTGCTGTACAACAAAGTGACTCAGTTATACATATTTTCTTTTTTCATATTCTTTTCCTTATGATTTATCACAGGGTATGTTTTTTAAGATTTGTGTGTGTGTGTGTGGACCATTTTTAAAGTCTTTATTGAGTTTGGTACAACGCTGCTTCTGTTGTTTATATTCTGCTTTTTTTTGGCCATAAGGCTTGGGGGATCTTAGCTCCCCAACCGAGAACCAGTTGAATCTGCCCCCCCACTGTGCTGGAGGCAGACTCTTACCCGCTGGGCTGCCAGGGAAGCCCCGTAACAGGATGCGGAATACGGCTCCCTGTGCTGTACGGTAGACTCTTGTCGATCCATCTTGCATGTAGTAGTTTGCGTCCGCTCACCCCACACTCCACCCTGCCCCCGCCCCTCCCCCTTGGCACCCACAAGTCTTTTCTCTGTCTCTGTGGGTCCGTTTCTGTTTTGTAGATAAGTTCATTTGTGCTGTACTTTAGATTCCACATGTAAGTGATATTATGTGGTCTTTGTCTTTCTCTTTCTGACTTGCTTAGTAACGATGATCTCTGGTTGTATCTGTGTTGCTGCAAATGACATGATTTTAGTTCTTTTTCTGACTGAGAAGTATTCCACTGTATATATGGACCACATCTTCTTTATCCATTCATCTGTCGGTGGACATTTAGGTTGTTTCCATGTCTTGTCTATTGCGAATCATGCTGCTGTGAACATTGGGGCACATGTATCTTTTCAAATTATAGTTTTGTCTGGATATTTGCCTAGGTTCTTAATACTTTTGCTGTTTGTCATTTAGTTTCCTCTCTAGTTATCATTCTGGAGAGCTGACCCATAGATCTCAAAAACACGGGGATCTGAACCCCATTAGTAAGATGAACCAGGAGGGGCACCTTTTGGATCAGGCCATGAGGAAGAGGGACGCTCCAGAGGAAGGAGTTTGGGGAGCTCACAGAGACCCCTCGTTCTCAACGCTGCATCCCCACTCCTACAGACAGACTTCTTAACCTCAAAAGCAGAATCTAGGGCACACATGCATTTTTCCGGGGAGAGGACATCAGTGGCTTTTATTAGACTCTCAAAAGGGTGTGTGACCCACCCCCCCAAAGGTAAAGAGCCACTGTTAGCATCTGCGTACACTCACAGCATGATGCACTTGGGCTGACTCCTCACTATTCCTTGAACCATATGACTTGTTCCCACCATCATATCTTGGTATGTGCGCTTTCTTTTACTCTTCTGCATATTGTCCAACTCCCGGAAGCCTTCTTTGTTAACTTCTACCAGCTGAAGTCTTCCCTCTCTCCCCTAAGGGCCTAGGCCCTTGTCTGTATGCAATTTTTCCCCACTTGGTAATAATTAATCACTTTATTATGTGCGGCTTCATGTTGTCTTCTAGTTGCTTCACATCTGTAAGTCCTGTCTCTCCAACTAGATGGAAATAGCTAAAATTGGAATTTTTATCCTTGAACTCTCCATTGGTTTTTCTTTTGTGTATTGTACACAACAGATCCTTGCCAGCCGGGAGAATGGCATTCCTAAAGAGCTCCATAATTGGTAAAACCACAGTTGGCAAAACAAGGTCTCAGAGAAAATAGGTTAGGGATAAAACAATAAAGATAACATTAAGTATATGTTTTTAAAAATCATAGTAAATAAAATTTCTAGGAGACAACAAGTCAAAACACACCAACTTCATCCGCTTTTAAAACCCTGTTCCATGAGGTAGGCTTTTCCTAAGTTTCTTTCTTCAGTAGATGGTTTCTTTCTTTACTTGGCTGTCATCTTGAGGTGCTGAGGGAGATCTCCTGTAAGGTTTATTTCTTCTTGAGTCAGTTTTGGTAATTTATGGTTTTTCAGGAAACTTATCCATTTCATCTAGGTAGTCAGATTAATTGGCATAACTCCTTCATAATGTTTTCTTATTATTCTTTTAATGTCTATAGGTTCTGTAATGATGTACCCTCCTGCATTCCTGATATAGATCATTGGTATCCTCTCTCTCCTTTTCTTTTCCCCTGTTGATCAAGCTGGCTAGAGGTTTTTATCAATTTTATTAGCCTTTCAAAAAGTTTTTATTTAGAGATGGTGCCTCTCTAATGTTTTTAACCAGTCCTTTGGGGCTTGAAATGTAACATCTTTTGCATTTATATCCTCTCTTGCTCTATTTTTGCAAGTGTGGACAAAATGTTTTGAAACCACCAGGCCTTTTCCAAGTTTTTTATGCTTCAGAGCACGTTTTCCAAGCCTGATCTTCTCTCTCTGTGTTGAGTCAGTGGATGTTAAAATGATTTCTATCAACCTGCCCTTGTGACCTCCACAAGTGACGTCAAAAGGGGATGTTCTTTTGCTTGAGGGGATTTTATCAAACCTCAGATAGGTAAGAAAGAATTATAAATTTTTTTTTATTCTAGATGAGAAAAAAAGACTATCTCAGAACTACAGATTGTGAAGGATTGATGTCTTTTTGTATATTGGTGGCTCTGTTATTTAGAATATACTATTCAATAGTGTAATGTTCCACTTTTTATTGTAGAGTATCCACTCTTTAAAATGTTGCATGTTCATTGATGCTTTTGTTACAAAGTATATTTAATCTATAACCTGACTGAAACTTTTGTTTCTCTTGTCTTTGCATTTATGACAAATCCCAGAATGTCTCTTGACTCACTTCATCAAAGAGGCATGGAGAGGGGAAGGGACTTGCCCATGAACACAGAGCATGTGAGAGGCTGAGGCAGAGTGCCAGTGCCCTGGGAGATTTCCAATTCATCAGTCAAGGCTCTCCCTCCCATCACAGATGTCTTGATATTTTTGCGTTAGCAGTTTGAGGGGCTGTGGGAGGCCAGTGCCAGCTGCTGAGCCCATGTGGAATCCCCACCCAAGGCACAAAGGATGCGGCTGGATGGTGAAAAGCATCCTCTGTGAACCCACTGGTGAAAAGCATCCTCTGTGAACCCACTGGTCCTCCCTCACCACAGCCAGCTGGTGTCCTTGCAGAACCATGGCAATTATTTCTGGGTGAGTTGCATTCTTTAAAAAATCTTTTTTTCAGAGAAGGAAATGGCAACCCACTCCACTATTCTTGCTTGGGAAATCCCATGGACAGAGGACCCTGGCGGGCTACAGTCCATGGGGTCGCAAAGAGTCAGACACTACAGAGCAACTAAACAGCAACAGTATGGAAAGGGAGGCCTCCTAGAATCTGGAATACTGTTGAGGAAAAGACTCATAGCTTTGAGTTCTGTGTATTATGAAAGTACCGACTTAAACCATCAAGTAATTTTTACTTATCAGATCGGGAAAACTTTAGAAAGATTGATTGCAGAGTTGGTGAAGGCTTGACCCTCTCATTTATTGCTGGTAGGTGTGCATTGCTACCATCTTTGTGAAAAGCAGACTATTGTATCAATTAGTAATATGTGTACCATGTATTAATATGTATGTAAGTGCAAAGAACAGAGTCTAGAAGGATATATTCCAAACTGCTGAGAGCGACTGCCTTTGGGGAGGGACTAGAACTAGGAGGGTTTGTGTGAAGCACTGTTGAGTTTTAAAATATGAGTGTGTTTGTGTGTTGTGTAATTTAAAAATAACTGGAAAAATTTTTTTCAATAGCAGCTTTATGAGATAATTTACCCTTTTAAAGTGTGGAATTCAGTTGTTTTTATTATATTCACAAAATTGTGTGACCATCCTGTCTAATTTTAGAACATTTTCATCACCGCTAAAAGAACCCCTATTCTCCCCTCCTCCTAGCCCCTGGCAACCACTGATCTCCTTTCTGTCTCTATGGGTTTGCCTCTCCTAGACATTTTATGTAAATGGAATCGTGCAATATGTAGTCTTCTGTGTCTGACTTCTTTCACTCAGCGTAGTGTTGTCAGGGTCCATCCACACTGTAGTATGTGTCAGTACTTCACTCCTTTTCATGACTGAATAATAGTCCTCTTTGTATGTATAGACTGTACATTTGTTTATCCACTCACTTATTGATATTATTAGCACTTATGAGCATCTAACACGCGGATATTTGAGTTGTTTTCACCTCTCAGCTATTGTGAACAGTGCTGCTTTGAACGTTTGTGTACAGGTTTTTGTGTGAATGTATTTTTCTCTCTCTCTCTGTGGTATGCATAAAGTGGAATTGCTGGTTGTATTATAACTCTAGGTTTAACTATTTGAGAAAGTTGTTGGATTGTTTTCAGAGGTTATACTGGTTTATATGCCCACGAGCAATGAATGAGGATTCTCATGTTCAATTTGCTTTTTAAAAGAGGAGCAAAGCAGGCAGGCAGGTTATGTTTATTTATGTATCAGTAACAGTATACATTCAATAAATATTAAAATTCTTTTCCATCCTTGAGCCATCATATCAAAAGAGGTTTTTTAATATTTAATTTTTTAAAAAGGTGACAAATGTCAGCTGTGTGGTCTTGGGCAAGTAAATTCACCTCTCTGTGCCTTGGTTTCTTCTTCTGTGAAACATTTGTGTTTGTACCTGCTTCAAAGAAGGGATTAAAAGAATTAATGCATATGAAGTGCCTCGTATCTGGCAGTTAGAAAGCCCCAAAGAAGTGCCAGCTATTGTTTTTATTATGACTCCATTATTATTGTAGGGATTTGGGAAAGTACATGAAGGAATAAAGGAGAGCTGCCCCCAGCTCAGTACCTGCTCCCCACTTTGCTCAGAGGCAGCTACTGTTAACATTGTTATGTGTTTCCCCCTGGGCATTTTCAGTGTGTTCTTTTTTTCAAAGTTAAAATGAAACTCTTCTGTGCAGTTGCACATCTTGCTCTTACTTAACATCCCAGCATAAGCATTTCCCAGTGTTGTGGTAAACACAGTTTCCATGTCAGTGAGGTAGACTCCCGAGTAAAAAGGCCATCACCCACCTCTACCGCCCCATCCCAAAATGAACATTTAGGGAGCTCAAAACCGGTTATGCCACTGTAAAATGTATTTCAGGCAAAGCTGTGTAAGCTTTCTGGCTTGAGAAGATTTCCCTGACCTCATGACAGACCTCGGGGAGGGTATGGTGTGGTGCCAGAAAGGACTCAGGCTGTGAGCAGAGTTTCCAGAGCTCCTGGGCCTGGGTGGGGACATGCAGAGGGAGGGCACTGGGAAAGAGAAAGGAGGGGCCAAAGGCAGCTGACTTGACAGTTTTGGATCTTTTCCTGGAGTCTGACATGTTCTGTGTTGACAATGTAGACGAGAGAGATACAAGGGAAGTCATAAAAATGACCCGTATTCCCATGACCCAGAGCTTCCAGCCGTTTTCCCTACACACGTGTGTGCAAACGCTCACACACACTGCTGTGGGTGGGATCATACCGTATGCTGTGTTCTCCAGTCTCTTCTACCTTGGACATCATGGGTGTTTTCAGAGCGGCTCAAACTGTCGACTGTGGACCAAGATGCCTGGTTCCCCTCAGGGCTGCCTCCCTTACTAGCTGTGTGTTCTTGGACCAGTTACTTAACTGCTGTGTGCTGTGGTCTCCCCAGCTGTAAAGTAGGGTGACAGCCATCTTTATGTGAAGCTGTTCTGCAGCTTGGATGAGCTGGAATGGGTGAGAGCAGAGGGCCGGCTGTTATCCTTGGTTCCCATGTCGCTCAGCATCCTTTGAGAATAGGAATTATATGGGCTCTGTAGTGACCCCGGGTCACCTGTTGCTGGACACCCAGCTTGTTTCTGGGTTTGTGCAGATGTGGCAGCTCTGCAGTAAGCCTTCTTGAACCTCAGCTGCCCCTATGCTGCGCCTGCCCCTCATTCCCTCCCCTTAGCTCTAACTGAGTGACCTCAGGAGCTGCCCTGGCCTGGCCTGTCAGGTGGTGGGAAGCCTGGGGGCCTCCCGGCTGCATTGCTAGCCATGCAACAAGTGGCCAGAGGGCTGGGAGACCAGGAGGGGGAAGTTTTCTTTGGCAGCCTCTGAATGGCTTCCTTGGATGTACTGTGGGAAGGGACTGAGGCATGGAGGTGGGGAAGCCTGTCTTAGGCCTGGGCCTCTGTTGGAAACCACCTCAGCCCTTTTGGGAGAGAGGAAGGATTCGAATGAGTGCCTTCCCAAACAAGCATGAACCCTATTCTTGGTTCTGCCGGCAGTGCCTGCTTTCCCCCCACCCCTGGCAGCTGGCAGGTCTGGACAAAGCCTCTGCTGTGGGGAGATCATAGGAGCCCCTGGTGACAGCGTTCCCAGCAAGCAGGCTTCCAATGAGTTCACTTTGTTGGGCTGATAAGACATTATCGGAAGAATAAGGGAAAATACTGAGCACCTACTATGTGCTCCTCGTGTTCCTCCATTCATTCAGTTCTTCAGTGCTTGTTTACTAAACACCCACCATGTGGTTAGGCATCGCAGAGGGAATGATAAATATGCCATCTTGTTGAACACTTGCAATGTCTTTATGATATAGGCGTTAGCCTAAAAAAATTTGTCATGTTGAGATAAGTGTGATTTTACATGTAGTTGTGAGAAATCACCCAGTTTTCCTCAGTGATAACATCTTATGTAACTGTGGTGCAACGTCAGAGCCGCAAGGTTGACATTGACACAACTGGCCCATCTTATTCAGATTTCACCAGTTTTACGTGTACCTAGGTGTGTCTGTGTCTCTGAGTATGTTTGTGTCTGTGGGGCCTGTTTCGGTTTACAGGGAGGAAGTGAAGCTCAGGGGTCAAGGCCTTATACAGGACCAGGCAGCCAGGGCGCAGCAGAGCTGGGCCTCACGGCCAGACATCCTGACTCCACGTTCCTGAGTTACTTTTGGAAGAAAATCACCTTTCCTCTCTGCTGCTGTTCTTGGACTTGGTAGCCTCACTGGTCTCTGCTGGAGCTATGAACTGAGACCTCGGCAGACTAGAATCCTAGGATGTTGGTGCTGAGCTGCTGGCTCCTCCATTTCACAGATGAGAAAACTGAGGCTCAGAAATGTTAACGGGTTTGCCTAACATCACCCGGCTGATCAGGGGCTGGTCTGGGTCTGTTTCTTCCAGGTCTGCACATGGCAGTGACCACAATGAGCTGCTTTTTCCAAGAGGTAAAAGGACAGAGGACATTGTTGAATGCAAACAACAGGCTCAGGATTCAGATCGGTTACCAGGGAGATGGTGGGGCCCTTCGGGAAGATGTCTGAGCAGGAGATGACTCCGGAAGTGTGCGAGGTGACCTCAGGCACTTAGCATGCCCCCAAGTGTGTGCCAAGGAATACTAACGATAGGGCGTTGGGGTGATTTTTTTTCCTTGCTCACAAGCTCCTTCTTGCTTCTACTGTTTGGGAAACAGTAGATTAGAGAAAGCTAAACAGGGTTGTGTGCTGCAGGACTTATCAGTGCCTTTAATGTACTGATGTGTACTGTGACCCTCCAGGCAGAGGAAGGACCTCTGTTCTACACAGTGTATCTCAGGAAATGTTTAACAAGACTCTCCAGTGTGAGATGATGAGGTTCTTCTGCCAGGTCTGGGGTGAGCAGATGTGCACAGGGAGCACTTTTTTTTTTTCAAACAAGAGGCTGGTGACCACAATTGAACATTCAAGGCAGCTGTAGCTCTGCTGGGTCTGAATGAACGTAGGACCACCGGCTCTCAGATCAATGTGAAGCCTCCTTCCCAACACAGGAGACACTGAGGAGATGATGTCAAGGGCAGACACTGGGAGCAGGACTGTCTAGCCACTGCGATCAAGCCATATGCCTTGTGTGTGTGGACATGTGGGGATGGGGGAGAAATAGGCACAGATAAAGCCAGCCAGGCTGACAGAATTTCAGGTGATTTATTATTTTTAATATAGGGTGATTTTTTTTTTTCCTTCCTTAAACCAACAGAGAAGGTTGGGTTCCATTCACTGAGTCAATAAAAAGCCATTGTGTGTTTGGAGTGAGGGTTGAGAGCAACGTAACAGAAGTGGTTTTAAAAGAAGGATTTTTCTGAGTGGTGTTAGGCAGGCAAGCTGGGAGAAGGAGAAAAGGAAACAGGTACAAACCACTTGGGAGGCAGCTGTGGTAACCCAGGCCTGGACAGGAGCTGAGAAGGCGGAGCTGGACACAGTCTCACAGCTTCCTATTTTCCCCAAGGCCCAGAGAGGTTAAGTCATTTGCCCTGAGTCACACAGCTGCCCATCTGCAGACCCAGGATTTCATTGTCTTGGAACATTGCCATGTGGCACATAGCTGTCTTCATTTGCAGTGTATTTTCGCTACCATTTGGGGTGTGTACTGCTGATTTACCCTGTAGAAAATAGGACTCCAGAGTGTGTGTGTGTGTGTGTGTGTGTGTGTGTGTATCAGGATGTCCACTGCAGCATTTCGTGCAGTAGCAGAAATTAACCCTGTGTATTTCCCTGTGACGGAGAAGATTCAGGATGTCCCAGGCACTGCGCCACTGTGAATATCATGGGAAGGTTAGAAAGAAGGAGAGCCTGTCATTGTGAAACTTAACAGCTGCTGTTCGTGTCACTGCTGGTCCACATCCCTTGTTGGATGCCTTTCAGGCCAGAAACGTTTCCAAATTTTTCTGCCCCTTAGTCAGATTCCTTAGTGCCGATGCTGTATTTTACATAACATCTCTGCGGGGGCTGGGGGCAGCACCCTGGAGTCAAACTCCACCCTCTTCCTGCAGTAAGATGTGACTATCCCATGGGGGAAAAGCTGGGGACTATAAATAGCCTCCAGGCAGGGCTGGTTTTGCTGACAAATGAGTGCAGAAAGTGTTTTGGTTTCCAGAACTTTTGGATTTGGGGCTTGTGGGTAAGGATTTGAAGATCAGCATTACAACTGCCTCCACTGGAGTGATGCTGTGTGATGCTGAGTCCTGGGTATAGGAGAGTCTGGGTGATAGGAGAGAAGGCTGTTCTCCTCTCTGAGCTTTTGTGTTCATTTGAAGATGGAGAAGGGTGGGGAAGGAGCTGCATCTGACCGTGTGGAGAGGGGGACAGCCAACTCTTTACCCACATGCTCCTGCCCTGTTTCACTGGTGCAGTGTGTGAGAGTCACATTTTCAACGTTAGGAGAAAAGGGAGAAATGGCCCCTGGTGTGCCTGGTGCTCCCCTGGTGTTGGGGACATTGGGGATCTTTCATAAAGTCAGCTTGTCTCCCCCATGAGGGGGTCCCAGCCTGCTCTCTGCCCATTGCTGGCAGCTGGGCCAGCCAGGACCCTGAGCAGCCCCATAAATCCTCTGGCAACGTGGTATCATCCTACACAAGTGCTTCCCCAGCACTGGAGGGAGTCCCAGACACTGCATGTTTAGATGGGGTGGGACCTGCTGGAATTTGTGGTCCCTCATTCAAAAGCTAAATGGATCTTTTATTAAGGTCAGCACAATCCATTTTTAACAGAATTTGAAGGTCACTCCATGCTTGGGTTTCTCCTGAAGATGCTGGAGTGACCGGGTGTCCATGGCATTTGGGGACTGGCAGCATGTCTTGGAGATCTTGCTGTGTGGGGAACCAGGCTCTGTGCAGGGAGTCTCCTGATCCTGACAGGGACTCGTCAACTGTCTGGTCATCTTGGACCAGCAGCTTGAACTTCTATTTCCTTGGGATCAGAAGAGGGAGAGGCCAGATGTGATTCATTCATTGATCAACCGTTTACTGTGAGCACCTTCTGGGTACCAGACATAGTGGACAGAACCTGTGCCAAGGAGCTCAGAGCCTGGTGGGAAGCTGGGCTGATGGACAGACAATCCCAGGACAGTAGGGCAAGCTGGAGTCAGCCCCGGGGGACAGACAGGGAACATAGGGAGGCCCTCACTCACCTGGGGAAGGGCGGGTCAATTTACGACCCCTAGGGCCCTTCCAGCTTTAAAATCTTGAATAGCTATCTTAGTTTCCCAGAGAAATCCGCTTCACTAAATTGCAGTTCAAGAGGATGGATAATGGGAGCTGTTTCCCCCGCAGGCAGCAGCCCCTCAGCAGGGCTACAGTGAGCACCTCCATAGGCCTAGGCACATGGCCTTCTCCCCTAAGATCAACACCGCGTGTCACCCAGGTCAGGGAACTTGGTCCTGGTGTCCCTGCTCTGTCATCCTGGAGCAAAGCCCCTTAATCCAGGACCTCTGTCACCCAACTGGCAACATGAGAAAGTTCTGTGAGGTCCTGGGCTGGCAGTCCCATGTCCTCCAGTAACAGCCGGGAAGACGAGCCCCAGAGGGAAAGGATGGTGTATCCAGGCAGTGCGGCCGGCCCAGGGCTGGAGCTGAGCTGGTCTGATCGGAGCAAAGTCAGCATTGATGGCTTAAAGTGTGTTCTCACTCCGCCTTCAACGTGTGATGGGCGTAGAGGACAATTTCTAGATTCAATGACAGAGTGTTTTCTGTCCAAGGAGGCAGCAGTTCTTACTTCTGGCCAAGGATGCCTCTTAAAAAATATTTAAGTATGATTGATGTACATTGTGAACATTTCCACTGTACAGCAAAGTGATTCTGTGACACATATACATGTAGTCGGGCGAATCCTCCCATGTTGAGGATGATGGGCTGCTGAATGGTGACCCTTGGGGTCCTCACTCCCTGAGCCTGTTTGGAGACAGGAGGAGGGGAAGAGACGGGAAACCCTGGCTGCCTCTGGGCCATGCCCTCCAGCTCTGGGCTGTCGCATAGCCTTGGGGGGCCCTCAGGGTCATGGCGCAGGTCATCCCAGCCCCCAGCCATGGGACCAGGGGTCACAGAGAAAAGAGCTCAGGTATCCCTAGATGTGAACGGGAAAGGAGTCTTCCTCTGCTGGTCGGCTGGAGGCATGCATGAGAGAGGCCAGCCCAGCGCATTCACTGAGCAGACATTTCCCAAGTGCCAGCTGTCGGCCAAGCCCTGTCCAGGGCCAGGCCAGGGGGGCGCAAAGCCATGAACAACACGAAGTCCCTGCGCGCCCGGAGCTGACCCTGCGCCGAGGAGACGGGTGGTGAAGAAGTGGATGAGCAGGGCAGGCGGCCTGTCTGACGGTGGCCTGAGGGGAGGGGAGGCAGTGCTGGGTGGGAAGGAGGTGGCCGGAGTCCTGCCGGCTGGAGGCTGGGCCTGGGCAGGGAAGCCACGCCCCCCAGGGAGGCCCCAGTGGCTTCAGAGATGCTCCAAACTGCCCGCAGACAAGCCTAGACGCCACCGTCTGATTTTGATGAGCAGCATGGAGACGCCCCCACCCCTCGCACACAGTCGGGCTCCTGGCCTCCGGACTCGGGTCCCGGCACCGCCTCGGGCCAGGCCTCCTCTGTGCTGGCAGCACGTGTGCTAGGCGTGGGGCTCCGCTGTCCCCAGTGTGGCTCACACGGAGCCAGGCACGGACACCGGTCCTTTTGACCAGACTCAAGGGAGGGAGATGTATTTATTCTGAAGTGTAATCACCCTCTCCAAGAATATACAACAGAGGTCCTGCTGTGTTTATTTTGTCAGAGGCGTATTGGCTTTAACTACATAAAGAGGCAAGTTTCTTCACCAAGATCCCCTCCTCCTTTATTTCTGTGTAAATATGCAGTTTTTTCTTGTCTGTCAAAAGTGTTTTGGGTGGGAACTCAGAGTTTGCACCTCTGCCCTTTTTTTTTTTCCCTTCTCTGAATTCTAACTTTGGGAGTTCAGGATTTGAAAAGGATTAAATGGGGACAGTCTGTCCAGAGGGTACACTTTGTCCCTGCAGAGGGCCTCAGTCAGGGGCAGTGGGGGAAGGATTTTGAGCAGGGCCCCAATGTGACCAGAGACAAAGCCAACCCCTATGTGGAGGTCCAGGTGATGTTCTAAGGCTGGTGGCCGGGAGAGCAGGGAGGTGGCTACTGCAATGGTCCAAGCACAGATAAGGGGCAGTGTGTACGGCCACTGTGGGACAGGTCAAGCCAGGCCCACAGACAAGAGTTCTAGGCTGGAAAACATGGTCACCAGGTCTACCTGACGTTGCCCTGCTCTGCTTTCCCCTGAATAAAAATAGCTAGGACTGTCACCCTTCCCTCTGCCATCTGAGGACAGCCCCGCCTTCTCCCTCACCTGCTCCCTGACACCTTGTCACTCTCTTCTTCCCACTTCCTTCCACCTTCAGATATACTTGGGTCTCAGTTTTGTCACTAGCGGTGCTTGTCCTCCGGGGCCAATTTTCTCTCTCTATCCGGGCTCTGAGTTCCCTCTGGACAGGGACCTCTTGGAAGAATCCTTGGGTGTTCTCCCTATCTCCAGTCTTGGGTGCCCAGACCAGTATCACTGATCGCTATGGCCTGTGGTCATAATAGGGATAATTAATGTTTGTGGAGTGTCTCCTGAGGGCTTTGGTCTCAGTGGCTGTACAGACTGCTTCAGGAGCAGGAAGACAAGGAAACTTCACTCAGGCGATTTGACTTCCCCCATGTCACGTAGCTGCATTGCAGAGGTCAGGCCTGAACTCTGGGTCCTGCGCCCTCTCCCCTGGGCCAGCATTTCCTGGTGTGGTTGGTGCTCTTACACAGGCTGACATCGTAAGGGGCCCAGGGTTTTGGGTTTAAGCAACCGTGCATCACACGTGAGAAAGCTGTCCTTCGGGTCCCACTTCTGACCTTGTGGCGGAGACTCTCAGGGCTGGGGTCTTATTCAAGCCCCTCCCCTCACCCCACCTCTCTCTCTTTCTCTGTCTACATTAGTGTAGTCACATGGACATATCATAAAGTTTGCCATAAACTTGTGACATTTTTTCACATTTTTAAAGCTTTTTATATTTCAGAATTGAAGATGAAGAAAGTAGTGCTTTCAGACAGAATTCCTAGATACAGTTTCCTTACCAACATCTGTGGATAGTGAATGATGCTGGTTTTTTTAGTCTTTCAAAGGTTAGAAAAGTGCGTTGAAAAGGAAAACTTCAGATAAATGAGAGCCTGGTAGGTGGTCCAGGGTCTTAACCAAACTTAGGGAGGTGGGGTGGGAAGACACCCCCATCCAGGCCTGTGGATGCCCGTCGGGAAGGAGACAGGCATGGAAGAACTGGGGTCCAGAGCTGCACCCACCTGTCCAGTGGTTGCCCAGTTGGGCGGTGAGGGCCAGGGCTGCTGCTGTCATCCCTGACCCTCTCTTCCCCTGTCCCCACTTGTCTTGGAGAATCCAGCACCTTCCCAGGAAGGAATGTGAGTGCCAGGGTCTCAAGGAGTTTCCCACAAGCCCCGTTGCCAATGAAGCCAGGTAAGATTCCACAGCATCAGTGCGGGGCCTGGGCACCAGGCACCTGCTTGAGGCCTGGCCTGTCTTGCCGAGGCCAGGCGATTGCTCCCTGGGCTCTCGGGGATCTGGGGTCTCACAGAGCAGAGGCCCGGGGGGCAGCAGCAGGTGCTGATGAAAGAGGCAGGCCTCACTCCAGAGTGGGCGCTGGAGAACACACCAGGCCCCAAACCAGGCCGGGGGTCCCAGCAGGGGTGAAGATGTGAGTTTTCCGTTCTCACGGTCATGGGGCTGCTGGCACTCCTGGTGCCCTGTGATCCTTAGGGTGGACCCAGAGAGGGAACTGTCTCCCAGGGTGCCGGGGTGCCCTCCCTGGGACCCACATGCCCCTTGGAAAGGTTCCTGGGGTCCTGGGGGCCCAGTGTATGTGGAGATGACTTTGCTGGTGGCCCAGAAACCTCCGTTTGGAGCTGGGCAGAAATCACACCCAGTTCCCTGTGTCTGCTCTTTCCTGAGCACCCTCCTCAGAGCCCAGCTGTGGTCTCCCCAGGCCCAGGGTGGAGTGAGGCCTGGCTTCCAGGCAGGACGGGAAGCCAAGGGCCTGGGCTCGCCCTGCCGCCGCCCTGGCGACAGGCTGCAGGCCTCCTGGCTGCTCCCCAGGCCCTCAGGGAGGCCGGCCAGCCCTCGGCCTCCCCCTCCCTCTTCCCACCTCCAGAACATCTGTGCTCATGGGGGAGAGAGGCTCCCAGCCCCAGCCGCCCCACAGGGCGGTTCTCCCTGGATGCTCTGGCTCCCTTGGCCCCAGTCTTCTCCTCCAGGAGCCAGACCCCGGGCACCTGAGCTGTGAATTCTCTCCTGGCTCTGGGGCCACTTCCCCAGGGCCCTGCCCCCACTGCCTTCCCCACCACTGTCCTTGGCGCCCAGACAGTCTCTCCAGGGCCAGCCTTGACCTGTGGGCCTCCCAGGTCTGCAACCTCTCTGCAAGGGGTGAGCATCAGGCCTGTTCGGGAGGGGGGTCGGTGTTCCTGGGAGCACCAGGTTCCTAGGGCAGGAGTGGGGAGCCATTGCTAAGTGGGAGCACAGGACACAGCTGGTCCACTCTGCCCTGCAGAGAGGCCCAGGTGATGGACACAGCCGACCCTTGCTCTCCTCTCCTCTGCCGCCCTTCCAACTGGAAGCCAGCAGACTGGGGCCCTCGGACACACAAAACCCAGATCTGCCTCGCAGGACACAGAGCAAAGAAAGCAAGGGCCCGGGGGTACTCCCACCCCACAGATGAGGAAGCGGAGGCCAGGGACTGGGCTTGACTTTTTTATGGCAGCTTCTTCTTTTTTTAAAATAGTGATTTGTTTGTTTTAAAATTTGCCTGTGCCAGGTCTTAGTTGTAGTGTATGGGATCTAGTTCCCTGACTGGGGATTGAACCTGGGTCCCCTGCCTTGGGAGCAGAGTCTTAGCTCCTGGACCACCAGAGAAGTCCCTATAACAGCTTTGTTGAGATAGAATTCACACATCACACAGTTCACCCATCCAGTGTGTACAACCTGGTGGAGGTTAGCATTTTCACGGGATTAGGCAGCCATCACCCCTGTCTGTTTTAGAGCATGTTCATCACCCTGAAAGGAAGACCCATGCCTGTGAGCAGTCACTCCATCTCCGCCACCCCTACCCCCAAGCCCTAAAGTGACCACTGATCTTTCTGTCTCTGTGGATTTTTCTGTTCTGGACGTTTCATATGAATAGAATCATCTCTTATGTGATCTTTCCCATCTGACTTCGTTCACTTTGCAAATGTGTTTAAGGTTCATCCATATTGGAGATTGTGTCAAAACTCCCTTTTTATGGCTGAGTGACTCTCACTGTCTGGTTGTAGCTGTTTATGTATCCCTTCACCAGTGATGGACATTTGTGTGTTTCTGCTTTTGGCTGTTATGAATAGTGCAGCTGTGAACATCCATGGACAAGGCTTTGTGTGGACGTTAATGCTTTCATTCTCTTGGGCAGATACCTGGGAGTAGAATTGCTGGGTCACGTGGGAACTGCAGGACTGTTTTCCGTTCCCACCTGCAGTGTTTTCCAACGTCCTCACCAACACTTGCTATTGTCTCTTTGATTCTAGCAGCCTCAGTGGGGGTGTGGTGGTGTCTCAGTGACTAGGAGACTTCCGGAGGAGATAACTGTTGGTCCAAGGTCCGAGCAATAAGAGGAAGTGAACGAGGCATAAGAGAGGGGGAAGGGCATTCATGGTAGAGGGGACAGCATGTGCAAAGGCCCAGAGGCAGGAGAAAGGTGCACGGTGGGGAGGCTGTCTGTAGCGGAGGCTGAGGAGGCAGGCAGGGCTGGAAGCACCACGATGTGAAGGGCAGGGGCCCTATTGAAGGGTTCCAACTGGGGATGGCATGCCTCAACTTGCCTTTTGAGAAGATATTTGGCTCTGGAGGGTAGAACCAAAATGAATGCAGTGGTTCTTAAGCCTGATGTGAACTTGCAATAGGAAGTGTCCAGGGCAGAGTGAGAGGTGACTGCTTCCCAGGGCTGGTGAGAGAGGGTTTGCAAGATGGCTCTAAGGTTCCTTAGTGCTACCTGGGCCTCTGCTGCCCAGGGACTCTCTGCCTCCCCAAGCTCCAGCTGGAAGCCCCGGGTGGGATTTCAGGTGTTGTAAAAAGCAACTGCCTCCCCTGGCTGTGACCAGGGCCCCTAGAAAAGGCCTCAACCCTGCCCTGTCCCTTCTCCAGCCTGTGGCTGGCACTGCCCAGCTGGGCCTCCGGGCAGCCTCACCGTGGCCCATTCATTCACAGCTTCCCCCTGCCTCCTTGAGAAAGGAGGGGCTTCCAGGCCTCGAGGATGGAGGTGCTGGCTGTGGTCCAGCCCTGCTCCCCCACCCACCACCCCCTCCCCAAACACCCCCACCCTGGCCTGCCCTTTCTTTATGGCAAGCAAAGTGCTAATTCCCAGAGCAGAGAGGTGGGCCAGAGTCTGCGGCCAAGAGAGAGACTGTTTACAGCCTCCGGCAGTTCTTGGCTCCAGCGGTCCGGCGGGCTGGCCTTGCAGTGACATGTTTATTCTCCAGGCCCACTGCTGGCCCTGGCTCTTGGCAGGGCCGAGCGGAGGGCTCTTGCTGATGGGGACAGGCTGGCGGCTGGGGGCTGTTTGTGTCTGTGCTGCCTACTCTCTCGCTCCCTCCTGTTTTACATTCAAGAGATGAGATGTGGAGCTGAGGCTAAAGGGTCCCCTGCCCTCCCCAAGGGTGCTGTCCCCACCATAGCACCTTCAGAAGCTTCACCCTGACTCCCTGCTCGGGCTCCCAGGGGAGACCCTGTTCCAGAGTTGTACTGGGAAGGTCACAGGGGCCCCCTCTGCCTGCCCTCCAGGCCAGCCTCAGTCACTGAGTCACTCAGCAGAACACCTGGCCTGGGCTAGGCCCTGGGTGACAGTAGTGAGCAAGACAGATGGGGCCCTGTCCCCGGGGGCTGGCGGCCTAGCTGGGCAGGACTGACCATCCATGGGCGGGGAGAACTAGGTGCCTTCAGATATGCCCTCCCCTCCCCACCACAAAGCCCCTTCCTACCCACAGTGCCTGGGCGTCCCTGTTAGCCCTGAGACTGGCTGTGGTGAGGAAGCCGGGCTTTGGAGCTGGACTTTGATGCTAGCTTGGATCCCATCTCTGAGTCTCCGCACCTCTCACAGCCTCTGCTCTCTCATCTGTAAGATGGGAGGAAGAGGGTGGCCCTTGACAGCTGACCTCCAGGGCTGATCACTTAGTCAAATATCCACTTGGGATCCCCAGATGCCTTGCCAGGCATGCAGTAGCAGATGAAGACTGAAGTTTAGGAGAAGCTTTCCTGAGGGACCAGACTGGGAAAGGACAGACGTGATTCTGTCTATCCTGGGATGGGGTTGGTGTCCCTGGGTCCCCATCCTGGGGCCACACTCGAGGAGCACCCTTGCCAGGCCAGGGTAGTCCCATGAGAGAAGTTTCAAGTAGCATCTTTGGGCACAGATGGGGTTCAGGAGGGTCCTAGGTGCCTGGGCGCACGTATGGTGTGGAGTGTCGACTGGCTGGTGACTTTGGAGCCAGGCTGGCTCGCTTGTTTCCCTGGGATTTGGCCTTGTGACGTCTCAGCATTCCTTGCAGATCTGGGTTCTGAGCTCTGTTGGAGAGGCCACACCATGTGGCTGGGCCCCATCTCAGTGGCTCTTTCTGTCCACCCTGCAGAGACAACAGAATCAATCGGGTTCCCCAGTAGACACGAGTGAGTTCCTGCCCCTGGGTGCGGACTGTTTCTGATCTGCAGGTCCCTCCATACAGCCCTCCACTTGGACACTGACATCCTTACTACTTCCTCTCCTGGCTCCTTGCCCCCACCGCCCGTCCCCTCTCCATTATTCCACCAGAAATTTCCATGTCTGTAGACCTAGCCTGGCGAACTTGTTCTTAAAGGACCAGGTGTTAGATATTTCAGGCTTTGTGGGCTGGTCTCTGGTGTCTGCTGCATATTCTTCTCTGTTATTTACTTACTCTTTAGAATTCTTTAAAAACTTAAAATCCATGCTTAGTTTGGCTGGCCGTTGGGTTGTGGTTTGCTGCAGCCTCCTCTGGACCAGCTGCGTGGGGTGTGGGCTGCTGTGTCACCCACGTGTGAAGTTTTTGTTTTCTAAGCACCAGCTGTGCCCCAAGCCTGCTGAGCTGTATACATATTGGCTCCGTTAACTCGGACAACAACCCTGTGAGTGGCATTGTGAACCTGTTTAACAGATGAGGAAACTGAGGCACAAGGAGATGAGAGAACCAGCCTGTGGTCTCACAGTTGGTCAGGGCAGCACTGGGATTTGAACCCAGACCAGCAGTGTCTGTCTTAACCACGGAGCCTTACCACATGGCTTTGGTGCCTGGATTCTCTGCTTTCTGCCCCTTCCCTGATAATTTTGGATGTAAAGGAAGTCAGATTCTATTCCTGGCCTTTTCTGGGTCTCATGCTCCTAGCTGGCCTGCGTCCCCATTGACATTTGCCTCCTCCCATCCTGCCCAATCACCTTCGCGTGCCCTGCATTAGGGAGACACCCTCTGGAGCAACTCAGAGTTTCAGAAAGAGCTTCAGCAGCACCTGCTTCTCCGTGGCCAGCCATCAGGTCACACCAGGCAAAGCAGTATCCTTTCAGCCACTCGGCCCACGTTCTGCAACCTAATACCTACACCACATGGGCTTGGCCACAGCACATGACCAAGGCAGAGAGTAGAAGCCCCAAGTGGTCAGCCTGACATTGCCTGCTGGACTTACCCTGGTGATAGGGGCAGCTGTGGCTGAAGGGTCACTTGGAGAGACTGTCCCCTGCCATCAGCCAGGCATAGAACATGATCCCTTGGTGTCCTTAAGCTATGGGCCACCAGAGAGACTGCTTCTGAACTTTCTGGCTTCCCTGGTTGCTGTTAAAAAGACAGGGAGTTTTGGATAGGTGGTTCAAATGGGAGAGAAGACAAGTAAATATATGGGGATATAGTTACATGAAAGCTATTAAAATACCAGGAAAAATCGATAAGACCCGGTGCTGGTGAAGTTGCAGAAATTTGGCTGATTAGTATTGCTGCTGGCAGCACAAATCTGTATCATATTGTCTGTTCCCCAAACCATTCGTCAGTCTGTATTCAGGGTTTTAAAAACACTCCATACCTTAGCCCAATAATCACATTGCTAGAAATGTATCCTGAGGAATGCGCTTGGAAGAATGAAAATGATAAGGCACACAAAGATGTTCTTTGCACTGTTATTTATAATGGGGGAATTCTGAACATCCAACAGCAGATACAGTTAGGTACACTGTTACGTATCCCTGGGGGTGGAATATTCTGTGGCTTTAAAGTAAGGTCCATGGAGCCCATTTGAGCACAGAAAAGCTGATGATCTAATGCTGAGTCAAAATAAGCAGAGCACAGAATTGTAAACGTGTCTTGATTACAGCCTTAAAGAAATATGTCCAGACTGGAAGAGGCCTTGGATCACTGGTGTGACTGTTCACAGGGTGATGGGGCCCCCTCCAACGGAAGCACACTTTAATGCTGTCTCCGTTTTGCCTTAGTGCTAAATGTGAGGCAGACGCTTTTGCCACTTCCGTGTTGTGTGACCTTGGACAGGCCACTAGCTGTATCTGAGCCTCATTTCCACCATCTGTGAAACCTCCACAGTTCCCTGGGACTGTGGGACCTGGAGGGGCCCGCCTTACAAGGCCTTTACGGGTGATAACTCGTTATGCAATGTGGAGCTGGATCGTCACCATCTAGCCTGAAGATGGAGGGGCATAGACCAGGCCCCTCGCCGGCTGCCCCGAGGAGTTCGGCCTCTGACACTGAGCCGCCTGCGAGGCGGGTGCGGGCGGCCTGTCTACGGCCATTCAGCTCCGAGACTTGGAGCCGGACACTGCCCCAGGCCCTTTCCTTCGCTTTCATGCCATCACATGGGGTATGTTTCAGTCAGGGCTTCAGTCTTGAGAGCCAGTGAGATCTTTGAAGTCTTGAGTCTCATGCAACAGGGGACTGAAAGCTTTTCTGTCACCGTGGTGCTGGCGTCACTTGAAACACGGCCTCTCTAATGGCTTTCATTTGGTGAGGATGCCTGTCACAGGCTGAATTGTGTACACACACACACACACACACACACACACCCCTCCAGTTCCTATATTGATGTGCTAACCCTAGCACCTTAGAATGTGGCCTTACTTGCAGACAGGATCTTTACAGAGGCAGTTAAGGTAAAATGAGGTCATTAGGGTGAGGCCTGATCCAATAGGTCTGGTGTCCTTGTACGAAGAGGAAATTAGGACACAGACACACACAGAAGGAAGACCATGTGAAGACACGCGGAGAGGACAGCCGTCTACACGTCAAGGAGAGAGGCCTCAGAAGGAGCCAAGCCTGCTGACCACCGTGGTCTCCAGCTTTAGCCTCCAGAACCGTGAGAAAAACACATCTGCCATTTGGGTCCATGCCTGGTACCTGGTTACACACTGCCCCACAGATGTCCATGAGAGGTGTGTGGCTCCCATGGGTGGTGGCTGAGAGTGCTTAGCAGTGTGTGAAGGGTGCGTCTGAACTTCAGTGATTACCCCTTGTTGTCGGACATTTACACTCTTTTCCCCACTGTTGTAGATTACATCTTCCTGCTTGTTAACTGCTCTTACGTCTGTCGGGTGCGTTTCCAGAAGGGTCCCGGGGCCGCGGCTGCTGCACGTGGCTCTCCACCCGCCCCCAGTGCGTTTGTCAGCACAGCGGGAACTGCCGTGTGAGGAAGACACCCCCTAGGCCTGGGGCGCCCTCCCGGGGGCCACACAACCTTGAAGGTCATCTTCTGGGCTCTGACTCTGAGCTGGGGTTCTCACAGGAGCGGGGCGCATCGGAGGAGCCCCTTGGCTGGGAGTGGGAAGACCGGCGTCCACAGGCAGCTCAGGCTCACAGGCTCCCAAGGCGGAGGTCAGAGTGCTGTTGGCAGCTGCGCCGCACCAGTCGTGTGGGAACGGAGGCCCTGGTCTTCCTCACAGAGATTTTCTGTGGCTGGTTCTGTGAGAGAGAGAGGGAGAAAGCAAGCTGCGAGTGAGGTGGAGCCATCACCAGGCACCTCTGCCAGGCTGGGAGCCGGCCCTGGTGCCCTCCCTCCCTCCCTCCGGGTACTTAATATCCTGTAATAGGCTCTGGCTGTTAGGAGTCCAGAGACAGAAAGAAGAGGTTGACATCATGCAAGTGTTGGGTTCGGTGAACGGAGTGCCCGCTGGCCCCTTTGCTGTGTTAGTGGCTCCTGTCCACCTGGAGAGGCCTGCTTGGGGGCCAGCACCTCAGGGGCTGGTGCTGGGGCCTGGTGTCCCCCCAGGTTCATGTCCACCTGAACCTGTGAACACACCCTTATTTGGAAATAAGGTCTTTGCAGATATGATCCAGTGGCGATGAGGTCAGGCTGGATAAGGATGGCCCTGAATCCACTGCCTGGTGTCCTTATAAGAAGAGGGGAATTTGGACCCTGGCAGAGAGTGTGGTGGGCGGAGACGGACACGCACACAGAGGCCACGTGAAGAGGGAGGCAGGGATGGGAACGCAGCTACTAGCCAAGGGACGCCGTGTGGCTGGCAGCTGCCGGAGGCTAGAGGAGGCCGGAGGGCTCCTCCCTGATCCCTTTAGGAGGACTGTGCCCTGCCCACACCTTGGTTTCAAGCTTCTGCGGACTCTGAGCAAACGCGTTTCTGTCGTTCAAGCACCAGTTTGTGGTGACTAGTTACAGCAGCCCTGGGACACCTGCGTGCACGCGTGCGCACACACACACACACACACACACACAACGGGCCTTCCTTTTCCTCCCTCTGGCCCTGTGTGTGGCTTCTTACAAAGCCACGATAGTGGCCGTTACACGCCTTGTCCCCTGGGTAGGGCTGGCAGTGGGATGGTGCACAGCAGGTGTGCAGTAAAGTTTTGCGAAATAGGGGGGCAGGGGCCAGGGCAGGAGAGGAAGGGTGACTCTCAGAGCTGAGCCTGCGGGCAGGGGGTGCCCTCCTCCTGCACTTGCCCTGGCCCCCTTGTCGTCCCGGCTTCTGGGGCGGGAGTGAGGAGCGGCGCTGTGCCAGGCCCGGGGCCATCCAGACTGCCCACTGCGCCTGTCCCTCTCAGGCCTCAGTCTCCCTCACTGTAAGATGGGTTCGTAGTACCCTTTCGTTAGGCCATCTTGGGGAAATAAGCAAGCTGGCCCATGGAAGGCAGTATGCTCGACATTTGCGTGGATCTTGACAAAGCCTAACTTGGTTGGGGAGCAGCTGGGCCTGCCGAGCGAGGGAGGCGGGGCGGAAGATGCCCATGGAGAAGGAGGAGGGCACAGTGGTTGAGGGTGTGCTATCGAGGGGGCAGGTCCCATGTAGGGCCCCGGCTGTACCATTTCTATCTTGGGGTAACTGACTCTGCCTCAGTGTCTCCACATGGGAAATGGGCGTGATGAGAGCGCCAGCCCCACAAGGAGCCTCCCATGGACACTCAAAGCCTGTACCTCCAGTGACGGCTAAGAGGGTGAGAGATGGAGCCTGACACGGACGAGACTTGCTGTGCCTGTGGAGTCAGCTTGTCTTCATTTCTGGGCTGCGTTTGGGGCTGAGAAGCAAAGTGCTGGCTGGGTAAACCAAAGGAAGCTTCTAGGTGCAGAAGCCTTTGCATCTGAAGGTTGGTCGTCCCTTGAAAGAGCAGTGGAGAATGTGACACAGTGGGCATCTAAAGGTCCCTGAGTGGTCCACTCCTCCCCTCTCTGCTTTTGAGTTTGGGGGACCCATGCTCAGAGGCACCCTGAAGTGTGGGAGAGGTAGTGCTGTCCAGACCCTCTCGCTTTGCCCCTGGCCACTCTGGTTTGTACACTGAGGACTTTCCATAAAACTGGGGTCCTGCACCCATGCCTCTCCCTCTTGGGACCCAGCTCATGCAGCAGGAAGCATCTGGCAGGGGTCAGCGGACAGTCTGCACTGCGGAGGCATGGGGTCCTGGGCATGGAGGCCTGTCTCGTCACTGTGGACCCCTTGGGCTGTGAATGGGCAGCTCCCCAGGAAGGCATCTTTTCTTGTCATCACTTCTGTCCTTCCTGTATTTTCCGGGATGGCATAAAAGCCCCTCTGTGCCAGCTACAGCGCCAAGATCATAGGACCCCATCCTTATTCCCCCGAGACTACCAAAGTGCTGTGTTATGCCCACTGCACAGATGGGGCTCACTGAGCCCTGCCAGGCTGCTGTTTCTGTTTCTGGCCTGTGTCAGGGAAGGCGGGCTCCCCTGATTGCCCGGCTCTGCAGGGGACAGGTGGGTGGCACTACCCAGGGTGGCCCCAGCCTGAGGGGGGGGGGGTCCCTGCTGCTGCTTTCGGCTGCTCTGGGGAGCCCTGGGCTGCTGCCACCCACAGGGGTCCACCGCTGCCCAGGCTGGCTCCTGGGCCTTGCGTGATGTCAGAGCATCCTCCTGGCCCCGGGGGCCGGCACCCCCACACTCAGCCCCTCACCCCTTTCCTGGAGGTGGGGGGGAGCATTCTGTGACGTGTCCCCCACCTCTCTGTGCTGGAGGCAACTCAGTGTAACCCTGTGCCTGGGTTTCCCTTGCCCTGTTGGGGCCCCCTCTCCAGTGGGTGGCTGTAAAAATAGCACTTGCTTTCAGTTAGGAGCTGGGGGCGGCGGGGGTCCGGTTTCTCTGCTCCTGGAGGAATTACCGGCCCACATGTTGCCAGGAGCCTTGGCTGGGAGAGGCAAGCGTGGCTCCAAGCCGGCGAGCGGGCGGCGGCGCAGATGGAAACTCGATCCCGGCTCAGCAGACTGTTTGATTTATTTTAAAATCAAGCAGATGGCTGCTGCAGGGGTTTGTTTAAGTTCAGCTCCGAGCCGGGCCCATGGCCAGGAGCCTTGGGGCAGCTGCGCCAAAAATTTTTCAATGACTTTGGTCGTCTAACCACCTCTTCCCTCCCTTTTGAACTTGAGCCTCACCACACACATGTCGGCCGCTCGCGCCATCTCCACACGGCCCGGCTGCGCCCAGCTCTCCGGTCCCCCCTTTGTCTTGCCGTGTCCACCTTTGTCTTTGTCCTCCCGTATCTGTCTGTCTCTGCCTCTGTCTCTGAGTCTGTGTGTCTCCTGGTTTCTGGGTCTCTCTGGGTCTCCTCACCACTCCCTTTCCCAGGAAACCTTCCCAGCTCTCCCTCAGGCTCCCTGGCTTCCTCCGCATCCCTGTGCCCCGCCCTCACCCATCCCCAGCAACACCATTCCGGCCCCCACTCTGGCCATAGGCATACGGGAGAACAGCCAACTTCTGTGGCCACTCAGTGTCCTCTAGGCTGTCCCCTCTCCGAGACACTGTGGCTGGGAAAACCAGGCCTCGACCATAAAATCCAGGAGTAGACCAGCCCTCTGAGGTCAAGCGGCTCAGCTCCTGCCCGGGGCAGGGAGGCCAGGCGGCCTGCAGCTGTCCCTGCTGGGGGTGGAGCGTGTGGCCTGGGCACCCACGAGGCCCACTGTGTGGCTGTTTGTCTGGGGAGGCTGGCTGAGGCTGCCAGCGGGGTTCACAGTCCCCCATGTGCTCATGCACAGACACTCACACACCTCCCCCCAAAACTGCTGGTAGACAGACTAGGTCGTATCCCCCCAGGCCCCCAGAAGAATTGACTGGTCCCCTGTTCAAATGGCAGCAGGCTCTGCAACCCCAGACCCATCCCCTAAGGGATCCAGCACCCGCTGTCACTTCCTAAACAAACCGAGGCTTTAAATAGCTGCCAGCTCTGTAAACAACCCCAGATCCATGAGGGGCACTCTCTAGATGGGTGGGACATGGCTTCCAGCCAACACTGCACCAAGGAGGGGGTTGGAGGGCTCATGGCACTCAGGCCCCTGACCTGGGCTGGGGTCAGGCCCCATGGCAGCCTTGGTTGGGTCCAGGGTGTTTTTCTGTCTCTGGATGGGATGGCCAGCTCTGGTTGATGTGGTGGGTTCTGACTCAGCTGCCCACCCCGGCCCCCAGAGTCACCCCAAGTCAGTGACCCACATCAGGGAGGGCGGGAAAGGCCTGCACTAACCTGGCCACAGGGCAGCTGAGGGTCCGGCAGGGGCGCTGGGGAGAGGGCGAGTCAGGACGCTAGTTCCACACCTCTCTTCCTTTCGGCCGCGTCCACGCTGGCAGGGACCTAGCCTGGCCCCTAGTACCCCTCTGCCCTGCCCCAGGGTCCTCAGTGGAATGACATGCTTGAGGGTAGAGGCCCCAGCTTTCTCCATCAGACTCTGCCCCGAGTGGATCCAAGGAGACCTCAGGGACAGACTTGTCCAGAATGGCAGCACGCAGAGCCCAGCCCTCAGCTGGTCCAGAGCAGAACTCCTGCACCCCTTGCCCGAGGCCCAGTTGGTCAAGTGGCCGCAGGACCACAGGATGTGCTGGAGGCCGCGCCCTTGGGTGCAGGGCCATGGCCTCTACACACCCCCGGGCAGATAGTTTCATATTCCAGCACAGTTGCATTCATTCTCCAGAGTATCGTGGATGGTGGAAACCAGCCCGCCAGCAGCTTCAGAAATCTTTATATCTGTTTTTCAAAACAGCCCATTCCCATCTCCCATGGCCATGCACCAGCATCTCTGTCAGATCAAATAATTTGAAAATTGTGATGATTTTGGCACCTCCTGGAACAGCCCAGGAAGCTGAAAGTGTGGCCCAATTAAAAAATGCATCCCAGTTCGCTTCGTGGATTGGATGGGTGGGGGTCATTCCCATTGAAAATGCACCCTGGGAGGTGGGGAAGTTTTTGTTGATTTATTTTCTGTCTCACTGGTCCCCTGCCTGGGCTGGCCTTCACTGCACAGAGGCCTGGATCCACCACAGGGCTTCATTAATACTGTGACTTCTCTTCTCTTTCTAGTGTAATTTTTATGTAAGAAAGAGGAAGACAAAAATTTAAAAGCTGCATATCCCCAAAGCTGTGAAACTTTTCAAAATTTCATTTTCTAGGTGGTTTTACCAGATTGATGTTTTTGCTCGTTTACTGATTAGTTGTATGGAGGAGAATATGGTTTATGGGCAGGAAGGCATCAAAGCTATCACACCCGTGTGTTCCACCTCAGGAGAACACAGAAAAATGCCTTTAGACCTACCAGTGTTAACAAATTATAAAGTCTTCAAACTGCTAAGTTTGATGATGGCCAAATAGGGCCAGCATCGTTTTTCTTACCATTCTTTACTGTATAAAAAAATAAACACCATGTAAAAATCACCATTATACCCATCTTAAAGGGTCCAGCCTAGTGGCGTTAAGTATGTGTGTGCTGTTGTGTGACCATCATCACCATCTAGTTCCAGAACTTTCTTGTCACCCCAAACTGAAACTCCATACCCACTTCCAGTACCACCTACAAGATGTTATGGAGGCAGAGTTGCTGCCCGAGCAGCACAGGGCACACACAGAGATTTCCGGTGTAGGGGCCAAAATCCCTGGATGCAGTGGAGAGAGCAGAACAAAGGAGCAGATACCTCTAGCAGAAAATTGTGTGCCGATGACAGGGGTGGATACAGAGAGAGGGACCAGGGAGAAGCAAAGGAAGGGGGCGGGGGTTGGGGAACAGAGGAGAGGTTCCTGAAGCCAAACTTAAAAAAAAAGGCACCCTGGGTCTGGTTGGCAGCTGCGGAACATTGTTATATTTGAGTTGAGCTGGAGGCTCTACAGATTAGCGAGAGCTGTTCCAGTTCCAGTTTATAGCTTAGTTTGAGTCAGACTCCCTGGTTTCCTAGATGCCCAGTTCTTGGCGGGATCCAGAAGCTCCATCATTCATTCCATGGAGGTCTGCTGAGCATGTTCCAAGTACGGGAGACCCAGCTCTGAACAGGACAGATCTCCCTCTGCCCCCACACCCTCCCCCATCCAGTTTATCTTCTGCAGGGGGACCTGACCAAGAAGAAAGGAGGGAACAAGTATGCCCTGTGCTATCAGATAAATCTGCAACCAGGTATCACTGTGGAGGTGGGGAAGCCTGGAGGGAGCCGGTGAAATTGACTGACAAGCTTGGGAGTGGCCCTGGCAGAGGAAACAGAAAAGCAATCATTGCAAAATCCCTGATGGGGAAAGTGCTTGGGATTTTATAGGCGAAGCAGGCAGTTGGCTTGGCCAGTGGATGAATAGGGAGGAAGGAGAGCCCGGGGGGAGGTCTGAGAGGCCAGTGGGGCTGGAGGATGTCGAGCCCTGAGAGTTCCAAGTGTGAAGGGGATTTGTTGGGGCGGTTCCCTGGGGAGATGGAACCTGATTGATGTAGCCCCCATCCCTCTGGCTGCAGGGTGGGGAGCAGAGTGGAGAGGGCAGGCATGGATGTGGCATCAAAGAATACGTTGAGTCCCATCAGGGTCCACCAGTCCCCCTTTCAGTTGGCTTTTGATCACTCTGACTGCTTCATGGAGAGTCTCGGGCTCTCTTCAGTGCCTCCCTATTGCTTGCTGTACAACTTATCTACTGCTGTGTAACAGAATACCCCAAAATGTTGTAGCTTAAAGCAAGGTTTGACTGGGGCTGGGCAGTCAGCTCCAAGATGGTGCCTCATATAGCTCTTGACTAGAGGCCTCAGCTCCTTGCCGTGTGGGTGTCTCCCTAGGGCAGCTGGCTTTGCCCAGAGTCAGTGACCCAAGAAAGAAGCAGTGGGGAGCCTCAGTGCCTCAAATGACCTGGTCTCAGAAGCCACGCACAGTCACTCCTGCCCTGTTCTCTTTACGGGACACGAATCCCTAAGACTGGCCCACACTCAAGGGCTCTACCTCTTCAGGGTGAAGCATGTCAAAGCATCCGTGGATATGTTTTTAAACCACCACACTCGCTGATCTCCATTTTTAATAGACAATAGGCCTTGGGTCCTGAGTCTTCATTGGGAATCTTATTTGGCTAAAATTGAATAGCATTGCATCGTTTTCACAGTATGTATTTTTAGGGTTATTTTCCACTTATGTTGCTTAATACTGATTTTCCTTTTAGAGTAGTCATGTACATTTTAAATATATTTAAGCTTAAAAAAATGAGTTGACTTAAGGGAGATTATGAAGTAAGAAATACTAAGTAGATTTAAGAGGAAGGACAGAGAGAGTGAAAATGCCATAAAGTAGGAGGTGGAACGTGATGACCACGGCTGGGGCCTGCTGGCCGCAGAGTAGCTGAGAGTTCAGGCTCTGCGTTCAACCCCTGGCTCAGCCTCCTACAACTGTGTAACTGTGGGTGGTAATGTAGCCTCTTTGGACCTGTTCCCCTGTTGATAAAGTTAGTGAGCCGCCTGCCACCTGGGCCCAGGTGAGACAGGGCATCCAGGGAAGGGCCCGGCACAGGGCCAGGTAGGGAGTAAGGGCCCATGAGTGTCCACTGCTAGGCTGGCAGCCTCTCCACACAGTCTGCAAGGCTGCTTGAGGTGCTCCTGGGGTGGGTGGGCGTGTGGGGGGGGTGGGGGTGGGCGTGTGTGTGTGTGTGTAGCTGGAGAACTAAGGAGATACCCCCCTCCCCTCTGTTCACTCAGAGCAGTGGTAGCACTTGTTGGTGAAGGGGGGAAGACTCCTTTGAGGGGCTCTTCATCTGGTCAGAACACTGAGGTTACCCATAAGAAATCAGTGACCCAAATAGCGTCATCCTCCTCATCCACTTGTCTGCCTGCCCAGCCATCTTCCGTGTATCTGTCTTCTCTGTCCTTTCATCCATCCCATGTGTGTATGCATCTGGCCTGCCTGCCTTCCATCCTTCCTTCCTTCTGTCCTTCCATCCATCCATCCATCCACTTACTTTCTTTCCATTGTCCACACGTGCATCCACCACCCATCTGTCTATCCATCCACCTGCCTTTCCTTCTTCCATTCCTTCATAGCTCTGTCTTACCTGGTTCCTCATGGCATTCATCCATCCATTTATCTTGTTTTTCTTCTAGGCATCCATCCACCAGTCCATCCATCCATTTTTCCTTCCTTTCATCCATCCATGCATCCACCTGTCCATCCATCTGTACATTGGTCCATCCATCCATTTAACAGGCATCGGATTTTGTACTGAGGATGTAGCAATGAACAAAAGAGCCCCTGCCATCAGAGCATTCCTGTCCAGTCAGGGAGGCCTGTACGTTGTGAAGGATAAGAAGGGATGGTGGGTTATGCTCTCATGGTGTAGTGAGCACCTGCTGTATGCATGCAGCATCATGGTCAGTGAAGGCAAATGCATGAGGCCCTCAGCGTGGGTGTGTCCACAGGACAGAAGTGTCAAAAGGGGATGTGATCAGCTCTACCTTGCAAGGGAGGGAATACTTGAAGGGCTCTGCGGGATGTGCAGGAGTTGGCCGGAAAGGGTGATTTAGGTGGCAGGAACCACACAGGCAAGTTTGGGAATGTCTGCATGACTGAGGAGCCTCTGGACAGCATCCTGTCCTGGAGGAGAACTTGCAGGTTGGGGCCAGAGTCGGGGGTTGTTGGGCAAACTTGAAGGAAACTCTGGGAGTTGCAGAGGATAAGTGTAGGCAGAGAACATAGCAGGGGGGTTATTTCAGGCCAGTCAGGACTCCAGATACATGCTGGCTTCGTGAGGAGTCCTGGGAGAAGGAAACTCGGTTCACTAACTCACTCAGCATGTCCTGCATTCTAGCCGTGTGCTGGCACAGCGGGGTGCAGCAGGAAACAAGACAGGCAAGGTCCTGCCCTCACGGTCTGATCGGAGGCCTCAGACATTAAACATAAATCGATGCCACAGAAATGCCCTGCCAGTAGTGAGAGAAGTGTGTAGTAGAGAAGACACTGGGGTGGGGTGGGGGTGGGGAGCGCTGCCTGGGGCGAACAGGCTGTCCTCTCCCAGGAGGGAGGGTACGCACACTGCGGGGCATCCGGGGAGAACAGCTTCCAGACAGAGGGGCAGCTCACAGATGCCCTGCGGTGGGTGCAGCTGGCCTACTGGGGTGGGTGTGTGATCCAGGCTCTACAGACCCCAGCACTCAGCTTGTGAGGAGTGAATGGATTGCAGGCATGATGTCTGAAGTCAGAGATGGAGAGGCCTGTACAGAGGGTTTATGCTTTTTTTCTGTGGGTGCTGGGGAGCCTCAAGGTTGCTGAGGCTCGTGAGCATCGTTCTTGGGCAGCAACATGCAGGATGGCCAGGATGGGGAGGACGAAGCTCTCAGGCCAGAAGCTCCTGGGAGTGCTGAGTCAGTGCAGTTAATGCCCAGGCTTTAAGGTCACCCGAGCCTGGGACCGAGTCCTCCCCTGCCGCAAGCCAGCGCTGTGACGCAGGCAAGGTACTCCTGCCTCTGAGCCTCCGTGTCCTCACGTACAGAACAGGCCTAACCACGGCGCCTGTGTCTGGGGTTGTCATGGAAATGCCAGATGTCCAGTGTGAGCAGCCCCTCCCCTGACTGCGTAGGAACCTTGTGCCTGCTTAGTCGCTCAGTCGCGTCCAACTCTGCAACCCCATGGACTGTAACCCACCAGGCTCCTCTGTCCTTGGGATTCTCTGGGCAAGAATACTGGGGAGGGTTGCCATTTCTTCCTGCAGGGATCGAACCTACGTCTCCTACATTGCAGGTGGATTCTTCACCACTGAGCCACCTGAGTAGGAACCTTGCTCACATTGATTCTGGCAGCTTCCCAGGCCGGTGAGAACTGCGTGTGTCGTGGATGGATGTGGACCGGCAGGAGGGCAGCTCTGTCGTGTCTGATGAAAAGAAGATGCAGAGATGTGTCTCAGTGTACCATGCTGCAAAGGGGCCTGGGTCCTCCCGCCCTCCCTGGGGAGAGAGCACACCCAAGTTACACGGCCCCCAGCCCCACAGTCTGTTCTGAGCTGTGCAGGACCTGGGCGTCCGACAAGCCAAATACTGTTTTTGAGTCACTGCAGTATGGCAGCCAAATGGAACTACTTCCATGGTCGGCTCTGGCGGGAGGGGTGGAGGGACACCACCTCCTCCTCGAAGGGGAGGCTACTTGGCTGGAGTCAGGAGTGCAGCCTGCAGAGTGGGGGTGGGGGTCCTCTCTGGACCCAGGCTGAGGTCTGCCACAGGCCGACAGGGCGCCCACTTCGGGGCTGCCAGGCTGGCTCTGGGTCGGCAGGGGTGGAGGGAGGCGGGAGGCTGCGTGGAGGGGTGTCTCTCCCTGCAGGCATCGGCAGGCTGGAGCCAGCTGCTCTGGCCTTGGCAGGGCGAACACAGAGCAAGTTAGCGCAGCCTCCACAGTGCCAAGGCTGAGAACAGGCTTGTGGCTCCCGTTCTGCTTCTACGGGCAGGGCCTTTGTGCCCACCTGGCTTCCCCCCGGGCCTGGCCCTCCTGTACCCGCACATTCTCTGACAGTGATGGCTAATTAGAGCTGATATCTACTGGGGGCACTTTTTATGTGCCATGCACTGTGCAAAATGTTTTCATGTATACTAAGTTGTTTAACACTCGCAAAATACTGTTCGCATTTTATGGAGAGGGTGATGGAGGCACAGAGGAGTTAAGTAACTTACCAAAGGTCACACAGCCAGCAAGTAGTAGATAGAGCTGACTCCAGAATCCATGCTTTTAACTTCTTCATGAGAACACCTCCTACAACCAATAATGACAGTGCCAATTGCAGCCCACAGCCCCCACTGTACAAGAGATAACCTTTCCCTTAAATCAAAGTAAATCCAAGTATAATACTCTTAGTCCTTTCCTCTTGGTCACAAGCTGGCTGCCGCAGCTCCAAGCATCACATTCTTATAGGAGGATAGCATCCAAAAGCAGAATGGGAAGGGATGGGGTCTCCTTTGACATTTTCTCTTTGGGGCAAGGGTGTTTTCCAGAAGATCTTAGCAAATTTGGGTTCACCTGTCCAAGTTGGGTCACATGCCTACCTGTAATTGCAAGGGGCTGGGAATATGAGTATCTGACCTTTCCAGACTTCATGCGTGACAGGCTGTGCCATCAGAAAAAGCAGCAGGTAGGAATGGCTGGTGGGGAGCAGCCCAGTTGGCCTGATCTTCAAGCAGGGGCTGCCACCTCCATTTTACAGATGAGGAATGAGGCTCAGTGGCAGGAGCCTGGCCTGGGTCTGTGGACCCTGTGCTGGCATCTAGCATCTGGGCAGGGTGCTTCCTCCGTGTTCGTTTTAGAACTGCCCCTCCAGCTGGGGGTCAGTCTCTGGCAGGCTGCAACAGAGCGTGTTTGTCTTTTGGGCGTCCTTCAGAGCTCCAAAGAATAGCAAGGAGAGATAAGAAAGCCTTCCTCAGCGATCAATGCAAAGAAATAGAGGAAAACAACAGATTGGGAAAGACTAGAGATCTCTTCAAGAAAATTAGAGATACCAAAGGAACATTTCATGCAAAGATAGGCTCGATAAAGGACAGAAATGGTATGGACCTAACAGAAGCAGAAGATATTAAGAAGAGGTGGCAAGAATACACAGAAGAACTGTAAAAAAAAGATCTTCATGACCCAGATAATCACAATGGTGTGATCACTCACCTAGAGCCAGACATCCTGGAATGTGAAGTCAAGTGGGCCTTAGGAAGCATCACTATGAACAGAGCTAGTGGAGGTGATGGAATTCCAGTTGAGCTATTTCTAATCCTGAAAGATGATGCTGTGAAAGTGCTGCACTCGATATGCCAGCAAATTTGGAAAACTCAGCAGTGGCCACAGGACTGGAAAGGGTCAGTTTTCGTTCCAATCCCAAAGAAAGGCAATGCCAAAGAATGCTCAAACTACCGCACAACTGCACTCATCTCACATGCTAGTAAAGTAATGCTCAAAATTCTCCAAACCAGGCTTCAGCAATACGTGAACCGTGAACTTCCAGATGTTCAAGCTGGTTTTAGAAAAGGCAGAGGAACCAGAGATCAAATTGCCAATATCCGCTGGATCATCGAAAAAGCAAGAGAGTTCCAGAAAAACATCTATTTCTGCTTTATTGACTATGCCAAAGCCTTTGACTGTGTGGATCACAATAAACTGTGGAAAATTCTGAAAGAGATGGGAATACCAGACCATTTGACCTGTCTCTTGAGAAACTTGTATGCAGGTCAGGAATCAACAGTTAGAACTGGACATGGAACAACAGACTGGTTCCAAATAGGAAAAGGAGTATGTCAAGGCTGTATATTGTCACCCTGCTTATTTAACTTATATGCAGAGTACATCATGAGAAACGCTGGGCTGGAAGAAACACAAGCTGGAATCAAGATTGCCGGGAGAAATATCAATAACCTCAGATATGCAGATGACACCACCCTTATGGCAGAAAGTGAAGAAGAACTAAAGAGCCTCTTGATGAAGGTGAAAGAGGAGAGTGAAAAAGTTGGCTTAAAGCTCAACGTTCAGAAAACTAAGATCATGGCATCTGGTCCCATCACTTCATGGGAAATAGATGGGGAAACAGTGGAAACAGTGTCAGACTTTATTTTGGGGGGCTCCAAAATCACTGCTGATGGTGATTGCAGCCATGAAATTAAAAGACGCTTACTCCTTGGAAAGAAGGTTATGGCCAACCTAGATAGCATATTTAAAAGCAGAGACATTACTTTGCCAACAAAAGTCCCTCTAGTCAAGGCTATGGTTTTTCCAGTGGTCATGTATGGATGTGAGAGTTGGACGGTGAAGAAAGCTGAGTGCCGCAGAATTGATGCTTTTGAACTGTGGTGTTGGAGAAGACTCTTGAGAGTCCCTTGGACTGCAAGGAGATCCAATCAATCCATCCTAAAGGAGATCAATCCTGGGTGTTCATTGAAAGGACTGATGTTGAAGCTGAAACTCCAATACCTTGGCCACCTCATGCGAAGAGTTGAGTCATTGGAAAAGACCCTAATGCTGGGAAGGATTGGGGGCAGGAGGAGAAGGGGACGACAGAGGATGAGATGGTTGGATGGCATCACTGACTCGATGGACATGGGTTTGGGTAGACTCCGGGAGTTGGTGATGGACAGAGAGGCCTGGCGTGCTGCAATTCATGGGGTCGCAAAGAGTCGGACACGAGTGAACAACTGAACTGAACTGAACTGTGTGACTCAGGAATGAACATCTATAAGGTTCTAAATCATCCTGTACTGTACTGGAAGAGCTTGTGTTACCCACACTCCTTTCTGTTTGCAAGTGCCACAGACCCAATTTCAAAAGGGTATTTGTGGACTCCTGTAACCAGTGAAGGGTGAAGCTGGCGCCAGGCACCCTTGGATCCAGACTCATCAGTCCTTCACTTGTCTCCAACCTCAGCTTTGCTTTCCCCTGTGTGGAATTCATTCTTGGGCAGGTTCTCCTCACAGATCAGAGATGGCTAAGGTCATTTCTAGGCTAGTATCTAGTGACTCCAAAGAGGGCATGGAGAGGAATTCCTGGGAAACGTCCCAGGGAAGATTCTGATTGGCCCACCCTTGTAGAGGGGAAAGGAGTCTGTTGGTGGACAGGGCCACTGGGTCAGGGAGGGACAGATGCTGGTTAGATACAGTGAAAAAGTTGCTTACTCCAGATGAGTGAGTGGAAGGACAGAATGATGGAAAGGTGAAGGATGGATAGGAGGATGGATGGATGGATAGATGGACAGATGAATGGAGGCATGAATGTGCTGATGGTTAAACAGATAGGTTCTCAGATGGATGGACCAATAGCTGGATGTGTGGTTGGAATAGGAGATGGCTGGCTGGCTGTAGCTCCCCCTCCTTCCCTAGAAGCTCCCTGGGCAGAGCTGCCTGTGTGAGCGATAATGAAGGCTCCACTGGGTCTTCCACTCAGACAGCTAACTGCCTAGCCCCCAAAGCCCGTCTAAACCTTCAGCTTCATTTTTGTAGCAAGGTCATTTCTGCTCCTTCCCCCTATGAGTGTCTTTAATAACACTTACTCTTCCCACAGCACAAAATGATGCCTTAGAAAACTTGAAAGATTTAGAACAACTTGCAAAAGCACATGGGGAGCTGCCAGCTGGTAGGTGTCTGTCTGTGGCTCTTCTCTGACAGCCGCAGGTGCCAGTGCTTGGTGGCCCCTGTGCCTTGGTTTAGGGAGCGCCAACCTCTTGGGGCCTGCTCCCAGCCAGACTTGCTTCCTCCCAATGGGGAGATGAACAGTGGTGACCTTTTTGGCAGGCGAACCAGAACCAAGGTGTGGGCTGTTCCTACATCTCTTTGGAGGTGTGTTTGTTGCTACAAGGCCACAGAGAGACAGGCGTTTTTACAGCTTCTTCCTTGGGAGCTGCCTTCTCAACTCAGAAGAACATGCAAATGGCAGGAAGCCATGAGTTGCTTCCTTGGGGGCACACTGAACGGCCGGCCAGCCCTCACCTGAAGGTGAATGTTCTGCCCATTTTCATACCAGTCTGTTCCCCTCGGGCAGGCAGCTCAGACACCCTCAGAGGGGCAGACAGATGGGGGCTCAGGAGGTGGATGGGCTCTGAGTGTCCAGAGCAGAGAGGGACAGGGTTGCTCCCCGGTGCTGCTTAGGGTGTGGGCTTGGGAGCAGAGTACACGGGTCCTCAGTTGGGTCTGCTGCCACTCGCCCTCACAAGGTCTGGCTGTGTTCCTGTGTGAGGCATCAGGCAGGGAGAAGGCAGCCCTCTCCTCATGCCCTGGGTTTTCCTTCTTAGGCCCCACAGAAACAATAGCGCCCTGCTTTCAGGTATCTGCCCTTCTGCCCAGAATATCTGCTGCTTTTCATCGAACATGCGAATGTCACCTCCTCCAGGAGGCCTCCATGACTACTCCAGCTGAAGAAAGCTTCTGTCCACCCTGGTTGCCTCTTCAGGATATCAGCCCTGTGTCTGTGTCCTTTCTGATGTGGATGGACCTATGAGTGACTCTGGGTTCCAGTGTGTGACGCACTTGAGCAGGACTCCCACAGCTGGGCTTCTGAGCGTGTGGCCATGGCTCAGAGCAGGTGATGGGCAGGCAGAGGCAGAGGACTTGTGCTCTGGTCCCAGGGGTCTCTTGGGGGCTGATGCCTGGCCTTGTCCTCATCAGTGCAATGCATGGGGAAGTAGAGTACCAGCCTTCTCGCCCCAAGAATCTGAGTAGTAACTTCCCTCCCTTGCAAAGCTGCTTGCAAAGATGAGGCGTCTGCCAAGCCACATTTATCAGCCAATCATTAATTCATTTCCTCATTTTTTATTAATCACTGCCCACCAGCCAGAGCTTCAGATGGGGATGAAAAGCACTGGGGAGGCACCAGGTTGACAGAATTGCCACCCCCAACCAAGGGAATGGGGAGCTGGAGCCTGACTGGGTCCATCCAGTGGGGGCTGCTCCACCTTTGGGGGCATTTAAAACAGCTACAGGGGCCCTGCTTGTCTCCTCTCATCGGGGGGAACTGCTCTGACAGCCTTGCGTGCCCACGTCTGTGTGTTTGCATGTTTATATTCCAGTGTGCATGCGTGTGGGGTGAGGGTGTACGTGGGAGGTGTGGGTGTGTGATGTGTCCACACAGAGCCTGTGTGCGTAGTGTGTGTTCTTGTGTGTGTGGCATGTGGGGGGTGTGGGTGTGATGTGTCCACACAGAGCCTGTGTGCGCAGTGTGTGTTCTTGTGTGTGTGGCATGTGGGGGTGTGGGTGTGATGTGTCTACCCAGAGCCTGTGTGTGTAGTGTGTGTTCCTGTGTGTTTGTCATGTGGGGGTGTGGTTGTGTGATGTGTGTACACACAGATCCTGTGTGCGTAGTGTGTGTTCTTGTGTGTATGGCATGTGGGGGTGCGGGTGTGATGTGTGTACACAGATCGTGTGTGCGTAGTGTGTGTTCCTGTATGTGTGTCATGTGGGGGTGTGTGTGGGTGTGATGTGTACACAGAGCCTGTGTGCATAGTGTGTGTTCTTGTGTGTGTGGCATGTGGGGGTGTGGGGGTGTGATGTGTGTACACCCAGAGTCTGTGTGCATAGTGTGTGTTCCTGTGTGTGTGGCATGTGGGGGTGTGGGTGTGTGATGTGTGTATACCCAGAGTCTGTGTGCATAGTGTGTGTTCCTGTATGTGTGTCATGTGGGGGTGTGGGTGTGTGATGTGTACACAGAGCCTGTGTGCATAGTGTGTGTTCTTGTGTGTGTGGCATGTGGGGGTGTGGGTGTGTGATGTGTGTACACCCAGAGTCTGTGTGCATAGTGTGTGTTCTTGTGTGTGTGGCATGTGGGGGTGTGGGGGTGTGATGTGTACACACAGCCTGCGTGCGTAGTGTGTTCTTGTGTGTTTGTGTCTGTGCATGCGGTATGTGTGCGCAGTGTGCATGGGTGGAGGCAGGAGGAACAGACAGACTGACAAGGAGTTTCTCTGGATGATTAATGGCCTTTGGAAGGAGGCGCCGCGTCCATCAGACGCTCCTGGCAGGTTGTAAGCTCAGCTCCCCGCCTGCCTCCTGGCTGAACCAGCCCAGGTAAGGCTGAGGCTGTGTTCCCAGCCGGTGGCCCAGGGCTGGCGGGCCAGGTCCCTGAGGGAACAGAGAGCCCCCTCCAGGGCTGCTTTCAGCTTGGCCTGCCCCAGGTCCTTTCTGCCCTTGCCCCTACGCACAGTGTGGACCACCCGGTCAGCAACACGGAATGCTGCTCTAACCCCCACCCCTAGGGCACCCACCCCGCAAGGACTATTGTTGAGCAGGATCAGACCAGGGCCCTGGAATCTGCATTTTTAACAAGTGTCACGGGGGTCTGATTCTGGAGGGCTGCAGACCACACTTTGAAGAGCCCACCTAGTGCTGCAAGGGGAGGTGGCCTCCCCCTTCTGTATTTGTCCCTTGGGCATCCATTCTGCCTGCCTTTCATTTGCTGTGTGAGCCTAGGCAAGTCACTTTACCTCTCTAGGCCACTTCCTCATTTTTAATAATAATCCTGCCTCTTACTCGTTTTGGGATCTTTCTGGGCCTCAGCTTCTTCATCTGTGCGGTGTGGGTAATACTAGCCCGAGCCTCCTTGGGTTCTCAGGTTCTTGGGAGGAGTGAATGAGTCATTCCCGTGGGCATCTAAGTGGCTGACGCCGTTGCTCCGTGCCCTGGAGCTGGGGTGTGCGGTTAGACAGGGCCGTGTGGCGCACAGTGGGTTTTCAGGGAAGTGAGTATCTTTCTAAATCCTAGTGATAGTATCTGAGCTTACTGAGCTTCCTACCACCTGTGGCTTGTGGCCTCCTCATCCCCAGTTTACAGACAAGAAAACCGAGGCTCAGAGAAATCACATGACTCCCCTGAGGTGAGTGGGCCCGGGAGGGCTTGATCCCCAAACCCTGGGGATCTTATTTCTGCCCTTGGCCTTCAGGTGGCGAAGATGGGTGAGGTTGAGGCTGCCAAGTGATTAGCACCCCCCCTCCCCCAGCAACCCTGGGAACGCCGGCCGAGGGCACAGCGGGGCGGGCGGGGCTGGAGGGGTTGGGAGGCGCTGGAGCCACAGCCGCCAGCAAATCCAGCCCAGCTGGGGGATTAGACCGCATCTGGCTCGGTTTACACCAGAGAAACAAAGGCGGCTGCCGGCGCCTTTATCTGGTAGGGAGGGTTGGGGGGGGGAGCTGCCCTCAGCCCTGTGGGAGACCTGGGTGGAAGGGAGGAGCGGAATCTGGGCCCTGATCCCGACACTAGCTCCCCTACCCGCCCTGTGACCCACAGGGAGGTGACCTCACTTCTCTGGATGAAGGACAGAGTGTTCTGGGGTGAAGTAGAGGGGGCAGGCTGCGGCGTGGGGGGGCAGGGAGTCCTCGGAGCCCCGGGTCCCTGCAGCTGCCCTTCCCAGGCAGCCTGCCCAGCCCGCAGTGGGGGTCCCCACCCTCGGGGCACGTGGAATGTGAGCACTTCCCCCTCAGGCTGTGGCCCCAAACTTAGCACTGGGTCTCCCCTTTCAGTCGTAGAAGGGAAACAGCCAATAAAACAGAAAATCCCAACGAGCCCGGAACCGCACCCCTCCTCCAGCAGCAGGGAAGTGTTGGCTTGGGGGGGGGGGTGCTGGTTATTTATGCCTCCCTGACCCCAAGGGGGTTCTGGCCCCCAGAGGGGTGGGTTCTTAGCTCTCCCCACACCGACCGCTCGTGAGTGTGGAGGTGTTCTGACGCCTCCTCGTCACCTTAGGGGTGGGGGCTTGAGCTCCCCCTCACCGCCTCAGGGGTGGTGTTGGGCCTGGCTCCTCCCCCACGGTCCCAGGGCTGGGGGTGGGGGGTGCATCGCCTGCCCGCCCCGGGAAGCAGGACGGCGCGGGTGCCAGGCTGGCGGAGGTGGCTGGTGGGTGCGCGGCTCGCCGGAGCCAGGAGCTGACCTTATTAGCCGGGGGCAGCTGTTCGTGAAGCACATCTGGCAGCGGGCTGCGGCCGTATCCCGCGGACTGCCCCCCCCTCCCCCCCTCCGCCTGGCGTTACCTTCCAGGAATGCGGGCAGCGCCTCTCGCATCTGGAGCGTGTTTCTGGGGCAGCCGGCGCCCCCTCCGGCGCCTGGCCCGGGGCTGGGGGTGGGCGCCACCCCGCCCGGATTTCCTGGCTCCTCCCTCCTCCGGCTGCCGGTGCGGCTCCCAGGGTAGGCCCGCCACTGGGCCCCAAGACAGAAAGGGCAGCGGATGTGATGTGGCTTTCTTCCTGGGAGGAGTGCAAGACCTAAGGACCAGCTGCTTGGCCCCCACTTGCCAAGAGGGGAAATTGAGGTCTGGAAGAATCCGAGGCCTCGTGCAAGGGCCCTGTGGCTCCTGTGTGGTGCTGCAGTCGTAGGCTGGATGCTGATTTCGGTGTTAACCTGCTGTCATACAGGTGTGATAGAGCCCACAGAGGTTCATTATCAACCCGCTGTATCACCACCCTGGCCGGGTCTTCACCTCTGGCTGGCTGGGGAGAAGCTCCAGGGCCCGGGACTGGCCGGGGGTACAGTAACCAGTGAAAGGCAAAGCAAGCAGCCCAAGGCTACAGCTGTGGGCAGACGAAGCCATGTAATGCCTCCCTGGTTCCCAGCCCAGCCTCGTCATTTTCAAGCTGTGTGATCTGGGCCTCACCCTTGGCTGTCGAATGGGGTGGTGGTGGTGCCTAGTTCGGGAGTGTGACACTGTGGGTGACAGATACCTCTGGGCCTGAGAACCGTGGGGGGCGGGATGGAGCTGAAGGCTTCTATGAGCAGGGCAGGGGGAGATGCTGTGAAACACACACAGTCAGACGTACAAAAGAGAGAGCAGCAGGTACGTGTGTCAGAATCCAGAGAAAAGGGTGGGCAGCTTCTAGCCAGTGTGAGGGCTGGGAATGCCCACTCTTGGGTGCATCTCTTGAACTCTGTGCCCAGGCAGTGGGAGCCCTTGAAGGTTCATGAGCAGGAGGGTGACCTGGACCCCACAGCAGCAGTCCCATCTCCACTTTGGGTGGAGCGCCCCAGAAACTAGGGCACCCTCTGCTTCACACGGACTTTCTGGCTCCAACCAGGTACCCCAGGACCTCTGCCCAGCTGCCCCTGCCAGCGCTTCCCTAGGCCCCACACCCTTCTCCTCCTGCAAGGCCTCCTGTGCATCACGTGTACCCTAAGTGTGTTTGTCACCTCCCCCTCACACCAGGGGTCTCCAGTGTAAAACTAGACGCTCGTGGATGGAGTGAAGGGGACTTCTGGAAAGACTGGTGGACAGGGGCCATAGGCTGAGGGCCTAGCATGGACAGAGGCTTGGAGAAGTGGTGAGCCTGAGTGGCTGCATACTCTGGGGGCCTGTCCCAGTGACTGGAATCCTGAGAGGGGAAGTCAGATTTGAAGTTGACAACGGGCTCCACCCTTTGGGGTTTGCCTTATCCTGGAAATCATGGGGAACCACTGAAGGTGGGTGAGTGATGCTCCTTGGGGCAGGATGAGCTTGTTGGCTGTGCTGACCCCCAGTGTCTTTGAGTGGGCAAGATACATCCTAGGACCCCCTAGTTACTGCTCGGGTGAATGAAGAAGGGGTACTTGGGGAGCAAAGCCAAGGGCTTGGCTGCAGACAGGGTAGAGGATAGGAGTGGACAGTGGAGCGCTGGGGCCTGGGCTCCTGGCTGGGCCACCTAGCCAGCTGTGCTGTCAGACCAAAGACGAGGAGCGTGGCCATGTGTGCAGGGATCCCTGGGGGCCGGCATCCTGCCAGGGACACTTTCTCTGCCCGAGTTCCCTGTGAAGCCCAGACGGAAGAGCCTAGGGGCCCGACCCTGGCCTGGCGCCATAGGGCACCTGGGGGGCCACCCCCAGCCCAGTCACCCGCCAGCCTGCCCTGACCTCCCCCAGACACTGTGTCTCTCCCGCCAGCATCTGCTGCCTGCTTCCTCCCTCCCCCAGAGCCTGTTTGTTTTTCTTCCAGAACTATCGCCTCCCACGGAGGCAGTCATCCAAGGGAGGTGCTGTTCTGTCCCTCTGCCCTGCACAGCCCTGCCGTGCCTCGCAGCCCTGGAGGGGATGCTGTGGGAAGCTGGACCCCAGGCAGGCAGGCGGCATCCTCAGATGCCGGGATTTCGTCAGCCTTGGCTCCCAGTTCTGTCAGTGGAATCCCGGGCGTGCGTCCTGGAAGGGGGCTCTGGAAGGCCCTCTGCTTGTCTTGGCCCCTCTGCCTGCTCCTCTTTGCCCCTCCCCCCCACAGGGTTTGGGCGGAGACCCTGCAGGGGGAGGGCTCTGCTGGGCTCTCCAGGTGGCCCCCAACCGGGGGCCTGTTTGGAGCACTCACTGCAGCCTGCTGGCGTCTGCTGCTCTCCCCCATGCTGGCTCCACCTCTTCTTCCCATTTTTTACTTTCTTTTAGTCAGTTCATCTGACCTGTAATGAAGACTTACTGTGTGCTGGCTGGCAAGACCTACCAAAGTAGGGCTGTAGGAGGGTGCCAGGACCAGAGTGGGCTTATGACAGACCATCGTTACTCGCGTGGAGAAGGGGGCAAGGTGTCTGATCTGCCTACATAAGGTGTCTGATCTGCCTATATGAGGACAGATGAATATTGAGCGAGGTACCAGGTGTGAGCAGAGTGGGCGTCAGTGCCCCCTGCCATTCCCCTGGGGATTTGGGTAGGGGTTAGGAGGGGGCGGGGAGAGGCAGGTGCTGGGAGAGCCATGAGGAGGGATGTGGATGCACCCCTAGCTGAGAATTCCTACTGAGCCTCCCCTTTCCCGAAGCCTCTCACCAGTTCCGGGCTCCTTCAGGGCCAGACATCTTGCCCTTGGGCTGCAGCTCCAGGGAACTGGGGCTGGGAGAGGGAGAAGGGGCGTAGCTGGAAGGGCTCCTGCTGGGTCACTCCATTCCCCTGTGAACACGGTTGGGGCATCACCCAGGGTCCGTGATTTTTTTTTAAGTTGTTTAGGTGCCTTAAATTTTTTTTTTCTTAACTGAGTATAGTTGATTTACAATGTTGTGTTAATTTCTGCTGTACAGCAGAGTGACTCAGTTATACATCTATATTCTTTTCCATGATGTTTTATCACAGGATACTGAATATAGTTCCCTGTGCTCTACAGCAGAACTTTGTCATTATTCCATTCTGTGTGTAATAGTTTGCATCTGCTAACTCCGAGCCCCCTCTCTATCCCTCCCCCTTCTATCCCTCCCCCTCGGCAACCACAAATTTGCTCTGTCTGTCTGTGAATCTGTTTCTGTTTCATTGATGGGTTCATTTGGGTCGTATTTTAGATTCCACATGTAGGTCATATCATGTGGAATTTGTTTTTCTGACTTCCTACACTGAGGATGATCGTCTCTAGTTGCATGATTTCATTCTTTATCATGGCCGAGTAATATTCCATTGTGTGTGTATACCACATGTTCCTTATCCCCTCATCTGTTGATGGACATTTAGGTTGTTTCCGTGGGTTAGCTATTAAGAATAGTGCTGCACACCTGGAGGTGTGTGAAAGGCCAAAGTGTGGGTTAAAGGGTAAACTGAATCGCAGGCACACTGACTCGAGAGGCCCCCCCACCATGGGCCGCTGACCCTGAGACGTGCCCCTGGGGATGGTCAACCTGGTGGGTGTGCCTCCCAGACCCCACCACATTGCCTGGAAGCAGGAGGGGATGAGAGGAAGACCAGGGGACCACTTTGTATCCAGGAACACCGCTCTGGTCCAGATGTCCAGCTCCACCGCAGTGCTGAGGGACCTGGATGGTCGATGAACCTTCCCTGGCTGCTGTTTTTTCCCAAAGGATGGATGCCAAAGGCTGCCCCTTCGTGAGGAAGTCTCCAGCTGGACACGTTCACCTCACGTGACGTTTACACCAGTATTCGTATCATTGTATTATTTAAATAAGACCCCCTTTTCCTTAAGTAAATTTGTTTTAAAAAAATCAGTCACTCAGTCGTGTCTGACTCTTTGCGACCCCATGGACTGTAGCATGCCAGGCTGCCCTGTCCATCACTAACTCCTGGAGTTTGCTCAAACTCATGTCCATCGAGTTGGTGATGCCATCCAACCATCTTATCCTCTGTCATCTCCTTCTCCTCCTGCCTTCAATTTTGTTTCCCAGCATCAGAGTCTTTTCATCAAAACTGTGGTAGGCAGCTGTGGCCCTGGCTGGATGCTAATGTTATTGTTGTTTTTGGAGAAGGAGCTTGCTGACTGTGATAAAAACTCCTTTTGGGCCCCTTTTGGTTGGATTGTTGAGATAAAGTTATATTCCTTAGTATTTTAAGCAAGTTACCTTAAATTTGTTATGTATCTAATTCTTGAAATAGTCGTTACCCCACACTCTCATTGCCAGTTAACTGGGAGCTTTTTATATGCGTATATGCCAGAATTGGTACAGATTAGGGGCCTTTAATAGAAAGAAGTTTCCTCCTCTGGTTGGAGGGAGAAGGTGGGACCGGGCCCTGCCTTGGTGTTGGCAGTCCCAGTGATGGGCCCTAGGTGGCGCCAGAACCCCAAAGTGCAGTATCCCGTTCCTCTCCAGGAGTTCCTCAGCAGGGATTCGGAGTGTGTGTGTGCATGTATGCGCATGCACGTGGTGTGGGGGTGGGGCACATCTGTATATGTGAATGTGTGTGTGAGTTTTGTCTCTGGATGTGCTGTCAGTAGTGGCTCAGTGTGTGTATATGTGGGCATGTGTGCCTTTGTGTATCTGTGTGTGTGGGATTGTGAGTTTGAGGGAACCTGGAACACCCTCTCCACCAGCGCTCCACACCCTTGCTGGGAGCATGGTGGATGTGGGGTGCATCGACCCCCCCTGCCCGAGGTCCCAGCTGCAGCGCCTCTGCCCGCCCCCGCCTGGCCCATCCTCAGGAGATGTGATTAGCAGATGTACAGGGCCAGGCCATGATTTATGTTCCTGGTCGCCTAATTATTCCCAGCCCTGAAGGAGGAGAAATAAAATGCTTTGCAGGGCTGGGAACCCGAAATCCCAGCGGGGGCTCCGGGACGCCAGGCCCACCCCACCCCCACCCCTAAAGGCCCCAGACCTCCCGCAGCCTGGAGAGGGGGCTGGGGGGCAGCCAAGGGTACTGTGCCTGGAAGTGATGAAAGGGGGCTCTCTAGAGAGCAGACCTGGGTGGGGGATGTCTGTCATCTCTTCTGAGTGCTGAAGGGGGAACGCGGGCCCACAGTGGTGCATCCCCTGCACTTGGCCCCAGCAGCCTAGTAGAGGGGCCAGACTGCGTGCCCCGAGGCAGCATCCCGGTGCTCTTAGAAGGAAGGAGGTTCCAGTCCTTGCCTTAGGGCCCGAGAGGTGCTTCCAGATCTGAGCCCTGCTTCCTGTCTGACTTCATCTTGTAGCCACCCCCACATCCCCTGCATCACGGCCTCCCACTTCTCAGATATGTAAGTTAGTTTTCCCCCCACTTTTGTGTCCTCTCGGGGCTGCTGCCCCTTCATGCTGCCACCGCAGCCTTCCTTGGCCACTGTCCTTTGGCATGCTTCTCTGAGCACAGGTACCCTTGGCATCACGTGGGCAGGGTCCACATCCCCCTGTCACGCCGTCCCCGGTGCCTGGACCCGTGCTCGTGGGTGGGGAGTGCTCAGTAAATATTTGTGGTTTGGTGGAGGACGGACAGATGGTAAGCCTGCAGCCTTGCCGAGAGGCCCAGGCTCAGAGCAGAGGATCTCAGAGCTCAGAAGCAATGGGGCCCCGTGGGTGGGGAGGAGGAGTGGCCTTGGAGACCGCTCAGGGTCTGGAGAGGCCTCATCCTCGGAGGGGTGCTCGTCTCCGCTGGACACACGGGTCCTCTGTCCCTCCTCCTCTGGGAGCCTGGCTCAAGCCCTTAGCCCCAGGGGGCTGTGTTTTGTCCCTAAGCCTCCAGCAGAGAATTTGCCACTCCCAGAGGAGGTGCACCAGAATTCAGGAGCTCAGCTCTGACCTGGGGTCCCTGCCCTTGAGCACCAGGGGCTCCCTGATGGCTTTGGGCAGGCCGGTCACTCAGCCTCTGTGTGTCCTTTCACACCTCTGCAGAGGTTGGTACATGGGCTGTCCCTGTCCCAGGGACCTGAAGAGGGGAGGCAGGGAGGGGCTGGTCTGTGATGGCTACAGAAGACGGCTGATTCCTGCCTTTCTTTTCTGAACAGTGTCAGGAACCCATAGTGTGGTATGCAGCCAGGCTGGACATGCACTCCAACTCGAGGGCACTTCTGTAGAAGGGTCTGGGGTCCGTGCCATGGTGGTGACTCTCATCTTTTGGCCATAGGAGTCCCTGGGGGATAAATCAGGCAGTGGCGTGTGGTTAGGGCCTGCTGTGGGCAGCCCTGGCCTTAGAAGGGCTTTCTTGGGGCTTTGCAGCCCTGCTTGTCTACCTGTGGGGCTGAGGACAGGCAGGCCTCTGGCTTTTGGGGGTGCAGGGGACCCTGATGGGCAGGTAGGCCTGGGGCCTCAGAAGCATCACGCACCCTCGGAGAGCTCCCAGCCCCCTCTCCCTTGGCTCTCTCCTATGTGCCTTTGTGCCTGACTCTGTCTGTCTACCCATCTCTCCCCGCTTCTTGACTCTCTGTGACTGTCTCTGTCATCCTCGCCACCTTTGTCTCTCTCTCTTCTTTTGTCTCTTCCCCCTTTCCTGGCTCTCCTCTCCCTCACCTCTCCTTTCCTCTCCCTCCTCTTCCCCGCGGCCCCCTCCCCTGCTGCCTGCTTGCTCTCTGAGCAGCTGTTACCTAATAGGCTGTTAATGATGATACAGTAAGTGGAAGGCAGAGTCCTGCGGGAGCCGCCATGATCTGTGTAATTGGTCTCGACGGAGACAGAAGTATCTAATATTTACACACCAGCATTAGTCCTTTGGGAGCCTTATCTTGGCTGGAGCCGAGCTGGGAGAGGCGGTTCTGGCTGGTACCGTCTCCCCGGTCTGCCCCTGCTCAGAAGGTCTTTGGTCAGTGGGACCTGCTCCCCTTGGGTGGGGACGCCAGGGCCTAGGCTGAGGGGCCTGGACGTGCAGGCTCAGTGGTGGGGGTGGTCTGGTTGGACCAGCGTGGGTGGGTGCTGAGAACTCAGCACCCCCTCCAGTTGGTTCTCCAGGGGATATCACAAGGCAGGAGTCCCCTGAAAGTGAGGCCAAGGTGGAAGAGCTTAGGGCTGGGGGTGGGGAGGCTGATGGGGAGGGACAGACAGGCGGTAGCTTCCAGGCGATGTGTGTGAAACTCTGGATCCAGCCGTGCCTGAAATCCTTCTGCCCCGGACTGCTCAGCTTACCAAGTCAAGTCCATCTTTTGCTCGATTTGCTTTTGAGACACAGCTGAGAAATCCTGCCTTACCCAGGCATGAAAGGTTTTTTAAGCAGCAGTGGTGTTTGTTCAGATTTTATTGTACCCAGTAGCCCAATATACCCAGTCAGGAGGAACAAACCTGGGCCAGAGCCCACCCCCCACCCGACTCTTTCTGTCGGCCCCAGGGCACAGTAGGGGACGCTGGTGGCAGACCCCCTCCCCTGGTCTCCCAGCAGGAGGTGTGGGTCCAGGAAGGGGCAGTTCTGAGGAGCACCTCATGGAGATAGCAACCCCTGGGAGGACGATGTCAGCCCAGCAAACCCCACAGCACAGCTGGGAGGTGAGCCAGGACCCCCGGCTCTGGAACCGGGGGAGCGTCTCCGTTTAAGGTTGCTGCTGGCGTCGGGCACAGGGGCCTCACACATTGAAAGTCATTCAGCGGAAACGACAGCTCCTCGGAGCAGAGCTCTGGGCTCTGTGCCACCACGCAGGACAGGCGGGCATCCAGGCCAGGCCTCGGGGCCAGGGGGCTGGCCGGGACTCCCGCTGCCCAGCTGTCTCCCCAGCAGGATGCTGCGGGCCTTCCACAGGGCTGTTCTGGGGCTGTGGCCTCTATAGTAACCCCCTTCTTGTAAGTCCTGTTTCCCTGAGTTGTATGAGCCTTTCCAGCAAATCATCAAACCTGAGGAGGGGTTGTGGTAGTTCCCCCAGTTTAGAGCTGCTTAGCTGAAAGTGAAGGCGCCCCAGGGCTGGCAGTGGGCATGGACGCAGGTGACAGAGGGGATGGGCCTCACGGCCTCAGTTGTTGTTCACTGGTGCATCCTGCTTAACTCTGGTGGTTAGCATCAGGACTTGAGTTAAATTGTAGGACCCCCAGTTCTGTGGGTAGAAATGGATGGTCATCGTGGGGAGGCGTGTCCTTCTGGGAGCCTGAGGGCCTGGCTCTGAGTGGAGCTCAAGAAGTGAGTTCCAGGCTCGCCCTGCAATGAGGCGGGAGGCAGGGGCCCTGCGGCCCAGTGCCCAGACACCCCCCGGAGAACAACCAGTGTCCCCGCTGCCATCGCAGCAGCCACGGTGTCCTGGGGCCAAGAGCGGTGTGACAGGGCCACTCGGGCCTCGTTCCCGTGTCTTCGCAGCAGGCAGGAGGCTGGTTCCTCTTCTCTGGCTACCGCGGGTTGCTTGAAGAGCAGCACTCGTGAGTCCCACGCTGTGTGCTGTGTTTATCATGTTGGCCATGACCTTGGGCAGCTCCTTGCCAACCCTCTAGTTCCGTCCACTACGCTGCACCAGGCCAAGCCATTGGCTGTCCCTGGAGAGATCCTCTCTACCTCCCCACGTCACAGCGAGAAGACAGTGGCCTTTCTTTCTTAAAGTACTTGGATCCCTTGCCACCGGTCCCTGTTCAGAGTGGCTGGCGGTCATGCATACACCACTTGGTCTCTGGCAGAAACCCCTGCCAGCTCCAGGCATGTGCCCCCCGAGGCTAGGCCCTTGAGGACCCACTGACAGTTTACAAACTGAGTCCCCTCCAGGGTGAGCTGGGCTTGCAGAGACAGGGCGGCTGCCTCCCGGAAACCCCGACAAGGCCTCCCCTCCCTGAACCGCCACGGCCCTGCCTGAAAAACCCTTTGTCACAGAAGCCCTTGCAAGCTCCTGTTATATCTCTGACCACAGAATAATATGGGGCTCATTCCTTTTAATTTTTATAATTTTGAGAACACCTTATGAAAAATGGCATTTGATAAGTGTTAACACTGGTTTTTAAAGTAAGAGTTTTGTAACAGTTCACCCATTTAAGTGTAGAGTTTAATGAATTTTAGAGTAGTCACAGATGTGTGGAGCCATCACCAGCATCAAATTGTGGAATATCGCATCATGCCTCAAAAAAATCCCTTACGCTTAGCAATCACTGTCCGTTCTTCCCTCCTCCTGCCTGGGCAACCACAAATCTATTTTACTTTCACTCTCTGTGGATTTACCTCTTTTGGAGACTTCATGTAAATGGAATCATACGAGTCTAACTTCTTTCACTTGGATGAATGTCCTTAAGGTTCACCCATGTGGTAGCATGTCAGTGCATCACGCCTTTGTGTGGCTGAGTAATATTCCACGGGACGGACATGCCACATCTTGTCCATCCTTTCACCACTGATAGGCACCTGGGCTGCTGTGAATGCCTGTGGACAGGTTGTGTGTGGACGTGTTTGTCTTGGGTTCACACTCCCGGGAGTGGAATTGCTGGATGACTCCAGGCTCGGGCCCCCTTGCACAGTACCACCTCCCCCAGCTCTTCAGGGTCCTACCCCTGTGTTACTCTGTCTGGTCCTCTCACAGATGTCCCAAGGGTGGCATCACCTGCTCCTCCCAGGAAGGACTTGGGTCTTGTCTGCCACTGTGTGCTAGTCTTGAGCCCAGCAGGCACAAAGTAGATGTTCAGCTAACTCAAGACAGGAGACTGAACCATGAGACCTGGAGCTTCTGCTAGCCTGGTCACCCCTCTGCCCAGGGGGCAGCAACTTCCCTTCGGTGCCTTGCTCAGGACGTGTCAGCAGTCAGTAGAGCAGACACTTCTGAACTCCCTGTTTCACTGGGCTCAGCAGAGGTGACAGGGCCCAAGGTCATTGAGCCCTGCTCAGCATCACTTGGAAGCCAGACAAGGCCAGAGTCAAGGGTAACCCTGGAGGAGGCCTGCGGCTTGCCCGCCTACCCATGAGATGCCTGCTGAGCACTCCTGGGCCATCTGACCTTGCCTACTGTGGCCAGACCCCCAGCTTCCCAGGTTGTAGACAAGGCTCTTTCTAAACCCAGAAGGCTTTTCTTCTTTCCTCAGTAATTTCCATGTGCAGAGGCCCCCGTAATGCAGCCGCTGCCCAGCGGCCTGGCACCCGGCTCTCTCCTCAGCCCTGCCCACCTCCCCGTCAGAGGCTGCATGTCTGCATTAAGGGCTTCCTCTCACCCCACTGGTCCTCTGAGTGACCAAGCCCAACCATGTACTCAGACTCCGAGATGCTCAGGCCTCCTTACTTGCATCTGCCTGGCAGGGCCTCGTCTGTGATTGGCACAGTCACCTGCCTGGCGCAGAGAGGTCTCCATGGTGGTTTGCCAGATGGGAACCTAGCAATCAAGTTGAGCTTCCTGCCCTTGCCTTCCTCCATCAGAGCCAGCATTTATCCAGCGTTTGTTCTGTACCAAGATGAGGCTACTGTGTGCATCGAAGTGAATGGAAATAACAGCAGCGATGCTGACTCCTTCGAACTGCACCCTCCCGTGGGGCCACGCCCTCCCCACGAGGCCACGCCCTCCCCCATGAGGCCACGCCCTCCCCGGTCACACACACATCCTTCTCCCCTCTGCCCCATAGGGCCCCGCCCTCCTACTCTGAGGTTGGGGTCGTCTCCCCATTTACAGCAGGGACCCAGAAGATCAGAGGAGCTGGTGTGGTAGCCGGGTGAGCAGCAAGCCTGTGCAGATGGGCCCCTGTCCAGGACAGTGAGCAGTGCCCACAGGGGTGATACCTGTGCTGCCAGACAGGTGGCTTGGGGGCATCGGGCCAGGAAGTGCCCAGGGGGTGGAGGCGCAAAGACAGATCAGATCCGAGCCCCACATTGTGGGGCTGAGTCCAGGCAGACCGTTCACCGTTCTCAACCTTGGTTTCTTGGTACCCAAGAGTGGGCCTAAGTCACCCTCTGGGTGTTCAGTGAGGATCAGTAAACTCATGTGTGTGCCAGTCATTTTTCTTAACTGGGAGGCAGAGGTCGTCGATTAGATAGTATCCCCCCAAATGCCTGTCCACCCAGAGCCTCAGAATGTGACCTTGTTAGGAAGGAGGGTCCTCCCAGGTAGAGTTCGTAAAAGTGGCGTCATACCGGATTAGGGCCCTAAATTCAATGACTGGTGTCCTTATGAGAAGAGGGGAGTCTGGACACAGTGGCATGTGGGGACAGAGATACAGGGGACGGCCACATGAGGACTGGGGCCGAGATGGAAGGTACGCTGCCACAGGCCGAGCTGAGGATCACTGGCCGTCCCAGAAGCAGGAGGAGGCAGGAGGGCCCCACCCCTTGACCCTGGACTGCTGACCTCTAGAGCTGTGGGAGGACACATTTCTGTGCTATTGGATCCACGAACTCGTCTAATCCATCATCATATGTAGGAACTGTTCCTGGCTCCATCTCTGAGATGAAGAGACTGAGGCACCCAGATGGGGCCCCTCACCTGAGCTGCACAAGCCGACAGAGGACAGAAGCTGGACCTGAGCCCTGGGATTCTGATTCCTGAGCCCCCTGTATGCGGGGCTCAGTGACCCTGCCTGGCCCTCAGGAGATGCTCTGAGTGCTGCTGACACTGCCCCATGGAGCCGCCTCGGCCAGGTTTCTACAGGGGGCTTGATGCCTGCGGATGCTGGGCCTGTCCTCACATGCCCAGCAACGCCTCCTGAACTGTGCTAGGCTCTGGAACTTTCTGCCCCTCACTTCGCACTGTGCTTCCCTGTGCTTACTATGGGAATTGCCTCTTGACACTGTGGTTTAAAGAGGCCACTCCCTGACCTCCCAATCTCCCCCAGCTCCTCAGGCAGACCCCAAGCCCACCTTCAGGGCCTCAGAGTTCTGGGAGCCCAGTCTGAGAAGCGCTGGTCAGTTTCGGGCTTCTAGCGCAGAGTGCCTCAAAGACTCTACTTCTGGGGTTGGCAGAACAGATCAGCGAGGCCAAGGTCTCCGAGGGGACCCTGAAGCCCCCCTGGGGAGGAGGACGTGGGGACTCACAGGAGCAAAGTTTGAGCAAGCTAAGCCTCTAGCAACCAGAGAATTCCATGGGGCTGTGTCCGACCCAGCCCCCCTCAAGTTGCAGATGCACAGCCAGAGGCTGTGGGCCCAGGAGGTCTGCCCTTGCCAGCTGTGCAGCCTTGAGCAAGGCACTCAGCCTCTCTGAGCCTCAGTTTAGTGGCCTGTGATATGGGATCACAGGCCCGCCTTGCTCACAGCGGGGCTGGCCCTCCTCCGAGTGGCTCTCTGTGCAGCTTGCTCCACGTAGCAGTTGGGGTGAGCTCCAGCTCGGAGGCACCCCGCCCCCGCCAGCAGGCTGCTTGCAGGCCCGTGAGGATGCTGTGACAGGGAGAGCATATGGCGGGCATATGCCACGTGGGAACACGGCTGCCCACGGGAGGAGGCATGGGAGTTCTGGGGAGATGGAGCTGAGCAGGCACTGGTGCCAGCGATTCGTGGCACCTGCTCGTGCCCTGGTCCTCCCTGGAGGGTAAGCCTCCACGCCCTGGGAACTTGGGGTACCGTGGGGAACCTCCTGGGGTGATGGGCAATGTGCCTTCAGTCCACTAGATGTCGCTGTCCTCTGCAAGATCCAGTGGACCCACAGCCTAACAGGACCTGGAAATGGGGTGGGGTCCCTCTTAGGGAGATGGCCCTTGCAATTTCTCTTTGGCATTCAGACAGGCCAAGTCACTGGCCTGCGGTCACACAGCCAGGAAGTGGCAGAACCAGTGTGGAGTCCTTTCACAGGGTGGTATCAGAGGTGAGGAGAGCAAAGGGGAAGGTCCTGGGTGCCCACTAAGCCCTCCTTGGCCCGCAGGGTCCAACTTTTCTGCCTGTGGAGGCTTCCCTGGGTTCCTCCTGTGTCCCCTCTGGCCCATGTGCCCTGCAGGCCTTGTCCTCTGGGCTGCCTAGGCTGGGACGTCTGGTGAACCTTCCAGGTTATCCTCGACCTCTCCCTTGGTGCCCTGTACACAGCAGGCATCCAGTACATGCTCTGCTCTTGTTCGGTGGCCCCTCGGTGTGGCTGTACTGAGGGGAGGGGTCCGCTGAGCCCCCAGGAGCTCTGGCAAAGGATGTCACGGCTTGAGACAGATGGCTCTGAGCTCTCAGCTTCTAGGGGCCTCTGCCACCAGCTGGGAAGCTGTCGTAGTCCCCACCCATAGGGGCTCCTCACCTTGCTTGCTCTGAGTCAGGTCACACACCAGGGGACATGGATGACGGTGTTTCTGGGGCAGCAGCAAACCTTTCCGGGGGAGGGATCCTGTGGTCAGAAAAACCCCCAGTGGGAGGGACGCGGAAAGGGGTCCCGCTTACGGGTGGGGGTGGGTTCAGAGCTCCGAGCCACATGATGGTGTGTGCTGTGCCCATGACGGCGGGGCGCAGGCAGGTGAGGGGGCACCCAGCCCACTGTGCCCCTCAGAGCCCCCCCCCGCCAGAGAAGAGGAGGGTGGGGCACAGCCCCCCACCGAGACAGCGGAGGACGGTCTCAGTGAGGACCTGACGCCCACTGCGATCCTGCAGGAGCAGATGGCCAGGGAGAGGGGCGGAGGCGGCAACAGTTGGTGCCGCCAGCTTCCGGCTCCCCCGCGGCGGCGGGTGTGAGAGGCGGTGATGGGAGCGAGTGGCAGAAGCCCAGCCTGCTGTCGCCACCTCCCCCTGCGCCCCAGCCTTCCTTCTTAGCCCTTCAAGAGGCTTCTCCCCAAATACCCTGCCTGGAGCCCGCCCGGGAGGCCTGAGAGCCCAGGTGTCAGAGCCTGGTCTGAAGAGATGGAAGTCTCAGCTTCCAGCTAGCCCAGCTCAGTCTCTTCCTGGCTCTGTGACCCAGGGCCGTGAAGACACCCCTTCCAGCCTCAGTGTCCCCATCTGTACAATCGGGTGATGTCAGTTTCTACTTTTGAATCCTGACTCTACTGCATGGAGCTGTGTGACCTTGGGAAGGTTCCATAGCCTCTCTATGCCTTGGCTTTCTCATCTGCAAAATGGGGAAAGCTATAATACCTGACTTGCAGTGTTGTGGACTGAAAGGGGTTCACTCTGGGAAAAGCATGAAGGGGCCGAGGGATGCCAGGAGCCGCGGGCTCTGCCCTTAGCAGGGAGATTCAGATGGCACTGAGCAGAGGCCTTAGGTCTAGAGGAGAACCACAGTCAAACGCGTAAGAGCAACCGTCTCCTGCACTCATGGTGTGCTCCGAGCGGCTTCCACACGGAACTCACTTAACCTTACAGCATCCTTGGGTTTGGCACCATTACTGATTCAGTTTACAGACAGACCAAGGCCCAGAGCAGCGAAGGCGCTGGCTTAGAGTCACTGCCCTGTTTCCCTTCGCAAAGCCCTCCTCTGGTCCTGCCCGCCTCCATCACCCTGCCCCGCCTCTCAGCACCTGCAGATGCCACACTTGCGGCCGGGGTCCCAGGACCTGTCACCTCTCCCCCCTCCCGCCCACCACCTGACCATCTCTGCCAGCCACCCGTGGTCTGTTCCAGTCCCCAGGATGGCTCTGGCCTTGCCACACAGTCAGCCTCGGGCCCTGTCCCCTCCCCTGCCTACAGTCTGACCTCCACTGCACTAGCCCTAAACTGAGCCGTTTACTCTAGAGAGGGGCGTGTCCTGCATGGGCCTGGAGGCCACTCAACGAAACACAGTTAGAAATCCCAATCCCAGTCTCACTGACCCACTTCCAAGTGCTAAAAACATACATAGCTGCCTGGCGGCTACCGCCTTGGGCAGCACAGATCTAGAACATTCCGCCGATGCCTCCTGGGGACGCTTGGGGAGGCGGGAGAAACGCAGGGCGGGCTGCATTGGCGGTCCTCGTCTGAGAGGCAGGCGGAACATATTGGAACCGCTCTCAGCATCTTATGCCATGTTTCCCCAGGAACTCAGTCTGTTCCCTTTCACCAAACCTCGAGCACATGGGCCGGGCAAGGATCGTTCTTACATATATTTGTAAATTGATTTGTAGAAATCTTAAAAGACATGGAAAATGGAACCACGTCTAGGTAAGCGTTTTACAGATTGCCTTCACTGAAAAGAAGAGGAAACTAACATCCAGTCTCTGAACATCTGGGATGTTGATCATCCTTCCTCCCAGACCTCAGTTTACACATCTGCGTGAGGGGTGATCTCCCGGGCCCCGGCATGGAGGTCCCGGGAGGCTGGGGTGGGAAATGGTGGGGCGCACAGGGCCTGGACCCAGAGCCCTGCTTTGCCCAGCAAGCTTGGCCTGCTTTTGGGGCCTGGGTTCCTTCACCTCTAGAATGGGCAGCAGAGCCCTGGCTGAAGTGGGGATCTCGACAAGGGTTGGGGGTGCACGTTCAGCGCTTGAGGGAGGCCTGGCGGGAGCAGGGGAAGGGGCAGAATAGTCAGAGCTGGGCCCAGAGGCCCCTCACTTGGCACGCAGTGCCACCCAGACCTGGCCCGAGTGAGGCTGTTTTCCTGCAGGCCCATCACACAGCCCAGAAGAGCCCGGCTCCCCTGTCTCGCAATGGAGGAAAGGAAAGGGCCCTGGAGCTCCCTGGGAACGGGCATCTTCCTGGCCTCCTGGCCTTGGAGCAGGGCTCTGAGTTCTTCCAGGGTGCAGATGAGAGCAAGAAAGGTCCAGCAGGGGTGAGTGCCGCTGCCCTTGTCTGCAGGGCGGGGGACGGAGGGGCCCGACTGGCGAGGTTGTCTCAGTGGGTCTTTTGTCCCTCCCCACCCTCAGCAGCCTCCCCTCCGCCCCTCAGCCCAGGCGGTTGTGAACATGCCTTCCTGTTCATGCTTCCGTTCAGCCCATTGCACTGGGTCCCTACTACACGCTGCAGAAATGAGAACCACAGCCAGTGGAGCGCCACCTCCTGGACCTCACAGCCTTGCGGCCCTTCCCTGCTGAGTTGGAGGGATGGGGGGGCGGGGGCTCCCATTGCCTCAGAAGGCATCAGAGAATTCCAGCAAGAACCCCCACCCCGGGTGTGACCAGAGAGGAAGTGGGCTTCACTCGACGTCAGTCCTGGCCTGTGACAGTGCAGGGGTTCCCCACGCCCTCCTCAGAGAGGCCACGGCCTTGTCATGTTGGTCCCCTGCTCTGCACAGCCCCCGCCCCCGCGCCCCAGCCCGACCTCACCCTGGTGGGAGGCCAGGCCCACTGCTCTGCCAGACTCCACTCCTGCCAGCTGGCCCGCCCTGCACGGTTGCCATGGCAATCCCGCCGCATGTCAGCAGGGGCTGCTGCTCCCGCTTCGACTCTCTGGGGCCAGAGCCACTTCAGGGAGGCCCCAGGGGCTGCCAGGCAGAAGGGAGATTCCCCAGAGGCCCCTCGGGGTCCTGGGCCTAGGCCAGGCCTTGACCCCTGCCAGCGGAGGGCAAAGGATGATGAGGCCGGCCCTGGGTGGCCAGGGAGACGGTGGGAAGCTGGGGGCAGGGGGCAGGGGTGTACCACGAGGACAGAAATAAAACAGCCCCGAAGGTGGGGGCAGGTGCCCCGGGTCTCCAAGGGCCTGGCTGACGCCTCCCAGCCTGTCACCCGCACTGGGAGGCCTGCCCCACGCCCCACTGAGTGACCCCGCCCGCTGCATGTGCCCCCACTGTGTGCTCCGGCCCGCTCCACTGGGTGCCAGGCCCCAGGAGACGCCTCCCCGTGTGAGGGGGCCGGACGGGGAGCTTCAGGACAGAGACAGAGTGCCGGCCGTCCTCAGGTTGGGGAGGTGGGCAACCCTCCCAGAGGCACAGAGAGGGTGAGCCACCAGCCCAGAGCGACTCGGGGCTGTAGGTGCAGAAGCGTCAGTACGGGCAGCAGGGGGCCCCCTGGGAGGAGGACGGGCTGGAGAGGGAGGACTCTCACGATGGGAGCACTGAAGCAGCTCAGAGGCAGTGGGGCCCTGAGTCGGCTTCCTGCAGATGGAGACCACCCCCCCCCCAACAGAGGTTAGTCTGGCTAGAGCTGAAGGAATGGAGGGGCAGGGTGGAGGGCCTGGTGGACGTGGGGGTCTAGTGAGGCATGGGGCAGAGCCACACCCCTTCCAGCACAAGCTCCTGAAAGGACCCTGGAGGGTGGTCCCAGATGCGAGTGGCCCATAGGAGGGGCCCCGTGGCCGCCCACCTGTCCTTCTATGGCGTGGGCCCAGGGGGGCAACCTTGGGGAGAGGGGGAGCTCCAGCCCCACCCTCTCTAGCAAGCCCTCCCAGCCTCCTAGCGCTGAAGTCACCTCTGGTCTCAGGGGGTTACACCATGGCTTTAATTTCAGTGGCCTTGATGCTTGTCAGGTCAAATATTTCAACTCAGTGGACTCATCCAGGAGGAGCGGGTTTCCATGGCAACGGGGGCTGACCCACAGGAGCTGCCCTGCCCCCCCGGGTGGTCACTGCTGTGGGCTCGCCCATCGCTCCCCAGACTGTGCTGTGTGAAGACCAGGATTGTGTCTAGCAGGGCTCCTACCCCCACATCCACGTCCTGTAACATGAGCACATGGGTCCTCGCACAGAAGGACGCAGGGAGTCCATGTGTGACCTCGGTCTTCTGTTGACACAGCTCTTGTTTTTCCGTGAAGACATCTGCTGACCCACCCCAGCTGCCCAGAAAGGGGGAGGGGTGTGGGCTCCGCCTGTCTGTAGGAATTCCACTGAGATGCCTCGTTTCAGCCAGGCTGTGTCCCCTGTCACAGCAGCTCAGGCCACCTGAAAGTTGAGTGCTTCGCCTGACTCGCCAGCTCCCAGCCCTCATCTCCCCTCCCACCCCGCAGGGCCTGGGTGATCTGGGTGCTGCCGGTCTGCCCTGGGAAAGCCCTCCTCTGCTTGTGTTCCTGCAGCCCAGGCCCAGAGCCCACATATTCCTGCTGATGGCGCCTCCTCTGTGGTCCTATCACCAACCAGCGTTTACAGAGTGCTTGCCGTGTGCCGGGTGCCTATGGAGCCCTTTATGTCATGACTTAATCTTTGCAACACCCCACGAGGGCTCTTGGGGGACAGGACTCCCGGTGTCACCACTCACTAAGTGTGTGACTTTGGGGAAATCAGTTTGCCTCCTGGTGTCTCAGTGTTCCCCTCTGTACAATGGACTGTTGCCAGAACTCTTGAGAGTGAATTCATGGAGTGTTTAGAACTGTGCCTGACTTCTGGTCAGGGCTCAAGGAGGGTCAGCAATTCGTGTACATCTCCCTGAGAGGGGGGCACAGAGAGGGTGTGCACATCTTCAAGGGGGCACAGCTGGTTCTGACCCACGGGCAGCACTTCCAGCAGGGGCCACGTGGAAGAGGCAAGCACAAGCTCCGGGTGAGGGGTAGGCCGAGCCCCATCTGCTGGAGTCCTGGCTGCTGGTAGGAGGAGGTGTGGCATTTATTGGTCTCCCTTTACACCTTCAAAGGTCCTCTGCTGCTGCTGCTGCTGCTGCTAAGTCGCTTCAGTCGTGTCGGACTCTGCACAACCCTATAGACGGCAGCCCACCAGGCTCCCCCGTCCCTGGGATTCTCCAGGCAAGAACACTGGAGTGGGTTGCCATTTCCTTCTCCAATGCATGAAAGTGAAAAGTGAAAGGGAAGTCGCTCAGTCGTGTCTGACTCTTTGCAACCCCATGGACTGCAGCCTACGAGGCTCCTCCATCTGTGGGATTCTCCAGGCAAGCGTACTGGAGTGGGGTGCCATCGCCTTCTCCCTCAAAGGTCCACAGGGCCCAGCAAATGCCCTTGAACTATGACCAGAGCAGCAACCATCTATCCAGGTGTGTTCCAGGCACTCATGCATTCATTGAGTTCTCCTGAGAACTTTGAGGTCCAAGCTGTTGTTCCCGCTGTTGTAGAGAGCAGTCACGGGTTCAAGCCTGTTTCCATAGCTCAGTGGGGCCGGCGAGCCGCACGGACATAGGCGCACTTACGATGTCCCTGCGACGCTAGCACTTACGTGCGTTCGTCTCCTAGCATCTCCCGTAAACCTGATCGTGCAGGGCTTCTGAGCACCCCCACTCCATGAGGCCCACTCACACCACGTGGCAGTGGCAGGGGCAGAGCCTGTTTAGAGCCCGGAGCCCAGGCCCTTCGCCACTTCACGGACCCCTCCCAGCCGATGCTCAGAAGGCCTGGAACAGGAAGTCTGCCCTTCAAGAAGAACTTCTTTTGGAAACCTGACGTGACAAATTATTTTTTTAATGGTTTTAATTTATCCCCCTTTCCTTGGAGAGTGTCAGAGGCAATCTGCTTCTCTGCCTCTGTGTGCCTCCTCGTCTCTTGTTAGTGGCTCGGCTTTGAACATATTTCCTTTTATCATGTGGTGACACGCGGTGGCAGAGGGCGATTCTGGGAGAGGCTGTCAGGGAGGGGCCAGGCTAGAGTTTGCATCGCTCCTGACAGCTAATTAGCTGTGTGTCTTTACACCGGGGGGCCTCTCATATGGCAGGCGTCATCACTGCATCCCTGAAGCTGCACGCGGAGGCTTCAGAGGAGGCCCGCCACAGCCTCCCTCCCTCCAGCCCTGGATCTGAGATGCCCAGGCCAGCGGTTTGTGTTTTGGCAGTGCCCTTGGACCGTGGTTCCTCCGGGCCTGCTTGTTGGCAGCGGTAGGAGGGCAGAGCCAGGATGGAGGGTCCCTGGGGCCCGAATGTGCCTACAGGTGCAGGGCTCTGGGTTAGGACTCAGACCCAAGTGGGAGTCTGAGGCTCCATTTGCTGTCAGGCAATTGTGCTCCGCCCGAGGCTTAGTTTGCTCATCTGCAGATTGGGTATAAAGTGATACTCATCCTGGCTGCCTGAGACATGCTGCAAAGCATCCAGTAGGGGTATGTGTTGCAATGAGCTGAAAGCAGTAACACGCATCTGGGTTCCATGGATCCAGCGTGTATTGGGCACCTACTGTATGCCAGACCCTGCACTGGGCGCTGGGTGCTGAGCAGTGAACAGAAAGGCTGCCGACCTTCCTTCCAAAAGGGAAGGAGAAAATAAAAAACGGAGAGATCACATATGTAATCCCTGCTGTTGTCAGGGAGGGGGCCGGGCTAGCTTGCATCCTCCTGACAGCTAATTAGAGGTGATTAGAGGCAGGGAGGAGAGGGAAGCTGGGGCGGGCGGAGAGGCAAGGAGGGCAGAAGGGTGCAATTTCAAACAGCATGGTCAGGAAAGGCCGCGGTGTCATCACAGATGATTACTGCTATCGTGTGTATTTACGAGGATGAATAACAAAGATCACTCCTCCCCACCACCACTCCTTTTCCTTTTTCGCTTGTTAGAAAAACAGTGTGTCCCTTTATACATTTTAGGGCAGGGTTCTCCCATTTGAGTGGCATTGGGATCCGCTGGGGGGTTTGTTAAACACGTCACCCGGCCGCCCAAACTCCTCATGCAGAATATACATTTCTGACGAGTTCCCAGGTGATGCCGATGCTGCTGGCTCAGGCGGTGGCAGGGGAGGGGGTGTGGGGGGCAGGGTGCAGTCCTGGGCCCGGAATAAACTTGGCTCATGCGTGAAAGCTTGAATTTCTTCTGTCAGTGGATGTGGCCAAGAGCCACTGATTCTGTGATACATACTTCTAAGGCCCCAAGGATCAGATCCAACTGCATGAAATTGCCACCTTTTGCATTGCATCTTGTTCGGCTTCGTGTTTGCTGAGTCTGAAGAGCCATCCTGGCCTCCCGGAGCTGCTGACTAGCAGGGAGGACAAACATATGGACACTGTGTGAGGGAGTAGAGCTCAGTCCTGGGTTCCTAGCCAGCCGGGGCATCAGGGAGGGCTTCCAGGAGGAGGTGCTGCCTGAGAGACATTTCCATAGACTCTCAGTGCCCCCCGACAGTGAAGGCCGGGCGGGTGCTCCGAGTGGAGAGGACCTCTTGCTCAGAGGTTAGGAACGAGTGACCAGGGGCACAGCCTGCTGGGGGAGGGCAGGGGCAGTGAGGTTAGGGACTGAGGACCCTCTCCAAGGGCCTCAGATGTTGTCTGTCACGGGCAGCTCACCGTGGAGTTCCTTCCTGAAGGAGAGGAGGCCCCCGTGGATAAGGCATGACACCATTGTGTGGACACATGTTCTAGATGCAGAGTATGATTCTGCTTCCCCCCGCCCCACCGGAAGGTCCTTTCTGGAGCCCAGGGAAGCCCTGGAGGGGGGCATCTCAGACTAGCCCCGTGCAGCCCTGTGGGCCAGGCCCCCACCCCCGTGGGTGGATCCTGGCCCTGCTGGCCAGGAGCTGGTCCAGCCGGAGTGAGGGCCTTGGCCTCACCCCGAGCTGGCCCTTGCTGGGATGTCACTCACCGCACGCTGGGTTTCCAGGGCATCTTTATTTTACTTTGGTCGTTCCATCCTCACCATCTCTTTATTTTTTATTTCTGACTTAGTGGTGCTCAGAGTACCCTCCACTTTCTATCCTTGACTCCCAAGCCCTCTCGGAGGCCTGAGAACCTCCTTCAGAGCATCCCAGGACAGGAGGAGGGGGGACGGGATGGGCAGGGGTGGCCTGGGGGCCTTCACTATGTGCGCAGTGCTCCGAGGGCCTGGAGACCTCGCTTTCCCTGCCAGCTCCCCAGCAGCAGCTGTTCTAGACAGAGCCTCCCTCTGCTGAGAACCTGGGCTGCGGGATGTGTGGGCAGCATGCAGGCACCCGGGGCGGGGAAGGCCAGAGCAGTGGGGTCACGTCCTTGCATTTCAAGATCAGACATTCTGCATCCTGACTTGGGTTGCTGTGTGATGCCGGTCTGGTTACGTGGCCTCTCTGAGCCTCCACTCCTGCCTCTGAGAAATGGGATGGTAACGGCATAGTGGCCACGTGGGGTCGTGGTGAGGAGTGGACAGGCGCCTCTGGAGTGGTGGGTGGCGTGTTGTAAGTGCACGGTGAATTTTCCAGGTAGGGGGGGCCCTTCCTTGTGTCGCCAAATTGGGAGTGATGGGGAAGGAGGAGAAATATCATTCCATTATTCTTAAGAGGAAACGAGCAATGGAGTTATAGGAACAGGGTCCTGCGGGTAGATGCAGGGAGTGTAGACAGGGCTGAAACCAGCTTATTTGCAGCACGAAAAGCTTATCACTGATTTTGGCGGCCTGGCACGCCGTTTTCAACAACAGAAGGGAGCTTGCGGCCACCCTCCGGTGGGTGGAGGCAAGTCACGACTCTGCTGCTAATGAGAGCTGACTGCTCAGAATACTGCTTTCCCGGCCGAGTCTGACCTCCTGGGACCCGGTCTCTGCTCTCCAGAATCCTCCTCCACACACTGCCTCCCAGCTCAGGCCCCCTTCTGGCCTCCACCTGAGTATGCTTGGACTGTCTCTTGTAACTGGGATCCCCCACCCCTTCTTTCTCTTATGGGAAAACTCCCCCCAGTGTCACCTCCTCCAGGAAGTCTTCTATGATAGGACCCTCCAAATCAGCTTTCTGGGAACTGGTTTCATGCCTCTCTCCCCCTTGAAACATCAGCTCCTCAGGTCAAGGCCTGTGTCTCTGGTTTCTTCCTCGTGGTCAGCACCAAGAGGGCCAGGGGCCTTACATTTGATGAATGAATGAATGAGTGAATGATGTTATTCTCTGCTCCAGGTCCTCCTGGGACACCTGGACCCAGTCGGGCATCTTTGTATCCCTCACTGTAGGTTGCTCTTGTCTCCTCTGGCACAGCTCCGACTAGCCAGGATCCCAGGCTGGCCTGACCACTGTAACACAGAGTTGTTGTCCTACCAGGAGCCCCCTTGCGGGGTGGGAGTCCGTACAGAGACAGGGTGCAAGGCCTTCTGCAGATCCCCGAGGTGGGGGGCATCACCACCAGACCTGCCCGAATCTATCTCTGTTTACCAAGAATTCTAGATCACAGATGCTGTCACACCTCGCCTCCCTTGCCTGGGGACACCTTCTCTCAGCCTCACCACCCCCTCTCCCCACCCCAGGAAGGCCTCCCCGACCTCTCCTTTATTTCTCAGCCTTGCGCCTTCCCTGGTGGCCTTCCCTTGGTCCTGTGGTGTAAGTCCCCAAAGGCCCTTTGAGGGTTCACAGCCCATCCATAGCGGCAGACCCCATCCTCCAAGCCCTTTGTCCCAAGGGTATGGAAAGAGGCCCGGTGATACGAGGACCCTGCAGCGAGGGAGCTGCCGCAGCCACGTGCCCTGGGAGTGCAGCCTGGCTCCAGGCCACCGCTCCCCTGGTCACTGCTGCTGCTTTTCCTGAGGGAGACGCTTTCTTGATTAGGCCATAGAGGCCTTTCTGATAGGCACAAGAAACGGGGGTACACGGGTTCCTACCTGCACCCCAGGTGTTCAGGGCTCATGGGCCCTAGGTGAGGGCATTTTTCCAGTGAGCATCCCCAGGTCAGGAGGTGAAGCCACGCCCATGGTCATGGGTCAGGTGTCCGAGCAGGTGTCTGCACTCAGCTGTGATGTTCTCCGGGCCCTGTGCTGCCTGGGGACATTCGCCGTGCTCCCGTGAGCATGGCCCAGCGGCCGGCAGCGCCCTAGACAGACGCCACGGAGTGATGGATTCCAGGCCTTGGTGCCGGCTCCGGAGGGAGGAGGGGAATCGCTCATTCTGTCAGGGGAAGGCCGTTCCAAGGAGCCTGAGCTTCTCGGGGAGGCGGGGGCACCCCACCCCAGCCGGCCTCCTCCCACGAAGCTGGGGCACCCCACCCCAGCCGGCCTCTTCCTAGGCTGTGGGACACCTTGGGGGCCGTGGGGACCCCTTCCTGCCCCAGGACGAGGCTGCCGGGAGGTACGTCTTCTCTCTCTAGGGTGCCTTCTGCAGTTGGGAAGGAGTGGCCTTGTTTATCGCCTAGTTAGGGAAACCAAGGCCCAAGGAGCAAGTTGGTGCTTGTCAGGGCCCACCAGGAAGGCCTTTACCCCTTCACTTCAGCATAATTGGGGATTACTGATAGCCAGCACTGCAGAGCTGCCTGGGGCCCCCTGGAACTGGGCAGGGATGACAGCATCCCTGGAAAGGAACTCTGTGGTCCCAGCCCAGCTGGCACTGCCCCCCGCTCAGTCATGGCCCCTGAGTGACTCTGAGGGACTGGGTGGCCTGTGCCCAGGACCCCCATGTGTGGACCCGTTTTGTCTCACCTGCAAGGTGTCTTCTGTTGTGCCCACTTCACAGATGGCAAGACCCAGGCCAGTGGGTCCAAAGAGCTGTGTCATGCAGACCCACCCTCCTAAGAGGAGGGGGTGGTTTGAGACCTGGAAGAAAGAGTGAGAGAAGAGAAAAAATGAGGGGAATGTTTTCTGGGAGTGTATTGCGGGCCAAGAGGGGTGGGGTAGAGACAAGGGTCTAGTGGCCACTCTGAGTGCCATGCGGTTGCATCCCGGGAAAGACCTGTGTGACCTGCATCTTTCGGAGGCCTGATATCTGACCCAAAGCCGCACAGCCAGCAGGTCGGGGAGCAGAGATCCAAACCCTCACCCGCATCCTGTCCCCAGCTTGTCCCCCTCACTGCCCACCGTCCAGCACTTGCCAGGCCAGCTCTGCACTCGGCCACAGCCCTGGGGCCCTGGAGCAGCCGGCTCCTTCTTGCCTCAGAGGAGAGGATGTGTCTCCTGCTCAGCTAATTATGTGGAAAATTGGAAGAAATTGCATGAGCCTCGGTGGGAAATGAGGTCAGGGCTGAAGGTTATCAGAGCAGTAGCGGTATGGCTGCTCAGCCAGCCTCCCCCGAGACGCCGGCCCCTGTTGGTGGCAGAACGCGTCCGAGGCCCCCTCCCCACGCAGAGCTAAGGCCCCCGGGAAACGGGGGTGGCAGCTTTCCTGCAGTGGAGTGTCCGACCCTTAAAAATCCAGAGCTCGGTGGACCAGCTTCCCCAGCCCCCACCCCCTGCCGCTTTCCCGTCACCCAGTCCCCTCTTCTCAGTCACCCCCCCCAGCAGCTCCCCAAGGATGCTCAGTGTTGTGTGGGCAGCCCTGGGCGATGCAGAGGCACCACTAGGGGTTGGCAGGAAGGAAGTGAGAGCAGAGACTGTGTCCGTGGGGGAAGGGGAGGTGCCTCTGCGCACGCAGGTGTGTGCGCCTCAGGCTGCGCCTCCCAGCCTGCGTCTCACGCTGTCCCCGCCAGCATCTTGTGCCATGTTTACTTTCGGAGCACCTACTGCGAGTCAGGCATGTACGCGTTTTCTGTCCGCCTGTACTCGCTCCTCTCTGTTCTATTGCACACATCCACGTTTTCCCCGTCCCTTGAGTTGTTTCCTCCGCCAGCCAACTCCTGTTCGCCTGCAGAACTCTGTGGGCTGCCCCGCCTCAGGCAGCCACATACTGCATTGCTGCCAATACACGAGGGGCCAGAGGTTTTAATGGTACTGGTTAAAAACAGGGATGGTGGGGCCAGAGGCCTGGTTCAAAGCCTGCTCTACCACAAACTCATCAGCAACCTTGGCCAGGTTGCTTCTCTGACCCTCGGTTTCGTCATCTGTAAAGTGGGGATAATTGCGCAGGCATCAAGATTCAGTGAGCCGTATGTGTACTGAGCTGGAGCCCCTGCCTGCCACAGCCCAGGGACTGGTGTGTTAGGGTTTGTAACTGGTGGTGAGGAGGGGCAGTTTTCTCAGCACCCCTCCCTCTGCTCCCGCCCCCAGCCTTCTCTCCGGCCTCTGTGTTCCCACAGCACTGGCCCTCCTTGTTACCCCAGTGCGTTGTCCGTGCCTGGATCCAGGAGCAGCCGTGCTCTCCGGGCTGGGGGAAGGGGTCCTCTTCCCGGTGGTGATGTGATAGTAAAGTACCAGTGCCAGCCGCCGGACCGGCTCCACATGCCGAGCCCCGCCCCCCTCCACGCAAGATTCCTCCTCGCCTCCCTCCATGTGGTCCGTGGCAGGGAGCAGCATGGGCGGTGGGTCTCACCGTTCCGCGGGGGGTGGTCTTTCCATGCTCAGAGCTGCCCAGACAGAACCCTGTCTGGGGTCTGAAACAGGAGATCTATAGGTGTCTGGGCCCACTTTCTCCTGGCCTCCAGCAGGCTCTGACTTATAAATGACCAAGGTCCAGATAGGGTGGGGGGGGGGAGGGGAGGCCTCGGAGAACTCAAGGAGAGGAAGAGACTGACCCCAATGTTGCTTCCCATAGGGCAGCCCTGTGGTGGACACAGGCTCCACTGTACAGAGGGGGGAACCGCGGGCAGGGATGTGCAGAAACTCGCCCGAGGCCACGCTGGAACCACGCCGTGTTTCCCTTTCTCATTGCCCTGGTGTTTAATACGGAGGTTGAGGGATGAGAATAAATGAGCCACCCCCACCTCCGATTTTGCTCCTGATTGACAGGCGGCGGCCTCCCGAGGGCAGGCGGGCCTCTCCCAGGGGAGCGTCCCACGGCCTTCCTCGGTGCCCTGATACGGGGCGATGGTTGCCCCCGGCGGTATCTGAGGCTGGCAGGGAGGTGGGCGTAATTGACTTGTAACATTCAGACCGTGACAGGCTGTCATCTGTGTCAGGCTCGGGGTGGGAGAGCACCTGTCAGTGCGTGCGTGTGTGTGTGCGCGCATGCTGTGTGTTCTCTCCTCGTGTTTTATGGAGATAACAAACCATCTTTCCTGATTAGGGAGAGCTTTACAAGCACAGTGCAGGTGGCGAACAGGGCTGAGGACGCAGACGGGCCAGGGGACTCTAGACTTCCAGACCGTCCTCCCAGCTGCCTGCCTAGCCCCTCTCTTGGCCCCAGAGAACGTCTCTCCAGCCTCCCCGGCCCCCCTGAAACCCTAGTCGTGGGAAGGGGCTCCAGAGCCCCCGGAAGGTAGCCAAAGTGGTCCCTGCACCCCAGCCTTTGGCCACAGGTCTGCCCAGGGTCTGCAGACAACAGATGGGCCTGAAGTTGTGGCACCTGTGATCCACACATGTGCTACCACTGACCCGCCAGCGCACACTATTGAGCACTTTGGAGTTTGCATAGCCAGCCCATTTTGCAGGCTTGAAAACTGAGGCCCAGAGAAGGCCGGTGACTTTCCTGAGACTGCACAGCTGAGCTCAAGCTCGCTGGACTCCACCCCCTCGCCCTCCCTGCGGTGCTGCTGCTCTGCCTCCCACCCAGGGAGGGCCTGGGGAGACTTTGCTCCTCTGGCATCACCCTGGCCAGAAGGGGCTGGAAAAGTGCTTCGAGTGACCTCCCTGCGCCACCAGCTCCCCGCGCAGACTCCAGGGGCTCCGGCCCTGCATCCTGCCTGCCGCAGCACTGCCCCCCGATCTCCGGGTGATGGAACACTGCCTGAGCCCTGTCCCTCCAGGGCTCGCTGGCAGGGTTTGTGACGTGCTGACCGGCTGCTCTCCCACCCACATCCACCCTTGTCTGGCCGGGTGAAGAGGTCCTGCCCTCGCGGTGTCTTTCCCCGCTTGGGCCATCTGTCTGGGTGGCATCAGGGGCTCGCTCCCTCTGCCCAGGTGACTCTCCGAGGACACAGCCCTTGTGGAGGTCCAGCACAGCGAGCTCAGGAAGCTGCGGTAGCCAGAGGTGGAGTTTTCCATTTGCATCTTCTTTTCAAATATTTTCAGAATCTGGAAACAATTAAAGTGGCCCAGTGGGGGCTGCTTTTATTAAATCAAAGCTCACAGGCTGTTGTACTTGTTGGATTGATGCTGCCCTGGGCTGGCCGCTTGGTTAATGCTCCGTCCTGCGTGGGGCCTTGCAGGAAACGCGCACCAGAGGGAGGAAGAATCCATTTAGTCGTCGTCTGCAGCGCCGGCTCCCAAGAGCCGTGGAGGATGTCGCCTTGGGTGTTTCCGGGGTGGGAGCAGTTCTGTGTGAGGTCCTGCCATCCACCCAGGAAAGAGCGGTTTCTAAATGTGCCTGTCTGCAGCCTCCGACAGCCCATCCATCCCCAGCTAGACGGAGCAGGAGGAGTGGGAGGCAGGCGGCCTTGGGGCAGACGCACCTGGCTTCAGGGGTCTGCCTGTTCTCACAGAGGCCTGCGGTTCTCCGTTTCGTGACTGCAGCCGGCATCCCCATCCTCATGGCTTATCTGGAGGCAAAGTAGAGGCTATCAGGCCGGCCCGTGCCGCCCACCCCTTTCATCCTGTGGGCTCGGCTTCCAACCGCCTGCCCTTGAGTGGCTTTCATTTCCAGGTGCTTCTGAGGCCCCAGGTGTACCCGTGGCCTGTGGCCAGACGTGTTAGGAGCTGCGCCCTTCCTGGTGCCTGCAGGGAACTGGTGTATCAACAGCCTGGTGCCCTCCTGTCGTCGGGGGGACCCCTGATCTCCGGGCAGGATCGGCAGGGTTGAGGGCTGGGTGACCTGCCTGGCAGAGTGCTTCCCTTCCCTTCTCCCTCCCCTCCTGCCCACGCGACGTCACACGGAGGCGTGTACCTGGGTCTTCGTCTGCTCTCCTGGGGCTGGGTGGGGTGCAGGGCATCTCAGGGACACAAGGCCTGGAGGCGGTGGCGAGCTGTGGTTATTGGTGTCAGCAGTCTCTGAGGGGTGCGTTGGAGAGGCACCCCAAAGCCTGAGAAGCCCCTCCAGGTCAGGGAGGGCAGCCACGTCGAGCCTTTAAGGTTTACGGACTGGCTCGCCTGTTATGAACAGTGTCAGGATGTTGCCCCGTCCTGAGAGGCGATCGGGGCCGCTGGAACCCTAAAACCAGGCCAGAGGGGCCGAGGTGTCTCTGGAGTCACAGGCCTGCAGGGGCCTTCTGGCCACACACTCCCCTTCCCTACCATCCTGGGTGCTGGGACAGAGTCCCAGCGGGGAGAGCAGCTCAGCTGGGGGAGGGGTGGGCGAGGGGCAGCCTCTGGGTCACATTCTGCTTGAGACGTGCCTGGTTCTGGGGGAGCAGATGGAGGCCCCAGGGCTGGGGTTGGGCGCCTGGCGCAAACTGCAGGGGCCTCGAGGCCAGGCCGGGATCTGCAGGGCGCCTTCTCGTAAGGACTCTCCTTCTAAGCACCCTCCTGCCTCGGCGCTTCCCTCTGTGGGGGGCGCCCTGCACCCACCACAGGCGGGGGACCGCATCCCCCGGGGGCACAGGTGTGTCGGCCATGCGGGTGCTGGGCCCCCTGGGGTCCCCAGGCCCACGTCCAGCACACCTGTCGTCACCACTGTCTGCTCCCAGGAGCTGCGGGGCAGGCCAGCCCTGGCCCTCCTCTCCCGCAGGGTCTGGGTTCTGAGGTGGCAGCTCCTCTCACGCCCTCGGCCGCACCTCCGGGAGTGGCACTGTGTCCCTGCCAGCTTCCCGCTCGAGAACGATCCATTCCTCCACGCTCCAAGGCGGCTTGTCTGGCCTTCACCATCCTTGGAGTTAATCCTTTGACAACTTTTGCTGTTTCTTCCCGGGTTTGAGGTCTGTTCATGTTTCTGCTGCTGCTTCTCGGATGAATTTTGGCAGTTTTTACTCTCCTGGAAAACTGTTCGGCTTGGGTGCAATCTTCCCACGTGCACCGTTCAGCTGCACGCGGCATTCCTTCACCCCTTGGAGCAGCCGTCTGATGGATCGGCGCCCCCAGCCCTGAGCCCCGGCCCCAGGCTCCCGGCCCCTCTGAGAAGCCACACGCTGGCCTCACACTGCGGCCGGTGAGCCGGGCACTGGGGAGGTAAGGCCCTGTGGCCACACTCAGGGGCCTGATGTAGGGACAGGCGGAGCGGAAGAGAAGCCTGCAGGGCTGCCTGTGCCAAGCGCCCCTGCGTCTTCTCAGGCAGGAACGGAAGCCAGGGCTGGCTGGGAGATGACACGATGACAGCCTGGAGGTAGGTGGCGCCAGCCCTGGGGCCACACGGGCCTGCTCCCCGGAGCCGGGGGACGCCAGAACAGCCTCTCCGGTGTCTTCATCCCCCTCATGGGGTGAACACCCCCCACTACCCCAGGGGGTGTGAGGGTTGGAAGGAGAGACGTGGGGTCATGAAAGCTCAGCAAAACGTCTGCTTGAGAAGGGTGGACATCACTGCTTGTAGTTCCACCTCCACACTCCTGACCTTGAAATATCTTAAAGGAGCTTATACAGGCGTATTCTCCGTAGCGTGATTCACAACAGCCAAAAGGTAGAAGTGGTCGAAATGTCCATCAACGGATGATTAAAAAAAAAAAAGAAAGGAACAGGGTCCATCCACACAGTGGAGTATTACTCAGCCATAAAGAGGAATGAAGCGCTGACAAAGGCTACGGTGTGGTGAACCTTGACGACAGCCTGCAGAGTGAAGGAGGCCAGAAGGCTGCGTGTGGATGGTTCCACGTGTGTGAAGTGTGCAGAGCTAGCTTGCCCATGGAGGTGGAGAGAAAGCGGAGGAGCCACCACCAGGGGAGTGACCACTATCGGGCACAGCGTCTCTGCGTGGGGCGATGAGAATGTCCTGGAACCAGGCAGAGGTCATGGCCGCACAATGGAGTGACAGTGTGAAATGCCACCGAGTTGTTCTAAAAGTGGTTAAAATGTTCAAGGGTATGGTGTGTGTGTGTTTTGCCACCATGACAGAAGGAGGGGAGGGGTCAGGGTGTGTTTGGGGACGCCTGTCAGTGATGGCTCGGAATGGGTCCCAGCAGCTGTGTGTTCTGCTCCCCGGGGCATTTCAGAATGCTCCGCGAGCAGGGGTGATGGGCGGCTTAGTCTCTGCAGTGCTGACGGGGCCCGAGTGCCCTTTCCCGTCTCCCCAGCAGGTGGGGAGGAACCCAGAGTGGGGGTCTGGGCTGATCGAGTCCCTGGCTCCTGCCCCCTGGAGCGCGTCACCCGCCAGCTCCTCAGTGCAGGAAGCCAAGCCCTGTGGGCTCCCTGGGGGACCGGCCCTGCTCCTGCAGTTCGTGGGGAAGTCGAGGCATATTCTGTGGTTCATCTGTCAGCAGACTTGAGGGTCAGAGTGTCCCTAATTATAGTTCACTGGCAGCCCGTGTCCAGTGCTGGGAAGTTGTCAGGACTGAGAGTCCACGTGGAGGTCTACTGGGGCCGCCTGCAGAGCGTGGCAAGGCATGGTGGCGGGGGGACCTGAGTTGCCCTTTTGACCCCCACGGGCCCAGGAGGGTTCCAGAGCCAGAGAACCAGGAGTTGGGAGGAGGATGGACAGTTCTTGCTAGAAGAGCCAGAGCCCCAGCCCCTCAGCATGGGACATGAAGGCCCTGCAGGGGCAGGGGGACAGAGAGGAAACCAGGGCCCAGGGGTCTGGGCCCTCAGACCAGCAGGAGCATCTTGATGGAGGGGCCTGCATCGCACACACATGGGCCTTCATGTGAGTCTCAGCTGCCTCACCAGCCTCATAAATAGCTACTGAATTTGAGCCACACCAACAAAAGGAGAGAAGGTTCTGGAGCCAGCACCCACTATTCCACCCCCAGGTCTGGGGGTGTCAAGGCCCAATCCCGAGGGTCTGTCCTGGGGTGGGGAGCAGTCAGGGCGCAGATATTCTAGGGGCCCAGCGTGGTTATGTTAAGGTCATGACCCCACAGGCCTGGGCCCAGGTGGAGGCCAGCAGAGGTGCACCAGGGTGCCGAGTCCCATGCCCCCAGCAGATGGCGCCCTTGGCCCAGGAAGGGAAGAGGCAGAGGGCTGAGCGGCAGGCCTGCACGCTGCCCTCTGACCCGGTGTGTTTCTGCACATGTGGGTACCAGGCTGCACGCAGGCCCAGCCTCAGCTCTAGCAGGGCTACGGGCAAAGCCAGGATCCAGGGTCCCCATCCAAACAGTGGGTGTGTTTCCTGCCTCGGAGGTTGGGGAGCCCAGAGATTGTTTAGCCATGTGCTAGCCCGGCAGCCCGAGCCGCGGAGGAGGTGGTCTCGAGCCTCAGGTCTGGTTGGCAGGGTTCACACCCCTGCTTTGCAGATGGGGAAACTGAGGACCAGAGAGGGTGCGGTGCGTTACCTGCCCAAGGTCACTGCACCTTACAGGGAAGCTGGAAAGACCCTCCTGCTGCAGCCCAGGACTTGCTTTATGCACTGCTGGAGCACTTTACACAAATCACCTCACTTAATCCAGAGGAGGAAACAGGCAGGGTGACCTACGGAAGTGGCCCAGGAGCCTCAGAGCTGGTCTGCGGTGGACCAGGAAGTCTGGCTCAGACCTCGGCCATGTCGGAGTCATTCAATTACCCACAGTTTTCTCAGCACCTCCTGTGTGCTCCTGCAGTTTGCTTGAGGAGAAAGATGTGAATGAAATGAGCTGCCAGTCACTGAGCAGTTACAGCCCCAGCAGGACCTGGGAGGAGACTGCCCAGTGCCTTGGGGCAGCCTTAAAGATGTTTGATCCAGAAAGGCTGGTGGGATCAGGGAGGCCACTGGAGCACAGCGACCAGAGGCAGTTGGCCCAGGAGGTGCTCAGGGGCGGTGGGGAGTGGCCTTCCTGCAGGTGTGGTCCAGGGCGGGGGCCCAGGCAGCAGCGCGGGCATCACCCAGAGCCTCAGGAAAGCATGCTCAGGCCCCGCCTAGACCCGCCCCCAGGCTCAGGCTGTCAGACGAGCCACCGAGGCTCTGGTGAGTCCAGGGCAGGGCCTGACCCTCTGCATTTCTAACGGCTCCCCCGAGCCACGGGTGCCTAGAGGAGACCCCGAGTGAGCCCGGGACATGGACGCCAGGCCCTTGACTGGGCCGGTGTGTGGTTTCCTTGAGCCAGTGCTGCAGGGCTCCTTCTTGCCCGGGGAACCTCAGATCTCTGTGGGCAGGGGCCGTGGGCAGTAAGACAGGCCCTGGGGACTTTCCTGGCTCCACTCCCGGGAGGCAGAGTGGTGGCCACTCTTGCCCTAACTGCGTGGTCCCGTTAAACTGTACAGCGGCTCCGCAAAGAAAGTCCTCAGTAGGTCCCATCTTACAGATGACAAAACTGAGGAGAGAGGTGCCCAGTTCTCTGGGCCAAAGTGCAGGATTTGATCCCAGGCGGGTGAGGGGCTCCCCTGGACTCACCCTCCCCTCGTGGAGGGGGGAGACCCCCTCCCTGGCCCAGGCAATGCAGGTCTCAGCCTGGGACCCTGTCTCCTGGCTGTGGAGGTGGGGACCCAAGTCTGCAGGAGCACCTGTTGCCTGAGGCAGGGGCTCTGTGCCAGTTACCCAGAAGCACTTTTTCTGTTTTTATTTGCTTGTTTCTCATTAGGGTTTTGTGTGTGTGTGTGTGTGTGTGTGAAAGGTGACGTGACACTTAAAAATGCAGATTTATTTAAAAAAAAGAACAAGCTCACTTGATCCTGGGCTGACTCGTGCTTCCCCTGTGAGCGTGCATCCCTGGAGGGTGCTCATGCTGTTTTAATGTTTGTCTGTTTGTCTGGCTGCATCGGGTCTTGGTTGTGCACACCGGGTCTTGGTTGCGTCACGAGGGACGTTTCGTGACGGCGCTCAGGCTCTGGAGCGAGCCGGGCTCAGTCGCTGTGGCACGTGGGCTTAGTTGCCTCACGCCATGTGGGATCTTAGTTCCCAGACCAGAGATCGAACCTGTGCCCCTGCATCGGAAGGTGGATTCCTGACCACTGGACCGCCAGGGAAGTCTCTGTTACTGTTTTTTTCATCTCAAATGTTTTGGGCATATGTGTGTACCCCCAGCTTTTTAAAGTGCAAATGAGATGAAGTTCTGTGTTGTGGAAGAGAGGCTTTGGGGGTCTGGTTTGTTCCTCCAGCTCAGGTGTGGAGCGTCCTGGCTCATGCTGGGAGAATGGGAGACAAGCCGGGAGGGAGGGAGCTCCAGGTCTGAGGCCCTGGGGTGAGGGGTACCCGTGTTTTCCCGTTCCCAGGCATGAACTTGTCTGCCGAGCTTGCCAGGAATCCCACAGGAGGAAGCGCTCGACCGTGGTGCCTCCACCTCCCCCCTATAACCGGGGTCGCACCCCCCTCCCTGCCTGCTTCTTAGGGTGGATGGGGAGCGTACGGGCTCCCGTATCTGACCGCCTGTGAGTCCCCCAGGAGCTGGGCCAGGGCTGCAGGTTCCAAACCCCAGATTCTCTTGTCTTTACTCAAGTCCCTGAGACTCTGACTGTCCCCGAAGTTAGGGTCTGAATTTTGAGAGAAGCCCATCTCTCAATGGAAGGAACATCATCTCAGAGCATACAGGGGCCTTTACTCTGGTGGATCACTAGCCAGGGAGAGCCGTTCATTGAGTTAAAGTGTCTGACTCCAGGAATTCCCGGTGGGATGCTTAATTCTTTGCACCCACAGAGTTGAGGGAGGGAAAATTGAACCCCACTTGGGGCCCCAGAAAGTGTTCCCTTTCACCCAGGGCTGCTGAAGTCAGCACTTTTGTTGGCAGTTTTCCCAGAACTGGAAGGTCTGCAGCTCTCATTCCAGAGCTTGTGTCATTTAGGAGCAGATCGAGCTGCCCTTGGGGACCCAGCTTCTCTGCAGGTGGAGCCTGAGGTGTGTGGGGCAGGGAGCTTGGGGCCAGGAGTGAGGCAGGTGTGGGGAGCACGCCCCCAGCTCCTGCTTCTGTCTGCCAGTGACCTTGACAAAGTCCCTCACTGGTCCCGGATGTGAATTCTCTGCCCAAGACGCCTCCCAACACCAAAGTCTCTGATTTCACCCATGGTGGTCGTCTCCGGCTGAGATCGCTGGGGCCCACGATCTCTTTTATTTGCGGGCCTCCGGCCCCACATCGTTCCTGCAAACTATTATTATCATTTTCCAAAACATCGCCCTTCCTTCCGTGTATTTGCATAAACGCCTTTCCTTTTTCAAAGCCCTCTGAGGACACTGTTCTGTGTTATCATATATGGTTTCTTAGAAAAACAAGGCACAGAGAGGCAGAAAGCCCGGGACAAGTCACTGTCCCACGGCCGAACTGGTGTGGCGGAGGTTGATGTCCCAGGGTGGAACCAGCGCCAGTTCCGGGGGCCGTCCGCCCAGCCCACCCTGGCCAGGTGAGCGCTCACCTGGGAAGGGCCAAACCAGGTGGAGGAGCCAGGCTCGGTGCCCTTGCTGTGCTCGAGTCTCTGGTTGCCATGGGGAAGTTTGGGGGAAATGGGCCTCCCTGCCCTAAAGTTCCTTAAGGACAGATCCAAGAAAAGGTGAAGCAGCAGGCAGCCTCTCTTCCCACCTAAGCACCACTGAGCTTTAGAGCTGCGAGGGTCGGTGCTGGACCTTGAGGGGGGATCTCCCGGGCCTGGAGACGTAGCCGGGTCATGAATTCTTGACAGAAGGCAAGTGATGGCTTCTTCCTGGAACAGCACTCAGGACAAGGCTCACCCCCCAAGCTGGCCACGGAGCAGCTCAAAGCATTCCCAGCCACGAGTTAATTAACCCTCCCAGCACCTCTCCAAAGGAGATAATTATTACTCATAGCCCCTCCGTAGGTGGTTAAACCCAGGCCCACAGGGCTCGAGCGAGTGTATTAAATGCCCCATAGAGAAGTTACTCTGCATCAGAGCTTAATCTAACCTGCCTCTTAATTAGTCCGGGCGATTAGTTTCCAGCTACTTTCAAAGACTCCAGTATTTTTTTCTTCTTCTTCTTCTAAAAACCATATGCAATGCTCCAGAAAAAGAAAACCCCAGAAGAACATAAATCTCAAACTGTGTCCAACTTGGTCTCTGTGGGCAGAGCTGAGGGGAATGGATGTAGGGGACGGGGGCAGTTCTACTTTGAAGGCTCTGCTGCTTAGGTGAATTGGCCCTTCCCAGCTGATGGGTGATGTCTTTATGGGATAGGTGGGGAGGGCAGCAAGAGATTAGAATTCCTTCTAAGCCTTGTTGCCACACTCCTGCTTTCAGAAGATCTAGAAGCAATGCTGGAGAGATTCAGGTGTCTGTGCAGGCCACAGTCCCCATGATATGTGGGATTAATTAGCCAGAAGTCTCAGGGCCCTAGGTTCAGCCACCCCACCTGCAGAGCGTTGGCTTCCTTTGGGGCCTCAGGGCTTACATTTGCCCAACTGAGGTCTTGGGCAGCCCCCACAGTGCTGGGGGGTACCTCAGGGGCCATCCTCTGGCCCACGCCTTTTCATTGTTACTTTACAACCACTTCCCAACAACCTGCCTCCAGCAGGGGCTGACTCATTTTAGAGCCTTCCTTCCTCCAGCCTTGTGAAAGTTGCTTTTACCAAAAGCCTGCTCGAGAGTTCTCAGGTCTTTGGGGGGACCCCAGGGGGTTTATGGATCAGTGAGGGCCGCATATCCCAGATTGCCGAGAGGGAAAGTTTGATGAGGATGCTGAGCCCGCAAAAGAATGGGATTTGCTCAAGGGGGTTGGGGGGACCCCAAAGGCTCTTTGTTTTTCCCAGGAGGATTTTATTGTGAATATGCCTTCCCTTCTTTCTGTCCATGATTTTCTGTGTTTTCTATAACCAGGTTTCTTAAGTCCAGATTCACCTTTATTGCCTACTGCAAAGTTTTGTTTCCTGGTTAACTTGTGTAATTCAGTGCTTTATTACTAGTTCCGAATGCTGCGTAACCAATCACCCCCAAATCTAGTGGCCTAAATCTGCAATGAGCGTTGACTGTCTCTCCTGTTTTTTTTTGTGGACTGGGGAGCCACTTCAGCAGTGGTTTGACCGACACTAGTGGGTCATTTTAGCACGGAGTTTCTCAAGACATTGGCAGGGGCTGGAATCAGAACTGGCCCAGGGTGGGAGGCTTCTCTTCCAAGGGGAGCCCTCGCGTGGCAGGAGCTGGGTCCTGTCCGTGTGGGGCGTCTCTCCAGGGGGCTGGGTGAGTAACCTTTCAACCTGGCAGCTGGACCCCCAGTCGGGTGGAAGGGGTAAAACCTTGGCTGTCCTAGCCCCGGGAGTCGTGCCCTGTCTCTTCCACCGTTGTTTCACTGGCCACTCAGGTCCCTGCCCTTGGTTCACTGGCCTCCAACACCCCTATCCGTGCTCTGTCCTCACCAAGTGCTGAATTGGCAGAAGCTGGAAATAGCCTGCGGGGGTGGGGTGGGGCTGTGGAAGCTGGAGAAGGGTGGGTGCCAGCCCCGGGTGCCCGGAGCCGCTTGGCCTCGCGGGCTCGCAGCGGGGGGCGCAGCCGCGGCCCAGTCATGCACACTCTTCCCTGGAGCCCAAGGGCCTCGCGATGCCCGTGGCCTTCACGTGCTCTGACTGGGCTGAGCCTGCAGCCGGGGGCCCAGAGGGACCCGGAACTACACCCGCCGCGGCGGCCCGGGTGGAGAGAGCCCGGCTGAGTCCTCGGACGCCCTCTCCGGGTGAACCGCGGAACTGCAGCGGGCAGGCCTCCACTGCGCTGTCAGGCCTGTGGGTGGGCCCGGGGGAGGACACTGGGCCCAGAGCGAAAAGAACCCTTGCAGCTGTTTTCGTGCCGCTGGGCCTGTTCGCAGGGCCTCCCAAGTGTAACCTCATGTAACCCTCAGACAAGCCCTGGGGAGTGCGGACTGCTGTTAGCCCCCTTGTAGAGATAAGGAAACCGAGGCCCAGAGAAGGGACGTCCCTTGCCTAAGTCCGCACAGCTGGGAAAGGGTGGAGCTGGCATTTGAAGCCGAGCAGTCTGGGCTTCTCTCCCTGGCTCAGTTGGTAAAGAATCCGCCTGCAATGCAGGAGACCTGGGTTCGATCCCTGGATCGGAAAGATCCCCTGGAGAAAGAAATGGCAACCCACCCCCAATATTCTGGCCTGGGAAATCCCATGGACAGAGGAGCCTGGTGGGCTGCAGTCCATGGGGTGGCAAAGAGTTGGACACGACTTAATGACTTAAAACCACCATAATCTGATCCCAGAGCTCCTACCCTGATCCCTGCTACCCGGGTGCCCCCCTGCTGCCTGGGCGCCCCTGGGCCTGTGCCTCTGCCCCTCCGAGCCTCGGTTTCCCGGTGTGAGTGGTACGGGGTGGGGGGCGGGGCAGGACCGCACAGGCTCCGCGCCCCCTCCCGCCGCTCCGTGCGTGCCCGCGGCCGCGGCTTCCTCCCTGGTGCACGGCTGCCCGCCGGCCCTCAGAAGCACGCGGTTCTGCTTTCAAGATGCCCCCGGCCCCGGAGAAGGTCAGGAGGCCAGGAGAATTGAGAGTCCGCCCGACGGGGGTGTGCTTCTGCTGTCACTGCGGGATGAGTCTGGGCATGCGATCACAGCGTGTGTGGCGCGGGGACAAAGAACGTGACACAGAGGGTGATCAAACCGGGAGGAGGCGGGCAGCGTCGCTTACATCCACTCACCGAGCACGCGGGAGAGGCGGCCCGCCAGACCTGCTCCCGCCCCGGACGCCCGACCTCCGAGCAGCGCAGCCTCCCCGGCCCCCAGGACTCTGTGATTCCAGCACACGGCCCTGGGTTTTTTATGTCCACCAATTAAGGGATTTGCTGGGTTGAGGCTTCTCAGGCACTCAGTACAGATGTGTTGGAGCCAGCGAGGGGGTGGTGAGAGCCACTCACTGGGTATTAATCGCCTGCTGCTGGGGAGCCAGGCCTGTGGCCTGTCGGGATCATTGGAACATGGTGGCCCAGGACTCATAAAGGGCAGGCTAGCTGATACCTGGAGCGCGGGGGCTGGCCCATGCGGCCAACATGCAGAAAGACACCTGCTGGTGGCTGGGTGTGGACTGCTCGCCATTGGGAAGGCTTCACCTCCCCTGTATCTGGGCTCCTCTTTGTGTCAGATGTGCAACAGGCCAGAATGTGAATCAGAAAATCAGCGACTGTAGAGGGGATGATGGAAACAGCAAAAGGCCCTTTGCAGACAGCACAGTCGTCATTGTTTCAGGCAGAAATCATCAACAGATGCGGAAATCAGTGGGCAGAATGGTGATGGACAGCAAGAAGTGTGCCTCGTCTTAATGTATCTCTCCCTGAGATCTGTCGTGATTGGGAAGGCGAGGGTGGTCCGTGCTACCATCACGAGGGTGGGACAGAGGACCTCGGGGACCTCCGGATACCAGACGCCGAGAAGGACACAGCATCCCTGCCGAGGTGTTCCTGCTGAAAATGGCCTGTTTGGTAAAGTAAGGAGAGTGGATGTGTCTTGGGGCTTGGACCAGCCCCTCCACAGTCAGTAATGCTCAACGTGGTGTGTGCACCAGGGGCAGCCCCCTCCCCAGAGCATGCAAGGAAGGCAGAGTCTCGAGCCCTGCCCCCCACTTGGAACAGAACCTGCCCTTTGGCAGGACCTCCCGCCCCCGTCAGGTGCTCCACGTGCACAGTGAAGGCTGCAGACGGCTCCCTTAAGAGTTCGAACACACCTCCCAGCTCGAGGGGGTACGGTTTCCACCCACTCAGTTTTGACATCACAAGGAGCCCTGAATGAAGCCAGAACTTGGCAGCAGGACCCTGGCAGACAGGAAGAAGCTAGTGGGAACATTGAGGCGGGTGACCCGGAAGTCGGCTGATTCCCTGGACGTTGGTGCAGAAGAGGCGGGGTCCTGGCACGTCAGGGCGGGACGGCCCCTCCTCTCCTGTGCCCGCTTGTGCTGAGCTGCTGAACTGATGTCCCGCTCCAGCAGGAAGGGGTCAGCAGACCCTGCCCTGGAGAACGCGCACAGCCAGGGGTCCGTCCCCCACTTTGGTCGCGGGAATGCGGTGACCACTCGCTGTTTCCGAGGGAGAATTCAGGAGGGTCAGTCCACACGCTGGCTCCAGCACTAGTGTCTCAGCCAAGTGACTCACTGGAAACGGGAACATCTATTTGAGGGAATGTGTGACCACACAGCTCTGGAAAATCAAACGGGGGTGTCTGTGCCTGGTGGTCTCCCCCGAACGTTGCTGCCGTTGCCACCTGGGTGAATCCGGGACTTGGTGTGCCAGGGTGGCCATTCACAAGGTGCTCTCACGCTGGGAGACGTCCATCCTGACAATAGATCATTGTCGAGAGCCTGGCCTGGAAGGCTGGGTCCTGTTAGAATAAATTAAGAGCAGGCACGTCTGAGCTATAATCATCACCACGAGGAGTTCTCCTGCTCGCCAAAAACTGTTTGGCGCTGCGGTGGACGCATCTATTAGTCCAGGCCCCGACAGCTTCAGATTGGATTGTGTGTGGGTTTTCTTTTTTTTTTTTTTGTGGAAAGATGAAAGATTGGGGGCTATTGGAACATCTGTTCTGCCATCACTTGGGAAGTTTCAAGTCAGGCGAGTTTGTATTATTAGCCAGAGTGGGACGTTTTATTCCCGACGCGGGGAGTTCAAAGAGGAGAGACAGAAAAAGGTCAGAGCAGCACACGGGTGATTTCCTTGTCCTCCGTCCTGGGGCCTGGGGCTTTACACAAACCGGCTCCACTTCAAGACAAGCTGTCACAAAACGTGCGTCCTCCCTGGGAAGGGCCAGGGGCTGTGGTCTTCGGGAGGTCACCTAGGTACCATCAGGGGCGGCCCCTGCCTCCCCTTGGCTGCACGCACGGCTCTCAGCGCCGCCTCTGTTCTAGCCACCCCCCCGCCTGGCGTCTCGGGGGACCGGCACAGCAGATGAGGGTTCTACGGTGTCACCGAGAACGCTGGCTCGTGCGAGGGACCAGCTGGAGGCAGGCGCTGGGGTCTGTTCGAGACAGATGGCTCTGTCAGATTTGGCTCCCGGAAATTGTGCAAGACACGCTGCACTTGGCGGGCCTGCAGAGGCCTGGGCTCCAGGGTGGCCTCGGGGCTGGCTCTGTGTGGCCCGCCCGCCCCCCTGTGCCACCCACGCCAGGGTTACAGGAGGACCTGTTGGAGGGCCATGAGGCTGACCGACCACCGCGACCTCACAGTGACCCCGGGCCTTTCCTGATCTGCCACACCCCCACCCCCAACCCCAGCCTCCTTGCCTCTCCTTACTCACTCCTGTCCCGCCCGGCCCCTCTTCTTGCTGTTGCTCATGTAGCCAGCGGTGTCGCTGCCCCAGGGCCTTTGTGTGTGCGGTTCCTTCTGCCTGGAATACCCTTCCTCCTGGTAGACGCGTGCCTGGTGCTTTCGCCTCCTCCCGGGGTTTCCTTCTGTTGTTACTTCCAGCAGCTGCCCGATCGAAATTCTAGTCCTGGCCCTGCAACTCCTCTCCCGCCTCCTCAGCTTTATTCTCCTTCTCCGCGTGTGTCCCTAACATACTGTGCTCATTCGTTGTCTGTGTCTCCCAGTCCCACCAAAACCTAAATAACTAAGCTCCGTTGGCCCTGAGATAGCCTGGTTTGCTCATGGCTGTGTGCATGCTGCCAAGGTCAGCGCCTGGCACGCAGTAGGTGCTTAATAAATACCTGTGGAAGGAAAAAATGAAGATCAGTGAGAAAGAATCACTACTAACCTTGCCTCTCCACTTCTTGACATTTAAAAAAAATAATGAGACACTGACTCTGAATTCACTGGGGAATGTCAGAGCCAGGGCTTGGGGCAGGGAACCTCACAGACGGCAAGGACAAGTGGGCAGGTGGGCAGAGCATGGGAGTGACCTGCCTGGGGCCATGGGCAGCACCTGTGCGCCCAGCTCACCGCCTCAGCCACCGGGTACGGACGTGGCCAGTCTGCAGCACGGCAAGGTCGGCCTGGGGACCCGACATGGCTCCGGGAGGTTCTGATCCTAAGGGGCCCGTTGTCTGGAGGCAGACACCTGGTACCACTTAGAATAGAGGAAGTCGGGATTCAGTCTGCTCCTCCGAGGAGGTGCCAGTAAGCCTGGCGTAAATGAGGTTGTGATGCCATGTGGGGCAAAGCCAAGAGGCAAGTGTCAGGTAATGAGACTCCTTCTCGGATGTGACCCCAAACCCAGCCCCCAGGGCAGGACCCCCAGGAGGAAGTGCAGAAAGGGTTTGAATGAGGCACCCAGAGGACAAACCCTGAGAGCTTCTTCCAGAGTCTCCCTGACACCATCTCCTCTGAAGGGCTCTCTCATCTCTGCTTGCTTGATGAGGACCAAGGCCCCGAGAGGCTGAGAATGCGCCTGAGGTCACACTGGGTTCGAGTCCATGTGCGCTGCAGTAGCCAGAGGCCCTGTAGGGTGCTACAGACAGTGGCTGTTTCGTCCCTTCTGGTTGTGGAAGCCTCACCTTTCCAGCTCTCATGTTAGGTCTCTTGTCTGATCCTGGCAATGGGAGAATTCAGAAGTGGGCACCCACGGTTATCACTGCTGCTGGCTGGCATTTTCTGAGCACTGGGTCAGGGTCAGTTAGCACTGTTGCTAATACCTTATGAGGATTGTCTCATATCCAATTCCTCACGCATCCTTGGAGGTAGAGACCATTACTGTCCCCAGGATGCAGAAGGGTGATTGAGGCCCAGAGAGGGCAGGTAATTTGCCCAAAGTCACTCAGCTAGGAAGTGATAAACCAGGATTCACACCATGGCAGCCTGACCCCCGGGACACGTCTAACCACCAGGGCTAAAGGCACCCACAGGGCCTCCTAGCACCTGCTGCCACTTCCGGACCAGTGTCAGGCAGGCAGGGCGGGCTTTCCACCGACAGGCCCATAAGACCTTGTTCAGAGCGTCTTTGGAGTCTGCTCCTGGACTCTCAGCAGCCCCTGGCCTCTTAGCAGCAAAACAAAGCCAGCAGTGTGGGAGGGGCCCTGGGAGGGAGCCCAGCCCCTCCAGCCTGCCCCGCTGCCCAGCTGGCCCAGCTGGCCCCGCAGAACGAGCCGTGACAGCTGCCAGGGGATTTGCATGGGTAAGGGCCAGAGGGGTGAGGTGCACTGAGCAGGTCCCCGGGGCGCCCGTCCATCAGACAGGCCCCTCCTACACACACACATACACACGCACACACAGACACACACACATGCAGACACATGCACAGATGCTGACACACACACGCAGACACACACTCAGACACACACTCAGACACACACACACACAGGTGCACTGAGCAGGTCCCCAGGGCTCCCACCCATCAGACAGGCCCCTCCTACACATGCATGCACACACACGCGCGCACACACACACACCCCCCCAGAGGGAGTCAGGTGCACTGAGCAGGTTGCACAGACAGCAGCCTGTCTGATGGATCGGAGCTCCTACATGTGTGCATGTGCACGCATGAAGCTCAGAGCAGTTCATTCCTATCCCCAAAGGGTCACTTGGCAGGCGAGGCCCGAGCAGACCCCTCATTCATCGCCCTCCCAAGACCTCATGGGCAAATAACTGTGCCTCTGAACATTCAGAACTGAAGCCGGCCTGGGCCCCACAGCCCTCCATGACCCTTCGCTGGCGGGGGTGGGCAGGAAGGAGGCGAGAGCAAGCTGCCGGCTGAGGCCGGGGAGGTGGGGAAGTGGGAGAGGCTCTGTGCGGGGTTGGCAGGTGCCTGGGGGCGTGAGGGGCCACCTCTCCTGGCCCGCCCTCCGTCCACGTGGGCCCAGGGGCTGGGCAAGCCGTGGGGACCCTGGGTGCTCAACAAGAACCGGCATCGCCTGGTGCCCCTGCCAGGCTGCTCCGGTGGCTGCTGCCCGACCCAGGAGATGGGGGTCAGGCCACAGTGTCAATGGGGTGAGGTTTAGCTATTCTTGCACTTTGGTTTCCTCATCTGTAAAATGGGAGGTTTCGTGGTCTTTATGAAAGTGCTGAGCACTTGGCCTGATGTTATCAAAATGCCACCATGACGCTGGTGCTGACATGGTGGGTGTTTACAAAGGACTGAACTAGATGGTCGAGCCCTGTGTGCTGGGCAGGAGGCCAGCTGACGTCTGTCTGCAGGGGCTGCCCAGAGGGGTGGCCTGGTGACATTCAGACTAGGGGCAGGGGCCATTGTCTTCTGGACTGATCGGTTCCAGCCCCAAAAGGCTGTGAGTGAGAAGAACACCTGCTCAGCCTCAGAGGCTCCGTCCCCCGGCCCAGCCGGAACCACGCCTGCGCAGCTCCCATGTTCCAGGGGCTGGAGAAAGGGGGTTTGGGAGAGGGAGAGGCGAGTGGAGACCCCGGGCGCCCGGACGGCTAGGGGCTGTTTGCGGGCAAAGATCTCTGGTCTCCAGGGAGGAGCCCGAGGGCCCTGTTGCCAAGCGGAGAGTAACCGTGGGCAGCGGGGAGCCTCTGCGGGTTTGGAGCGAGGGGCACCTCCGAGCCAGGGCCTGCTGGTCCTCCCTGGGGACGGGGGCTGAGTCGTCATCGAGAGCCGTCCAGGTCTCTGGCGCTGCGTCCCTGAGGGGCTGCAGAGGGAGTGTAGACCCCCTGCTCCCAGCTGAGACCCCTCCTCCCTGAAGGCTGGGCCCTACAGCTCCAGCGCAGGCTGCCTGGACTCTCCCTCCAGCAAAGGTTTTCGCTGACGCAGCTGAGCACCCCCCTCACTCTTCCTCCTTTGCTGGCGTTTCAGCTCCCTCATGCTTGTCCTCGCAGGCGGAGGTGTTTGGGGACGGGGCCAGGAGTGGGATCCAGGGTGCAGAATTCCAGAAGCCTGCACCCACCCTCACCCCGCTCCGGCTGAGAATGAGGCTGGGTCTGGGTCCAGGTGGCCCCTTGTGGGGAAGGAGGCATTCCTTTCTCTCCCCAAAGGGCGGCTTAACCTTTCCCTTGATTCAGAAGAGAAGTGGTTTGGATTCCACTTGCTGGACAACTGAATCTTTTTCCTAGAGAGAAGGTCATCGTTATGTCACACCTGAGGGCACCTGTTCTGCCCTTGGGCCCAGCTCGTCCTGGTCAGCTGGCCTCCTGCACTCCCAGAGCTGTCCTCTGATCACTCGGCATTGTCCACATTGCTTCCCTGGCCTGGCCCCTCCACCAGGAACGTGTAGGCCTTCAGGGATCCTGCCCCGAGGCTTCAGCACTGATCACACACTGCTCTACATTGTTAACTGAAACACAAGTGGGTCTCTTTCCTGGACCTCGATGTTAGGCCTCGAGAGATCTGTCACTCCCGTGGCTTTCTGTTCATAATCCCTGGGGCTCCCATGTGCGGCTGTGCAGGTTCCATACTGCACAAGGACATCTACTGAAATCCAGCCTGCACACCACACATTGACTCATTGAGTCATGAGTCCCGGAGCAAGAGGGAACTTTTTCTAAAGTAAACCTCTAATTTACACCTTGCTCCTCTTTTGGTAACGATCTGTGACGTTAACCAGCTCTACAAACAGCCTTTGTGGGGGTTGAGACAGACAGGGAGAGGAGAATCACTCTGCAGGCCATCCTTTAGTTTCTGAGTTACTTTGTGTTTTGCCCAGACGACTGACAGGGCCCAGGTCCTGTTCTTCTTTGCCCCTCCCGCAGCCACTGCCAGCTCACACAGTCCCCCAGGAGTGGGCTGCTCCCAGGATCTGCTTAGTGCTCTGGGGCAGATGAGCAGGGAGGGGTTTCTCCACCTTCAAAGCCAAATGTGCCAACCCGGAGCAGGGCTGCTGGCCCCCGAGAGTCACAGAACAGCAGCAGACCCTTACATGGCCCTGACGGCACGGGGGCTGGGGCCCCAGGGCAGCACAAGCCCAGTGCAGCGGCCACTCTGCAGCAGAGTCCTTTGTGCCTGTCTGGTTCTGGCTGTGTTTTTTTTTCCTTCCCGAGGCAATGAAGCCGCGTTTTCTGGATTATTCTCTTCCTTCCCTGCCCTGGGGGAGGTTGCCACACTTCCCACCTCCTCCTCCTCAGCCCTGTACTCCTGGGCGTTCTGGGGTGTTGAATGGAGGTCTGTCTGCCCTGGCAGGGTGGACATGCCCACGGGGCTGAGGGCCTTGGCGTGGACACAGTGTGTGGCCTCTGCCCAGCAGGCAGGCGGGCCTCACCCCAGCGCTTCTTCCCCTGCCAGCGCCAGCTTCTGACCGAGCCCCTGACCGCCGGGAGAACCTCCCCACAGTGTCCTCACTCTGCAGGAGGCTAGGGGTGCGGGTCTGGCCTGGCCGAGTCGTCCAGTGGCGAGAGGCTGCCTCCCAGGCCTCTCCGTGGGGTCGCTAAACCCCTGGCCGGGCTGTGCCCTCCTCCCTTCTAAGCACAGAACACTGCCCTTGTCACTCTTACCACAAAAGGCCCTTATTCCCCTTCATCTTTTATTAGTGCTGGCTTTGCCTTGACTGGGTCAGGCTTCGGGGACTTAGACAGAAATAGTGCAGCCCTGCCCTTGACCCTCAGCGCCCAGTAAGGAGACAGAGGGGTAAACAGAATAACCACCGTCAGCCTGGGAGGGACCACATCCCACATCTGTGGCTACTCGCTGTGCATCTTTGGGTGAATCACTTAACCTCTCTGTGCTTTGACGTCTCATCTGTGAAACGGGGCTAATAATAGATGTGACTTCTCTTCTGAAGAATGATTATGTGTGGGTGTGTGTGCAGGTTAAGTTGTTTCATTTTTTGATCAGTTTTACTGAGATATAATTTATATACGATAAAACCTGTGAGTTTTAAGTGCCAAATACAGTGAGTTCTGACAAATGTATGTGGCCATGTAGCCACCGTCATAGTCATCACACAGACTGTCTCCATCACACCAGAGAGTTCTGTGTGCCCCTTCGTGGTCAGTCCCCTGTCCATACCCTACCCCTCGCAGCCGTTCATCTGTTCACTTTCATCAGCTGGGCCTTTTCTGTTAGCTCTTGGGCAAGTTACAAACCTGCATTAGTGTCCTGGGACTGGTGTAACAAATGCCTATGGACTCGGTGGCTTAAATCAACAGAGATATCTTCTCTCAAGTTCCAGAGGTCTGAGGTCAGGGTGTCCACAGGACTGGGTCCTGCTGTAGTAGGCTCAGGGGGTGAACCACTGTTCGGGTCTTTGTAAATTCCTTACAATTTCATTCCAGTCGGGCTGCCGTGTTAGTTTCATTCCGTTCATTCCTTGCTACCTAACGGGTTGCCCCAGTCACAAATTGGCCCGTCACCTTTGGAGTTTACATTCTCTCTTGCCCCTCTGTCACGGGGCTCCCTCATCACTCACCAGGCTCATTGTGGGGGACCCTGTGAACTTGGGAGCAAAGTGGCCTGACTCCACCCTGAAATGCGAGGACGAGGACGGGAAATGGGCCTGCTTACACAGAGCTCAGTATAAGGCCCACCTTCTCCTAGGTCGGGTCGGGCCAGTTCACTGCTGTGAAAACTTGGCTCTGCTGGTCCAGAGTGCCGAGGCTGCCCTGCTCCCCTCCAGCCGTAATGTGACACGCACACCAGGATCCTGTTGGAAAGAGTGGATTCTGACTCCACGGGCCAGGGTGGGCCCGAGACCCTGCACGCCCAGGGAGCTCCGCTGGTTTGTGGAGGGGCCTCTGAGGTCAAGAGCCCAGACCCGTCCAGCCAGCCACCTCCTCTGCCAGATGACTGCAAGAGGCAGACATGACACCTTGAAGAAGAAACTTGATCTTCAGCCCTCTCCAGGCCAGCAAGGGCGTCACCCCACGCAGTGACCCTCCCCGGCATGTCCTGTTGCCTGGCCACTCACCTCGCCCCACAACCAGCCCTTCACCAGCCTGCTGGGCTGATTCCAGATTGTTCCTGGCTCCATCCTCCACTCCCCACCTCCACACAGCTGTGGTTTCTGCTGCACCTGTGGATGGACTCAGGGGAGACGGCCGAATCTTGGCCAGAACACTTGCAGGCAAGATGTCACCCAAGATGGCCTGATATTTCCAGCCAGGCAGGAGGAAGAAGCACATTTCCACCCCAGATAGACTGCCCTTCAGGTGGGGAGGCCGTGAACAGCAGCCCCTGGGTGTTCTGGGGTGCCCCATCCCCACCGAAGGTGGGCAGCTGTGCCCAAGGAGGGGGAGGCAGGCAGACTGGCTCCTGCGTTTTTACCTGGTTGTTGCCAAGGGGGAGGGGAAAGGTGGGGTGAGGTTCCACCTGCCCAAGTGTCCCCGACTTGAGCCCGCAGGTGCCCAGGGGGCTTGTGGAGATGCCGTCACTGCAGGTCCCACATGAGGGCGCCCAGAGCTCAGCCAGGTCTTCCTAGGTTCTCTCCACATGGATATGGAAAGGGGTGAGCAGGCACCTAGGTCCTTGCTTTAGCACAACGGAGTCAGCATCCCTTAAGCCGCAGGTGAGAAAAGCGTCTATCCCTGCTGTTTTCTCTTTTTTTTTCTTGTTTGCCACAGTGCACAGCTTGTGGAATCTTAGTTGCCGGACAAGGGATTGAACCTGTGCCCTTGGCCATGGAAGTGTAGGGGTCTTAACCACTGGACTGCTGGGGAAGTCCCTCTTGTTCTTAATGAGTTTCACATAGTGCTCTCTCGTTCCTGCGATCCACAGTCATTTCTCAGAAGTCTGAGAAGAAAGGCCTCCCTGGCCCAGAAGAGTTGTGTGGTTTGATCATCGCATTGTGGCTGGGTCAGACCTCAGCAGTGCCCCAGGGTCTGCCGAGCTAGGCCTGCCACTCTCGTGGACCTGAGGGGCTCCTGGTGCTCAGAGGATGGGCTGGAGTGTCTGGGATGCAAGGCTGGCCCTGGGAGCCCCCCTGGGGGTGGAATGTGGCCCCTGTGGTCCTAGGAGGTGATGCTGTGGGGGTGACGGTTCAAGGTTGGACTTGAGTGGGACATGGCCCTGCAGTGGGGCCAGGACACAGTGACGTTGCAGCAGCCCTCATGAGAGGAGCAGAGGCCCCGTTGGACTGGAAGCGTCCTGGTGGTTGGCGCTGATTCTGTGGGCGGCAGGCAGCAGTGACCACTTTTGACAGGCAAGTGACACCAGGGGAATTCTTCCCGTGGACGCTTCTCGGTGGCCTGCAGGGGGCCAGCCCGGGGCTGGTGTTTAACAGGCAGCCTCCACCTCTGCTCTGTCGCTCCACCTTACAGACCTGCCGGGACACAGGGAAGAGGCTGGGAGGGTCGGAGTCTGGACCAGAATGGCCGATTCCAGGGCCGAGTGTGCCTTGGTCCCTGCCTGCCCTTTGGAAAGCCCTTTGGGAAGAGGGGTCTCCTCAGGGCACCCCCACCCTTGCGCTCGGCCGACCAGTGACTCCATTCTATCTCAGCAGCTCAAGATGAGCCCCCAGCCCGGGCACTGTCTTCTGTGGCTGCTTAAAAAATGATGAGTGGCTAAAACCACACACGCACATTTATTCTCTTACAGTCTGTAAGTCCGACACGGGTCTCGTGGAGCTAAACCCAAAGCGTTGGCACAGCCGGTTCCTTTCTGGAGGGAGAGTCTGTTTCCTGGTCTTTTCCAGCCTTGGGAGGAGCCCACGTTCCTTGGCTGTGGTCCTTTCCATCTTCACAGCAGCAACATTGTGTGGTTCTGACCTGCTTCCACTCATCACAGCTGGGGACCACCTGGATAACCAAGGGTCCTCTCCCAGCTCAAGACCCTTAACTTCGTCACCCCCGTGATGTCCCTTAAGTTACATGAAGTCATGTATTTACAAGTTCTGGCGATTAGGGTGGACTCGTCTTTGAGGGCCACTACTGTGCCTGCCACACCCTGAGTGACCAGTTGGCAAGCAGATGGAGGCCAAGCAGAGGGGCAGGAGAGACACTGGAGCCCAGGGACCCAGCCCTGGGTGAGTGTGTTTGTACTTCTCAAGGTCAGTCTGTTTGCAGCCCTTTGCAGCCAGCCTGGGCAGTGGGACCCCGCTGTGAATGAAGGCCCTCCCAAATTCCAGGAAGTTGCTTTGTTGGGGAGCCTCTTTCCAGTGTTGCCCTTGGGGTCAAGAACACCCCCTTTGGCTGGATGATGTCCTTGGTCCATGAGAAGGGCCTCTGGGAGGGACCTCTCTTTGTCTAGCCCTGACAGAAGCGCTCTCATAATATTAATTAAACAGGCGCAAGCCCAGTTAATGTCATGGCTAGGACACGGACACTTGGTTGTAGATGGCATAGAATTTATGGAGTGGTTCAGAGGGAGTCTAGGTATTTGTGTACATGGTGTTGGACAGTTTTCCTTCTTGGCCAGCAAAGCCCGTCCCTCCAGCCACCTGTGGTTGTGGACACCCCTCCTTGTGTCTGTCTGTCTGTCTTCCTGACATTCTGCAGCCCTGTTTCCCAGCCTGCCACGGGGCATGGTCTTCTGGGCAGCAAATTTGTTCAGTAAATATCATATATCACAGTTCCAGTCAAACCTCGTACCGTCTCATCTTCAGGGAGAAAATGCATTTGGGGTTGACCTGGCAAGTCTTGAAGAGATCTCTAGTCTTTCCCATTCTTTTGTTTTCCTCTATTTCTTTGCATTGATCGCTGAGAAAGTCTTTCTTATCTCTTCTTGCTATTCTTTGGAACTCTGCTTTCAAATGGGTTTATCTTTCCTTTTTTTCTTTGCTTTTCGCTTCTCTTCTTTTCACAGCTATTAGTAAGGCCTCCTCAGACAGCCATTTTGCTTTTTTGCATTTCTTTTTCCTGGGGATGGTCTTGACCCTGTCTCCTGTACAATGTCACAAACCTCTGTCCATAGTTCATCAGGCACTTTGTCTATCAGATCTAGTCCCTTAAATCTATTTCTCACTTCCACTGTATAAGGGATTTGATTTAGGTCATCCCTGAATGGTTTAGTGGTTTTCCCCACTTTCTTCAGTTTAAGTCTGAATTTGCCAACAAAGGTCTGTCTAGTCAAGGCTATGGTTTTTCCAGTGCTCATGTATGGATGTGAGAGTTGGACTGTGAAGAAAGCTGAGCGCAGAAGAATTGATGCTTTTGAACTGTGGTGCTGGAGAAGACTCTTGAGCGTCCCTTGGACTGCAAGGAGATCCAACCAGTCCATCCTAAAGGAGATCAGTCCTGGGTGTTCATTGGAAGGACTGATGTTGAAGCTGAAACTCCAATACTTTGGCCACCTCATGCGAAGAGTTGACTCACTGGAAAAGACCCTAATGCTGGAGAAGATTGAGGGCAGGAGAAGAAGGGGACGACAGAGGATGAGATGGTTGGATGGCATCACCAACTCGATGGACATGGGTTTGGGTAAACTCCGGGAGCTGGTGATGGACAGGGAGGCCTGGCGTGCTGCAGCTCATGGGGTCGCAGAGTTGGACACGACTGAGCGACTGAACTGAACTGAACTGAACTGGCAGGTCTGGGCTTCCCTTGTGACCCAGCTGGTAAAGAATCTGCCTGCAATGCAGGAGAAGCAGGACACCTGAGTTTGATCCCTGTGTTGGGAAAATCCCTTGGAGAAGGGAAAGGCTACCCACTCCAGTATTCTGGCCTGGAGAATTCCACGGGGTCACAAAGAGTCAGACACAACTGAGCGACTTTCACTTCACTTCACTTGACAAGTCTAGGAAATATGCTGGCTCAGTAGTACCTTGTTGATGGGTTCGGTTCTGAATGTCCCAGGCACTGAGTCTGGCAGAATTCCTGTGTCCGTTTGGGAAGTGGCCAGTTTTCAGGACAGCAGGCTGGTGACTGACAGTGCTGGAGGCAGCATCCAGGCTTCCGGGTCCACCGTGCAGATAGGGGAGGCTGTGACTTGCTTAAGGGTTCAGGGAGCGTGTCCTCAAGCAGACCTGCTTCTGGGCCTCCAGCAAGCTTGCTCTTGTTCTTAGGATTCAAGGGCAGCACGTCCCGTTTGAGGCCTCTGCCCCATCCCTTCCTCCGCAGAAATTAACTGTAGACTTGACGATTATGTTTAGTTACTGTGCTACAATAGATATAATAGAAAATCTGTCATTTCAGTTGTTAAGCGGACAGTTCAGTGGCATCATGTACATTCACAGTGTTGTACAACCATCACTTCTATCTCCTTCCAGAACTCTTTCATCTTTCCAAACAGAAACTGCACCCCCCTCCAGCTAGCCCTGGTACCTCTTATCCGTTTCCTGTCTTGTGAGTCGGCCTGCTCCAGTTGGGTCCTATAAATGGAATCATACCCTGTTTGCCTGTTCGTCTGGTGTCTTTGACTCAGCGTGATGTTTTATGGGTTCGCGCCTGCTGTAGCTCTGTCGGTGCTTAGTTCCTTTTCGTAGCTGAGTACTGCTCCGCTGTGTGGAGAGACCAGTTTGTTCATCCACTCAGCGGTTAAGAACAGTATTTTTAGAGCCGTCGCTGGGCTTCTGGCTCCCACCTCGGTTCTCACAACAAGCCTGGGCTTTAGATCCCAGCCTCACAGGGTTTACAAAGGTGACCAGCTCAGCCCCTACCACCCACCTAGCGTCCCCCTGAGCTGGCATACCCAAAGAGGGCTTGCACGCCTTGCCCTGCACCCTGAGCCCCCAAGCTGGCCTCCTTCCTGGTGTTTGGGGGTGCTGAGGGCCTGGAGGAGACATGGGCAGGGTGGCAGTGTGACAGCTGGTCCCGTGAGCTGGCGCCGCAGGGCTCAGTCACCTCTCTGGCCCCCTCGGGAGTGGGATGGGAGCTTTGGGGGAAAGGGTCCAGCTGCCCTCCTCCCACCCTCCAGGGGAGTTTCCTTCTCCTGCACACTACCACCGCTCAGAATTCCTGCAGTTCCATCTGCCGGCTCTCTGAAGTGGCACAGAACCTTCCCAAACCCAGAGAGCTGGCGGGGACCCCTCCCCACTTCCCTCTCACCTCGCATGGCGCCAGGCCCGCTGCAGGAATGTTTATGGTTAAACCTCCCAAGTCGAGACCGTGTTGACTTTATGAGCTGTGTGGGCCCAGCGGAGCGGTGCCCTCTGTGGATGTGTGCTGACAACCCAGGCAGTTGGCAGCAGCAGTCTTTGCTTGGGGGATGCGTGGAATTCCTGGGGGGTGCTTGGAGAAGCCCCTGGAATGGGGCGGCCCCTGGGAGAAGGATCCCACGGATGATGAGCGCTTTCCAGAGAATGTAGTCACCTCCTAAAAGTCTGTCCCCGAACACACAAGCCTGTCTGCACTCACCTGTGTACAAGCCGCCCTTCGGCAGGGTCTGGGTGGGAGTGGGGGGGAGATTAGGGTAGCCCCAGCTGCCCTCACTGGGCACCGGGAAGGGAGTTCACCAAAGCAACGTCAGGGGGCTGATCTCGGACCTGTGTGCTTTGTCGGTCCTCCGTGGGGACTGTTTCCTGACCCCCGTCTGCCCTGTGTTCAGCTCCGTGGCTGTGTCTCATCTCTCTATGACTTTGGAGCCAGGCCGCACAGCCCTGGGTCCTCTCCCAAGGCAGGGCGGAGGGGTGCCCCCACCGGCAGCAGTCCACGTGGGCCTACCCTCCCTCCACGTGGCCCAGAGGCCCTGGGCATCAGACCTGCTATTTGTCTCACAAAATGAGCACACGCTATGACCTTGCCCCCTACCAGCCTATCACCCCCAGACCCCAGGGTCAAGCCCCACTGGGGGATCCGGATGCAGTGGGTGGAGGAGGGGAATAAGCCCATCTGGGTCCTTGCCCCCTACCAGCCTATCACCCCCAGACCCCAGGGCCAAGCCCCACTGGGGGATCCGGATGCAGTGGGTGGGGGAGGGGAATAAGCCCATCTGGGTCCGTGACCAGGGGGATGGCTGGCCTCCTGGGTGCGTGAAGAGCCTCCAGAAACAGCAGAGCTCTCCAGGCAGCTGCCCTCCCCGCCCAGCTGCGCTGCCTGCAGCCCTCTGAGCAGCTGCTAATGGCTGCTCCGCATCTCCAAATCCTCCACTTCCAGTTTCCCATCTCAGAATGTCACCTGGGGGAGGAGGCGCAGCCCAGGAAGGGAGAGAGGAAATAAAAGGGAGAGAGAGCCAGCTCGAACGCACACTCTAATCTTCGCTTGGCGGCTCAGCTTTCAGGAGCCCCAATTAATCATTATTAATTTAATCCGGGATGACTCAGAGTCGTCCTGACAAGAGATCAGCTGCGATTTATCCCACCTGCTAAGAGACGACCTTATCAGAATTCAATGAATTCGTCATCGCGTTAAGCAGGGACCCTAATGAATCTCTTGTCTGCCCAGTGTACTGAATGACCATCAGCTTCGAGTGACTCATGGCCCCCCCACCTCTGTTCAGAGCTGCGGTCCAGGCTCCTCATGGACAGCAAGGGGAGCCAGGCTGGGCTCAGGCAGGAGCACCCAGCCTGTCCCCTTCTCTAGCATCAAATGAGAGTCGTGATTTTCTGCTATAATGCCAGCTCCTGTCAAATGCATTGTGCATCAGAATCGCCAGGGGTGCTGCTTTAAAATGTGGGTGACAGTGCCTCCTCAGAGCTCCTGATTCAGATGGCATGAGCTGGGCCCTGGTATCTGCATTTTAACAAACTCCTGGTAACGCTGAGACGGAAGGCCCAGATGTCTTTGCCTGAGAGCCTTGTGAGTTCTTTGAGGTGGGATCTTGCCTGAGCCATTGTTAAGGTTTGGTATATTAGACAGGGTGGGTGATGCTAGCTGCTGTGATAAATAGCCCCCAATCATTCATGGTTAATGCAGTGAAAACTTAGTCGAGTCTGCATCATAGTCCAATAGGGTGTTCAGTAGGTCTTCCCTGAGACGGTTGGGGGTTCCAGGCACTGCCGTCTCTTGGGACCTCGGAGCCCTCATTGTTAATCTTACCCGTCCTGTGAGGTGGAAAACATCACTTAGCTGTGTGTCCGGAGCTGTGTGTCCTGTTTGGTGCACATCAGCCGGTCTCTGCCTCACGCAAGGCCTGGTGGGGTTCTCGGCACATGCCTGGCATTTAGGTGAGATGGCCAAGTGACTGGAGGCTCGCCGTGTGGCGGTCACTCTGATTTAGCTTGTTTCTGAGGCTCCAGGACACGCCCCAGCCAGGTGCCTTGGGTCTCAGACCCATGTACCAAACCAGTGCTGGATCACACCCAGATGTTCCCAGAGCAGGGCCCCTCCTGATGTCCCCGGTCACCTGCAGTCAGCGCGTGGCGGCTGTTGTCTTTCCCTACCTGCCATCTGATCCTCTACCCTTCTCCTGCACGAGACCTCCCTGTCACCAGAGGGCGCTAAGTTGCCCCGTCCTCTGAACTAGAACTAGCACCGGTGGCAATCCTAGAAGCTGGCCCTTGCTGAGCTCTGGCTGTGTGCCCAGGGTTCTTCCTGGACTCATTCATCTGACCTTCACAGCAGACTGGGGGTGGGCGGGGCCTACTGTTAACCCCATTTTACAGACAGACTGAGGCCCAGAGAGGTAAACTGTCCTACCCAAGACCACCCAGCTCACAAGCTGCAGACCAGGTTACAGATGGGTGGGAGCAGGGCTGTGGAGCCTGGCTGCTCGGGCTGCCTGGCCTGCCTCTTGTGCTCTGGGGACCTGGGAGAAGTGACTTTAACCTGACCCTGCCTCAGTTTCCCCACGGGTAAAAGAGGGTGAAAACAGCATGTACCCTTTGGGGTGATGGCAAGGATGAAGTGAGGGAACATGCGTGAAGTCCCAGCTAAGGTGAGCGTCCAGGGGCACAGTGCCTGGGCCACTGCAGCTCCTGCTTTCTCAGGCCCGAGGCCCTTGGAAGCTCCATGCACTCTTCCGGGCCTGACCAAGGGCATCCTAGCTGATTGACCATGAGAGGGTCCTGCTTCCTTACTCTGGGAAAAGGCAGTGACCCATACAAGGAGAACAGGACCAGGAGTGGTCTGGGGAGCAGGAGGAGAAGATTCCAAAATTGAGGCCTGGACAGAGGCAGATGGCAGAAGTTTCCTCCGGAGGCCCCAGGGTGACTGGCTGTCCAAGCTTAGGGGACAGGGCGCCTGCTGTGCGACCTTTCTGCGCCAGACGCCCCAAATCATGGACTTTGAAAGCACAGAGGGACCCAGCAGCAGCCTTCCTGTTCCATGTGGGGAAACTGAGTCACGGGAAGAGGGTGGCACTGACCTCTCTGCTGTTCCGTATGGAGCTCAGGGTGGCCCCGGGCTGATGCTCAGGCTGGGTGTCTTGCATGGCCATGGCCAGGAGAGGATGGGCACTCAGGTGAGGTGGAGGCCACTGGGCCTCACTTGTGAGGCCGGGTTCCTGCCAGGGGCAGCTCGGTTCCATGTCAGGAGAAGCCCTACGCTTCTGTCTTCAGAACGGAAAAGGAAAGAGGGCTTTGGGGATTGAAATGAACAGCCACCGGGGCCACAGGTTCACGGGCTACAGACAGGGCCTCGCTGGACACAAGCAGCCACTGTCCCACCCCAGGGAGGCTGAATGTCCACACTCCTGCCATCATCACGACTGCCATGCAGTGCTCTTATCAGGGACAACGCTAGCCTCCTAGAAGGAAATTAAGCTTCCCCATCACCAAACACCCCCTGCTTTAGGGCCGCACCCAGATTGGAACTCATTTCCTTAAAGCCTGCCAGAGGCCAAGCTGCACAGCCCAGGTCATGTTAGAAACCTGCCCCTTCCCCTTGGCCCACCCTGGCCCCTGTCGTAGGGCACCCCGCATTCCTCGGGGCGCACGCCCCTCGCTGCAGATGCTTCAGAGGTGCAAGTGGTGGGCCCTGCCCCGGCAACACTACTCCCTAGGGGTCCCAGGTTCTCTCCCAACCCCCAGCGCGGGCTGAAGGCCAGCAGTGACCCTAGACTCCCCAGTACCTTACAACCACCTAGGGGCTTTTAACAAAATTTAGATGCCTGGGCCCCACCCAGCCAGCTGAACCCAAACCTGACAGAGGCCTCAGGCATCAGTGCTTGGTGTAGTTCCCTGGTGATGCTGCTGTGCAGCCAGCTGTTGTTGCTGTCGTTGCTTAGTCGCTCAGTCATGTCCGACTCTTTGCGACCCCACGGACTGCAGCATGCCAGGCTCCCCTGTCCTTCACCGTCTCCTGGAGTTTGCTCAAACTTCTGTCCATTGACTCGATAATGCCATCCAACCAACTCATCCTCTGTCACCCAAGGCAGGAATTTCTGCTGTAGGAAAAGAGCAAGAACCTTCTCTGGTAGTTTGCTGGCTACCAATGCCCCTACCCTACCCCCAGCTCTGGCTTTGTTCCTGCCCAACTTGGTTTCTCAATCCTCCCCTCTCCGCAGGGTGTCAGGGCTGGGAACAGGAGGGCAGGTGGTGACAGGCTGGAGCGCTGACCCAACCGAGCAGGTCTGGGGAGGGAGGCCACCAGGACAGCAGGTTCTGGGAGCCACGCTGCCCTAGGACGAGGTGAGGGCATTGGACATGCTCAATCATGGGCCGCTTGGTGGTGGCTCCTACTAGTTGGAGGTGTCAAGGGCAAGTAGGTTTACTTGGGATGGAGCCAGGGGCTCCCCGCAGACTGGAGGCGGGGTTCCAGAAGACTTTGTGAGTCAGTAGGGGAAGGAGCTTTCTAGTCATCTGAGGCCAACCAGAAAGGGGGCTCCTTCTGGCCCTGGTTGGGGCCACGTGGGGGCAGCTCGGAGGGAACTCTGGGGTTGGGAAATCTTTCTTATCTGTTTAGTAAAACCAGCCCCCCCAAAGATGCTCAAGAGGCAAGCTCAGCTTGCATTGCTTTGTATGTCCACAGAGCCTTGAGGTACATGTATTTTAAATGCCTTGCCCGTGGAAGGCTCTTGGTAAACAGTTCAAGTCTGCAAACTAGACCGTCCCTCTCCATTCAGTTTAAATCAGAGAGGTTTTGACCAGAAGAAGCCCTTTGGAGGAACCAGGGCAAGTTCAGAATTCTAAGATCGTATTTTCTGCCACCATGACCCACCGGAGGAATTCTCCCCAGTTAGGACCCATGCTGCCTCAGATGGAGGGCTGGACCTTTCTGCTGACACGGGGGTTGCTTTGCAAGAGCCCTTAAAGCCATGTGGCAGTGTGGGAGGCTGGACTCGGTCTGGAGACAGGTCACAAGCACAGCGGTGGTGGCGCTCCAGAGCTGGCCTGGGGACGAGGATGTGACTCTGCAAGCCTGGGGGGGGCCTGGGAGTCTGCGTGTCTAGCACGCTGCAGTGGATGCCGACGCTGTGGGCCTGGACCCACTGCCCAATGGAAGTAGGACGCCAGCCACGCGTAGAACATCACAACGTCAAGTAGTCACGTTTTAGAGGTAAAAAGGAAAAGGTGAGGTTAGTCTTAAGGATAGGCTTTATTTCACTTGGTCTGTCTGAAACAGCACGGTTGCAGGATGTGATTGGCTGGGCCAGGCAGGAGGCAGCGTGCCCTTCTGTGGTCCTCCAGGCGGGGAACCGTGTCCGCAGCTGCCACGGCTGCCCGCCCGCTGCCCCCTTCTCTGCAGGCTCCATTTAGGGCTAATGGTCCCTTTTCCGCTGCCGGCCTGCACACTGGCATTCGGGAGCGTGGCTCCGCGTGCCGGGCCGGCTGGCGGCCCTGGCTGAGGGGTGGCCGCGGCGGAGAAGCCCCCCATTGTGACCGCAGCAGCTGATGTGCTTACAGCTGGCTCCCCCCTGCTCCCCGCCTCCTCCTCCTCCGCCTGCTCGGGAACAAACATCTCTTCTTACAAAAAAATAAAAAAGGAGAAGTGACAGGGGTCGTGGCTGTGCTTTCCACATGACCTGCCGGGGAACAGAGTGCGTCTTTGTTAATCCAACCGTCTGTCAGTCGGCCTCTGCACGGAGGCATAAGCCACTTAGCACGGCCTCACCCCTGACCCGCCATCGGGCGCTCAGCTGGGCCCGGCCGGGGGGCGGGGGCCGGGGGGCTGGTTGGGGGAGCGTGCTGGCCTTGGCCTGTGCCTCCTGCCGCCTCCCCCAGCAGCTGCCCCCCCCCCCGGCGGGGCAGCCCACGCAGAGCTGCGCTGATGGTGTCCGAGGAGGATCGGGCAGCCGTGCCGTCCGTCTGTCAGACGCCCCTCACTGCCGGGGGCCTCCGTTTCCTCCATCAGGGAGGCGGGAATATGAGCCATGGCCACCCCACTGGGTGGCAGCGCTCAAGCAATAGTAGCTATGTTTGTCCAACCCCCATTCTCTTTTCAACAGGTCTGTGTTTTATCTCTTTGGCTGCGCTGGGTCTTTGGTTGTGGCAGGTGGGGTCTGGTTCACTGCCCCCCACCCCCCCAGGGATCGAACCCGGGCTCCTTGCATTGGGAGCGTGGGGTGTTAGCCACTGGACCCCCAGGGAAGTCCCTAAATCATTGTTCCCGCTACTATTGCATCATCCCACCCTTCGTTTCCATAGTGACTGGGATGGGCCTGCCCTCCTCTCCCCCACCCCTTCCTCCCTCTTGTCTCTCTCCACCTGCCCCCCTACTCGCCCTCTCACCTGCACCCCCACCTGGCTCCTGCTCCTTCTGTCTCCCTCCTCTGCTCCCAGGCGCTGGACATCGTTTCTCAGCCCCTCTGTGCAGAGTCCAGGGCAGTGGGTACTGCCCAGGCCCGCCAGGGTGAGGTGGGGGCCCTGGAGGAGCAGGCCAGGCTGAGGAGGGGGGCTTGCAGCCCCGTCTAGAAAGGGCGCCTAGGGAGGGTGCTCAGGGCCGACTCTGGCCTGTGCTCTGCTCGCGGCCCGCCCGCCCACCCTGCTAGGCCCTCTACCCTGGTCACGTGGCCCAGGTGGGCTGTGGTCCCCCACGCGGGGAGCCCCCACTCCCACTGTTTGCAGCCAAAGCCCTAAATTGGAAAGTCTGCTCTGGGGGCCAGGGCACACACAGGGGCTGGGGGGTGCGGGGGACCCCTGCCCGGCTCCTTGCCCCAACGCTGTGTCCTTCAGCCCCCCACTCCCACGCCTCTGGTACTTCACAGCTTCCCAGGCAGAGCAATTGGAGGCTAAATATAGCCACGCCAGCCTCTTCTCGGCGGTCAAGGAATGGTGGTGGGCTGTCAAGACCGATTAGCTGGTGTGCCCGCAGGCGGGGGTTCTGACCGCACGGAGGACAGCTGGGAGGGGCAGCACGGCTGCTTCTGTACCAGATTCCAAGGCCCAGCAGAGCCTCCTTTCTCAGTTTCCCAGTCTCCCCCAGCAGGTGGGTCGACACCTAAGTCCCAGTGACGCTGGGACAAGATGGGTGAGCCCAGGCGCAGAGCAGGTGCCCCTCCTGGCACCCAGGGCCCTGGGCTCCCCTGTCAGGTCTCTGGGTCCTGGCATCCCAGGCTTGTGGCCTCACCCCTCCAACCTCTGCCTCTGTGGTCATGCGGCCCCTCCTGAGCCTCTCTGTTGGGTCACTGCCATTGGTGTAGGGCCACCCTGATCCAGCCTGATCTCACCATAACTTGAGTCCATCTGCAAAGACTTCTTTCCAAATAAGGTCTCAATCACAGGTTTGGGGAGGACACACATTTTGGGGGAGCACTGTTCACCCCAGTACAGGCAGGAGTAGGCGGGGAGGTCTCGTCGTTCTAGACTGAAGCTGGCTTGGGGGGGGAGCATAGCCCCCTCCCCGTTGCTGTCCAGGCCGGGCTGGGCTATAGCATGTCCCAAGGTGCTGGGCCGCCCAGCAAGGGGTGAAGCAGGCATCGGGCCAGCAGGGGGCTGTGGGTCTCTGGGACCCTCTGAAGAAGCAGGGGCTGCTGTCCACGGAGGCACACAGAAGCCCCAAGGACTGATGCCTGGGTGTGCGACCAGCCCCCTGAACCCCTAGCCACGGGGAGCGGGGGCCAGGGCAGAGCTGCTGCCACCATCCCAACAGGAGGGAAGGCCTGTGCCTCCCTCTGGGAGGGCCAGAGGCCCACCAGTGCTCTTGTCACGAGACCGCTGGGCTCTGGGTTCCAGGCCCTGCTCTGCGCCTTGCTGGACCACCCTGTCTTGGGTCCAGGGAGCAGACACCCTGGGAGCAGCCACACGAGCGAGCTGATCCAGCCTTGCCTGCAAGGGAGTGACCAGAGAGCCCCTGCCCCCCTGTCCTGCTCCCCCTTGGCTGACACCCCTGTTCCCCGTGTCTCTCCCTTGCTCGACTCTTGTCCTGTGGTTCCGTGATTGGGGGGCTGCCCCTGCAGTAAGACCACCCTAGTAGACGTCCCGGGACAGCCTGCCCTCTTGGGCCGGGGCCAGGCCCTCTTGGCCGTCTCTCCCTCTCTGGTGGACAACGGGCCTTTTCATGTCTGCTTTGAGGAAGCCAAGCAGAATAATCCCCACTGCCCCCAGTTCTCCTTCCTGCACTCCCGTGTCCTGCCCTTTGCTGTGAGAGGGTTTCCTGCCCTGTCGGTCACCCCAGGACAGCTGAGGGGGCCTCAGGCCGGGGGCAGCGAGGCCTCGGCCCAATGCAGGGTTCCGGGGCCGGCTCAGCAGGCCCCAGGGTCTGGGGGTGGGACAGCTGAGCTGCTCTCCTGGTCAAGACCTGGCTTCTGCTGCCCCCCAGCTGGGTTGGACTGGCAGCATCTCCCTGGGGCCCAGTGGACCCCCTGCCTGCTCACTTGGAGGGCTGGGAGGCTGGGATACCCAAGAGGTGCGAGCAGGTCCTGGGGTGATGTGATACTGCATTAGTCCCAGCCAAGTGTGTATGTGTCTGTGTGTGTGTGTGTGATACCCTGGCTCAGAGAGGGCCCCCTCTTTACCACCGCATCCTTCCAAGCTGTGCCTCATGGAGCTGGGGAAGGAAGAGAAAGGAAAAGAAGGCATCCCACTAGCTGGGGCCACAGAGCAGCTCAGAGCCCAAGGCTCACCGCACACAGCTCACCACAGTAGGAGACATGAGTCCTGCCATCTGCCAGGAACCCTTTGGAAAGTCTTGAGACCACTTGGGGGTTCATTTTTAAGCTTACAACTCGGTGGAGGTGAGGCTCACAGTGTGCCGGGACCTGGCTCAGCACTGGGGAAGGTCAGCTGGGGGCCAGATGGGTGGCGGCAGGCACAGTGGAGTCAGGCTGGCTGCCCCCTGCCCAAGAACACCTGTGCGTGCGTGCACGCGCTCCCACGCACACACACACACACGCATGTAAGTGCATGGGCTCCCTCGGTCCTCTTCCCCCTCCTCCAGTGTGTTCTAGTGGCCCCGCCAGCCTGGGTCGTCGCTTCTTAAAAAGCCTGCAGCATTGCCGTCACTTGGCCCTCATTTTTCTCCAGCTTGCATTTTTCCGCTGTTTCCAAGAGTCTTATCTCCCCAGACAAGATTCCCCGAGGGCAGGCAGCAGTGTGGACTCTGTTTCTTGCTTATCTGCCAGGGCATCTGGTGGGAGAGACAGAGCAGCTCAGGGCCCCTGCATCCCAGCCAGGAGTTCTGGGGCCTTTTTATCTTGATCAAGATGCAAACTGGCAACAGACCCTGCCTCTGCCATTTGCTGATGTAACAGAACATCGAGGACATTTGGATGGTTTGGAGGGACACCTGGTCGCAGTGCTTTGCATCAAGGCTGGCTCAGAAAATCTGCCGTGTGTGTCCCGGGCCAAAGCAGAGGCCCAGCTGATCTCCAGGCATCCAGCCCTGCCCGCTCTGGACAGAGGCGGCCAAGGTGCTCAGTGACCCTGTCTTTAGCATCTTCCCCCAAGAACTCCCAGGGTTAGCTTTTGACAACTGAGAAGGAGACAGAGGGGCTGGTTGAAGGAGAGGGGATGGAAAGCTGGTGACCACCCTTTCTCACTGCCCAGACTGAGGGTCACACAGCCCAGCCATTGTGTGACCAAGAGCCAGGCAGGAGCGTGGTGGCACCAGCGGGCATCAGGCCCACTCTCTGTCTCTCGCCGCCTCGTTTCTGCCGAGGCATGTCCTGCGGGCATTTCAAGACTGGAGAATGTTTGCAAGCAGTCAGGGTTTCTGGGAGAATGACACCCACCCTAAGTGTGTCAGGGTCAGGAAAGGGTCCGGGGGATCTTAGGTCAGCTGTGTCCTCTGGAGGAAATGCTGGCTTCCCCTATTCATTCCACAAATAGTCGTTGAGCATGGATCATGTGCTGGACAGAACTAAATGCCAAGGGTCTGAGAGTAACTGAAACCAATGCCCCTGTCCATGGGGAGCTGTCACCCTGGTTGAGGGGACTCTAGTCAACCTGCAAAGCAAGACTTCAGACCCAGTAGAGATGGGGGTGCCAGGCACGATTCAAGGAGCCCAGTTAAATCTGTGTTTCTGTCAATGACAAATTTTTGGTGTAAGTATATCCCAAATAGTGCATGGGCTATACTCATACTAGAAAAAGTATTTGTTGTTGATCTGAAAGACAGACTTAACTGGGTACCCTGGATTTTTATTTGCTGCATCCGGCAACCCTAAGTGGGGAGCATAAAGGATGTGGAGCCATGCCCGCAGGGAAGGGTGAGAGCTGGTCACCATGCAGAGCTGCAAGGTTAAGTGGGGTGCCAAGGAGAGTCTGCGGAGAAGGGACCTCTGGGGTTAAGGCCAGGGGGGATCGGCTGCATCCTGGGGGCCTATGGTCCCTGCCAAGTTGTGCTCCGACTCCTCCAGAGGTGGTGCTCAGAGCCCCCAAATGTCCTGGACAGGCAGCCGCCTGGCTGGCTGGTCTGCCTGTTGGTTTCCAAAGGGCCAAGTGGCTTACTGGAAACTCCAGCCGCTGTCCAGTAAAAAGGACAATGCCAGCCAGCTATGGAATCTTAGATTTCCTAGTCGCTGCATTAAGAAAAAGTAAAAACATTTCATCCCAAGGAAAAAAATCTGTAACTACCTGAGGTGATGGCTGTAACTAAACTTATTGTAGTAATCAATAAATATGATATTCGTATTTATCAAATCATTATGCTGTTTACCATGTTATATGTCAATTGTATCTCAATAAATGGGGGTGGAAAGAGGTGAAATTCATTTTGATGTATGTTTTCTTTAACCCAATATGTCCAAAATGCTATTGTTTGAATATGCAATCAGTGTATTGAATGGTTAGTGTGATTTTCTTTTTCTTGTAGCAAGTCTTCAGAACCCGGTGTGTCCGCTTCTCCATCACACCTGGTGCTTTTCAAGGGCTCCATAGCTCCATGTGGCCTGTGGCCGCCGTTTTGGACAAGTGTGTCTGGGACCCACACCGCTGACTCCTGGCCCAGACTCTTTCTTCTGGGGGCGCGGAGACCTCGTGTTGATTGGGGTCTCATCCCCAACTCCAGAAGGGGAAGATGAGCTCATGACCATCGGCCAATAGGGGGCAGTGCTGGGCCAGTGCCCAGGTCTCCCCACTGCCCAGGGGAGGCTGGGCTGTCCTCAGCAGAGGGGCCATGGAAATGACCAGTGGTCTCGCTGCAGAGGGAGCCAGTTGGGAACCCCTGGAGGCCACTCCCCCGCCATCCCCGTGGCGCTCTGCAGGGGGTCAGGTCCCTGCTGGCCCCGTGGCGTGTTTCCCCGCGTGCCTTGGGAGGTGGCAGGAGGACCCGTTCTCTCATCCCGGGTGTGGGGACCTCAGGGCCCCCAAGCCGGCCAGACTGCAGCCTGGCAGGGCACGGGGGAGAGGGCTTCACGGAGTCTGCGTATGGAATGAGCTGTCACGGAGTCAGTGGTCCTCAGGGAAAGCACCTCAGGAGTAGCGCCCTGGTGCTCTTGTCGGGAGCAGCAGCCACAGGCAGGGGTGGGGTGAGGGTGAGGGGAAGGCCCTGCGGGCGCACCACACTCCCCCACCCCTGGGGGCTTTGGGGCTTTCCATCTCCCACTGGGCCAAAGGCAGGGGCAGTTATTCCCTACCCGTGTGGAAAGGCCTCTTGCTCCATCCACTTTGTGTTTACTTAACCAGGAGCATTTATTGAGCGCCTGCTGGCTTGCATTGCTGGGGACCAGGGTCCCCAGAGCAGCTCCCGGCCAGCCCACATAGCACCCCCTGTTGCCGTAATGTCGCCCCGTAAGAGTAGGCACCCACTGGCCCCTCCCTTCTCATCTCACCTCACTTGGCCTCTCGCCCCCCCTGCCCCCCCAGTCAGTTATTTCCACTCCAGTCCTCGCCTCAGGGTCCGCTTCTGGGGACCCCTATCGATAAGACGAAAAGCCTGCTTTACCAGTTGCCAGGTATTTGAGTATCAACCTGAGGCCGCAGAAGAACTGGGAGGTTCTAGAAAGCTGGGAAAGTGGGGTGCTGGCTGCGTGGCGAGGAGGACAGCAGCTGCAGAGCCCTGGCAGAGGCACCGGCAAGGTTTGCAGCGGGTCAGGGGCTGATGTCTGAGCGGGCAGGACTCCACGGGACAGGGCACCCCGCCAGGCCCCTTGGGAGAGGCCGTGCTCTGCAAGTGGAAGAACAGGGGCCTTTTTTGTCCGGGTTTTGGCCGCCTCAGAAGACAGGGGGTTGACAGGCACCATGTACCTTCGTTTTCTCATCTGCAGAATGGGGCAGTGTCTCTGGCGGGGCTGATGGCATGGGGTCCGGTGGAAGCAGACAGAGCAGGGATGGGCACAGAGCACAGTGGAGAACCAGGGCTACCGTCAAGGTTGGCGCTGCTGGGTGGCAGAGGCCCTCAGGTGGGTGCTGGAGCAAACCTCCAGCAAGGATGTGGCTTCGCAACCTAGATGTCCATTGGCAGACGAATGGATAAGAAAGCTGTGGTACATATACACAATGGAATATTACTCGGCTATTAAAAAAGAATGCATTTGAATCAGTTCTAATGAGGTGGATGAAACTGGAGCCTATTATACAGAGCGAAGTAAGTCAGAAAGAAAAACACCAATACAGTATGTTAACACATATATATATGGAATTTAGAAAGATGGTAATGATGATCCTATATGCAAGATAGCAAAAGAGACACAGATGTAAAGAACAGACTTGGGCTCTGTGGGAGAAGGTGAGGGTGGGATGACTTGAGAGAGTAGCACTGAAACATGTATTATCATATGTGAAATAGATCACCAGTCCAGGTTTGATGCATGAGACAGGGTGCTTAGGGCTGGTGCACTGGGATGACCCAGAGGGATGGGATGGGGAGAGAGGTGGGAGGGGGATTCAGGATGGGGAACACGTGTACACCCATGGCTGATTCATGTCACTGTGTGGCAAAAACCACTACAATAATGTAAAGTAATTAGCCTCCAATTAAAAAAAAAAGGATGTGGCTTCGGGCTCCTCCCTCCCCAGCACCCACTCTATCTCCCCCCAGCTGGTGCCCAAGACACAGCGCGGGGGTGGGGGACTCCTGGAACTGTCGGTCCTTGAGCTTCCTTAGCTGCTGACTGAAGCTGTCGTGTTGAACTGTCATTAAGTGACCTTGGACCTGAATGCCCTCACCTCTGAAGCGGCCCATCCGCTTCATCAACATGGCTGATGGATGAGTGGCTTGTAAGTAGGGCGGCGTTCTTAGGGCTCCAGCCAGGCCGGTCCCCAGTGCTCAGATGTCCCGTGGCCCTGTGTCTGGGTGCCAAGTCCTTGGCTGGAAAAGCTTCCAGGGTGGCTCAGAAGGACGGAGCGAGGGTGATGTCCGACATGGAACCCTGGGGCGTGGCACATAGTAGGTGCTCAAAACATCTCACGTCTCTTGTCTCCTCCTCTTCTGCCCCAACATGGAGACAAATGCCCGGGGCTGGCTGGGGTCTCAGAGCCAGTGAAGACAGCAGCTCCCCTCGCCCAGGGGGCTGGAAATCTCTGCAGAGCATGCTGGAGAAGCGGGCACGTGACCGTGGCCTGTGGTCAGTGTCGGAGAGCCTGTGGGGCAGGGTCGCCAGACTCCTTCTGGAAGCCTCTAGGTCGAATGACTTCGTCGCGGGCCGCAGCAGGGCGGCTGTGCGGGCAGTGGCGTGCGGGAGGGCCTCTCCCGGGCCTCCTCTCAGGGAGCGTCCGGCTCCCCTGGGTCTGGCCAGGCAGGGTGGGGCCGGGTGGGGCGCGTCCGGGGGATGAGCTACGCCTCCCAGGGGAGCGCTGCGGTCAAGCAAGGGCAGGGCGGCGTCCTCACGGCCGTGACACACGTGAGCCAGCGGCGCCTCCGCTCAGAATACATGGCACCCAGGGGCCTCCAGTGCCAGACGCGGTGTTAACTCTCAGAGGCCTGTCTCCCGCCGGAGGTGCACGCTCTGCCTGGTACCCCAAAGCTCCTGGCCGGCTTCAGGCTGCACTTTTGCCTCACCTTCCTGGAAGACCTTCTTTGCACAGACGGGACACACTCAGTCAAACAACGTCCAAGTCGAGGCTGCGCCGTGGGGGCACCCAGAGCCTGGCAGACACAAGGGCAGCAGGTGACCTCCCCTGCGTCCCCGTCTCCATCACCTTGTCCTGGGGCGTACGGCCGGCAGACGGTGTGGCTGACATACCCTGCTGACTCACATCTCCTTCAGGGCTGTGTTCTCTTAAAAAAAAAAATTACAGGTTCTCAGATGCATAATGAAAGGTTCTAGCTTTTCAGAGGGGAAACTCTGTCTGGGAATCTTTAAATAAGGCAACAGGGAGAACCAAGTGGGGCTGGTGAGTCCATTTTATTGTGTGGGCCTCTGGAGGGCAGGGCCCTGGTCACCCTTCTGCGCAGGTGACCACGGGCTATGAGGGGTTTTTCTTGTCCTTCCCCGGAATGCTGGGCCCATTAGCTTCCTCTGAGGCTGGGTGCCTGGTACGGTGGGCCATGTGATGTCACCTCAGCCTTTTAAATGCCAGGCAGTTCGTGCCATGCTCCCCTTCCATGTCCGTGTTGACCCCCATCTCACCCCAAATGAAACCAAAGTCCCTCCCTGAGTGTTTGGTGTTTGGGGGCTGCCATGCCACGTGACCACACACCGGGGCCTGAGCAACAGGAATGTGTTCTCTCACGGTCCGGAAGCCAGAGTCCAGAATGAAGATGTGGGCGGGGCCGGGCTCCCCCGCGAGGGCTTCAGGGGCTCCCGGAGTTGCTTGACCTGTGGCCGAATCTCTCCAGCCTCTGCCCCTGTCTCCGCCTGGCTTTCCCCTCTGCGTCAGTGTCCTCTCCTCTTTTTATAAAAACACTTTTTCTGGATTTTAGGCCTGCCCCAGTGCAGTGTCACCTCATGTTAACTCACATGCGTCTGCAAAGACTGTATCTGCAGTCATGGTGTTGTCCTGAGGTTCCCCGGGGATGTGAATCAGGGTGGGTGCCGTCCAGCCCTGTGCGCTTGGCCAGCCAGGGTGGGATCTGACCCCTTAACCAGCTCTCCCGCCTCCTTTCTTCCCACTCTCCTTAGCTGCCTCCACCACTCAGCCCTGCCTGCTCTTCCTCCAAAGCCCCACGGGAGATCGTGCCTCAGGGCCTTTGCACCTGCCACCCCTCCCACCTGGAGAAGCAGAGAGCTCCCCGCCTAGCTTCCCTGTGGGTCTCCCCATGAGGGCCTCCTTCATCCTCAGTACTCCTGCTGGGGTTCTAGTTCCCTTCATTCCACTCACCCTCTGCAGATTGCGTATTTTGTTTTTTTGTCTCGCTGCCTCCAGGAGCCTGGAAGATGAGAGACAGCATCTCTCTTGTTCACAGCTGGGTCCCCGGCCCCTTAAGTAGTTCGTGGCACATAGTAGGTGCTCAGCCAATCTATGGTGTGAGTGCTCGCGGATTTTAAGGATACCATGGTGTCCTTAAGATAATGTTGTGTTCAGCTGGTGGGGCCGCAGAGGCCTCAGGGCAGAGGGCAGGCTCCTGAGCCCTTTGGGGTAGAGCCAGCCCCGGAATCTGCTCTCTGACCCAGGGTGGTATCCCCACCCCGGCCCTGACCGCCCCTGCTCCCTCTCCAGGCAGCCATGGGGACCCATTACTCAAAGCCAGCCCTGGGCTTTTGTGGGAGGCGCCCGGGTCTCCGCACCCAGCAATGCGCCGTTCAGACAGAACGCCCGGTCACTTACCAAGTTCAACGTCACCGGCCGCCAGAGTCACGTGACACACGTTCCAGGAAATAGTGCGTCCTCTGCCATCCCTGGTGGCCAGTCTTGCTCTGATAGCACCTGATGGGTGGATCTGCATCCTGAAAGCCGGGGGCACAGGGGCAGGTGAGGGCAGCCCACCCAGAGCCAGGAGAACTCCCGGATCCTTCTGGAAACACTGTAACCAGCCACACTGTTTGCGTTTCCACACCCTATTGCAAAGAAAAATAAACACATAAACCTAATCAGAGGTGAATTTGCCGCATGTGATGACCAGGGACTGTTTATCCTGCTGCCGTGCCAGCCGCTGCCACCCGTGGGGTCTGCTGGTCTGGGTGCTGAGGACATGGCTCCAGCTGGGATGGCTCTGCGGGGAAGGGCTGCCGTCTCCAGGTTACCCTTGAGGAAGCTGAGGCTCTGATGGCCCTGGGGTCCGGTGGGGCCCTGGTCTAGGGCCAAGATCACACTGTTCCTGTGGACTCCAGCCCCCCGAATCGCCCCAGGCACTGTGGCCTATTGTTTCTGAACATTTGTGGCTCTTGAGGGAGACAGACCTTGGGAGACGGCCTGAAAGCCAATTTCAGATGGGCCTGGGCCCCAAGGCCGCAGTCTCCATACTACACATGGGCTCACGTGGGCCCACGGGTGTTTTTGAGCCGTCTCTAAGCCAGAGACATCCCAGGGACAGCATTTGGTGCCAGAGGCTCAGCATTTTCTGGAACCTTCTGTGGGTGGGTAGTGACCACTCAATAATGAGGTGAGATCCCTCACCTCAGCGGCCCTTAGAAAGGTTGAAAGATTGGGGATTGGGGGCACTGGTCAGCCAGAGCTGTGCAGGTGAGATTCCTAGGAGTCTCTCAGATTGAGCCCATTCTGGAAGAGGAGGAGAACTTTCTAGAAGGAGGGGATCTGGGAGGGAAGGTGATGCTTGGAGACGGGCTGGCCCCTTGTGGAGAGGAGGCGTGTGTACATGAGACCTGTAATGGAGGGGGCAATCCCCGGGCCTTTGTGAGTAGAACCTGGCAGAGCTCCCAGAGGTGCTGCCCTGTGGCTCCACACCTATCCCGGGTCCTGCCAGGCTAAGCAGAGGGCAGATGCCTGGAGAGGAGCCCTTACCCAAGTGTGCCGACCATGTGTCCAGGGCCAGCTCCGTGGGCATGCTGCCTGCAGTCACCCAGGGCCCCCACCCAGTTTAATGCTGTTGCCGTCTTGACGTTCTTAATCACCGTTAATCAAAACCCCCCCTCCCCGTTTTCATTTCGTGCTGGGCCCTGCCAATGACGTGGGCTGTGTGTGTCTGTCACATGCTGGCCTCTCATTTGCGTTATGAGGTCCGTTGACACAGTGAGGCTGGTTTCTTGGCTTGGGGCAACAAACTTCCATGTCCAGTAACACCTTCACTCCAAAGCTGTCCTGAGTCCAGGAGAATTTTCTGTGAACTGCCTGTGTCCCCCGATCTCTTTTTTGCATGAAAACTCAACCAACGTGAGACGGCACCTCACCCCACTAGACGGCTAGAATCACAGACAGACAATAACAATAACGGTGGGGATGTGAGGACATCAGAACCCTCGAACATGGCTGGCGGGAGTGTGAGATGGGTCACTGCTGGGGAGGCAGTTTGTGGGCTCCTCAGACAGTACAACCCTGAAGTCCCACTCGCAGGTGGACACTCACACAAATTGAAAACACACATCCACAACACGAATTTGTCTGCAAATGTTCATAATAGCACCAGGCACAATAAACAAAAAGCAGAAACAACCCAAACGTCCATCCACCGGTGAGTGGATAAACAAAAATGTGGTCCATCCAGACAATGGAATATTATTTGACTCTAAAAAGAAACAAAGTACTGATTCATGCTACCACATGGATGATAAACCTTGAAAACTTGCAGCCAGACACAAAAGGCTGCGTGTCATACGACGTCATTGATGTAAAATGTCCAGGGGACAGACATCGTAGAGCCAGAAAGCAGATGAGTATCTGGGAGCCGTGGGGGGTGATGAACGGGGGGGAGGGGAAGATGACTCTGGAGGGGGCGAGGTTTTGTTTGGGGTGGTGGCACTGTCTTGGGATTAGATAGTGCTGATGTGTGAACATGCTAACAACCACTGGGTTGTACACTAAATGGTCCATTGTACGGTATGTGAATTATATCTCTGTTTTGCAAGAAGGCTTCGTGGCCAGAGCATGCTTTGGGCTTGGGCTGCACATTTTATTCTTTACATCCCAGATCACTTTGATCTCTGGGGCCTTATTATTGCCCCTCTTGAGAGGTCACTCTATCGCAATCATGATATTCAAGCAAAACCTGGGTCCTAGGATCTGATGCGTACGTGCATGCTAAGTCGTTCCAGGTGTGTCTGACTCTGCAACCCCGTGGACTGGAGCCTGCCAGGCTCCTCCGTCCGTGGGATTCTCCAGGCGAGAACACTGGAGTGGGTTGCCATTTCCTCCTCCAGGGGATCTTCCCGACCCAGGGATCAAACCCGGGTCTCCTGCATCAGCAGGAGAATTCTTTACCACTGAGCCGCCATATGGGAAGCTCCTGTGATCTGACAAAGGATATTTTAAAATTGATTTTTAAATATTTTCACATGAAAAAATTTACAAGGACAGAAAAGTACTTAACAATATCATTTCATTGGAAAAGACACAGTGTTTGGAATCAGGTCCCTGCTGGCTCTTTCAGGACCATCACAACCCGTGGGAAGGGGCAGTAAAACTGAAAGGTTAGTGGAGAGGACTCTGGAACCTCTGGCCCAGTTTGAATCCCAGCTTTATCACTTCCTGGCTGTGTGACCTCAGAAGAGTTCCTTCATCTCTCTGTGCTTTGATTTCCTCCTGTGTAACGTGTGAATGAATGCTGTTAGGATGAAATGAGTTTGATGCTTAGAACAGTGCCTGCCTGGCCCTTGGAAAGTCCTTACTATCTAGATTTATCTCATATTTTGGAGCCGATTGTCAAGTCCTTGTGGGCGCCTGGTACACTGGTACATGCTAACTGCTTTGGGGTCCCAATCAGGGGGCGCTTCAGCCCCTGCCTGGAGATGCTTTTCCCGATAATCATCTGTTGCTGTGTGACCAACTATTCCCGAACTCAGAGCAGAAAAGAACCACCAGGTTGCTGTTGCTCACAGATGTACAGTTTGGATGATGTCTGATGGGGTGGACTGGTTTCTTACCCCCACCCCCACCCTCAGGGCAGGTGTTGGAGTTGGTGCTGGCTCCCCAAGTGCCCTGGGCTCCGCTCAGCACCGTGGTTGCCCCCCAACACCAAGTGTCCAGAGGAGAGAGCCGGGCAGCAACCGCAGCACCCCCACTCCGGCCCCCGCCCCCCACCCCCCGGTCACCGGGCACCCACCCCCACCAGACTCCATCAGTGACGGCTGTCCCCAGGCCCCTGCCTCTCCAGTCCAAGGGAAGGGAGCAGAACTGGAAGGTTCTGGAAGAGCTGTGGGGTGGGAGGACCACTGTGGCCCTTTTGGAAAACAGAACCTGTTCTTGCGACATGAAGGGTCAGGGCCGGACCGGTTCATGCAGGTCACCAGGCCCCACTGCACACCCGCCTTCACAGATGGGAAGACCGAGGCTCTGAGAGGAAAGCAGAAGCTCAAGGTCACAGACTTCCCCTGCTGAGACCCGAGAGTCCCCTCCTGGGGAGGGGGGTGCTGCATCACCTTTGTCACCATACCTCCCCCAGTCCCCCCCAGCTCAGATTCCTGGCCAGCTGCCTCCCCTGACCCCCAGGCCAGGACCTAGAGGGCCGCTGGGCTTTCGGTGTCTCTCCCCTGCTGACCTTACAGCGAGTGCTTAGTCACTGCTTGACCCACGCCTGCAGGGGGCCAGGTCCTGCCAGGCTGGGGACCGGGGTTCAGCAGTGCCTCCTCTTCCGGCCCGGCCCTGAGCCAGGCCCCTGCCCCTCAAGAGTGGAAAGGCCTGGGGGTGTCGGCCACCTGGGCTCCACCCCACCCCGGAGGGGACAGGAGGCCCGGAGGGCTGGCTTCCTGAGCACCCCCACCTGCTGGAGGTGGCTGTGCGGCTCCTCCGGGGAAGAGCTGGATAAAGGCCCAGCGGGGGCCCTTTCCCCACAAAGGAGGCCTGTGGAGGCCTCTCCTCTCCCGCCCAAACACTCCAAACGCCTTTCAAGCTCCCGGCAGACGGCAGGCTATTCAGAGGCGAGGGAGGAGGTAACCACCCCACGGAATAGGGTGGGAGGCGCCTCCGCCTTCCTCCAGCAACCCCGAGGCACGTCCATTCACTTTAGGAGAACTAAACAAAAACCCCCACGTTCTAGAATATTCCTGCTCAGAGAGCAGGGCGGCGGGTGCCGAGGGGGGGGGTGCCTTTCTGGGCCCTGCAGGGTGTGCACTGGGGGGAGATGAGAGAGAGGCGATGGGGCTCCCCGCCAGCCTTGCCCATGCCCGCGCCCCCCCGCACCCTGGGGGTCCCGTGGGCCCCGCCCACCTCTCCTGTGATTTGCAGGGCTGCCCCCCCAGGCGCACAGCTGCCTCTTCCTTCTGGGGATCCAGCCCTGTCCCAGGCCTCCCACCGCTGACCTGACTGGATGGATGGGCACCGAGGAGACTGTCCCCTGCTGCCCACCCCCTCCCCTGCCCCCAGCCGCACAGATGAGATGCTGGGCCTCCAGGATCCTGACCTCCGCATGGGACAGGCATTCGGTGATGGGCTAAGGGGGGCGGGGGGGGTCGTTGTCCCAACCTCTCGTGGGGCCAGAGGCTCAGGCGGCACCGCTGTTTTAACACTTGAACCCTGCCCTCTGCCCCTGCTCCCCACCTCCCCCACCCCCCCAGCTTCCTGGATCCCTGGAAAGAGCTGCTGCCTCGGAATCAGACCAACCCTAGTTGAAGTCCCAGCACGTCCCTTCAGATGCCAGCAAAGGCTGTTCTGCACCGTGCTTTTCTCATCTGTAAATAGTGGAGGTCAACCCTGCTGGCCTCCAGGGCCAGTAAGTGAGATTAATGCAGGAGGTGCCCGCCCAGGTCCCTGGGAATGCAGGTCTCAGCTCCCTTGGGCATCCCCAGGGCCCACGGATGACACAGGACGACAGTAGGGTTGGGGTCAGGGTGTCGCCACCATGTGGGTCGGGCCTCAGCACAGCCTGGGCTCCTGGTCGGTGCTGAGGCAGGGGCCCCCCAGCCTGGGGACACAGAGTGGCCCGTGGGAGGGGCTGCCCAGTCCAGGCACGAGCTGGCCCCCGGGCCTCAGTCCCCCTGGGCTGCCGAGGCATCTCTCGACAGGGCAGAAGCCGCTCCGTAACGAGCCCCAGGGGCACTGCGGGGCTCCTGGGAGAGGGCAGGCCCCGGTTCACTGGTGCCAAGGCTCATTAAGCCTGCCGTTCAGATGGGGATTAGGCAGGAGCCAGCCCTCGATTCCTTGGGTTTGGTTATTAAAGGCTCCTTGCAAGGTAAACACCAGGCGCTTCCTTTCAAAGCCGCACCTGCTAATTAGAGGGCAAGGAACTCATTAAAACTGTAACTTGGGGCTGCCTGGGAAGAAGGGCTGGGAGAGGGGAGGCTGGGCAGTGTGTGGGCAGGACCCGGGGCATAGCATCCCTCCCGGGGAAGGGGGACAGACGCCCCCCTCCATCGTGGGCTCAAAACACAGGTGCCAGACCCCCTTCTCCAAGGGGCCTCACTCAAGAGCCCAAGCCTGGCCCCTGGACCCCCAGCTATCATTCTTTCGCTTTTGCCCCCCACCTACTGGAGCTCTGCTGTCTCCTGGGAGTCCGTGTGTTATTCTTGTGACAGTGAGGGGTGGAAAATAACACATTTGGGGATTTGGGGAGGGGAGTTGGGGGGCGGGGGGCCGGGTTGGTTTTTTTGGCCACACTATGGGGCATACAGGATCCTGGTTTCCTGATAAGAGGTCAAACTCAAGCCCCCTGCAGTGGAAGCATGGAGTCCTAACCACTGGACCCCCAGGGAAGTCCCAGGTCTTTTTTTTTTTCATCAAATGCCTGCTGTGCCAGGCTGAATGGCAGTCCCCATGATGTCCACGCTCCCATCCACAGAACCCCTGTGTATGTGATCTGACAGAACCCCTGTGTATGTGATCTGACAGGGCACAAGGGATGTCCTAGGTGTGATTAAGTTAAGGACCTGGCAATGGGGATCCTGGATTATCCGGCTGGGACCAGAGTCATCCTGGGGTCCTCGTAAGAGGAGGTGGGGGAGGATTTCACAGAGAAGGAAGTAGGACGTGTGATGGCAGAAGTAAGAGTTGGGGTGACGTAAGGACGAGGCTCTGAGTCAAAGGATGCAGGCACAGGTAGAACCAGAAAATACGAGATTCTCCCCCAGAGTCTCCCCAGGAGGAGCCAGACCTGCCCACACCTGATTTTAGCCCCAGAAGACCCGTATCAGACGTCCGCCCTCCAGACTATAAGAGAATAAAGTGGCGATGTTGGAAGGACTAAGTTTGTGGTCACTGTTGCCGAAGCCTCTGTCGAGTGACCAGCACCCTGCTCGGGAGATCCCTCCCCTCCAGTCCTTGAGGGAGGCCTGGGCCAGCACTGCTGACGGGCAGGCCCGGTCAGGGCTCTCAAAGTTCTCGGACAGAGATGCTGGCTGCATAGTGGTGTCCATCTCTACTGGACTGGGGAGGGGTTACATGTGGGCAAGAGGTGGGCACCTGTGTGCTTGCTACATTATTTTCTATGTCTGAGATATTTCATTAAAATGTTTGTAAGGGACATTTGCCTGGCCCCACATTCTCTCTCAGACTCCTCCTGTCCTTCTTTGGCAAGTCTCAGTGGCCACGTGTGAGCCCTGAGGGCCCTGGGGCCACCCCTTCCCTTGCTTGGATCAGGCCCTTAGGGAGGCTGAGCCAGGGCAGGGAGTTGGACGGCCCAGGGCCCCAGGGAGCTGTCAACTGTTCACATTTCCCAGCCTGGCTGCAGGGCAGGAGTCAGTCCAGCCAACCAGATGGCAGTCAGAGAGACCAAGTTCCTAGCCCGCTGTGTGACCTTTGACCGAGCACCTAACCTTTCTGAGCTCAGGCTTCTCTTGTAGAAAACAAGGACAGGCTTCTGGTCTTTGCATCTCTCGAAGTTGTAAGGTGCAGGAAGTACGGACTCGGGGTCTCCCCGTCAGGTAGACACCTGGGATTTAATGAGAGTGTGTGTCAGGCCCTAAGACCTCTGGATGAAAGGGGTGTGACCACTTGAGTCACCTTTATGGTGAATCCCTGGTTGCCTCCTGCCTTGACGTGGAGCCTCAAGGCTGGACCAGTTTGGCTGCTCTGAAGTCTCTTAGCTGCTCTGCTCCGGGTCCTGGGGGTCAGGCTAGGACCACTACAACCCCTTTCCTGGACTTCGTGGAGCTGGCTGGGGGGAGATCCAGTCTCTCAGTCACATCCGGCTGGTGGGACAGGTGGCAGGCAGGACACTGACCTAGAGGTGGGAAAACGCAACCCCGTGGCACACCAAGTCTCCACAGGCCACGAGATGGAGCTACTGCTCCGTGCACCCCTGGGTCTGTGCGCCCACGTTTGGGTTTGTGGACCCACTTGTGTAACTCCTTCTCCAGTTTCCAAATAATGTTAAAACTAGCCCGAGTGTGTGATGAATACACGCCATGCGCTCAGTTGCTCAGTCATGTCCGACTCTTTGCAACCCCGCGGACTGTAGCCCTCCAGGCTCCTCTGTCCACGGGATTCTCCAGGCAAGAATACTGGAGTGGGTTGCCATTTCCTCCTCCAGGGATCTTCCCGACCCAGGGATGGAACCCGCATCTCCTGCGGCTCCTGTATGGGCAGGCGGATTCTTTACCACTGCGCCACCTGGGAAGCCGTGTACTTTATACGTAACTCACAGAACCCTCCAGCATCTCTGCAAAACAAGGGCGACCCTTGGCCCCGCTTTCCAGATGGGGCAGCAGAGTCTCAGAGAGGTGGAGAGACTTGCCCCAGGTCACACAGGAGGATGCTCAGCCAGCTCTGCTGGGTTCGGAAGCCAGAGCTCTTGGCATGCCTCCTCTGCTCTCCCCCCACCATCTTCTCCTGGGAGCCTGGGTGGAGCTTCCTGGGGGCTGCAAAAGTCACTGCCCTGCTGCCCTCGGCCCCTTGTGAAGCACTTGTCTGGCTTTGTCTGGCTTCGTCTGCCGTCACTGCCTCCCTCACCCCTGGCTGGGTGGCTCCCTGCCTGTGAGCACGACCCCCCTTCTCAACTTCCCTCCCCGGGGGTCCCTTCCTCCTGTCTCCGCTCCTCTGAGTGCTGCTGCTTCCAGGAGGCTGAGCTGGAGGGTGAGCTTCGATGGGCAGGGGCGTGGGGTGGGGTGGGCTGGGCCCCTCAGGCAGGAGCCCTTAACTGGGGCTCTGGGACCCCTTCCTCGAGACCCCAGACTCTCTCAGCCACACACACCAGCCAGGCACCAGGTGCCGGGGAGCCCCTGCCCTGAGTGGATGGGCCCTCCAGGGCCCCAAGCCCGCCGAGGCGCAGGCGGCATTGACAGGGACTCACTCTGCAAAGCCTGGGCAGGCAGTGGGAGGGCTCATAGGCGGAGGCCAGGCTGTCTTAGCTTTGTTTCTGAGGGAGGGAAGCAGACAAGATCAATCCACTTTTTTAATAAACAAGGCCTTTGATCTGCAAAAATGAGTAATTAGCAGGGAGCCAGTGAGTTGGCACCTTGGCAGCCGCGGGCTGGCTGAGCACACCAAGCAGGGCCTCTCCCGGGGTGGCTCCTGTGCAGACCAGGCTCCTGAAGATGCTAGGGCGCCTGTTTTTTTTGGGGGGGATGTCACCAGGGACAGGGAGCCACGAGCCCTGGGGGGTTGCCTGGCTCCTCTGCCCCCACCTGGAGCCAGGAGACTTTGGAAGCCACCTTCCTCTCCAGCCTCAACTTCCCCATCTGTGGAGTGGGTGTATTCACCCTTCACTCAGGAGGCCTGTATGAGATGCAGCCTGTGAGGTGAAGTCCCTCTGGTCCCCACGCTTGCTCCGGATGCTCACCCAGGGCCCCGCTCATCAGCGGGTTGACCCTGTGGCTGCAGGAGAAGGCGGCCCCTGGGCAGCACGTCCCCTGCTCCGTCCTGTCCAGAGCTGCCCGCACAGTCCCTTCCAGGACCCCCGGGAGCCTCCCCCTGCTGGCCAGGCCTGGTTTCCAAGGGCGGCTTGTCCATCCTCAGGCCACCCCTCTTAGTGAGCTACAGAGTCAAGGGAAGGCTCTGGGGCCATTAGTTTATCTTCTTTTCCATCAGCCCCACCAAGCATCCTAAATAATCTGAGTGTGAAGTTTAAAAGCTCAACTTCCAGGCGGCACCCTCTCCAGTGGACGGGTCCCCCCTTAGGGATGTGTGGAGCCCCCCACCCCGCCGCCAGGTGACTGTCCGTTGTGAAGGACAGCCACAGTAATGATAGCTCTGCCAGAGATGAGGAGGAAGGGGAGAAAGGACCACCCCCAGCTTAGGGTCAGAAACCCCAAGGCCCACAAAGGACAGAGGTCGAGTGTGAGCCTCAGGCTGCGCTGGGCACCGGTGGGCACTTGCTTCCACCCCCACGGCCAATGAGTGCTTGTGTGGAGTCCTCTGCTCCCCTCAGGGCGCCCGTCAAGAGCCCCCCACCTGCTCCCTGGCCGGCATGGGGGGATTCTGGGGCTGGCCTCGCCCCACACTGGGCGGCTCTGGGAGGACGGCCAGGGTGGGGCTCACAGCCTGGACAAGGCAAGGCCAGGGTCTTCCTGGGACCCCAGTGTCTCGGGGCTGTGGCAGAATGGGGCCCGGGACTACTCCTGACTCATGTGTGGCCTGGGGTCCTTCTAGAAGTCTCTGGGCTGTGCCTCGGCCCTTGGTGAGCCACTGGGGTGTTTGGGGTCGTCCATGAACCCTTTTCCCGCTCTGTGGGACTCCATGGTGCCTGGGGCTGGGCCACTGGGTTTTGATCCTGTGTTCCTTCACGTTCTCATTCAACCAGAGTTTACGAAGCCTGGCTCTGAGCCAGGAGGTTGACAAGGGTTCGCTCAGGGCGCTTCCAGATTGAGTGTCCGACTTCAGAGACGGAACATCCGAGGTGCCAGTGGCAAGGGAGTCCCCCGGGGAGGACAGAGGTGTGGGGCAGGGTCAGCATGCCCACCCCATTGGTGAATCAGGGTGGACCAGGCGGCCCCCTCCAACTTCTGGACTGTGCTACTGAACACGTGCACACCCACACACACCCACATGTGTGCACAGGAGCGCACCACCTGCTCACACACCAGGCAGATGGGTGCACACAACCCTATGCCAAAGTCACACATTTGGTTCGCATGTGCCCACACACATATATGCACACATGCATATGTGCACACCTGCATGCTTACACAATGCAGTTCATGTGTATACACATGCTTATTTAGTGGTGCATGCATTTACACATGTGCACATATACATGCCCACATAGACACAGGCATGTGCGTACACACTCATAGGCATGCACACAGAGATACATGCCTCCGTGTGCACATCCACACGTGTACACATGCATGCACACATGCACCAGGTCTGCTCCTAGCATCTGGGGGTTGGGGACACTCGTGCCCATCCCCTGTCTTCTGTCTGGCACTGAGGCCCGCATGACCCAAGGCTCCCACACGTGGACACCCAGCCTGCTGGTCCAAGTTCTAGCCACGCTGCCCTTTGATGACCCTGCTGGGGGGCTCTCTCACAGGGTAGTCCTCTCAGGAGGTGTACTGGAGGGAGGCCTGCATGGCTCTGAGCGTGGTCTCAGGCACACAAGCCGGGACCCCGGGTCCCAGAATGGGGGGCAGGGTCTGAGGGCAGAGTGGCAGTGGGGTGTGGCCCGTCGGCCCCAGACTCCCTGCCCGTGGAGCCTCCTGGGGCAGGGCCAGAGGAAGGGTGGGCTCTACATACAGCGTGTAGGGGTCCTTGGTGCCCGGGTCCCAGGCGATGCTGACATACATCAGTGCCTGAAACCTGTTTCAGAAAATGGTATTTTTACTACATAGGGTGCGTGCCAGTATTTTGTTTGTTTGTTTGTTTGTATTCCATTCCCTTTTTTTAAAAAATTGCTCTTAAAAAAAAAAAAATTTGCTCTTATGTGGGACACATCCAGAGTTTGAGAAGCGGGAGGACATTTCAGGTTTCTCTCCCCTCTGAGGTTTGGGGGTGCTGGAGACTTCCCCGAGTCCCCATTCATCTCTGCAGTGAGACAGAGATTAGATTACACAAACAAAGCTGGCTCCTCCACGCCTTCCCAGCCCTTCCTGATCACGCCAGCCCCTCTGCTCGCGAGGTGCCACGCCAGCCCCTCTGCTCACGAGGTGCCGGTGGTGGTTTTCCTTTTTCATGATGATCAAAAGGAATGCAGCATCAAAATAAAGATCTGGAAACCGGGTGCGGGACTGAGGGAGGGCCCCTCCTGTTCCCGGAGCCTCCCGCTCCCAGTCTCCCCGTCCTTCCCCCGTCCCGGGAGTCAGGGCCCTTTGCCTCCCGCAGAATGGGTGACGCACCCTCACCTCCGCCCCCCCCAGCCCAGCTTATGCTCGCTTTATTCTCTTTCTGATCGTCACAGTATTAGATCTTCACCCCTCTGTGTCTCCAGGCTTGCCTTCATCTTCTTGCCTTACCTCTCACCAGCAGTTTGTGTGAAGTTGCTTAATGTCGTTTGTATTGTGGGGGTCCGTGAGCACCCTCTGAACTTCCCGAGGTGTCCTGGGGGACGGTCTTGTGAAAAGGTTAATGCTACAGACCAAGGATGACAGCAAGCATGACAGCATTTGGGTGCAGAGCCGGTGCTGTGTGACCTGGGGCAGCTGACTTACCAGCTCTGTGCCTTGGTCTCCTCATCCATAAAGTGGGCATGTGATACAGTAGAACCTACCTCATAGGTGTGTTAGGAGGACCAAGCCAGTCAAGATGTATCAAGCGTTTGAACAGTGCTTGACACATAAGTCAAATGACATTAAGTAGTTATCTCAAGGAAAATAAAATCATCCGGGCTTTCCTGAGCAGCTTCTGTGGGCCAGGTGGCATTCTGAGTACCTGTGTCTTTTTTTTTTTCCCTTTCTGTGAAGCGGGTACTGTCATTATGACCATTTTACAGGTGAGGAAGCTGGGGTCCAGCGAGGTTTAGTAACTTCCCTGGGGCACACAGCCCACAGGGAAGGAGTCGCTGCCTGAGTCTAGGCAAGCTTGAATAGGTGGAGGCTACTGTCGACCTCCTGTTCGTTACTGATGCGGTGGCTTAAGAATGAAATAAGGTGACGTGTGCAGAGTGCAGCCAGGCATGTGGGGGGCTGGGTCACAGCTCTCCCCACCAGCATCACCACTCTTTTCTTTCAGGCAGGGGCCCCGTGAGGTCAGCACGGGGGCGTCTGTGCCTCCAGGTGACTGGGGCTGACCCAAGTGGCTGCTGTGGTGGCTGCTGTGGCCCGAGTAAATGTCGTGCGGGCCACGGAGGTCACTTGCAGCCTCTTCCTCTCCTGGCTCGGGCGTCACGTCCCCTCCCGCAGACCGGCCGCAGCCAGGAGTCGTCCGGTGCTCTTCACCGTGGTTGCAGAGTCACTGCCTGCCCCCACCCGATGATGTGTTCTGGGGTCGACCTGGGTGTGATGCCAGGCTAGCAGTCCTGTCACTTCCATCCTGGGGCTTCTTTCTCTCCTGGGAGAGGGGCGTGCATATCTGTGCCAGCCCGGGGTCTGCTCCCGTGTCTCCTGAGATTTCTCTGGACCAACTGTGCGCAGAGCTGACTCGGCCCCGCAGGACTTGCCCGTGTGCCGTGCCCTTTCTGGAAGCTCCTGTCTGCATTTCCCATGTTTACTTTTCCCCTTTTCCACCTCAATCAGGACTCACTCCAGTCAATTATTCCCTCCAGATCTTTTCAGGGAAGACAGCAGTGCAAAGCCATGAAAATGGCTCTTCTCGAGGTTTCTCCCATTATTAGATTTCTCTCCCTGGAAATGGTGTGTGTGTGTGTGTGTGTGTGTGTGTGTGTGTGTGTGTGTGTACACACACATGCTCAGGGAGAGAGAGAGAAAATGAGAGATTCTTTCTAATCTTTCCCTTTATTCTTTTTAAAAGAGTACGCTTAGAGTCCTTTGCAGGTCAGATTCTTAGATTTTTGACTTGTGTCTTTCCATCATAAGATGGTGTTTGGATTTTCATTTTTGATGACTTCTGTCTTTGCCTGTGGACCTGGAATGAGTGGCTCTGTAATTATCTCTTCCAATCTTTTCAAACATCAGCGGCAAGAGGCCTGGAACTTTCCTCATTATGCTGTGAATCTCCAGTGCCTAGAACAGTGCCTGGCATTTATTGGGGCAAGGGCCCCATGAGTATTCCAAAATTAATTCTTAGGTCTGTTTTTTTCTTTACCCCCCACCCCCACCCCCGACCAATGCATAATACCCAGCACACTTTTAAGTTGTTGGCAGCTATAGGAAGCTTAAGTGAATTCTCAACCTCAGTAAAGGTGAAGCCAAAATAGAAGTAAATTGCACAAGCCGTGTGAAAATAAGTGTGTGTTACTACATGGGTTTTTGTGTGCAGCACGCAGTGAGACCAAACTATACTGAACCATCCGAGTTTGGAGCAGAAAAAGGTTTACTGCAGGGCCGCGCAAGGAGACAGGTGGCTCAGGCCCTCCAAACCCCAAATTCCCCAAAGGGTCTCAACAAAGTCCTTTTAAAGTCAAGGTGGGAACTTCCCTGGCACGTCAGTGGTTCAGACTTCGCTTTCACTGCGGGCTGTATGAGTTCCAGCCCTAGTCAGGGAGCTGAGACCCTGCATGCCACTCGGTGTGGCCAAAAAAATAAGTGGGAATAAAATAAATGAATAAATAAAGTCAAGATGAGGGAAGGGCGTGGCTTTTATTGCAAACCTCTTAGTGTGTTGGAATCCTTTGTTCGTGCATGCTCTGTCCACGGAGGTCAGCTCGTGGAGGTTCCTGTAAACCTCCAACAGGGCAAGTGCTGTTCTCCGTTCTGCAGCTGTTTATATGAAAGAAAGAGAGTTAGACCCTTTGAGGTCGGAGCTTTGAGAATGGGCTATGCTGTCTATTTCAGACTACCGGAAACATTCTTAATTGGAAGCCAGAGCGATAGACTACGGAGGTGAAAGCCGAGGAAACAGGCGTGATACGGAGCCTGGTTTTCCTGTTACACTTGCCGGCCGGGGGCCCGTCCTCTGCTGGGCTCAGCGGCCCTGAGCAGGGGGCTTCGGAGGCCAGCCTAGAGGGGGCCGAGTGACTGTCCCTGCAGGTGGCTTACACAGCCTGTCTGGGCCTCCAGACGCGCTTGCTCGTCTGGAACACGATGACGATAATGACCATGTTTGCTTCACCGGTTGTGTCGAGGATTAAGTGAATTAAAACATGTGGAAAGTACTTGAAACAGTATGGTGCGCTGGGCAGATGCTCCGCCTGTGATTATTAGTATTTTATCGCCGTTATATTTATCATTCTTTCACGCGCTTCACTGAAACCCCTTGGCTGCAGGGGGACACTTCACCGCCAAGACCAGAGCACGCAGGCTCTGTCTGATGGGCCGGGGCCTCCGTGATGAACATGTTCTCATGGGCGAGTTTCATGTTGGCCTCCAGCTTTGCGAGCAGGGCCCCGTGGTGGCTGTGGTGGTGGAGCGCCGGCCTGGCTTGCTGAGGGCCCAGCCCCCTCTGCTCCCGGGCGGGCCTGCAGCACCCCAGGACAGCCAGGGGTCCCCGAAGTGGCCCTGGCCGCGTCCTGACCCCAGGACAGCCAGGGGTCCCCGAAGTGGCCCTGGCCGCGTCCTGCCCGCTGCCCCTCGGCAGGGGCTTGGTGGCGGGCGAGGCCACAACTGCCAGCCCCCACCCCCGCCGCCCCGGGCGCCAGCCTCCAGCCAGACCTGCCGCCTCCCAAGGCCGTGAGCCGTGACCCAGCAGATGGGAGGCCCTGGGAGGCTGTTTGCTGTGACTGTCACTGTATTTCCACCATCTTGTGTCAGAAACCCTGCCCCCCGTGTTAATTTACAATGCAACCAGTGCACCCCGACGTGTGTTTTTAAAGGGTATAATTTCTATCAACTTCAATTAGAGCTATTTTTATTTTTGTCACCCTGAAGAATTTCCCTGCGGTTAAGCTGCCATTTTTCACTGTAATACCCCTGGCAAGGGCTGAGGAAAAAAATTAATAGTCTAGTGATCACTTAGCTAATGCACTGTCAGCGCTTGATAAACTGACTGCCCTGGGTGAGACAGCACAGTTCCCTCCACAGTAATTATGTCATGTTTACCTGCAGCCGCCAAGGCCCGCTTGGTGGAGGCACGGGGTCGAGCTGAGCCCCCAGAGTCCAGGGCAGCCCTCCCACCACCCCCCGCTCTCACCCTGTCCTCGGAATCCATCTGTGATGCAACTGAAGCACGCCAGAGGGGGCGTCTGCCCGTTTTCCAGCTGTGCAGCCTTTGGCAGGTTGCTTAACATCTCTGATCCGCATCTGAACCAGGAGCGCTCCAGATGCCTTGGGTTGACAAGTTCCCTGACCTCCCCAGTTTGGGGCATCTAAAGAGGCTGTGGGGTGGGGTGGGGGGCACATCATGCCTGATAAGCAGGGTGTTGGTTCCCAGATGGAGGGAGCTGGCCCCGGACAGGGAGCTGGCAGGTAAACCAGGAGCAGATTCTGAAGACAGGAGGAGGGGCGGGGCCGTGGGGGGTTGTGAGCCTGGGATGGGATGGAAGAAGCCCCTCAACCCGCAGGGAGCCGGCTTCTCTCTACTGAAACCAGGCAATGGGCCCCCAAGACGCGGGACGGCCACACCATGGATGACGACTTCTGTAATAAAAAGGAACAGACCACCGAAATGCCCGCCAACCTGGTGAGCCTCCAGGGAGCCGTGCTGAGCGGGAACAGTCCCAGAGGGTTACAGGCTGTGATGGCATTTACGTAACATGCCTGGAACAGCAGAACGTGGAAATGGAGAACAGATCAGTGGCTGGCGGGGCTGGGCATCTGGGGCAGGAGGGAGGGGGTGTGCTTATCAGGGAGCGTCCCTCGGGAGGCTGAGGGTGGGACCGCTGCCTGTCCCTGCAGTGGAGAAGCCGATGCTGGTGATAACACTCCGGAGAACAGAACGCACACTCCCGTGCGAGTCCAGGTCCCGCTGGGGAAGCTTGCACAACAGAGGCAAGTTGTCCTGCTACTTCCTTCATGTGACCTTGGCTCTGGTTTTGTAAGATGCTACCTTTGGGGAAACTGAGCCAGGGGTATACAGGCTCTCCGGGTATTGTTTCTTATTTCTGCATGTGAATCTAGAAGCACCTCATCATAAAAAGTTAAACCAAAAGTCAGATCACATCTGTCCTTGACTTGAAGCCCTCCTGGCTCCCTTCTTACTCTGAATGAGAGCCCAAGTCCCTTAGGGGCCCAGCCACGTGGCCCCCATTGCTGACCCTCAGTCACACCAGGCACTCTCCTGCCTCAGGCAGGGCCTTTGCAAAGCTGTTCCCTGTGTCTGAAACCCAGTCCCCCAGACCACTACGTGGCTCCTTCCACAGCTTAGATGTCTCCTCTTTGTGTTGTGTTGGGGACAGTGCAGGCCTTGGAGTTACCAAGTGCTGTTCAGGGCAGGGACAGTCTTGGGGGGCCAGAAGCGTAACACCTGAATCAGTGGTACTCAGATGAGGGCTCTACTGGAGGTGGTCCAGGGGAGGGTCTGCCTCTGCCTGGGAAGGGGGGCTGGGAAGAGTCCGGGGGTAGGGGCAGACTCTTGGCTGGAAAGGAGGCAGGGACTTGGGGAGGAGCAGAGGGCATTTTGGGGTAAGAGGGGAACTCACGGACATGACAGAGTAAACTCCAGGAGCTGGTGATGGACAGGGAGGCCTGGTGTGCTGCAGCTCATGGGGTCACAAAGAGTCAGACACGACTCAGTGACTGAACTGACTGACTTCCTGGAACACTCTTCCTGCAGATATCTATCTCCATGGCTAGCTTTCTTGTTTCCTTCAAGTCTTTGTACAATGTCCCTTCTCAATGGGGCCAGCCTATAGAAAGTTCTAACTCTGGCCACGCTCTCCCTCCCTGTCCCCTTCTCCTGTTTGTCCTTCTGGTACCTCCTACCAACTGACACGTCAGTATGGATATTGAGTCTGTCTTCCCCAACCAGAATGTCACCTTTTAAAAAAAAAAGTCTACAGAGGGGAGAGAATATTGTAATGAACCCCCCGTACTCTTTTTTTTTTTAATGCATTTATTTGGCTGCATTGGGTCTTTGTTGCAGCACATGGGATCCTGGTTGTGCCCTGTGGGATCTCTTTTGTACGGTGCATGGACCCTCTAGCTGTGGCACTAGACCAGAGCTCTGTGGACCTTCCAGGGCGGGCGGGCTCAGTCATTGCAGCTCACAGGCTGAGTTGGCCCGCAGCATGTGTGATCTTAGATCCCTGACCCAGGGATCAAACCTGTGTCCTCAACATTGCAAGGCTGGTTCTTAACCACTGGACCACTAGGTAAGTCCCCAGAATGTCATCTTCTTAAGGGCAGGGGTGTTTACCTGTTCTGTTGGCTGTTGTATCTCAGGTACAATGCCTAGCAATAGTAGGTGCCTAATAAGTGTTTATTAGATGGATAGATGGTTGACTGGATGATTGGATAGATGGATGGAAGGATTGATGGACGGTTGGATGGGCAGATGGATGGACAGTCAGATAGACAGGTGGAAGGGTGGGTGGATGGAGGCAGGGTTGGTCAGGTGGTTATGCGGATGTGAGGCATAACATGTGAGAAGCTAAGCTGGCCCAAATCACATGGCTCTCAGATGTCCCACGGAGGGGTCAGGAAGGATTTTGTGCAGAGCGGTTGAGTGTGGTATTCTGGAAAGTTGGCTCCGGCTCAGGCATGGTTGGGCTGAGGTGAGGAGGGCTGTGTGCCCAGAAACTGGTGGGAGACTCTCTCCCTGGGAGGCAGGAGGAGGTGAGCGGGCACCACAGGAGTAGGAGGGGTAGCCCGGGAGAGCGTCGGGCAGTCGGTGGTCTGAGATCAGCCTGCTCCCACTACTGGCTCCCAGGGACCCCCAGACGGCCTCGTCCCTGACCCTGGGCCTGAGCTGCATTCCCCCAGCATCACCACCCACACGCCCTGCAGCCTGGCAGTTGGGGGGAAGCGGGCTCACCTCTGGAAACAGTGCATTCCTCCCTGCAGACCCCTTCCCTGCCCCTGGCCAGACAAGGGAGTCAGCTGGCCCAGAGGCTTCCCTTGAGCGAGGGGCAGGGCTCACACCTTCCGGAAGGTCCCATTCAGCCACAGGAGCAGCATAAGTTGGGCCTGCCCGCCTCTGGCCAGCTCCAGTCTCCCTGGGACGCTCTTCTTCCAGCTGCACCTGCCCCACCCAGGTGTGTCTCTCAAGGCTCTGAGTGCCATTAGCAACAGACTCCGGTTTGCTTTCCTGCTTAATTTTCTTAATACTCATTGACTTATTTGGCGGCATCAGTCCTTAGCTGTGGCATGCAGGATCTTTGTGGCATCCTGCTGTATCTTTCATTGCGGCACACGGATTCTCTAGCTGTGACGCACGGGCTCAGTTGCTCCGCAGCACGTGGGATCTTAGTTCCCTGAACCAGGGATCGAACCCACGTCCCCTGCACTGCAAGGCAGATTGTTAACCACTGGCCCACCAGGAAGTCCCAGACTCTGGCTTTTCTTTTTTCCAGAGACATCACGCCCCACCTGGGCCATCCAGACATGGCCATGAGCCACCCTTTCTGTGCCTCAGTTTCTCCATCTGTGTAATGGGGCCCAACATTTCCTGCCCACCCCACCCCTCAGAGCTAAGGCGTAATGGGCTGACACCCACTGGATGTCATGGGTGTGGGGCCTGGTGCTCAGTAGGTGCAGTCAACATATACCTGTGACCAGTGAAAGACATTTTAGTCCCAAGTCTCCTGGGAGACTTCTGCTGGGACCCTTCAGGGATAGACTGGCTCCTGGCTCAGAAAGTGTGCCTAGTTTCAGCTGAATTCGGACACTCTTCAGCTCTGGCAGCCCCCGGGTCTTGAACTGGGGGCTTTCTGGTTCTCTTTGTGGCATTGGGAGTGGGCTTTCTTCTGTTTCTTGCTTTAGCAAATGCATTCATGACATCCATGTGTCAGGCCTGGGCTGGACTGCACAAATGCAAACTTTGGAATCCTCATGACCACCATGTGCTGTGGGTGTGACTCTCAGCACCCCTTTTGCAGATGAAAACGCTCAGGCTCAGAGGCGTTCAGAAGCATGCACAAGGTCACCCAGCTTGGAGGAACCCAGATAGTCACTCCCTTCGTCCACATAACTGCTCCAGTCTCCTGAGAAAACAGCAATGCTCTCCTCTTTCCCAGACATGGGGGAGTGATTTCCATGCCTGCTGCAGGGGAACCAGGCTGGGTGAGTTCTGTCCCCTTCTGGTCCTCTTAACCTCCGTTTCCCCATCTATAAAATGGGCTGGTCATGCCCCTTGGCTGGCCCTCCTGGCAGAACTGTGGCGAAGCTCTAAGAGGTGACTCTGTGCACACACTTTGCAGGTCATTCAGGGGGACCCTTATGACTGTTTCTGTCCCCTTGGGTGGCTGCAGCGAGCCCTCTCCTGGCCAGATATGCAGCCAGGGACAAAAACCTTCTTTTTTTTTTTTTTTTCTGAGCCCCGGACCTTGTGTCCTCAAGGCTGGATGAGCCTCCCTACCCTGCCTCCAGCTCCTGAGACGTGGGAACACCTTTCGGCACTCGGCTGGGGTAAGAGTGGGATTGAGACCCCCGGCTGGAACTCCAACTGAGCGGCGACCCCCCCTCCCCGCGGGCGCCGCAGCCGGAGCGCCCCTAATTGCTGCCACAGATGTGGCAGCCACCAGCCTCTCCCGCGCGATCTGCCGTGTCGTGTGAGCTTAATTAGCCCCTGATTACTCATTTACTGGGTGCTGTGTGTATTCCATATCTAATAACTTTCCAATTACGCCTGGTCTGCCCCGCACGTTTAATAACCCGTTCGTTGTCTGCTTGTCAGGGACTGTGCATTCAGCAGCTCCATCTCCCCCTGACCCGGAGCTTTATCGTCCCCTTTCCTGAAGTATTTGGAGTTCTCTGCTCACCATTATGGAGCTATTACAGGGAATTAAGGGGCATAAAATACTGGTCTTAGGCCTCTGAGGCACCAGCTTGCAGCATAGGACAACAAGCCCCCCCAGAGAGGCTTGAGCGCATCTTTGTGAGTGGGCTCTCATGGAGGGGCAGGAAATGGGGGGAGGGTTCTCATGGTAGGGCTGGCCTGTGTGCCCTTATTCCCTCCCAGACACGCGGCTCCAGGCCTGTGACCCACAGGTCCCCAGCCGGTGGCAGGGTCTCCCACCAGCTGGGCTGTGCCCACCCACCCTCGAGCCAAGGCAGGCCCCCAGCCACTCCTGTTTGCAGGGGAGGTGGCTCTTCTCCCCTGACTTGGGCCTCCTGCCCATGTCTGATTGTTCCTCGAGGCCAAGGGCAGGAGATGCTGTGTCCGTGGGCACCGTGAGAAGCTGGTGTCGCCTCGTCCCTCTCCTGCAGCTCAGTTCTGCCTCCCCTCCCAGCCTTGCTCTTGAGATAGACCAGCCACAGCCCACCCGCTCACCCACAGTCTGGGCTGCCGTGTGTCTGCCGGGCAAGTGTGAGTCAGGCCCTGCCGAAGTGCAGTCAGGACCTCCTGGTGCCAGCGCTGTGGGGGCTCTGACCATGACCAGCTGGGTGAGCTTGGGCAGCCGACTTGACTTCTCTGTGCCTCAGTTTCCTCTCCACAATGTAGGCATTAAGGTAGGGCTGTTGAGAGAATGACATTGGCTACCGACAGCAGGTACTCAGTGGACACATGGCACAGGGCAACTGCTCTGTGAATCTAGGCTAGGGCATTACTGGCCCATTTCCCCGAGACATAAGCTGAAGTCCGAGCAGTCGTGACTTGTCTGTTACTCTTAGTTACGGCTGCAGGCAGGCAGCACTCAGGATTCAGGCCCATGTTTGCTTTATTCAAGACTGGCAAGGCTGGCTTCCTGAAGTGTATGTTGAGCCTATTTGGAGGAAAGAGAAGATTCAGGATGATCAGGAAAAATGGGGGTCCCACACCCCAGATCCTACCCCATGACTTCAGGGACTCCAGGACTGCCTCAGGCTCCGTGCCCGCAGCGGGCGAGGGGACCTAGAAGCAGCCCTGCCAACTGAGGCCGAAAGTGCCCAGAGGCCAGCTGGGGCCCCCCAAGGCCAAGGCTGTGACACCTTCTCCAGCACACACCCTTCCAGGCTCTGTGGGACCCCCTGGCCCGGGCACCCCTTTGGCTCTTGTTCCCGATGCTTATGTGGTTAGGTCATAAGATAAGCGACCATTTCTTGAGCACCTACTATGTGCTTTAGCAGAAAGAACTCATCTCCTGCACCTTGCCTCTGGAAGTCAGACATTCACTGCATTGTTAATCCATTCTACAGAAGGGGAAACTGAGGCCCAGAGAGGTTAAATCACTTTGCCAGAATCTCCCAGCTGGAAACAAGTGGAGAGAACTCAGAACCCAGTGCCTAACCCCGTTGCTCTGCAGGAAGCTGGAGAGGTGGAGTCTGGCTGGGTGCCCGGGGGGAGAGGGAAGCAGGCCCTGGGAACAATCAGTTGGCAGGGCTGCTGGAGAGGGAAGTCCTGGCCTCTCGTCCAGTGGCCTCTGGGCTGCTGTGGGCCCTCAAACTGGACCTGCCTTTTTTAAAAAAAATACATGATTTACAGTCTACCACGTGGGCAAGTCTGAGAAACATTATGCCGAGTGAAAGAAGCCAGACTCAGAGGGCTACATGGTGGAGGATCCCGTCTGTGCACTGTCCAGAAAAAGCACACCTGTGAAGACGGACGGAGACGAGAAGCTACCAGGGTGATGGAGACGTTCTAGATGGATGCTGCTGGTGGTCACGCAAGTCTATGATTATACTCAAAGCCCCCGAATTGTATACTTTCCATGGGTGAATAGAATGGTATATGGATTTCATCTCAATGAAACAATTCTACAGAACAATAGAGCAGGAGTTCCCAGACTTGGGGATCTTGAGGACTAATACGATCAATCAAATAACCTCGGTGCTGACAACCCTGCTACATGGTTTTCCCTTCTGCAGCCATGATGCTGTATCTGCTCTCTGCCCACCCCATCCTCACCCCCCGCCCCCGGCCACCTCCATCCCTACCTGCGAATTTACCTGGAATTGGTGCTCTCCAGAAATCACTTAGCTCCCCAGAGAAAGTGTAACAAGGCAAGATCTCATTAGGATATTCAGTGGTGGGCTGCAGATCCCTTTTATGGTAAAGAACCCTGGAAATTTCCACACACCCCCCCTTTTTTTCCTTTCCCCATTAACTAATGCTTTAAATGTGGTGGCCCTGGTCCAGGGAAATAAAGGGGACAATAAAGTTTATCCTGCTTGCTCCACAGGGCCCCATGGACTCTCTGGGATGCTGCCAATTTCCAGGGTCCCCAGGGCAGGGAGCAATGTATGTCCCAGGCCCCCCTCCCAATAGCACATTAAGTCAGGCCGTGAGATTGGAACTCTTGGCTCTGGTAGTGAGAAGGCACAGTGAATGTGTTGGTTCAAGGGTCTGCTTTTTATTAGCCAGGAATTGTAAATTTGGCCTTGAAGGGTGAGGAAAGGCTGCTCTCTGCCTCCCTGCGATGGTCTGGCTGAGAACCTTTGGGAACCTTCGCCTCCCCCTCCTATGATGCTAGAATGAGATAACGCATACTCCCGCCCACATGTGTCTGGCAGCTTCGCCCAGCAATTAACAGTGACTGAGCCCCCTTGGCGTCCCAGGCAGCTGCTGACAGACCCCAGAGAAGGGGGTGAAATCCTTGTGGTGGGGACAGCTGGACCTGAGGAGGGAGGGTGTCTGGCACATGATGGTGCTGGGGAGCGTGTGTTTCTGGGCCGGGCCCTCTTCTAGAGCTTTCGGGTTGTCTTAGTTATCCACTGCTATGGAACAGAGGACTACACATAAGCAGCTCGAAGCAGCATGTCTACCACTGCACGCTCAGCAGGGGCCCCCGCTGCAGGTCAGGGTGTTGGCGGGACTGGACGGGGAAAGAACCTGCCTCCAAGTTCATCACTGAATTCCTTTGTCTGTGAACTGAGGGTTGCTATGAACATTTAGAGGCAAGCTTTCATGTGGACGTCTGCTTTTGTCTCTCCGGGATACCTGCCTAGGAGTGGAGTTGCTGGGTCCTGTGATGACTCTGTGTCTCTGGGTCTTGACGAACTGCCAGGCTGTCTCCAAAGCAGCTGCATGAGTTTGCAGCCCCACCAGCAGCGTGTGAGGGTTTGTGTAGTATTTCAACACTTAATAATCACGCGGGTGTCGCTTTTAAAGATGGATTCCCCGCTTCCTCTTGAAAGATCAGGCCTGGTGGGATGGAGCCAGCTTCCCTCCACGTGGTGCCGGGTGGACTGGTGCTGTCTTCCTCCCCCGCCCCCTAGTCTCACCTACCCAGTAACTCATTAATTGTTTACCTTCCTGGGGCAGAGATGTGCGTTTGAATCTCTTGTCCTTCTTGTCCCCGCTCCCTTTCCAAACCTGCTTCCTTTGAAGGTCTAGTTCAGGACAGTTCCACCTGCTCCAGGAAGTCTGCCTGGATTTTCCCAGCCCTTGGGGAGTCCCCCTCTTCTCCAACTCCTGCAATCTTTGTCATCTGCACCCCCGCCCACCCGGAAGTATTCTCTTCTGCCATCTGCTGCTCTCTGCTTAAAAGCTATGTCCCCGGTTGTTTTGGAACAGCCAAGTCTTCTCCCAACTGCTAGGGTTCAAATCCAGGCACCTCCAACTACTGCGGGAGTTTGGACAAGCCACTTGTCCCCTCGCGTCTCCATGTTTTCTTCCCTGAAAGATTAACTGTAGCACATAATAGGTGCTCAGTCACGGCATCCTCATGTCCCATCTGGGGAGCCATGAGGCATCCCCAGCTGCCTCCCCCCAGCAGGACCCTGGTCCCCAAGCTCCAGGAGGAGGAGCAGGCGGGCCTCAACCCTTTCTCCTTTCCACCAGCGCGCAGCAGAGTCAAGGCCAGGACACAGTGCCAGCCCGCCCCCAGGGGCTTGGAGAACACTGCCCAATTTGACCTGGTGCCACCCCGTAGACAGTCCCCAGGGCTGGCTAGACCAGTCATCCTGTGACTAATGGGGACACAGCAGCCCTGCGTCTGGCAGAGTTTCCCCAAGTGGTGATGGCAAGGTTTGCCAGAGCATCGAAAACCCTATGGAGTGGGGTCTACAGGGGCTCCAGGCTCCCTGCTGTGCAGTGGGCCCCCAGCCCTAAGGAGGCCAGTGAGTGAATGAAGTGTACCGGGGCCAGGCGCCACCCCCTCCTGGCTCCAGCCTAAGCTGCCAGCACCCCTGTGGGATTTGTGGGGGCCGCGGTCAGGGCAGCGTCACCATATGGATCCCATAAATTAAAGCGCTCCCGGAAACAAATGGTAAATGTACCCGTCTCTCGCGTGTGGGGCTGGTGGAGCCTGAATGGAGCACCATCCATCTCTCTCAGGCACTTTGCTTTTATAGCCCTAATCCTTGGAAAAACGGGATCAACGCGAAGTTGTTCTCTGACAGCCGTGAGGTCCCAGAGCTTGTAATCAGGGAGTGGGGGGTCACCAGGCCCCTTGACCAGCCCCCAGGGAGCTGCCGGGGTTTCAGGCCTAGGAGCCCAGGATGTAAACCTGTGTCAACCCTGCCTCGGCAGCTCTGTGACCTCAGGCTCCCGCCGCCCCTCTCTGAGCCCCAGGCCCCCACGGCCCTGTGGACCGGGGGCAGAGCGACCGGCCGGAATGGTGGGTGCTGGGATGGGGCAGGGGCAGAGAGGCAGTATCTAATGAGTATGGAGTTTCCCTTTGGGCTGATGAGAAAGTTCTGGAAATGAATCTGGGGGATGGTTTCACACATGTCTGGACTTCACGCCACCGAGTTGTATCCTTAAAATGGTCTAGATGGTAAATTTTATGTTATGTAACCCAGTCCAGTGTTCTTGCCTGGGAAATCCCATGGACAGAGGAGCCTGGTGGGCTACAGTCCCTGGCGTCGCAGAGAGTCGCACCCGACTTAGCAAGTAAACAACAAACAGCAACGACATATTTTACTATACAATATTTTTTAAAAACACAGGACAAGGGTAGGGGATAGGATGACTACCCTGCAGGGAGAACTGAAGATTAGCTAGGTTAGTCATACAAGTGCGACCAGCTTGCTGGTAGTTGTCACAGAGGCCCGTGCAGAGTAGAGGGGCCCAGGTGGCAGTGGGTCCTGGGATGGATCCCCAGCACCTGTGGGTCAGCCTGGTGTCCCTGGGCAGCATTTGCTGGATGAGGAAGTCACTCTCTCTGGCTCCCACAGCCAGCCACATCAGATTCCTGATGGCAACGCCAGGCCACCATGGGCGAGGGGCAGTACCCAGCACCCTGGGGTTCCTCCAAGCAGATGTGGCCAAGACTCACCACGTCCCCCTCCTGTCCTTCCAGGTCACGTCTGCATCTCTCGAGACATCGACAGCCATCCACCCTCCCACCCGGGAGCCTGAGCATCGGCCGGGCGCCCCAGCAGAGGGCCTGCTCAGGGGCCCCAGGACCGGCCAGGAGCAGGGGTCAGCCCGGTGTCAGCAGAGCAGCCTGGAAGGGGCCGGACCGGACCTCACGGGCACAGGTAGGTGCCAGCATTTCACCATCTCTGACTACTGGAGTGGATCAGGTGGCTCCTGGAAGGGAGAAGCCTCCCCAGAAGTTGGGGTGCAGATTCCCACCCCAGGGTCACCACATTTTAGTGAGGAGCCAAGAGGCTGGGTCTCCCTGACTCTAGTTTGATCATTTCCCCCATCTCATTGTCAATTCACAAACAGCCTTTGTTGGTTTTTTTTTTCTTTTATCTCTACATTCCATTGTGTTCACTCATTCATTTAAAAAAATAGCATAATGGGTCTATCTCCCTGAGCCACCAAACCCTGCCCTAGAACTCTCCATCTACCTGGATGCCCTGTCCCCCCAGAGCAACCCACCAGGATCCCATTTGCTCTTCCGTCGCACCTGTGTTTGCCTGGCACCCCGTGGCCCGGTGTCCGGGGTGTGAGCCTTGTCTCCAGGGCCCCGCGCATCCCTGCAAGGCCGCCTGTTGTCACAGCTGCCGTCGCGCTCCATTTCACATCATGTGCCGTGTGACGTCCAGCTGTCTGGTGCAGGGGCTTGCCCACCCTCCTGCTGCGGGGGCACACTGCTCGCGTCCAGGCACGTGGCTGTCTGTGTAGCCTCATTTGGGACAGAGGGAACGAGGGGGTCTGGCCACAGGAGGTGCTGCCTGGCATTTTCCGGCATGGGCGTTCACTCCCACCCCCTCCAGCCACCAAGACCCTGTCCCCGCCATCCCTACCCCGTTGGACACGTCACTTTCCCCAGTAATGGAGAGGCTGGCCCTTCGTTGGTTGTTAGGCCTGTGAGCGTGGAGTCCTGAGGCGTTTGTCGTGCGGCACGTGGGCCTGGAATGGGAGCGGTGAATGGACACCTGCGTTCTTACCTAGGGAGGGCCGTGGAGCAGCCCCTTAGGCCAAGACCCCGCAGGGTGGCTCCCTGGGTGTGTTCTGCCCCTAAGAGGACCAACGCTTGACAGCCCCCAGCCCAGCCTTCCCTGTTGGTGGGCCACTTCAGGGGCAGCTGGTGGAAAACACTGTTTGTCAGTGAGCGGGGGAGTCGGCTAGTGGTGCTGGGGTCCTGGGAGTCCATCTCCAGGACGCCCCTGGTACCCACCTCTTGCTCTCTGCAGTGTGGACTCAGCAAGGGAAGGGGCTGGCTGACAGGGGCTGATGAGCCATCAGCCCTGCAAGGGGTGTCCAGGCTCTTGGCAGAGTGGGGCAGGGTGTCCAGCAGCAAAGGGGACTGCAAGTGGTGGGCGAGGATGCCTGGGACAGGTGTCTCCTTGCACTGAGCCTCAGTGTTCTCATCTGAGGAATGGGCGGGAAGGCCAGTGGAAGTGCGTGGCTCACCAGCCAGTGTGAGAATGGAACTCGGCAGGTCGACTGCAGTCCTGGCACCCCCTCCCCTGAGAGCCTGGCGTCCTGACTGGTGTCAGGGCTGTTGGTTGTAACTCCTACTCACTCAGCTGGCACCTCCTCCAGGCAGCCCAGAGCATCCCTGAGGCTGCTGTCCCAGCCCACCCTCAGTTCTGGGTGATAAGCTGCACAGCCGTGACCCTCAAGGACCTCCCTGCCCTGCTGGGCGCACACGAGGCCCTGCCCCCCTGCCCTGGGGCCTCTGGGGCAGGGCAGGGGCACAAGACCCACGCCGGCCAGCTGCTCCCCTGTCAGGCGGCAGCCCTGCCAGCGGCCGGGGGGATGGGGGACACGCAGCTCACAGCTGGAGACCCGCCAGGCAGAGCCAGCCCGCAGGCAGCCCCTCCCGGGGAGGCCGCTGCTTGGAAACTTGACAGTGACTAATGGTTTATTACACACCTGCCACCTCACATCGGGCGGTGTGCACGGCCCCCCAGGTCCAGCTGTGCACTGCCAGCTGGGCAGCCGGGTGGGCGCGGGGGGCGCGAGCCTACAGACACATGGACACGCCGCGTGGGGAAGCGTGGGGGGCACGCACAGACCTGGCAGGCACACCAGGCATGAGGGTGCATGTGCAATACACACAGGCACATGCACACACAGCCCCATTGCGCCCCCCACCCCCGGAGCTCTGAGCCCCTCCCCATCTCCCCACTGTCTCTCCAGCTCCCTCTGTGGTGGTGGGCAGGGGCCTATCTCAGAGGGCCGGGTGGCTATGGGCAGGTCGGGCGGTGGGGGAGGCTGCGTCCCTTGCCTTGTGGGGAGGCAACTGTCCACTATTGGTCTCTGAGCCCCAGTTCCCTGCATGTGTGTGGACAGCGGCCCTGGCCAGGGCGAGAAGCCGTCACACCATCACCGCCCTGGTGCTGGGCTGTGAGGCTAGAGGCCATGCGCCCTGGGGACATGCATGGCCCAGCCGCCTGCATCCCTTCCAGACTCGGGGGAGCTGTGTGGTTGTCAGGCACTGCATCTGGAAGGCCCGCCTGGCGGGTGCTTGCTGGCTGGCTGCTGGAGAACAGGTCTGGGGCTGCAGGGGCAGCAGGGACCCCAGGGCTGGGCTTCTTCCTAGCAGGCAAGGCATGAAACTTGGGCTGCCCAAGCCCAGGGGAGAAGGACGCTGTCCCAACCTCATGGCGAGGTGGCTGTTCCAGAAGGTGGCGAGCCCTCCAGGCCCAGCTCCTTCCAATGTTCTTAAGCCTTAAGTTAAAGGAAAGTCCATCTCTCATGCGCCACTTGCAGGCGGCATAGAATCCAGCCAAGGACACTCCAAATCCATCAGCAGCCGCCGGGACAGGCGTTCCCGAGCAGTGGTCTCTGTGCGGGCGAGGAGCAGCACTGTCTGGTGACAGGTGTGGGAGTGGCTGGAGTCTAGGCCCAGCGTCCCTCCACACAGCTTCCGCCAGACTCAGAACCTGCCAGAGCTGCTGAGCAGGCGTGAGGTTGTAACAGCGAAGCCTCCCTGGCTACTGTGCAAGGTAGAGTCAGGGACCTGTGAGGAGCCCCCAGGGGCCCCCAGGGCTGCCCGCCATGCGGCTCCAGGGCCACCCCTCTGGGCACGGGCTCCCTGCATGGCCTCGGGGCTGCCTTGTCGCCCAGCTGAGCGGTGGCCCTGTGTTCTGCCCGTGGGCCCTTGGGCGTCCTCTCTGAGCTCTGGAGCGGCATCTAAAGTGGCAGATAGCGTCTTCGTTGGTAGACGTGGTTGAAGCCGCAGACCCCACTGATGGGTTTGAGGGGGGGACACCGAAAGCCTGAGCAAGGTGGACTCCCCCCCATGGCTGTGCGACCTGTTGTCATTCAGTCACTCAGTCACTCAGCCGTGTCCAGCTCTGTGCAACCCGCTGACTGCAGCACACTGGGCTTCGCAGTGAACTATCTCCCAGAGTTTGTTCAAACTCACATCCATCGAGTCAGTGATGCCATCCAACCATCTCATCCTCTGCCGCCCCCTTCTTCTCTTGCCCTCAATCTTTCCCAGCATCGGTCTTTTCCAGTGAGTCAGCTCTTCGCATAAGGTGGCCAAAGTATTGGAGCTTAAACTTCAGCATCAGTTTTTCCAGTGAATATTCAGGGTTGATTTCCCTTAGGATTGACTGATTTGATCTTCTTGCAGCCTCTCAAGGAACTCTCAAGAGTCTTCTCCAACACCACAGTTCAAAACCATCAGTTCTTTGGCACTCAGCCTTCTTTATGGTCCAGCTCTCACATCTGTACATGACTACTGGAAAAACTGTAGTTTTGACTATACGGATCTTTGTTGGCAAAGCAATGTCTCTGCTTTTTAAAATGCTGTCTAGGTTTGTCTCCTGGGCTCCTGCCTTTTCTCCAGTCATGTCAGGGTGCTGGGGTCCGCCAGCCCTGACAGGGTGGTCTGCAGGCTCCTGTCCTAACAGACCCCTGCAGCCCTGCTCCCACCCAGAAAGCCTCCGTTTTCATGTGTGCATTTCCCTGGCTTCGGGGGACCCCTGGTCCAGTAGAGAGGGGAGGGCAGGAACAGGTCTGGCCGGTGGAGTAGGAGCGTCTGTAGGAGACACAGTGCATCCTCTGTCTCCAGCCCAGGCCGGTCCAGGGCACCTCCGTTCACCTACTCTGGTCCCACAGCGGGAGTTTGGGAAGAGTTTGGGGTTGGTGTCTACTGCTGCCGTAGTGGCTTAAGAAAAATACATTTTTGTGCTGTGCTTCAGTCATATCCGACTCTTTGTGACCCCATGGACTATAGCCCGCCAGGCTCCTCTGTCCCTGGGGATTTTCCAGGCAAGAATACTGGAGTGGGTTGCCATGCCCTCCTCCAGGGGAATCTTCCCAACCCAGGGATGGAACCCCGTTCTCCCGCATTGCAAGTGGATTCTTTACTGTCTGAGCCACCAGGGAAGCCCTGGGCTTAAATTCAATCAGTATTTGTTGGGTGTGGACCTCTCTTAAGCGTTTGGGTCTGGCCTGGCACTTCCTAGATCCACATACTGCCTCTGCCCCTTCCAAGCTCCTGGTACCAGGCACAACTTCTCTGTGCCCCAGCTCCCCCCCACCGCGAGTGGTGTGAGACCCCAGGTGACCTACATCTGTTGCCAAGCGCCACGCCTGACGCTCAGGGATGCGGGAGCTGGCCCAGGTCCTGTGGGGAGAGCAATCTGGTGCCCGCCAGGGTCCTGGTCCTGCTGCGGCTCTTGTCGCTCCTTCGTTGGGCAAATGGACTCCCGGCTGGCGGGGTCGGGGCTCCGCGGCCAGGAAGGCAAGGCCTCCGCTTGGGTACTTGGCTCAGGCCCCAAGACATCTTTGGCAGCCCTCGCCTGGAGCGAGTGCTGGTGCTGAGTGCTCTGGCGAGCGGCAGGGGTGGATCCTGTTCCCTGCGGCCAAGCGGCAGCTGCTTGGAGGGCAGGGGGGCCGGGCTTGGCTGCAGCACCCCAGCGCCCGCCCCAGCTCTGTGGGGAGACGCTCTGCGCCATGGCAGTGTGTCCCTGCTCCCACCGACTGTTCTCTTTGTTCACCTCCAGCTGAGCTGAGATCCAAAGTCTGTTTTCTCTCCAACTAGAGAATGTTTATCTTCTCGGGAACTTACTGTTCCCTGGGGAGCACAAAGCTTGCAAGTCGAGGCAGGAGGCTAGGCGGAGAAGCCCAGGCAGCCCAGAGGCTCTGAGCTTTTAGGTAACCTTTCCCCAGGAGCCTCTGAGTGTTTAGTGGAGGGCTCGCGGGGCTGGGCCTCAGGCCTCTCCCCGCTCGCCAGGCTCTGGTGGCTTTCAGCTGGTCCCTTGGCCAGGGTGTGACTCTGTGGGTCCTTGTCACTGATTCAGATTTCCATGACAGGGAAAAGAAAGGAGGACTTGGGCAATTTAATGAAACCATGAACTGAGCATTGCCTTCACCAAAGTTCAAAATGGCACAAAGATAAAAGCAACTCTTTAGACCTGGCAAAACTGCTGTCAAGTGGGTCTGTTTGCCCCCAAATCTGTTTTCCTTCCAAGTAAGTTTGTGACCAAGATTTCAGGGTAGAAAAAAGGAGATCCAGCTGAGCCGTAGAAATGGCCATTCTGAGGCCCAGGGTGGGGTGTCCCGGGGCAGTATTGGGGACCCCAAGGAGCTAAAAACCAGCACAGACCACCCCTCCAAGGGCTACTGCACTTGGGGCCCGCCTGCCTGCCATCCTGGCCGTGGCCTCCACCCATTCACCACCCTGCTTTTACCAAGACTGGGTTTAAGCTGGTAGGTAAGCTGGCACTCGAGGAACCTTGGCTCACCGTGTGGGTGCAACAGGCTAGAAGGGCACTATGTGTAAGACTCCCCCTGCGTCCACAGCAACTCTCACCCATGACCTTCTAGTCTAGAAGAAAAGCCATTTGAAAAGCCGACATCTCTCCTGCAGACCTTTGCTCATGTCTCCACGGTGGCTGCCTGTTCTGACATCTGTCTCTACCTCTAGGCTGCCGTTCCTGTGAGTGCATTTGTTCACAAGTGTTTGCTGAGCACCTATTGTGTGTCAAAGACTGTGTTAGGTAGCATATGTGATGCCAGGCGGGGACAGGTTCCATGAAGCATAATAGGGTAGAAGAACACAGAGGTGAAGCTTGTGACTGTAGGCGGGCTGGTCCCAGAAGGCCCTGCTGAGGAGATGACGCTGGGCAGAGTCCCAGGCCACAGGAAGCCCAAGGGCACAGGCCCCGAGGCCACCCACTCTCCCGCTCCATGAAGGCAGGAAACACATCTTACTGTCCTCTTTATGGCTCCAGCACCTGGCCCAGTGCTCAGTAGGTGCTCAATGTTTGTTGAGTGAAAACAAGTTTCAAGTTGGCTGGTGCTGGGGACCTGACAAGGGGAAGGTAAAGAGGAAGTCAGATTCTTGTAGACATTGAGAGCGTGCGTTTATCCAAGCTTCCTGGCCCCAGGGTCGATGTTCCAAGCAGGTCCTCATTCCATTCCAGAACTTTTCTTCCCTCTCCAGGGCTTTGCTCTGAAATACAGAATTCCAGCGACCACAGGCTGTTTGCTTTCCCCTGAGGTCTCCTAGTACAGTCATGTGGGGGACAAGGATACTTCATGGTCACCTGTGAGAGATTGGTCCTTTCTCCTCCTTGGACTTGGCTGACTCTAGGCAGGGGCTGTGAGCTCTCTGGATCAAACATGCAGTTGTTGTTCAGTCGCTCAGTCGTGTCTGGCTCTTTGCGGCCCCATGGGCTGCAGCACGCCAGGCTTCCCTGTCCTTCACCATCTCCCAGAGCTTGCTCAAACTCATGTCCATTAAGTCGGTGATGCCATCCTACCATCTCATCCTCTGTCATACCCTTCTGCTCCTGCCTTCAATCTTGCCCACACAGAGAAGAGCATTAATTGAGCAACTGTTGAATGTCAGGTGCTGTGCGTCTGGGAACAGTTGTCTTCCTGGCTGTGTTATTTTCCTGTGGCTGCTGTAACAGACATCCTTGAACTTGGCAGCTCCATCACCTTACAGTCTGGACATCAGAGATCAGAGGTCTGACCCAGGTCTCACTGGGCTAGAATCAAGGTGTCACAAGCCTGGTTCCTTCTGGAGGCTCCGGGGAAGAATGTGTCCTTGCGTTTCTGCTTCTGGAGGTGCCTGCCTTCCTTGGCTTGTGGCCCCACGTCCCTCCAACCTCTTACTTCTGTCATCACATCTCCTGCCCCACTGCGCTCTTACAGGGACCCTTGTGATTGCACTGGGCCTGCCTGGGTCATCGAGACTGAGCTCCCGTCTCAGGGTCAGCAGCCTACTAAGATCTCCCAGGTCCCTTTTGTCCTGTAAAGTGACATGTTCTCAGGTGTTGGGGACGAGGACTTGGCTGTCTTTGAGGACCACTCTTTGACCTCCACACCAGTCCCTGTTGCTGGTTGAACTGGCCACGTGCAGCCCATGGGGCGTGGGGGCCATGCCCACAACTGAAGAACAGGCTGGCTGGAGAGGACCGCATGGGGACGTAGCTGACTCTGCACAACTTGGCTGGGGGTAGCCCCTCTGGCCTGGTGGCTGTGCTACGGGGGGGTACCTGGCACAGCAGGTGTGTGCTAGGTCACCCCAGGGCAGTTCCCTCCCTGGAACGGAAGCGTGATGCTAGAACCTTTCTCCCGGGGATGTGGCATGAAGGTGACCTCAGTTACTAACCACTGTGTTTAGGATGGGGCCGGGGGTGTTCCCACGCCATCCTACCTGGGAGGGGCTGGATTCTCACCCATACCAGGAGTTTCTGGGTGCAGCTTGGTGTTTGCCCAGGAGGTGACTGTAAACATGGCCTAAGCCACAGTCCTCGGGGTGCCCCCAGCCACGGTCCCCCAGCCTTCTGCCCACCTTGGGCACAGGGAAGGGATTGACCCCAGAGACCTGATAAGGCTCTGCCCCCTCAGCCTCCCACCCCCACCCACCCCGAGCAAGCAGCTTGTGGCACACCGGGTGACCCTCTGGGCCCAGCCGGCCCCCTAAGGCAGCGGAGTCATGACCTCTCCCCGCAACAGATGTCCAACCCTTCTTTCTCCAAACACACCAAGATGGGCTCTAACACGGCCAGCATAGAGAATCCAGAAGGGCTCTAGGGAGGAGACAGCGCTTGAATTGGGCATCTGGACCTTGTAGGGAGGAGACCCCGGGAGCTGAGACCCCGATGACAGTAAGCTCCTCCCCTTCCCCTCCATCCTTCCTTCCTTCCTGCCACAAGTCTCTTGCCAGAGCTTCTCTGTAGGTCCCCGGGACCGCAGCCCAGGGTGGGGCTCCCCTGGAGCCCCTCGGAGCCCTGCACAAAGACTGTGCCCTTCCTCCCACCTGAGCTGAGTCGTCCTTGTCCCTTTCTCTCCAGGAATGCCTGGGGACGGGGGCGGCTCCTGCTGCCTGGAGGACACCACAGAGCTCCGGGGATCAGGGCCCAGCACAGGGCCTGGCACGTAGCAGGTGCTCAGTGGAGACGGCTGAGTGAGGGTGTGAATGAGCGAGGGCAGCCTCGGTGGGGCTGTGACCCCCTCGGAGTCTGGGAGCTGCTCCGCTGCCCAGGGCAGAGGTCTCCGTGTGCCAGTAATCCCTCGACCCCTGGGTCCTGTGGGAGTTGAACCGCGAGGGGAAGGCAGGAAGTGGCCACCACCCTCCAGAGCGCGGCTCCTGTCTGCAGCAGCTGGGGCGTGAGCTGGCGGGGGGAGGCTGGGGGCCGGGGGAGGGCCGCCGCGTGGTTGATCCATGCCTCGCTGGGCAGCCCTGGCTTGCCGCCCTTGACCTCTCCGCTGGCATCTCAGGACTCTGCTCCGGACGGAGCCGGTCTGCAGACGCTGGGCAGGCTTCCTCTGCTCCCGCTGCCGCCTTGTCGCCCCGCCCCCTCGGCCCCCCTCGCCCCAGGCCGAAGGGAGCTGCCCCTTGGGGGTCAGGCCGGGGGCCCAGGGGCAGGGAGATCCAGCTCCCATGGACCAGAAGAGACCCACGTGGCCGGCGCTCCTGCCGGGTGAGTCCCCGGGACGGCCCCACCTGGGAAGGGGGTTTCTGGGTCGGTGCCCAGACTCACAGGACAGAAGGTTGAGATGGGGGAGCCGACGCTGAGCTGGGAATCGGTGAGGGGTGTGCGTGCTAGCTACAGGGACACTGTTGTGTGTGTGTGTGTGTGGAACACAGCATGACCCCGGGGGCAGATGGAGAGTCCCCAGGGGCTGGCCCGGTGGCCCCAGTCTGAGCCGGGGCCCAGGGGCAGGAGTTGGGATTGTAAGGGGGCGCAGCAGCACTCCCTGGCGTGGCAGCAAGCACCGCAGCCCTGGGTCCCCCGGCCCATCCCCTCTGTCCCCACCGCAGTAGCTTCTCTTCCCAGCGTGCCGTCACGGGGCCCAGGCTGGCACTGGGCCTGGCATTGGGTGCCCGAGGGTGTGCACAGGTGAGCCTGCTGTCCTCCCAGCTGTTGCAGGTGAAGCGCAGAGCCGAGTGGCTCAGAGAGGCACCGACTCCTACCACCCCTTCCTGCAGAGGGGAAACCGAGGCTCAGAGGAGGGCACGTCCCTGCCAGGGGGCTCTTCTGGGCCTGCTCCAGGCACCCAGCGCCCCCGCCCCCTGCCCTGGGAGGACAAGCTGCCTCACCATCTATCATCACAGGTGCCCTGTGACCTGGCACCTGCTTGTCCTGGCAGGACTAGGGCTGTCCCCGGCCTGGCGGAGGGTGTAGAACTCGGTGGCTCATCTGCCAAGCCCCTTCCTGCTTCTGGAAGTGAGAGGAAAATATGGCAGGAGGACTGGAAGAGGGGCCAGGCAGACCCGGGAGCGGAGGAGCAGGTGGAAGGGCCGGGGCAGCCTCTGAGGAGGTGCCGGCGGGACCACAGGAGTGCTCGGAGCTCCCCGTCCCACACCAGGGGGGACGCACAGACTCCTCCCATCCCTCCTCCCGTCACGACCGCTTCTTGGCTCCTAGGACAGCAGGCAGGGCCCTGGGTTGGGAGGTGGGAGGCGTGGACTTTAGTCCTGACTCCCACTTCCCACCTTGGATTTAGTCTGACCACAGAGTAAACGCACTGACGAAGGGAGCACACCCCCTCTGCCCATCCATAGGCTGGGTGACTGTGAGGTAGTAAGCTCCCCATCCTCGGTGGTGTGCAAGCAGGAACCTCCAACCTAATGGACAGGTCATGGAGGAGCAGAGATCAGATGGGAGAGTCTTCCTACCACATCTCAGATTCCAGGTCCCACCTCCTTCATGTGCCCCATCTGTGCAGCAAGGACCTACTTCATACGGAGGCTCTTTGGCACCCTTGGCAGGTTCACCAAATCCTGTGCACCCTGCGTGCAGGTGCCCTTCTTCCCCCATGTTCCAGGTGAGCAGGCCGGGGTACAGAGGGCCAGGAGACTAGCCAGTGGTCCCCAGGCCTGTCAGTTGAGTGGCAGAACTGGAATGAAAGTGTGGCACAGAGCTTGGGTCCTGGCCCACCACGCACGATAAGGTGTGTCCTCAATTACAGGAAGTCCACCCCCATTTAGGAAAATGATTTCTGAGCTTTGAGAAGTCCAGAAGGTTCGCCGGGGTCGCTGCGGGACTTTGGCTGGGAAGACCTGGCTGGGAGACCCCAGGTCCTCTGCCAGGCTGGGGACAGCCCCAGTCCTGCCTGGACAGGCAGGTGCCAAGCCACAAGTGGTGATGTCTGGCAGGACAGCTTGTTCTCCCAGGGGGCAGGGCGCTGGGCGCCTGGAGAAGGCCCTGGCCCAGCCTGCCTCGTGGGTGCTGGGAGGGCAGCCAGGGGCCACTGGGGGCTTTGATCCCATCAGGAGGGCACAGCCTGCCCAGACTCCAGCCCCTTCCTCATACCCTTGGCAGCCAGAGGGGCCACATTTGCCTCAGGTCCTGCCTCCGACACTGCCTAGTACCCAGCATCTGCACTTCCTGGGATTCCCAGACCAGAACATCCCTGAACAGAGGAATGGAGCTGTGCCCTGAGGGCAGTGTGCCCCTTCCTCCAGGTGCAGCTTTGCTCCGCCTCCTGCAGGAAGCCTTCAGTGATTGCTCTGTCCTCAATATTATGTCTTTTTCTCAGCTCCAGAGTGGGAAGGGATCTCGCTTGACTTCACTCAGTTCTAAACCAGGGCATGTGTGAGAAAACAGGTGGCACTGTTACCTCTTAAGTGAGGACATTAGCTGAAAACCTGGACTGTCCCAGGCAAGCGGGGACATAGAGTAGCCTAGCTTATACCACAATTGTTGGCTGTTTGGGTACTGACTTCTCTGGTTCTCTTTCTTGTCAAATAAGACAGACAAAAATGGAAAGCGGACAGAAGGGAAGGGAAAGAGTCAAAAGCACAGGCTCTTGTGTTGCTGCTTTTCAGCGGAGCCTCAGCTTTCTCATCTGCGAAGTGGGCATGCTGGTGGCGTCTGCCACACAGGGTCGCCTTGGGGTTAAATGAGGCTGCATGCACAGCACTTGTTGTCATGCTGTCCTTGTTCCAGCACTACGCTGTGTCAGACAGGGCCTCCGACATCCTGCTTGCTGCCTGGCAGAGGGTCTGCACACAGTAGGTGCTCAGTAACATTTCTAGAAGGATGGATGGATGGAGAGTGGAGGATGAATGGATGGATGAATGGATAGAGGGTGGAGGGTGGATGGATGGATGGATAGTGGAGGGTGGATGGACAGCAGAGGATGGATGGGTGGGTGGATGCTTGACTGAATGAAGAATGAATGAATGCTGGGTCTCCTCTCTTCCCAGGCAGCATGGAGACCCCAGCCCACAGGAAGCAGACAGCCCAGGGCAAGAATGACTGCTTTAGTCCCTAAGGTCCTCTAAGGTCACCCATCACCATGGCAGGACCACACGCTCTCTGCATCTCCTTCATAAAACACAGGCCCTGGCTGCCCACCAGGCCTCCCTCCTTCCCTTTGATTTTTGTCAGGACAGATGGACAGGTCAAGTGGATTTCAGATCAGTTGCTCCCTACCCTCTCTCCCTGGGGGTTGTGGCTGTCTGTCTGCCTGTCTGTGTGTCTCAATACACGTGTCTGTGTCTGTTGGTGTGTGTGTAGGGGGTTTTTGACATGCGTGGTTCCGTGTGCATGTTCATGTGCGTGTGTGCGCACACCCAGAAGTTTCAGTGGGCTGAGGGAATTAGTGTGCAGACAGTGGCTTTGGCAGGCGGCCAGGCCCACTGTCCCTGGAGGCTGTAAGGGGCCTGGATGTGACATGTGTCTGACCTGCTGGTTTGGTGGGGGCCATGGAGGAGAGTGTCCCTGAGGCCAGCTTTTGGGACCCCAGCCCCCTCCTTCAGGGCTGCCCACTGCTGCCTCAGCCTCTGTGGGGTGGGGACAGACGAGTGACTGAGGGCCAGCCTCCCTGCCCCTTCTCTGGTGACAGTGGCACCTCACCCTCCCCGAGGGGGGCCGGGAGACCATTCCAGGCATCCCCCTCTCCCACAGATGTGGGGTGACAAGTGGGGCTCTAGACCTGGCTGGCCTGGGTTCAGATCCCTGGGCGTGGCTCCGGCCCCTCCCCCGCGTCCCCCCCCCCTCCCCGGGAAGCAGAGCCCTGGGCGATGGCTGACCGCACAGTCTCAGGAGCCAGACCTCGCAGGCCAGTCTGAGCCCATCTCCCCGTCCGTGCAGTGGGCACAGCTGAGGACGTCCGTCTTCCCTAGCGAGGGGGAGGCCGGGCTGCTGAGGCCCACCCTGGCCCCCAGAGGCTGGTCCGGGGTGAGTGCAGTGCTGGGTGGGCTGGTCTGGCCGCCTTGCGGCTCCCCGATGGCAGGCTTGGGCACAGAGGGAGCTTGTGGCCTGGCGGTGTGGGGCGGTGGTTCCGCTCCCCCACCCGCCTGCCCTCTTGCCCGCCGGCCGTGTGGTCCCGGCAGGGGACACGTGAACACAGCCTGGCTCTGTTCTCGGAGCTGTGGGAGGCGGGCTGTCACCGCGGGAGCCAGGAGCTGGAGGTGAGCCCAGGAGTGGGGGAGGGTGACGGATGTCTGCGCCTTCCTTCACCCTCAGCGCCCGGCCCTGCCAAGCCACAGGTGCCCCCGCGGCTCGGAGGGGAAGGACTGGGGCTGGGTGAGGCAGGGAGGGGGGTCCTCTAGGGGAAGAGGTGTCCAGGGCGACACAGGTTGGTCAGCATGGCCGCCGTCACCAGAGCTGCGGATCCTGCGGGGCTTCTGAACTGCTCCTGCTGTTGTTCAGGCTGTGCACTGCGCACTCTCAGGGGGTCCTCTGGACAGACTTGCGCAGTGCACTGTGGCCTAGGGCCTCCCACCCTCTTCTCCACCAACCACGTCTTGATCTTCGGTTCTGGAGCTCTGGTTGTCTTTGATCAGGAGCCTGGCATGCTGGTGGGGAGGGGCATGTGAAAGACCGTGGGTGACAGGGCACTCACCTCTTGTGGGCGGCATGTGGTTTGGGGGGTTTCAAGAAGTCGTGTCTGTCCCTCAGAGGTCTGAGTGACGTCTGTGTGTTCTGAGTGTCCCATGCATCCCATTCCCCACGGGCATCCGTGCGACGTCAGCACCCCATGGGTTCCGTGGCTCCTGCCCCTACCCTGCCCCACCCCACCTCCTAGCCTGCCTTGCCAATATATAATGTCTCAACTTGAGGGCCCACTATGGGCTGCTGGCCAAACAGAACCTGGAAAGAGAGACACTGACCGAAGAGAGATTCACTAGCTGTGTGGCCTCGGGCAAGTCACCTAACCTCTCTGTGTCTTTATTTCCTCATCTCAAAAGCAGAGCTCATAGGCTGGATTGTAGGGTTGTGGATAGATTAAATGAGGTGACAAGCACTTAGGGACGGGACAGCGTGTAGAAAATGCCAGTTGCTTCCTCACTCCGTGTGCCCTGGGTAGAAGCTGCCAGCTTTGTTCTCTGCTCTGACACCCGGAGGTCCTGGCAGTTAGGAGGCTGGGGTTCACCTCCCTTGTCCCCCAGGAGTGGCTGGCACCAGGCTTGGCGTGGGGTGAGCCCTGGATTCATAAAAGCTGCAGGGCCGCAGGGGGTGGCCTCCCTCTCTCCCTCTCTGGGAGCCGGGGTAGGGGGGCAGGCTTGAGCCCCCATCACCCCAGCCCCTTTGCCCATGCCGGCCCCACCTTCCCAGCATAAGGAAACCACAGGCTCGGCGCTGCCGCTCAGCCTTATCTCAAGGCCTTCTGCAGACAGCCCTGTCCCCAGGAAAGGGGCTTATTGGCCTGGTCATCTGTGCCCCAGCCGACTTGGGAACACATGGTCAGGCAGCAGGGAGCTCGGAGTGGGGCAGGGGCCACACTCACGCTGGTCTCACGCGGCCCCCTTCTTCCTCCATGGGCCCTCTGGTGTCTTAGGAAGGACCAGAGCCCCAGGCTCCCTTCCCAGGCTCCATGACACTCAGGCCTCACCAGCCCCTTCCCCAGCCCACGGACCCAGTACCCTCCACGGGGCCACCGTCTGCTTGGGTTGGGGCCACCGTCTGCTTGGGTTGGGGCCACCGTCCGCTTGGGCTGGCCTCCCAGGCTTATCTGGAGAGTGAGTGTGCATGGGAGGGTCGAAGTTGGGAAGCCCATTTCAGGGCGATGAGCCATGGGAAGCCACCCAGCCTCCCTGATGCCCTGCTCATGGCCAGGGGACCCGGTTCTCCCCATTACACGAACAACAACTCACGAGTGTTGGGCACTTGCTGCACAGGGCCTTCCCACCCAGTCCACGCCTCCTGGGCACCCCAGCCCTGCCAGCCTTGGTGGCAAAGGGGCTTATTTTCCAAACCCAAAGATAGGCCTTCAGGCAGGTATTTGGCCTTGGGAAGGCAAAACGTGATTTCCAGAATATTCTGGTGGATTATAAGGACTGCAGAACTGGCCAGGAAATTCTAACATGGATAGTCGCTATCTCCCTGAATGATAGCAGGAAGTCATAGGTAGAGACCTTGTCTTCAGGGATCTTAGAGTCCAGCTGGGCACCCCAAAGGTTAAGGGCACACATCGGAGAATTCTGGGAGGGCTTCCTGGAGGAAGAGAGAGCACGTCATGACTTGAAGGATTCCAAGATGCAAAAGAAGGTGGTTGGGGTCTTACTGGAGACAGAAGGAGACTGTTCCCTCGGGAAGGGGTGGTGCACCAGGGCCTCATCTGTATTGGGGGGAGGTTGAATCCTCCATCTCCTCCCTGAGTCCCAGAGTCAGCCCCTTGTTTCTGCAGATGAGGAAACTGAAGCCTGGGTAGCCACTGGTCAAGGTCACAGGCAAGACAGAGGTAAAGGAATTCTGCTCTCTCCTGCCCAGGTGCCCCCACCTCCAAGCCCCCCCCACCATGATCGGGTTTGCTGTTGAGTCTCAGACATTTGGTCTGTGCTCTGTTGGATGGTGGTGGCTTGAAATCCTGACATAAACCCATTTAACAAATCGGCTCCCTTTGGTGTGGCCGCAAATCTGATTGGATCCAACTAGCACTCACTGGGTGGGAGGGGGGTCAGCCCCCATTCGTCATCCAGCCTCACAACCAGCTCTCCCCAGCTCCTCCCCGGGGGACGTGCTGTCCTGCCCAGGTGGGAGGCACTCTTTCCCATCTTTGCATTTCATCTGGGGACCGGTGAGTTTTTGGGTGGGCGTGGGAGCCTGCTGGTAAACTCTTGGCAATGCCTGTTAATTTAAACTTTTTGCATTGAGATAGAATTCACAGAACATAAAACTGGCCATTTTATAGTGACTAATGCATTTGGTCCATTCTCGATGTTGCACGGCCATCACCTCTTACCAGTTCATTGCCCCCAAAGGAACCCTTGTGCTGTTCAGTGATTCTCATTCCTCCTGCCCCTGACCCCCTGGCAGCCATTAGCCTTCTTTCTGCTGCTATGGATTTGCCTCTTCTGGGTTTTTCACGTACATGGACTCAGATGATGTGCGGTCTTTTGTGTCTGGCTTTCCTCGCTGAGCTTGTTTTCAAGGTATGTCCACATTGTAGCTGTATCAGAGAACTCCATTCTGCTGCTATGGATTTGCCTCTTCTGGGTTTTTCACGTACATGGACTCAGATGATGTGCGGTCTTTTGTGTCTGGCTTTCCTCGCTGAGCTTGTTTTCAAGGTATGTCCACATTGTAGCTGTATCAGAGAACTCCATCCCTTTTTATGGCTCAGTAATATTCTACTGCCTGGCTGTGCCACATTTTACGTATTCATTCTTCTGCTGATGGACACTTGGGTTGTCTCCACATTTGGGCTGTTATGATGAACGCTGTTGTGAATGTTTGTTCACAAGCCTGACTTGGAACACCTGTTTTCAGTTCTTTGGGTATACAGTCGGCCCTTGAAAAGCACAGGGGTTAGGGGTGCCAACACTCCACGTGGCTGAAAATCCTCTTGTAAGTTATAGTCGGCCCTCTGCACCCACAGTCCCCCCCACATCTAAGGATTCACCAACCACAGATCCTACAGTACTGTCCTATTTACTATTTTAAAAAAACCTGTGCATAAGTGGACCCGTGCCATTCAAACCTGTGTTGTTCAAGGGTCAGGTGTATACCTAGGAGTGGAATCTGCTAGGTCACACTATGAATTTAATTTTATTTCGTAAACGTGTATATTGCAGTTTCATATTCACGACGCCTCCAAGAGGAAGGCAGTGTCAGCCCCATTTACAGATGAGGAAACTGAGGCTCGGCAGTTAGCCAGGATTCGAACCAGGCAGTTGGACCCTGGCAGTTCCCACTAATGCAGAACTGAGGCTGGCAGCTCCCTCTGGCCCTTGCGATGGTGACCTCATCTCAGGTCACCCAGAACGCCGGCCCAGTCCAGGACAGCTGTCCCTCCTCACCCTCCTGAGAAGCTTCTGGGTGAACCGGAGGCGGGCGTGTATGTTTGTGGAGAGAGAAGTCACTGAGAATGAGAACCGAGCACCTCTCCGGGTCGGCTCCCCCTCCTGACAGCAGCCTGGTATCACTGTGCTGACCTGGGGGCTGGCCCCGTGTGCCCCCGTCTCCCCGCCTGTCACGGGGTACCGAGGGCCTCATCGGCGGCTGAGGCACCCACGCCAGCAGTGCAGGCCCTCAGTCCGCTCGGCCCCCAGCCCCCTGGGCTTCTTTGGAGCCCCTGCTGCTTCCGGTGCCCTCTCCTGCGAGCGGCAGGCTCGTCCATCCCCTGGGTGTCAATCACGTGGCCCCGGCCCCGGCGGCTGCCCCCGGAAGCGTGGTTATCTCCTAGCCACACACCGCCACAGGCCAGGGCACAGGCAGCCCCGATGGCTTATCTCCCAGCCTGCAGTCCCTCCCCAGTCCCTCAGAGTCCGGCTTTATCTCACAGTTCCGGGCCCTTCCTTTACCCACAAGCAGGAGGGATGGGGGCTGGAGCCTTGGTGGTCCTGGACCCTCGGGACTGGCCCCCGCCGGGAGCATTCATGTCCTACAGGACATGTGGTGACCCTGAAATCTTCCGGACACAGACTCCATCTCTGCAGTATGGGTAACTGAGTAAAACCTCTCCCAGTCTCACAGCCTGGAGGGACCCCGGGCCAGACGGCCAGCCCCTCGATCCCGGTGACAGAGGCCTGGACACCCCGGGGGCCCTGCTCAGGGGGCTTTCGGCTGGTGCCCGGGCAGGGGAGCCCATGGCGGACCCTGGGTGAGCTGAAAGGATGGAGTAGGCCTGGGACAGAGCCGGTCAAAGTGCTTCCGAGTAGAAGTTCTAGAAGCCTTCATCCTCCCTGTGGGCTCGTCTTGGGGCAGGGACAGACTCTAGCACCCTCCAGCCTGGGGCTGCTGTGGGGCATCCACCGTAGCCTAGCAGGCTGTCCCTGGGCACCCAGAGCTCATACACACAGTTCCCAACATGTGTATATGCCATTTCTCACACACATACACACACAGCCTCAATGCGTGATCACACATGTATTCATATACATGCACACTCAGACACTCAGTCTGTCTCACACTCAAGCACACACTCAGTGCTCCCAGCACCCGCATGCACACACACACTCATACGCGGGCTCTCTCTCCCTCTCTCTCTCACACACACACACTCACACTCCTCCCCCAGGGCCAGCCTGGGTGACTGTGAGTTTCCTCAGAAGCTGCCCACAATTTACTATTCATACTTCCCTCTAATTGCCTCGTGGGTGTTTGTCTGCCTGGGGAAGCGAGCCAAGGCCAAGGGGGCTTTGAGCCTCAGGGTCTTGAAGGCCGGACTGGGATAAGAGGGATCTGCCATAAAGGAACCCCCAGGGCAGGAAATCCTCAGGTCAGGGATGGCAGGGCCCTTGGGAGGACCCCGCGTGCTCCTACCTGCAGAGCCTGGGGTCAGAGTGGACCACTTCTCTCTCAGCCACAGGATTGTGTCTTTGGCCCAGAGGCTGCTCGTCCTCCATTCCTGGCTGTCCCCTCTGGGGCTTGGCAGCTGCTCCCAGCCTTGGTTCAGATCCTGGTTGGTTTTTCCCTCAGAATCCAGGCAATGCCAACCACCCCTCCTGCCAAAACCGCTTCACAGCATGTCCCAGCCCAGAACTCACTCCATGCTGAGAAGCAGTCAGTGTCAGTTCCCTCCAGATGAGGACAGGCTCAAAGGAGGGAGGGTAGCCATGTGCCAGCCCAGGATACTGTTTTGGGGCCCCAGAGTACACCCCCTCCCTGGATGAATGGGGAACATGCCTCCTCACACCAGCTGAGCTGCCTCTGAGGACATGGTGGGGATTTCAGGGGGGCCTTCACCCTGCAAGGGCCGGGCTCAGCTTGTAGAACCTCTTTCTGGCCCCCAAACGGGGTGCCAGTTTCCCTCTCAGCCCCTGCTGCTTGCTTGCTGTGTGACCTCAGACCATTCTCTCAACCTCTCTGAACTTTCATTTCCATATCAACAGCATCACTAGTCCACAGCCTCATCGGCAAGGGCAGATCCCAGTTGTTGAGCACAGGGCCTACAGAGTTGGCACCAAACCAGCGGTCTCCAGTTATATCAGATGAAGAGCTTCTGTTTGTCTGTCCGCCTGTCCCCTGGTCTTGCTCTGGCTTCTCAGACAAGGCGGGGCCTGTGCAGGGGGCCGTTCAGCCCACAGAAAGGCCATGAGCTCTGGGCCAGGCAGGGGGGTGGAGGGTTCCACGTGCCGGGTGGCCTTCATCTCTGGGGACCTCAACGAGCTCTGGCTAAATTAGGCCCCGACCCTCCTGAGGGACAGCCATGGGTGGAGGTGTGGACTGACTTGAAGCTGGTTCCGCGGTAGAGGGCTTGGTGGGGGGCGGGTGCTGGAATAGGCCTGTCCAAGTCTCGTGGGCCTTTCCTGCACCCTACCTGGGGGCTCTTTAATGAGTGAAGGGGGGAGACCAGGGGAGGTGGGAGACCCACCTCTGGAGCAGGCCCACTCAGAGCCTCCGCTGAGCCAGGGGAGGGAGCTGGGCGCCCGGCCCCCAGCGCGCCCTCTTCTCTACAGGGCTCTGTCTCCCTGGCCCTGCCCTTGGCCCTGGGTGCTCTGCTAGCTGGGAGATGAGCCCGTTCTCGCCGAGGAGGCCCCCTGTCCCATGTGGGGCCCAGCCAGGTAGGGCCACCTCAGCAGGTGCCAGGGTGGGTGCCGGCTGGGAGCTGCTTGTCTGTGCCAAGGATTAGGGGCAGAGAAGGGCAGCCCCCACCGTCAGAGCCCACCCGCCAGATGCCTGGACAGACTTATAGCTGCGGAGTCAGGACTTGGGAGGGGATGCTCGCTTCCAGCCCCCACGGCACGGCAGGGCTGGGCCTCTTCTCGGGGTCTCTGGGGAGTGAGGTGGGAGGCACAACTGAGCTGAGCACCCGGCCTAGGTGGAACCCCGACAGCTGGGGAGGGGTGTCCGCAGCTCCCCCCGTCCACCCCCCACTCCAGGGTCGGGCTGGCCGCTGATGGATGGTAATGAGACCCAGGGAGTCTGATGAAGTTCATTTTTCACCTGCCCGTGTTTTCGCCTCCCTGCTCTCCCACGGCAGCCAGTAATCCATCCTGGAGCCCTTCAGAGGCCTCGGCAGTAATGGGGTCATAGATCACTCCCTCGCGGAGCTGGAGCCGGACAGGAGAGTGGAGCCATTAAGGATGACTACCGGTGACCCCAGGCCAGGCCGGCTCCAGCTCTGGCTCCATCAGCAGACGGGGCCCGTTGTGCCCTGAACGCAGCTGAGGGTGGGAGAGGGCGGAGCAGCGGCTCCAGGGTTGGTGTGTGCCCCCTGGGAGTGGGGAGCACCAGGGGAGGGCAGGTCTTCCCAACTGAAGGGGCAGACCCCCCAGGCCCCGAGGACACCCAGAAGGGGGTCACTTTGCAGGCCTGTCCAGGGCTCCCTGTGGCCGTGTGACAGCGGTCCCTTCGCTCAAGGCCTCTGGGACAGGTCTGGGTTGACAGGATGCCTGCGTGGAGACCACTCCCACCTCCTGCTCTGTTCAGACAGGGTGACTGCGGGTGGAACCCTCCACACGCCTCCTCGCTCTTGTTCAGTTGAGCAGTGTGGCCCGTGGAGACCAAGAACAGCAGCGGACGCCCTGGGCCGCCCTCCTGGGATGTTCCGTAGTGCACCAGGGAGGCAGAATGGCGGGACCGTGGTGAGTGGGCCCCAATGGTGAGACTCCGGCACACGTGAGCCAGACTCTCATCACACCAGGAGGGAAACTGAGGCACCAAGGCTTGGCAACCTCCAGGCCATCACGAGCAGGGTCCTTGCCTACCCCGCCCCCCTGAGCTCCAGACAGTTTGAGAGGGGGTGCTCTGAGCCCCTTGAGGACTGCAGGAGGCCTGCTGGGGCTGTCCCCGCTCCTGTCTGACAGCTGTGGTCTCTGGGGGCACCCTTTCCAGTCCTGGACTCGGCAGGTTCGACATGCAAGCTGCCCGGGCCTGCAGGGAAGAGGGTGTTGGCTCCCCTAGCACCCAAGAGCCCTGCCTCCAGGTCCCGCTGAGTCCCACCCCTGCAGGTTTAGAATCACCCCTTCCCAGCTCCTGGCCTCCTCCCCGCACCTAGCGTAGGTGAGCCCCATCACCGCCCCTGACTTCCTGCGGCCCCTTCTTTCCTGGTCCTGCAAGGGGGCCTTTGCCCTTGCTTCCCTCCTACCGCCCCCATCCCAAGTGTCCAGGCCCCACGCTCTGTGGGACTGGCTTCCCTTGCCCTTTGGGCATCTGGTTCAGTGTCACCTCCTCCAGGAGGCCCTTCTGGATCATCTGACCTGATCACCTTCCATGAGAATGTGGAACCCTTCATTCTCATATACCTTGATTGGCTTTCTTCCTCATCCTTGGCACTAATCACCGCAAATTGTCTTATTCATTGTTTTCCATGGTTTTTAATGTCTCCCTTGGCTATTGCGAGAGCTCGTGCATCTCTTTTGTTCCTTTGTGTGTCCCCAGAATGGGGGTAGAGTGCTTGGTGCATAGTAAGTGCTCAGCTAAAATAACTGGTTGCACAAATGCATGGATGGAAGGACAGATGGGTGGATGAATGGATAGAAGGAGGAAGGCAAGGAGGGTGTTCGGGTGGATGGATGGGCAGCAGGTGGGAGGAAGGAAAGAAGAGAGGAAGGCAGCCTTCTTTCCTTCCCCTGACCCAGGTCTGCCCATTGACGGGGGACAGCAGGGAGTGGCTGGTGGCTCTATTAGTGGCTCTGTTTTGGTGGCTGGGCTGTGACAAGGTGGGTGGGAAGATGGGTTAGAGGAAGCATCTCCAGGCAAGGTCACAGGTGTGTGATGGATTCTAAACGGTGCAGAAAGTCTCTCTGATGTCGGTCCTCTTGGGACCTAGGGGTTGGCCCTCTGATCAAGAAGGAGACCTTTGTCCTGAGGCCTCCCAGCCAGGTCTGAGCCCCCGCGCTGGGGACAGAGGAGCCCGCCTGGAGCTGTGCAACTGAGCAGAGCCTCTCTGAGAAGCAGCTGGTCTTGTCCGAGGGTGGGCGGTCGGGGCTGCACTGAATGGAGCAGGAAGACCCTGCATCAGATTTGCATGGCCGCTCAGACCTCCTTGAGGGGTGCTGTCTCTGCTCCCCTCCTGCACCACACCCACCCTTTGTCACTGTCCTGTGGGCCCTGAACCAGGGAGGGGGTGCCCTGCTCTCCTGGCTGAGCTTCCGGGGTCTTCCCTTCTGTGCACCTAAGAAGAATCCCGACAAAGCATGGAGCCCTTCCTGCTGAAGCCACTACTTGTGTGAGCCCCTGAGTTCTCGCCACCCCGTGAGGGAGGCGTGGCTGTGGCCCCCATCTCGAGAGGCACAAACTGAGTCCCAGGGCATGGCGTCACTCTCAAGCAGCCATGCGGTGGGTAGCCTCGAGCTTAGTGCTCTGTGTGGCCAGGGTACCGAGGCTCACAGAGACCCCACCCAGAGAGCCGGGCCCCTTGCCCGTTTTATCCGAGAGGCCGCGGGGGCAGGGCGGAGGCCCCGAGGAGGGACATAGAATAAAGCGCCAGCTGCACTTAGGATGAGCTCAGGTGCATCCTCAGATCAGGCTGGGGAGCCCCTGTTCTTGTGTGTCCCCGGGGTCCAGGACCACCACTGGAGCATAGTAGGTGCTCAGTAAATTCTTAGCACTTGTAGCTTTGTGAGGTCTCAGGTACAACCCTGCTGAGGCAGGAGGACGCACTCAAGTGACCGAGGGGAGGCGCCCAGCAGGACAGGTGGCTCTTTACAGCAACGTCAGGGTCAGATTCCCACCAAGCAGGGGGAACCTGGGGCCAGGTGGACAGGAGGGCCCAGGAGTCCCCTTTGAGCCCTAATTCCGAGAGTCCACTTTGTGTCCCACCGTATAACAGTATGATAGCTTAGGGTCAAGCTGTGGTCCTATAACTTGTTGGAAGACATTTCAGAACAGTAAAGGTGTCTGGCTTTATATCTGCTCATATTTCATCCTTGCTTTAGCCTCTCCCGCTTACTCGCCTTGGATTTACTGTGCGAATATTTTAAACGGGTTGAGATTTGATGCCCGCGTTCCTGGCTGTGCCTGTCCCCTCCCACCCACCCCAGGGCTGGGGTATGGCGGGGAGGGAGACCTGGCCCGGCTGAGCCCCCGCGCTGGCCTCCGCCTGCTGAAATATTTACCTGCCGGCTCCTCTGACAGCCGGAGCTGTCTCTGGAAGCAAAGGTGATTGGACGGCGGGTGTTATGACATTACACCCCATGTCTGCTCTCTCCAGTCGTGCGATGCCGGCAGAACGATAAGGCCTGGGCGGGGATTGATAGCCCAGCCCCACCACGGGTGCCCCTGGAGTTGACAGAACAAGGGCACCAGCCTCCCTGGCTCAGGCTGCATAAACGGTTTGATGCGGTCAGCCCTCCAGGCTCCCACGGCTGTCAGCCCAGCGCACTCCAGAAGGGGCTGGGACAGAGCAGACAAACCCGCCGCTGGCGCTGCCCGGGATTTAGTGGTTCTGGGCAGCGTGCTGAGCACCTTGGGTTTATGAATGTGCCGTGCACACATGGCCACCCGAGGAGACAGGCCGTTTCATCCCTTTTGTCAGTGGAAGAGACTGAGGCTCAGAGATAAAGCGACTTCTCACTGTATTCACGTCTCCGGGGCAGTCATCACAAAGGACCACAAACTGGGCAACTTAAAACAACAGAAACGTATCCTCCTGCAGTCCTGGAGGCCAGACGTCCAAGATGAAGGTGTAGGCAGGGCCGTGGTCCCCCGGGGCAGGTCCCTCCGAGTCTCTTCCAGCTTCCCGTGGCGCTCCGTGGCTCATGGCCGCATCACTTCTCTCCCTGTCTCTCCTTTCTCGTGGCTGTCTCCCCTGTCCATGTCCACGTGCTCCTCCTCACGTGAGGACACCAGGCACTAGATGAGGGCCCACACGAGGCTCATTTTAACTTGGTCACACCTGCAGAGACCCTCTTTCCATAAGGACTCACACTCATAGGCTCCAGGTGGACGTAACTTTGGGGGGACATGGTCACCCCAGTACTCTTGCCTGGGGTGCCCGTAGTGGGTGCTGCTGGGGCCTTGCCCACACCTCCCCCACCTGCCCTGGCGCTCCCTGGCAGAGACGGAGCCCCTGTGATGATTGAAAGTCTTAGCTGCCGCTCCAAGAAGGGGGATGACATCCCACCAAAAAAACAGAAGTGTCGCTGATAAAGCCCCCTCCTGTCCTTCCCAGGGACCCTTCTCTCCCAGAGTCCCCAGAGGCCCACTCAACGTGGTTCCCCACTTCCCAGTCTCTCCGCCCCCACTTCCCAAAGCCCCTCACAAATAAACCCTTGCCCGTGAATCAATCCTTGTCTCAGGCTCTGCTTTAGGGAACCCAAATGAAGACAATACAAATAGTTAAAATAACAGAACAGCCAACATGAGTATCGTTGACTCTGTCTGAGGTGGTTAACGCATCTAATGCCTACAGCAGGCCCGTGGGTAGGGCTACCAGATTCAGAAAGTAAAACAAAACAGGACACTGGGTTAAACTTCAACTTGAGACAAAGAATTACATTTTTGTATAAATATATCCCAGAGTCCCTTGGACTGCAAGGAGATCAAACCAGTCCATCCTAAAGGAAATCAGCCCTGAATATTGATTGGAAGGACTGATGCTGAAGCTGAAGCTCCAATACTTTGGAAGAGACCCTCATGCTGGGAAAGATTGAAGGCAGGAGAAGAGGACGACAGAGGATGAGATAGTTGGATGGCATCACTGACCTGACAGACATGAGTTTGAGCAAGCTCCGGAAGTTGGTGGTAGACAGGGAAGCCGGGCATTCTGCAGTCTATGGGGTTGCAAAGAGTTGGACACGACTGAGTGACTGAACTGACTGATCCCATGTCATGGATTTCCCAGGTGGCTCAGTGGTAAAGAATCCACCTGCTAATGCAGGAGAAGCGGGTTCGATCCCTGGGTCAGGAAGATCCCCTGGAAAAGGAAATGGCAACCCACTCCAGTATTCTGGCCTGGGAAATCCCATGGACAGAGGAGCCTGGTGGGCTACGAGGAATGGAAGGGATGCTAATGAGTATGGGGCCATGGCACCCATACCCACAAGATAGCAGCCGGCTCCAGCAAGCTGAGCTTTCTAGGAGTCCTGGTTCAGAACCAGGCCGTCCCTCAGTCTGGTGGCCCAGCCTGAGCCCAAGGGTTTGTGGTCAGCCCCTCACCCCCACCCCACCCTGCCAGCCCGGGCAGGTGGGCCTCATCACCGCCAGGGGGCAGCAGGGGCTTGGCCACCACTCCAGCCCTATAGTCCATACCCAGGTCCCCTGGGACAGAGCTGGGCTTGGGAAACTCCAGTCTTGGGGGGCGGTGGGTGCTGGTCTGCAGGCATCAGTGTAATGGGCCCCTCCCCCAGGACTCAGTCCCCTGACCCCTGATGCCTCTCCTTACCTACCCGAAGTGAAGGAATGAATGAGAGTCTATGTCAGAGGGACGGGCTGTTGCTGCTGGCTGCTGGCTGTGGGGTTGTGATTGTTGAGTGTGCTGTCAGGTGGTCCAGGAAGGTTCCCACCCTACCTGCTGCCCACAAACATCTGTGAGGGTGGAAGCTGGCGAAGGGGCAGTGGGAGAGGAGAGGAAAGAGGTCAAGGCCCGAGAAATTAAACGTTCATAAATGTAGGCCTGTGCTCACAAAGTAGGGCAGAGCCATTAGCACTCATTAAAATTTAATACCTGTCTGTGCTCCACGGCCCTGTTGGACACTGCTCTAATGATGGGTGGAGAAGGAGAATTCTCAGATAATCATGGAGGCTGGGGACTTGCTTTCCTCATGTTAACGTGGAGAGGACGGGCTGGCTTTGAGCTTCACTTTCAAGCCAGTGGTTCGGTGGGTCCCTGGGCGATTGAATCCCCTGCATCCGTTCTTATGTTGTGTCTGGTCTTGTCCTGGAAGGTCTCTGTGCCCCCTCCACTCTGCAGTTCACCCCAAGCTTCCAGGCCCTGCCAGGGGGAGCCAGGCATGGGCTTCCCCTCTGAAGGTCTCTGAGGGAGTTGGCATTAGCTCATTTGTCTTCCTTGGAAAGGAGTCCCCTCCTCCTTCCCCTAGACCATCTTTTCCTGCAGCAAAGTGAACCTTCCCTGTCCCATTTCCTGCTGCCTCCAGGAAGCATGTCTTCCCCGGCACCGTGAACACCCTCCATGCCAGCCCCAGCTCCCTGGGCACACAGTTTCCGGTCTCAGCGGGCCGAGTGCTCTAGAAACTCAACAAGGGGCCCGACTGGAAGCATCCCTGGAAGACTTCCTGGAGGAGATGGTGCTAAAATCCTGGGAGGACGTGTATGGGAATTAGACCAGTGGAAGGAAGCAGTTGGCCATTTTCAGTTGGGGAGTGTGAGCTTGTAGGAAGGGCGGGGGCTTGGGCACCTTGAAAAAGGGAGGCTGATGTCAGGCCCCAGCCAGGTGGGAGGTGAGCAGGAGGGAGGGTGTGGGGAAAAGTGGGGCAGGGCCCGCGAAGGGCAGGGCCCGTGCCAGGCGAAAAGTGTGGACCCTGCCCTGAACCCCTGGTCCAAGAAGGGAGTGGAACAGGCCCAGAAAAATCTAAAGCCTGCAGCAGCCAGGGCTTCAGGGCAGTGTGGACTGCAGAGTGTGTTACAGATGAAGGAAAGGAAGAAACTGAGATCATCGCGTCCCTACTGTGCACCAGGCTCTCCCCACATGAGAGGGGCAGCGTGAGTCTCCCATTTTACAGGCGCGCAAACCGAGGCAGCGCTGGGGCCCAGTCTGCCCAAGGGTGGAGCAGGAAGATGCAGAGGGGCATCTCGGAGCCTGCAGGTCTGGCCTGGCTGGACACGGGTTAGCACGTCCACCAGCCGGAGACACCTCCCAGGGGCCAGTGCCGAGCTCTTGTGGCTCCAGCTTTGGGCCGGGCACGCTGCCCAGCCCTCACCGCAGCAGCTCCCAGCATCCCTTCCCACCAGGGCTCCCAAGAAAACCCTTCACATGTTTTGACTCACCCTTAATAAATGCGCCTTCCATCTGTCACCTCCGCCCTCCCTGCCCACACTTTCCCGGGGCCTGCCCAGAGCAGCTCCTAAATCATCCAGCCTGCCTCCGCCCGGCCCCCCGCCGCCCTCCCCCCCGCGGCCTCAGCCCCTCGCCAGCCTGACTGCTAGCAGAGCGTGCCCAGAATAGATCAGGAGGGAGGGGAAAACCACAAATGTCCAGGCCCTGCAGAAGAGGTGCTTGGGGAGTCCTGCAGGACTCAGGGTCGCCCGAGACCAGACCCGGGATCCCCAGCCTGGGGCCTGGGGGGTGCTGGTGGGCTGTGCCCAGGCTTCTTTTTGTCCGCTGAGCTCCCCCAAGGGGCTCTGGGGTTTTCCTCCTTTTTTGCCCTGGCTTCCTTCCTCTAGAATGTTCCCTCGGGTGTCAGCAGGGCCATTGAACACATCCTCTCAGCCCAAGGCGGCCGCCCCCAGCCTCAGTCTGCCTCGCTCACTCAACAGCTCATGGTCCTCGTGGGAAAACCCACTCAGATCCCGCGGGAGGAATGTGGGGTGTGAACCTCCATCCCTCCTGTTCCCCAGCCACCCACAAGCGCCTGCAGGCCGGGGGTGGGGAAGTAGATAAGGGTGACAGAGTGCAGCTTCTTCTGGGCCAGCTCAGGCCCTGGGTTGTGGGGTGGGGAGGGGAGGGGAGGACTTGAGAGTGGGCGGCATATCTTGTCTCAAGAGACAGGAAATATCCGGCCACAGGCCCTAACGCAGACAGGTCCTGGCTTGAACTGCAGAACAGAGCCGGTTATCTGCCCCTGTGATGCAAAAGCTCCCCTCCGCCACCCAGCGCCCTCTCCCAGTTCCCCGTGGGAGGAGCCGCCACCCCGGGGCGCCTGGCAGAGCTGGCCACGGACTGCCAACGCCTTCCGACGCCAGGCCGCTGCCAGAGGCGGGCTGCCCACCACCTGGCGCCGGCGGAGGAAATCCGTTGGCTCAGGGCCCGGCGGGTCCCTCCTCTCCTCGACGTTGGGGGACGGGGGATCAGCTGTGCACCCTTCAGGGCGTCCAGGGGGTGTCCAAGTCCTCTCGAGGGCTGGGAATGAACATCCAGGGGCTGCCCGAGTGGACCGGGCCCCTCAGAGGTCACAGGCCTGGTGGGACTGGGACCCAGGGTACGTCAGAGGAGGTCACATCTGGAAGGCCTTAGTGCTGGGGGCGGCGGGGCTCTGCGAGCAGACCCTGCTTCCTGTCTATGTGGGAGACAGGCTGCCCTCTGCAGGGAGCCTGAGACTCCACGAGGCTTGGGGCCCTCGGACGAGGGAGACCCCGAAAGGGACAGAGTGGGGATGGGCAGGGAGCAGGAGAAGGGGCAAAGGGGGTGGCTCAATCCTGCTGGCGAGGCTGGGAGAGGGAGGGTGCGGGGGAGATATGGAGTGGACAGAAAAGGGGAGAAGCAGACACTGCCCCCCCACCCCGGCAACTCGTGGTCCCCCATGAAGTCCAGCAGGGAGGAAGGGAAGAGGTGAGGCTTGGTTTCCCCCTGCCTGGGTCTGGGGTCCAAATGCCTTTTCTCAGGCCGTTGGCAAAGGACAGGCTTTTCTGCTCTTTCAGGCTCAGAGAGGCAAAGTGCTGGACCCAGAGCCACACAGCAAAGCTCACTGGCCCTAGACACGTGGTCCTCTGCTCGCGCGCACGTGCACACACACACACACACTCTCTCTCTCTCTCTCTCTCTCCCCTGTGTCCACCCTCTGCTGTGAGCCCTGTGCTGCCCCCACCCCCCAGGCAGGTGCCTGGCACTGGGGTCCCCTTGCACTGTCCCAGCCTGGAGTGTGTGGTCTCCAATGACTGAGGCTTGGGAACAGGCTGGTTCTGGAGCCATCACGGCCAAATTCTCAAGCTTCCAAAGTCACCTTCCGGGCAGGAAGCCTGGGTTTCTGACTCAGCCCGGCCTCCCCAGAGCTCCAGGCAGCGCGGGTGGCCCCGCCTGCCGGCTGATCCGCCATCTGGCCGCCCAAGGACACCCGGCAGCCTCCACCTCGGTTCTCTTCACTGCTGCGTCTCTGGGACCTGCTGGCCTCGGGCTTCGGGCCTGAAATGATGTGGGAAGGGGGCGCCCTCCTGAGGTCTGATTTTAATTTGGGGATCTCTCCTGAGACCCTCCGCCGGCGGCTCTCAGAAGGAGGCGTGTGGCTTCCATGAGCAGAGGAGCCCCAGGAAGCTGGGGCCACCCCTTCTCATCACTGTTCCAAAACCCTGCAGCCCACGTTCCACCCTGCAGACCAGCTCATTCAGAATCTCAGGGTGGGAGGTCCAGGGGTCCGTGTGTTTTTCAGACTTCCGGTGACTCTGTGTGCCCCCAGGGGAGAAGGTCCTTGTAGAGGTACTTCGCTCTGCCTTCTGGAGTCTGTGGGGTTTAGACCCCGATAAGTGATGGTCTCACTCTCCACCTCAGTGTTCACATCTGCGAAGTGGGCCTGATGATAGTGCCAACTCCGTGGACAGGCTTGGGGATTGAACGACTTAATGCATGTGAAGAACTGGGGTGCCTGCTGGGAAAGCAGGGTGGGGTGTTAGGAATACCATTCTGTAACAGATGGAGGGACCCAGGCAGACCCGAGAGCTCGGTCCGTCCCTGGTCAGGAGGCGGGGGCTCTGAGGCGGCCAGCCTGCACCCCATCCCAGATGCATCGCTGTCTGTCTTCGGGGAAGTGGCTGTACCCCTTGCCGTGTCTGCAGCGTGGGGACCTGTCTGCCCCCTGTGGCCGTGGCAGGAATAGGGGTGACCTGTGTGACCGCTGCCAGGTCACCGGCACTAAACAAAATTCCAGATCTCAGGCAAATCGCTGTGCGACCTGGCGCCTCCGTGTCTCCAGCTGTGAAATGGCACCGTGGACTAGAAGTGAGGGGCCTGCAGTTCAGATGTCAGAGCTAATGGGGGAACCAAAGCTCACAGCTGGTGCCAGGTTCCTGAGCTGATGGACAGCGTCCCTTTCTGGCCATTTGGTACTGCTCAGGGAAACGTGTGTGCACATGTGGAGGTGTGTTTAGGTGTAAAGTGGAGGTAACAGCAGGACGGAGCTTTTTACTCGTGTGTGTTTGCTGAGCACCTGCCGTGTGCCGAGCCCCCAGGCACAGGGGCTACGGCTGTCAGCAGATAGCTGAGGCCACACCCCCATGGGTGCAGTTTCCAGGCTCAGCCCCCACCCCTACACCCACTCGCTGATGGCTACAGGTCATTTCCAGCCAGGGACAGACCCCCCACCCCACCCAGTCCCAGGGGCTCTGCCTGGACAGTGCAGCTGGACACCTGCCGAGTCACACCCTCCCTGTGGCCACTCTTAACACCTGCACCCTCACAGCCAAGCCAGCATCTTGAATAATTAATGCACATTCTTCAAAAGTCAAGAAAAAATACGAATTATCCACCAAAGCTTCAGCCAGCCCTCCCCACTCGGATGAGATTTTGAGATCATCAAAGATAAGGGAAAACAAGGTGTGTGTGGTTGTGTATCTTGTGTCTGTGTGGTTATATCTTTGTATGTGGTTGTGTTTGTGTGTGTGTTAGGTATATCTGCATGTGTCTGTGTGGTTGTCTGTCTTTCATCTGTGTGTGCATGATTGCATATATTTGTGTGTCTCTTTGTGTTCATGTGTTTGTGTGTCTTACTGTGTATGCACGTGTGTCTGAATTATATGTCTGGGTATGTCTGTATGTGTGTATTCCATGTGGTATGTGTATGTGATGTGTATGTGTCTGTACCTTTGCATTTTGTATGATTATGTATATGTCTGCGTGTGATTGTGGGTGCGTGTCTGTGTGTGTCTGGGAAGGGGGTGCGGCAGAGACCTGGCTCTGACCATGCAAATCTATGTTTGCATGAGTGGCTGAGCCTGAGGTTTGGTTTGAATATGCAGAGCACATGGGTGTGGACCCTTGACCCTGTACCCCGAGTGGCCCCAGAAATCCTGCCCGAAGATCAAGTCCAAACCCTGAAGGACTGAATGGAGGAAGTGGCACCCAGGATCCCAGCGTCAGCTCTGAGCAGCCCCCCTCCGGTGGCCCCCAGCAGGGGGTGCAGTCTTTGGGGGCCGGGGGACCCTGCCCAGGCAGGAGAGGGAGTGAGGCCGATGGCATGCATTATTCAGCGGCTCCTGATTTCACATTATTCTCCCTGATACTTTTACAACCTGTCAGTAAATAAAAAGATTCTACATTATTTATAGAAATGGAGCCGAATTGGCCATGAGGATTTAGGAGTGCTATTATTAGGGAGTCCTCGGGACCATTGGAACGAGGTGGGGCGGGTGGAGAGGCTGCTGCCCAGACCCCAGGGGGCGGGTTTGGTTGGTTGGCCCCCAGGGGGCCCGCGGCTGCCATTGTCATTGTTGGGGCGCCTCCGCAGAGTCATGCCAGGCGAGTGAGCTGGCCCAGGGGCAGGCGGCGCCTCCCCAGCTGGCCCAGGATCCCTGGGGGAGGCTGCGGCCAGCCCGGCCAGCTGTGCCCCCTCCAGGGCTGGCCTCACGCTGGGCAGCCGGCTGCAGCCACGAGGTGGTGGCAGGGGACCACCCAGGTTGGATGAGAGAAGGGGTGGCGTCGTGGGGACACCTGGAGGCTGGTGCTGAGTGAGAGACTGGGAGTGTGCAAGAGGCTCTCATTAGAGAGTGTTTATGGAGCACCTACTGTGTACGCAAGGGGCTGCGGAGTGTCGAGGCCTGGGTGTGCTTCCTGGGGATGTACAGCATTTAGCCTGATCTTTTGTCCTCAAACTGACAGGCTGTGAGTCCAGTCGGGTTGGGAAATGGCGCTGCAGATGGTTCAGGCCAACCGAGCATGCGTGGCCTGGTCTAATGCCCCACACTGTCCGGTCCCCTCGTGGACGCCACGTCCTGTCCTGCCCTGCCTGGGGCGCTTCCCCAGGGGCGTCCGTACCTCCTATTCTAGGCTTTAACCTTTAGCACATGTGTGGCGCTGCCTGGCGGCCGCCCTCCCAACAAAAACATAATTCTCAGCCTAGGTGCCACCAGCTCCCTACCAAGATACTTTAACTTTGCGCTCTTCACCTGGGTGGCAGTCTGCATGTAACTGAGCACATTCTGGTTACCGGATGACCATCCTTTAACTGAGCATTTCCAGGGACTCAAGGCATGCATCCGCATGCAGTCTCATCTGCATAGAACTCCCCTGGGGACAGCGGTGAGTGCCAACCACCAGGCCTCTCAAACTGGAGCCTGGGCACATTAAGAGCACCCACTGAGGGAACCACTTTCTCACAAGCTCCGCTGTCCCCAGATTTGAGGACTGTTGGCCCAGAGAGGGCAAGAATCCTGTGCCATTTGTCTGGAAGCCTAGCCTGCAGCACACAGTAAGTGCTGTGTGGTGTCTGGCATCAAGTGGGTTAAGAGTTGTCCGTCCTTAGGAACCTTGCTGCTGCAGAGGAGGCAGAATGAGCCAGCGGACCCTGAGCCTGGCACATGACCTATCCTCGGGGCCATGGCGTTCTCTGAACTGAAACCAGTGATGCCGGGGTGGGGGGCAGGCCAGGGGAACAGAGACTTGGATGGGATGGAGTCGATCAGAGGAGCTGGCCATGAAGGGGAGACTGGAGTGGACCTGTGAGGAGTGTAGCCTAGTTTAGGTGACAGAGAGCAACCTCGCAGCTGAGAATGACGGGCTGATAGGGCCCATCATGGTGTGATGGAGAGTCAGGGCCAGGCTGAGCTGCAAGAGCTGAGGTTGGAGGAAGGATCATGGGTGAGAAGCAGGGCTCTGCCAGCTCAGGTGAGCATGGGCTATGAAACCACAAGATAGTGCTTCCCAGAGGAGGTGCCCCAGGCATGTCTGGCTGGGTGTATCAGCTATCTCTGACTGTGTAACAAATTACCCCCCAAACTTGGCGGCTCCCAGCAGCATCTATTATCTCCCAGTGTTGGTGGTCAGGAATCTGGGTGCAGCCCAGCTGTATCTCCTGCTTCAGGGGCCCTCACAGGCTGTGATCCAGTGTCGACCAGGGCTGCCATCTCATCTGAGGGCTCACTGGGGAAGGACCCACTCACAGCCACTGGCAGGATTCAGGTCTTTGAGGACCATTGGACGAAGGGCCTCAGTCCCTGGATGGAGGTTGGCTGGATGCCTCCCTCAGTTCCTTGCCATATGGCCCTCTTCCACGTGGCTGCTCACAATGTGCTTTATCAAAGTGAGTAAAGCAAGAAGGCAAGAAAGTGCCAGGGAGGGAGGGAACCAGCATCTTTTAAACAGATCTCACGAGTGACATCCCCTGTCTTCTGCCGTATTCCGCTGGTTAGACAGTGGTGCTGGGCAGCACTCCTCTTACCCACCCCGCACAGTAGTGCATCCTGGAGTGGAGGTGGTGATCCCTCGGGGTCCCTCTGCCCTGAGTTAAGGGGCAGCCCGCAGGAAGGCGAGGTTGAATTTCATCTTGTAGTGGGACCGAGAAAGATGGAGCTGGCCTGACCCGCAGACCCTGGGTGCTGCGTCCTGACCCATACCTGGGTTTGTGCCCCCTGTGCCCCACCCCCAGGTGTGGAGGGGATGCCAGAACAGGAGCCTCCCACTCCCCACACACAGCTGGCTGCTGCTCTGGGACAGGACCACTGCTCACCAAAGCTTCAGGCATCCCCCACCCCACGCATACTGTTGTCTCATCAGACCTCATGTATAAGACACAAGTTGAAAGATGAAATGAGAGAATTCCCTGTGTGGTTAGGACTCCACACTTCCACTGCAGGGCGCACAGGTTGCATCCTTGGTCAGGGAAGTAAGATCCTACTAGCTGAGCAGCAGTGAGGTTAGAAAAAAAGAAAGACGGAATGATGAAGGGTTTAAAGGCAGCAACCAGAGAGCATTGAATTCCAAGCACTAGCTCTCTGGAACACGGGGCCTTCTATGAGTGCCCCAGCGCCACTGCAGCAAATGACCACAAACTGTGCAGTTAAAACAGGGCGTTTATTCTCCCGTCGTTGTCCTGAGGCCAGAAGTCCAGAATCGGTATCGTGGGCTGAAATCAAGGTGTGGGCAGTGCTGTGCCCCCTCTGGAGGCCTGAGGGGGATCTGTTCTGGTCTCTGCCAGCCTCTGAGGCAGCCGGCGTCCTTGGCTTGTGGCCACATCGTGCCCGTCTTGAGGGCCAGCCTCTCCACAGCGCACTCTGCTCCGTCTCCGCGTGGCCCTCCACTCTGTGGGTGGCAGAGCTCCGTCTGCCCCCTGCTTGGGAGAACGCCTGTGGTTGCACTCAGGGCCCACCTGGGTAACCCAGGCTCCCCCGCACTCAGAGCCTCACCCTCATCACACCAGCAGAGACGCCCCTTTCTGGTCTGCTCTGTGTGCATTATACGGTAACATGAGGGCAGGCGCATCTTTGGGGGCCAGCCCTGCCCCAGCCCCGTGCCACTCACCAGGCCACACACGCTCACGATGCCACCCTGCTGCTTGTTCACTGACAGCCCATAAAGCCGAGCCTTTGATCTACATGTACGATGTCAGATTCTGCTCGTGGAGGGCCTGGCTTCCGGAAGGTTCCATGCTGCCGCCAGGAACCCACAGGGAACACCACTCCAAGCCTCAGCTGTTCTGCTCGCCTCATGGCTGACCCATGGGGTCAGAGCACTTCTTCTCATTTCAAAGCCCGTGTGTTTCTAACGTGCCCTGCCAACCCAGCCTGACAGTTGGGGGCTGTCATACATCAGTGGGATCCATGGAGTCGCTGGGTCCCTGGTCCCCCGGGGGTTGCTGACCCGGGAGTGCACAGCCAGGCCTGGGGACCTGCATCGTGACAGACACCACAGGGACGCTGCACCACCCAGATAGGAGCCCCTGTTTTCTGAGCCCCCTAAAGGTGAAGCTGAAGCAGAGAGACAGGCTGCCTCCTGTGTCCCCAAAGAGAACACGTTGTTGGTGGCAGCTGGGGTGTGGGAATCAAGGCACCCATGGAGGGCTGGGGAAGCGGGGTGGTGAGTCCCCAGGAGAAAGGCCGGGGTGCCCCGAGACGTTGCTGAGGACGCAAGGATTGATGCCACCTCTTCCCCAGCTATTGTTCCCAAGGACGGAGGCCTTCATCCCCGTTGCGTTGAGAGCACCATCTTCAATCATTAGCATCAGGGACACCAGGGTGGTGTGGTCCACCTCAGGTCCCAGGGGTCTGCAAACTTCCCGAGCCCATGTCAATCCAATCATTTTTAGCCCACGTTTCTCAGAACATGTATACTCATGTGTTAATACATGCACCACTGTCCTAGCGGGCTGTGTACCTTACAAATTTTTGATTCCAGAATCGCAATTCCAAAAGGACTCAGAGAACCCTAGGAGTTACTTGCAGAGCTGCATGGAGGTTGCAGGCATTTGCATCTCCCTGGCGGGCCCTCACATTCGAGACCACTGTGGTATGGAGGAGGGGATCAGTTAGACGCAGGGCATTTATGGGACTCACGTAGTTGTCCTATGAGTGTCCTATGCCTCCCTTCCACATGCCAAGAAGCATTTCAGGAACTGTGTCACTTGCCGATGAGTGGTACAGGCGCGCGTTTCTCAAACTTCTGTGTGTCTGCAGCTCACGGGATGAATTTTCCATTTTACCTCGTGAGCCAGGCCCCACGTGCACATGCACGCCCTCGAAACACTGTTTGGGCGACTCTGGTGTTCCCTGTCCCATTTAGTGCCACAGAAGAAAGATTCTCATCCCTTCCATAGAATGTGTTCACGACTCCTTCTTGAGTCTCAGCTCACAGTCTGAACAAGAAAGGTGTGAGTCGGTGCCACGGAGCTTTCAAGAAGGAAATAGATGGTCATAGATTAGAGACAGAGACGATGTTAGCAGGGGTGGATTTTATACTTGGGGATCCTGACTTCTCAGCTGGTGGTCTTCCTGTGTCCTCTCCATGTCCTCACAGGACCTGGAACATACAAAGTGCTGAGTGCAGTATTAACGACAGATGGATAGATGGATGGATGGCTACATAATGAACCCCTCATGAGACTAGCAGGCTCCAGGTGCCAGAGGTGTCCTGATGCTACAAACCCACATCCTAGAGCTGAAGAGCCTGTAACCCAGGGCAGGAAGTGACTGGGTCCCTTCCCACCCTCAGCCCCCTCTCAGGCAGACAGCCACCTCCCCGCCAGCCACGTCCCCAGCAGACCCGTCTACCACAGCTGGCCTCTGTTGACCCCTGTGAGTGGGATCTGCTGATTGAAAGAAGGTTCATTCCCTTTGCGGTTGACAAGCCCGCAGAAGAGCCTGGGAGGGTGGGGGGGGGCAAGGCCCCCGCCAGCCTCCAGAACTTAACGGCTTGTCCCCCTGTCCTGAAGGTGGTTGCTGCCAGCCCGGCACTGACAGTTTTATTGGCAGGCAGGCCTGCTAGAAGGATTGTAGGCTATTTACAGTGTTGAGGCCATGGCTTTGCACGGGGACAGTTAACATAAATTCACATGATGGATCCGTTATCACTTCATTGAACTTCTGGCGGACCCATCGAAGGCCGAGCGATAACACACTGTTTCCCGGGTTTGCACAGCCCTGGGATACATTAAATACACTTTATTTATGGCTCACCATCGCGGCACTGTGGGCAGGAGAATGCAGCTTTTGCAACTATCGTCTAATTTTATGATGAGCATTAAAGCCGGGCCTATAATTTGCACCTTTTTATTCATTAGACAGTGGTGCAGCCATAAGTCAAAAAGGCCCAGGGATTTAGATGCCGATCCAGAAGATAAACTATTGACAAGCCAGATGTATTTTTACATTAGAGCGCCTTTACAATAGTTTATGTTGAGAGTGGAATATAAATTGCGTTATTAAATATGAACCGCTCTTGGAACCAGTGCTCACCAGCGAGAGGAGTTGGTGGGGGGCGATGCTCCGAGCCCGGAGCTGGGAGGGGCCACCTAATTTCTCAAGGTTGAATGTGTGATTCCGCTCTGTTCGGAGCCCCAAGTGGGAGCAAGTGGTGTGATGGGGTGTGGGCAGCGGGCTCAGTCGGATCCGCCTCTGAGCAGGGTGAGGTCCGGGGGTACCCGTACAGTCCAGGTTCCCCCAGGAAAGAGGGCTCAGTCAGCTGCCTGGCCAGGCACACCCACTCACTCTCTGGCGGGGGTGGTGCGGGGGGTCCCAGGGGACAGTGGTGATGGAGGGTCCTTGGCCGACCTGCAGGACACCCAGCAAACCCTTGCTGGACATTTTTCCACCGCCATGCAGAGTTTGGCAGGAATTTCAGGCCTGGTACATGGACTCCTCCTAGGTCGTCACGAATTTCCCGGTCTCACATTGACGTGGAGGCCCACGAACCCGTCTGCTGCCCAGGGCTCCTCAGCATTGCCACCACTGACGTTCAGGGCTGGCCCATCCTCTGTGGTGGGGCCATCCTGAGCACAGTAGGACCTTGAACCACATTTCTGAGCTGTGACCCAAGAGCTCCCCTCAGCACCTGCTCCCCTAGGCGTGACAACCCCAAACATCTCCAGGCCTCGCCAGCCGTTCCCCAGTGGTGAAACGGCCCCTGGTGGAAGCTGTCAGGCGCCCCACATCAGGAGCCCTGAGGTCATGCTCCAGCTCAGCCGCTGGCCACCCTGGTGGTTTATTTTGACTTTCCTGGCCTTCATGTTCTCACCAGCGGGAGGATGGATCAGAACGCTGGATTTCTGACTTGCTCTCCTTACCCTCCTATGTGGTTCTAGAAGGGCGGGGACAGGTGTGTGTGGACAGCTGCAGGCATCCCCCGTTGCTGCTGGTTTGTCATGTCTCTGCATTGGGGTCTGCAGCCCTCTGCCTCCACCAGACACCCTCAGCGGCCCCGGCCGCTCCAGCTGTCCTACAGTCAGCGCACTCCTTGGACAGAAGGCTGGATCTCGAGTCCACTGGGAAGGGACGAGTCTCCGGGTCCCAGATGTTTGTCGGCGTCCAGCACGGCTGGACCACGGTTCTCTGACTCCAGCAGCATCAGCACCCCTGGAGGGCGTGTAACATCTGAGATGCTGGGCTGTCTCAGCACTTCTGACTCAGTGAGGCTGGGTGGGGCCAAGACTCTGCATTTCCAGCAAGTTCCCTGGTGACCTTGATGCTGCAGGTCTGGGGCCGCAGACAGAACCACTGGGCTCGAGAAAGGCAGGGAAGCGTGTGGGGGTTACTCTGGGGCTGCTGGGAAGCAGTTTTGGTGCAGAGTCACAGAGATGGAGCTAAAAGGCTGATGGCTACAGGACCTGGGGCCCCAGGGCCAGCCCGGGGCACCCTTGACCACCGGCTCCCTCAGAGGCGATGATCCAGGTCCCGGCTGCCTTTCCCAGCACACTGCTCATCTCCACTCTCAGTCTTTGGACACGATGGACTGCCCATCTCCCTCCTGGCTGCCCATCCAAATCAGCACTTAGCACAAACCCCACTTCCTCCAGGAAGCCCTCTCTTGATTGCTCCAGCTTCCCAGCACAGAGAAGCCACTGCTGTCTGTGGGATGTGGTGACAAGCACTGTCAAGAGGTGGTCCAGAGCTGAAAGGACACATGGCCCCTATGTCATCCCTTCCAGGCTCCACCCCAGGACCCGCCGGGCCTCTGTGTGGGAAACAAAGGGAACCAAGACAGAAGCAGGGGCACTGGGTGGTTGTCGCAACAATCCAGGCAAAGACATGATGGCTCCTGGGCCCAGGGTGGTGCTTTGGAGGGGGTGCTCGGCTTCCTCATACACTTGGAACACAGTCGGGATTTGCTGGTGGCTCAGAGGGAGAGACAGAGGACTCAAGAACATCTCCAAGTCTGTGACTTGAGGGACTGGGAGGCTGGCGTTGCCAGGAGGAACGGGTCTGGGGAGAGGAGCCGGAGCTCCGTTCTGGCCACGTTGAGAGATGCTGTTAGACACCAAGTGGAGATCCAGTTGGCAGTTGGGTATTTGAGTCTGCAGCTACGCACACAGCACCCTTGGTGCACAGATGGCGTGTGAAGCCGGGAGCCTGGGGGAGGCACCTTGGGAGGGAGCGGTGGTAGGGAGCCCTAGGTCTGGAGCTTGCTGACAGATGGGGGGTGCTGGCTTGGTCACTGCAGGGACCGCAGTGAGGGTGCAGGGTGCTGCCCTAAGGGTGGGTGCTATGACCACCAGGGACCCCATCTAGAGTTGAGGGGCAGAGTTTAAGAGTACACCAGCCTTTCCCTTGCCTTGGTGCAGCACTTCCCAGCCCCGCATACTTGTACACATCATCGGGAACTCTGAAACACCTTCGATACCCAGCCCCACCCCCAGAGATCCTGATGCAAGTGGCTGGATGGGGCTCATGCAGGGCTCCCTAGGGGGCGCTAGTGGCAAAGGACCTGCTTGCCAGTGCAGGAGATGTAAGAGAGGCGCAGGTTCCATCTCTGGGTCGGTAAGATTCCCTGGAGGAGCGCATGGCAACCCACTCCAGTATTCTTGCCTGGAGACTCCTATGGACAGAGGAGCCTGGCAGGCTGCAGTCCACGGGGGTCCCACAGAGTCGGACACGACTGAGCGACTGAGCACACAAGCACAGGTGATTGCGACTCATAGCCAGGGGCAGAGAGCTGCTGCTCTGGGAGGGCCAGACTCTTGGGGTGCTGGGCCAGCGTCTTAGTCCTCAAAAGGCCCCTCTGAAACCTAGCTGGGACTGTCTGATCACTCCTCTGCCAGCAGGTATCACGAGTCTGTGAAGTGCCCAGGTCTGTGTTAGGGGCTGGGATGCTGACCTGAACAAGACAAACCCCCTGCCCTCCTTGTGTCTCGAGGAGTCTGGCAGGTACCTCGGCAGACACTAAACAGCATGCTCATCACAGTGGCTGGAATAAGCACAGGGAAGCAGGGAGCCCTGCCTGAAATCAAGGAGGGCTTCCTGAGGGTGGTGATGCTTGAGCTGGGCTTTGAAGGTGGAAGATGTTCCCTCTGTGGAAAACTGGAGAAGGGCCTTCCAGACAGAGGGAATGGTAGGAAAGGCTTGGAGACCGAAACAGTGTGGACGTGGGGCCGTGCAGGCAGAGCTCCCTGTGGCTGGGACAGAAGATAAGGTGCCAGTAGGGGGAAGCAGACAGGGCTGCAGGGGCCCATGGGGCCAGCTCAGCTTGGGTGCTAAGGTGTGTAGACTGGCCTGGGGCCTGAGTCCTTGCTGAATGTGGGGCTGTGCCGGGTTGGGTAGTGGCCCCCCAAACGCGTTGTCCACCTGGAACCTCAGCATGCGACCTTCACCAGGAAGAGGGTCTTTGCCAGCAGGTAAGATGTGGTGATACAGGACTAGGGTAGACCTTCAATCCAAGACCAGGGTGCCTATAAGAAGGTTTTGGGAAGGGACCAGGGTGTCCGGCAGCCACGGGAAGCGGAAAGAGGCAGGAAGGATCACCCCCCCGCCCCCAGCCCATGGCCTCTGGAGAGGTGAACTCAGAACTGTGAGGGAGTGAAGTCCTGGTTTTGTAAGTCACCCCACTTAGGGTTCTTTGTTCCAACAGCCACAGGACACTCCTAGGGGACCACACAGGTTTTGATTCTCACCTCGTATCCTCCTGCCCCTCAGTTCACCTCGAAGGAAAGCGGGGGGAGGCCCTGAGAGACCCAGGCGGTTCCAGGGGCTGAGGCTCTGCACCCGTGGTCTCTGGTCCCACCTGGGCCCCCCTGCCCTCTGGGTCCCACCCGGTTATGCCTCCCCTCGCTGGCCAAGTGGATCCCCAGTGACAGTGACAGAAGCAGGCAGGCCCCTGGTGACTGGGTACACCTGCCGGTCCCCTGAGGCTCAGAGGTCTGTCTGCCTGTGATCAGTCCATGCTGGCCTGGGGATGAGCAGGCTGAGAGGCAGGTGGCTTCCTGATGACATGAGAGGGGGGTTAAAGGCCTCCCGGGCCCCAGGGCGGGGGGCGGGGGGGTGGGGGGCGCACCAGCCGCAATGTTAGGGACTTCCCTAAGGGGCGCCACCTGCATGCCACCTATCCTGCTCAGGCCGAGTCACCTGACCCCCAGGGCCTCAATCTCCTCCTCTGTGAAATAGGAACAAGAGCAGGACCTACCCAGGGGTCTCTGGGAGGACTGGAGTGGCATCTGCAGCATTTTGAGTAGCACCCAGCGGGCAGTGAGCCCCGTAGATGGGAAGTCAGGCAGCAGGTGTGCAGGCAGAGGCCCTGGTCTCTCCTGAACCAGGTCCCCCAAGCGGCCTGGACTCAGGATGGAGGAGTCCGGGGGTCTCTCTGGCGCCAGAGCGTGGGAGGACGGGGCCCAGGTAACCTGCTTTCCGGCCCCCGCCCTGGTTCCCCATACCTCTCTCCGTCTCACCCCTCCCACAAAAGAGCACAGTGAACAGGGCACTGACTCCACACCCCACTGAGCGAGCTGAGGCAGAGAGGGGCTGAGGACGCCTGGCTGGCCTGGTGGGGCACCCTGTGTGGTAGCTCATTTAGTCCTCACCTGTGACGCGGGGTGTGCGTGAACCTCCCCACCTTACAGCCAATGACCCTGAGCCCACGGGGCTACCAGGCCCAGCTCTCAAAGATAGCAGGGTATCAAGCCGGGCCTCCAGCAGCCAGGCCCCGGTGAGCTTATCACTTACTCATTAGACAAACGGCTGGCCAGCTACTTTCTGACGGGCAGAGAAGGCAGGTTTCCTAGCTGCTGCTCTTCCTACAGGCCTGTCCTTGTGAACCGTCTTCATTCGGGTGTATGTGTATGAGTGTGTGTGTGTGTGTGTATGTGTGTTCTTATCCCACCCGCTTCACCAGAGGCGGAGCCATGGCAGTAGCTGTATTTCCATCCTTCATATTTCCTTTAGGAATGGCCTCCCAGAGGCCCTGACTCCAGGGCTTTCTTCCTAGAAGAACTGACACCAGTTGACATTTGATGACGCTTCCTCTGGGCCAGGCAATGCCCTGTTTCTTTCTGCGTGTTATTCGCTCAGTCCACGCGCCACCCCACCAGGCAGGCATTTATCGTCATCCCGGGACCTCCTTCCTGAACCCCTCCAGGGACAGCCTTCCAGGGGCAGCCTTGGTAAATGCACAGAACTGACGATTCATTTCTACAGGGATGACCTACTGAGGAAGCTGGAACCCAGGCAGGCCCATCTATCCACCCCTAAGCCTAGCTGTCCCCCGGGGCGCGTCTGAGGCCCAGGCCACACCCCATGTGTCCCCTCCACCCCACTCCCAACCCCCTGCCTCCAGGGCTGTGACGCAGCACCAGCTTCTCTAATGGGTTAAGTGACTCTGCTCCAGACACAGCCCCGTTTACATTATCAGCATGAATAAAAGATGAATTCCGCCAGGGTGGCTGGCAGGGTCCTCCCACAGGCACGCAGGCTCCAGGCAAGACTGACAGTAAGAGGCTTCTCGGGAAGGAGCCGAGGGTGCCCCCACAGAGTTGCTAAATGAAGGATGTCAGCTTCCTCCCTGGATGGGGGGCCTGGGTGCAGGGTGGGAGGGTGGAGCAGGGGAGCACTTGGCTGGGGGTCCCAGCCATGGCACACGCAGTGCCTGGCACTGTCCTGGCCAGAAACGGGGCACACAAGGCACCTGCCCTCACGAGGGGCGTGTGTGCTCAGTCACTCAGTCATGTCTGACCCTTTGCGACCTCAGGGACTGTAGCCTGGCCGCCAGGCTCCTCTGTCCATGGAATTCTCCAGGCAAGAATACTGGAGGGATTGCCATTTCCTCCTCCAGGGAATCTTCCCGACCCAGGAATCAAACCCGCATCTCCTGCATTGGCAGGCGGATTCTTTACCTCTGTGCCACGAAGTGGAGTGGATAGAAAATAAACAAGTGCTCCAGTGAATACATGATCCCAGGCCGGGTGTGATAAGCTCTATGAACACAGTCAAGCAGGGGGAGGGGAGGGAAGGGACAGGCAGAGCTCTGGTTGCAGGAGGTGACCTTCCAGCCTGAAGGGGGTGAGGAGGAAGTGTCCTAGTCAGGTGCAAATGCCCTAAGGTGGTGCACGCTTGGGTGCTTTCGAGGCTGGAGCTGGGGTCGAGGGGAGCCGGGCTGGTCACGCAGGGCCTCGGCGGCCACCATTCAGGGTTCCAGCTCCTCTGCTGAGCAGGGCTGGAGGGACCCCCTAGGTCCCCCAGAGGTTGGAGCACTGCAGCCCTGGGGTCGCGCTTGGTGAACTCTGGCAAACGGGCTTTGGAGGAGGGGCAGCTGGAGCCCGTAGGCTGCTCGTTAACCAGGTCTGGCTGTTCTGGGCTCCATCGGGGCAGGACAGGGCACCCTGCTCACCTGCTCGGCTGGCTTTATCTTGGCAACAGATTGCACAAACCCCCGAGCTAATATTGAACTTGCCAGGATTTTAAATAGCAGCTGTAAACACCACTGCTCCCAGCCCCTGGCCCTGTGATCCCTGCCCGAGGTGGGCGTTCAGGTGCGGCTGGCCCCAGGCGGCGCCTGGGCAAACACGCAGAGGACAGGAGGGCGGAGTCGGTTACCAGGAACCAGAATCCTAATCATCTGACCCGCGCCTGAGGGTCCATGTCCATAGGAGCTAGAAGTGACCAGAAGGGACTCTGCTCTGCAGAAAGGGACAAAGGTCCCAGCCTGTCTTGAGAGCCATCTCCAACCCTGCGTGGACATCATCCCTCATGCAAAGCCAGGCTCCGTCCTCCCACAGTCTCTGATCCCACAGGGCCAGTGCCTGGGTCAGACCCCCTGGGGGATGCCCGGCCGGCCTCCACCCCTGCCCAGGGGCTCCAGACCTGGGCCACTGTTCCTGGAGTGCGGGCACTTTCTGCTGAGCCTCAGACTCCTGGGGCTTTTCTGAAATCACTCCTGGGCAGAGTCCCACCCACCAGGGATTCCCATTCATTGGTCTGGAGCAGCCAGGCCTTTGCACATGTTCCTGGGGGCGGCTGTGCCCTGAGCTCTGCACTCCCTGAGTGGATTCTGTGAGGGGCTGGGGGTGGGGAGGGGCTTGGACCAAAGGAAAGGTAGATCTAGGCAGGCAAGGGGTCATGGAGGGCTGGGGCCCCGTCCTGCCTCCACGGAGCCATGGTGACCGTGTGTCTGTCTGTCTGTCCTCCCCCACCCCTGACTGCTCCAGCCCTTCCCTCTGCCTGCAGAGCTCCCCAGCCAGGTGCCTGCTTGTGGCCCCTGCTCCCAAGACAGGGCCCCCACGGCACCAGTGTCATCAGGTTTCTTTAGGGGAGCCCCTGAGCCCTTAGTTGGGGTGTCAGTTCCAGCTCTGCTCCCCGCATTGGGGGGCTGACTGAGGACACTCCCAGAGCCGGGCTTCCTGCTTCCACTCACCTTCTAGGCTGAGAGAACGCAGCCCCTCCCCAGCACCCCATAGCTTGGGCGCGTTATTTGTTCAGACAGAGAATATTCTGGGGTCTCCTGAAGGGGCCAGAAAGGCAGCTCTCACTAGTAACTACGGTCCCCATTCATCTATTTGCTCACTCACTTGTTCACTGGTACACGGAGAGCTCATTGAGCTCCTCTGTGTGTTCTCGGCACGGGGGTGGGACCGCAGACCTGAGACCCCTGCCCTCCCAGTGTCAGGGCCAAGCATTCCTGTGGGAAGTGGAGCTTGACAGGCGACATCAGGGTCAACATTCAAGATATTTCACCTGCTCTGCCCACAGCCCCGCCTTCATTATGGGTCCCAGGGAGACTGGCAACTTCCTGGCAAGAGGCCAAGCCTTCTGGAAGCCGCTTGCTGGGACCTGGGGCTGCAGGATGGACATACGTCAATATTCTAACAACTGGCCCAGCTGGCCTAGCTGCTGCAAGCCACACAGGGGCCCGGTGGCCGGTGGGATCCCCTGTGTCACGTGGTCCCGCCCCCGCCCATCTCTGCAGATCCCCTTGGCTGAACCCTGGGTGGGGGTGCCTGGCCCACCACCCGGCCTCCCCCCAACTCCCAGCCTCCAGGATCTCGCTTAAATACTTTAAAACAATCTAAAAGTAATTATCACGAACAGGCTGCTTGGGAACACCTGCTCCACACGTCCCTCGGAATAGCTAATGTGCCCACTCGGAGCGCTGACAGGCACTGGGCTCCTCCCGTGTCCCGAATCACCAGATGCTCCTGTGCCAGGGCGCCCCCCTCCCCGCCCTGCTGCGTGGCGCGGGGAGGCTGCCCAGCCCGTGTTTCCAGCGCTCCCTGCACAGCTGTCACTTACGGCGATCAGTAGGAAAATCATCACCCCACGAAGTCATACATATGGAACATCATATTTGCAGAATATTTATTTTAACACGTGTCAGGGCCTCCGCGGGTTGTAGGCAGAGCCTCTGCCTCACATGCAGGCAGCTGGCTTGGGGCTTTCTTCCCAGAGGACAGCAGACACCAGGGGGCGCGGGGCTCAGCTGGGGACCCCATTCTTGAGCCTGGGGGCCCCGGTCGGCCCTCCCTCAGAGCTCTGGGTGGTTGGGGGATCGGCAGGCAGTGCCCCCACGTCCCTGGGTGCTCCCACGTCGTCACAGCTGTGCAGCAGCTGCCTATTCTGTGGTCTCGGTTGGGGACCAGCCAGAACGTAGAAACCACACCACACGAGGTATCTCGACAGAGAGAATTTAATCCAGGGCATTGGTGACACAGGTGTTGGAGGACTGAAAAGGCGAAAGGGGGACACACGGGTAACAGAGAGGTCATGCTTGCGTGAGGCACTACACACCCCTGGGGCCAAGGAAGAGGTCGGGGCTGCTGAACGGCAGAGGCTTAGCAGATGAGGGGCCCATGGAGCTGGGAGCCAGATCTTGGAGGAGTCGAGGAGGCTGGGCTGGTGCAGGGAGTGTGGGGAAAAGATGCAAGCTGGAGAGCGGAACCACTGGAGCAACACTCATGAGACAAAGCAGATCTCATGGCAGCAAAGGGGCGTGGGATCTTCCAGCCAGGAGACAGAGCTTTGGGGACAGGCACAGGGATAGGTGCGTCACTTATACATGCCACCCTACCCTGCCCTGCCCCACCCTCCAGGCCAGCCAGGTCAGCCTCCCCTCCCCCTTTCCTCACATCATGCCAGCCCCCCGTGCATCAAGCCACGTAGGGCAACCTTATCTCCCTGGCCTCTCAGTGCTAGGCACACACAACTTGTTCCCAAGTTACAGATGGGGAGATTGAGGCTGAGCATGAAGGAACTTTAACCGTGGCCAGGAATCCGCAGCAAGTCAGAGGCGGGTGGGAATCTGAACTTCTTAGTGTGTAACTTCCACAGGCGAGTGTCTCATAGGTGATATCTTATAGACACATCCCTTCTTACAGCTAGGGAAACTGAGGCATGGAGAGGCAGGGTTACCCACCCACAGCTGCTCAGTGGTCAGTGGCAGGGCCAGGATTCAAACCTCGGAGTGTCCTGCTCCAGAATCTGCACTTTTTGTCGTCAGTCTTAAGAACTTGTTGGAAGTGGACGGACAGATAGATGGAAAGGTAGATGGATGAGGGGATGGATTGTAGAGGATGGATGGGAGGAAGGATGGATGGAGGGAGGGAGAGAGGGAGGATGGATAGAAGGAAGATTGGATGGATGGATGGATGGATGAACAAACAACAGAAATATCCCCAGGCTGGAGGCATTTGCAGTCACTGGAAATGTGCTGAATTAACCCTGGCTTTAGCCCCTCTGGTGGCTCAGAGATCCTCATCTTTATTTTCAAGTGAGAAGCACTTGAGGAGGAGGTGGGTTGAGGGGACAGCACATGGGCCCTGGTGTGTCCCGTGGACTTTGATTTGAATCCCAGCTGCTCCCCTTACTACTCCGTGACCTTGGAGCCTCGGTTTGCTCCCCTGGGAAATGGAGCCCTGAGGCCGTTGACCCTATCTCCCCCCACCTCTGACCCTGCATGGGAACAGCTCGCGTGTGCTGTCTCTGTGTACACACAGAACACCCACAGCTCTAAGCCCACGCCCACACGGGACACACACACAGACCCGAGGACACACACCCCGCCACGCTGTGTAACTTCTGAAGACACTTGTGGGAGCAGCAGACACTCGTGGGCCCCCGTGTCCCTGCAACACACACCCCTTGAACGGAACACCTCAGAGCTGCATGCCTGGAGACACACTCCTGCCTGGAACACGCACGTAGGGCACCCCCAGAGGGCGCCCCGCAGAGCCAGACACTCACCCTCTCCTGCCTCCATTGGCGTGTGTGCACACACCCAGAGCATAGGAAGCTCCTGAAGGGGTGGCGCCAAACTGCTGCCCAGAAATAGCCCTCCCTGGAAGCCATGTGCACAGGGCACCAGGGACCATATGTTCATCCCAGAGGCTCTGGGGACGGTGGGCAGGGGGCTGTGTGCACAGGGCACCAGGGACCCTGTGTTCACCCCAGGGGTTCCAGTTGCAGTGGGCGGGCAGGGGGCTGCTTGCTCCATGTGACAAGTGGGGGTCTGGTATTCAAGCGTCACCGTGTCCCTCCTTGCTCAGAACCTGCCGTGGCTCCCGTCACTGGGGCAAAGCCAGTGTCTTGCTCTGGCTCCAGGCCTGGAGACATACTCCTGCCTGGAACACTGCCGGTCCCACAGCCGAAGTCCCATCGTCCTGTCTCCTAATCTCTCCAGACACACCCACCTCCTCCCTGGCTCTCAGACACGCCCCAGGGCCTTTGCACTTGCTGTTTCCTCTGCCTCTTCCCACTCTTCTCACTCACGTGAATCTGCATGATCTGCAGCCACTCTTCTTTTCACCGCAGAGCCTGGGCAAGACTTCCCTTCCTCCCCCCAACACCCCTCCCCATTTGATCCCTCCCTCGGGGCTCTCCATCCACCTACTCCGCTGTTCTTCTCCAGAGCTCAGCATCACAGCTGACACACACACGGATGTGTGTATTTACTTATTATCTGTCTCCCTGCTGAACTGCCAGCTCCACGCAAGGCACTAGCCACAGGGCTGCGAGTGGGGCTGACACATGGCAGCGCTCAGTGTAAACTGTGGAGGGACTGAGTCTTGGCCGATTTCATTCCTTCTTCGGTCTCTTTTCTCCCCAGCCCCCTACGAGTAGATTAGGGGCTTAGTGTGAGCCCAGCTCCAGGCCAGCTGCAGGGCAGGATCCTAACAACTCCTAGTGCTCTCTGAGCACTCACAGCCCGCCAGGTGCTGAGTTAGGAGCGTGACACATTAACTCATTTAATGCCGCAGCCTCATGGCACACGAAGCCCAGACACGGCAGGATAAAATCCAGCCCCAGACAACAGTTTGGAGCAATAAGACACACAGTGCAAAGATGACCCGTGATAATCAATAATGATGACTGGAACCCAGGGCATGCCTCCTGCATGGTCCAGATCCCCAGTTCGCAGATGAGGGGGAAAGCCCACACAGAGCGGTCAAGCAGTCTGCTCGAGGTGACCCAGCTCAGCAGATCCCAGAGGGAGGCAGGCAGAAGCTGCTCTGGGAGGGCACAGGGCACTGGGCATGAGGATCTTACCCCCACCCCCCCGAGAGTCTCCTGTGCAGTTAAGGGTAGAAACCCTCACCTCACAGGCCAGAGTCCTTCTGTCCAGTGTGCAAAACCTGCAAGCTGGGCTCAGAGTCCCGAGCCTCGGGGGCATTCACGTGCAAAGCCTCTGCGTCCACCCAACAGGGGCGGCTGAGTGAAGCAGGCACGGAAGGCTGCCTGGGGATGCTTGGAGGGGTCTTTCGGGGCTGGGGGCTTTGCTCAGCCGTGGGTGATTGTTGCACCGTGGCGTATGGCAAAATCATTGTATTTTTCAAGAGAAGCCAGAAGTCCAGATTTTTCTGTCAAATCTGATTTTTAAATGCTGGCAACTAACGCGAATATACAATTCTTATGTTACCACAGGGTGCACAAACCACACAAAACCCCAACCACGCTGGCAGGCCCCATCTGTGGAGCCTGCTTCTCGGATCCAGGCCCCTGCTAGCCCCTGGTCAGATCCTTTGAGGGATCAGGGCTGGAAACTGGCCTCCAGGGGCGGGGGTGGCATCGTTCTCCTGGCTCCCCCCACACTTGGCCAACCCACCTCCCTCCACCCCCAGGGCAGCCCTGCCTTCCCGCCCCCTCTGAGCCCACCTGGGCAGGAACGGGTCCCTGGCACCCCGACACAGAGGGTGTTTGGGGCCCCCTTGGGCCCCAGCCACCCACGCACCCTCTCCTGACAGCTTTATCAAGCCTCCAGCCTTCCCAATCCCATTGTTCCTGACATCTGTTTCGGTAAGTGATTAATTGCAATTAGCGAGCGGTTTGAAAGCCCTGGAAGAATAGTCAGCAGAAATCTCATCAAGATTAATGAGTGGCGGGGCCGTCGGGGCGGGGGTGGACAGGGGGAGCACCACCGCCACGCCGCCGTGGTGGGACCCAGCAGAGTCGTCACCCGCACAGGTGCTGGGAAGTGAACGGGAGGCGACACCCTCGCTCCACGCCTCCCCACTTGCCCCGAAACCCTCCTCCCCCATGAACTACCACTAGATGATTTCTCATCAAAATGCATGAATTACTCACTAATAGGCTATTAATAAAGCCCTTAGAGGGTCATAAGATGAGGTTCTAGGCATGCAGAAAGGATTGCAGGGCTTCCAGAACACTCCACCACCACTTGCCGTCATGGGCACGCCCAGGTGAGGCAGGCCGGAGCCGGCAGCCTGTACACAGCCACACCCTCACCAAGGGCTTGTGGGGAACTGGGGCGGCACCTGACCTCGCAAGTCAAGTCCACTGCGAGCTGAGAGCTTGCCCCCTCGCAGTAGGAACTGTCCAGAGCATGCGCCTCACAGGCAGGTAGGGGCCAGGTGGAAGAAAGGCAACAGGAACCGTGAAGCTGAGACCCCGTGTTGGCATCCCGGCTGTACCCTTCCGCCCTGCCAGGCACCCGAGCACCTGTGTGCAGACGGCACCCAGCACGCGTCTCCATGCGGCTGTTTTCATGTTCACATGTTCCCCGCCAGGCCGGACCCACATGTCCGTATGTCACACCTTGTGTGCACGTGGTGCCCGTGCGTTACGTGTCACGTGCATCCCTGCACATGGGTGGCTATCACTTGCGGGCGCCTGCACCACCTGTGCCGTCACACCCTTTGTGCGTTTCTGAGATTCCCTGCATCCCTTCTCTGCCCCGTTTGCAATGGTAACAGGTGTTATGGAAGGACAGTCACATGTCGGGTGTTTCCCAGTCGTCCTCTGTAATGCTCCCAACAAGCTCGAAGTGCCTCTGGTTTCCACGTGAGGAGACCGAGGCTGGGACCTTCAAGCAGTCTGGCTCCAGAGACACCACTGGTGTCGGAGCCGGGTTTGAACCCAGATCCTCTGGCGCTGCCAACGGACCTGGTGTCCCCGAGGACGAGAGAACTCACACTGGACGGGGCTGGAAGGACCCTGCTTTTCACCTTCTGCTTTTTCGGTTCTGCTCTAGAGCCCAGATGGTGATAAATCCCCCCAAGACTCTTCTGGGGAAGACAGGAGGGGCCTGGAGGTTCTGGGGAACTCAGGGGCTGGGTGGGGATGCAGACACTGACCCCAGCAGGGACTGTTACTGACAGTGGCTGCACAAGATGTGAGCAAGTCACCCAGCCAGCTTTGAGATAAATGCATTCTCCGACTTGGTTTATGATGTCATTTTCTTATCATTTAGTCTGGACACCACCCAAATGATGTAGTTCTTATGCCCATCTTGCTGACGGAGAAACTGAGACTCTGGAACATTAAGTCACCTGGGTCAGGTCACCGGATGTAAAAGCGGAACCATGATTTGATTGAGTTCAGCTCTGTCTGACCTAGGTCCGGGAATCCCTTTTTTTGTTCTGACCCCCCCAAGTCACTTGTCTTGCTCTCTGTCACCCTTTGAGAGAGAAGCCTAGTCAGTGTATGTCATGGACCATGACGGCTGGCCACTCCCAGAGCCCTCTGCTGCCCACTCTAGACAGGTTGTGTGGATGGCTCATGGATGATGGATGGATGGATGGATGAATAGATGATTGCGTAGATGTTGGATGGACCGACACTGCATGGAATTAAATGAATGGATGGATGGATGGTTGGATGGATGTAGTGGCTGTTGGATGACGGATGGTAGGTGGTTGCATGGATGAATGGATGTTGGTTCAATGGATGGCTATCGGTTAAATGACTAAGTGGAAGGAAAGATGGAATAGAAGGTTAGATGACTGAATAGAAGGCTCTGTGAGGGGAAGGAAGAGCCATAATTCCTCGTATCCCTGCTGAAAGGGATGACCGTGGCAGGAATCCTGCAGCACCAGTTTGCAAGACTGTGGCCCAACCCCTCACGGCACCAGGGAAGAAACTGGGACTCGGGGCCGGGAAGGGGCCTTCCACAGTCACAGGATTTATGTACAGCAGGTTGGAACCCAGGCCTCATTCCCGTAACACAGCGAGACTTCCACAGAACATCCCACGGTCCTCTTTCCTCCATGAGCTGCTTCTAGCTCACGACCCAGGGGGCACCAGGGTGGTGGTGAGTAACAACAGAGGTTGTATTAATAATTAAGAGCATTCACGTCATGATTACTCTGTGCCAGCTCTTTTCATGTGTCTGTAACGCCTTTAATTTCCCCAGCAATCACGTGGGAAGGGGCTGCTTTCTGTAGAAGAGGAAGCTGAAACACAGAAAGGCTGGGTTGTTTGCCCGAGGCCACACAGTTGGGAAGTGTCAGAGCCAAGATGTCAGACTGGCTGAGGTCTGTGCTTGCGCATTTCTGCCCTGCCCCATGGGGGTGGGGCCCTTCCTGCCTGACCCCACAGCAAGGGGACTTCGTGGACACGTGACCCTGAATGGTCCCACGAGCCCTGTACTTGGTTTCATGCCTGTGTTGCCATCTTGACACTCGGCTCTTTTTGAACCAGGGGCCCTGCATTTTCATTCTGCCCTAGACTCCACAGATTTTGTGGCCAGTTCTGCCTCAGGGCCACCCCCTCCCCCCATCCCTGAGGACCAGGGCAGGACCCTGCTGAGAGGCTGGAACCTCGGGCTGCACACAGAGGCAGGCTCTAGCCTCGGCCTCCTGAGGGTGGGCCTGGTCTGGGTCCTCCCTCCGCCCAGCCCCGGAGATCTAGAGCTGCAACCCTGCACCCCCACGTCTCCGCCCCACCCCTGCAGCAAAGATTCCTCCGAGCCCTGTGTGTGCCAGGATGTGTGTCCCCGATCTGTCCGAGCCACCCCAGCAGGTGCTCAGCGCCCGACTTCCTTCCGGGTGGGTGTTGTGGGAGGAGCTGGGACCAGGGCTGTGGTTTCCCCCTTTCCGTCACCCCCAAGCCCTCCACCTTAGGTGGTCTCGGAGGGTCATCTGGGCTTGATGGCGTATCTGAGGGAGAAGAGGGGGAGCGAGCCTGTGTGTCGGAGGGTCCAATAAGGGGAGGAGCGTGGAAGTCCCTCTTCCGGATGCAGTGGCCTCTCAGCTGTCCCTGCCAGTGCTCTGTTCACTCATCTGTACAGTGAGGTCTGGGCTGGGGCTTGGCCAGGGGCCAGGCAACTGGTGAGCCGTCTCATTGCAAAGTGGGTGTTGTGGGCCCCATTTCCCCAGGCAGGAAGCTGAGGCTGGGGTGGGGGGGGTCACGTATGTGTGTGTGCTCAAACATCAGCCAGTGGACCACGCTCCATCCCCAGGTTGTGGGCCCCCAGGAAATTCAATTAGGCTTCACTGGTTCCTCCAGGGAGGGGCACGGAGCCTGGATCAGGGGCCCTGGAAATGAGGGGCTGTTAGAACTCCTCTCCCCTCCTCCTGTGCACTTGGGAGAGCATCCCAAGGAGGTAGCTGCATGCATCAGTTCTGGGCAAGGTGAAAGTGTAGTGAAAGTGTTAGTCGCTCAATCATGTCCCACCCCACGGACTGTAGCCTGCCAGGCTCCTCTGTCCATGGGATTCTCCAGGCAAGACTACTGGAGTGGGTTGCCATTTCCTTCTCCAGAGGAGCTTCCCGACCCAGGGATCGAACCAGGGTCTCCACTAGGAAAGCCCTCTGAGCAAGGTAGTTTTTTCTTACCCTGATTTTGCAAATAGGGAAAGTGCTCAAGAGTACTCGAGACAGTGGCCTTGGGCCACACAGCAGACAGCTGGCTTGGCCTGTTATCAGAGTCCTGACCCTTGCTGGGCTTCAGCTCGATCGATCACTCGTCACTCTGGTGCAGTGGCGGCCAGCCTGAGCCTGTCCCTGCAGTCTGGACAGCTCTGGCTGGCTGTTTACTGGTGGCATCTAAGCCTCCCCTGGGGCAGGAGTTGGGGATGGACCTTCCTGTGCTGGGGCAGTTCCCTGTCTAGAGTGCAGACCCAGAGCGTCCGCTGCAGAGGGAAACTCCTTTCTTCAGTGGGGCAAGAATTCAAACACGCCCCAGAGGGTTAAGACGTGGACCTCGGCAGCCCAGCCCGGAGAGGGAAGACTTGACCTCCAGGGGAGTCCCCCAGAGCCAGCTCCAGCCCCAGGCCTGGCCAGCTGGGCGGCGGCCCAAACCCCAGAGGGCCTGTGGGCGCCGTTCTCCCGCCCAAGGGGCGGGACGGCTGCCTGGCAGGGTCCCCGCTGGCCAGGCGCCCGGTTCCCGGGCTGAGACCCCACGCTACGGCCTTCGCGGGGCTGGTGGAGGGTGCAGAGCCCGCAGGCCAGAGAGTGGGCGGGCCTTGGGCCCCCTGCGCAGACCCCACCCCCCGCACCTCCCGGCCCTCTCCGCGCCGCGCAGCCCGGGAGCCAAGCTCCCGCTCATCCTTGGCAAGACATCTGCTGGAAAAGCAGGGGTAGGGAGAGGAGGTGAACGCCGGGGTCGGAGCATCGGAGCCCGCAGCAGCGCCCCTCACCTCCCCCGGCGACTTCTGGCCTCGCAGCAGATGGCAGGGGCGGGCGGGGGCGAGGGGCGCGGGTGCAGCCGGCGGGTCTCACGCGTTACCACACCCATGAAATTTCCCATTGTCGGGGGCGGGGACGAGGCGGCGGCAGCGCCCCCCTTCTCCTCCCCCGCAGCCCCTCCCCCTCGAGGCCATCTGATGTCCCTCCCAGCGGACGCCCCCGCTGGACTCCCAGTTGAGGCGCCGGGGGTCTCCGAAGCCCCCTGCGTGCCCTCCAAACAACACCCCCTCCCCGCCCCCAGAGGAAGCCAGGGGGGTGGGGTGGGTGGAGGGTCTGGAGGGGCCGCGGAGACCCTTTTACATGTAAATAGGAGAACTGGGCGCCTGGAAAGGCCTTTCCCCCTCATTTTTATTTCCAGAAAGCCCGCTGTGGCCCAGGCCTCCTGTGGGACCTGGAGGCCGCCAAGCGGTGCCAGGATTGAAATAAGGAAGTAAGGTCCTCCAGGGAGTCAGTACCCACGACCTCCCCCCGCCCTGGGGAGGGGCGGGCGCAGCCCGGTGGGCCCTGCCCAGGAAGGGGGCCCAGAGGGGAAGGCGCGGCCTGCTGGCAATCTGAGCCCAGGAAGGTGTCTGGGCTCCCTTCCCGAAGCTGCCGCTGACCCTCTGCAGGCCTGCGTGTCCGCATCTGTAAAGTAAAGGTGCTTTATGCTTCCCTTGTTTCCTGCTCTGGGAATCCAGTAGTTATGGGGGAGAGCTGTGGTGAAGACTGGACACCACCCCCCTAGAGCCTGCTGGATGGTGGGTCAGTGACTGGACCGTCTCTGGGTTCAAATCTTCCTCTCAACCTTCCTGTGTGTGTGGTCTTGGGCAAGTCGCTGAACCTCTCTGAGCCGCAGGTGTCCTAGACCACACTAGGACCTCCCTCACAGGGTAGGATTTTGTGGGATTAAGTCAGTTCTGGGTGTAAAAGGCTGCAACACAGCATGCAATCAATAATAGCTACTCTTAGGACTTTTATTACCTGGCTTTACGCCCCCGGGGTAGCCGTCCCAGGCTGTGGGGAGGGCATCTGTCCCAGGCACACCGGGGGCTGCTCTCCTCTTTCTGTGTGTGCCCGCCTGAATAGGATGCTGTGTTTTTGCCTCTGCCTGCCTCACCAGTCTATGAGCCCCCCACTCCCCTGCGCACCCTGTAAAGTGTGTGGAATGCGTGAGTGAAGGAACAGACCACAGTTAGAGTGGTCTGGGCGGGGGTGGGGGGCAGGAGTGGAGAGGGTGTGCCTTCGCCCCTGTTCCTGTTGGTTTACCCCTAGGGTTATGGTTAGGATCACATTAGCTCAGACCCTGTTTTAAGCACTGCCTCATTTAATCCTAGCAGGAGCCTAGCAAGGTTAAGTGCAGTCCCACCCCTTTACAGATGGGGAACCTGAGGCCTGGAGCTGCCAACTCACTTGCTCAAGCTCAGCAGGTCTGGAAGGAAGACACCAGAATTAACCCAAGCAGTTGGTTCCAGAGCTTGAGTGTCCAATCCAGCCTTTGTCCCCTCATTGTTGAATGTCTGTGAGAAGGACCGTGAGAAGGACCGTTAGCCACAGCGACCATCCCCGGGGGAGATCTCTGTAGAGTCAGTGTGTGGACTGAAAGGTGACATCACTCAGCTGCACCCAGGCCAGCGGGCCGTGCCGGGGCTGCGCCTTCACTGACCACAGCGTGCAGAGATTCGGGCCTGGGGGTCGGCTGGCACAAGCAGCTGCAGAGGGCCACCCAAGTGCGGCCTCCTGCTTGTTGTCTGGGGGATGCCAGGGAAGGCTTGGCGTGAACCCCTGACCTGGGGCCTGTGATCCAAGGCTCCCTCCCTGTGTGGTGGAGCCAGCCATCACCATCACCCAGAGGCCCAGGGCGGAGCTGGGCCCCTCTGACCTTCCCACTGGCCCCTGGAGGTCCCCGGCCAGGGCTGTCAGGCTCTTTGGCAGCCTCTCTGTCTGTGGGCCCCCAGGGGCTGTGACCTGGACCGTGATTCATGTGATTCATGTGGCAGCCGCATTTGGCCTCTGGCGGTGGGGCTCCGGGATGGGGTCAGGACAGCTAGGAGGCGCCGAGGAGGAGGGTGGTGGCCTGCCCCATGACCCAGGTGGCTGGGGGCTGAGAGGAGGGGGCAGCAGCCCCGGCTCAACCTCCCTTGGGGCAGAGGAGGCCTTGATTCCTGCCATCTGGCCTCTCCCGGCCTGGAGGGGGGTGCCCCCCCCAACTGGCTCTAATGGCCGAGCCCGGCAGGAGGGGGAGAGAGACAGATGGCGGTGGCCCTGAGAGATAGAGGGTGGACTTTGTTCCGAGGGGCTCGCTGGAGGAGAACACACGTCTGTGTCTCACACACATGCATGCACGCACCAGGCGCCATGCTGAGGCACTTTGTAATTCTGGACATGTGTCCGGGTGGGGGTGGGGGGCTTCTGATGAGCCTCAGGGTCCAGACTTTCCCACTGAAGCCTCTCCTTAACACACGAGCTCAGACACGTGCGCACACACATGCACAGAGATTCCTCAGACACACACACGTGCACAGACCCTTGTGCAGAGACACAGAGGCCCAGAAGCTCACACACCCGCTCACCCCCAGGCTCTCCCTTCAGGAAAGGGGGTCAGTCCCTCGCGGCTCCAGAGCAGCTCTTCTTTCCTGCTGGACCATCGGCTCCCGCCCGCCCACTCTCTCCCCCAGCAGAGTCTTTCCCAGAGAGCCCACCTCTTCCCCCCTCCCCGTCCTGTCCCCTCGTTTCACCATGTTTATCTGAACCGCCTTCTCTGACCCCTGAGCATGTAAACCCCCAGCAAACACACTTCCCGTGTCTTGTTCACTAGCGTATGCCGAAGCCCCGTCCGGTGGCTGGCGCAGGAAACGTCTGCTGAGTGATTGAATGAATGGAGGGAGGACTTGGGGCAAGTCTGGGTTGGAGAGACGCCACCGGCTGTTGGAGTTAAGAGGCGGCCACACTGCGCGCCTCGCTGGGCCTCTTATTCCTGCTTCAGGGCCTTCGTGCTGGCAGTCCCAGGGGCCTGGTGCCCTCTTCATCCACATACTTGCAGGATTCAGGGCCTCCCTTGGTCAGGCCTCAGCTCAAGCATCACCTCGCTGGAGAGGTCTTTGCTGACTGCCCCTCCTTAGAACAGCCCCCCGCGGCTGCCTGCCCGGTTTCCTTTCCCCTCTGGCAGTCCTCGGTGGCCCACATGGTGTTGTCTGCTTCTTTATGGTCTGGCCACCCCCACCCCCGGCATCAGCCTCTTGCAGGCAGGACCTTTTTCACCTTCCCTGCCACGTCCCCAATGGCTGGAACAGCGTGGGAGCTCAACTGGTGGTTGACACGCGTTTGTTGAATGGACAAATGGAGGGTGGGTGTGATGGGAGCCCATTCAGAGTGGCGGGCGTATTGGGAAGCAGGAGGTTAGACCCCATTGCCAAGGTAAACTGAGGCTGGTGATGCACAGTAGTGAGCGCCAAGCGGTCATCGAGGATTTCTCAGCCAGGAGAGAGGCGCGATGTGACGGCTCTAGATCTCAGACTCAGAATGCAGAGGGTCCCAGGAGTCCCAGGCGGGTGGCCCATCAGGTGGGGCGTCTTCGTCAGCTGTGACCACCCCGGTAGCCCCTGTATCAGTGTCCCAGGGCCGACACGACCCGTTATCGTGTGAGACAACGGAAATCTATTCTCTCGCAGTTCTGGAGGCCAGAAGTCCAGAATCAAGGTGTTGGCAGGGTTAGTTCCTTTCAAAACTCTGGGTGTGTGGGGGGGTCCTTCCTGCCTCCCCCAGCTCCATGGTGGCCTCAGGTATCCTTGGCTTGTGGCCGCAGCACTCCAGCCTCTGCCTCCGTCCTCACATGGGCTCTCTTTGTGGCTACCCTGACCCCTGACATCTTCTTGTCAGCTTCGTCTCTGTCCAGAGGAGATACAGCTTCCATCTCTGGGGCCCAGGACAGGTCTCCTGGCATGCTGCCCAGCGGGCTGGCCACCTTGAATTCTCAGGTGACAAGTGACTTGATATTACCCATGCCCCGTCTTCACCATGAAAAAGCTACAGTCTGAGCACAGAAATGTCAGATCCCTCTTATCTGGGACAAAGATTTGGTCTAAGCAACTGTGACCCGGTGCTCCTGGAGACGAGCCCATCAGGGTCTTACAGTACAGCATCCAGGCCAGAGTGTGACTGCGGCTGCTTGAAGACAGACTTGAATCCTGCCTCCAGCTGTGTTACCTTGGGCCAGTTCCTTCACCTCTCTGTGCTGCTTTCTGCCTGTGAAATAGAGATACCAATACCTTCCTCCTTGTGTTGTTGAGGGGATTGAATAAGGAAATGTGTGTGAAGTGCTTAGATCTGGATCTGGCCTTTGCTGTTGTTAATGTTTATGTAAGTGTTAGCTATTGTTACAGGCCAGAACTTAAGTATTTTTAGGGAAAATAGAAGAATTGATGCTTTTGAACTGTGGTGTTGGAGAAGACTCTTGAAAGTCCCTTGGACTGCACGATCAAACCAGTCAATCCTACAGGAAATCAGTCCTGAATATTCATTGGAAGGACTGATGCTGAAGCTGAAGCTCCAATACTTTGGCCACCTGACACGAAGAACTAACTCATTGGAAAAGACCCTGATGCTGGGAAAGATTGAAGGTGGGAGGAGAAGGGGATGACAGAGGATAAGATGGTTGGATGGCATCACCGACTCGATGGACATGAGTTTGAGTAAGCTCCAGGAGATGGTGACGGACAGGAAGGCCTGGCGTGCTCCAGTGCAAGGGGTCGCAAAGAGTCAGACACGGCTGAGTGAACTGAAAGGAACTGAGGGAAAATAGAAACTTAGAAGCAAAGGTGGACAGCAGGGTGTATTCCCAGCCCCCCGGCCCTCCTCACGGGAGAGGCTGGGACAGCAGGAGCGCTGGCATCAGAAGACAGAGGACCCCGCCCTGAGGGGAAGGTGGTGGGCTGGGTGACCCCGCCTGGGTCCCCTGACCTCTCTGAGCTTCAGCTTCCTCCTCTGATGAGGGGGTGATTGTGCCCAGGCGACAGCCAGAAATAATGTTTTCGGGAGGCCCGGAGCTCCTGCAATTGAGTGAGGCCTTAAAGGGTAACAAGCAGGTTCTGGGGGCAGGAGGGGGTTCTCCAGGCAACAGGAAGGTCCTGAGCTGCAGTAACCCCCCCAACACCACCCTGGGGACAGGAACCACAGCTCAGGAGCAGGAGAAGAGCTCGTTGGGGAGGCAGAGCCTCGGGTCCGTGGGGAAGACCAGAGAGCTGGCAAGAAGGATGCTCGGTGCCTCTTCCAGATCAGCAGGCCTGTGTCCAGCCAGCTCCCTGGGGTGCATGATGCAGAAGGCCGCTGGTTTTTACAGCTGCTGAGCCTGGTTTATTTGGAGAACAGACGCCCTGAACGACCTGGGAAACCTTGGGGTGTGGGGCAGAAGTGGTTGTTTTGTTTCCTGGGCTACAGTCTAGAGGGCAAAGGTCGTGGCTTGCAGTGCCCTGGTGCCTTGTGCCCCTGGACTTCACAGGCTAGATGGGGCGAATCCTTCAGCCTCCCCCGCCCCGCCCCCCGCATCCTGACGTGCGCATGCACACACGAGCGCGCACACACACACTCACTCCAGCTGGGGCTCTGCGTTGGGGAAAACTGCCTCCTCTGGACACAAATGTGATACTGGGAGGGGCGAGAACCAGTGCCCGCTTCAGGTCTGACCTCCAGGACCCTCCTCACCCTCCCACTAATGGGAGTCACATGGGTTCAGATGTGGACACAAAGTTTAAAGGGGTTCGGTAACCCCCGACCTTGTCTCTGGGAGGCCCCAGCGGGCCTCTGGCTCTGCAGGCTGAGTCTCAGCCTCCAGGGACCTAGAGGCAGAGTCTAACTCCTCGGTCCCCCACACACACAAACACACACGCACACCACGAGGCTGCATGGTCGCTGTCTTTCCACACACCTCGCCCTTGGTTTTCTCAGGCTTTATCTTCCAGCCTGAATCGCCAGTGGCGCCCTCACGGGGCCCGTGGTTCTGAGCCGCCTAGTGAGAGGCTCCGGGCGCCTGGAGCTCCGCTGCCACACGCCCCCGCCCCCAGCGGGGCTCCTCACCGCCTTCTCCCCACCGCTCCCCAGCACCTGCCACGCAGGGTAATGAGGGGCTCGGCACCAGGTGCGCCGGCCCTGGGCTGACACGGCGGAGGGGGAGGGGCTACCTGCTCCCTGAGCGTGGGGAGGGGTGAGCGTGGGGAGCGGTTGGCGGGGCGGAGAGGGAGGGGCGGGACCCGGGCCCGGTGGCCCCCTCCGCGGCCCCTGCAGGTGCGGGCCCAGATTCTGTGGAGCTCAGCTCTGCATGGCGGGCGGCTGGCAGGGAGCTGCTGAGCCTCCCAAGGTAGCAGCCATCTGCACTGTGATAAAAAGCCCCGAGGATGATAAATAGACAAGTCGCACTTTTATTGGATTGCAGCTCAGGCGCAGCCACTTTGGGTTTGGCACCGTGCTAACGACAGATTTCTGCTTCCCTTGCAAGGCCTGGCCTCTCGGGGAGGGTGCCAGCCGTGGCCCTCTCCTGGCAGGAGGGAGAGCATCCCCTGGCCCCGGCCCCGGGCGGCCGGCCTGCTCCCGGGCCCCCGGCCCCCGCCTCCCACGCCGGCCTGTGGGGCTCTGCCCGGGCCCACCTTGACACCCCGGGGTCAGGCCCAGGGGCTCACATCCCGGCTCTGACACCCGCTGGCTGTGTGTCTCTGGCAGGCTATCTAACCTCTCTGTGCCGTGGGCGCCCCATCTGTAAAATGGGCAGGTAATGGCGTTTCCCGCCCACGCAGGCCTGGCGCCTCCACGAGTAACCCTCAGGTCCCCAGCATTTGAAGAGTGCCTGGTGTGCGTTCGGGGAGCGTGATGTAAATATTAGCTGCATGTCCTCACCACCACCCACCCCGTGATTGTCAGCGCGGGCGCTCTCGGACGCCTGGCCTGGCATCCTGCCTGGTGCGCAGCCGTGTGGGGTTGGACCGGGAGGACTGGGGCTCTCGCGGGACACCAAAGCCCCTGTTCATCCTTCACCCGTTGAGTCAAGGCGGGGGCTCAAGAGCCCCACCAGCCTAGCGCCTCAGGCTCTGTCTGCCCCGAACAGCCGTGGGCCGCAGACGGCAGCCGCGATGCCTTGGGCCTCCGTTTCCCCAGCTGACAGGTGCGGACAGGAACAGCACTTGCCTGGCAGCACAGCCAAGAGGCTGAAACGAGCTGACCCGCTCTGACCTCTGGTTCCACGCAGTAGGCACAAGGGATCGTCAGCTCCCGATGTTGTGGGCGGTCCCCTGGGTGCACAATGAGGGGGCGAGGAGTCAGGACAAGAGAGAGAGGCGCGGGAAGGGTGCCCGGGCCAGGTGGTGCTCCAGGGTCCTCAGCAGACGGCCCGCCGTCGGTTCTCAGCCTGTGTCCTGGTGGGAACCCCCTGCGTGCCCGTCCACCCTGATGAGCCTGAAGCTCAGCCGGAGGAAGAAGGTGGGAGGGCATGGAGTGTCACGGGGGTGGTGGCCTGTCTCACTCGGCTTCCTGTGCACCGGCGTGCGGGTGAGTGCACGGAGCCCCCGTGTCCTCGTCTGTGCCTGTCCGGCGCCCCTGGCCCGGCCGCCTTGCTCCCTCCCCACCTGCTGTCCCCGCCTGACCTCTGTCCCTCTGCAGGCACTCAGCTTTCTTTGTTGTTTCCTCCTCCTTCCTTCTCCCCTCCTCCACCCTGCCCCCCACCCCCTATATGTCAGATGCTGTGCTTGCTGCAGTGCAGCCCGAGACTGGGCCTCTCTGTTCATCTGAGACTTGAGCCAGCTGCCCCGGGTGCTGACCCTGTGTATAGGGATGCTCACCCTGGGCCCCCATGCCCCTCTATTCCTGGACATCTGCAGGGGGCACAGCACCACCCGCCCTCGCCACTAGCTTCGTGGCCCAGGGCCTCGTGTGTATATCCCGATCCTTTGGCTCCGGCCACAGCAAGGTCCTGGTGGCCCTGGTGAGAAGATGAGGCACAAGCAGGAGGCCCACAGGAGCACGCAGAGGCCAAGGCCTTGGGCTCAAAATTCAGGGTTCAAATCCCAGCCTCACCAGCTAACCTTGGGCAAGCGACCTCTCCCCAGACCTCAGCTCTCTCGTCTGGGGAACGGGGCTGCTAAAAGAACCTGCCCCCCGGTGTGCTGTGAGGTCTCAGGACTTGCCTGCTGTCCCATCACAGGGCCAGGCTCTTGCTCGGTGCCCGTGTCCCCTTCATGACAGGTGGCCTGCGAGGCTGGTCCATCCTCTGGTCCCCCAGTGAGGCTTCACAGGGCTCAGCTCACTTGGCGTCATGTAGGTATCGAGTGGCAGAGGCTAAACTGAAACCGCCTTTCCCCCAGACCGCCAAGAGCGTGCAAGTGCATGAAAGAAGAAATGAGACAGGATTTTAGGTGTCAGGCTGGACCCCAGGGTGCCTTCCAGACACAGCTTTGAGGCTGTCAGCACCTAGCCAGTACCCAGCCTTTCAGCAAAGGTCCAGAGATGTTAAGCTACTTGCCTTATGTCACACAGCTTCTCGCTGCCAGGCTGATGTGTGGTGGGGCGGACTCGGGGGTGGCTTCCATCCCTCAGGGCCTGCTCTGCCTCAGTGTTGGGGGACATGCGTGCACGTGTTATGGGGGTCTGGGCAGGGTGGCCTGGTGGCTGGCTCTGGGCTCCACAGGCCCTCCAGATGATTCTACCGTGTGACCAGAGTGGAGCAGCCCTGGTTCCTGTGCCCTTTAACCATCGGGTGTTGAACAGTGGCGTTTCAAACGCACGCAGAGGCTACTGTGAGGGCAGGAGCGGGGAGACCTTCATGGAGCAGCTGCCACGTCCCCAGAGATGCCCCAGACCCCATGCAGGCGCACGTTAGCCCAGTGAAGCGGCCATGAGACCCCAAGGAAGGAGGTGGGGCCCTGAGGGGGGGAGCAGTGCCCCCTGCCTCCTGGTACCTTCTGAGGAGAGCAAGGTCCAGGCCTGTGGCCTTTTCCTGTCAGTCTCCCTCGCTTATCTGGCGCCTCTTCCTCCCTCCATCCGCTGAGTTAATGCAGACTGGCAGGGCGTTGGGGAAGGGGGGCTTTGGGGCCCCGCTGGCAGCCGGCCCGTGCCGCCCGCACCCCTGCCCCCGCAGCCCCGGGCAGGAAACCACCAACGTGCTTAGGAAAGAGGCAGGCGCAGCTGCTGTTAACAGGTGAGCCCTTTCGAGCCGGCTCTCCCAGGGCCTCCTGGAGAAATCCGTAATGAAGTGCAGCTGTGAACTCCGGTTTTGGGTCAGAAAGGCAATTTCTCAGCTCTCCTCGAAGCAATTGAGTGGAGAATCCGGGAGCTGTTGGCCTCAGCGGTGCCCCTGCCCCCTCTGCCCCGGCAGCCGGAGCCCAGGCCGAGCAGTGGCATCAGTGTCCCCGCTGTCGGGGGCAGGTGGCTGGGCACGGAGGGGGTGGCCCTGCGGGGTGAGGTGGGAGCAGGGCGCAGCTGGCCGGGGAGCCCTGGGGAGCACAAGGCTGTTTATCCTCTCGTTTTAATTGGTCTTTGTGACTCTCACGGTGCCTGATTCACCTCGTGGCAGCGTGCCGGCCGGGGCTCCGACCCCTCACACCATGGCCAAGGCTCTTGGGAGACGACAGGCGGCTGTCCCCGGCCTCGCCCACCACATTCCTGGTGGTGCCAGGCCTGGAAGGGCCTGGGCAAGCAAAGCCGGGGTGGCTGGGGCAGCGGTGGCAGGGGCATGGCAGCGGGGGAGAGCCCTGGCCCCCCCCCCCCGATCAGCCCTGCCGCTCCACCTCCACAGCGGGGTCACCTGAGAAGCCAGTTTTCATTAAGGCCAGGGTGACAAGAGACACACCCGCCAAGTAGCATTGATTGGGAACGTGAGCGTGGCCGTGACTCCTTCCTCTCTTGAGAACATGACTTTTGAAGCCCAGCTGCCTGGTTTTCTGCCCGGCTAAGAGTCATTCACTGAACACTGAGCTCCTGAGCCCACTGCCGTGGGCAGGGCTCTCTCCACATTGCTGCTGTGCTGAGGAGAGTGTTTGGCTGCTCTGATCCCACCTCCTGCAGAATGTCGGGTTTGGATTTGAAGAGCCGCTTTGAGGATCTGATGAGGACAACAGTGATAACAACACTGTGGAAAGACAAAAAGTGTGCCAAAGTACCCGTTGCCCCCTTCCTGCTGCCCTCCCCTCAGGGCCCCCAGCTCAGCCCCCTGAGGGACAGGGTCTCAGCCCCAGTGGCCTCCTCCTCCAGCCCCTTTGGATAGGGTCTGAGCTACCAGGATGCACCCAGGCACCCTTGCACGGCTTGACTTTGTGGCCAGCTCCTTGCAGGCTCCTCATGTTTGTTTGTTTTAAATCAGGGTTATCGAGACACAACTTACATGCAACACCATTCACGCCTTTAAGCATACTGCACGCTAAGTCGCTTCTGTCGTGTCTGACTCTTTGTGACCTCGTGGACTGTAGCCTGCCAGACTCCTTTGTCCATGGGATTCTCCAGGCAGGAATACTGGAGTGGGTTGTCGTGCCCTCCTCCAAGGGATCTTCCCAACGCAGGGATCGAACCCATGTCTCTAATGTCTCCTGCCTTGGCAAGCAGGTTCTTTACCACTAGCTCCACCGAAATGTATATCGTGGCAAGACCACAGCACAGTCCAGATGTAAACCTTCCCCCCATAACCCAGAAAACCCTGTCATTCCCCCCTCCAGCCCCTGCACCACAGGTCTGTTTTCTGTCCCTCTGGCTTCGCCTTGGGGGAAGCGCTCAGCGAGAAGTTCCCACATCTGGCGTTCTTCTCTCAGCATGCTGCTGTTGGTGCTGTGTCGGGGTCAAGAGTGGGGTCCCATGCTCGGGATGCGCCAGCACTCGTGTGTCTGCTCACCTGTTGATGGACATCTGGGCATTTACTCTGCGTCTTTGTCCACCTGGGCTTCTGTAACAGAGCCCCCCATCCCCTAGGGGTTTAGACAACAGACGTCCATTCCTTTCGGCCTGGAGGCTGGAAACACGAGAGCAGGTGCCAGCCGACCAGCCTCCTGGTGGGGCCACCTCCTCACCGTGTCCTCTGGTGGCTGCTTCTTTGTACACTCGGGTCTCACTTCTCATAAGGGCACGAATCCCATTGTGGGTGCCCCACCCTCATGACCTCATTGAACCCACATCACCTCCCACAGGCCCCACCTCCACACACACCACTGCCCTGGGGATCAGGGCTTCAGTGGGTTGAACGTGAGGGGGATACAGATGTTCCATCTGCAGCAGCAACTCAGGATGCCCCTGTGAAGTCCATGGCATCCTCTTCCTCACAGGGAGTGAGGTGGAAACCCAGGGCTGTGCCATCAACTCCACCCTGACCCCCATAGCCCAAGGGGCATCAGAATGGGCTTGCCTGCCTCTCTTCCCTCTCTGGCTCCCTGAGAGACCGGGCACGCGTGCCCTGAGGAAGAAGTGTCTGGGCCCCGCGGACCCTTCTCTCAGCGTCAGGGCCGACCTTGGCTGGAGATGTGTCTTTGTCCCTGCCGGAGCCCCGTGGCCAGCTCGAGTAATTGGATTTTAATGAAACGGATGGGGGTGCGGGAGCAGTTCACCACCCTGGCCTGCGCTGAGGCCCTGCAATTAAACCGATTATGTCTTGAGAGTCAAGCTGTCTGACTCCGCATCCCTAATTTGGCGGTGCTGGCTGGCCCTGCCAGCACGGTTGTTTATTTATTTACCCGACTTCGCGAGCTGGGACGTGCCGGGGGGGGCCAGGGTAATTAACGTGGGGTGGTGAGCGGGGATCCGGGCTCTGGGTGTGCCCACCCCGGCCACCCACCGCTCCCTCCATCCTCAGCGTCCGGGTCCTGGCGGCTGAGGGAACCCCTGGGAGACTTTAAAATGCTGACGCACGCCCCCCGCTTCCCCAGGGTTGTGATGGGGTTAGTTTGGGCTGTGGCCAGGCCATCAGGAATTTTTCAGAGTCCCCCAGGTGAGCGTGGCTGGCAGCCCCCAACCTAGAGACAGATCCTTCTGTATGCTGCCTCCCTCCCCGGACCCACTGGGCTCTGGTGGTCGCAGGTGGTCCCCACATGAAGGCTTGTGGTCGCTGCCTCCTCATGGCCTCGTGGAATCCTAGAGAAGGGTCTAAGCACAGGGACCCTCAGTGTAGACGTTGTCGGAGAGAAACTTCTGGTGGGCAGGACACTGGGTGTCTCCCAGGCGTGGAGTTCGCATTTTCTCTCCAGTTTACACCGCTGGGTGTTCTGCAGTGCCAGGCGGGTGGAGAACCCTATGTGGGGGCTGGGGGCCTCTTGGTGCCTCCACCTACCCTGTGGGCACCGGGGGCTTGGCTGGAGGCCTTTGACTTTTCTGAGAGTGTGTTTTGGCTGTAATTCTCTCTGTCGCCTGTGTGTTCAGGCTTCAGGGTGCCCCAAGAGGTATCCCAACGCTGCTGGTGGTTCTGGGCACAGACCTCAGCCCAGGATCTCGGACAAGGCAGAGACTCCTAGGCCCCCCTCTCTTAAGTGGAGGCAGTGGGTTGCCAACCGCAAGGCAGCTGCTCCGGTCCCCACATTGGGTGAATGTTGTGGATTTGGTCATCAGCACGGCTGATGGGGTGAAGGGAAGCTGTTTGGGGAGCTCTGCAGTGAGACCACTGGTGGGGGGAACCCTGGGCAGCTCTCCTGCCCGCTGTGTCCCTTCCTTCCCGCAGCCCCCCACCCCCAGAGGCCGTGTGCACCGCGCCGTGAGCCATCACCTGTGCAGGAAGCCCGGGCCCTGAGCGCTGGCTGTGCTCTAGGTGTTTGATAATTACGATGAATCGGGAAGGCGGGGGAGGCTGCAGGTAGGCCAGGGCCAGCTCTGGAGTGAGCAGTGGTGGCTGGGGGCTGCTCGGTGAGGCCTGGGCCCCTTTAATTAGGGGTGAAGTCAGTGGAGGGCCGTGAGGCCAGTCTCATCAGGGCGAGTCCTGGAGCCCCAGCTCTCACCACTGGGGTTCCCTGTGTCCCTCAGTCCTTAAGGCGGCCCTCAGGGCTAGGCTCAGACAGGGCAGTTCCCAGCCTGGGGTCTGGGGCCAGGAAAGGCAGGGGAGGCCCTTGCCTTTCCTGTGAGTGACTCTGCCCAAGTCCTTCTCCCCCTTGACACTTCGTTGTCCTCATATGCAAAGTGAGATCACGCCCACCTACCTGATCTGGAAGATGCAAATCTAATTGAGGGAGGCCTTAGGGACAGTCCCACCTGCTTGATGCCCTCTCCGAAGCCCACTGCCCCTCAGAGCCTCTCCATAGTTGCCCAAGGACCCTCACCCAAAGCCCGGAAGCTCTCACAGTCAGCTCTTGCCTGACAGGAGTCACAGCTTGCTACCCACTCCTCATCCTGGGCTGAAATGCTCGTCCCCCACCCCAGATGCAGGTGACTGCATGGGTCAGGCCTTGCTCTGTGCACTTTACAAACCTGTATGAATTTGTGTTATTGTCACTAACCCTGCAAGGAGATGCTTGAAGCATCCTCATTTTTTCAGATGAGGAAACAGACTCAGAGAGACTGATGTCTTGCCTGGATATACATGGTTGTTAGCAGACAGAGCTATGATTTGAACCTAGATATCCGACTTTCTATCTGGACTCGGCTCACCCTGGTCAGGTCCGGTGGAGGCCGGTGTCTCTTGACTTAACTCAGGTGTGGCTTGCAGGAGGGTCCCCGAAAGGCAGGACGGTGTTTTGGGAGGTGCCATACGCCAGCCCCGTAGCGTGTCAGGCACAGGGAATCAGCCCCCTTTGTGTCTGGCTTGGAGCTGATGGACGTAGCATCACGACCAGTGAGGAGGTGTCCAGGGAAGAGGGGGCATTCCCGGAGGCAAGGACCCACAGAGAGTGTGAGCCCTTCCCATCTTATGCTCCAGAATCCCCAAACTTCAGCAGTCCACACGGTATGAAGTACAGGCCAGCGTGGTGCGGACCCCCCTGAACATCCCCAGGGACCCTGGAGAGAGGGAGTAGGTGGGGGTGTTCTGCCCTGTGTGTGTGTGTCTGGGAGCCTCGAGGTGCCTCAGTGGCATTCAAGGCCGATCCATCAAGCATCTGTCATTGGGGAAACTGCTGCCTGCGGGAGACTGTGGGAGACTGTCGTAGGACCCCGGCCCTGGAGGGAAGACCTGGCTGTCAGTGCCCCTCTCCAAGGGAGAGCATGGGGCAGACTGCTGGCTAAAGAGGACGCCACCCCGCATTCCCTGCCTGAGGACAGGGCAGCCCCTTCTCTGCTGTGCCACAGGGTTAGAGGCTAAACGGGGCTCCTAGGGCCTCCTCCCAGAAGTCTCCGGTAAACAAGCCTCAGCAGTGGGGGTCCCAGGCCGGCCGCCCACCCGGGACCACTGCAGAGGGGAGCCGACGGCCCCTGCACCTCCGTCTTTTCTCTAATCCCAAAGGCCCCTGGGTTTGCCCCTGGGCCCCGGGAGTGTGGCGCCCACAGCCAGATAGGGGTGGGGAGGGGGCGGGGCCCCATGGGGTTTATCTGGAAAAGGTCAGGACCCCAGACTGGGCAGGACTGGGGGTGGGAGCAGGGGGGGGGTAGTGAGGGAGGCAGGAAGCAGGGCGGAGAGGCCACAGCTGCCCATCGTGAATGCCAGGAATTTGGTGTCACCGGGGTGAGGCCACTCTGACCTGGGCTGAGGACACAGGCCTTCTTGGGTTCCCCTCCCGTCCCCTGGAGGGTCAGCACTGCAGACCTCATCGTCTCCCTCCCGGGGATGAAACATGTCATCACCCCTGGCCTGGCAGTCCCTGCGCTCTGGGCACGTAGGAGGTGGGATCCTCACCCCCAGGGACCCAGACCACCAGCATTTGTGAGCTGGCCAGCAAGGTCCTGACACCCCAGGAACAAGACTCGGGGAGGTTCTGCCTTAGCCCCCAGAGGGACAGATATGGGGGCCCAGGGAGCTTCCCTGAGTCCCCTGAGCCCAGAACATAGGATCTGAGGCTTGGTGTTTTCCCTGGTCTCCCAAGAACAACAACAATAATAGCAACAAACGTTTATACAGAACTGAGCAGACCCTGCCCTGCACCCCTCCTGTGCCTTGCTTCCTTCTATCCCTCGACAGAGGGCCGTGCTGTTGGCCCTGTTTACAGATGAAAAGGCTGAGGCCATACCCTCTGGCTCCTGTCTCCAGAGCAAGGTGGTATTCAGATTTGCTTGTGTCATTTTCCGTCCTTTGTTCCCAGGCCCCAGGGGGATCTGGAGACTTCCTTTTTGCCACTGTATGTGACACCATGACTGTCTCCTGCTGGCTTGGTGGTTTCTAGTGATGACTGTAACTAATAGACCCTGAAAATATAGCGTCAGGGCAAGTCCGGAGGTGGGCAAGTTATATCCAGGTGACGACCCTGCCCATCCCAGCACTGCCCCGGGCTCTCCTTTGTCCTGTCTGTGAATGATGAGTGTCAGTCATTTACCCCTTTGAATGACTTGAGTTCCTGTCCTTCCTGGCAGGTTGTGTTCCAGTCTGTGCCCCTAGAGGGGAAGGGGAGGACTGTCCTCAGGAAAGGAATTTGGAACTGGGAGGGCAGAATTTGGGAGGCAGCAGCCTTCCCTAGGAGAGCCACTACCAGCCCATTCGGGCCTTTTGTGCAAATCAGAAGGTGCCTCTTCCTCCTGGCAGGTAAGACCCGTTCCAGGTGTGTTTCATGAGCAGAGCAAGGGCTCCGTTTCAGCAACCATTTGCCATTTCATCCAAGTGCAGCAAATGACTTGAACAACTATACTTGGTGCCCTTCTCCCAGGTTCCTCTTGGCTCCCATCACTACCACCTCCCACAGCCAGTTGGCTGCTGGTGGCTCAGAGCACAAACCCAACCCCACCCAGCGTTCTTTCACCCTGGGGAGACCAAAGTGCTCGTCTCCGCTGCCCTGCTTGTGCCTTTGTGCCCATGTACTTAGTGGGGTTTCTCTGGGATCTGCCAAGGGGTGGTTTAGAGGTGGGGCGTTCTAAGAGCACATTTAGCCCAGTGTGCCCGTTGTACAGATGAGAAAACCAAGGCCCTTCACGTTACTGTGACGTTGAGTGAGTTGGTTGTTTTTCTTCCTCTTTTGTCTTGAGCCCTGGCTGTGCACAGGGCTGAACGAGCATTCACCTGTCCGTTAGAGACGACAGTGCTGAAGCCCAGGGCGCTCACGCAGGGAGCCGGTAGCCCTGCTGGATCCAAGTCTACACTCCAATCTCTTCCAGCAGCTTCTCAAGGAGTTCCCGCCAGGCAGCAGACCCCACAGCTCCCTGGGATCTGGTTCTCTTCCCTGTGGGACACACACAGGCACAGCTTCACCTGGTTCCTGGCCTGGGGGCTGGCTGTGCCCAGGCTGGCCCCACCTGGGATAAGCACAGGCAGCCCTCCTGCCACCAATAGCACGAGGGCAGTGGGGTGCTGCTACCCCTTCTGGGTGTCCTGCCCAACCCCGGCTCCCTCCCAGCACATACCCCTAGACCCGGAAGCTCTTCCCCCACGCCACTCTTCGCCTGAAATGCCAAGTGTGTTCAAGGTCAAATGTGCTGGCCTGGGGGAGCTGGTGGCCCCAGTCCTTACTGCAGCTGCTCTCAGCTCTGGCTGCACCCTGGGACAGGGTGCAGAAATATTGCTGCTTCTGCACCAGCCCCAGAGCTTCTGATATGTCTGGACCAAGGCGGGGCCCCAGGCTGGTATTGTACAAACTCCCCAGGTGATTGTCCTCCAGACATGAGAACCACCCTCACACGGACACCCACGCCCATGGGAGGGCCACTGGACTAGTCAGATGTGGAACCCAGGCGTTTGCTAATCTGTTGGACAATGGGAAGAAAGCCCTGGATAAAATGCAGTGTCCATTCTCTGTAAAGTCACGTAAAGTCTAGGGCTTAGTTTCAGAAAGCAAACTGATGAGCAGGGGATGGGAAACTTGGTGGGAGGTGAAGGTGGCCTTGGCCACTCTGGGGTGGGGGGAGCAGGAACCAGCAGTGACCTCTCCTGCTGTCATCTTGGGAGGTACTGAGAGCGGGAGGGTGGGCTGGCAGCGTGGTCATGGTCCTGCTGCCTGAACTCCCAGGAGGATGTTGATAAACCGAGGAGCATTCCAGAACCCCAAACTGTGACGGGGAATGAGCTCAGGAAACCAGGGGTGGCGTGAGGATGGGGTGAGAGGCTGTCTGAGCAGAGGAGACTCAAGGGGCCCCTAAAGTGGGCTGCTAGTGAGTGTATGGGGTCAGATGACAGATGGGGAGGGGCTTGGTTCAGCTGCAGGAAGCAATTCTGCAGAGCTGTCCTCACCCTAGGAGGGGTTCCCGAGAGGGAGGAGACCCAGAGATTCTTTGGGAGCACCCTTGGGGCAAGCACGGAGCTTGGGAATAGCGTTTGCAAGGGCACTTGCCTGCACACGGGACGGACTGGCCTAGCCCGCCCGGGTTCCTCAACCTGACGTCAGCACTGCAGACTCGGGGACGGATCATTCTCCGTGCTGGGGCCGTCCGGTATATGGCAGGGCGTTGAGCAGTTTCCCTTCACCCACAAGATGCTAGCGGCCCCTGCCACCTGCACTGTGACCACTAAAGATGTCTGCTGATCTTTTCAAATAAGCCCTGACCTGGGAGGGGTCGGGCAGAACTGCCCCCACCCCCCACCCCCCACCCCCGGCTCACTGAGAACCTCTGTCTTGGAACAACGGCTCTCTACCACAGCTACAAGTAGAAATGTCTTAGATGCTTTAAGAAATGCTGATGCCTGGGTCCACGCCCAAGGGCCTGATGTCATTGGCCAGGTCCTGCCCAGACAACCTGGGGGTGGGAGCGGTGGTTCAGACTGCCCTAGGTGGTTCACAGCAGCGTTTGAGACTCCATGGTGTAGACTGCGTCTCAGCAATTACCTGGGTGGTGGCTCCGAATAATGTCCCCAACTTAATTAGAACCAGCTGGAAAGCTCAGGCCAGTGTGGGACTCACTGCCCTGAGTGTCCATAGGCCCCTTTTGGAGGGTTCAGAGCAGAAAGGCCCTGTCCAGCCAGCAAGGGACCTCTTGTGCCTCGGTTTCCTCCCAGCCTGCCTCCCAGCGTCCCCTCCCCCGCCCCGGCCCCCCCAGCCCTCCTCTTCCACCGGAGTCTGGGCCTCTTGCTGCCCCCTCACCCTCTCCTGGCGGAGACTTCCTCTCAGCCCCCACCCCTCCAGCCACTCCTGAGAGCCAGCCAGCAGCCCCTCCTCCTGCTCTCCTCCCAGCCGGTGGCTCTCAGCACCGGCTTGATTTAGTAGGCGTTGGAGGAAAGAGGCAGCCTGAAGAGTCACTAAGAGCCTGATGCTCGCCAGCACTTATCTGGAAAGGAGAGGCCAGGAGGGAGCTGAGGGTGAGGAGGGGCGCACTGCTCAGCCCGGGGTGGGGGGGCCTGGCAAGCCAGCCTCTGCCAGGTTGTTAGTCCTCGGCTACATGACCCCCCACCCCCTGCCAGCACACAGTGTGGGAGCTGCAACCCCCTCCTTGCCACACCACCCAAGGGTGGAGCGGACGCCAGGGGAAGGGCAGGGGGTGCCCCTGCAGCTGCCTCCTGCTGGTGGGGCTCAGCTCGTGGCAATGCTCAGTCCAGGAGATCGGTGACCCCTGGGTTAGAAGAGATGTCAGGTGGGCTTAGAGGCTTAGCAGGAGGTGTTCCTTCGCTGCTGACTGCTGGGGGGCAGAGGAGGGCCCCCTGCCTGGCCCCTCTTGTCCCCCTCCCGCCTTTCTGCTGTTCTCCTGCCCTCCTCTCCCGGAGCCGGTCGCCCCCGCCCTCACTCCCCGTTCTCCTCCTCCCTGAAGAAACATACAAAAGGAAAATGCGCCAGTGCCCAGGTCCGGGGAGCCCCAGCCTGCGGGATGGAGAAATGAAAAGCGGCCCCAATTAGAGGCTTTGGTTCTGCAAACTTGATGCTCGGCACTTGAACTGTCACGGCGGAGCCTTAATTAGCAGCGGCGGGGGAGAGGTCAGGAACAACTCAGCAGTCTTGACAAGCGCGTTATCAAGTGCAAGGGAGCGGGGGCTGCCCAGGGAGCGGGCGGGGCGCGGGGAGCGGGGAGCGGAGGGGAGGCGGACGGTGGGGGCGCCGCTGCGCGCTGGAGGTGGCGAGGAGGAGGCGCGCGGCCCCAGCAGAGCGGGAAGGAAATAAAATGGTTGCTGCCAGGCGGCCGCGTAGCCACGGCCAGCGGTGCGTGAAGCCGCGGGCGAGGGGGCACGGGGTGCTCCCTGGGGCGGCGTGAGAAGCTGCTCCGGGCACCCTCCCCCGGGTGCCCTGGCCTTCCCTCCCCAGGTCCCTGCATCAGGCAGGCGGACGCCCCCGGCAGCTCCTGACCCCCAGGTCCCCGGCCCCTCTGGGGGCATCCTGCTGTCCCGTGACGCCCCTCGCTCCACCTGCCCCCACCCCGCCCTTTCCACCTCCCTGGGTCCCCAGCCCCCAGCACGCAGCGGGCTGCAGGAGCGCACGGGGCGCGTGGACGCCTCGGCGCTCGGTGACCCCTTGCCCATGCTGCGGGCTATGCAGGAAAGCCCCTCCTAGAGCCCTTGGGGGTCCCCGCGGCCCCCTGGGGAGGTACAGCATGCTCGGCATGAAGACCTGGTCGGCCCTGCTCCAGAACCTCAGTAAGTGCCAACTGCCGCCTGCGGAGAGGGAGACTGGGAGGGCCTGGGATGGAACTTTCTGGGGCGCCGCCCACCCGCCTGGCTTGCCGACCTGACCTCGGATCACCCCCAGGTCATGCACATGCCCCTAGGCCGCTGCCTGCCACCTCCTCTTCAAGACAACTGATTTATTTTTAAGTAGAAAAGCTGGGTCTGGCCCAGTTGTCTGGCTCGCCTGCGGCACATCCATGGTCCAGCCCTGAGGCTGGGGCCTCCCCTGCAGATTCGGTGTGTGGAGGTGGCTGGTCTGTAGCAGCCTGGCAGGGGTCTTGCCCTCCTGGCCAGTTAGCAGCCTAGGATGGGAGTGTCAACCCAGGCCTGGCCCCTTTGTGCCAACAGGAAACCAGGGGGCTGAGATCCAGGAACAAGAAATGGGGGGTTCTCCCCCTCTTGCATGTAGGTGGGGAGGGAGCAAGGGTGGGTTTAAAGCCCTCCTGGTGGGAGGACTTGCTGGCGGTGTCAAGGCTGTGACCTCACAAGTTGTGAGAGGATGAACAGGTCACAAAGCCGCTGTGGGCAGTGTTGTCATCAGTCCCTGTCAGAGAGTCCAGGGCCCCCAGCAAGCTGAGCCTGTGAAGGTAGAGTGGGTGGGGCGGGGGCCCCTGAGGTCCTTGGCTGGAGGGCAAGGAGGTGGGGGAGGGGTGGGGAGAAGGCAGCCGTGGACAGTCACTCTGGTTGCCGAGTCCCTTCACGGGGATGCTAGTGACAGAAGCTGGTGGCGGGGGTGGTGGCGATGGCTTCCACACAGCTCCCCCCTCCTGTGTGAGGCTGGACATCCTGACCTGCAGGCCTTTTCTCCCAGGTGATCCTAGGGTGCCCTCCTGCTCCCCACCCCACCCCATCGTCCACACTGCTGGGGTCCCCCGAGCCCCTCCTCCCCACCTCACCTCTCTTCCAGCCCTGCATCTCTGTGTGTATTCGTCTCCGCCTGTTTGAACAGAGGCTTTTAAAGCTTTTTGCCTTTTGAGAACTCGGGGAGGGGAAGAGTGGCTTGTGGAGAGGTCGTGAACAGCTGATGATTACAGTGCAGTGGGTAGAAAGAGCTTAAAACAAATCCTCGGCCGTCAGATGTCGGCTTAGGCGGTTTCCCGAGCTCTCCTGGGGGGCCAGGTGCGGGGCAGCAGCTTAGAGGAAGGGGGAGGCTCTTTCCTTTCAGTTAAATGAACCTACAAAACTCCCGTCTCATTCAGGTGTTTGATCATCAGTCCTGCCTGCTGGCTTCCTCTGATCGCCCTTCCTCCTGGGGCTGGCGGATGCAGGGTGGTGGAGGCCCTGCCCCATGGGACCCTGGCAGCCCCAGGAGGCCCCTGGTCGACTGCGTGCCCTTGGCCAGGTCACGTGGCCTCCTCAGACCTCGGTTTCCCCAGGATGTACGGGGGTGATGGTCACTTGAATGTGAGCCCCCTCTGCCAATGCACTCTGTCCCTGGCCTGCAGAGCGTGGAGGTGAAGTCCTAGGCCTCACAGCAGCTTCAGGAGGAGGCCCTGGTTTGGTGGTGTCGTTTCGGCAGGTGAAGAAGCAGGCTCTGAGAGGTCCAGCTCACTCCTCAGGGTCACATGGCTAGTAAGGCAGTGAGGGAGGGCGCTGGAGCCCCGGGCTGTCCCTTCCTGGGCTGTGTGCCTGGTGAGCTGTCTCTGGGTGCTGGGCGCCTCTTCCTCCCGCTGCATGTGGTCCCTCTGCTCTGTAGCAGTCTCAGGCAGCCCCTCTGTGCCTTTGGGAGTGGCCTCTTTGGATTATTCCCCAAGCGGGGTGGATAGGGGCTGTCTGAACCCCATGGCCCCTTGCCACCACTGCCAGCACCTAGGGACCTAGACCAGGCTTCTCTCAGGAGATGCCGAGACCTTGAAAGGGTCCTGATAGTCTACTCTGGCAGCCAAGCCTGTCTATCCTTGGGTCAGCCGCTGTGAGAGGTGGGGACGGCCCTTGTAAACCTTGAGAGAGAGGCGGGGGCAACACCTCTGCCAGTGGTGCAGACCCCTGGGGTGGCGATGCAGGCATCATCACTCATGCTTTTGCCTGTCAGCAAGGAAACCAGACAAACCATGTCCAGGTTTGCATGTAAGTCTTGCTCTGTTTGGAAAAAACATCCCTGGAGACCCTCAGCTGAGAAGGAAGAGGCAAATTAAGAAGCGGGGCTGGAGGACCTCCCTGGGGGTCCAGTGGCTAAGACTCTGAGCTCCTAATGCAGGGGGCTCAGGTTCGATCCCTAGTCAGGGAACTATATCGCACAGTCCACAACTAAAGATCCTGCATGCTGCAATGAAGATTAAAGATCCCATGTGCCACAATTAAGACCTGGTGTGGCTAAATAAATATTTTAAAATAAAAATAAAAAAAACAAAAAGAAGTGGGTCTGGGAATTTCCTCTCGGTCCAGTGGTTAAGACTCTGAGCTTCCACTGTAGGGGGCACAGGTTTGATCCCTGGTCGGAGAATTAAGATCCCACACGCCGTATGATGCAGCCAAAAGAAAGAAAGAAAGAAAGAAAGTAGGACTGAGCAGGTGGCTCAATTCTGCCAATTCTGATTTTAGCACGGCTTCAGCAGCCAGGTGGGAATGCTGGCCCTTGTTAGTTAGCTTTGGACCATAAAGGCTGAGCGTCAAAGAATTCATGTTTTTGAACTGTGGTGTTGGAGAAGACTCTTGAGAGTCCCTTGGACTGTAAAGAGATCAAACCAGTCAATCCTAAAGGAAATCAATCCTGAATATTCATTGGAAGGACTCTGATGCTGAAGCTGAAGCTCCAATACTTTGCCCACCTGATGTGAAGAGCCAACTCATTGGAAAAAAACCCTGATGCTGGGAAAGATTGAGGGGAAGCGGACAAGAGAGGATGAGATGGTTGGATGGCATTGCTGACTTAATGGACGTGAGTTTGAGCAAGCTTCGGGAGATGGTGAAGGGCAGGGAAGCCTGGTGTGCTGCAGTCCACAGGGTCGCAAAGAGTTGGTCACAGCTTCGCAACTGAATAGCAACTGCCTCTTAACTGGCTATGTGCCTTTGAGCAAGACACTTAACCTCTGTGTGCCTCGATTTCTTCCTCTACGAAAGGGGGTTATAACAGCACCTATCTTGTTCTAGACAGCTATTGCTAGGTAACAAACTGCCCCAAGACGATGGCTTTCAGATGATCCTCAAACCTCCCCCCTCCATATCTCTTAAGGGTGAGGGACTAAGTGATTAGAACATGGAGTTTTCCTAGTAAACATTAGTGCTCCCCATAGCTGGGTCCCATAGAGATCCTTCGCATCTAAAGCAACACAGGGGGACCTCCCTGGTTGTCCAGTGGCTAAGACTCCACATTCCCAGTGCAGAGGGCCTGGGTTTGATCCCTGGTTAGCGAGCTAGATCCCACGCATTGCAACTAAGACTGTGTGCAGCCAAACAAATAAATTAAAAAAATAGATGACTTGGGGTGCCAGAAGAGAGCATGTGGAAGCGGGTGTGGGAGGGTCTGGGGTCATAAGCCCACCTGCTCCTGGGTTAGCATTCCCTGTCTGCCCAGCCTCTGGTTTTCACAGTGACCCTTGACCTTTGATGTCTGCTCGCCCCCTTTCTGCCTGCGTCCTGACCTCCAGACCCCATCCCCCACCTTGATAGAGGTCATCCTGGGAGGGTGCCTCTCACCTACCCTACTCCATGTGTCTGTGTTCAGGGGTCCTAGGGCCACAGGAATGAGTGCAGGCCGGAGGAACGTCTGGAGGAACAGAAGGAACTCAGGAGCAAACATGTGGCCTTGGACAGGTACCTCCCCTATTGAGGCCTCGGCCTCCCCAGCTCTATGAGGATGGGCTGGACAACTCCTCCCTGGGCCGCCACACCTGCGTCATGGGCTCAGGAACCCACTCAAGTCTGGGGGCAGGTGGGTTGAGCCACATCAAGGCCAGTGGCTCTTCTGAGCCCATAGGAGGACCCCATCCATGGCCTGGCCTCAGGGCTTCCAGCCAAGGAACAGCTCTCTCCATCTCCGCTCCCATCGCCCCCCCCACTGGCCATGCTGTCCTTGAGAATAGTAACTGCCTTTTCCCATTCTACTGACATCAAAGAGTGTCAGCTCTGTGGACTTCCCTGGTGGTCCAGTGGTTAAGAATCTGCCTGCCAATGCACGGGACACAGGTTCAATCCCTGGTCCAGGAAGATCCCACACGCCATGGAACAACTGAGCCTGTGCGTCACAACTAGAATCCACGTGCTGCAACTGCTGAAGCCTGTGCACCCTAGAGCCTGTGCTCCACAACAAGAGAAGCCACCACAACCAGAAGCCTGCAGATAGCAGCTAGAGAGCAGCCCTTGCTGGCCACAACTAGAGAAAGCCTGCACACAGCAACAAAGACCCAGCCAAAAAGAAATACTAAAAAAAAAATAGGGTGTGCGCTCCAGAAAGGGTGATGCCCGTGTTAGTGTGCTGGTGACATTGTGAGTCACGTGTGCTGGGGTGAATGGTGTCTCCCAAGGTTCATGTACACCTGGGAGCTTGGAATGTGACCTTATTTGGAAACATACATGTAGTTACAGATCCCGAGATGAAATTGACCTCAGCTAGGATAGAGTCAGAAGTCCAATGACTGGTAGTATCCTTATAAGAAAAAACAAGAGATAGCCTATGTAGGCTATGAGAAGGTTGAGGCAGACACTGGGGAAATGAGGCCACAAGCCAAGGACACCTGAAGCCCCCAGAAGCTGGCAGAGCTGAGGGGAGATCCTCCTAGAGCCTTTGGAGGGAGGGGGACGGCCAGCACCTAGATTTCAGACTTCCGGTCTCCAGTACTACGACAGAAACATTTCTGTAGTTTCCAGCCCCCCAGATTATGGTCATTTGTTATTGCAGCAGCAGGACACTAATACACCATCACAACTCCCCTTATGTATTCTTTAAATATATTAAAAATACCATCTAAGGCTCCTCCGAAAACTGTCCAGTGTTGCGGGATGGCTGAGAGGATACTAAATAAACCTGGCTTGGGCTGTCTGTTTCCCACCGCCCTGGACCGCCCTGGCCTCCAGGTCAAGTGGGAGAAATGAGCTGCTCTGCCGGGAAGAAAGGCCTCCAGTCTGAAATAGGTGCAGCAGACAACCAGGCTTGGCCCCGTAGCCGCCCTGCGTCACCTGTCTGCAGGAGGCAGGGACGCCCAAGGGCGGGTGAGGTGGGGAGAGGAGCCAGGCCGTCTCGGTCACTCTTGCTTATCCTGGCCTGGGCCTGAGATACCGCCACCTCCTCTGCCCCCAAGTCCCCCATGGACTCACTCCAGGGAGAGGCTCACAGGGTCTGCAGGAACCCCCCATCCACTGTCAAGTTCAGTTGTTGACCACCTCTCGCCTTCTTCTAGAAGGTCAGCCGTGTAAGCCAGCCGGTCTGTTCCCTGCTGTGTTCCTAGCACCCAGAACATGCTGGAACCCGTAGGCACCCGAATCCTTGACTGCCTTGAAAGGCCCTGTGTGGCCGGCGGGTGCCTGCCTGCCTGCCTCCCCTGACCTGACCTCACCCCCTGCACACTCAGCCCGCAGCATCTACCTCATGCCTGTCCCAGCAGCCATCCAACCAACCGCATGCGGCCCCCGGGGCAGACATGGAAACTGAGCCCTGAGCAGGTCAGAACTTGCCCAGGCAGGTGAATGGGGACAGAACCGGGATCTGAGCCTCCTTCCCAGGAGAAGTTTCCACCTGCGACCTGAACCACAGCACAGCCCTGTCCACCCAGCCCCTGCGTCCAGCAGTGCCCTGGATACCCGTCGCCTCTTGTTAGGATGCCGAGCTCGTTACACTGATGACCCACACCCGACGGAGCCGGAGTCTCTCAGGGCAGAAAAGCAATCCTGCCCAGTCTTAGGAGCGATGAGGGCTTGGGAGGACTGCTGGGCATCCTTGGGGAGGACCGTACCTCGTTCCTCGGGGGTGGGCGAGTGGGCAGGGCCTTTGGCCCCCGGGGCTGCATCCCCAACCACCAGCGTGGAGAAACCCTGGTGACCCAGTCAATGTTTCTCTTAATTAGAGACAATTAAAACAGTGTGACAGTGGCAGTTTGGTAGCTTCTTTAGGAGGAAGCAGAGAGCCCAAACGGAACCTAAAAAATAAAATAAAACCGAGTGAATTTTTAATAGCGATTATCTCCTGACACATAGCACGTTGCCATCTGGCAGATGCACAAGCCCACTGAAGCTTGAGGCTGGGGAGCAGGGAGGGGGTGGCGGGAGGAGGGGGGCGTAGGGTTCCTGCCTGCGGCCCAGAGTGAGGCACACCCTCCGTGATGGCCCCCGTGGCACCTCGGTGAGCCGGGCCACACTGGAGGGCCTCGCCTGCCCGCCCTGGGCTTTCTCAGCCCGGCCCCCTCACCTCAGAGACCCCACCCCCGGCTGACCCGAATGGAGAGGCTGGGGTCCCAGCATCTCAGCCGATTGTTGGGTTCGTTCTTATTTTGTGCCACCCGCCGGCCCCTCAGATCAGTCCTTCCGCCCATCATGTTCCTTATGTGTCTGCTTGTGCTGGAGCCGGGATGGGGCTTGATGGCTCAGGTGTGAAAAGTATGTCCCTGTCACTTCAGGTTGGGGAGAAATCTTCCTCAGTGGTTACACCCTAAGGTGCTGGGGCGCTGTTGACGTTTGGGGCCGGATGCTTGTTGTGGGGGCCGTTCTGTGCATTGCTGGCCTCTGCTGGCTGTGTGCCAGTAACACCCCCAGTTGTGACAATGAAAGAGGTCTCCAGACTCTGCCAGGGTCCCCTGGGCAGAACGGGGGCGCAAAATGATGGCCACAGCCGAGAGTCACTAGCAACCCTGGGGCCACCTCACCCTGCACGCAGTTGGCGTCTGAGAGGGGAGGGGCGTGTGCCCTGGGGAGGGGCTGGCCACACGGGAGGCCCAGCCTGGTTGCAGGTCACGAGGGAACCAGTGGTTCCCAGTCAGGAGCTTGTGTTCTGGCAGAGAGTGATGGAAACAGCGCCCGTCACACTGTGGAGTTGTGTAAAGGTGCACATGCTGCGAGGACCTGGTTATGATGCAGTGGGGGTTGGTGAGGGGGGCTGCTGGGTGAAGTGGGAGGATCACTGGCCGCCCTGGGGCAGCTGTGATAAAGCTCCATGAACTAGGTCCTGAACCAGATGTGTATTCTCTCATTTCAGCTTCCCCCTCAGGCCTGCTCCCTTTGGGGCTCCCAGGAAGAACCGTTCCCGCCTTTCCCAACTTCGGTGCCGTGCCTCCCGGCTTCTGGCGGCTGCCTGCTCTCCTTGGCTTGTGGCCTCAGCCTTGCTCCGTCTTCACAGGCCTCCCTCGTGTCTTACACTCATTCTAGGACCTAGGAGCCACTCAGATAATCCAGGATGGTCTTACTTCAAGATCATTAATTACATCTGCAAAAACTCTTTTTTCCAAATAAGGCCACATTCACAGGTGTCCGGGAGTCAGGATGTGGTTCTTGGGTGCCAGAGCTGGTCACATCGAGGCTGAGGGGGCTCCAGGCAAGACTCAGAGGGACCTGAGCAGGGAACCTGCCTGAGGTGTCCAGGAAAACAAGGGGTGGGGAGAGCAGGGTGCGCGCGCAGTAGTGCCAGAGACTGGCCTTTCCTGGGAGGGAGGTGGGAGCCTGCGAGGGTTCGGGCAGAGAGAGGCATGAGCCAGCCTCCCTTCCCACGAGGTCCTCTGGAGGGTGGAGCACAGGGCAGGGAGAAGCCGGGGACTGCGAGCTCTAGTTCGTTGGCGGCTGCACCAGGCAGGCAAGAAGAGGGGTCTGGCTCACTTCTGCGCAAGAGCTGGCCTCGGTGTGGTGTGGATGGTTGTCTTCCCAAACAGCCCTCCCACCTCCGCCCTCTACCCTCCCTGCCACATTGGCAGCTGTTGTTCGTGGGCACAGGGAGGAGAATAGCTGGAGCTGCAAGGAGAGAGGCCGGTGGGGGGCCCCAGCGGCGGGGATGCTGTGGGACCGTGCCAGCTCTAAGTACCTGACATCTCTGTCTGCAAGGTTTCCCGCCGTTAGACCTGAGTGCCTGGTGCCGATGACGTGACCCCGCCTCACCATCGCTCCTCCGCCTCACCATTGCTCCCCCGCCTCACCATCGCTCCCCTGCCTCACCATCACTCCCCCACCTCCCTCTGCGGCCCTTACCCCCTCTCTCCCTTCCTCTCCTTCTCCCCACTCTCTGCCAGGCCGGCCCGTGCAGGGAAGCTGAGCCTCCAGCCCCCAGGGCTGCGAGAGCAGGGTGCTGTGTGGTCCACCTGCCAGTTTCCTAAATGAACGCCCCTTCTACCTCTCCCTCCTCCCGTCCTTCCTTCTAGAAGGTGCTAGGCGCACCCCTGGCACCCAGGGACTCCCAGCTCGGACCTTGGGTCTGAATTTCACGGTAGTCTCCCGCTTGGCTCTTTCTACGGACAGTTCTTCTTTATCTCCTGATTCAGCCAGGGCGACCCCACATCCCCCCGTGCCACAGCTGATATGGTCCAGGGATGATCAATTTTAACTAGTCATAACATTCCCACATTCCCGGTGGGCTCACTGACCTGCTCAGGTGGCTGCAGTGACCCATCTCTGCTCGGGCCCTCACGGACAAGTTCCAGCTTTTCTGCCTGACCCTTCTTCATTTCTGCCCCCACCAGCCAGGCCTGCAGCCTGGGGCCGCGGGGAAGTGGGAATGTAGTGGGGAGAGTGGCTGAGCCTTTAGTCAGTGCTGAGGGCCCCACGGGCCTGCACGGTGGGGAGGGTGGTCACCAGGCCATACGCGGCCAGGCTCCGACCACTTCCAGGGGCTCTTCCTTCCCGGGGTGGGGGGCGGGGAGGGGGCCGTTTCTGGCCACATCTGAACTCCCACAGGCCGGGCCACCTGCTGCCCCGTGGGACTCAAGACGGTGTCCCGAAGTGGGCGGGGGCTGGAGCCCGGGGTGCTGGTCTTTCAGCCTGCCAAGCCGAGAGAGACAGACCTCTGTCTGAGAACCCGTAATTACGCTGAGGAGTGATTACTTGTAATAATACCAGCCCAGCCTTCAGAGCTGGTTTATCTGTAGCCTGCTGTGGTCTGTGTGCAGAGACAGGCAATTTGGGGCCTCAGTAATCTTTGCTGCTGGGGCTGCGGGTCCCGTCTCTCTGTAACTTCAGGAGCCTGCGTCTGGGTGTCCAGGCCTGTGGTTTCCCCAGCAGGAAGCTCTCTCAGGAGGGAACAGGGCATCTTGCCTCTACTGGGAAGGGAGAGAAGACAGGAACCCAGTGGAAAGTATTTCTCTTGAGCCCTGTGACTGTTCCTGAGAACAGGAAGGGCTAGGAACTTCCCAGGGGGGTCCACTAGTTAAGACTCCACACTTCCAATGCAGGGGGCTGGGGTTCGATCCCTGGTCGGGAAACCAGACCTTCATGCATGTGTGCCACAACTAAGACCTAGCACAGGCAAATAAATAAATAGATATTTCTTAAACAAAGGCAACATGACAGGCTTCCCGAGGCCTGGGGTGCCTGGAGGGAGTCCCTCGGCAGTCTGGAGGGCCCGTCAGGGTTGGGGTGACGTTCAGAGACTCACAGACTGCAGCCACTTAGGGGCTGGCCCTGTCTTCCGCACCTCCTCACCCTCCATCCTCACACACACATCTGACCGTTCCAGATAAGATGAGCTATGCTTTCCTCCCCACCCCGTCACGGCCTGGTGGGAACATTGTGCGTGTTTGGGGTTCAGGACGGAGCAGGGGGGTTTCTGTTGTCCCAGAGTTGGTCCTCGAGCTGCCGCTCTTGCCTCCCATTCCTGGTTCCGGCTTCACCAGGCGTTTTTAGCCCTTTATGTTCCCATTTGCCCCACAGCCTCCACACAGCTTTCTGTAATGCTGTTCCTTGCTGACTGCAGCTTTTCCTTTGGGTGGAGGGTTTCCTGGCCCGTTTCCTGGGTCTCCTTGGTGTGGATGTGTTCATGTGACTTTGTGGTTCCAGGCGTCCTGCCGAGCTGGTCTGCACCAGGCTGAGGACTAGGTGGGTTCTCCGGCTCTGGAGTCTGTTCCCATGTATGCAGAAGGTGCTCAGTAATGATTCCAGAGAAGTGTTCTGTTTTATATGCTTCCCACTCTAGCCAAAACCAAAACTGAGATCTTCCCCTGTGCGCTGCCTGCTTGTGAACACTGCCCTCGTGGCCAGGGCCCGCCTTCCTCCCGGGTCAGGCCATTCGCCGAGTGGGTGCCTCTGCCTGCCACCCCCACCCCGTCCTTATGCCTGCAGAGAGCCTCCTGGGCCCTTGGGAGTCACTCGTGAGGCACAGGATAGGCTTCAGGGATTTGGGTTTTTTTAGCGGTTTTATTGAGATACAGTTTGCATACCATGTAAACCACCATTTTAAAGTGTACAAGCCAGTGGTTTTTGGCACAATCACAGAATTGTGCAACCATCACCACCATCTCATTCCTGAACATTTGCATCACCCCACAAAGAAACCCCACTGTCACCCCCCTCCCCGGCCCCTCACAATGACTAATCTACCTTCTATCTCTGTGAATTTACCTATTCTGGACGTTTCCTGTTAATGGAATCATAAAATTTGGAGCTTTTTGTGTGACTTCTTTCATCAAGCATCATGTTCTCAAGGTTCATCCATACTGTAGTGGGAGTCAGGACCTCACTCCTTTTCACAGCTGAATAATATTCCAGTGTAGGGATGGACCACATTTTGTGTATCCATCCATACATCAGTGGGCATCTGAGTAACTGCCGCTTTTTGTCTCTTCTGACTAGTGCTGTGTGAACACATATGGACATGTTTCTGTGCAGACGTGTGTTTTCAAATCTCTGGGCCCCCCGTGTGTAACTCACTTGCTGCCTCCTGTCTTAAGGACTTCTTGTTGGTGTTGAGTGCTGGGGGACAGCTAGGGGTGCCCAGCATCATGGGGAAGGGGACAGTTCTTGAGTGTCACCATGTGCCCTGAACTGGCCCCAGCCTGTTCACAGAGGCCTCAGCAGCTCCGGGCTGGGCTGAGATCGTGCCCTGTATGTGGTGGGGAAACTGAGGCCCGGTGCCAAGATCGGTTCTCTGCTCGCAGTTCTCCAAGTCCCATTTTCAGATCAGACGGTGGCGGGGGCTGGAGATGGCATGGCAGAAACGGCGGCACTGGGTGGTCCCTTTGTAGTGTCTCCTGTGTCCCTGGCCTGTCCCAAGCCCTCAGTTGAAATCTCTCACCTCTCACAACCCTTCACGGGTGTGTAGACTGGTGCTGTTCCCACTTGACAGATGAGGAAACCGAGGCAAAGAGAGACCAAGTAAATGCCGGCCACGGGCCTTCATGTCAGGACTGGAGCTGACAGTGGTTTGTCTCCAGATGCTGTTGCCTGATCCCCAACATTCTGCTGCTGGGGTGAGAGGTAGATGTGTGGACGAGGAGGGAGGGAAGTCCTGGAGCACCACTGGGCTAGATGAGACCCTGCCTTTCAGGGCCTCTGTGTGTTGATCTTTTTTAATGGAAGGTCCCTACTGCTGTCCCTATTCCTCAGCCCACCCTTTAGGGCTCTGCTGCTCCTGGGGCCCGGTAGGGCCCCCCCAATCCCAGCCACCCCCAAGCTGATCAGCGCCCACTGCCTGTTCCTGCTGTGTGCGTGGTGTCTGATTGCCCTCCCAGGAGGGAGAGCAGGGGCCATCCACCGAGGGGTGTCGTTTTCACAGCAGGTGTGGCAGACAGTGGGGGCGTCCGAGGGTCCCTCGGAAGAGTAGGGGCCAGATTGGGTGGCCAGCAGCATCAGGACCTGGGCCCCCTAGACTGATTTTCTGCTTGGCACCCCCCAGCAGCCCCTCCTCGAGGTTTCAGCTTGAGGCCTAGAACCCTCCATCCGCCTCCCTCCACTCCTGAAATAATAATCGCCCGAAGCAGCTGGGTTCCGAGCTGAGCGAGCACTGTCGGGTCCCCCAGGGGGTGGCGCATGCAGAAACCACGGGTCTCTGTCACCCCCCTCCCTGGACAGCGTGTGCTTGCCTCCGATCGGATTTCAGTCTTGCTTTTTGGCTCGCTCTTGCTTCCTCTCTGGGTCGAAGGGCCTCCTGCCTCGTTCCCGGCAATTTCCCCCTTCGCCGTTCCACCAACTCCAGCCAGTCCTGACCCTGGCTCAGCCCCCCTGAGATGAGAGCCAGACTTGCTGGGTTCAAGTCCAGGCTCTCTTGATGGCCAACTGTCAGCCTCAGCGTGTAGCTCAACCGCTCTGTGTCGTCCGTTTCCTTATCTGTCAAATGAAGAAAAATGGTACCTCTCATTTTGAAAGATTAACTGAGATAAACCACAGAAAGTCACACTGCAGCATCTGGCTCATGGTCAGCCGTTCTGTTGATGGGAGAGGCGCAGCTCAGACTCCGAGATGGCGGGGAAGAGGTCGTGTTACATAGGTGGGGGGCACAGGGATGGGGTGCTTGAGAAGGCCTTTGAGGGCACATAGGAGTTTTCTTGGTGGGTGTTGTTCAGTCACTAAGTTGTGGCCGACTCTTTGTGACCCCATGGATTGCATGCCGCACTCCAGGCTTTCCTGTCCTTCACTACCTCCCAGAGTTTGCTCAGATTCATGTCCATTGAGTTGGTGATGCCATCTAACCACTTCCCCCTTTGCTGCCCTCTTCTCCTTTTGCCTTCAGTCTTTCCCAGCATCAGGGTCTTTTCCAGTGAGTTGACTCTTCGCTTCAGGTGGCCAGAGTATTCATTTTGGTGGATGAGGAAGGGACAAAAGGAACCCCAACCAAGGAACTGAAGTTACATCTGTGTGGGTGGACTCCTCCTCCTTCCAAATGGGGTGTTGATGAGAGGCTTTCAGTTGAGCTGAAATCCTGTCCTGTGCACAGGCCAAGGTTTGGACAATCAGTGCCTGTGTGCTGGAAGTGCGTGGTGTGGTCAGTTTCCAGGAGCTGAGAAGAGCTGGTGAAGACAGGGCCTGGCAACCTCTCTTTACCTTGATGCCGCCAATTCTGCTGCTAGAGCCAGTAATGCCTCTTGGAGGGCCTCCACTCTGCGTTGGCGCTTTGGGAGATGGAGCGAGAAGCATAGGAAAGGTGGAGTGAGGACGGCGTGTGCCCCGTGCTTCATCTGCACTGACTTCACTAGTCTCACAGTGGCCAGAATGAGGAGGTGCTTCTGCTCTCACCCCCATTTTACAGGGGAGGAAACTGAGGCCCAGAGCTGTTACGTATGACTTGCCCGAGGTCAACAGCTGGGCTGCAAGCCTGTCCCCCACTCCAGCAACGTCCACACCCTTAGCCCCTGTGCTTAGCAGCTGCTGCAGGACAGGCCACCCCTTCACCTCAGGGCTCAGTGGCTTGGTGTCTGGTCCCTGACTGTGACCCCTGGGATCATCTCACCTCTGGATTTCACATCCTCACCTCAACAGCGGAGCTGCTGTTGCTCACAACCCTTCTGGTGGTTACGTCCATTTAGAGGCTCTGATGGTGGCAAAAGGGGTTTGTAAGCTATTAATGAGTGCCTGCTGGCTGCTGTCCTTGTCCAGAGGAGAGCAGCAGAGAGGAGGTGGGAGTGGCCTGGGGCCTCAACATGCCAGAATGCTCTGCCCGTGGGCTGCGTCTGCTTTGGGGGGTGCCCTGGGAGGTGCTTGGCTCTGCTGGGTGAGAGGCAGGAGGGGCGTGATGGTTTGCCCCGGGGGAGGGGCAGGTGTGGAGCTGGGCCTGGCGGGTGCCAAGCACATGGGTATCCCGACAGCCTGGGCTCCAGTCCCCACCCGCAGCACTGGCCCCATGGGTGACCTTGAGTGGGTCACTCCACCACTCTGTGCCTCAGTTTCCCCACCTGAGCCCTCGTGTGCTGAGGGGCTGGCAGTGAGGGCTGGGAGAGCCCCCGGGGGCCGAGGGTCTGCCCAGGCCTGGTGCACAGCAGCACCCTGGAAACTTGTCCCTGTGCCCTTCCCCTCCACCAGCCAGCGCCCGGCTCCGGGCCACTGTCCCCCCCCACTTGGCAGGCCCTGCAGGATCAGGTGTCCCAGAGGCGGCAGGCTGAGACCGCCAGGCCTCCCGGCCACACACCTGAGAACCCGCTGGCTGGAATGTTTGCTTAATTAATTGACTTTGCGAGAAGGAGCCTGTCCCCGAGTAAATCTACCAGCAGGCCCCAGTGCTCGCCGCCACCCGATGCACGGATGCAAGACTAGACTTTAAATAAGGGTGTGGTTATTGTTTGAATAATTGAAGAACACTGGGGAGACAGCCACCCTCAGCTCACCGTCCTTCCAGCCACGGCCAGCTGGCTCTGGGCTGCTGGCGGCCCCTCAGCCCACAGACGGAGGGGCTCGCAGACCCGGGTACTGGTTGAAGCCCCCTAGCGGCCATCAGGAGAGGGAATCGATTGAGTGCCCCCATTTTCCAGGTTGAGAAACTGAGGCCGGGGAGGTTAAAGGGCAGAGCCTGGGCCTGGGATCCGGCATCCTGGGCCTGGTGGGGCTGGTCTTGCTTCCTTGCAAGGGGCGGAGGTGGCCCCACTTTTGAAGCCTCTCACGGATGTGATGTTTCACCCACGGAGGCCCGTGCACTCACAGGCGGTGGCAACGTTGTGGGGCGCTGGAGAGCGTTTTGCGTCATGCTCGAACAGAATCTCGAGTAAAGTCACCTCGTGGGCTCCCTGCTCCGCTGTTTGCTCCCAATCCTGCAGTGAGAAGGGCCAGGAGGTGCCCATGGGCCCTACACACTCCAGCCCTGGCCTGAACTCCCTCTGAGCAAGCTGGGCTCAGCCAACAGGTCACAGGAGGGTTTGAGGCCGGGGTGCTGCCCTTCCCCTCCTGCTAGTGATCCACAGCTTCCTTCTGGACGTAAACTGTTTTTTTTTTTTTTTAATTAGTTGTTGTAAATTATCCCTCCAGAAACCAAACAGCCGTTTGAGCTGAAAGAGTAACTAGTGTGTAGTTCAGGGGTGTGCAGGCGTGTCCTGGAGGGGCGATGCCACAGCTGGGGTGGTGACAGCTGACATGGCCCCGTCCGACTTGACAAACATCCACTCACCTTCTCGTACCTGTCGGGGGAGGAGGGAACACTGTTATCTGCCGTTTTACAGACGGGGAGATGGAGGGCACAGAGGGTACATAACCCCCCCTCCTCACACAGCAGAGACAGGACGTGTGAGCATGGAAGCCTGAACTGGAACCCAGCTCACGCCCCCAGAGCCCCTTGCCCTGCAGCCAGCCCTCCTGCCCGCCCTGTCTCTCTGGGCCACCCTTCCAGCTTGTGCTCTCTGCCGTGACAGCCGATGGGGGCGCCCCCTCCCCTGCCCCTTCCTCCCCTGGGCCCAGCTCACCTGCAGCTGCCTGGGCACGGCTGCACCTGAGTCAGGCCTCAGGCAGGTACCTGCTCAGTCAACCTTGATTCCTCAGCACCTGTCCTAGGCCCCTTGCCAGGGCACCCACCACCCAGATGGTGCAGTCGGGCCCTTCTGCCACTGCACACAAAGGCAGGATTTATGGTTGTCAGGAAACCATCTGGAACATTCTGGGTGACATTCACACCACCACACCTCCCCAGACACGTGAGGGATAGCTGAGCCCAGAGAGGGGCACCCCAGGGCTGCCCACCCACGGTTCCCCGTGCCCTCGGGGTACCTGTTCTAGCCCCCGCTTTCCCCCCCGAGGGCAGCGTAGGCCCAGAGAAGGAGACCAAGGGGCCTGCAGTCATACAATGGGGCGTGGCTGGGCTGCAGGTCTGGCCTTTGCACAGCGGTTCTCACAGCAGAGGAGCGGGTCTCTGTCCTCCTCTCTCCCCCAGGGCCTTCACCCCGCCTTCACTTCTTGCAGCGCAGGGGAGGGGAGGGCCGAGCCGCCTGCCTCGCCTGGGAGGGCATCCTTCACCCGCAGCTCCACACCGCCTCCGCCGCATTAAGGACAGACGGATGACGGCTAATGAGCCTGCTCGCACCATTAACACCGGGGAGCCTTGCCGGGATTACCGCTCGCAGCCCGCCAGGGCCTGCTTGTCACTCTCGCGATGGCGCCGCGGCGGCTGGCGGTGCAGCAGGGTGCCCTAATTGTTCCTGTAACTGAAGCCTCAGGCCCCCCCTCCCGGGGACCCACCCCACCCCTGCCCGGCTCGTCCCTGGGGGTTGAGGGTCCCAGGAGCTGCTGCTGGTGGCCCTCCTGCCCCCTAAATATCAACTGAGAAGGGGAAGAGCCCCTCTCATGACCCCCCCCACCCTCGGCCTGGATGGGGGACCACCTCCCCTCCACCAGGATCGGTCTTGGCTGAAGCCCCTGGGGGCTGGGTCGTGGCCCCATTTACAGATGAGGGAGGGCCCTGGAGGGTGGTGAGCTGCACCCAGGCCTCAGCCCCCTCTCACACATGTACATAACACACGCTCGTAACACTCCCTACACACCCACACACGTGTACATTCTCACACATGCGCACACTCACAGTCACCTGTCTGGGCACATGTGTACACAGAAGCTTACCCTCACGTATAGTTACACCCTACTCTCACACAGTCACACATTCAGCCAACACCCGCCCTTTTACACAATTCAACTACGGTCTCACACACACACTTGCATACATGTGCAGAAATGTTCACACGGACACTCAGACCACACCGTCACACACGCTCAGCCTCCCACCTGCTCTCTCACATTCATACACAAGTGCACACGCGTCTTGGGAAGCCCCCCAGAAGTGCACGGCCCCTCCCCCAGCTTCCCCAGAGTCACACCTGCCCTCAGGGTAGCTCAGCTCACGGTGATGTTTCTCCCCTCAGAGAACTCACAATTCTAAACGGATGTGGCCTCCCTCTGTGTGGAACCCTCTGTGGCTCACTGTGGCCACGTGGGGCGCTGATCTGGGGTGGGGACGGGGGTCTGCCAATGCTGACTGAGCACCAGGGGGCAGGGGGACCCCAACACACGGAGGGTTGTGGATCCTCTAGGACTGGACAGAACTCTCTGAGCGAGCCTGGCTGCCATCACTACAAGGACCGTCAGCCCCACCCCCCCGGGAAAGTTCCCATTAACTCAGATCTGGTTTTCAACCCATAAGCGGTGCGTTTACCTGGCCCTGGGAGCTGCACCTTCCTGCTTGTCCAGTAAGCTGGTCGCACGCAGCTGGAGAGCAGTGATTTGAGCGCTGCCTTTGCGGGCCTGGGTTCCGGGGACTGTGGGAGTTGCCCTGGCTGCAATGGGGTCGTGTCTTTTTCCTGGGTGAATTGACTTCATAAACGCTTATGGAGGGTTTGTGTGAGCTGGGCAAAGCTGAGCTGGCTGCAGCCCACAGCAGCCTCTAGTTTCCTCCCATCTCATCTCCATGTTACAGGGATACAGGGCCCAGAGAGGCCAGGCGACTTGCCCAGGTCTCACAGCTGGGGACGGAGGGCTGGGATTTGGATGCGAGCCTTCTCGCCCACTTGGAGATCCCTGTGCAGCCTTGAGCAGAGCAGAAGTGGGGGCCAGGCACTCGGAGTGGGCAGAGCTGTGCCCTTGGGAGACAGGGGAGGTGATGTAATCAGATGTGTCCTTGAGGTCTGCCCCAATTTCCTGAGTGAGAGGAGAATCCTTTGTTCTAACAGGTGACTCTGGGTGGCCTCGGGGACACCTTCAGGGTGGGGATGGTCCCCAGCACCAGGTTGGGAAGATGGAGCTTTCAAGCACACTCCCTCAACACCCTCCGCAGAGTGAGTACTGGTCAGCCATGGCTCTGTGACGAAACCTTCATAAATACCCCTGAACTACAGAGTTCCCGAAGCCTCCAGGTTGGTGGACACGTCCTGTGCGGGAGGTGGCGTGGCCGCTCCGTGCCCACCGCCAGGCCTCGCCTGAGGTCTCTCTTCCATCTGCTATCCTGAATGGCATCCTTTACGATCAGCTAGAAAAGTAAAGCATCTCCTTGAGGTCTGTGAGCCCTTCTGGCAAATGATGGACCCCCATGGAAGGGTCGTGTGAGCATGGGTGTGATGGCAGTGGTGTTGTGAGCAGAGACGATCTCCCTTTAGGAAGTGGGGGCTGTGTGCACTCAGGCAGGGGGCTGGCCAGGTAGCCCCAGGGAGGCAGGGAACCTGCCTGACCTTGGACGGTCAACTTGTCCTCTGACTCTCAGACGGCCCAGTCCCTGAGACCAGGATGTCCGGTCCCTGAGGCCGGGTTTCCCGGCCTCCAAAGGGCTGTTGAGGCCACAGGGACCTGTCACCGATGCCCTCTGCATCTCCTCGTCACTCCCCTTGGCCCTCTGCAGGACAGCAGCATCGGCAGTGGGGTCGAGAAGCAGAGGCGGCCCCTCTGCCCAACCGCAGAGGCTTCCAGCTGGAGAGGAAAGGTGAGCCTGGGAGAATGGGCTCAGATCATCCAGGGAGCCAGTGCCCAGCCTCACAGCAGGTGGCCCCCGGCTGTCTGCGTGAGGATGGACGCAGAGGGTAAATGGAGCTGGAGCCGAGAGCAGGCTTCCCCGGCCAAGTCTGTCCTCCTGGAGGACCAGGCCCCACCCACCTCACTGTCCCATTGGTCCCTCTGGCTGTTGTTTCCACACCTAGTAGTCTCAGCCTCTGGCAGTCTTTTCTCTACTCAATTCAGCTTCTCTGCTGCCCTCCATTTATTAAACTCCTACTGTGTGCTCACAATAAACTGTGGAAAATTCTGAAAGAGATGGGAATACCAGACCATCTGACCTGTCTCTTGAGAAACCTGTATGCAGGTCAGGAAGCAACAGTTAGAACTGGACATGGAACAACAGACTGGTTCCAAATAGGAAAAGGAGTCCGTCAAGGCTGTATATTGTCACCCTGCTTATTTAACTTATATGCAGAGTACATCATGAGAAACGCTGGGCTGGAAGAAACACAAGCTGGAATCAAGATCGCCGGGAGAAATATCAATAACCTCAGATATGCGGATGGCACCACCCTTATGGCAGAAAGTGAAGAAGAACTAAAGAGCCTCTTGATGAAGGTGAAAGAGGAGAGTGAAAAAGTTGGCTTTAAGCTCAACGTTCAGAAAACTAAGATCATGGCATCTGGTCCCATCACTTCATGGGAAATAGATGGGGAAACAGTGGAAACAGTGTCAGACTTTATTTTTTGGGGCTCCAGAATCACTGCTGATGGTGACTGCAGCCATGAAATTAAAAGACGCTTACTCCTTGGAAGGAAGGTTATGGCCAACCTAGATAGCATATTGAAAAGCAGAGACATTACTTTGCCAACAAAAGTCCGTCTAGTCAAGGCTATGGTTTTTCCAGTGGTCATGTATGGATGTGAAAGTTGGACAGTGAAGAAAGCTGAGCGCCGAAGAATTGATGCTTTTGAACTGTGGTGTTGGAGAAGACTCTTGAGAGTCCCTTGGACTGCAAGGAGATCCAATCAATCCATCCTAAAAGAGATCAATCCTGGGTGTTCATTGGAAGGTCTGATGTTGAAGCTGAAACTCCAATACTTTGGTCACCTCATGCGAAGGGTTGACTCATTGGAAAAGACCCTAATGCTGGGTAGGATTGGGGGCGGGAGGAGAAGGGGATGACAGAGGATGAGATGGTTGGATGGCATCACCGACTCGATGGACATGGGTTTGGGTAGACTCTGGGAGTTGGTGATGGACAGAGAGGCCTGGCGTGCTGCAATTCATGGGGTCGCAGAGTCGGACAGGACTGAGCGACTGAACTGAACTGAACTGTGTGCTTACACTTAATGCTCAGTGTCTGGAGGGAAGATGTAGGACCTGACCCCTGGTTTCTGTGACTCATTCACGCACCAGATGCCTATCGTGGTCCACAGGGCTCTAGGCAGTGTTAACCTCCAGGTATCTCAGGCTCTAGTTGAGAGAGAATCTTCTGAGTTATTCCAGTTCTCACAGCATAGTATTAAGCTGATGAGTTTGGTTGCAGAATGCTCACAGCCAAAAAGAGGACAGATGTACAAATGACTCAAGTTCATGGTGGGAAATGCCACAAGAGAGGGATGTACAGGATGCTGTAAGAACAGGCTTTCTAGCTGCCATGAATTTGAACTGGAGTTTTGAAGGATGCCTAGGAGTTCGTGAGGCCCAGAACAGAGAACGCAGTGTTTGAAACTGTGGAGGAGCGTCTTGTGGAAAAATTTGAGCAGATCAGGGAATTAGGCAAGGGCAAGAATGAGGGATGGTTGGGGAGAGGTGAATGATCTCTTGGAGTTGAGGCAGGGATTGGGCCTGGAAAATGTGTCGTGTTTCGTCAGTGATGGGAGGAAAGGTGAGAATGCTTACTCCAAAAGCCTCCCAGAGGCTGGATTTGGTGTGATGGGAAATCAGCAGTTCTGTATGCTTTCAATTTTTCATTCTTACCTTTTTTTTGGTATTGATTCCTTTTGCCTTGGTACAAAATACCACTTGGAAATATGACTGTAGTACGGCTGTCCAGTAGAATTTCTGATGATGGAAAATGTTCTGCATCTGTGGTGTCCTATCCTAGCTACACGTGGTTCTTGAGACTGAGGAATGGAATTTCAAGTTTCTTTTAATGTCAATCAGCTTGAATTTGAATTCCAGTCACTGCCTGTGGCTAGGGGGTGCTATACTGGACAGCAGAGCTCTGGAGGGAACGTGAAGCCACCTTCCTGTCCCCAGCTTACCCCATTCTCTGTCTTGATGAGCTTTGGAGCAGGGCTGATGGATTGTTCTGAATGAGGACCCTGCAGAAATGTGCTTGAGGTGTTCCGCACACTGCTCTCACTTCTCAGTAGGTGCTGTGGGCTTATCCCAGCCGCCAAAGAAGCCTGCCAGGGAGCCAGGTGGCTTGTGGCTCTGGCACCTGTCTGGCCTCTGCAGGTGCTCAGAACAGGCTTCAGAAGCCCCCGGAGAAGAGACGCGGCTGACACATCCCCTGTGTGGGAGCAGGTGCAGTCCACAGACCCAGGCATGTGGGTCCATCGCCCGGCCGCAAGCCTGGCCTCCCTGATTCAGTTACTGACCAGCCAAGGGCCCCCTTTAGAAAAGAACTGGGGGAGTTCCCCGGTGGGCTGTTGTTAGGACTCGACGCTTTCACTGCCAGGAGAAGGCTGTGTGTGATGGGAGAAGACTGATTGGTGCAGCCAGAAGCCAAGGGTGCCTGGAGCCACCAGGAGCTGGAAGAGGCAGGAGGGAGGCTCCTAAGGCCCTGCCCAAACTGTCGGTTTCAGACCTCTGGCCTCCAGAACGTGAAAGAATGCATTTCTGTTGTCTGTGGCTCAGGCAGCACACAGAGGGTATGGGGCGCGCCCCTGGCCTTGGCCTGCTGGCCGTAGCCTGATGTCACTGTGCTGGGCAACCAGCTGTGCCACTGGCTCTGCGTGAGCACCTCCCCACAGGCTGGGGCTTCCAGAAACACCTCGTATCGTCCGTCTCAGCTGGAGGAGACCAGCACGACTGCTGGTCCTCGTTCACTCAGGGTGCGTTCTCAGTCACTCAGTCCGACTCCTTGCGACCCTATGGACCGTAGCCCACCAGGCTCCTCTGTCCATGGGGTTCTCCAGGCAAGAATACTGGGGCAGGTGGCTATTTCCTTTTCCTGGGGATCTTCCCGACCCAGGGATCGAACCCACGTCTCTTGCGTCTCCTGCATCTCAGGCGGGTTCTTTACCACTGCACCACCTGGGGTGGAGAGCCTCTAATGGAAGAAGGGGGTTACCTGAGACCCAGGAGACCCATCTGTCCGAGAGTCTGCTCACTGATTTGCACCCGTGGACCTCAGTTTTCTCATCTGAAAAGGGGCCACAGGGTGGGGCACGTAGTGTCTGCAGAGCGTCCATCCCAACAGTGTCCTTGGAAGCCCAGATTATGAACTTGACCTTCCAGGCTCAGGTCCAGCCCCCTGAGATGTCCAGAGGCAGGAGTCACTGACATGAGGCAAGTGGGCTAGGAGATGGCACTCAAGGCTGTTGCTATGGCAATGCCAGCCCACTCCCAGGCCTGCCCACCTTGCCCTCCAGCCCTCGCCGCCCTCTTGAAGGTGCCAGCCCAGCCCCATTGGCCATAGAGGGGCACCCTGAGTGGAGGCGGCCACATGCCATCAGGTGCTGGGGTGCCCGACCTCAATTCCAGGGCCGGGCGGCAGTGTTGCTGACACCCCAGCTGTAGCTCGGAGCACAGTATCCATCAATATAAGAGGAGGCTCAGTGCAGTAATAGCGTGGGGCCTGCCGGGCAATTGATTTAAATCATTTTATAGAGAACCTATGTAAAATAAAAAGCCTTTAATCACATTTGTATCCATTTCCAGGCTCAGTAAATCAATTTGAATTGAGCTGGGTGCCACGGTTACAGCTGATTAGCGTGTGTATATATGGTCAAATTAATGCCGGCCAAGTCTGCCGGATAGTGCAGGGCCGTCAGCTCCTGCCTGGGCCTGCCTGCTCTCGTGAGTGTGGGGGGCCGCAGGGCAGGCGTCTCTTCCCCTCCCTCCAGCTGCCTGGTCCCCCAGCTCTGCTTCCGGTGGGTCCTGTGGGTGCCATGTGCTGCCCCCCCCCATGAGCAGCATCTGTGCAGCCCCTCCCCAGCTGAGCCTAGGGTCGGCTGCCCCCTACGCCCACTCCCAATCACGTGGGCAGCAGGCGCTGATTGAGCCCTCCTCTGGGTGCACCCCTGGGCCCAGGAGAAGGGACCCGGGATCCATCTGCTCCTTGCCCGATATTGGTGGCGCACCTGGGACACGCCAGAGCTGCACCGATAGCAGGCCGTGCCTGCAGAGACAGATGGTGACCCCGGTACATCCTCGCGGGAGCCAGGGTGGGGGAGACGCAGGTGCTCCGGGGAGGAGTGAGCGGATGGGAAGGGTGGTGTCCGAGAGAGGCCCCGGGCAGAGGGAGCAGGCAGAGCGAGGCTGGGGAGGGCTTCGAGGGGGGCTCGGGCCAGGCCGCAGGTGCGTGGGCATCCTTGGAGGGTTGGGCAGGGGCAGGCATGCCCCCCCGGCCATGGTGCTTGGGGTGGGGACCGGAAGCAGGGGGGCCTAGTGAGGGAGAAGAGGAGAGAAAGGCCGAGGGGTCCCCTTCTCCTTGGATGGGGTGGGGCAGTGCCCCAGCTCCGTGTGTGAGCTGAGCAGGGCCAGAGAATTGGGAATGGGGGGCACACTGGGGCCTGGCTGCCTGCAGCCCAGTGCCCCTCACTCAGGGGCACAGTCCCCGGCCGTGTCTTAACAGCTCGGTGGCGGCTGTGGCCTGTGGCCCATGTGTGCAGGAGGGGCCTTCTCCTTCCCATGTCCTGGTTCCCACATCGGTTGCGGGTCAGCTCAGGGCTCCCTGGGGCATCTGTGGCATCTTTCTGTTTGCCCGGCGCCCTTGACGTGTGGGCAGCTGACCCCTGGGTGGCAGCCAGGCCCAGAGAGAGCTGGCTACCTCTGATCTTGAGGGCCGTGCCTGCCCCGCAGAGCCTGCGGGTGCCAGGTGGGCTTATCCGGAGCGCTGGGTTGCCTTGCTCCTGCTCCTCAAAAGTAGCTTCTTGCTGGGGATGCCGAGATCTTTGTGTTTGATCTGAAAATAACCTGTGTAACCCTTTAAAGGATTTGCTGCTGCCCAGATGGGCCTGTGCAGGGATCTCCTCTGACCTGCCCCAGGGGGAACTCCCCACCCCCATCCCACAAACCTAGTGGATGCTGGACTTTCAAGTTCTGTCTCTCAGGTGGAGCCTTGCCCATCTCACCTCCCTGGTGTTTGCCAAGAGTTCCCATAACAGCAGCGTCATCAGTAACAGCTTACCTTGTCCTTAGGAAATGCCACCCCTGTTCTTAGGGCCCCAGCCCTATTAACTCATTTAGTACACTCAAAAAGTGCGTGAGGCAGGTATTTTTATACGGAGGCCCAGAGACGTTCGGTAACTTGCTTGAGGTTGCCCACCTTGGAAGTAGCAGGGCTGGGATTCGAGCCCAGGCGGTTTCCAGGTATCAAGCCCTTAACTGCTGTGCCCGCTGCCTTTCAGTGGTGATGCTCACTTGGGCTTCTCAGAGGACTTTGTCCTGGGACAGCAGTGACATAGGACCTGAGGGTGCCTTTTCTGGCTCTGCCTGAGGTTACCTGTCCTGATGCTGGACTCAGGTCACATCAGTGCCTCTTCCAGGCTCTGTGCCTGGAGCAGGAGACACAGCGAGGATCCAGGTAGACACCTGAGCCCACGTGTGCTGGAAGGAGGGGCCGTGTGTCTGTCAACAACACACAGGTGATGGAGGGGTCAGCGCAGTGGTGACGCACAGTAAGAAGGCAAACACAGCCAGGACAGAGGATAGAGAGCCGGGGTTGATGTCAGCGGGGCGGGCAGGGGAGGGACTGAAGGAGACCAAAAGTGGCTGTGACTTTGAGCAGAGGCCGGCAGGAAGTCAGTGAGTGGGCCTGTGATACCCACCCGGGGAGGGTGCCCCAGTGAGCCAGGACGGCATGTGCCAAGGTCGCGGGGCAAGTCCTTCCCTCCGTGCCTTCCCAGTAAACCTGGTTTCAGAGTTCAAACTTGTAGTTTCCCAGGGCTGCTGTAGCAAATTATGTCAAACTAGGTGTCTTAAGGGGGCTTCCCAGGTGGCCCTCGTGGTAAAGAGTCCGCCTGCAATGCAGGTGTGACACGAGATGTGGGTTTGATCCCTAGGATGGGAAGATCCCCTGGAGGAGGGCATGGCAACCCACTCCAGTGTTCTTGCCTGGAGAATCCCATGGACAGAGGAACAGAGGAGCCTGGCGGGCTGTAGTCCACAGGGTTGGACAGAGTCAGACATGACTGAAGGGACTGAGCACACATACAGGTTTAAAACAACACAAGTTTTGTTCTGTCTCAGCTCTGGAGACCAGAAGTTTGAGATCAAGGTGACGGCCGGGCCATGCTCCTCCAAAGGCTCTAGGGGTGGGTCCTTGCCTGCCTCTCCGAGCTTCTTGGTATCTCTCGGATGTTGACACATCCCTCCTGTCTCTGCTGTCACACAGCCGTCTCCTTACAAGGACCCCAGGCATGATGGATCTGGGGCTTCCCCCGTCCAGGATCACCTCATCCTAACTAATGACGTCTGCAAAGACCCCGTTTCCCAGTAGAGTCACATCCTGAGGTTCTAGGTGGTCATGAATTTGGAGGGGACACTCTTCGCCCCAACTACAGACTTGGATTGCTGGAAGGAGCTTTGGGACTTACCAGAAAAGACCCTCACATCGGATGGGCCCCGGAGCCCTGTGCCTCAGGGGTGGCCCTGTTCGCAGTGAGGAGGTGGCTGGTGGGTGGGCCCCGTGCCCAGTCCATTGTGCTGCCTGAAAACAAGGCTGGATGGCAGGGAGGTGACCGCAGGGTGAGTGGGCTCAACCTTGACCTGGCCTGGCTTCCGAAGTTTCTAGGTCAGGCCAGCAGCCCTCCTCTGGCTGTGAGCATGCCGGGCTCTTTCTGGCACTGCATTATTTAGAACAAGGCCAGTGCTGGTGTTCTGTGGCCCCATTGGGGCGAGGAGGGAGAGGAGGGAAGGCCTGGAATGGCAGTGGCCCATTCCCCAGAGCTCTTGGGAGATCCTCTCCCACATGTCCCGAGGCAAGGGAATTCCCTCAGGAGAGGGAGGGCCTTGGACCTGGAGCCCAGGCCCCAGGGCAAGTTGCTCAGACCCTCGGGGCTTCTAGGCCCTTTGCTCTCAGACAAGGGCTGACAAAAGACAGCCCTGTCTCCCTGGGTTTTGAGACTCAAATGAGAATGTGCTTTGAAATCTGTAAACTGGTGAGGGGTGTTAAGGCCTCATCATAGCCTCTGGGAGGCTGGGAGAAGAAGAGAGGCCGAGTCTGTGACCCCAGGGGACAGCTGGCCCTGTCGGAAAGGACATTGGAGCCAGGAGACCTCAGGGTAATTTATCCAACGTCCCTGAGTCTCTGATTCCTCATTTGTCAGAAGCCACGGCCAGCACCTGCCTCCGAGCATCAGCAGGCGGCCCCAGCGAATCGATCGTTTTCGAGGCCAGAATTGGCTCCCCCGGTGCATGGTGGGGCCAGATGCTTGTACGTGCGGGGGAGTCGGTGCGCTGCCCGGGGCAGGGGTCTCCTGCTTCATTTCCCTGGGGGCCGGGCCCGCGGTGGCAGTGACTTGACCCCGCTCCCCAGAGGTGAAAGGTCCCCACTTTGCAGCCAGCGGTAATTCCCAAAACCATCCATCTCCCGGCGCCCTGCGCCTCCATGTGCCATTGTCGTCGAGATGAGCGATGGGCGTCTCTCTCGCGGGCCCGGGGACGGAGGCGGGGAAGAATTGCTACAACAGGTCTAAGCCGTGTGAGTGATGGTGTTTGCATCACTGCCTCCCGGGTGCCGCCAGGACCGACAGTGCAAGGGCCGAGACTTCACCGAGAGCAGGAGAATGAATACCGCGCGAAGCTTCCAAAGAGGGAAGGTCATGGTGCCCGAGAGACCACCGAAGGGCACGCCCGGGAGGCAGTGGGGACGGGAAGGCCGGGCCCTCGGGTGTGTCTGTGAGTCTTCAGCCAGGCCAGCCCCACAGCTGGTGAAAGCCTAGCAATTTTTGCCGGTCGAAGGCAGAAATGGAATTGGGGAGAAATTGACTCATTTGGAGTTGGGAGGTGGAACCGTGCTGTCAGAGGCAAATAGCAGCAACAAGACTGAAAGATTCAAAGCCTGTAATTCCAGGGCAGGTTCCCTGGAGTGCAGGTGAGGCTGGCTGTGGGAGAGGGTGGGGCTGGAGCACAGAGGGTCTTTGCCAAATGTCCCTGCCCACCCCCCTCTCCCCGCCACTGGCTGTCCCCCGAGGCCCTCCACTGGAGTGTTTCATGGCCCCCTTTGTGTCTGCACTTTCTAGTCCCGCTGAGCTGTCACTTAGCATTGCTCCTTGAGGACCTGTGTGCTCTGCTGAGCTTGGGTCTGGTCTCAACCCCTTTCCTCCTCGACCTTTCCTTTCCATCAGCAAACGGATGGCGGTGGGGACTTGGGGTCCCCACACGTGTGTGTCAGAAGCCATGTGCCCTGAGTCAGAGGCTTCCACCTCGGGGCCTCGTTTCCTCCTCTGTAAAGTGGGGCTGTGGATGCAGCCGTAGGGTTGTGGACGGTCAGAACACATGGGATCACGTGCGTGAGTTCTTCCATCCAGTGCGGGCACCCTGTCCCCTAGGAGGCACCTGGGTGTTACTTTCAGTCACCGTCTCTAATGTGAATGTATTCTTCTCCTGACGCAAGAGTCAAGGGATTGTGAGCCTGGCCTCACACAGCTGGGCAGCAGCGTGGGGCGGTGGGTGACACCTCTTCAGCTTGCTTACATCTGAATCCCAGCTGCAGAGACCCACCCTCCAAGTAGGGTCCCAGTAGCAAGCTCCAGGGATTTGCACAAGATCACTGCCCACAGCTGACTCAAGGTCTTAGGGTTAGGGAACCCAGGACTGGACACACTGCTGTCCTCAAGTGTCGGCCCAGTGCCCACGTGGTCTCAGCACCCAGCATGGGTGTTTTGGGCCCTCATGGCCTCCCTGTGAGGGTGGTGCTCTAGTTATCCCCATTTTGCAGGTGGGGAAATGGAGGCCCGGGGAGCTGCTGTGACTTTGGCTGAAGTCTCTCTGCTGGGGGGTGGAGTCTGTCTGCTCCAGGCTCTGGGACTCATGCCCCGCCTGCTCTGCCTCTGCTGTTCACCTTCAGGGGCAGGGCGGGGGTACCTGGGCCCAGAATCCAAGGACTGATGGAGAAGGGGCAGAGTTGGTGGGTAGACAGTGGGAGCAGGGAGCACACAGTGGGTGCCCCGGCCCTGCACATCAGTGCCCTGACCTGCTGGGGTGCCAACTGTTTCCTCATTCCTGTCACCAGCATGCATGCACAGCCAGAGACACACATGCACACTGAAACATGCATTCACATGCACACACGTACATGCGTGCATAGGCATATACACACGCAGACATGTGCTCTCAGAGACATATACACATGTACTACAACTGCACACACATGCTACATGCACATGCATGTATCACATACAGATGTGACACACTTATTACACCTGCATGGACACATATACACACTACATGCACATACTCATATCACACAGATGTGACACACATACTACATCCATACACATACACACTACTTGCACATACATGCATCACACAGATGTAACACATGCACCGGAGTGTGCACATACATGCACACTACATGCACATACACGTATCACACAGATGTGACACATTCACCTGCACACACACACACATGCACACTGCACATACATACACATATCATACAGCTGTGACATACATACTATACCCGTGCATGCACACATACACACTACAGTCACATACACGTATCACACAGATGTGACATGTGCCTGCATGCACACACACATACTACACGTACATACACGTATCACACAGAGATATGACACGCACACACACACATATCATACACAGATGTGACACATGTACTACACCTTGTGGACACACACGCTACACGCACATACATGTGTCACACAGAGATATGACACATGTACTACACCCGTGCATACACACATACATACACATGTACACGTATCATACACAGATGTGACACACGTACTATACCTGTGTGGACACACACACACACTACACACACATGTGTCACACAGATGTGACACACATACACGTATCATACACAGATGTGACACTGCACCCGCACGCACACATACACACTACACACACATGCACATATCACATGCAGATGTGACACATGTACTACACCCACACATATACACACTACACACACATACATGTATCACACAAAGATGCGACACACATACTACACCTGCATGGACACACATGTGCACACTACATGCACATACACATATCACACACAGATGTGACACATATATACACATGGACATGGGCCCAAGGGCCAGGGCATGGCTGTGCCAGGTTCCCAGGCTCCACTGGCGGGAGGCGCCCTCCCCACCCCTCCGCCTCCTCATGACAAGGAGGATGCCCATGGCAGGGAGGCCAGCCCCGCAGGGCAAGGTTCTGCTCTGCAGGACGCTTCCACCTTGTACTTTCAACCTGGCTGTTCCTGCTGACAGCAGCGAGGTGTGACAGAAATAGCAGCAGGATTCTGGCAGCAGTGACAGCGGCGGTGATGGCCAGAGTCCCCGCAGAACCTGCAACTTCGGTCTTCTTGGGCTCAGGGCGGCCAAGGAGAGGGGGGCCCTGCCACTGGCTGGGGTGCAGGAGGACCTGGTTGGGGTCTTGCATGTGTGTGGCAGCAAGGTCGGTGTGGTCTGTGCACCTGCCTTGCTTGCAAAAGAGCAGGAGAAAGCCAATAGTGGCTTGAGCAATTGGAAGCCTGACATCGAGGGCAGGTGGACGGGTCTGGCAGTGTGGAGTGACCTGCACCTGGCTGGAGGGGCATGGAAGGCACAGCTTTTCTAAAAGGAGTTGAGGTCCCATGAGCTGGGCCGGGGGAGGCCCTGAAAGGCTTTGAGCAGCGTAAGAAGCCCCTGTCCACGCCTAGCGTACCAGTGAGACAGGGAAATGCTGGACTGCGGCTCCTGAGACGTGGGCCTGGCCATGTGAGGTGGGCAGAGCAAAGGTAGGGTAAGCCGAGTGTACAGCATCAGCCGGTGTCTCAGAGCGATCTTCACGTAGGTGAGGAAATAACTTTTTTAAAATGTGACTTAATGTGAATGTACTTAATATCACTGAACTATGCATTTAGAGGGCTTCCTGGGTGGCTCAGTGGGTAAAGAATCTGCCTGCTTTACAGGAGACACTGGAGATATGAGTTCTATCCCTGGGTTGGGAAGATCCCCTCGAGGAAGACACTGCAACCCTCTCCAGTATTCTTGCCTGGAGAATCCCATGGACAGAGGAGCCTGGCGGGCTACAGTTCATGGGGTCACAGAGAGTTGGACACGACTAAAGCGACTGAGCACAGTGCACTTAAAAACAGTTAAGATGGTAAATTTTTATGTTGTTTTTAGCCACAATTAAAACTGATTTTTAAAAAGTTCACCTATACATATGTTTGAAGCTACCTCACCCCTGTGCCATTTTATACTTGCTAAGTCAGCTCCCAAACATTATAAAATGATAATATGCCTTGCTGGCACGGTTGTGGTGAAACAGACAGATGGTTGGAGCTTGGCAGCATGTGGACAGGGAGAGCCCTTTTGGAAAAGCAGAAGGGCAGGTCATAACGAGATCCACAGAGATGCTTCTTTACTCAGATCCCAGAAATCCCATGCTGAGATTTATTCTAAGGAAGTAAGTTGTAATAGACAAGCAACAAAGCAAGAAATGTGAAGATACACACCCTTCTGTGAAAAACTGGGACCACCCTCAGTAACCCCCACAATGGGCTCTGACAGCAGCACGGCAGAGTATTAGGGCGTCCTCAGGGTGATAATCCTAGAGCCCAGATCATAAACAACAGGCTGCCAGGTGCTCATAGCGGTCTAGAAGCAGTTTGTTCTTTTTCTCCTCTTGTCCTGGAGACGGGAAAAACAAATGCGGATGTGTTTTGTAGTTCCCGTGGATTCCCTGAAAACCTCCAGAGAAGTGATAAACAGATCTTTGCATCCTGGTGCTGGCTAATTTGTTTTCAATAGGTTTCAATCAATTACGTGGGGTCCTCAGGAAGGGGAAGTGCAACAGTAATTGGCTAAAATAAATCACTCGGCACTTCAAAAGCAGCTCTCCACTGAGATGCAGCAGCCCAGCCTTCGATTCTTAATAAACAGGCGTGTTTGTCCCCCACCCCCTGGGTCCCTGAGCTCCATGGGAACCGCACGCCGAGGGCCCGGGAGGAGGGGCACGCGCGACAGTGATGGATTTGGCCACCCCGCAGAGGTCACCGAGCCTGGCGTGCTCCTCGCCGGTGTGCCTGCAGGAGTGTCCGAACCAACAGAGATCTCTATTCCCTCCAGCTGTGGGAGACAGGAGTCTGAGACCAAGGTGTCCGCGGGGCTGCGCTCCCTCTGATGGTGCCGGGGGGACCCTCCCTCGTCTCTCCCAGCCTCTGGCCTTGCTGGCCATCCTCGGTGCTAGTGACTCATGGCCACATCTCTCCCGTGGCCGTCTCTGTCGTCAGGTGGCTTCCTCCCTGTATGTGTCTCTGAGTCTCTTCTCTTCTTGTAAGGACCCCTAGTCGTTCCGGTGGAGAGCCCACCCTACTCCAGTGTGACCTCCTCTTAGCATCCCTTTTCATTATACCCTCAGACTTGTTCCAATAGGGAGCCATTCAGAGGTACTGGAATCGGGGTTTCATTGTATCTTTAGGCAGGGACATGACTCAGCGCACACACCCACTTCTGGTTGAGGGTCTGGGGGGTGGGCTGCCCGCTGACGGATGCTGTCCCCTCTACATGTGGTTTGGAATGGGTGTCTGTCCCTCATGTGGGGCCCCGCCCGCCCCATCTTCTCCTTTAACAGCTGTCTTACTGCCCATGGGTCACAGGCAGCCTCCCTCTGAGGGTCGGGCATTCCTTCTCCAGCTTCTATGGCATCTCAGGCTCAGGGGTAACTTCGAGCATAGACAGCGCAGTCAGGACGGTGGACCTCCCAGACCTCGGCTCCAGGTGGAGAAGGTCCAGGAGCGTGGGCTGGGCAGGTGTTTGTGGATCAGGGAGAGGCTGCATCCTGCTGGAGTCATCCACGGGCCCTTCCTTGAAGCTTAAGCGAGATCAGCCTGGGACAGAGACAGGTGGTGGCCTTGGAGGAACGGGAAGTGTCATGATAAAGAGCCGTTCATTCCCACACCGGGCAGGACTGAGTCCTCATGGAGGGCAGAGCTCAAGCCGGGGCACACCCCCCCAGGGTGACCTCAGACAGGGACAGGCAGGACACAGGGATGGGTGATGGGGCTAGGAGGTCAGGGAAAGCTCCTCCCCTCCAAGGAGGTGACCAACCTGGGCTCTGAACAAAGAGACAGAGAGGGAAACCATGTTGGCATCTGGGGGGAGGGAGCCACAAGTGCAAAGGCCCTGTGATCTGACTTCACCTGGCCCGAGCAGAACAGTGAGGCACGGAGACCGCGCAGCCGGGTTCCTGGAGCCAGGACCCTCTCCTCCTCGCCGCTTCCTATGGCGTCCAGGGGTCTCTCCCTTGTATTTGTCATCAAACCACCTGCCAGGACGGCCCTGGGTGGGGGGCGGTGGCAGCCCACAGCGGGGAAGGGAGAGGGCAGGTGCGGCCCCTCCCGCCTTGCCACCCGGCCTCCGCCTCTCCTGCTCACAAATCACGGCTGCCTAATGAAGTACCTCGCTCCTTGAAAGAACTCCGAAGCCCCTTGCTCTGAGCCGGGTCAGAGCCCCCGCGAAATTACAGCTGTAAGACACGGCGGGGGGAGCGGGCCCTCGCCCTGCCTGTAATTACAGACCTCGGAGTGCTGATTGCCGTAGTCCAATTAATTAAACACGGCAGCGACCCAAATTATGATCCCTCGCCTCGTACCGAGCAGTATTTTTAACCTTAACTGTTGCGGCTGAGCTTAAATTTCCTATCTGGACAGAAGTGTCACCCGCGGGAGAAGGAGTGGTGTTGAACTGAACCTCACCAGTGACAGACCCTGTAATTAGAAACTGTAGTGTCCCCGAGACCAGTCTTTAAAACTGTCAGAAGCCAAACGGCCGTCATTTGATACAAGACTATCATTACCCGTGAACCTATTAGCTGCAGGTAAATAACATATTATGCCTGGGACAGAAAGCAGGCAGGTTGGGGAGTTCGCTGACGCTTAATTAGGGCTGGCCGTGCTGGAGACGGATGGTCACCTTCTCGCTCCCTTCGTTAGGAGGGAGGGTCAGGTGTGACGGTGGTCACGGGAGGGAGCGCAGGCTGCTGACCGTGCAGAAAGGGCCGCTTCCCTGGTCCATGCCGCCTCTGCGTGCCGTTGCCTTGCCCTCCCTGCTCTTCCAGACCGAGGTGGACACTGATCCCGTGGGGCGGGAGGACTCAGACCTGACACACGCACACCCCTGGGCTGAAGGGCGATGGTGGAGTGGACACCCCTCTGGGCAGAGGACATCTGAGTGGGGGTCAGGGGGTGGACCGTCCTGGGGAGCCGGGATCGATCTGCACACTGAGAACCGCACTCTACAGTTTGTGAAGGCCACCCAGCCTGGGCGCACTCAAGCCTCGCGATCCCCCCCCTTCTCTCCCCTCACTCTCCGGAGGATCTGGAAAGGCCTTCTGAGGCCCAGGTTCCCAGAGTGCGGGGTGAGGACCAGCCCCGACCACAGAGCAGTCACAGGCAGTGCGTGGATTCCCAGCTCCAAACGTCCGTTCTCCGGTGTGCTTAGCGGGCGGAGCTACCGTGGAGCTGGTGGTGTCACGGGTGTCTGGGTGAGTCTGCGAGTGATTCTGTTTAGACACCGTGTTAGGTAGATGGCTCTGTGAGCTGCCTGGGGCCGCAGGTATTGGAAGGCTTGACTCAACAGGCTTTAATCTCCAGGGACCCTAATGTCCCAGAGCAAGGGGTACAGAGGAGGAGGTGGGCTCTGCCCCTGGGTGGGCATCGTGCTTGGCCTGTTTGTCGGATGAACGGATTTAGAACGAAGGTCTGAAAAGAAGTTACAGCTATACAGTTGCCGGACAGAGAATTCCATCTTGCCCAGCCATCCACCACTAGCATACACGCTCACACACACTCACACACACATGAGCTCCCATGTGTACCTCCTACAGCACACATGTGCCCACTCCCCCGTGTATGCGTGCACAGACACAATCCATGCACACAGAAGTGCCCCCACTTGCACACTTGTAAACACGCACCCCCCACATGTACCTGTTTACACCCGTATCCACATGCACTTACATGTGTGAACACACACACACACACGGGCACCCAAACAGCATGGGCCCTCCCCATGCCTTCTCCAGGTTGGACCCTGGTGTTTTAAATGTTTGCTCTGCACCCCCTCCACCCCCGTGGCTGTGTCTGGAAGGAGTCACTGGGTGCTCACTGTTGGAGCCCCGGCCTGCGCTGAGCAGAGTGGGTCACCGGGTGAGGGGCGCCCAGAGGCAGGGCTGGTGCCCAAGCACAAGGTGACGGGCAGACCGAGGGCAGGTTCTCTGCCCCCTCATGTTGGTGTCACGTGGGCCTTCGTGTCACTTGTCCCTGGGGCCCAGGAGGGATGTGGGACCCACCAGGGGAAGGAGGGAGGGTTGTTCCAGGAAAAGAAGATGAGACCAGCGTGGGCAGGAGCTGGAAAGGGCAGGGCCTTGGGGCTTCGGGAGACTGGAGTGGCCAGCGTGACGTGAGGATGGCCCAGATGGGAAAAGCCTGGAACATCCTTCTATGGGGTTGCGTGTTTCTTGCGGTAGAGGTAATCCATGTCGATAGGGGTTTGATCCTGGGGGTGGGGGGGTGGTAATGTGATGACACCGATGGTGACAGCTGGCATGTATCAGCCATGTGCTGAGCGCTGTGCTGAGCACCCGGCATGGTGCCATCCATCCATTCATTCATTCAGCCAGCCAGCCATTCATTCATTCATTCATCCACCCTTCCTTTCCTTCCCTCATCAGCTGCTCAGTCAGCTCCTGCTCCTTGCCGGGGGAGGCAGCACAGACAGCCTTTGCTCCTTGGGGTCTGACAGCTTGGGGGTGCGGGGTGGCAGTGAAAGCCCCTCTCCTGTTTCCCGTCCTCCCCATGTATCCACGTTTCCCAAGCCAACACCCCCTTTCCTCCCAAGTCCCAGATCAGATCTGCATGCGCACTGTCCCCACACCTGGAGCCCGCAGCTCTGTTGGCCTGCGGCCCCTTCTTCCATTCCACACCACCCGCCGCCCCCCGGGTGTGTGTGGAGGCTGCAGTTTCTCAGGAGCGTGTCGTGGTGACATATTTGGTGGGCCCGGCCACCTGGCTGGGAGAATCCATCAACCAGCGTCCTCGACGCTCGCCTGCCCCAGCCCTGTTTTAATTTGCCAGTCTGTGGGCTCCTGTACACATATTCATCTATATTTGTGTCAAGCGAGATTGCCTTTGTCCTCCTCTGCCTGCTAATAAATCCCTCCATAGGTCTCGGCCTCGGCGCTCGGCTCCCTAGCTGTCCGGTTTGGAAATCGGGTTGGGGGGGTGTGGTGACTCTGATGGAAAATGACCCCATGAAGCCAAACCTGGCCACTTCTCTCCCCACTCGACCCACTGCCTCAGAGGGGACCGGGCCAACCACAGGGCTCCCCGGCTCACCAGAGGGGTGCTCGGGTGCTCAGCATCAGGGCACAGCCACTCAGACAACATGCATTTTCTCACGGTTATGGAGGCTGGAAGTCCAGATGCAGGCGTTGGCCGTTTGGCGTGTGGACAGCTGCCTTCTCTCTGTATCCTCGCGTCGCCTTCCCTCTGTGTATGCCTAGTTCTAACCTCATGTTCGTATAAGGACACCATTCATATTGGACAAGTCCCCCACCCCCACCCCAGCTCCATGACCTCATTTTAACCTAACCACCTCTTGAAAGACCCTATCTGTCCAAAGAGAGTCATGTTCTGTGGTGCTGGGGGCTAGGACTGCAGCACAGGAATTTTCAGTTCAGTTCAGTCGCTCAGTCGCGTCCGACTCTTTGCGACCCCATGAACCACAGCACGCCAGGCCTCCCTGTCCATCGCCAACTCCTGGAGTCCACCCAAACCCATGTCCATTGAGTCGGTGATGCCATCTAACCATCTCATCCTCTGCCATCCCCTTTTCCTCCTGCCCTCAATCTTTCCCAGCATCAGGGTCTTTTCAAATGAGTCAGCTCTTTGCATCAGGTGGCCAAAGTATTGGAGCTTCAGCTTCAACATCAGTCCTTCCAATGAACACCCAGGACTGATCTCCTTTAGGATGGACTGGTTGGATCTCCTTGCAGTCCAAGGGACTCTCAAGAGTCTTCTCCAACACCACAGTTCAAAAGCATCAATTCTTCAGCACTCAGCTTTCTTTATAGTCCAACTCTCACATCCATACATGACCACTGGAAAAACCATAGCCTTGACTAGATGGACCTTTGTTGGCAAAGTAATGTCTCTGCTTTTTAATATGCTGTCTAGGTTGGTCATAACTTTCCTTCCAAGGAGTAAGCGTCTTTTAATTTCATTGCTGCAATCACCATCAGCAGTGATTTTGGAGCCCCGAAAAATAAAGTCAGCCACTATTTCCACTGTTTCCCCATCTATTTGCCATGAAGTGATGGGACCGTATGCCATGATCTTAGTTTTCTGAATGTTGAGCTTTAAGCCAATTTTTTCACTCTTCTCTTTCACTTTCATCAAGAGGCTCTTTAGTTCTTCACTTTCTGCCATAAGGGTAGTGTCATCTGTATATCTGAGGTTATTGATATTTCTCCCGGCAATCTTGATTCCAGCTTGTGCTTCCTCCAGCCCAGCATTTCTCATGAGGGGCCACCATTCAGCCCATGACAGGTGAAATTTCTCTTTTCCAGTTATCTGTAAAGTATGCTGGTTGTCAGAAAAGTGCATTTAAGTGCCCACTCATGTGTGTTTACCACTGAACTAACCAGATAACAAGCCCCCAGGAAAGAAATGGGGTGTGAGCAGTCCCAGATACCCCCCTCAGCAACCCCCGCCCCAGTCAGCCACTGTCCTCCTGGGGAAGCCACTGCCCTGACATCTAAGCCCGTAGGGTCATTTTTTAGATCAGATGATGCCCCAAAGTGACATATTCTGAGTGGCTTCTGTACCACGGAGGGCGGGGGAAGTGAAGGAGAAGCAGAAACAGTGCCTGGAGGCAGGGACAGGCCATCCAGGGGCTTTACAGGTGGGCTGCCTGCGGGAGCAGACTTGGTCCAGCTGTTGCCTTGACCGTGCCCCGAGTGGGCTTCAGGGTGGGACTGGTCAGCCGCCGAGGTGCCTGGCCGCTGCTTCACGGACGTGGGACAACAGTTACCCAGAAACTTCGGCCAGAGGGAAGGGATCGCCCTGTGAACTAGAAGTGCTGATAAAAGTTGGTGTCTTGATTTGTTTTATCCACGGTGGAATCCACAGGAACTTTATAGCGCTTTTTTTCCCTGTGTCCCAGTGCCCGTGAACTTGACATTCAGAGGAACAGCTTATAAGCGTCTCGCATCACATCCTCTGGGCTGTATCGGGTGCACGGCAGCTCTGTGCCCTCCGAGTGTGTGGCTGGGCTGGGACATGTTAGACATGACCATAGGGATTGGAGTTTCCTGGAGGTGGATAACAGCGGGGGTGGCAGAGGAGAGACTTTAGCCACTATCCGCGAGGGGGTGGGGTGACCTGAGCAGAGGAGGCTGGCCTGGGGAGGGTGCAGCGCAGACACAGGCTGGACCACACGTGGATGGGGAATGCGGCCTGTCCACGAGATGGGAGCCAGGTTTCCAGGTTTGCACAAGTGCACATGGAGAGGAAGGCAGCTAGGACGGTTAGATCTGGGCCGGGGATGAGAGCCGGACTTCAGGAAGAGGTAGCCGGCGTTCTGGCCTTCCCAGGTGGCATAGTGGTAAAGAATCTGCCTGCTAATGCAGGAGATGCAAGAGACATGAGTTAGATCCCTGGATGGAGAAGATCCCCTGGAGAAGGAAATGACAACCCACTGCAGTACTCTTGCCTAGAAAAGCCCCATGGACAGAGGAGCCTGGCGGGCTACAGTCCACGGGGTCACACAGAGTCGGACAGGGCTGAGCATGCACAGTAGGCATTCTGGTCTCAGGGAGGTCATGTTGGTGGTGGGCTCTGAAGGCTCCAAGCCCCGCTTCCAAGCCGGTTCCTGAGGCTGCCCAGGCCTCGCTCAGAGCAGCAGGGTGGTGGCTGGCTGAAGGACTCGGTGTCTTGTTCATCTGAGCATCTCAGTGCTCCAGATGTGGGGTCTGCTGCCCAGGGAACTCTCCAGGCTGACTCCCGCTGGGAGAGGCTGTCTCCCTGGCTGCCCACCCAGAGGGCACCTCAGTATCAGACCCCTGAGTCCTGCAGCCACAGGTCTGGACTCCCTGGCCTGGCTTGCCCTGGCCACCACCTGCCCTTGGCTCCCCTGGCCATGGGTGGGTGCCTGATCGCTGTAGAGCCCTGTGAAATCCAGAGACAGGAAGTTCCGTGGAAGGTGGAGCGGCAGCAGGCTGGCCAGGCTGCGGGAGGAGGGGCCCACCACTCAGCCCTGAAAGTATGCGGGGGGGGGGGGGGGAGCTCGCTCATGGGGCTGCGGACGCGCGCGGCCCCTTCCTCCCCCGACCAGAGGCTGCGGGAGGCTCAGAGGTGTTTGGATCGCCCCCCCTGCCGGCCCCCGCGTCCCATCGCCCCTCCTGATCTCCGCGTCCCCTGCAGACGGTCTCCCTGACAGAACCTGACAAGAGCCATTTCCAAGATGGATTGATTCAATTTAGCACAAATTTTTGCTGGATTTGGTGACGTATGGCTCCCTGTTGGAACCGCATCGAATGTGACTCCAAAGAGAGAGGGTTTATTAGGCCAGGCGGCGCCGAGCAGGTGGGGCCCTGGGAGCGGGCGCCTGCAGCGTCCTGTGCGCTTGCCCTGGGGTGCCCTGGGGCCCCCACCTGCCCCGCCCCTGCCCTCCCATCATTGGGGGCCCTCAGCTCAGCTCAGAGGAAATGCCTCGTGAGCCGGCTTGCGTGTACCCCAGGGGCCGCATTTCCATTTTATTCCCAGAAGCAAAGTTTTGCTGCTGCTGAGGACCCCACCGCAGGAAACCCAGAGCTAAAGACTTCTTCCCTCCGGGCTAATAAATTCTTAATGGAGGCTGCGGCTCCAGAAGGCACAGCACTGCCCCCAGCTCACCCCCAGCCTGGGACCAGGCCCAGTGCGTGTGTGTGCGTGCGCCCATGCATGCATGTGCGTATGTGTGGTGTGTGTACGTGCATGTGTGTGTGTGTGTGTGTGCACCTGCGTGTGTGTAGATGCGTGCACGTGCGTGTGTATGTGTGCGTTCATGTGTGTGCATGTGGTGTGTGTGTGTGTGTGTGTGTGTGTGTGTGTGTGTTGGCGCAGCCCACCTGGACCGGGACATGCACAGCACAGCTGGCGGCCGGGCCTCGTACCCTCTGCTGTGTGCCTGAGCACAGACTTCTGGACCAACACTCAGCAAGGGCTGGGGGCTGATTCTGCTGGTCCCTGCTGGAAGGGAGAGGGTTCCCAGCCTTGGTTAGGAAAGCAGGACCCCGCTTACCCCAATTGTGGATGCACATGGCTTTGGCCTTGCTGTAGGAGCTCCCCTCTCCACAAAAGTCAAAGTCACGGCTAGAACCAGAAGGCCTTTCTTGACCCCCCAGCCTCCCATCCCCTGCTCCTATGAGCATCTCTGCTTCACTCCATCCACACCCGCTGCCTCACTGTTCCCCGAACCTGGAGCCTCAGGGCCTTTGTGCCTGCTCTTCCTCTGCTGGGATGTTCTCCCCAGGGCCTCCTCAGGGCTCACCCCCACACCCCTGCAGGCCTTTTTTCAGAAGTGAGCTGCTCCAGAGGCTCGCTCCAGCCTCCCTATTGAAATGCAACACCAAATTCCTCTCCTGGCTTTGTTTCACTTAGTACTGACTCCTGCTTTAACCACATAGACACAGAAGTTGCACGTAAACGGGGGCCGTGCTCCGTTTCCTTTACCACTGTACCCCCAATGCCCAGGACAGCGCCTGGCGCTTGGTAAATAGTGAGTAGGCAGGTGACAACCCCTGGACAAGGGCCTGACTTTCGTGGCCATTTGATCTGGACAGAAAAGAGAGGGAACCTGGCTTGATTTCCCCTTCATGTCTGCAATAGGCTGCAGTGCCCCCCCGCCAAAGACATTGCGTCCTAACGCCCGAACCTGTACATGTGACCTGATGTGGGAAAGGGGCTTTTGCAGGTGCAGTTAGGTTAAGGCGTGTGCACTGTGGTTAGCGGGATTCCCCAGGTGCCCGTGCAGCGCAGTCTGGAGAGAGGATCTGACGTGGAGGAGGCCACATGACCACAGAGAGCCCCCTCGAGCCAGGGCGCACCGACGGCCCCCAGGGCCAGGAAGGGGCTGGCAGGACGCTCCCAGGAGCCGACAGGCCACCTTCTCCCCAGAGGCCAGAGTCCCTCCAGGGCTCTGAGTCTGGGGCCCTCCGTGCCAGACCTGCTGGCTCAGGCTGGTTTTGAGGGTGAGACTCAGGGCAAGGGTAGGTGGCAGAAGAGAAAGGGGAGCTGGACATAAGGTATCTCTGGGGAGCCCCGTCCCTTGTGTCCACAGTCTGGCTCAGCCCCTATAGGAAGCATTACACCTCAGCCTTGGGGTCCCCCTGGGGTGCAGGAGGGTCCCCTCAAAGCTGAACCTGGGCCTCAAGCCACATTTCTTGGAGTTGTGACCCCAGCGAACAGAACAAGTGAGCAGGGAGGAGCAGGTGATGGGCTGGACGGCCAAGGGAAGGCTCCGGGGCCACAGGGCAGCATCCAGCACTGCGGCCTGTGTCGTCCGAGAGGGTCCCCAGACCCGCCCCACTCCGAAAGCTGCAGGCAGCCCGGAGACAGTTCCCACGTCCTGGCAACCACCGTTTGTCTGTGTGGTTGGAACCCCAAGCTTCAAAGTGCCGGCGTGCTAATCCAGCCCCCTTCCAGTATTTTTTCAGGGGCCTGCTTTTGAAACGTGTGGTGTTTCTCCCTTTCTTTTGAGGCAAATGGCTGATTGATTGCCTTTCATCTCCTACTTTGAGTAGCTGTAAGAGCTACTTTATATAAACATCAATTACCGGCACGTAATAAATTAAGGGTCCCTCACACGGCACGCATTAGAGTCCGGCCCAATATCAAAGCGCCCCCATCTCCCAGCAACGGGAGAGCGGGGGCTGATGAGCCACATGACGCTGGTGGAGATGCTGGTTTAATTGCAGATCTGCAAGAGGGTCGCAGGTGGAGGGACCCCTGTCTCACCTGCTTGTCTCCATCCTGGCAAGTGGGGGAACAGCCAGGCAGGTCACTGATCTGGGCTTTTGAAAGTCTATCCTGCACTCCTCCGGACCCCAGACCCCAGCATGTGGCATTCAGGTCACCTTGGGGACCTCTGCAAGCCTTCAAAACCCTCCTACGCTTTGACCTCTGTCTGCTTTGTCCATCGCTCTGCCATCTGGTCCATTGGCCCATCCTGGGCAGCTCCTGGGCATCGTCCAGCCGGGACTCTGCCCCACCCCGACTCCTGTCTCCTTGGGATCTGTCCCTCCCTCTCCCCGTCTGCACAGAGGGCGGCTGAAAGCAAAGACCCTGACTCTGTGCATGGTTTTACTTCCTTCCCCGCTCAGCCCCTTTGCAGCTGGGGGCCCTCGGGCCACTTACTCACCCTCTCTGTGCCCTGTTTGCTCCTGTGTGTAGCGTAGAAAGTCGCTTCAGTCATGTCTGATTCTGTGCGACCCCATGGACTGTAGCCCCGCCAGGCTCCTCTGTCCATGGGATTCTCCAGGCAAGAGTACTGGAGTGGGTTGCCGTTCCCTTCTCCAGGGGAATCTTCCCAACCCAGGGAATCGAAACCACGTCTCTTATGTCTCCTGCATGGGCAGGCGAGTTCTTTACCACCAGCGCTTCCTGGGAAGCCCTTAACATGTATGCACATAGTGTGAAAGGATGGTGTTTGTGAAGTGCAGCTAGATACACTAGCTGTCCCCGCCACTGTCGTTGTCACAGGCCACAGCCCATGTTGGGGCTCTTTCTGGCCACCCATCAGTGCCGAAGCCCCCCGGACCTCCCCCCATATGAGCCACTTTTCTCTCCCCACCCCTGGCTCCTGCTCCTCAGCCTGAGCACATCTCTAGGCGTCCCCTTGTCTTGGCGGCCAGACTTCCAGAAGGACTTGGGGCACATCCTGCCTCAGGCTTCGGCCCCCGCCCCAGGAAGCAGGATCCTCCCTGCTTGGACCCCCATGGCTCGCGTGCCCTGACAAGTTCCCCCCCACTTGAGAGCAGGTTGCTCTTAGGGGTTCCCCCACTCCAACCCAGCATCAGCATCCCCTGGACGCATGGCGTGATAAACACCACTCTGCGAGAGCCTGAGAACCTGTGTTTCTGCTCCCAAGTGACGCTGCTCCTCTGTGGGAACCCCACTTTGAGAACCAACACAGGGTGGACTCCCTAGGGGCCCCCGGGAAAGCAGGCTTCCCTGAGTGGTTCCAGGGTGCAGTTGGTGGGCAGCCCCCTCCCCGATCTTTCCCTCCTCGTCCTCCCTCCTCCCCGAGCTGCTCTTCCCTGCTCCTCCCCTCCCTCGCCTGCCTTCTCTCCCCCACTCACCGTCCAGTTCAGTCTCAGAGGAGGGCCAAAGACCAGGGCCCCTCTGACCGGGAGCCCCCAGGGCCTCCCTGGAAACAGGCTCCCACCTCCTTGGAGCCCCCTCCCCTTCCTGGCATCGCACGAGTTCTGCCCCTGCCCCCCAGGGCAGCTCCTGGAGGGGGCAGGCCTGGCTTCGCCGCTCCCCCCCCCCCCGCCCCGGCCCAGCCCTGGGGGAGCAGCCCCCCTCCTCGGGGCACACATTCAGCTCGCCCAGACGCCTCACACTCAGGCGCCGGCCGTACTCAGAGACGCTCAGCCCATTGTTCAGGGAAGGGCCCCTCGTGCCAGAATCTCTTATTACGGGATGGAGATTTCTCAAGTCCAGACCACAAGGCCTGGCTGTGAGCGCCGCTCCCTCCCCAGTGTTCTGTTCCGGAGCCCCCAGCCGACCCTGCCAAGCCACTGCTCCCCCAACCTCCCCCGGCCCTCTGCCCGCAGGCCTGCAGGGATCCCAGGGCGGAGGTCAGGGCTGGTGAGTCAGAGGCTTGGCAGGGCTGTGTGTATGTGTGTGCATCTATGTGTGTGTGCATCTGTGTGTATCTGTGTGTACATGTGTGTTGTACGCACACACACCCGTGTGCACACATGTGTTGTACACGTGTACATCTGTGAACACGTGTTGTACATGTGCACATCTGTGTGTGCTGTGTTTTGTACACACATGGACATCTGTGTGCGTGTGTGTGGGTGTTGTGCTGTGTTTGCCTGTGCACTTGTGTGCACATGAGTGCGTGTGTGTTCACTGGTACACATGTGTACCTGTGTTTGCGTTCACATGTGTGTGTGTGTGTGTGTGTGTGTGAGGGTTGGGAGGTGTGTGCACGCACTCCTCCTGGGGGTCCCAGGAGCCCACCCCCCACTCCCAGGGTGCCTCTGGGTGATGGATGAGCTCTGGTATTTCCCAGGCAGTATTCCAGCTTTCTGAAGTCACAGTTTCCATCTGCAGGCCCGCCTCTCCTCTGCTTGGTCCCTATCCCTGTCCCCCGGGGCCTGCTCTCCGGCCTAGGGGTGCCCAGGGAGCAGGGCTTCCCAGCCTCAGCCCCCCACACCCAGCCCACTCTCTGCCGTGGTCCCTCACGCAGGCCTCCCGCGGACTCCCTGCTTGACAGGGTTAAGTAGCGAGCTGGCATTGCCGGGAAGAAACACAACCGCTCCGGTGAGCTCCGCGGCCCGGGGTCACCCTGGAGTCCACTGATGAGATCTGGCAGCAGGCGGGCGGGGTAGGGGTGTGGAAGAGGGCGGCCGCCTCAAAGAGAAGGGCCGGCAGCGGCTGCCAGCTCACGGCTGTGTTTTCTCTGGACTCGGGGCTGGTGTCTTCTGCGTCTGGGGAGGTCACTTGAGCAGGTAGGGGGCTGAAAGTGCCCCCACCTCCTCCCAGGGTGCCCTGTGGACAGTGGTACGGGGCTGGGCTCTGAGGATCCAGTGGTTCGGGGCAGGGGACACACGAACCACAGCATTGCTCTCTGGGGGGGGCCCCTGGACCACCCCAAAAATGCAGTGCAAGGGAAGAGTTCCCGTCTCTTGTGCTAAGACTTTTAAGTCAGCGTCCTGCCCTGCTAGCTCCATGGCTGGTGGGCACCCTCCCACCCCTCGCCCACAGTACGCCACTCCCCGCCCAGCTTTCTCACCACTGGGGACACAGGATGGTGGCCTGCCAGGACTGGAGGCAGAGAAGGTGGGCGGGGGGAAGGAAACTAGCTCCCAGCCGCAGGCAAGTCTGGAGAGGGGCTTCAAGCAGAGTGCCAGTGGGCAGGCGCCCTGTGGGCATCCCACATCTTCACTTGGGTCCCTCCTCCGGCCAGAGCAACCTCAGAGTGGAGGTCGCTGGTGGGTCCCTCTGATCCCCATGGGACCTCGGGCAGATTCGGTGTTTCCTGTGACGAGGAGGTGGTGCGGGTCCCAGCCCTGGGAGTTCCGTGGGGCGATGGCTGGGAAGAGTCGGCCGGACTTGGGGCTGGTGGACTGTCCTAGGAGGGTCAGGTGGCCCCTAGACTCTGTTTCCCTGGCTGTAAATTGAGCGGGGGGACCAGGTGCCATAGGACCCCTTTGCCGTTTTTCTACTGTGATTTGAGGAGCTGCCATGGAATCCTGGAGGTCCCCTCACCATAGGGAGGGTGCGGAGTGCCGCTTACTTCCTTCTGCTCCTGGCGGGTGGGGCAGGGCAGGCTGTGTTCCAGCTGGAAGTGCAGAGGTGGCCCAGGGTCAGGCTGCTGTGCACATGAGGGGCATCAGATGGGGTCTCTGCTGGTCTAGCCCAGGGGTCTGACAGGAGGAGACGGAGGGGCAGGGCATGCCTTGGCCCAGTGGCTCAGCCTCCCCGTGCTGGGACTTTGTCATCCGGGAAATGGGGCCACAGGGCTGGCAGTGACCGAGGAGCTCGGCATGCAGGTGCTTGCAGAGGGTCCCTGGGTGCAGAACGGCCGCCTGATCCACATTAGCCTCTGTGTTATCTGCCTACCCTCAAGCTGATGCCAGAAGCTTCCCCCACTGTGCTCTGAGGTTTCACCCTGAAGCGTTTGCCTGGGGAGAGAAGATAGTTGAACTGCTCCCCCCCACCCCGCAAATCCCATGCTCCCCCGTGAGCCCACCCTCCCTCCCTAAGCCGGCTCCCTCACCTCCAGCCCCAGCAGCTTTTTCTCTCTCTCTTTTCTTATTTTTTTTTTCATCTTGCCAGCAGAGCATCTCCCAGCCGGTCATTCCATTTCATTTCTGGTCTTGGGAGAGTGACATTTACATATTAATATTTTCCGAGGGAGCCCCGCGCGCGGAGCAAGTGTCTGCCTCGTGGCCTCACATAATGTGAGGGAGATAAAGCGCCCGGCTCCTCCATGAATAACGACAAATGAAAGCCGCGTGGCCGTGAAAGGCCTCCCGTCTGCCCTGTCAGCATGTGGTACATCGGCTCAACAACCGATCCGGCGCCCGCTGCCTCCCAGGGTTTATCTCCACTTACAGGGGACGCGCTCTTTGTGAGGGCCCGTCTCCAGCTCCGCCACCCTGTCACTTCCCTGCTGCCGTCCCCAGCCCGGTACCAGGGCCCAGCTCTCGCCCGCGGGGCCATGTCAGGTGCCCGGGAGCCGGGGCCAGCTGGTTATCTCTCTCCTGCAGCCCTGCCCGCGTGGCCCCGCGTCCCCGGCCGCCCGGACAGCTGCGCTTCCGCTGCATGGTGACCCCGAGGTGCTCATGCAAGGGGGGCTTTGGGAGCGCCCGGGGGCAGGGAGGGGGTCTCCCAGGGTGTGAGGGTCCAGGAGAGAGCGTGAGGGTCTCCAGGCAACAAGGATGCCCACGTGGGGGGGGGAGGCCGGCCACGGGAGAACGGCGATACCGGGGCTCCACGGGGACTGCCCTGGGTGCTCGTCTGAATCATCTCGTTGGCTGAGGCAGGGATGTGACATCAATGTTTTCCGCCGGCGGGGGTGGGGGGGGAAATGGAGGCACAGAGAGGGAAGTGGCTTGGCCAAGGCCACACAGCCGTGGAGAGCCCCAGGTGGCCAGGTTCAGGGTCCAGCTCTGCCTCGGGCCAGCTACGGCCCTGGGATTCAGCTCCCCCCGCTGTAGGATGGGGACAGGGCAGCACTCGGTGGGGAGATTCAGAGTCAGTCCGGAGGCCAGCATGCAGTGTGCAGCAGGTGATCTCTGGTGTAGACCCAGCAGTTGGTGTGTGTTTAGGGCACATTGTCAAGAATGCAAGACTTGCCCCTGGCTGCTTGGGCGGGGGACACCAAGGAAGCGCCCGCCCTCCCCCCAGCTGGCCAGAGGGTCTCTCTCGCCCCACCTGTTAGTCTGTTGGTCTTTCTGTCAGTCTTGGGCTGGGCAGAGAGATGTTTTTGCATCGAGGCGGGGAGGGTTGGGGAGTAAGTCTGGGGTCTTCAGCCAGGCCTCTGGGATTAACACATTTGCAGCAGAAGCTCTGACCTCGGGGCCGTGCCTCTGCCTTGACCAGTGCCAGAAGGTCCCCCCGCCCACTGACTGCAGCCCAGGGATGCTGCCCGGGGGGCCTGGAGCAGGGTGCAGAGGGCACAGGGCGCCAGGCTCAGGCCTGGCAGCCAGTTTTCTGTCCAGAGTGAGGGACTTAAATCCTAAGAACATCCCGGGCTCACCTTCAAGGTTGAGGAACTGGACTTGCCCAAAGCGAGTCTGTGATGCAGCCAGGATCAAGTCTCAGGCCTCCTGCCTCCGGACCCAGCACTGTCCTCCCTGCCCAGCCTCCCTGGGCACGTGGCCCTCCCTTTTGCCTCTGCAGAAGCCCACCCAAGACTGGCCTGTGGGCATCAAGAAGCCTGAGTTCCCAGCCCAGCCTTACCTGCTACAAACTCTGGGCGTGTTTGGGACCTCTGTGGGCCTCGGTTTCTTCTTCTGTGCAGTCATGGCCCCCACACCCCCTTCCTCCTCCAGCGTCCCTCCCTTGCATTGACCATATGTATTTGCCGCCATCCTGTCCGCAGCATCCGTGGGAGTGGGCTGGAGAGGGTTTCCAGCCCCACCCCTGCAGGAGGAGGGACACCGGCCTTGAGGGCAGGGGGCCTGGCTGTGTGCTGGAGTTGCCCGCCCACCGGAGAGAAGCCAGCCTTTCCGTCTCAGTGTTCTGGCCCTGTAAAATCTAGAGCATGCTGGCGCTCAGCCCAGGGGGTCTTGAAGGGTTTCCACATACTGTTTTAAGATCCTCTGCTAATGAGGGCCCTGGCAGTGCCAAGTATTCCCGTGTCTGTGTGTGCCAGCCAGAAACTGGGCACTGCTCACGGGAGCCAGTGGGTAACAATGGTGGGGGTGTGGCCTCATGTCCATCTCCCCGTGGGTGCCTGCCAGGGCCTCCTCCAAATTCCAGGAGCCCTTGTGGGCAGAGGGCACTGGGCAGGCAGGCCGGGCACGCCCTGCCCTCTTGAGCCTCCCTCTCCCCACCCACAGCTGGGGCTCCCCGAGCTGAGTCCAGGATGGGGAACCTGCAAGGATGGATGAGGCAGTTTTCTGTCCAGAGTGAGGGACTTAAATCCTAAGAACATCCCGGGCTCACCTTCAAGGTTGAGGAACTGGACTTGCCCAAAGCGAGTCTGTGACGCAGCCAGGATCAAGTCTCAGGCCTCCTGCCTCCGGACCCAGCACTGTCCTCCCTGCCCAGCCTCCCTGGGCACGTGGCCCTCCCTTTTGCCTCTGCAGAAGCCCACCCAAGACTGGCCTGTGGGCATCAAGAAGCCTGAGTTCCCAGCCCAGCTTTACCTGCTACAAACTCTGGGCGTGTTTGGGACCTCCACAGGGTGGGCAGCCCCCACGCTGGCGGGGGGAACTTGGGCACCAGCGTGTCCTCCCCTCTGCGGGCCCCAGGTGAATTGTGGGATCTGCCAGGAAATGGCTCATCCATTATCTCTCTCGCCCACATAGTTAAGGGCAGCCACAAATGAGAACGCAGCAGGGCGACCCCCTCCCAGAGGCCCCCCCAAAGTGCCCTCCTGTGCCCTTCACCACACCTGCCCGAGGGCCACGGTCAGGAAGGCTCTGGGGGTCAACGGGTGTGAAAGGTTAGCGTGGCCTGAGGCCTGAAACCCCAAGGGGCAGCCCTCCTCTTCCTGTGTGGCACCAGCCCCAGCCATCTTGCTTCCTGAGTCAGCAAGTCTCCCTCCCCGCAGGTCCTCGGGGCTCGCTACACCTGCAGGGGCCCTGAAACTGTGCATCCTGGGGGGAGCAGTTCAGGCGTGAGTTGGGGGGTCCAGGAGCGCTTGCTCAGGGCAGGCTCCAACCCAAGCCCCTTGCACGCACGAGCGTGAGATGACGTCACACTCACAGTTGGGCTTCTCCTACAGATTTGGAAACTGAGGCACCAGCGGTGAGATGGGTCGCCCAGGGGTACAAGGCCGCAGAGAGGGGAGGTGTGACCCCTGGAGTCTGTGTGTGTGCTGAGTGTGTGTGGGGTGTGCTGGTGTGTGCGTGTGCATGCGTGTGTGTTGTGAGAGTGTGACCCGGTGTGGGGCCACCCCGCCTTCTAGCCTGACTCCATCTTTGGCTTTTGTTGAAGTCCTACCTCTGCCCTCTGAATACTCTGGAAGGTGCTGGCTAAATATTTGTTGATTGTCTGATGAAATTGTCTCTAGATAGGGAGGAATTGGGAGGGAGGGTTCTCTGGGAACTGATTAAGGAGCCCAAGTTGGGGCTGGGGAAGGAAGCAGGGCTGGAGGACCCTAGGGGCTGCCTCCCACCCCCCCACAAGACCCCCAGCCCTGAGGGTGGAGCTGATGCAGTTCTAGGCAACAGAGCAAGGCATGGCGCCCCGGGGTCTTGGCTGCTTGCACCCCAGACCCTCCCGTGGGTCCCAGCTGTCGCCCTTCTCAGGCTCCCTGGACTTCAGGAAGTCAGAGAGTCCCAAAGGTCCCATCTCGTCTTTGTCCTACACCCGGGGGAAAGGCTCGCCCCTTGCCCACCCCGCAGTTCTGGCTAATGGGCAGGCCTCTGGGAGGAGGGGCTGGGTGTGAATAGGCCCAGGCAGCAGAGTGGGCGGTGGCGGGGGTGGGGTGGGGGCGTCTGACTGCAGAGGCGCCGCCTGTCCAATGCCAGGGCTTTTGGGAGTGATGCTGAGTACCTGGAGTGGAGGCCCACAAAAAGGGCTGGTTCCCTGAGGGGTGGAGTGAACCCCATTCCCCAGCCTCCCTGGCCCTCAAACACCAGTGCTGGCGGCTGCCTGGAGGTGATCTGCCCTCTCTGGCCGGTGAGTAGGTAGGCTTGGTGGGTGTCCACCCCCCCGCACAGTGGCCCAGTAGGTGGGGGGCGGGGGTGTGGTTGGAGCTCCTGAGACCTGATCCCCCTGGAATCTGATCCAAGTCACAGCTCCCACTGGCTGTGTGGCTTAGGGAAAGGAACTCAGCCTCTCTGGGCCTCTGTTTGCTCATTTAGAAACGGGCTTCTTGTAAAACGCCGAGATGGCCTGAATATAAAGATGCTACTGGCCCATCGGAGGCTCTCAGCAACGCCGGCAGGGCCACCACTGTTGGGGGAGTTGACGGATGGGGGGCCCAGGAGGAGCCCCCCCGAGGGTGCTGAGACCACCCGCGGGACACCTGTCAGAGACAGCCTGAGGCCCGGGCGCGAGGAGCCGGAGGTGGGTGTGCACCGCGGCAGGGCTGGAGGCCACAGTCTGGGGCAGACACCTGGCAGGACGAGCGGGACTGTGCCCCTCCAAGGGCTGGGGGGGCACGTCTGTATCGCTTTGACCTGCTCGCTTTCCTGGGCTCGGTAGCTGGGGGCCAGGCCTGTAATGACGAGGGGGAGATGGCACCGGCTTTTCCAGGCTTGGGGGGGGCGGTGTGGGGGGTGTCTGGTGGCCTCTCCACAGCCTATGTGTGCAGGAGGTGGGCAGGACACCCACACCCTGGGGAGATCGGGGAGGCCAGCCCACACCATGGGGCTGATCCAGGGCGTAGGGAGCTTCGCCCGGGCTTTTCTGGGCTCTCCCACCACCCCCTGGGGCTGTGCAGGCTGCTGTTAGTGCATCCACAGCAAGATTAAAGCTAGTGAGTGGACGCCCCACCCCCCAATCAGCTTGCCTCTCCCAAACAAACAACGGCTCGCTCCCCGGGCGATCGGGGATCGGGTCGTTGGCTGGGCAGCTGGCTCCAGAGGTTATGGCAGTGCCTGCTGGCCTCGCTGGTTTCACGGCCTCATGGTCTCCCAACCTCTGCTTGCAGCCCTGGCCCAGTGGGTGGGGGCCTCATCTGGGCCGAGGGAACTGTTGGTGACACAGCACGCCTCTCCCTGCAGCTCGACACCACCCCTACCCACCCGCCGCCGTCTCAATCTTCTGCAGCCTAGGCTGGTGCTGTGGCCACCTTAGGGACACGGATGACCCCTCTGCCGAGACTCACTCCCGTCTCACATCCCCGAGCTCTCTCTGGCAGTGGCCCCAAAGGTGGCAGCAGAGTGGTGACCGGCCTGGCTGGAGGACAGGCCGGTTTTGCAGGCGCGTTGGGGCCCAGCTGCCTGCTCGGTGGTCAGCGGGGTCCTAAGAACTGCCGGGTGCCAACACCGGGCTTTCTTATTCCATGGAGGCAGTCCCCCCATGATAGATCAGCAGGCTCTCCTTTGGGGGTCAGGCCTTCAGGATGCGGGGGCCGCTGCCCACGTGCCTGGAGGTCAGTCTCAGCGGGAGCCCGGACACAGCCACTCCTTCGGGGTCGCTGAGATGTGGGCTCTGCTCACCAGTGTCTGGTTTGCAGTTCCTTCTCCACAGCCGCTGGCTGTGTGACCCCGGGCAAGCTATTTAACCTCCCTGGGCTTCGTTTCTTCCCGTCAGGTCAGGCGTGGGTTGGAGTAGTCGCTCCCGCACAGGGTTGCTGTGAGGCTGACATGCAGAGTACCTGGAAAGCACTTCGAACAGTGCCTGGCAGAGTGCAGGCTGCGTGCCCCGTCAGCTCACCATAGACTGTGCGTTCCATGGACCTGCACCCCAGGGGCTGGCATTCGGTGGGAGGTGAGGACCCCCAGGCTTCCTCCAGTCCCTGGTTCCAGGGCATAGATGGTCCGGACCAGGTACGGTTGCCTTGAGACGGGCCAGAGCCACGCTGTCCCTGGGTCTTTCTCTTTCCGAGCCTGGCCTAGTGTCCCCGGCAGCAAGCTCGGACACATTCTAGTATCTGCTGCATGTACTGAGTGCCTGCTGTGTGCCAGGGCCTGGTCTGGACACTCCCCAGGGTCAGCCTGGGGAACCTTGTACGACCCCATGAGAGAGGGGTGCCCTGGCAGCCTGACCCAACTGGGCCCACCATGTCCCTTATCCCCTGCCCTCTGGGGGCTGCAGAAATTTAGGCCGTGTATCCCATGCTCAGATTTCGGGGAGACACACAGACACATACAGAGACACACACACACATACAGACACACACACACACACACACACACACATACGCACGCTGCCCAGCCTGACTGGCCCCCTGCGGAGTGATGCAGGTGGCCAGAGCTGCATCTGGGTGGGACATGTGAGCACTCCCAAGGAGAGAGGGGTGGTGGGTGGGGATGGAAAGAGCCCCCACGTGGGGGCAGGAGCCCCCCCACCGTCGAGGGGTCAGGCCCAGGTAGGGGAAGGGCCTGCCAGTCCCGCCGCCCTCTGGCTGAGAGAGCAGAGCTCAAAGGCCCCTCTGTTCCCTCCTGATGATGGATAAAGACGTCCGCTCCCTCACACAGGCTACCAGAGCCGATAATTAGCTTTTAACCTGTCCCCGCCGTTAACGCAGAAAGGCCACCATTTGTTCCAGGGAGCTGCTAGTGTGTATAAAGAACCAAACATGGCCAATTTTGTTCAGGATGAATTAAGACTTGTAAATGTAGAATGAGTTCATCTATTTAATTAAGTAGCAGCAATATGGATGTTAAATTAAGTTCACAGCGGACGTGCCAAAACAGTGTTATAAAAATATTTTCGGCGGTGGGGGCAGGAATTTGGGGACAGGGCGCCTGCCCCCCCCCACCGGTACCCCCACCCCCGAGTGGCTTTCTCCTCAGGTGAGCAGGTACCTCCCTGACCTGCTCTTGCCTCCTGTCTTCCTGGAGTAGCAGGCTTCCTGGTTGCAGCCAGGACAGTGTCTCTCGTGCTTCTTGAAGGAGTTATCTGCTCCCGCTGGCTTCCCCCACCACCCCAGCCTCCTGACTTGTGCACGCCCACGTGCAAGAGGCTCTCAGGCTGCCTGCCTTCTTGGCAGGGGGTTTTTGGGGAAGGCGCTGCCCTTGCTACGGGGGCGGAAAGCAGACAGGACCCAGTGAAGAGAGGTCTGCTCTGGCGAGGACCTGCCAGGGAGGGCGGAGGGAGAACAAGCAGGAGAGAGGGGTGAAGATGAGAGTGGTGTGCCCAGAGTGGGGTGGGGGAGTTGGGAGGTGCGCACAACCAGGCCTCACGACACCCAGCAGCAGCAGTGGCATCTCAGAGCCGGGGGTCCACTCGATGCTGGAGAGCACAGAGATCGGAAGGCAATTCTTTTCCTTCCACCCCCAAATCAAGCCTCCCTGAGGAGGGATTATGACAACAGTGCTGTTTTCCTGGGACCATCAGCTGCCCTGGTTGGGGGGTGGTAGAGAGCTTTGACTGACAACAGTGGGCTGACTGCAAAGCGCAGGCACGCGGAATCTGGGGGACACGGCAGACTGAGTCCTGGAAGACAGACAGGGAAGGCTGTAGATGCCAACGTTGGTACACGTGGGAGCAATAGTGGAAGGAGAGGTTAGCTATAGTTGGGAGTATGGACAGAGTCAGGGAGTGTTTCCTAAAGTAGGGGATCTTCTCACTGGGTTTTAAAGGATGAATAGGTGTTTGCCTGGTAGATGGGGAGGAGAAGGGCATTTTAGGAAAAGAAAAGAGCACGTGCATAGACTTGTACTAAACACACTGCAGGTAGTTCATGGCAGAGGGAGAATCGGGGATACAGCTAGAGAGACGAGTAGGGATGTGAGGGGTCTCGAACGTCATTCTGAGCAGCTTCTGAGCAGGGTCCCTGCAGGAGACGAGACATTCATCCATGTAGTGGTCTTCTCCCCTCTGTTCCCAGCATGTTGTTAGTGAGCAACACAGCCACAGATCCTGCCCTCATGAAGGCTACAGTCTGTTCAAGGCCGTGGATAAGAAACAAGCACAGCCAGATAAATAGGCACAAGGTTTCGTGGTGACAAGCAATGTGGAGAAACTGTAAGGGGAGTCAGGGTGTTCTCCCTGGGGTGGCCAGGGAGGGCTTCTCTGATGCCCTTTAACAGCCTGGGAAAAAACCAAAACAGGTGACAGGCATGTCCTGTTTGCCGCAGGCGGTCCCAGCTTCTGCCTCTTGCCCCAGCGTGACTGCTAATGGAGCCCCTTGGTGGTCACATGGACGTCAGACCAAGGAGATGACCCCAGTTACAGTAAGGGCAGGGCAAAGTGCAAAGGCCCTGAGGCGGGAGAGGAAGCCCGAAGGCCAGCGAGAGGGAAAGAGTGGGGCAGAGGGCGGATCGCGCCCGGTCCCAGTGAGGGCCGCACGCGCGGCTTTCACTCAGGAGGAGGTGGGAGCCGCGGAGGGGGCTGTGCAGCGGCGCCCTCGATGGGACAGGTGTCCTTGGCCGCTGTACCGAGAGCAGACTGCAGGGGGCGCGACGGCCGCAGGAGAGTCGCGAGGAGGCGCTGCAGGAGCCCTGGGGTGGGGGGCAGGACCCGGTCGGAGGTGGTCCAGCTCCAGGTGCCTTTTGAAGGGGGAGCTGCCGGGTGGATCGTGCGGGGGCGGGTGTGAGAGAAGAGCGGGCAGGCTGTGGGCGAGTTTCCCGAGGGAGGCGGCGGGATCCAGCGGGAGCAGGTGGAGAGGAGGTCCTGCCGCCGGCAGCTGTGTTTCACTTGGTCCCCACACAGCTCTTCATTTGTTTTTTAAAAACGTATTGCCAATATTTAAAAACCAGGAGTTTTTTTTTTTTTATAACCCAGGTTTTTAGGCTTTCTTTAAAAAGTCCCAAGCTCTGGCTCCACCGGGTCTGTCTCCTGGCACCTGGCGGGGCCATCTGAGAGGCCCCTGCCCACATCGCGAGGGACACATGTCCGGTTTTCTCCAGGCACCGGTGTCCTGGGCCGCTAGACTTCCACCTGCGAGGCCCCTGAGCCCAGCTCCCTGTGCAGCACACGACCTGCCCACATGTACCAGGCCTCCTGGCCCTGATGGGAACCAGCTCCCGAAGGTAGGAAATGGGAGGACCCAAAATCCCCATGGGTAGTGCCTGCCTCCCTTCGCCCTCCCCCGGCCCCCCAATTTCCTGCTCAGCTGTCTGCCTCGGCTCCTTGAAGCCTGTGGAACCATTTAAAAGGCTCCTAACGATATTGATCAATCTCTCTAAAATGGATTATCCCGTTTGCCTCCCAGCCTGACTGGATGCCCTGGGTAAGATCAGAGAGGAATTATGTGAGCCGGAGGCCGAGGGAGCAAGGGTGAGGATGTATCTCCTCCCGGTGATGCAATCTTATCAGAGCTGAACTCTGCTCTCCATCTGGGGATATAGGACACTTTGGGGCTGTCGGAAAGAAATAATAATCTTACGATTTGCAGCCCACGCCACGCCACGCGGAGTCAGCGGGGAGGGTCGGTGGGAGCAGGGAGGCTGCCGTGAGGACCCCTTTGCTTGGAGCTGCTCCCTGGAGAAATCAAGCCCTGGCAGCAACCCCTTAGAGTCCCCGCCTTGGGTGGCATGCCTGCCACCCGCTCACAGCCCACATCTCAGGCCCAGGGGACAGGCGTGTTCATTAAAATTTGAAACACAAATGGAAAATTGCTACCTGAAGCCTCAGTGAGCAGCCAGCCTGTGGATCTGAGTTCCCGTTAATGGATGGAACACGAGGAAGCAATTACAGCTCCCACCCCATGGTTCCTCTGGAGACAGTCGGGTCTAATGGGAGGAGAGAAGATCCAAACCCATCTGAGTCCCCTGTCCCAGGGCTGAGCCCCAGCATGGCCCCTATGAACTGTGATGTTCTGGCTTCCTCCCACCCCCACCCCCCCCATTGTCTGGAGGGCAGGAGCCGCCCTAGGCTTGTTGGCTTTGCCGTCCCAACTGACCCCCATGCGGTGATGCCATGGGCACACACTTGCCTCTGGCTGCATTTGGTTGCCTAGATTCAGGACTTAGTGCAGGAGCTCTATCTGGGAAGTCATCCCAGGAGACACCAGGGGTGCCAGAAGGAGCCCCATAGAGGGGGCATTGTCGAGCCCCGAGCCCCGTGTAGGCTGCTGGAGCTTGGCTTTGCTGGGGACCCCTGAGAGATGGTGGGTAGTGCCCCTCCGCTGTCCCACGGGCCTGGGGCAGAGAGCGCCAAGTGCCACGTCACCCACGGAGGGCTGCGTGGGGAGTGGGTGGCAGCAGCAGTGGCTTCTTATAACCCTGGGCGGTGGGCAGCCCTCACTTGGCACAGACACTCCTGCTGAGAGAAGCCTGGCCGTCCAGGCAGGGTCCTCGGGCAGCTCTGCCAACAGACCCCTCTGGATGGGCTCGGGCTCCTGGGGTCCCCAGGACGCCGCCCGTGGCACCTTCCGCAGCGGGCTCTGGGAGCTGGGCCCGCCTCCTTCCAGCCTGGTGCTGCCCCCAGGCTCCCCCCTCGCCGCCCCAGGGTCTGTGTGGGAGGTCTTTTGTGTGCGCTTGTGTTTATTTGGTCAAGGGCTGGGTCAGGGACTTGGAGTCCAAGCTGCTGTGAGGAAATGGGGGTGGGGGGCTCCCTTGTTTTCCCCCAGGACAACCGGATGGCCCTGGGTCCAGAGACAATGGGTCCAGGGAGGGGCCAGGTGCTGTGCCCCGGGCAGGAAAAGGACAACTTAAAGATAAACACGGCCCCGCCTGTGGACTTGAACTCTGGGCTGCAGAGAGGTGGCTGCAACTGTCCTTCCCCAGGTCCCCCACGGAGCCTGGGGGGAGAAGGGGCCAGAGGGGGCGATGGGCGGAGGCCGGAGAGAGTCCAGAGACAAAGGAACAGCCGGAGCCTTGAGACCCTGTTGTGCTCCAGGGCTTCCAGCTCGAGTGTGATTCTCTCAACCACCCCAGAGGGGAGCATCATTGTGCCCCTTAAATTCGGGGACACTGAGGCACGGGGGGAGGTGCATCCAAGGCCACAACAGCTGAAGGATGCCCACCCTCCTCTGGAAGCTCAGTTCAGCACCAACCAACCCCCCACCCCAACACCCCACCCCCGCCATCTTAGGTCTGTGATCTCCCCTCCCCTACGCTGCTTTCAGCTGCGCCCCTGGGCAGAGGCTGAGCCCCCCGGGAGAGGTGGGACACACTCGTTTCTTTGGCCTGGGACTCTGGACTCAAGAATTTTGGCACACCTGCCCACTTTGCGGTGGAGGTTGGGGGGGCGGTTATATCTGTTCTTACCTGCGTAAGAAGACGGAGAAGGGGCGTGGCGCCTTGGTCCAGGGCTGTGTCAACAGACAGCAGGGCCTTGAGATTGTCCCACATGCCCCTAAACTGCCCCCAGCTCGTCCTCCTGCAGCCACTAGGCATTGCCCTCAGACTGCCTTGACCCCTGCTTTCTAGTGTGGGGCCCCAGCAACCCTTCACTCAGGAAGAATTTTTATAACAGAGAGATTATTCATATAGAGTACCTAAAAATAACGTATAAAATCGAAGTTGTTTTTAACATTTAAAATCAATTTTATTAAGGTATTTTTTTTTAATTAAGGTATTTTTGTTGTTTTTCATTCGCTCGGTCGTGTCTGACTCTTTATGACCCCATGAACTGGAGCATGCCAGTCTTCCCTGTCTTTCACTATCTCCCAGAGCTTGCTAAAACTCATGTCCACTGAGTCAGTGATGCCATCCAACCATCCCATCCTCTGTTGTCCCCTTCTCCTCCTGTTCTCAATCTTTTCCAGCATCAGGGTCTTTTCCAGTGAGCTGACTCTTCTCATCAGGTGGCCAGAGTATTGGAGCTTCAGCTTTAGCATCAGTCCTTCCAATGAATATTCAGGGTTGATTTCCTTTGGGATTGACTGGTTTGATCTCCTTCATGTCTGAGGGACTCTCAAGAGTCTTCTCCAGCACCACAGTTCTGAGTGAAAGTCGCTCAGTCATGTCCGACTCTTTGCAAACCCATGGACTATAGAGTCCATGGAATTTTCTAGACCTGAATACTAGAGTGGATAGCCTTTCCCTTCTCCAGGGGATCTTCCCAACCCAGGGATCGAACCCAGATCTCCCGCATTACAGGCAGATTCTTTACCAGCTGAGCCACAAGGGAAACCCAAGAAGACTGGAGCGGGTAGCCTAGCCCTTCTCCAGCGGATCTTCCCAATCCAGGAACAGTTCTAAGGCATCAGTTCTTTGGCGCTCAACCTTTTTTATTGTCTCACATCCGTACATGACTATTGGAAAAACCATAGCTTTGACTGTACCATCCTTTATAGGCAAAGTAATGTCTCTGTTTTTTAATACACTGTCTAGGTTTGTCATTGCTTTTCTCCCAAGGAGCAAGCACCTTTTAATTTCATGGCTGCAGTCACCATCTACAGTGATTTTGGAGCCCAAGAAAATAAAGTCTCACTCTTACCACTGTTTCCCCATCTATTTGCCATGAAGTGATGGGACCGGATGCCACGATCTTCATGTTTTGAATGTTGAGTTTTAAGCCACATTTTTTGCTCTCCTCTTTCACCTTCATCAAGAGACTCTTTAATTTCCTCTTCACTTTCTGCCATATGGATGGTGTCATCTGCATATCTGAGCTTACTGATATTTCTTCCTGCAATCTTAATTCCAGCTTATTGAGATATCTTGTGTTTAGTTGCTCAGTTGTGTCTGACTCTGTGACCCCGTGGACTGTAGCCTGTGAGGCTCCTCTTTCCCTGGGGATTCTCCAGGCAAGGATACTGGAGTGGGTTGCCATGCCTTCTTCCATGGGATCTTCCCGACCCAGGGATTGAACCCCCACTAGGGAAGCCCTATTGAGGTTTAGTTTGCATTTAATAAAATGCAGCCATTTAAAGAGTTCTGATCCTTCACCGTTGACACATCTGTGCACATCTGTGTAACTACCATCTCAGACCAGGTGTAGAGATTGTTGTCACTCCAGAAATTTCCTTCCCAGGTGCACCTGTCCAGTCCACTCTCCATCCCAGCCCCTGATCTGGGTTCTATTACTGGAGGTTATAGTTTCTCCCTCTTTTCAAATTGTGGTAAAATACACAAAACATAAGCTTTAGCGTCTCACCCATTTTTAAATATTCAGATCTGTAGCATTAAGTACACGTGCAGTGTTACACGCGCATCACCACCGCCCATCTTCCGAAACTGACACTGTCCGCATTAATCCCTGGACTCCCCACCCCTCCCCAGCCGTCCTGCCTGCTGTGTTTGTGACCGTGACCCCTCCAGGGGCCTCCCGTCAGTGGACTCGTGCAGGATCCGTCCTTTCGCAACGGGCTTCTCTCTCTTCGCATAATGTCGAGGTCCATCCGTGCTGTCACACACAGGTGTCAGTGCTTGGATCCTTTTTAAGGCTGAATAATATTTGCACGCACGTGTGTGTGTGTATCACATTTGTGTATGTGTTCAGCTTTCAGTGGACTTTGAGTTGCATCCACGTTTGGGCTGTGGTGAACAGTGCCGTGCGCACGGGTGTGCCAGCGTCCACGCGCCCCTGCCCCTGGTCCTTCTTACACGTCCTCAGGGAAGCCCCGTGTAAGTGGAGTTGTGTGTGCCCAGGATGTTCTGCAGCCTGGCTGCCTCCACCCCGCGTTGTCTGTGACGCGTCAGGTTGCTGAGCCGTGTTCCTTTATGCGAGTCAGCGCGGTTGTCCATCCGCACTCCTGCCGATGGACAGACACCCCAGGGGGCTGTTCTGGACTGAGAGTTAGGGCCTGGGGAGCCAGGTGTGCGTGGCGCAGCGCCAGCTCCCTGCTGGCTGGCGGGACAGGCCTCAAGCTTCTGCAAGCAGCCCAAAGCGCCCTGAGCAGTGCCCTGAGCTGCGCCCTGGAACAGGCTTCTCCCTGGTGCGGGATGCAACTGTAACTGAGACCCGGCCCCTACCCTGAGGGGCTCCGGGCAAGGAGACAAGGAAAAGAGACCGCCGTTGAGATGCAGTGGGTGAGGGGGAGTCGCAAGCAAGGCTTGCCCTCTGAGCTGCTGGCTGGCTCCGCACTTCCTGCTTGACGGTGCCAAGATTATAAACCAGCCAGCAAGCTAGTCCTGCAAACAGGCTTCCTCGCGGAGGCCCACCAGCTGTCAGGCCTGGCTCTCCGCCCAGCGCACCCCTTCCAGGCCACCTTCTTGGCCTCCTGGGGCCACTGCCAGGTGTCCCGGGAGGTGAGGTTCTCCCGAATGGGGAACCCGACCCTCCCAGCTTCCTCCTGCCCTCCTGAGGACGAGAGGTGGAGTCACTGGGGTTACCGCCAGAAACCCCGGCCCCGTCCCTCCATCCCTCCATTACTGGGGAGGCTTTTCCAGGCCACCAAGGGTAGCAGCAGAGGGTAAAGGCTGGCCTCCTTATCAGGACTCCCTGGAGGGAGGGACAAAAAAACAAAGCCACCACAGCCTCTGGGCGTGAAGGCTGCTGATAAGAGGAAGGCCGACTGGGTGGTTTGTGGTGACACCCAGTGAAAGCAGAAGTGGGTGGGCCCCCTGGGCCCCCCCCCCCCCACAGCCCTGCTCATCTGGAGCTGCATGTGGTCAAGACCCCAGCCCCAAACCCAGGGACCGAGAAGCCAAAACAAAGCAGCCCCTAGCCCAGCACCCCTGGGGAACCACTTTTTCACCCCCTCCCTGGACTTTGCTGGAAGGTCATACACGAGGACAGGGCCAGGAGGCTCAGTTTCCCAAATTCCTTCAGATGGTGGGCTTCCAGGGCCTCTGCCTCTGCCTCTGCCTCCTGACCTGCACTCAGGGGGCACCTGCTGTATACCAGGCAGGCCTTCGATGCTTGTGTACTGTCTACCTGACCTTGGGACTCAGAGATGCAGGAGACAGCAGAGGCCGGGTTCTCAGGACAGGCAGCTGGAGAGGGCCATGAGCACGCAGGCCCCAAGGGCCATGAGACGGGAACGCAGGGGGAAGGTGGAGGGGACATGTAAGGGGAAGCGTCCCAAACAGGGAGGCCGGCAACTGCCTGGGGATTAGGAGAACTGGCCAGGTCACCGGCCAAGCTTCTGTGGGTTTGGCCAAAGGCCAGGACGCTCCGAGTTCTCCTCAGGGCCCCGCGGGCTTGTTTCCTTTAGGGAAGTGGGCCGATGCTCAGGCTGAGATGAAGACTCCTTCGGAAAGGGGAAGCAGAACCCGTGCGGTGAACTTACGGTGAAGCTGGCTCCAAGGGTGGGAAGAGGCGAGGGCCCTTCCTGAAGCCTCCTCCATTCCCACAGTGTCTGCCACTTGGCAAGCGCATGTGCTCTGGCGGTCCCTGCCCAACCTTGGGTGGGGACATTAATCACACCTCACAGATAACAGAGTGCGCGGGGTGGGGGCTGGGGTGTTCCACCCTTGCATCCATACTCAGTGGTTCGAGGAGCTGGACGTGGAGAGAAGTCAGGGGCCACGAGTGACAGGTGGGTGAGGACCCAGGCCACCTGGCCCCTGGACTCTCACCCCGGCCCCAGGAGGCTCCTTGGCCCGGAATGGCTGTGTCTCACCTGTTTCCTGCATTCAAGACACTATCCAACCCAACCAAGCAGGGGCTGGGGGGACGGGTGGGGGGCTCTGGGGCCTCCAGGGAGAAGCAGGCGTGACTGACACAGCCGCCAGTCAGACTGTCGAGACTGCTCCCGATCGGGAAGGCTCCAGAAACTCCCAGACCTGGCACGGTGGGGGTGGTGAGGCGAGGACTGCACTGTGCCTGGGGCACACGCTCTCAGAGTTTGGAGAAGCGGGAGACCACGGGGCCCAAGCAGCCAGTGTGCCCCCGACGCCATCCGCAGGTCCCATCCCAGCAGGTGGGGAGAGAAGAGGGTCTCTGCCCATCACCTGTCCTGGGAAGACCCCTTAAAGCAGAGGTGGCAGGGGCAAAGAGGGGATGAAATTCCAGCCTGCTCTTCAGTGGGCCCAGCAGCAGCTGCAGGCTGTGTTTGTTGGGCAAAGGAGCCGGGGCCTGAGACGGGACCATGGGCACTCTGTGTGCTGTGGTGGTCCCTGCTCCCACCGTCCCCTTGACGACGGATCGTCGAGGCCTGTCCATTGTGAAGAACAGCCGATCTCGACTGGGATTTTCACAGACATCGGCCGGGAGGGGTGGGGGGCAGGAGAGGGTCAGACAGAGGCACAGGGCTCGCTCCTGGGAGCTCAGTGATTCTTGGCGCCAAGTCAAGCTTTAAAAATTCAAAAGCTGAACAAGGAGACACTGGCTGCTCTGCTCGGCCTCATCAGGCTGTGGTCTCCTCTGCTGCCCGGGGCTGCAGACCTTGGGGAGGGCTGAGGCCAGGAACGCCTTCCGACTCCAGCTAGCATGGGGAGGGACACCCCACCCCCGCTTGCTGAGAAGCTTCCACAGTACATTGCGTACCTGGTCTCCAGCCCAGCCCTCCTTCCTAGGCAGTGCCCTGGGTTGCTTTGTATCCAACCTGGGCATCATTCATTCATTCACTTATTCAGAACTGAGTCCCAGCCACCATACCAGGTACCGCTGGAGTGGTGGTGGGGACGCCAGATCTGAGTCCCGTAAAAAAAAAGATGGAACAAGATGACAGAAATGTCAGGTGTGAATTCAAGGGGTGCAGCGCTACAGAAACCCCACAGTAGAGTGAGGGCACGGGGTGACTGGGGAGGGCGGTGTGCAGCCAGGACGGGCCTTCCTGAGAAGGTGATATTTGAATGGGGGAGGGAGGCTATGTGTCTGGCTGGGGGAGGAGAGTTCCAGGCAGCCGGCACAGCCAGTGCAAAGGCCCCAAGGCAGGAAGAGTCCAGGCAGGCCTGCATCGCTGGAGCAGAGGTGAGGCGAAGGCGGGGCCCCACCCAAGTCTTGCAGGGACTCTGGAGCCAGAGTCCAGGCATGAGCCCACTTCTTCTTGGGGTGGAACTTCCCAGTGGTCACCTGCCGGCCTCCCAGACCTCTTGTCTCCTTTAACCATAGCTGCAAGGGGAGCAGAGAAGGCATGCTGGCCATTCTGAACCATTGCTGGTCCACCCCAAAGCCACCTGTCGCCACCCGGCTGGCCCATCAGCAATGGGTTTTTAATTATCTAAATATTGCCTTTGCCCTTTGCTTCCAGCCAGGACTGCTGAGCTCTGCAAAAGGCAAATGGCTTTCAGTGGCACTGCTGGGGGAGCGGGAAGCTTTGCTCCCTCGCCTGATTACAGCGACTGTAATCTGCTAGGTTTTATTGTTGAGAAGCAATCCAGCAGCGTGGCAGGGAGCGAGGAACGTGTGCAGCAGGGCTGGCACTGACGGTGGGGCCTGAGATACTGAAATTACCCACTGCCACTAACAGCCATTCCCCCCACCACCACCCTGCCCCCGGCACGTCTTGGCCTCAGCCCTGGTCACAAGCGTCCTTCCTTCATCTTGAACCGTAGCTGGGGTCCAGTTTGCGGCTGGGGATGCTGGGCCAGGGCCTGGGTGTCCACCGAAGGCCTCAAGCAAGCTAGCCTTGGGAAGCAGGCAGATGATTTGATTTTGGACTTTGGATTTTGGTTTTGGGCCATCCTTCTGGGGCCTCAGGGAGGAGGCAGCGGAGCGGAGAGCAGGTGTGCCTGCTTTCAGGGAAGAGGCCGTGTGCCAGGCCGGGCCAGCTCATGGAAGAGGGCAAAGGAGGGCCAGTCCCGCGCTGGCGTCCCCTGCTGGTGGGATTCCAGCCTCCTTTAGTCCCTTCCCTGGCTCCTGCCTCCCTCTCGCCCTGGGGACTGTCTGGAGACCTCTCCCCACCCCTACAACCCTCCTCCAGCCCCCAAGCCTCCAAGCCTGCCCCCACCCCCACCAGCATCCCTTGCTTGGAGTGGTCCAGAGCCTCCCGTGACGGATGGATGGCAGCCTCGCGCTTGGCTCCTCCATCTTGGCCCAAATGGCATCCAGGCCCGGGCTGGGCCCTGGCCCCGCAGGGCCGTGGCTCTCCTGCCCCTTTCCTCTCCCAGCCTTGCCCACTCCTGTAAGTGGCTTAATTAAGGAGCTGTGCGGTTTATTTATGTATGGACCTAGCCTAATTGGCGTGTTTGTCTTTTCTCATTATTCCCAGCTGGACAAAGCCGTTTGAACAACAAATGGAAAGAGGCTGGATCTCTCCAACACAGTGTCTATTTTTGAAAGGCTGCTCGGTGCCCCCGCTATTAGCTGCGTGCACATGTTTGCCGGCTCCAGCCACATGCCCGTAAGCACTTAATTGTGGGTGCAGTTAGTCAAGGCGGGCGGCTCTCTGCAGATTTCAGGGGTGAGGGAACCTAATTACACCTGCAATTGAGTGCTTTAGTGGGGACAAAAGATGCCTGTTCAGCTAATTGCAGGCACCAAAATTGCCCCCACAGAAAGATTCCCTGGTAGATGCTTTGAGAGCCAAGGCCAGGAATCGTAATAAAGAACGGATAACTCGAAATTATAGCGGTGGGGGCTTGCTTGTTTTGGCCTAAAGGATTCAGTTTTTTTGCAGCAGCCATTATACCTCTGGGTTGTTTTTTTTCCACTGTGGAGGCCGCTCTGTGGCTGAGTTTGTTTTTTTTTCATGAGCGCCTACCTTCACACAGAGAAATGTCAAAGTGGAGGGAAATTGAGGATTAATCACCTCCTCTCACCTATTTGCTCACTGACTAGAATGATTCACCAGACTTACCTGGAAGAGGCGGATTGCCCCCACGCTCGCCTCCCTGAAGGTCTCAGGTCCTCACGAGTCCACAGGGAGCTACTGAGCTCCCGCTGGGGGTCAGGGATGGTTCCCAGGAGGTAGTGACAAGCAGGGAGCATCCTTGCCCTCATTTGGGGCCGCATCCTGGCGCGATGCTGTCATGCTTCCCTTGTTAAGGTTTGTGGTTTTCTGCATGTCCCTTTGGGCCTGTCTTGTCTCTCTTGATCAGAGCCGGCAGAGCCGTGGAGGCTGTGAAAATTCCAACCCTCTGGAGTCACTGCAGATCTGCTTCTGTTGGCCGTTGTAGCTGCTGACTCTCAACCAGGAAGAGTGTGCTTCCTGGGTGCCTGGTTATCTTCAACGGTGTGCTGGTCATTATATTTTTTAAAAAATTGGCAGGTATAGGTTGAAGGTACTATCCTTCAGGAGGATGTGTATTTGTTTCTGGCAGGTGCTTAAGAGACATGACTGCTTTGGCGTCTTCTTGATCCAGTCCGGGACTTGATGTTCCTAGGGCAGCGCCTGACTTCAGCCTGGCTGTGCTTCTGCACAAGGGCTGGCCGGCACCCCCTTCACTCTCACGCTGAGTGGGTCGTACTCCAGTGCTTGCATGCTAAGTTGCTTCAGTCGTGTCCAACTCTTTGCAACCCCATGGACTGTAGCCTGCCAGGTTCCTCTATCCATGGGATTCTCCAGGCAAGAATACTGGAGTGGGTTGCCATGCCCTCCTTCAGGTGATCTTCCCAACCCAGGGATTGAACCCACGTCTCTTATGTCTCCTGCATTGGCAGGCGGGTTCTTTACCACTAGAGCCACCTGGGACCCTGGCTTAGGCCCCCAACTCGTCCAGAGAACCCAGGGTTTGCATTCGGTCCCCCTTTGACCTTCAAGGCCATAAAGACGTAAGTGCGGGTTTCACAGGATCTGTACATGCCCTTGGGGCCAGCAGGGCCTCTGTGCCAGGTCAGCTCTGGGGACTCCAGTTTCCCTGTCCCTTTTGGCCCAGTGCCCTTGAGAAGCTGGAGGGATATTTTTATCTGGCTCCTTGGGTTGATTTTATTGGCCATTATGAGAAACAGGAAGTCCAGGCCACTTCTCCAAGCAGGGGGGTGTGGGGAGCGGTGGACGTGGCGGGGGATAGAGGACGGGAGCAAGGTCTGTGCTCCTCCTGGAGTGGCCAGGAGTGGCCAGCGCTGTGTCCAGAGCAGTCAGGGCAGGAGCAGGCAGCCAAGCGCAGCATCCGGCTGAGAGCAGAGGACCTGGGCAGTGGAAGGAGGCCACAGAGCAGGCCCGTCGGGACACCTGGCTGCCACTCAGCCATCCCCAGCCTGACTGTGCCCTCGCCACCCAGGCTCAGCTCTTGAGCTTGGTCGGGTTGCGTCTCCCCCATATCCCCGCTCTCAGCCTGGCTTCAGACGCCGTCAGTCGTAGGCCACTCGGTGGATGCAGCAGGGCCACGGGCCTGGCCAGAGGGCCCGTGTTCCATGTCTCTGGTGGCAGAGTGGGCCTGAGACCTGTTTCTTTAGAGCCCAGGCCTCACTGGACAGTGATGGGGATCCTCAGGACAGAGCCTCGGGGTGTCCTGTGTGACGAGTCGGGACATGGGACTCGGACATTCAACATGCACGGACTCCGCCGAGGTGACACCCCTGCCACCCTGCCTGTCACCCTTGTGCCCCTGCAGCGACCCTGCCATCTCCAGCTCAGTTTCCCCATCTGTGAAGGGGGTCAGCACTTCTCACTCCCCAGTGCCGAGGAGGAGCTGAACTAGCAGGAAAGATGAGTCAGCGCCACCTGAGTTGTGAAGTTTGGTGCCGTGCTGTCAAGATGCACGTCTCTCCCTCCGGCTGAAGAAGGCGTTATACTGGGTGCAGGGGCCTGGGGAGCTCCGAGTTTGACCAGGGCATCAGCTAGCTCCTGCAGGGAGGAGCAGGGGAGAGACAGCTCTGTGTGTGACTGTGTGTATGTGTGTGTGTGTGTGTGTCTGAGATTTTTTCAAGTTGGGGCTGGGATGTGGGGAGGGTGTGAACCGGCACTCGATCAGCAGGCGAAGGAGGAAAAGCAAGCTGCACGGGGCAGCTTTCTCTTTGGAAACCTGTTCTGTTTCTTAAATGTCAGAGTGAGCAGATGGTGCGTCTGAGTTTTATTAATCATGGGCTCGTGGAGCTGGAAGGCCTGGGGGATCGCTTAGTCCGAGGAGGAGACTGAAGGCCAGAGAAGGCCACAGCTGTCCTGTACCTGCCATGAGGATAGAGCTGCACTCGGACCCGGTGGCCTCTCCTGAGCCCACGTGGCTCCCACTCTATGGGATGAAACAGGTGTAATGCTCCCCCCGCCCCCACCAGGAACAGTCACCCTGCCTCCCAGCACAAAGCTGAAGCAGAGCTGATTCTGGGATCATCCACCCCCACAAACAACCGGAAATCCTGTCTTTGAGACACATGGGTCAGGATTGTGGTCACCAACTGAGAATGTCCTGGCCTCGATGCTCTGTTCAGCATAGCCCAAGCTAGTGACTGCCAGGTGCTGTCAGGAGGGTGATCCTGTGAAGCCCCAGGGGCTGACCACTCAGCGCCTGGGTTGTTGGTGGTTCTGCTGGACCGGCCTCTGTATCATGGTTCATCCAAGCCACACAACTTCTCCCGACCCCAGCTCTTGACTGATGCTGTTTCCTCCCCCGTGGCAGCTGTTGAAACGGACTGGGCACCCGGAAGTTCACCTCCTCACATGATGTTATGAAATTGAAACCACCATTTAAACCCAAGTGGGCAGAATGGCTCTTTTGCCCTGCCTTTCCCAAATACATGCTTCAGCTGTTCCAGTTAGCCATGAGATGGCTCCTGCTGGGTCCACAGTCTTGGTTCTGTGATGATAGTAGAGGAGGGGCTAAATCATACTAGAGTGTAAATGACTGATAGCAGGTACCTTTTATTTCAGGGCAGGATTTATATAAGTCAGAGAGAAAGAGGACTGTGGAGAAAAGGCCACAAGGCTCCGGGGTTGCCCACCTAACATTTTGGTTATTCTCTCCTTTTCTCTGTGTGAACAGTGTGACATCACTGGATTTCTTTCCTTATGACCCTTTTTCCTGAATCCCAAGCTCATCTCTACTTTGGAGCCATTGGTTCTAAGCAGCCTCAGAGAATCGTGTCAGCTGAAAGACCATAGCACCCCCATTCAGGCTCTCTAATTTTGTGTGCTAAAATTGGGGCCAAGAGGGGGGCACTTGTTTGGCCAAGGCCAGTGGTAGTGCCAAGTCTAAAAATCAGATCACTCAGAGTCATGGCTGGATCTTTATGTTTTTTTGGCTGTGCCATGCAGTTTTCAAGATGTTAGTTCCCCGACAAGGGATTGAACCTGGGCCCCCAGCAGTGGGAGCCCGTGAACAACCAGGGAATTCCTGGTTTATACTACATGAATGACTCTCATTCAGGGCAACTTTTGTACCTTGGTGGGAGGGGCTGCAGATTTGGCCATGTCTGGGGATGTTTTCATTGTCACAACTGGGGTGTGCCATTGGCATCCAGGGGGATGCTGCTAAACAGCCTACAGTGCACAGGGTGGCCCCCGCAGGAAGGAATGATCTGGCCCCAAATGTCAGTCAGGTCACATCTACGCTTTGAAAATGGACCAACAGAAGAGCCGTTCTCTAGGGAGACACTCTCTTGTTGGGCACACGTCAGGACTCCCCTGAGTTCAGGCATGACCCATTGGAGGATAAAGAAAGGACAGCTCAGGTCTTGGGGGACACAGTAGAGAGACTGTGGGCAGGGGAGGTGCTGCAGAAGGAGAGGAAGTGGCAGGGTCCCCACACATACACGGTGGGGGGTTTCTTTGCAAAGTAAAGGCAGAAAAGAATAAAAGAGGGGCCAGGGCTCCCCCCGAGAGCCATGCCCAGCATGAGGAGGAGCAAGCACAAAGCTGCCTCTTAAGAACCACATCGTGTCGGCCAGAGGGCTACACCGAGCCTCAGCAGTCAGGCCCAAGGGTAGACAGGCAGATCCATGTGTCATCCGGCGACGGGTAATTACGTCCCGGCAGTGACTCCCTGCCCGGCAGACGCCAGCAGCAGGCAGCGGGAAGGGCTGTTCACAAATGCCTTTTTCCCTCGAACAGGCTCTCGTCTGGTCCCTGGTGGGCAGACACCGGCGGGGAGAAGAAAGCCTTGTCAGCCTGCCCCCGGGCAGCTGAGCGGCACGGCGCCCGGAGCAGGATCTGAGCAGACGGTCACACGGCTGTCGCCCTGTCCACAGAAGGGGCCGCCGCGCCTGACCCCCGCTTGTTCCCTCTGCTCCCCCCTACCCCACCCTGGAGACCTTCCTCCCTGCTTTTCGACAACCACTTGCCAGCCCTGGGCTTGCTGGCTCTGCTTGGAGTTGGACGTTGACAACCAGAGCTGTCTGAGACTAATGATAGACCACCTCCAGAAGAGGCCTGTCTGTAGCCTGGGGCAGGGACAGGTGGGGGTCGCCTCTCAGAGGGGAGCTGTATGGCCCCTGCAGCTCCAGATGCAGCGTCTGTCTGATTTCTCTGGCATCCTCCGTGCGGCCTGCGGCGGGGAAGCACCTTGGCGCCATCACATCACAGCACGGCGGATTTCTTGTAAAGAACTCCCAAAGCCCGAGCTTACCTGGCAGCCCCAACCTGAAGGTCAGGTGCACAGTTCTGTGTGTAGACAGCAGCATGCAGTGTTATCCTGTTTGTCTGCTTGCTTGGCTTTTCATTAAAAAGGGGGTGGGGATTTAAGCCCCTTTGCCAGATCCTGCTAAAGAAAGTTGAGGGGGATTCCAGAGAGAGCAGTTGAACGTACAGGGTCTGTGTTCGAAGCACATTTCCCTCTTATTGGCCGTGTGACCTTGGGCAGGACATTTCTCTGGACCTCAGCTTGTTCATCTGAAAAATGGGAGCAATGATAGATTTACTTTTACTGTGAGGATGACGTGAGAGAACGTATTTAAAGCATCCAGTGCAGTGCTGGTCATTAAGGAAATACCTGTAAAGGAGATGTGTGTAGCACTCCTTATTTGTACGTGTTTATCGCTAACCTTAGCTGCTCTAATGAAGAGGTGCTGAGAGCTAAGTGGTTCTTTGCCTCATGCCCTTTATACACACTCCCCAGTACAAGTTCCACAGTAGAAATTTCTTCATCATGTGCCAACATAATGTATAATCAGTACGGGGGGGGAGGGCAGGCTGGGGCCTCTGCCTCCACAACATTTAGGGGGGTGACGGAGGTGCCTTGTCTTCTATCCCCCCGGGAGCTGACATCATCTGGTGGGCAGGCCTGAAAGGGGAGCACAGAGGCTTTTCTGTGCTGGCCCTGAAGGTGGGGAGTTACTACTTCTACCACGTTCTCGTCACCAGAGTGTGGTCACCTGACCCTACACATCTGCACGGGAGACTGAGAGATGTAGGCTGGGTATGAGCCCAAGAGAAAAGGGAAATGGGTTTGGTGAAAAACTGGGTGCCAGGCTCTCTGTGGTTTGTTGCTGTTGTTACCCCGGGCCTTGTGGGGCCGGCCAGGATGCTCGAGGCGGGCAGAGCCCTCAGTTTACAGGCTGATCGGGCTAGGCTGGCCGGCTGACCATTTCCCGGGCAGATAGCCATCCTCGATGATCTCCAGCAGGCCAGCCTGCTGCCCAAACAGCAGCCAACAAATATGTGTCACCGGTGCGGGAGAGGCAGGAGGGCAGGCAGGTCACTGAGAAGGCCCCCAGCCAACAGAGGTTGAACTTCGGTTTCACGGAGCACAGGCGGCCGTGGAGCACACCTGCCCATGGGCCCGAGACACTTCATCTTCCTCCCAGCCATTGCTGCAGGCCTGCCTGAAAGAGTGACCTAGCTGGCCCTGGGCCTGCACTGTCCAGCCTTGGACACAGCCCAGGGCCTCCCCTGCTTGGCAGGACAAGAGGGCATTCCATTTTCACAGAATTGACAAGATGTGTGAGTGTGGCTGCTGTAACAAAGTACCCCGAACTGGGTGGCTTGAAGCCTCAGAGATGTGTTATCTCCCAGTTCCGGAGGCCAGAAATCTGAAATTGAGGTGTCAGGAGGGCCACTGTGCTCTCAGGGAGGGCGCCCCCTGCCTCTTCCAGCTCCTGTGGCTCCAGCCATTTCTCAGCCTGTGGCGGCGTCCCTCCAGCCTCTGCCTCTGTCTTCACAGGGCCTCTTGCCGTGTGTGTCTTCTCTTGTGTCTGCTTGTCTTTCTGGATGCTGGCCGTTGGGTTTAGGGCCAGCCCCAGTGATTCAGAATGATCTCAACTCAGGATCATGAACTTAATGACACCCGCACAGACTCCTTTTTCAATTAAGGTCAGATTCATGGTTGCAAGTGGACGTATATATCGGCAGGACACCGTTGAGCCCATCACACGGGCCGATGGAGGAGGCCGTGGGGGACCCGGTTAGACCCCTGAGAGGGGACAGCACTCCGTGGGTGGGGAGCCTAGAGTCATGGGGTAGAGGAAAGCAAAAGTAAGCATGCCAGGCCGAGATGGAAACAAAACCTGCAGACGTGACCTTGACGGGCTGGAAGTTATTGTTTTCTCTTCCAGCCTCAGACTTGTTTCTCTTGAGACCAAACTTTCACACTTGTTCACTCACCTAAGGAACAGACTGGACGGAGGGAGTCAGTGGGTGTGTCCACACCCTGGGTACCCTTGGGTGAGTGACTTCACCTCTTGGGGCCTCAGTGTGCTCATATACAGATTCGGGTGATGGTTACTCTGGGTCTGCGCTCCCAGATTACATAACACCTTAGCAAAGCACACAGCAGGGCAGTCCTGGGTGTCCCGAGGCCTGTCTGTGGTTAACTGCTATTACTCAAAACAGTAATTTCCAGCTCTCTTTATGGAGTCCTTACTCTGTGCCAGGCACCAGAGTGGTTACCAGCTGCATCTTCCTAGATTGCCAGGGGTGATTTCATCCCATTTTCCAGGTGAAGCAACTGAGGCTCAAAGGGTAACATCACTGCCTGAGGGCACACACGGTGGGTAGGGCCCAGCTGGAATTTGAACTCTGGTCTGTCCAACTCCAAGCTGACGCTTATGGACATGGACTGTGGAACCAGCTCAGCCTCAAACCCCAGCTCTGCCACTTCCTGGCTGTGTGTCCTTTGATGAGACACTTGACCTCTCTGGGCCTCATCTAGAAAATGAAACTCTTAAGGGTGACCTTGAACACGGTTGTCATGAGGATCCAATGAATTATCCATGAAAAGCGCTTAGAACAGCACCTGGCACTGACCGAGTGCTCAGGAAATGTCAGCTGGCGTGATTATTGCAGGGAGGGAATTGGGAGTGGGGGAGAGCAGGCAGACCAGAGGGGCATTTCAGGTGAGCACCATGGCCTCCCCTCACCTCCCTTCCCTGGAGTCCCTGGAGAGCAGTGCCCCCTCCAGAAGGCGAGGTCGCAGCCTGGCCTGGGCGGCCATGGAGTGCCAGTGGGCAGACAGAGGCCGTGAGCCCTGCCCGGGAGCCGGACACCCCACCAGCTGTGGCGTGCCCCAGACCCCTCTGTGGCCTCAGTGTTCTCAGCATGTGCTGGGAGTTATCTTTACCGCATTCAGCTGACTTGGCCAGCGAGGCTGTCTGCTCTGCGGCAGCCGCCACCCCACTAGAGGGAGTCTGGGGTCCCTCTGTTTGAAGGTGCAGCTAGAGATAGTGGTAAGGAGGGCACCCCCACATCTTTGGTGGCCGGAGGAGGGGGTGTGTCTGGTGGAGTCGGTGCCGCCTCCAAGAAGCAGCCAGCCCCATCGAGGGATGAAGCGCTTTTCTTTTCTTTCCGCTGGGCCCAGGGCACACCTGAAGCTTCCCTCTGACCCCAAGTGGGCTGGCCGTGTGGACGGATTTACCTTGTGGTGGCCCCAACTGTAAAAAGGGGAGCCTGGTGGCTCAGCCTGCACTGACTGCGGCCTCTTTTCTATAAACGCTTGACTCTTGCGCAGAGGTGAGCTGGGATAGCAGCAGAAGAGGCCCCAAGAGAGAAGAGGGGTTGAGACAGGCCCCCATCCTTGCAGAGAATCCTGCAGAGCTAAGGTCCCCAGAAGAAGGGGGTCATTCTCACCTGGGCACCTGGCAGCTGGTCCAGGTGTGGCCCAGACAGGCCGCCCCTCCCACCGCCCAGCCAGGCCATAGGCACCATCCAAGGAGGGGTGAGTCCCTTGGAGATGAATGGTCTTAGTGATGGGTTCCAGAAAACGACAGCCAAGCCACAAGGGCCGGTGGGAAAGGGAAGAGCCTTCCAGCTCCCCGTTCAGCCCCATTATGGCAAACAACCGAGCCATTCAGTGGAGAGGCCGCCCGTTAAGCGGGCTGCTTGGCATGGCGGGGGTTGCTTTATATTTTTCAGCTGTTTTGGCATCAGGTTGGGAGCTGTGGTGCAGCCACCCTCCCATGGTAGATCTCATATTTTCCTCCCTTACAAACGTCCCTGTCACCAGGAAGTGTCACTCATCCATTTTGAGCCACCCAGGCCCAGGGCCAAGGGAGGCTGAGGGTATCACTAGAATCTTACAGCTTACCTCCTGCCCCAGGGAGTGGCTAAGAGCAATTAGGGCTTGGCCCTAGCATTTTGAGATAGTCTGATGCAGGAATTCAAATACTTATTGGGGTGGGGGGAGATGTTTGCCTTCTGACCCCGAAGCAGAAATAAGCTGTGCAGGCCCACGGAGGGCGGGAGGGTCTCCTCTTCTGCTCACCCACCACCGGTGGGAGCCAGGCCAGGGAGCTCTCCAAGTCTCCAGCACGCCTCTCCCTCCCACCATCTCAGTCTCTGTGGGCCCTGGAGTGGCTGTCTCCAAGGGGTCTTGCATAGAAGCCAGGCCCTTAGAACTCAAGACGGGAGAACCCGGGTGCCACCCCCAAGTCTGGGAGCATTCTCCACAGGTAGCTCCCAGAAAGCAGGCTTCTCTCTGGCACCCTCTTCTCCACTTTAGCAGGGGAGCGGGGCGCCCAGCAGATTGGGGGAGCATCCCTGCCTCTGTACCCTGCCTGTGATTGGCCCATAATTACACGTTTATTGCTGGTACCGCTATTGTGTAATGACATGTTTGCAAATTAATTTTTATGGCTCCTGCCATTAGCATATACAGTAGAGGAAGGTTTAGTATTAATTACTACTGTTGTTCGTGTAATCCTGGAGAATTAAAAACCAATAAAAAAATGACAATAGAAACTGATAGTTTAGGGTCTTTGAAAAATAGTTTTATTTCTTTCTCTCCCTCCAAGTAAAATCAGAGATTTTCCGAGCTTATGAGGGGTCATGGGGGTGGGCAGCAGCTTGACTGGGCTGTTTCATGCGCGCCTTGGTGCCCCCCATTCCCAGAGGGGCGCAGATGATCAAGTATGCGCCTGACACACGGGTGGGAGGCGAAAGCGGGGACTGAAGCGGAGGCCGGGCAGGGGTCGGGCGGGCAGGTGCTGGACCCGACCCCGCCGGGTCCAGGCCTTGTCTCCCTCGCGGGGCCGCCGGCGGCGGCGGGCGCAGGGGGAGGCGCGGGGGAGCACGAAGAGCGCCGCCACGCAGCCCCGGAAACAAAGGGCCGCCGCTGCCGAGGGCCGGGCGCGACCTCTCGGGTCAGCGCGGGGCGGAGCGGCCAGATGCTGGCGGCGGGCGCCGGCGGCCCCGCGCGGCCGGTTTCCTCCAGGTCAGCAGCCCCGGCGCCCTACCGGGTGCCCGCGCGAGCCCGGCCGCCGGCGGGGTGGGGGGCGGGGCGCCGCGGTGGGGGGGTGGGGGGACGCCACGGGGACTGGGGGGCTCAAAGAGGGTCCTCGCACCCCCGGCGGCCCAGCCGGCGGAGAAGGTAGCCGCAGCGCACTGCACCCACTCAGCCGTTGGCGGCGGCGGGGAGGAGCGCCACCCCTCCCTCGGCCGCCTGCGCTCCGCCCAGCCCATTTAAGATTTTCTGGCGGGGTGGGCGTAGTGGTGGGGGCGAGTTGCAGAGAGGGGTCAGAAGGCACACGGGGTCCGCCCACCTCCTCCAGTTCGCCCTTAGGAGCCCTTCTCTAGAGGATCATATTCCGGGAGTCCAATTGTCACACTAAGCCACCGCGTTTAGCGGGGACCAGGGGTGGGGGGGCGGGGAGCTGCCGCTGGGGACCCTTGATTTACGCAGCGGCTGGAAAGCGTTGGCAGGAACCCAAGCCTGTCGTGACCCGCAGTGGCCCACCAGTGCGTACCTGCATGCTCAGGTCCGTTCCTAAAACCAAGGTGATTGTATCTAGGGTCAAAAGGTGACCCCTTAGTGTTACCAAGTCGCGATTCCGGTTGACAGTGCCACGGAGGGGGGCCTTCAGAAGGTAAAAGGGCTTGAAAATAAATTGTCACATCAAGAGGCGGCTTTGCGGCATGCGTTTAAGTGTATGTGTTGAGGGCGGGGGGCGTGGGTAAATGGATCCTGTCTCTTTAAAAGAGCTGGGCTGGACAATGAGCACACAGGATGTGGTTTGGCGGCAGGGTTTTTTCCCCTTCGATTTGGGGAATTATCACATGGGGCCTTCTTGTGCTGGTGTGAAAGGGAGGCGGGTGGGGAGGAGGGATACAGGCTCCACACTCACTCACACACACTCTGTGCAGTTGGTCGTTTTCTTAAACCAAATTAGCCAGGGCTCTCGTTACTATGGTGCAGCCGGGGCTTGCAGAATCCCAGTAATAGCATTTATTAGGTCTATTTGCCTGGAAGCATGCCTTGCCGGATCCGATAATGCACCAGTGCAGGGCGAGTGTGGGAGATGGTATCAAGCATTTGATTACACTTGCAACAGGGATTTTTAAGGGGTGGGGGTGAAGGGTGAGAGGTAAAGGAGAGAAAGGAGCCACTGGCCTTAGGAGCTCAGCCCAGGTCGGGCCGGTGTATTTCCGCAGCCCCGTGTGGGTTTCACAAAAGGCGGGCCCGAGCTCCCGGGACACAATTTGGGGATCCTCCTCCCAGGCCCCAGCGGCGGGTGAACTCCCCGCTCCTGCAGCTGTCAGAGTTGGTGGGGAGGACGGGCGGGCGGGCGGGCGGCCAGAGCGCGGAGTTGGGCAGCCGGAGGGGGGACCGGCGGCGCCCGCAGCCGCCCACAGTTTGCAAGCCCCCGCTTTGGGGAAGAGGGGAGCACCTCGCCGTCAGCAGCAGCACCCTCCCCGCGTTTGGAGAGGGAAGCCCAGATCTCTGCGCCCCGATCCCGGTTCGCATGGATCTGCTGCCCGGCGCGGCAACCGCCGCGCGGGGGGAAGCTCGCAAGTGAAACTATTATTATCGCCCTGCGGAGCCAGGAGCTCTCGGAAGATGCCGCGTAGAGACGGAAGGAGCCGCCGCCGCCGCGCCCCTACCCTTTCGCTTTCATTAGGGGAGACAAATCTGCTGTCAGGCAGCCAGCTTTCCAATTTACCGATAATGATTCTTGCATGAAAATTGATCGAGGGCTCTCCACCGCCGCGCGCTCTCGCCTGCCCGCTCTCCTTCCTCCTGCTCCTTCGGCCCGGGCGCCCGAGCCCCCGCGAGTTCTTTCTCCTCCTTCCCCCAGCCCTGCTCTCTGAGTCAGTGGTGGGACGCCGGGCCAGGGAGATAACCCCCCTCAAAAAAGAAGGGAGGGGTGTTGGTGGCGAGGGGGAAGGGGAACCGGCTCCTCGGCCTGCTTTCTCCTGCCCGAGACTTGTTTGCAGTCGCTGCCTTCTTTTATTTACGAGAAGAAATCTCCCCCTCGGTACTTCTTGGCTGTTTGGGTATTAATTTTCTCCTCTCTCCTCCCCGTTCGCCCCCTCCTCGTCTCCACCCCCACCCCCACCCCGCCCCTCCTCACCCAGTAGCTAAGGGGAAACGAAAACAAAGCCGATTTCTCCTTGGCAACAAGAGATACCCCCCTCCTGCCACCCCCCCCTTCCTTTTTCCTTCTGGTACTGAACGTGAAACCCTGTTGGAAACAGGTCCCTTGACCCTCGCCCTTGACATTCAAATGGCTGAATGGAGGAGAGATTGCTACTCGCACGTCTTGGGGGCTGCTTCTCTCTCTCTCTCTCTTTTTTCTTTCAAATGAGTAATCCCTGAGGTTCTTAACCCCCCAATTTCCTCACCCTCACCTCCCCCCTTTATTTTTCTCGCGCTCCTCTCCTCTCTCCCGCCTGCTTCCCTCCGCCGTGCGCCCCCCTCCTTCTTTTATTTGCATCTCAAGTCCAAAAGGCAGAAAATACACACGCGGCGAAGACACCGGGCAGCCGTGGAGGCTCCGGCCCGTCCTTGGTCGTCAATTACCTCATTGTGGATCTGCCAGGGCCAAGGTGGCCGAAACTGCCGGGTCGCTGGCCGGAGAGAGAGGCTTTTGATCATTTTAGGAAGGAAAAAAACAAACAAACAACTGATCCCCCCCCGCCCCCCGCCGCAGTCGGAATCGCTCTTCTGGCTTTATTTTATTGTTTTGGACATTTTTGAGCGCCGTGGCTCGGACGGCGCTTTTTGTCTCTTCGCTGGGTTTTAATATTTTTTTTTTCCTTCTTCATCCCTCTCTGGCCACTATGGAATTCTAATCTGAATCATGTTTGGATTGAAGCCGCCTCTGTATTACTTACCAGGTAAGCGAGCTCTGTGCGCCTCCCCGGGTCCCGCACGGCGCCGGCGCGCCCCGGACCCCCACCCTAACCTACCCCTACCCAGCGCCCCCCCTACCCCGGCCTGGGTCGGGGCGATGGGTCCGCCGAGCTTCCAGCAGACCGGCGAGAGCGCGCGGCCCCGGCTGCTCCCGCTGCGGTCCAGCCGGCGGTGTGTGCGCTACGTGAGGCGGGGAGCGCCCACCCGGCTCGCCGCCCCCGCCGCACCGCCGCCGGGGGTAGCGCGTTTCGCTCCTTTTGTCTGCCCGGAGCCGGCTCCGTGGTGGCGGCGCAGCGAGCGGCCGGGGCACTGAAGCCTTCCAAGGTGAATTTAGCACCGGGTGTGAAGTTACTTTCCTGCAGGCCGCCCCGATCGGGTAGCATGCGTTCCCCCCCCGCCCCCCGCCCCCCGCCAGCCCCCAGTCCTGGGGCTTATTTTCCTCTGCCTCCAGCCAGCCCCTTGCACAGTCTCCGCGCGAGCGTGGCGCGCCCGCCCCCACCCCCACCCCCTTCCCGCCTGGGATTCCCTGGAAGGTTTTGTGCCTGCCGAGGTCGAAGGAGGGGGCCGGGGAAGCTCTGGAGGGTGGCTGGCGTGGCTTCCTGTTTCCCTAACCTTCCTGCGCGCTGACAGCAGCCTGCCCTGTAACTTTCTGTTTCGGGGCAAGTCGCACTTGCAGCCCAAAGGAGAGGGGAGGGGGTGACAGCAGGAGGTTTGGGGAGCCCCTCTTGTGTTCACCTTATTTGGACTTTGAAACCTTAAAAATAATTACATGTAGGCTAAAGGGAAGCAGGCGAGCCAGGGTTCCTGGTGAAGGAGGCAGCAACCTTGGTGATTCCTGGGGTCCCGCTGGCGGACTGTCACCCCCTTCCAGGGTCCCCTCCGGTCGGGAGCAACTCACCAAGCCTGCCCCAGGCAGGCCACGTGACCCGCAGGTCAGGAAGGCTGGTTCTAGGAATGAGCTGTTTTTATTTCCCCCTCCTTCCTTTGAGAGTATTATCTTCCCTGGGCGTTGTCACACAGTTCCTATGAAGTTGGGGCATCCAAGGATTTGGGGGGGATGGGGGCGTGTAAGGAGGAGAGGGGACTTCTCATGTTTCTGGGCTTCTCACCTTGGGGCTTTTAACATTCTGCAGAGGAGGCTGCCAGTGGAGGTTTACTTCTGAACTGCTTTGCTGGCAAATAGGTACATGTGGCCGGCTGGGGGGTGGGGTGGGTTATTCTTCTGTTCAGAGGCCCCTGTCACCTTGGCTGTAGCTCCCGCAGCTCTCCCGGATCCCCCTGGGAGGGGCGTGAGGGGAGGGGGTGGGCCCGGGGCAGGACCCAGCTCTTGAAGAGCTGAGCCAGGGCAAACATCTTCACCCAGTCAGTAGAGTAGGGGGAGGCTGGAAGAGGAAAACAGTGGGAAGGACTTCTCAGTTCTGTGTGAAAGCTGCCCGTTTACTCTTCCTGAGTCTCTTTGTGGCTGGTTTGGGTCCCTTCCCCGGAGTTGCCAAGGTCCGTGTCTCTTGCTTGATGTCTCCACCGTTTTCGCAGGAAGCATGTTTCTCAGGATCTGCACTGCCTTCTGTCTCTTTTCCTTCACAGCCCGAGATGCAAACCCAGCACTTCTCTTACCTCTGCACTGCACTTACCAGATCAGGTCCAAATTAGAACCAGAATCCCCAGTTTATAAAAGGGTGCTGGGCCCAGTCCTTGGGCTCAGAGCCCGCTCCCCCAGGCTCCCCCATAGGAAGACCCCCGGGTGGCTGAGAGCGGTGCCAAGGCCCTTTGAACCCGAGCTCTGGCTGGCGGCTCCCAGTGGCCTCCCCCCACCCCCTTTGTACCTCCTGCGCCACCCCCAGAGCTGTGTCTTGCCTTTTAGACATTCACTACACGTTTGTGGCAAGAATGAATCTTCTTAAGTACAGGGTGTCTTTAAAGCACAGGTGTTTGTAATCTACACCCCACTTCACCTGCCATTGGGTGGCTGCTGGCACATATTTATTCATCAGGTGACCGATTTTCTATTTACACTGGGAGCCTCGGAGAGAAAAGGAGGAAGTGTCAGGCTAGGAAATCCAGAGCAATTAAGAGAAATGAGTTGTGGCTGGTGTGAAGCCCTGAGCAGCAGAGTGTGAGGGCTGCAGGTCGGGACCCCAGGGAGGTTAGGGCACACGTCCTCTGGGTCTGTGGAGGAAGGCATGTTCTCCACTCGAGTTTTCCTTTTTTTTTTTCAGTTTCCTCACCAGGGTTTGCACTTTATAATTTCGCCATCACAGTGTAGAGGCTTCACTGAGAAGAACCGTGGTCCAGTGGCTTTGCTTCCCTGGGCTTCAGTCAGCTCATCTCAGAGTAGCAGACAGAATTGTAAAAGGAGTGACCTGGTTCTTGGCATTGGCCTCAGGCTCCCTTAGACGTGCTTTGCCAGCATCTGTCCTGTAAATCTGACTCCAACCCCTGAGATGAGTGCTGGTGTCTGCCCATTTCACAGATGAGGAAGATGAGACTCAGAGGCACTAGCAGCTTACACAGCTGGGAATGGAGGAGCTGGGCTGCAGAGCTGGCCACCGCCCACCCCGCTGGCCCAGGCTGGAGGGGCCTGAGCTGGGCCAGCCCGGCGTGCTCCGGAGCCTCTGGGACCCTGTTCTTCCCCATGGCCAGATCCCATCACAGTGTCTGTAACCGCAGAGAGCGGGGACCCAGAACCTGCCATCCAGCTATTCCCTGGGACGCGAGGTTGTGGGGGGGGCAGTTCATTCCCAGTCAGGCTGGCATCAGGCGAGGCTCCTCCTGTTTGCTAAGACTGAGGTTGAGCAGCAGCGTAGGTTTGAAGTTCTCTGCCTCTCCCGAGCTGTGACTTCGGCAGGCGACTTGAGCTCTCTGGGCCTTGATTTTACCATCTGTGAAATGGGATCCCTACTTGGGTGTCCCTCAGTGTCAGTGTAAGGCAGGGGTCAGCCCTCTGTGGCCCACTGCTTGACTTGGTGAGTAACATTTTCCTGGCACTCAGCCAGGCCCGTTTCTCCGTGTATTATCTGTGGCAGCTTTCCCGTTCCAGCAGCAAAATGGACTTGCTGGGACAAGGCTGGTCAAGCCTAACATGCATTATCTGGCCCTTGCAGGGGAAGTGTGCTGACATCTGGTGTAAGGGATTAAGCGAGGGAATCTTTGTGAGACACCGAGGACAGTGCCTGGGGTGATGTTCACATGGAGAAGTGACAGCTATGATAATAATTATTATTAAGGTGGAATTATTTGCAGAAAATCACAAGGGCCTCTTAACAGTTCTGGACTTGAACTCAGATCTCAGGCCCCTTGTGCCCCATGATGCAGTGCCTGGCCTCTGGTACTCATTCACTGTTGTTGGGTTTGGTGTCCAGCAGGATACCTCCTATGCCACGAGGAGGTGGCACAGGCATATGTAAAGGGAGCTGGGGGTGGCGGACGGGTGTGTGGAGTCTCTAATACTTCTCAAGATTCCCTTCTGTGTGCCCGCGTGCCCAGTTACCCCCTTTCCTGAGCTTCATCAGACTGCAAGCTCCACGCACTGTTCTCCAGACTGTGTGTTTCTTTCCTGCCCGACTCAGCGCCAGAGTGATAATAACAGGGATGAAAATAATCAGGATGAAGGGGTGGCAGCAGCCACGTCTTCTCTGGTGTGCGTTCCGTACCAGCTGTGATGTTAACATACTCCCATTTGCCAGCTGAAGAGACTGAGGCATGGGAGGTGGAGGCTGCGAGGGCAGGAAATGGTGCAGCCTGGCTTTGACCCCAGCAGCTTGGCTCCAGAGTCCCTGCTTAATAAATATTTGTTGAACGAGCGAGGGAGGGAATTGGCCGTTGGTGTTGGCGGTGGCGCCCTGCCGGCCCCTTATCTTGTTCCTGGAGTTCGCGGAGGGGGGACTCCTCGGCTGTCAGCTGCCCCCACCCCGGCCTGTGCTGAACTCTGGGTGACCCTGGCTTCCCCTGGGGACCTCCTGTCCACTGCTGGGAAGGACACTCCAGGTTCTCCAGTGAGGAAACTGAGGCCCAGAGAGGCCTGGGGCTTGGCCCAAAGCAACACAGCCTGCTCTCAGAGAATCCGGGTCTCCCCAGAACATTTTCCCTTCCCCCAGCACCCCCCACCCACCCCCGAATTCCTTGATGGCTCAGTGGGTAAAGAATCCGCTTGGCAATGCAGGAGGTCCAGGAGATATGCATTCAATCCCTGGGTCGGGAAGCGCCCCTGGAGAAGGAAATCACAACCCAGCTCCAGTATTCTTGCCCGAAAAATCCCATGAACAGAAGAGCCTGGTGGGCTACAGTCCATGGGGTTGCAAAGGGTCAGACATGACTGAGGACTGAGCATAGCGGCCCCCCAAGGGTCAGTGGGCCTGGGCCCCTCTCTGCACCTCCTTTGAGAGGCTTGCAAACGATGGGCGATGGGCTTCCCCTGCTGGGAGTGGCGGTGCCCGAGAAAAGGGACTCTTGGCCCAAGTGGGCTGTGGGGAGCTGCCTGGTTTTCTTTTTCACCGCCCTCAGCCTGCTTCCAGAAGGCCCCAGGCTGCCACTGGCCTGGGTCTGCTCACCTGGTTTGTGGGAGGCGGTGGGGGTGAGGGCTGGCCAGAGCTATGGGCCCCCAGCTGCCCGATCCTGGGGGGCCCCTCAGGAGCTGTAACTGGGGGGTGTCCGCCGTTGGCAGCTGTGACAGAGCTCAGGCCCAGCTCTGGCTTGTCGAGAGCTGGTCGTGGGAAGCGCGGGGTCATGAGCAAGCCCAGGGCTTTCGGGCAGCTCTGGAACACCCGAAGCCTCTTCTGGGGGCAGGTTGGGCCTAATGGGATCTGAGTCAGATAAAAGGACAACATTGCTATTTCAGTGGTGATTGAGAAAGCTGCTTATTTACAGCTCAGAAACTCAGCAGGGACAGGCGTTTCAGCTCCCATCTAGCACTTTCCAGGCAGTCACTAATTAATCTTCCGATACCCCTGGGAAGTGGGGAGGGGCTGCCACATTTCCATCTGTCGGCTTTCGGGCGGGGGGGGGGGGGGGCCTTTTGTCCCAGCTGCGGCCCAGCCCTTCTCTGAGGGGCCTGGTCTGATTCCCACCCCCCACCCCCGCCCCTGCTCAATTTGGTTCTCATTAAGCCTTTTTCTTGCCTTAAACGTGTTACTTTTACTCCATGGGTGGGAATCTGATACAACCCCTTTGGAGACCCTCTTGCTTCTTATCTTCTTGGCTCTCGGAGTCAGGAGAGGTTCCTTTTATGCTCTGGGAGCAGACAGTCATTATGATACCTGGATCCCTACCCTAGGATAGGGTAGGGGCAGAGGCTGGGAGGGTTTACTTCCTTCTGTGCAGGAGGCAGAGGAGAGCTGGAGGGTAGCTGGCCAGGGCCACCCAGCTCCCAGAGACACAGCCAGCCATGGGATGAAGTGTCTGGACCTGGACGTCTGTTCCAAGTCCAGGGCTCCATGTCATTTGGACACTGACCTATGTGAATGGAGCAGTCCTACCATGCAGCCTTCTTTTTAAGGGTGAATGTGCATGGGCCTCTCTGGTCATCTGGTCTACCCCACACTTTGCAGCTAAGAACCTGAATGTCAGAAGACCTTGAGGGACCTGTTGACTTCTAATTCTTAGATTTTTGGTGAGATTGAATTGGTAGACATGGACTACATGAACTCTTCATCTACTTGGGAATGTCTTAGCATACTGTAGTTTGCAGGGGGAAAAAAAAGTCAGGCTTTAATAGTCCCTCCAATAGCCTTTCCCAAAGGACAGTGGCCTCAGCTCTTATGGGGTCCTCAGCAAAGCGGTTCTGCATCCATACTTGGAACTGTCGCTCCTTGATGGTCTAGCTACACAATCAAAAATTTTGAAGCCATTTGGGCAGATGAGGGGCGTATATTAGAAAGGAAGAGGGAATTTGGGGGTGAGGGAATAAAAATAGATGCAGTGCTTTTTTTTTTTAAGAGCTCCATATAGATTTAAAGTCCTTTTGTTAATTTAGGAACATAAAACTGTGTGATGTATAGCTTAGTTTGCTCGTAAAATTACTAAGTGTGGCATATTTAGAGCTGTGAAAGCTTGGGGTAAGAGGGAAAAAAATCAGTGAGAATTTTTTTTACAAGTCTTTAGGGGGAAATGCATTTTTCTGGCTTGTTCCCACCAATGCCAGGCCTTCCACTGCTCAGGCTGGGTTGATGGTTGCCCTCACGCCAGATTACAGCTGAGGCCAGTGCTTACCTGGGGTGTTAATCTGGGCCCAGGTCTCGCCCTTAGTGCCCAAGTCCAGGCCCCTAGCAGAAGTCCACAACCTTGAAGAATCAGGGCCTCCTCTGTCTTTTCTCCCGCTCCTCCCGAGGCAGACAGGAAGCGCCCTCTGACCAGGCCTGGACTGCCGCCCAGTGGGCATCTGTCCACTTGCTTAATGGCCCGCGGGGTTGAAGAGTCACAGAAGGGACTTCAGAGGGGACTCAGAAGGGACCTCAGAGGTCAGATGGCCTAACCCCTCCCTTCTCGCCATTTGGTGGTCTCTGAGGGTCAGCCCCGCCATGCCACCGTGGGTTATTAGAATGTTGCTTTTCACACGGAACACACGTGCGTCTGACCTAGTTCTGTCCTCCAGGGACACTGGATCAGTCTGTTGCTGTTTAGTCGCTAAGTTGTGTCACCCCATGGACCGTAACCTACCAGGCCCCTCTGTCCGTGGGATTCTCCAGGCAAGAATACTGGAGTGGGTTGCCATTTCCTCCTCCAGGGGATCTTCCCAACCCAGGGATCAAACTCGCGTCGCTTGCATTGGTAGGCAGGTTCTTTACCACTGAGCCACCTGGAAACCAGTCTGTCCCCACCTAAAGATCACCATCTGAGCTGGGCTAGTACTGGGCCCGGTGTGGAACCCCCAGGGACAGCGAAGGAGTCTGTGTCTCATTCTCGTGTTGCTTTAGGATGAGCAAGGGAGTGAGATGAGTGAGGACAGAATGCTCTGGAAACTCCCAGGATCCATTACCCTGGTGGAGGAAGTGACTCCGCGGAGGACGCTGGTGTTGGAGGCAGGCCTTCGAAGTGGTGTGTGCCAAAGGGGTGAGGCTTGGTGGAAGGAGGCTAATACAGTGAAGAGGGATGAATAAGAATAGGGAAGCCAGACTACCCCGGTGGTCCAGTGGTTAAGAATCCAGCTGCTTAATGCAAGGGACAGGGGTTTCTATCTCTGGTCTGGGAACTAAGATCCCACATGCTGCGGGGCAACTGCTGAAGTCTGCATGCCCTAGAGCCTGTGCTCTGCAATGAGAAAAGCTGCTGCAATGAGAAGCTCGTGCACCGCAATGAAGAGCAGCCCCCACTTGCCGCAGCTGGAGAAAGCCGATGCGCAGCAACGGAGACCCAGCACAGCCAAAAATGAATGAATGAATGAGTAAACAAATAAAATGCACTAATCTTAAAAAGAAAAAAGAATAGGGAAACCACTCTTAAGACATTCAGCATGTGATATTCATACCAGGTGTGCTGAGAAGGGGCGCTGGGCTGTCCCTGTCCTGGTGGGAGCGGGGGATGTGGACTGAGTCATCCAAGGTGACACATGCACCCAGGGGCGTGTTTCTGGGGGTACAGATTCGAGGTGGGCATGGAGTCAGTGTCCGAGAGGCCACAGGGCAGAGGTGACAGGCCAAGCTGGCCTTTCTTCTCTAGGCACTCGAAGGGGAAGGCCTTTCTTGAGGTGCCCACTGGTGGCAGGGCTCTGCAGCCTGTGCATCCTTGAAGAGGGTGGAGACCTCCCTGAGAGTGTCCAGACTGCCAGCCCCCCCTTCCAGACTCCAAGGCCCTTGATCTGAGGACGAGAAGGAGAGGATGAGTGGGCAGGATGGAGCCTCCTGCTGAAGGGGCTTCCCTGGCCGCCCAGTGGGCCACTCTCTGCCTCTGGAGGCCAGGCAGTGGCATGGGGACTGGAGAGTGGGGGCAGGGCGCAGCTGTGGGGAAGCACCATGGTCCCCGTGGGGCTGGGCCTCCCTAGAACGGCAGGAAGGAGAGTTTTAGGGGCACAGGAGGGCTTGGTGAGGAGCGATAAAGCAGGGAAATGAAGCCACTGGATGAGTCGGAACCACACTTGGAGGGTCTCGAGAGTCATGAGGCCAATGACACGTGATGCCAGTCCTGCCGTAAGTGGGCGGGAATCCAGGGCTTTACCGAATTCATTGGTTTACTCCCCAAATGTGTTTACCGCGTGCCAGGCACCGGCCCAGGTGCGCAGAAATACGGCTGAGAATCTGGAGAATGTAGTGGGTAGCCAGTGTGGGTGTGTGTGGAGGGGTGGGGGGGAGGGTGGCCCGAGATCCCAAGAAAGGGAGAGGTTAGCCCTGGAGAGGTCTGAGAGGAAAGGCCTGGGCAGAGGGTCACACTCGTGTGAGGGTCCTGAGGCTTCAAGGGTGTCCTCTTGGCCGCAGGGAATGAGATGGGAGCCGGGTGGGGGAGAGGGGGGCGGTGTGCCTTGAGCAGCCCCTACTGGCTGCGGGGCTCAGGGAGGAGGTTTCCTGGCGGTCAGGAGTGAGGGATGCAGGAGGTGACGGCCGCGGCCCAGGCGAGAGAACAAGTGGGGAGGCAGCGCGAGGTGGGAGGTCTGAAGGTATAGGTTGGGGCAGGCGGCCGTGCACCCCGTCCCATCTGTTTGGGGAAGGCGGCTCAGACAGCCTCCCTTATGGAGACGAATGGTCGGGCAGGGGGCGCCTCTCAGAGCCACAGGGTCCGGCAGGAAGAGGGCAGGGCTGGGGGCTTCGAGCGTGGGCTGGGGACTCCCCAGTGGTTCTCCACGCGGGGCTCCCAGGCCTGCAGCGTCAGCACCAGCTGGGAGCTGAGAAGGTGTAGATTGTCAGGACCAGCCCCCACCCCCCAGCCCCGAACAAGACCTACTGAGGCAGAAAGTCTATGGTGGGCTCTGGCGGTCTGTGTGTCCTCGAGCCCTCCGGGGGATTCTCAGGATCGCTCGAGTGTGACACCTCGTCTGACACTGTCCTGAGTGCGAAAACTAGGCCAGGGTAACCGGTCCCCGGGACGTCTGAGCACGGGGCTGTCATGTCCAGAGGTATCCTTGGCCAGTGAATGAGCAGGGGGTGGGAATAATCCGGAAGGGCCTCCTAGGGTGCGAGTGGGGTGTGGGCCTGCCGCTCAGGTGGGTGACAGCCAGGAACTGAGGTTCGGGGGTCTGCCTGGCAGGCCTCGAGGTCAGCAACATTTTCTGATGCTGCAGCACCGGGGTGGAACAAAGACTGGGGTGAGAGCCCTGGGGTTGATCCGGTCTCAGCTCCTGACACGCTGTGTGACTCTGGGCAGGTTACTCACCTTCTCCGGGCCTCAGTTTCCCCATTTGTCAAGTGGGCCAGCGGTAGGGTCTCATGAGCGTCCGTTGAGTAAATCTGCAGGAGGCCTGGACCAAGCACTGTGGAACCATTCACTGCAGTTACGTTTGGACTTCAAGCTGCACATGTCTTGGATTCTTCCCAAAGGACCTGAGTCACGCTTGACCAGGGGCAGTGGCCAGGGCAGGGCGGACGTTGCCCGTGGGCCCCTTTGCCCAGACTCGAAATTGCTGTCAGGCAGCTAGGTCCACGCTGCTGCTCTGGTCACACGATGGCAAGTTCTAAATAAGTAAAGAAACTGTGGAATCGCCTTGGTTAGATCGTCGTGGCCCCTTCCCTGCCAGCTGCCCCCGCCCCACATTAGGAAAGCAAAATTGGGTGAACCCCAGGCCCTGAGTCTTAACTGGGTGGTGGGTGGCCTTGCCAGACCATCTCCAATGGAGAATTTCGTTTGAATGAATCCCTCCGACCATCCCACCCCCCCCGGAGGACTCGAGCGTCACCCCCAGGCCCGCGACAGAGCCCACGCGGAAGGCAGACGGCACCTTGTCTCATATGCTGGGGCCTTCTTTGAAGCCGCTTGACGCGGGTCCCCACCCCCTTGTCACTCTTGTCCTGTAATTCATTTAGGATTAGCTTTCAGACCTCCTCGCCAGTCCTAACTTCTGTTGTCTTGGTAACTGTGTCAACCGTTTGCCGGTTTCCTGTGATTATCTGACAAGAGAAGAGGGGGCAGGCGGGAACATAAAGGAAGGGGAGGAGGAGATGGTGCCTGGGTCTTAATTGAGCTCGCTGGAGGGGCCTGCGGGGCGGGGCTGCCTGCCTGGCGGGGAGCAGTGGAGAAAGGACGGGGTTCGGTGAGGCAGGGTGTACGGCTGCGTGGAGGGGGGCGGGTCCCGCTTCTCACAGGCCCCGGGAATGAGCGTGGCAGGTATCATCCGCCTCTATCTTTGATCTCAAGGGCCCAGGGGCAAAGACGTCCCTCCCTGCCCACCACTGCTCTTTTGAGGTTTCATGCACAGGCAGATTTCAGTCAGCTCTGCTTTGGCACTCACCACAGGTTGCTGGCCCCCACATCAGCAGCTGGGGTGGCTGGTGGGTGGGTCTGCAGGGGGTCAGGATCCCCTGGGGTGGAGGAGGACTTTTGTTTATTGTGCTCACAGGCACTGCAGGTCAGGCCTTCAGGAGGGGCATGGTGGAGTGCAGCTGGTCTCTGCTCTGTGAGGCCTGTGGCCTCTGCTGGGAAGACTGGGAGGCTGGAGGACACTTGCTGGCCAGACTCTGGAGTCATCTGAGGGCTCGTCCCACTCTCCTGCCCCGCAGGCAGTGCTGGCCGCTGCCCGGGGCCCCAGCTGGGGCTCTTGGTCCAGCACCTCTGTGTGGCTCCTGTGTGCGGCTTGGGCTTCCTTCCACCATGGCTACCTCGGGGAAGCCATGTTTCCTGTATGGGGCTCAGGGCTCCAAAGGCTGGGGTCCCGGCTCACAAGGGAGAAACTGCATGGCCTTTGAGGACCTAGCCTCAAAAGTCACATGGTGTCACATTCTGTTCATTACCAGTGAGGGATGAGCCTGCCTGGGATAAGTTGGAGGGGAGTTAAGCCCTACCTTTCCATGGGGGCATAGCAAGGTGCTATTAATAGCAAGAGCATGTGGGGTGGGTGATGGGGGTGCCTCTCTGGAACACAGAGTCTGTTGCCCATGCACACACCCCATTCACCTGCTGGCTCCACGTCCAGGTAGAGGGTGAAAGAAAAGAAAGGGAAAGTATTCGTCGCTCAGTCATGCCTGACTCTTTGCGACTCCATGGACTGTAGCGCACCAGGCCCCTCTGTCGATGGAATTCTCCAGGCAAGAATACTGACGTGGGTTGCCATTCCCTTCTCCGGGGGATCTTGCCGACCCAAGGATTGAACCCAGGTCTCCTGTACTGCAGGCAGATTCTTTGCCATCTGAGCCAGCAGGGAAGCCCAGGTGGACAGCAGCTTTGTCTACCAGGGGAAGAGAGTCTACCCATCTACATGGACAGCTCCATAAGTGTCCTGAGTCGTAGGTGGGTGGGGCTTTGAGCAGAGGCCTTGGTGCCCCTGTGGGTCAGCCAGGAGGAGGGGACTCACACCTGGGTGGCCTCCCATGGCAGTGAGATCCCCAAGTTCCAGGTTCACTATCCCTGCACAAATAAGGGATGTTGCTCAAAATAAGGGCCTTGTTAACTTGTCACAGAAGAAAGACCGGCCCCTCCCCAGGATCAGTGAGAAGCCTGGAGTGCCTTTTGGGGAGCTGCTAATGAGTTATGTCTGATTTTTATGGAACTCCGTGGTAAATTATTAATTTAGGCCAGAAATGAAAGTGTGGAACCAGATAGGCTCATGAATATTCATCCTGGACTTCAGCGCACAGGGATTGATCCATGGCTAGGGCAGCCAGCTAGACTCCTGACCCAGAAACGGGCGAGTCACCAGGCGAGGAGGCTTCTGGGAACCCTCTCACCCTTCCCTCCCTCAGTTTCTCCATCCAGAGATGGGGTTGATAACTCACATCTCATTAGCAGAGTTGCAGCAGGAGCAGGCCCAGGCCCGGCTTGAGAGTGGGGTGCATTAGTCAGAAGGCTCCTGAGCCCCTGAGTTTCACAACAGTGGAGTCACTGGCCGGGGTAATGCCTGCAGGGGAGAAACCAGATGCCCCCCCTGCTCTGTGTCCGACCCCGGGAGTCACGCTGGGGGCCCTCGTAAGAATCAGATCCCCTTTGGTTCTAGAATATGACCGTGGCCGGTGTTATTGAGGCCACCTCCAAGGCGGGCTGTAACAGGCCTCCACCATATTTGAACTGTTCTGTGTAGTAGGTTACCATTTCCAGGATGGTTCTGCTGAAATCTGCCTTCCTCAACAGAGCCCGGCTTCCTAGCATGGGAGGTGAGGCCCCTGGAGGTGAATCCCCTGCCTGTCTGTCTAGCCTGACCTTCTCTAACCCTCTGCCATGCTCGGAACGGGATCTTTCCACTCCCTGGCAGGCCAGGCTCAGAAGTCTGGAAGCCTCTCTGAGCTCACCCATTAGGACCGGTTACTCCTTCCTCCGCTCCCAGGTTCAACGGCAGGAGCAGCCTCCTATTATGTATGAGGGGTCATAGCCTGGCGGTTGAGCTCATGGGCTCAGAAGCCAAGTGGCTGGAATTTGAATCCTGCTTCTCCCATTTATTCCGGGTGAGACCTTGGGCAGGGTACCTGGATGCTCTGTGCCTCAGTTTGTGCACGCACTAAGTCGCTGCAGCCGTGTCTGACTCTGTGCGACCCCATGGACTGTAGCCCGCCAGGCTCCTCTGTCCATGGGATTCTCCAGGCAAGAACACTGGAGTGGGTTGCCATGCCCTCCTCCAGGGAATCTTCCCGACCTAGAGATCGAACCTGAACCTGTGTCTCCTGCACGGACAGGCCGGTTCTTCACCACCAGCACCCCCTGGGAAGCCCCATGCCTCAGTTTACTCGAGTGTAAAATGTGGAGGGGGACACTTCCTGAGCTTGCTGTGAGAAGTAAAGGGTCTGTGCTTTTAAAATGCCTAGCGTGGTGTACAGCACCTAGTCAGCCCTCCATAGATGGTCACCTGCTATCAGTATTGTCTTTACTGTGATTGCTATCACCGTCTTGTTTCCAACTGGGCCTGGAGATCCAGGGCAGGCCTCAGCTGGTGATAGCAGCCTCCTGTTAACCCGTGTTTCCCCTGCTTCTTGGGAACCCGTGACTTCAGATGACACCGTCGGCCTAGCGTGCAATGAGGAGGCCTTGGAGCCACGTCAGGCTTGTGTGGGTTTGGGTGGGTCTCTCCGGGGCTTTGCACCTGCCCCAGCCTGGACAGGCATGTTTATACTGCAGCCCCTGGAGACTGTCTCTCCGTGTGGGGCTGAGGCCACTTCCTGCCTGAGCCACGGGGGGTGGAGGCGAGGGTTTCGATCCCCCGCCTGGCAGAGGAGGACACACAATAAGCGATGTTTCTGGCGGCTTCCGGGGTTAGAGCCAAGACATGACCCGCGGCCCTAGGCTCCCAGGCTGAACCGTGGCTCCTCGCAGTGAGCTTTTCGGAGAAACGGCTGTTGGCGGGCAGGCTGAGCTGCCTGATGGGATGAAGTGTGGCCTGTGTGAGCCCTGGGCTCCCAGGCTGGTTCTGGAGGCCTGGGCCCTTGGTCAGCGTTGGCCTTCAAGGCCTTGGCATTAGGGAAGATCTTCAGAGCCCGGGACGCATGGGAGGCTACCAAGTGTGGTGGCGAGAGGGAACGTGATGGGTAAGGGAAGACCCTGCCCTTGGCTAGCCTCTGCCCGCGACGCTCAGGGGCCTCCGGGGTCCCGGAGGTGGGCTCCCGGCGAGCTCTCGGGGCGTTGACACCTGCTACCTGCTGGAGCCGTGGCCCTGCTCCTGACCTGCAGAGAGAGAGGTTCATGAAAAGCGTGTGAAGCTTTATTTGGCTCACTGAAACCAATAACTCCACCTGCCTGGTCTTCCCTTCTGGTTTTGATGCCTTTGACTCAGGGCTCTGTCACTTCCCAGGTGCTAGGGCTCGGAGAGAGGCGGCCAGCGGGTGGGACCGGTGGGGCAAGCCGAGTGGAAGGAATAATAAAGCAAATAGCCCTCAACCAACTCTGTTCTCCTTGCACTGGTCTATTCTCCTTGCCCTGGTTTGGCAAGATGTTTGGCTTCTTGTAGCTGCAGCTGCCCGGGCAGTGCTCAAGCACCTGCTGGGTGCCAGGCCCGGGAGGAGCAGAGCAGAGGGTGGAAAGTAAGTCATAGGTCATGCCTCTGAGGCCCTCCTAGCCACCTGCACAGGGGAGGAGCTAAGCCACATGTGGACTGCAAGCTTCGGGGCCCGTGGAGGGATGCACATGACTCTGGGGGCTCAGAGGTCAGTGAGTTCCCAGTCAGCTGGAGCCATCTGAGAGGGCTTCCTGGAGGAGGTGGTATAGGAAACAGATTCTGAAGAATTAGGGGGTTTTGAAAGCGGAAGATGGGGGAGGTGTGAAGGGAGGAGACACAGACCGTACCATGCCCTCGAGTCACCCGGGCTCTTAAGGGGCAGCTTCTGATTCAAGTGGATAGAGGTGGTACAAAAGGCAGATGAGGACTTTCCCTCCCTCGAGGCTCTGAGGTCATCTGCATCCCCCCTCCCCAGACCTGGGTGGCTCCCATGTGGCTGGTCCATAGGCCACACTTGGAGTTTCCAGGGACCAGACCTAGCCGCATGTTAGCCATCAAAAGGTAAAGCGTTAAATGAAATGGCTCCAAACGAAACAAAATCAAAACGTCCGTTCCTTAGTCACTCCAGCCCCACTGCTGAATTGCTGTGTGGGGCTGGTGGCCACCATATTGGATGGGGCAGGAAGAGAGTGTTTCCATCTTTGCAGAAAGTGCCGTTGGATGGGGCTGGCTTGTGACCTGGGGTGGGGTGGGGGACCCCACGGGGGCCTGAGGCAGCTGGAGTCTTCTGCGGGGAGCAGGGGGCTCTCAGAAGTTGGGGGTACTTTTTGCTGTGTTGTGCGACACGGGGAACCCCGGACAGGGATTGAGCTACCCGTGACATCAAACACAGGATGGGCAGTTCAGGGGTGACAGGAGCCCAAGTTGGGGAGGCAGTGGCCAGAGCCACCATGGAGCTCTGCCGGCAGCTCCCGTGTGGCTGATGAGGGTGGGCGAGGGGTGGAAGGGAGGGCACGGGAGAGGCGGCCTCAGTGCCCATCAGTGAAATGGGAAGTGGGCTGGGATGGAGGTGGGGGTCAAAACCTCCACAGGACAGTCTGATGGAGGAAGGCGTGGTTTCATGGTCAAGTGGCACCGGGTGGGGGCCAGCGGGCCCCGGAGGACAGCAGCTCTAGTGATCTGTCACACGTGTGTCCACACATGTGCCTGTGTGCACGCTCGCATCATCTCCTGCAGGGGGATGTTTCTTTAGAGGGTCTCAGGAATCCCCTGGCAGTCCAGTGGTCAGGACTCTGTGCTTTCACTGCCAGGGGGCCCCAGTTCAATTCCTGGTCGGGGACCTAAGATTTTGTGAGCCTTTGCAGTGCAGAGGGAAGAAAAATAAATAAAAGGAAAGTCTCCAAACAGATTCACTCCCTCTCGTGCACACTCTCCCTCGTGCACACACGCACTTTCGTCCATCCTCACCACACCCTGGGGAGTCCAGAAGGACAGAGCAAGTGAGGTGTGTGCCCAGAGCCTGAACCTGAAAGAGGCTTTTCTAGAACCTGGCTCTCCTCCCTCGGTTTCTGGGCCCTCCCCCACTCCCACACCCACAGGATCTCACTGAATTCTAGGTGCTAGAGGGTATCTAGGGAATGGACTCCTGGCATCCAGGGGGCTTGCTGACGTCCATTCCATCAGGGCAGTCAGCATGAGAGGGATCCCAAAGGCTGAACGTCAGGGAGACCCAGGCTGCAAAGAGGGGGGTTTTGGCTGTGTGGGTGTCGGGCTCCTGAGGCACCATTGGCTCTGCTCAGGGGGCTGCCTGGAGTCCTGGGTGAGGGTTTAAGGGGCTTCCCATCCTTTACACTCCCTGTTACCGCCAGCACCACGTCCAGAGGTGGAAACAGAAACACAGAGAGGTGGAGTCACTTTCCCAAGGTCACGCAGCCAGTACATGGTAGAGCCAAGGTTGAACCCTGACGTTTTGATTCTGGAGGCAGTGATGACACACACCCCCCCCCACCGATTTCCATCCCCTTGGTTACCCTCCACCCTGCCTTCGCACCTCAAGGATCTTTGCACAGACCTGACATAATGTAGAGTCAAGAGCCCCTCGGAGTTCTGCGCCTCCTGGTGGTCGCCTCCCGGACCTTACCAGCTTGCTTGTTTGTCTCAGAGTTTCAGCTGGTTTTTTGAGTTACTGAGATATAATTCATTTACAACGTGCACTTCAGTGATTATAATACAGAGTGTTGCAACCATCAGTGATCTAGTTCTAGAACATTTTTCACTCCAAAAGAAACCCTGTACGTTAGCAGCTGCGCCCCATTTTAACCAATCACCCAAACCTTGTGGTTGTGGTTTAGTCGCTAAGTTGTGTCCAACTCTTGCAACCCCATGGACTGTGGCCTACCAGGCTCCTTCTGTCTGTAGGATTTTCCAGGCAAGAATACTGGACTGGGTTGCCGTTTTCTTCTCCAGGGGATCTTCCTGACCCAGGGATCGAACCCGGGTCTCCTGCACTGCAGGCAGATTCTTTACTGACTGAGCTACCAGGGAAGCCCACGCCCTAGACAACCACTACTTTCCATCTCCTCTCCGTGGACTTGCCTGTTCTGGACGGTTCACAGATGTGAAATCATACAGCGTGTGTCCTCCTGTGTCTGATTTCTCTTCATTTAGCATAATGTCCTCAAGTTTCATTTGTGTCATAGCAGGTGTCAGAACTTCATTCCTTTTTATGACCAAATGCCCTACCATCGTCGGGAAGATCCTCTGGAGGAGGGCGCGGCAACCCACTCCAGTATTCTTGCCTGAGAATCCCATGGACAGAGGAGCCTGGTGGACCACAGTCCTCGGGGTCACACAGTCCCTAAGTCCCACGACTGAAGGGACTGAGCGCGTAGCACCCTTCCATCATATGGATGGAACACGCTTGCTTTATCCATTCACCTGTGGGGCATTTGGGCTGTTTCTACTTCTTGGCTGTTACGAGTAATGGTGCTGCGCATGTCTGTGTACAGGTTTTTGGGTGGACATGTGTTTTTATTTTTCTTGAGTGTGTACCCTGGAGTAGAATTGCTGGATCGCGCATGGTGGCCCCGCATTTAAGCTTTTGAGGCGCTGAGCTGCCGGACTGTTTGCCTGAGTCTTGGTTTTCAGTGCTATGAAGTGGAGCAGTGTCCTGGGGACCCGCTGTCTTTCAGTATCAAGGGATGAGTCTTCACTTGGAAATTCAGAAGCGAAGTGATGACTTTCATCACTGCTATGGGCTTCCGTGGTGGCTCATTGGTAAAGCATCTGCCTGCTATGCAGGAGACCCGGATTTGATCCCTGGGTCGGGAAGGTCCCCTGGAGAAGGATATGGCAACCCGCTCCCGTATTCTTGCCTGGAGAATCCCATGGACAGAAGACCTTGGGGGTCACAAAGGGTCAGGCACGACTGAGCAACTAACACTGGTAGTGATACCATGGCCACCCAGCAGGTGAGGCCAGGGCAGGTGGCCAACAGCACCCTTGCCAGCTTCTGCCCAGGAAGCATTTTCCCCTCCTCTGGCCACCGGCACTCAGAATGGACTCGTTGTGATCGAGTGTCTTGCATCCGTTTCTGGGGAACTTCCTAGGAATTCTAGAGCAGTTTCTCCAAAGGCTGAATTCCATAGAAAGAGGGATGAAGGCTGAGACCTGTGGGTGACCTCTGCCACCCTCCTCTGGGTGGAAGGATTTGGGGGAGAACTTGGGCAGTGTTATTCCTTGGCTGGGACAGAACAGGGACTCCTACTCCGGAGGACTGGTTCGGAGAGCCTCGCTTCCCCTCGGTGGGGGCAGGGGCTCCCTGGCCTCCGGGCTGGTTCTGACCAGCGGCCCCTGGAGCCTGAGTTTTTCTTGGAGGGAGTCCAGCTGGTGCAGAGCTGGCTTGGCCCCGGTGCTCTTGTGGGGGAGAAAGGAAGCTGTTGAGGGCCAGCCGTGGAAGTTGTAAACTGGATAAATGACCCTCCAGGATGTGTTTCCTCGGCTCCGCAGTGAGAACTCAGCCTGGGAAAAAAAATCCCGTGTCCATTTATTCTGCTGCAGCCCAGAGAGGGAAAGTGGCTTGCCTGGGGTCACACAGCAAATTGCAGCTGAGCAGGGCAGGCTCCTCCTGACACCAGTCTGTGCCTTTCAGCGGCTCTGAAATCCTCTCCTGCCCTCTGACATAGCCTCTTCTATCCCATTAAATCTGAGGCTTAATCCTCGCAGGTCAGCGGCAGCCGGACTCAACAAAGCTGCCTCTCCCTCCACTCACAGGACCCTGGGGTCAGGAGGCCACCAGCTCTCCCTCATGGGCCAGGTCCACACAGCTCCCTTCCAGCATCTCCACTCTGCCTCCAAAGGGCTCCTTGGCGACCGCCCAAGCCCCCCAGGAGCAGGCTGGAAGGTGGCAGAAAGCACAGCACCAGCCTGTCCTCTGCAGCTCGGCTGAGCGTTGGGTGGTTTCCTAGATGTCAGGCCCCCTCGGCCAGGCCCCCCAAGGGTCTCCTCCTCACCCATCAGCGTGGGGCAGAAAGCAGCCTGGCATTTGTCCCTGCCACCCTGGAGACCCCTGGGGTCCCTCAAGGGAGCCCGACAGGGTTATCAGGATCTGCTCTCTGGGGATGGGAGCCGTAACTCCCAGCACCACCCCGCTCCCGCCACCGCTTTCAATTTATCAAGCTTGTCTACACACCCGCACCAACCCCCCCTCGCCCCCATGGCCCGCCAGCCGCTTGCTCAAAAGGTTAATCCCCTCGCCCTGTGTCTGCTCCTGCGTCCCCTCCCCCATCCTCCCAGCTCTTTACGCTCCAGTTAATTAAATGGGGCTGCCTATTGTCAGAAGACAAAGTTGGGTATTTATTACACCTTGGCGCTCCCGAATGTCAAAGGTGCACAGAGTTTGGAGAAATACTGGCAGGGAATAAGCCCGAGCGTATGTCTGCAGGGTCTGGGGCTGGTGGGCGGGCGGCCACCACCTCGTATGTTTCCTGGGGGAGCTCTGGCAGGATTATCCGGAGATCAGTTACCCAGCGTCAGCATCCTGGTCCCGAGATGATTCCATTGGAAAGACGATGCAGTGAAAATACACACGCATCCGCCCTAGATCTCTCCTGGTGGGGTGGACACCCAGGCACAGCCCATGTGAGGGGGCACAGCCCAGGTGAGGGGGCACAGGCCAGGTGAGGGGGAACGGCTGCCCTTCCCCTGCCTATTCTGCCTTCCGCTTGGACTTTGCCATTTTATTTTCGTGTTTTTTCACTTGGGCAATGCAAAACCAACGTGGCTAATTGTGATTTTTTTTTTCATGGTGGGGGGCAATATGGATGTGTTCATTTTATAGAGTTTTTTTCCCTTAATAATCATGCTTTAAAGATGTTTGACATCTGTAACTAACAGCTGGCATCCTGGTATGGAGGAATGTCCTTTTATTTGGAAGCAGGTTGAACTGTCATTAATAGTATAATTAGGTGATTATCACTATATAGCAGAAAACTGCTTAATTGCAGAGATTGCTTTTCTGGGATTCTAGTCTTTTTATGGTTATATTTGTTTTAGCTGTTTGAATTTTCATGATATTTTGGCATTTGGTATGTTACGTCGTTGTATGTGTGTGTGTGTGTTTTCGTTCTGTTTTCTAATGTGTCTGACAGCTGTCTTCAGGAGCATTTGGTCCCAGGGAATCTTCTGGTGTTAAAGCAGTGATAGGGGAGTGTTACCTGGAAGAGGTTAAAGAACCTGGGGCCCTGTTTAACCCGCTCAGCGCCAGGCAGGCATCCTGTGGGAGTGGGCACAGAAACCCTGGTGCCCTTTGATGTGTCTGACGTCACTGCTGATAATGGTACAAAATTGAGCTTTTAACCCCAGAGCCCAGGTTGTCTGTTAAGAGGCCCCCTTTTACAATGCAATTTATTTTTATGGCGCATCCTAATACACGATGTTACCAAACGCTTCTGAGTCGTGTGGATTCCAGGGAGAAAAGCACATCTAGAGGGCCTTGGTCTCAGAGGTAGCTGGAATTTGAAAATCAGTAGGTTTACAGAATCCAGGAGGGAAGAGTTTATCTTTCTAAAAAGAACTTGGAAAGAAATTGAGTCCAGAGGCAAGGTTTTCTTTTCAGAGCCAGCAGAAGCCAGGTGCTGCGTCTTCTCCTTATTCCTAGGCTCGGGTGGCCCAGTGATGGGGGAGCTGGGTGTGCAGAGTCCCGGGCTGACCCATGGGTGTGAGCCGCTTCCTTCTGCAAACCTCCCTGGACCCCCAGCACCTACTCCCAGTGGGGGTGTTCCACTCCCAGCAGGCAGTCCCTCCAGACTCTTCCTTTCCAGAAACTCTGTCCTCCCGGAGTGGGGGCGTATTGTGGGTGTTCTGGCCCCTTTCCTTCCTGAGAGGTCGTCCTGGGGTTGCAGCTCGGGCCCCCAGCTCGCCTTGGCCAGGCCTGGTGTGCCCTTGGAGCCGGGCTTGGCCACTGTAAACCCCAAGGGACATGAGCAGACCTCCCCCCGTCTCCCGGGGTTGTCACTGGGCCACCCTGGCAACCCCCACCCGCTTTGGGCGATGCTGCCAGGCTTATAAGAGCAGCCGGGTCCCTCCCTGACTGCAGGCCCCATCCTCGCGTCTCAGACAGGAAGCTGAGGTCCTGGATGTGGGGTGACCTGCCCCCACTGTCATCCAGGAGCTCAGCGAGGGCCCTGACGGGTGCCTCGGAACATGAAGGGTAGGGGGGACGGAGGGCCTGGGGTGCGACTTTTCAGAGACGCGGGCTGTGCACCCAAGGCGCTGTTCTCTGCCATCCCGAGCATGCTCCCCTGCGCAGGGTGGTGAAGAAAGGAATTCAGGGTGCACCCTCCTGCCCCCAGCCTGCCTCGGTCGTGGTGGTAGCTCATCCAGTCCTCTGCCCACCCCCGCATCATCCCCATCTCATAGAGGAGAGTGTGCCCATGGCCCAGAGGTTCAGGTCGCCCACCCCAGGAGCCGCACCTTCAGAAGCCAAAGGCCACCTTTACCCGGGAGTTTCCGGGAGAAGTGGGGGGCCTCGCACAGCCCCCTGGGCCTCCAGTGCTTTGTCATTCTCAGCCAAGCCTGCCACAACTGGCCCGCTCCTCTGCACAGCTGGCGCCTCGACCACGGAGGGACCGTGGGCTGTGTGACCGCAGGCAGGGCCCTGCCCCTCTCTGGGCCTCTTGCTGAACTGTCAGCCACCTGGTGCTGGGAGGCTGCTGGCCTTTGTTCTCGGGAGCCAGCGAGCCTGGAGGCTGGTGAAAGGCCCTGAGATCCTTAAGATAAGTGCAGGCTCCTCCCAGCCGCTCCTGCTGGCGCCCAGCAGGCGGATTGGCTCGGCAGGGGCCTCTCCCCAGAGGCCAGAGCAGGCCCCAGACCCCGTGTGCTGACACCCGGGAGGGTGGAGACCGGGCAGCTGCTCCTGCTCCACTGCCCCTGGGTTTTATGGCCAGAGGATAAATAACCTCTAATCCGTTTTTTCCCCTGAACGCTGTTGATCACACTGAGAGCATGGCTGCCAAGCCTCAGTGTAGATTGTGTGTCGGGAGAAGAATCTACTTGGGGCTCCCAGATGATAGGCACAGGTGACCTGGCTGCTGGTGCCCACTTTACAGATGGGGCAACTGAGGCCCCGAGAGCTTCCTCACGCTGCCTCCCTGCCCCCCGTGTGCCAGCCTATTTTGTTTGTATTCTCACTCCAGCTCTGCATGGTGGGTTTGTGGTAGCTGTTGCTGTTTTTGTTTTGCGGAGGGAAATGGGCTTCCGGGGGTGACAGACCTGTGCAAAAGTCCTGTGGCCAAGAAGGGAGTGGAAGGATTCAGACCCAGGCCGAGCCAGCACTTTAAATCAGAGCAGGTGGCTCTTTACTCAGAACCTGCTTAGAGTGAAAGTCAGCGATCTTCTCATCACTGCTGTGCCCCAGACTCACCACTCGTGGTCCCACCCCTGGGCTTTTGCATAAGCCAACCATCTCCCGCCCTGCGTGTGCACTTCACACACAGGAAGTGCACTATTTGTGTATTTTCTCATCTGTCTTCCCCACAGGACTGCAGACACTGCCAGAACTGGGAGAGGTCTGGTTTGTCTCATTCACAGTCACATCCTGGCGCTAACACAGTGCCTGGCACACAGTAGGTACCCAGTGATGTCTGTTTGGAGAAGGAAATGGCACCCCACTCCAGTATTCCTGCCTGGAGAAGTCCATGGACAAAGGAGCCTGGCAGGCTACAGTCCATGGAGTCTCAAAAGAGTCGAACACGGCTGAGCGACTATCATTCAATGTCTGTTAGACGCTCCGCCTCACTGCAGGTCACAGCCAGGATGTGGCTTGAGATGTGTGGTTCTCTCTACCCTGAGCAGAGCAGGCTGGGTGTGAGAAAGAGGGGTCCCGGTGATGCTTGCAGCCTTCTGGACTGGGGAAACCCAGAGAAGCTTCGGGGGTGGGGCTGAAGGGACCAGGAAGACTGTCCCCAGGGGTGGGGCTTAGAGAGCCAGAGGGCCCGTCCCTGGGCTGGGCTTCTGCAGTATGGGGTTTCTGCAAAGTCTACCCACCGCTTCTTTTGAAATTCTGGCCGGGGCTAGCCTGGGGGGGCGGTGGGGGGTCTCAGGCAGAGACACAGCAGTGCTTTGTATCCTTGGAATCCTTCTGAAGCCAACTTGTTGGGGAGGGTGCTTTGTATTGTAAATTTCCACAGAGTAATTATGTCTTAATGTATGATAATCCGGCCTGGCCCTGTTGCCAGGCAGCCTGTGTCAGCTGTACGCCTGGGCTGGCTGTGGGCAGGACAGCTGGGGTCAAAGTGACATGTCCTAGAGGTCTGGGGACAGCGGGGTCTGCCTGGGTACTGCTGCATTGCTCCTGAGGGGCCTTGGGCTGGGAGATTTCCCCAGACCTGAGCGTGGGAGACCCACTAAGGGCTGGTTTCCTGGGGTGGCCTCCTGTCCCCCACTGGGAGCAGAGTTCCCCATGGAGCTCCATCTCAGGAAGTCACCTAGCTGCCAAGTCTTAGATCAGAAGCAGCCCTGAAAGATCATCTGTGCTTGACTTAAATACCTCCACGGATGGGGAGCTCACCCCATGCAGTCAGCAAACATGTATTGAGCATTGACTATAATCTGGGCATTGAAATTCCATCTGAAAAAGCAGATGGAAATTCCTGATTTCCTGGAATACTACTACTTCCTCCCCAACAGTAGTTGGGGAGGTAGACAACAGACAGGATCAATAAGATGTGGGATAGATGGGGTTACAGAGAAAAGATACAGCAGGAAAAGGGGAAGGCCAGTGCAGGATAGTGGAAGTTTCCATAGGACAGCCAGGGCAAGGAGGCTGGGAAGGCTCAGGTAAGAGATGTGATGGAAGTGAGGGAGGCAGCCCCGTAGAGCCAGCTATGTGAAGGGAGCAGCAAGTGCAAAGGCCCTGTGGCTGGAACCTGGGTCAACTCCTGGACCAAACTGCCAGGTGCCCCAGCTCCAGCATCAGATCTGTAGATGTGTATCGAGCTCCTGCAAATCATGGGGAAAGCAAAGAGGAGCAAGAGGCAGCTTTGGTTGCAGATACTCTGGTCCTGCCCGCGGGAAAATGTATGATGAGGGGGAGGAGTAGATGAGCTGAGAGAGAGAGAGAGTGAGTGCAAGCAATACATGCAGAACCTTTGGAGGGACCTGTCCTGGAGATGTGAAAAGGAGTTGGGAGCAGGTGGTGAGCCTTGAAAACCAGGCAGCGGCTGAGCCACAGGGAAGGAGGGCAGGGCTGGCGTCTCTCTGAGCTGCTGTTGAACTTGGGTCCTCCCGGCCGTGTGTCCTCTGTGGGGGCCCAGGAGAGCCCGTCAGACCTCACCTGCACCCCTCTGCCCTCTGATGGGGATCTATTAGCTCCATGTAACACACACCCCAGCCGACACTCGGAGGTTCAAGTGTTCTGCTGTCCACACAGCCTAGCAGTGGTGGCTGACACATGTCAGGGGGTTGCTGTTTGGACTGAATATTTGTGCCCCCCCCCAATTCATATGTTGAAGCCCTGACCCCCAGTGTGGCTGTGTTCAGAGATGGGACCTCTAAGAAAGTAATTCAGAGTAAATGAGGTCATAAGGGCGGGGCCCCAACCCCATAGGATTAGTGTCCTTATAAGCATCCAGGGAGAAGGCAGTGGTCTGTCCCCCAAGGAGAGAGCCCTGCCAGCACTACCGGCCTCCAGAATTGTGAGCAAATAAATACTTGTGGAAGCCCCTAGATCCAGGCGTTTTGTTATGGCAGTCCAGGCTGACCAAGACAGTCACTGAAGCCCCAGATGCAGTACCCGAGCATCATCTCCTTGGTAGTGTGGGAGTGGAAAGGGCTGGCTGGTGATCTCCACTCAAGGCCTGGCCCAGGGTCTGACCCAGAGAAGGGTTTTAATTAGGACCTGCTGAAACGCCTCTGGCCTGGTTTGGGAAGGGGCTCTCCCCCTCCCCTCCTGCCTCCCTCTCTCCTCCTGCATTGGGAGCTGGAGTAGGGGGCAGAGGGAGGCTCCCCGAAAGGCAAAGTTGAAGCCCCTTTGATCCCACCCCCCAGAACTGGGAATCAGGCAGGTGGCAGTGTGGAAGCGGGACAGGGAGACAGGAGGGCAGACTTCCAAGGTCCTGGTTGATGGCAGGCTGCTGGGCCCCCTGATGGTCAGCGTATCTGGTGCTGGTGCTGCAGAAGAGACACCAGCACCGCCTCCGCAGGCCTGGGCCAGGGCCACACGGGCTGGTGCCCTAGGCGCCCGCTGAGCCTGTGGACTGGGGAGCCCCCGGGATCCCTGCTGAGCCTGAATGGGACAGTCACAGCACGAGGAGGCTGACATAAACTTGGGGGTGTGCCTCTTGGGCTTAGGGTTTGGGGGAGCTGGGGAGGGTGGGCTTGGTAAGACCTCTCCTGTTTGTGTACCTGTGGGAAGGGTCACAGGCAGGGATGCAGGTGAACCTGGTCCTCTGGGGTCCTCGCCCCCTGACTCCATAGAAGTGTGTGTGCGTGCATGCGTGCATGGAGGGAGACAGGGAACGGCGGGGCCAGGAAACTTGACCGTCCTGTGGGGACTGAGCCCGCTTGACCTCCTGGCACAAAATGCTGTGAGTCTTGACGGCCCCTCCCCTGCAGCTGCTTGGAACTTTCCACACCTGGTAAATCCCGCTGACCTCTGCCTTCATTCAGGGAGCCCTTCCCACAAGCAGTGGGAGTGGAATCCTGTCCCTCCAGTGTCGTAATTCGCAGGCTGAGGTTCCCAGTTCCCAGCCCCGCCTGGCTGAATCCGAATTTCTTGGAGTTCAAAAAAAAATACAGGCTCCCCTTCCTGACCTCACCCAGGCCCTCTACCACCCAGCACATCCAGTTCTGGGGACCTGAGGTGGACCATGGGTTGGGGAAGCGGGGCTGCATTTTTCAAAGCCCCCTTCCCCCTCTAGCTGGATGATCAGTCATGTGTAGGATGCAGATGCCACCAGCGTGGAGATGCCTAGGGGCAGGGGGTTCTCTGCTCAGAATCTCTAAACCAGCGGCAGGCAGCCTCCTCCTTGGTCTGTGGACAGTTGAGTGTTGGCGGGGAAATCAGGAGGGAAGGGGGGGTCAGACACAGCCACTTCTGCACCAGCCCTGGTGTCATTGCACTTAGAACTCTGAACCTGGCAGACTTAAGGGGATGCACTTAGCACTCCGAACGGGGCTCTGCAAACATCGCCCCTCCTCGCCCGGAGGTGTCAGCACCCCCGGATTAACGTGTCCCGGCAAGAAGGGAGCATGCCAGGACTCCACGTGACCTTGGATCTTTGGTGCCTTCGGGGTGAGGAACTCTGCTGTGGAGTTGGCCGGGCTTCAGAGGGGCCGGAAGCCCTGTGTGTTGGGCTGCAGCGAATGCCAAGTTCGAGGAAGGAGATGGCCTTCTTTGGGCCTCTTTGGGGGCCGGCCAGGGCTCGGTCACTTGGGAGAGGGCAGAGCTCCCCTGGCCAGAGATCAACCAGGGTGACACCCTCAGAGAGGGGAGGGGTCCTTCCTGGCTTGCTCCTGCTACCCGGGTCCCTCAGGAGCACGGTCCCTCCAGGTACTGAACGCAGGCCTCCCTCCTGCTCGATAGAGAGAGGGAGTTGATAAACGGAGCTTCTGTGCTCCATGGTTGAGGGCATCAGGTGGGGATGGACTCTCCCAGGCCACCCCCCCACCCAGCCTCTTAATGCCTTTTTACCCCCAGAGCCTGTCTGCAGAGCCTGCGGTTGGTCTGCCACCTTGTCATTTAGCTGTTCCAAGCCAGCGATCGGGAGGCAGCACAAACTGTGGCATTTGCTGAGCGTAAAAATTCAATTAATTCCAGAAGGCAGATTAAATATAAGTGAGTTTTAATAATTTGCTGTAAAGTCGGAGGATTACTGCGGGCACGAGGAAGGAAACCACACTTGCGTGCGTGAGCAGGTTGGCACCGATGCAGGGACGCCAGCCGGGGACAATTCCCGGGGCCCCTCACGCCTCCCCACAGGGCGTACCCTTGCTGCCCAGTGGCCACCTCACCCAGGGTGGTGTCATGGGGTCCCCAGCTGGAACTCTACACGGCGGCTGGCACGGCCGGCCCAGTCGTCCGGCACCCCAGCCCCATAGCGAGGCAGCAGGCAGCTGAGGAGATGGGCGGCCCTTCTCAGCCAGGGTCTGCTTCCAGGATGCCGTGGGGTGATGCCTGTGACCTGCGGCCTGCGGTTCTGCCAGCAGTCCCCATTCCCTCCAGGGTCCTGAGGAGCCCGAGGCCACCAGTTCTGGGCCTGGGTTGCCTTTGTTGTCCTAACTTTTTTAGGAAGAATGAAGAAATCAAGAGAAAGAAAGGGGCTCAGATTCCAAGGCTGTCAGTCCCCTGGGGTTCCTCCACCCCACACACAGGTACACACACATCCACACATCTCCCATCCTGCATGTGGTCAGCATGCATGCAGTCACATGTGCACTCATGCACACCTGCTTCCACACATCTGTGTGTACATGCAGTGACACGCACATGCACGCGCACACACACAAGACACCCACAGGGTCCCGTCCCAGACAGCCAGTAAGTTAGTCATCTTCCAGATGCCTCTGGGAGAGAGCATGCTTTTCAGGTCTGCCTTTTGTCTCTACCCACCTCCAGCACACGCGCGCGCACACACACACACACACACACACACACACACGCACGCATGCACACCAAAAAAGTAACCCCCCCCAGCCTCCTCTGAGATGTGCCACCAGAAATGAGGCTTGACCCAGAAAAGGCAGTTGGTGGAGGGGGCCGTCTGGAGGTCTGGAGCCAGCCTCGCTGGCCGCCCTGCCCCAGGGGAGGGAGCCGGGAGAAAGACGGCCGGCAGCTTTTATGTAAAGACAGTGATGGTCCAGTGAGTACAAAATGCTGTTTCAAAGCCAGCGTTCATCACTACCACTTCCCACTGTGATCTCCATAGATTTCTTTGTCTCCTTCAATTGGCCCTAATTATGGAACTGGAGGCTGCCTGATCAGTTTCATTCTTGTCATGAAATTCTGAGGGCACACACGGGGACAGGGACATAGGCCCGCCAGCTGCACGCCCGCAGACTGGCCTTGGGTCTTTGTGTGCGTGCCTGCTTGTGCACGCGCCTCTGTGCGTGTGTGTGCGTGCACGCGTGCCTAGAGACCTGCTCTCTTCCCCTATGCCCGTTCCCCCAAACGCGCCTGGCTGGTTGTGGGTCCCTCTTTGGGGCAGGAGGGAGTTCCCAGCGGACCTCCCAGCTGAGAACTGGCTAGCCGGGATGTGCATATGGTAAGCAGGCTGGGGTGCTGGCTGCCACGAGATGAACACCTGCAAAGATGAAAGCCACAGCCAAGCATGGCATACCCTGCCTTCCCTCCACGCTCCCTCTAATGCCCTAATTATGCCATGTTTGTTTCAGTAATTTACACTCTCCGGGTACTGATCCATCAATAATGAATGTAATACCTGTCTCTGGGTAAGGTTTGGGAGATCCAGGATGCTGCTTTGAAAATGTCTGCAAAGCAGAAGGATCGGGGAGGCAGAGTGGTCCCCCCCCTCCCCAGCAGATTTTCCCTCTCCAAACGCTCGTTTTTTTCTCAGATGGCATCGTATTTGGCAGAAGCTGTCTGAGGCTGGTACTTGGTATAGCTTTTCCGTTCCCCCTCCGTTTTATGCCTTTTTAATATTTAAAGCCATCATTGGGCTGAGCGATAAAATTCTTTCAAATCAAATTTTATCCTCCAGTCTTGTGCTCTGGCTTCCCTTTGGCTGGAAAAGTTGTGTGTGTGGTGGGGGGAGGCGGATGTGGGCAGGGCACTGGCTGAGCCAGGATTGGCCGAGGGGACAGTCTGTTTGAACGAAGTATATGCCAATGTGGGGGATGCTGAGGGGCCGGCCTCCCCACCCACACCCACCCGATCCACTCCCACCCCCTGACTCCTGTGCACCATGCATCCAAAACCCTCGTGGAAGTAAATGTTGGGGTCCAGGTGACCCGAGCCGTCACAGCGACAGACCCACCCAAGATGGGCCAGGGAGGCATTCCAGGGCCATACCCCGCCATTTGGGCTGGAGCCTGCCTCCTCCTTTTTGCTGATGGGAAGGAAAAGTTGCCAGGGCATTTTTTGAAAGGTGGCGTGGAAAGATGTGATGAACTGTGAGTGGTTCAAGAGGAGAGCCAGCGGCCCCCACCTACTCCCGTCTCTGCAGCCGGGAGGGCAGGGCGATCAGATGTGCTTGGCCCCGGGGCCCTGCCTGCCAAGCCCGTGTACTGCTGGCACCCTAGGGGCCTGCTCTACCCACTGGTCCCCAGGGGCCACAGAGACCAGAGGCCCGTCCGGAACACTGCTTGCACCGCCCTGCCACTCCGGCTCCTGAAAGGACCCCATCCATCCACCTGGGGCTTCCCTGCTCCCCCTACCCCTAGTAGTGGCCCTTCTGTGTGGCAGACACAGTGGCATTTTTAGGACACCCAGGAATGGAGCCCGGAGCTGGGGGAGCCGTGCCAGGAGACGCCAGCTGGGACGCCAGGGACAGCAGGATTCTCTCCCGTGTGGCCGCAGTTTCTCCAGACTCCTGCTGGCCCCTTGTTGGTTTGTGGGCAGGGAGAATTTCCAGCCCTGTCCCAGCCCAGGTCTAGCACCCTTCCCTGTCCTCACTGTCTGGTGTCAGGAGATGTCCATCCACCCAGTTCTGATGCTGTCCAAATGGCCTTGGGCACGTCGCCTCTGCTCTCTGGGCCCGTTTCCTCGTGTGTTAAGCTGGCCACGATGACAGCAGCAGTTGCCTTTCCCCAGTCTTTTGGAGCCAGGCACTGAGCCAGGTCCCAGGGCCACAGCTCTTCTTGCTCAGGGGTATGACGTGGTGAGGAGCACGGGCTCAGGGATGGCCCACCTGGGTGCACTTCCTAGCTTTGCTACTTCCTTGCTTAGCTGTGTGACCTTAGGCAGGTTAATTACCTTCTCTGTGCCTCAGTTCCCTTGCTGATAAAATGAGGGTAACAGAAGGACCTACTTCATGGTAGGAGGCAGGGCTTTGCAAGGATTCAATGTGAAGCACCTAGAACATCAGATTACTATTATTCTGATGTTATTATCATCAGTTATTACCAATAATATGGTTTCTATCTCTTATGCACGAGGGAAGACAGAAATGACCCCCACTGTACAGACGAGGAGGCTGAGGCTTACCCAAGTGGTCATTTGTTTCAAGTCAGCTGTCTTAGGGCTGGCCCAGCAAAACTACCATTAAATACAGACTGAGTGGCTTCAGCAAGAGATGCGTCTCAGCTCCAGGAGCCAGAAGGCTGCACTTATGGCAGCTCTCTGGCAGCAGGGTTGGTCCCTCTGAGGCTGTGGGGACAGGGTCTGTTCCAGGCCTCTTCCCTTGGCCTGGGGGCGGCTGTCTTCCCTCTCCGTGAGTCTGCGACTGACTTGTCCCTTTTCATAGGGACGCCAGTCATCTGATTAGGGACCCACCCCACTCCTGCATGGCTTCCCCTTAAGTAGTAAATTACTGACCCTGCACTGACCTGGTTACCAGATTAGGTCGTATTCTGAGAGGTCCAGGGGTTAGAGCATCAGTGTATGAATTTATGGGTGTGGCCTCAGACCTAGAGGTCTTCCAGCTCCAAAACACAAAGGTGCCCTGACCTTCCTGGGGTAGAGGAGCCCCATCCGCCCATCCCACCTGGCTTCTCTCCTCCCGTTCCTCTCTCTGGTCCTGCCCCACTGTGGACTGTCCACCAGCTGGCCCTGGGGTATGTGGATGGATCCCTGCCCTCTGGAAGCCCAGCCACCCCAGGTGACCCACTGCCAGGCTGCGTGGCCTAGAATCATAGGTGCTGCACCAGTGTGCCCACTGTTGTGCCCTGTGGCCTTGTGTAGGGGAGCATCCCCTCCCCCCACCTCTGGGGCCAGTGCACACACAGCTGGCCACACCTGGGTGCAGAGGGGCCGCTTTCTCCTTGTGCTGTAAAGACCCCGTGAGCTCCTGCCCCCTCTCTGTCATGCACACATGCACACATGAGTCATCTGTGCCCGCAAGTCCCACTGCAGCCCCCGAGACCCCCAGCCCCACATCACTCCTCCTGCCTGGTGGGAGCTCCATGTAGAATGCACAGTAGCTAACTTTTTAATTTTAAGTAATTCCAGGAAGCAGCAAGGGAGAAATAAGTGCCCACAGCTGCCAGGGGTCTGATGTAGCTGGGTTTTATTGAACCGCCTCAGCTCAGTGTGTGGATTGGTTAAAGTCTGTCTTTCTTGTTGGGCTCACGTCACCCCTCCGAGGCATAGAAGTGGGGGGTACCTCCATGGCTTACAGCCTGGAAAATACAGAATTAGAGAGGGCCCTTGGCCCAGGCGAGCTGGGAGACCGGGTTGCCCGCTGCTGGCCACGGCCTGGATTCCCTGGTGAGAGGATGAAGCCCCCACCCCCGGGGGCATCTGGAGGGCCCGGCTGCAGAAAATGAAAAAAATAAATAAAAAAGAGCGGGCGGGAGAAATAAAGGGGGAAAACGGTGATGTGGAGCCCCAATTGCTAGCAGATGGTGCTGGTATTAGGAAAATGAAAATACATGCAGTAAATTTGCTATTTGCCAGTGTTAATTTCTTATCCCAAGGTAAAACCTTCCCCCTGGCCCAGCCATGCCATCTGCATGTTCATAAAACACATTACAGCAGAATTGATCGAGCGGCAGTGTGCATGTGGGGCTCCGGGTGGTCGGGTTCCAAGGCGGGAGGGCGGGGAACGAGGACGCACCTGCCGAGATCCAGGGGACGAGCTGGCGTGCTTCCCACCTTCAGCCCAGGTATGTCCAGGGACACACCTGGTGCAGTAGAACTTCTTGGGTCAGGCCCCTTGTAGGTTTTCCTCCATCAGAGGAGAACAGAGGCCCAGGGAGGGGGAGGTTTCAGGACCACAGCGAGGTCTCCATGTGAGAACTGACTCCTGCCCAGCTTGTCCCCAGGCAGCCAGTATCAGTAGGGCTGGTGAGTCCATCTCCCCATGCCCACCCCACCCCATGCCTTCCTGGTGTCCCCCTTGGGCCCCCTCCCCCAGACCTTCCCATACCGGGGCCAGTAGAGAGTTACTGGTTTGGGTTTGCAGGACAGGCAGCCTTGGCCCCTGCTTCAGCCTCTGGCCTAGCTGGACCGGTTGTGAAACAGTTTGTCATCCCTGTACATGTTCCCCTCTCACCTGTCACCTCCACAGAGGTCACCGGGCCCTCTCTAGAGGAGGCCAGCCCCTTCCCTCTCCATCCAGCCTTTTGCAGTTGCCCGAAGGTCAGCCGGTGAGGCCACCCCTTTGGTGGCGGAGTCATGTCCACACCAGCTTCAATTCACCTGCTCGCATCCTGCTGGGTTCCCACAGGAGGTCAGAGCCTGCCCTGGGCAGGATGCACCCACTCAGGGCAGTTCTGGGGAGAAAGGACCCCTTCCACCCACTTCCCACGATGTAGTGTCCCCTATAGGGCAGCGGGCCTTCAGTCCTGCTGCACTGAGGGTGGGCCTCTGAGCCCCTGGGGGCCCCTGGACTGGAGGGGACAGTGCACAGGCTCAGTGTCTGACCGGTGCCCCCACCTCAGCATCCGGTGTGCTCCCCCTCCCTCCTGCTGCCTGCCTTGGGGGCCAGTGGCCCAGCCTGGGCCATGCTGTCTGCTAATTACCAGTGTGGGAATGGCTTTATGGTCCTCCGGGGCCCGGAGAGAGCCCCCCACATCTGGTCAATTAATGCTGAATCTGTAATTCGGATGACATACAACCCCAGCCAGCTCTCCAAATGAGGCGATTAAAAGGCTCTTCTCCTCCTTCGCTGGAGAACAAGCAAAACCGGGACCTTCTTTATTTCCCGGGATTGATGGGCCCTGCCCGTGACCTTTGGTAGGACAAGAAGTATTATCAGGAATACTTCTGTATTTCCCGACTTTGCAGGCTACATAAATCTCCTATCAACCCAGGCAGGCAGCAGAATCCGCCGCCGCTGCCGTTTATTAATATATGGAGGAGCACTTCCCCGGAGGAAGGCAGGCCTTTGTCAGGAGGGGGCAGGGGCTGCGGGCGGGGACGCCAGCGCCCGCCCCCCTGCGGCTGCCCCTCGCCACGGCGCGCCGGGAGGGCGCGGTCGCCCTGACCTCCAGGCCCCTCTCGCCCCCCCACCCCCACCCCTGTGCCCCTAGTCTCCAGGCCCGAGCTAAGAGAGCGTTTTGCAACAGATTTCTCATCTCGGCTCGGGAGTGGGCTGGCGCCTGCCCCGAGGGCTCGAGACCCCAGACATGCTGGGGTGGCGTCTGGGTCAGGTGGGGCCCTGTTTCTTAGTGACGGGTTGGGGGGCACGTCCACCCTCACCGAGCGCAGGCCAGCTTGTGAGGCTGCGTTGGGTGACATCGAGGAGGGCTGGGATCCAGGGCAGCGAGTGGGCGGGGCCTGGGCCCGGATGGGCGGGGTCTGTGTAGCGTGTGGGGCGGGGCCTGAGCTTTTCTGGAAGAGCTCTAGAGGAAACTTGGCCAGGACCTGGCGTTTGAGTTTCCCGCGTCTGTGGACGCGGCTGTGTCCCTGCTGTTTGCTTACTGATTCTCCAAGGTTAACATTTATGAAACAAGAGGTGAGTGTATGAGTGTGTGTGCACAACAGTGTGTGTGTGTGTGTGTGGGTGGGTGTGTGTGGGTGTGAGTGCCTGAGTGTGGGGGTGCAGAGCACCGACATAGGATCTCCCGCCGTCCCTTTGCACTCAGGCTTGGCTCACACCCTGGCCGCAGCCCCCGGCTCCATGGACCAGTGAAGTGGGGACACTCCTGTTCCCCAGGGATACTGCACGCAGCTCAGCAGAGGGGACTTAGGCCCACATTCTTGGGGGACAGGGCAGGCTCTCAGAACTGACCCAGGGGTGGCACGTGGCCAGGTACCCTTCTGGGGACAGTGAGGGAGGGGGCTTCTGCCAGACCTGTGGAGTAGGCCCTTCACCCAGGCATTTAAGGTCGGGCCAGGTCACACTCTGTGTCTTGGGGGCTACCTGAGCCCGGCTGGAGAAGGGGCCCCGGCCACCTTCTTCCTTCTGCCCAGCTGCCGGGGCGCCAGACACCTCCTTAGTCTCACTTCTGCCTGCTCTTCCAGTGTATAAAGGCCTCCTAGGGTCACAGAGGATGAGATGGTTCGATGGCATCACTGACTTGATGGACATGAATTTGAGCAAGCTCTGGGAGATGGTGATGGACAGGGAAGCCTGGCGTGCTGTAGTCCATGGGGTCAGAAACAGTTGGACACAACTGAGTGACTGAACAACAGCAAGGGTCACAGGCCCCCTATGTTCTGGCACAACTGGGGTTATCCTGTCTTCCAAGAGAAGGCCCCTTGCTCTCACTGGACCTCAGGAGAGCAGCTGACCCCGAAGTTCAGGGTCCTCACTGGGCGGCCCCCGGCTTAATGCAGGGCTCTTGGAGATGTCCCTGGAATTGGATTGTTTAGCCAGTTTCCCTGAACTTGCTCTCCCCCCCACCTCCCCCTGCACAACACACACAGGAACCCAGGACCCTAACTCAGGGCGGACGGCAGTTCAGAGGTGTGCCAAGGGCGGGTGTCCCCAGGGTGTGCCCCACTCTCCATAGAGAATTGGCTTCTTCGCGAAGACAGCCGTCCCTCCTCCCGTGGCCTTGCTGGGCCGGGGTCCTGGGGAAGGTTCCCCCAGACTTCGGCAGTGGTGGGAAGGGCCTCCCCAGTGGACACCGATACAGGCCCAGGGCTGGTGGACCCGGCGCTCGGGGGCTGTCGGCCCGGCCTGCAGACGGCACCGGGATTCCAGCTGCTCCTTCTTCATCTTCCACTCCGGCACCCTCGTCCTTCTCAGGGGAGGCCTTGCACTCACTTTTCCTTCTGCAAATGAACAGTTAGGTGTGGCCCTGGGCACTAGGGGTTCATCCGTGAACAAAACATAAAAATCCTGCCTGTCCCTACCCTACTCTGGAGCAGCACTGTTGCTGCAGTGTTTCAGGGTGATAGAACGTTCTAGAGGTGCGGATACCAGGACTGGGAACCACCAGTCACGGATGGCTATCAAGGATTAGTGAGACCGAGAAACTGAAGCTTTTATTTGATTTTAATTAGTTTCAATTTAAGCGGCATCTTGGCCAGTGATGACCCTGGAGAAGGTTCAGATCTAGTAGAAAGAGCACCCTTGGTAGGAACTGGTTTTCTACGTGGTTTTCCTTTTCTGCCCCTCTTCCTGTGTCTCAGGGCCCTTCACAGTGTGTCTGAGGGAGGAGGGTTTGGACCACCCCCCATCTTGGACTACAGGGGTGGGAGGGGAGGAACATTTCTGGCCATAGCCCCCCTCCTCCACTTAATCACAGCTGTTGCTAAAATGTCACTGCACCGGAACACAGGTCCTTGAGAATGGAGACCTTCTTTTATGTTGGTTTTTATGTTTAACTTCTAGCCTCAGGGGCTTCCCTAGTGGCTTAGATGGTAAAGAATCTGCCTGCAATGCAGGAGACCTGGGTTCGATCCCTGGGTCAGGAAGATCCCCGGGAGTAGGAAATGGCTACCCACTCTAGTATTCTTGCTGAGAAAACCCCACGGGCAGAGAAAACTGGTGGGCCACAGTCCATGGGATCACAAAAAGTCAGACATGACTGAGCAAACTACTACTACTTCTAGCCTCAAACTTAGCTTTTCAAGGGCTGCTCAAATATCTGTTGAATGAATCAATGCATGAGAATCCCAGTTCTGCCATTTGCCAGCTGTGTGACCTTAGGCAAGTTACTCACCCTCTGTGCCTCAGTTGATGGGAATAGTGGTAGCACCACCTCACAGGTGTGTTGTGAGGCTGACGGGGTAAGACGCCCAAGGCCTCTGGAGCAGGACCTGGGACTGGTGCTCTGGGCGTTTCTGCTTTTATTAGTAACAGAACAAACCAGTGGTGATTCCTGGCCATCCCCACAGGCCGCCTCTCTCTCCCTGGGTCTCTCTTCCTCTGCTCCGCCATCTCGGGGAAGATCTGGATCACATTAGGGTGTTGGTGCATGTCACCCCCACTTTTAGAGGGGCAGGGAAAGGCAGTGTCATTGTCTCTAGTCCCTTTGGACCCTGAGCCAGAGACAGGTGAGCTGTCGGGGGCCACACAGCTGCTTGGTCAGTCACGGGCCTGGGGCTGATCCTGGGTGTCCCGAGACGGCTAGCGGGTCCCTGTCAGTGCTCACCTACCTGAACAGACCTGTCCTTGTTGGCCGAGAGTTGCTCCCGTGGGCAGCCCGCCCTGCCCCCTCCAGCAGGGAAACAGCCCTGGCAGGCTGGGGGCTCAGTGCCTGTCTGGAGGCTGCCCAGGGCCTGCCCCATCCACACGGGCCCTGCAGGGCACCTGGGCAGAGTCTCATTAAGCCTCAGTTTCTTAATCTGTAAACCGGGCCCCTGGTGCCGTGTCTCCAAGGTGGTGGTGAAGAGCAAGCAGAATAGTTCACTGTAACACGGTGAGTCTGGGGCGACCTTGGGAAGCCACCCGCCTCCCATCCGAGGGTCCAAGTCCCCTCCTCTCCTCTCCCCTGGCTTGGGGGCTCACTGCCCTGTAGCACGGTTGCCTATGGCCCTGTTCTTGGAGCCTCAGCTTGCCCTGTCCAGTGTGGCCTCCGGGTCGCCCTGGGTTCCCCCCCCAGGCACATGTTCTCTGCAGCTCCTGTCATGCCGGCTGCCTTGATGTCCCCCCTCCCAGGGGCCTGATGTCACCCCCGGGGGCAGCCCGGAGGCCTACGGAGAGGTGAGGTTCCCACAGCTGATCCTCTCCGCCGTGCTCCCTCATCCCCTTTCCCTTCATTCTCTCTCCTTCCTGACCCCCAGCCTGGCCCCTTAGCCTCCTCTCCCCCCCCAGACTCCCCCCTCCGCTCCCCCCCCACCCCCAGGGGGCTGCCCTGTGCCAGCTTCTGCCTGTGTGAATGTCTAATCTCCAATTTTATTCGCCAGGCTCCAGCCTATTTGCATAATCCACATAGTCACCCTGGTTTTAATTGCCCACAACTCTGCAGAAAGATCGTGTGGTTAAGTGGTAAATCATAATTAGATAAATAATTGGTTTGGCCACAGCAAGCTGCTTTTGTTACACCTGCCATCTGCTGGACCCGTTTTTTCTTCTGGCCAGAACAATGCGGTTCTGATGACAGAGCATGCTGCTTCTCTCGTGTGGGGGGTGAGGGGGAGGAGCCGGGGCTGGGGGGCCGGGGCGGGAGGGGGCCCGAATGGAGGGGCTCGGAAGCCGGGCCTGGAACGTTGCCCGGTTGCTGGGGTCCGCGCCTGGCCTGCGTCTCCCTCTCCAAGCGGGCACCACCACACAGTCGCCATTCATTACTGGCTTGGTTAATGCATCGAGTGGCAAATTTGACTTCTTTGCAGAAAAGGGAGGGAGGAGAGGAGCCCCAGGGGGAGGAGGGGCCCACAGCGGCTGCCCCAGGCCTGGCCTGCCTGTAGTTTGTCCAGTGGCCCTGATGGTCAGGGCAGGGGGCCCGCTGTGGAGGGCCGGGGCCCTGTCCCGGGGTGGGGGGGATGCCAGGGGCAGGTGGGCAGAGGTTAGAACCCGAGGATGTCCCTGCCTGCCGCGATCAGCTGCTCCATCTGCTCTTTCAAGTTACAGGCCCCATCTGTGAGCTCAGGAGTCTCCGGGGGAACTGGCGCTCCTGGGCCGGTGGGGTCCCTGGCCGGCCGGCCTTTATGCTTCTCTCTCACTAGCCTCCGTCCCCTAGCCCACTGGGAAATGCTTCTTCTTGTCCTTCTTTCACGTGCAGTCACTTAGCAAACGCACAGCAGGCTTCTCCCTGCTTGATGCACATCCGTTTCGGCGTTGGTCCCTGTGAGTCACGCCTCCCTTTGCGACTCACGCCTCCCTTTGCGACTTGAGGAAGGTCTGGGACCTCTCAGAGCCGGTCGGATGGAGCTTTGTCTGTGGGCCAGGGATCAGAACTGTCTGTGCCCGTGGGCCGTGGGGGGTGTCAAAGGACACGATGGGGATAAAGTCTGTCAGGCGACGCCCGCACCTGCTAGAGGCGCAGGATCTGTGGGCGCTGGGGTCCATGACTGCCGATTACGACCGCCGATTGAGGGCCGGCCCTGGTGGAAGAGGCACCCAGTGCGGTGGGCAGCACCCAGGGAAGACAAGTCTTTGGAAAGGAAGCCCAGGTGATATGGGAAGGAGAGAAGAGGCAGGAGCCCCCCTAGACCTGGACACCCCTGCCTGCAGGGCGTCTGTGTTTGTGCTCAGGCCCCTGCGGCCCCGTGCCAGACAGCACAGTCCCCGGAGGCCTTTCCCTGGCCTTGCAGGCTGTTCTGTTGGCTTCGTGTGGCTCATCTTCAGGAGTTCACATCTACAGAAACCCAGGGAGCCTTCTATCTCAGTGGGGGCTCGGCTTCTCCTTTTCAACCTGACAAAGGCAGCCTGAGAACACCAGGCCCCTTTCTAGATGGAGACCTAACGGGAGGGAGGAGCCCCCTCTGGCTGAGGACCCCTGGGGCAGATTGCTGGCTTAGTGGCATCTTGGTCTTATTGACCAGAAGATACTTATATCTTCCTGAAAACCCACTGAGGTCTGTTGGGAAAATTCTGGATATGATCCATGTGGCTGGGACTTCGAAAAGCAGACATTTTCTGTGTTTTTCCATCTATCTGTCCACCCATCCATTATCCATTTTCCACCTTCTCCCACTCTTCTATCCTTTCTTCCTTCCATCCATCCATCCATCCACCCGTCCAGTCATCCATCCATCTAACCACCATCCATTATCATCCACTCACCCATCCATCCATCCACCAACCATTATCCATCCATCCATCCACTCACCCATCCATTTATGATGCCTATCCTTGATCCAGAGGCCAAAGGCGGGCCTCTTTCTCCTCACCACTGCCATGTCACACCTCCCAGGAAGGATGCCTCTGTTCTTGTGACACCGTTGTGATGGTTCCCCACCCCCCGCCTGGTGAACGTTCGCTGCAGACCCCTGTCACTAACTCAAGAAATGAGGCCTCAGAACAATTCCCCAGAGAGGATTATTTTCAGACTCCTGTAATGTTTCTAGACCACAGCTTTCCAGGAGACAGCCCCCCGGGTGGGCAGAGCAGCTGGGGTCTGAACTCACCTTAGCTGTGAGCTCTGGATTCTCCCCAAATCACATACTCTGCCAAGTTTTGTCCACGAGCCCAGGTGTACCTATGAGACCGAATACCTCAACTTTTGGCTTCGAAAATGTGGTTGTTTTTATAGCCTGCGTCTGTGCTTCCCTGATAGCTCAGTTGGTAAAGAATCTGCCTGCAAAGCACGAGACCCTGGTTCGATTCCCAGGTCAGGAAAATCCCCTGGAGAAGGGATAGGCTACCCACTCCAGTATTTTTGGGCTTCCCTGGTGGCTCAGCTGGTAAAGAATTCGCCCGCAATGCGGGAGGCCTGGGTTCGATCCCTGGGTCGGGAAGATCCCCTGGAGAAGGGAAAGGCCGCCCACTCCAGTGTTCTGGCCTGGAGAATTCCATGGACTGTATATAGTCCGGGGGGGGGTCACAAGGAATTGGAGCGACTTTTACTTTCTGTGCTTTCCAGTATGGTAGCCACTGGTCACATGTGGCTATTTAAATTTCACTTTTATTAATACATTTTAGGTTAATTAAAAGTAAGCGAAATTAAAGATTCAGTACCTTGGTTGTACGGGGCACTTTTCAAGTGGCCACATGTGGGTGGGGACAACTCTCTGGGACAGCTCAGATGCAGAGCACTTCCACCATCTTGGACGGTTCTATGGATGGCGCTGTTGTGAGCGGTGACCAGTGCAGAGTCTTAAATAACCAAAAGATGGGCTGTCCTCAGCCTTTACTGGTCTCAGGTTAGATTTTCCTGGGTTCTCTCAATAGGGGAGGGCTATTGAGAGGTTGCACAGCCCTATCCTGAGGGCTGCACAGGAAATCAGATTGGAATTTCATCTTGTCTGTGGTGCTGTGTGACTTGGATTCGATCACGTAACCTCTCTGGGCTGTAGAGATCAGACTTGGGGACCTTTGGAAGAGAGGGTGTCCTTCTGTCTTTTGGAATGATAGACAGGAAGGGGAGACATGGGCCAGAACAGGTGTATAGTGTTCCCCAGGCCTGAAGACACCATAGTTGTTCATAACATAAAACATAAAGATGACTGTGGTCCCTCGGACTTACCCTAGACAGTTTCGGGGCAAAGCAGTGTGCCAGGAGAGATGCTTTGCTTTCTCTTTCTGTCCTCCTCCTCCTCCTGGCCTGTGTCCCATCTCCTGTTTCTTCACATCTCACCTCTCAGAGGGGAGGCTGGGCCCAGTGATCCGGAAGGTTCTTTGTAGCAGGGCCCTGCCTCTTGTCCCTGCTCCCGTGTAAACCATTGCCCCGACCATTAGGCTGCCGGCCTGGGCCACCCCTCGAGGGGGTGAGCCTGTGTCACCACCCCCCAGCAGGCATCGGTTTTCACAGGGGCACCCCCCAGCCCCAGCGAAGTCTGGCTTTCTGTGTCCCACCTCCAAACCATGCAGGTTAGAAGCCCAGTTTGATCTTTCAGGAGCTGCAGTATAATTCACAGCATGCTTAAGAAAGCAGCCGCGCTGCTAATGGCTGAGCAGGGACACCTAATCCTGCTTACCCTCACCTGGAGCTGCTCGCTCAGCCTTCTTGGAGATCCTGGCCTCCGGCCAGGGGAGTGTGCCCCCCCAACCCCCAGCCCTGGGCAGTCTGGCAGAGGAGAGGCTCCCGACCAGCCCCCCTATGTGGGGTGCTCCCCCAGTAGCTGAGCACTGGGGAGGGATGGCATGGCTGGTCCGCGCGAGCTTGAAGGAAGCTCCCTTCTCCCAAAAGTTCTGTCCAGACGGGCTTGGCAGTGCCAACCAACCTCGTGTGCCTGTGGGTACCCCGTGAGACATGCCCAGAGCAGGCCCTGCGGCCTCCGATCAAAGCCAGGGGGATACTTGGGGTAACTGGCAGTGGATGGCCCCGAAACCGCAGTGCCTGTGGGCCCCTCCCCACGCCCTGCTTCCTCTGACTCCCCCTAATTATTTTTCCTGTATGTTGTGAATTAAATCTTCTGGCAACCGCAGGAGACGTCTCTGGGTGAGGCCCCGCTCACATCTCCATGCGCCAATAGAAGTTGTTAAATGAATAATGTTGACTTACGCTAGGGACCCAATTCTCTATGAATGTAATTCCCCTTCGGGTTCGGGGAGCTTCCTGCAGAAACCGTAAAAATAATAAACACGTCTCCATATCAGAGGTTGGTAATGCTGCTTCGAATCCTTCTGGGGGAGAGAAGCTGGGAAGAGATAAATTAAAATTAATTTTTTAAAAGAGGATCATGCCACAAATCAGATGACAGAGTAAACCAGGGTAATGGGGTGGTTCTCAAAGGGGAAGCCCAGGGGCACCCCTGAGGGAAGAGGGAGGGGCCACCTGTTGAAAATGGAGATTCCTGGGCTCCCCTCCCTCCAAATTAGCATGGAGGTGATGGACAGTGGGGGAGTGACACAGGCCGAATCATTGTGGAAAGTGAAGTTTGGAGATTGTGGGTTAATAGAGCAGCGGGGTTGGTCGTAGAATTGGCTTCAGGTCCACGTCTGACCAGCTGTGACCCACCCTCTTGCGTTTCACCTCTCTGGCTGGCTCCGCGGCTGTGGAATTGCCAGGAGTGGGCGGAGGCAGCTGGAGGCGCTGGGAGGACCACTTAGGCCAGCCCCTCCTCCTTAGAGCCCGGCCAGCCCTGCACCACCCGGGAGCGGCACCTGTGAGCCAGATGGGCCTGTTGCCCCAGGCCCTGGGGAAGCGTGGCCGCCCTCCCCGCTGTGACAGAGGCCTGGCCCACGAGGGCAGGTGCCCTTCGGAGCATCCAAGGCCAAGCATCCAAGGCCGCGACCGTGAGCGGCTCCCTGCACGCAGAGGGCCTCAGGTGTTGCGTAAGCAGCCCTCCCATGGCTGGAGAGACACGGGGTCACCTCGAGACTCTGCGGCGTCCCGCAGGCCCGCTTCTCACATGCTGCCTTGGTGTGCACAGAGGGGGTCAGGCGGCGTGGGGACTTTCCCAAGGTCACGAAGCAATTTGCCGGCTGAGCCAGGAATAGAAGTCCTGAGCTGGGCTGTGCTAACCCCGGGCTCAAATTGCTAGCCAGGCAGGTCTGCACGCGGAGCTGGGTGCTTGGGGGGGTGGGGCGGGGAGGGAGCCGCCAGGAGTCCTCTATGTGGGCCAAGGGGAGGAGCTGGGCGCTGTCCTCCCCACTCGGCGGCGATGGGGAGGGCCAGAGCTCTCTCCGGCATCCCTGTCATCCCCAGAGGAGCCCGTTCTGCGGTAGGAGCAGGGCTTGGTGAGCGTGCAGGTGGGAAGGTGCTGGTGGCGGCCTCCCTGCCTGCCTCTTCTCAGGTCACCTGGGAGCCTTCCCCAACAACAGAAAACCCCAGCGTCTGTTCCCCTGCTGCCTCTCTGCAGAAGACTCCAGCCGCTCTTAGGGGGAAGGACTGGCGTGTCTTAGCAGATTGTAGGATCCCACAAGGGCTGACGGGGAAAACCCACCCTCGTCTGCTCTAGAAAGGCACTCAGCTTTCTAGGACCAGAGGATGGATGTATATTCCGGGACGTTCCTGCATCCTGTTTTTGGCCGAGATTATTTTGGGGGCAAGAGGGATGCATGTGGCATTTGTTGCTGATGAGGGCTTGTGTCTTGGAAGGGGCTTCTCACATTCATTTAGATGAATTCAGCCAATGGCTATTTAAGGGCACGTGAAGGTCCAGAAATAAGGACGGCTGCTTTCTCGCCACCATCGATTTGGTAAGCCCTGGGTGCAACGTAAGGAATTCAAAAGTAACCCCCCATGGGAGCAGGAAGGTCAGCCTCCCCTAGCGGAGGTTAGAGACACATCTCGGAAGGCTGCCTGGAGGAGGTGGAATTTAAGCCAGGGCCTGAGCAAAGAGGTAGGTGGCAAACAAAGGAGCTTTGTGAGGGGCTGGGGAGGGGGGCCCCAGCACAGGTAGAGCCTGGGGAAGGTGAGGAAGGGAGAGGGGCTCTTAATCTAAATTACTCTGCCTTTGAGGGGAGGTTGGGAGGTAGCAGGAAAGTGTATTAGGGACCTGTCTAGACACTTCTAGGAAGGCCTGTGTGTGAGAGGGAGGAGACCTGAGCTGGCTGGCACCCAGATTTGCAGGGCAAGACGGGAGAGATGGGAGGTGAGGTCTTGAGAGGCAGAGGAGGTGACTTAGGAGGGGAGAGGAGCCCAGGGAGGTGGGGGCAGGGGTGTGGGAGGAGGGGAGCCCTGCCAGGAGGACAGTGGACCCAGAGGCTCTGGGCGCCTTGCAGGCAACGTCACGGTGGGACTGGGCCAGGCCCGGGTTGCAGAGAGTGGGGGTCCGGGCAGCTGGGTGGGCCCAGCAGCCTTCATGGGGGATGGGAGGCCGGAGCGGGGAGGAGGTGTTTCAGGGGGGTGGCTTCACAGCTGAGGCTGAAGAGCCTGCAGGAGGGAAAGCAAAGGCCTTTCTTGGAGCAAACAGGTGGAAAGTGAGAGGCACACCCCGAGTAGCTCATCCCCTCCCTGATCTTCCACTCGGGGCCTGCAGACGCCCAGGGGACCTTAACAGCGGCCACCACCACCAGAACTTCCCATGGTGAAATGGCACTCCTTTGATCGAGGTCCTTTCTCCTTGGTTATTTCCATTTGTGAGACCAGGTTATAAAAACATAAACGCAACAAGAGTTGAGCAAGTGGGTCCTCCCCACCTCCAGGAGCCGGCAGAGAGACTGGAGCCTGGCCTTAACCGCTCTCCCTTGGGGTCCCAGGCCTGGCCGTGGGGGCAGAGGCCGGGTGAGGGCCAGTCCTCTGCCCACATCAAACTTGTCCAGTCAGCGAGTGATAAAGGCATCTGGGATTTGATTGTCCCAGTGATGGTTTGCGACTCTGGCAGGCAGTAGATAATGAATCCAGAAATTTGTCAGGAGCACTGCCATCCTGAAAAAGGAGTGGGTAGCAGAGGAGGGGTGAGGAGGACTGGCTCAACCCTGGGCCTCAGTCTCCTGTTGCAAGAAGCAAGCCTGGCGCATAGTAGGCACTCAACAAATGTTGACTCCTAGAACCCCAGCTGCCATCCGCGGAGCAGGGCCCATGGCGCAGGGTGGGGTGTGGGGGGGTGAGGTGGGGAGGTAGAGACCCAAGGAAGGGGGCTGGGAGCACACTGCACGCATGTGTGCAAATCCACAGGCCTGAACAGATGTCGGTTTTCCAGAGCGGTTTTGTGTGTAAAGAAATTTGAAGGCTTTTAAATGAACAAGGAAAACTGGGGATGAGGACCCTCCCCAAATAAGTTTCTGAGGATTGCTTCAAGTTGAGTCAGTGGTGACCCCACGGCCTGGCAACCTGGGTTCTAGATCACGGCCTTCTCCCGGCGCTCAGCAGGGTCCCGTGGCTTCGCCCTGAGCCCTGTCCCTCCCAAATGGGCCCAGGACCTCGGGGTGACTCAGTACCCCAGAGCTCGCCTGGGCCGGTGACCTGTGTGCGTGGCCACCTGGCTGGGTTTCCAGGGGCCCTGTCCTCTAAGCTGACAGAGCAGGAAGAGAGGAAAGCCCCTTGCCTGCTGAGGACAGCTGGTTAATCTTTACAGAGGAGGGTAGTTCCTGAGAAACTGATGCGGGAACCACCCAGATGTCTGCGTCCGCCCAGGGCCTTCTGGCCTTCCCCCAGGCAGCCAGGCTGACCTCAGGATGAGGTCAGGGTTCTGGGATCACGGGTTCCCCTGTCACCTGTGGCCTTCAATGCGCCTGCCCTCACCCCCTCCCTGTCCGCTAGGCCTTCCCAGGTCACTGCTAGCCACTCTCCAGCCTAGTGGCCAGGTGGCCGGGGACAGGTGTGTGCCTGTCAGTGTCTTGACCTCCAGCTGCTCACAGGGGTCAGGCCGACCCTCCCTGAGGCCGGAGAACTGTTGACGGGGACAGAAAACGTGGCTGAACCCCTACCTCGAGGGCCCAGCGGTCCTGCCTGCAGAGACAGCGCTGTGTCCTAGGTGTGTGTGTGCGCGAGGGTGAGGGCCACGTGTGGAAAACCTCCCTGGAGACAGGAAATGCTGGAACCTGATGGGTTTCCCTTATCATACCTGAGTCACAAACAGTGCAAAGGGGTTTTCCAGGGGGTGCTCGTCCACAGGGGTGTCCATGTGGGGGGTTTTCCGGAAGCTGTGGGCCCCAGCATCAATTGGGGGGGGGCTTCAGAGCGGAACTTTTTTTGAAAATTGAGATAAAAATCACACCATGTGAAATCAACCTTTTCAAAGAGAACAGTGTATCAGCATTTAGTCCATCTGCAAAGTTTTGCAACCATCACGTCTGTCTTGACACCAGACAGCCTTTCACCCCTGGAGGAAGCCCTGTGCCCGTCACTACCCACTCCCCTCTCCCCCCACCCCGCCCTTGGCAGCCACTCAGCTGCTCCATCCCCGTGGACTGACCTGTCCTGGACTCTGCTCCGGACGGAATCACACCGATGGGTCCCTGTGTCTGGCTGCTTTCGTTCAGCATACGGTTTGCAAGGTTCATTTGCGCTGTCACGTGGCCAGTACTTGCCTCCTTTTCACGGTTGTATAATACTCCATTGTGTGAACAGACCACAGGTTTTTAAAATCCCTTGTCCATCAATGGACATTCAAGTTGTTTCCATTTTCTGGCCATTAGGGATATGCTGCCACAAACGTTCACCTCCAAGGTTTTGTGTGAACATATGTTTTCTGACTGTGTTCATCCAGGTCGGAGTGAGTGTCAGAACTTCACTCCTTTCTATGGCTGGTCAGTAGCCCATGGGAGGACTCTTGGGATGGGTGCGTAATTTTTAAGACACCTCTCTGAGGAGGAAGCCAGGACTGGATATTGTCAATATTTAAAAAAAAAAAAAGACAAAGAAACTTGGGTGGCCCCCTTCTCTCTGTCCTCCCTTCCGTCTGGCTGCCCAGACCCTGCAGGTGACCAGGAGCAGGGCAGGCTGCTCTGCTGTGCCCCTGAAGCCAGCACAGGGCTGTCTGGGATTCCCGAAGGCCCCTCACTGCGTGGGGGGAAGGGGAGGGATGTGCCCTCCAGGCCATTCGAGAGACAGCGGCCGGGCCAGCGCTGCCTGGTCTCAGGCCCCGATGCCCGCACGCCCTCTTCCCCGTAAAGCATGTTTATTTGCCGCCCTCCTCTCAACACTCCCCCCTCACACCAAACGTAAGTCATCCTGCGGAGCTCCAGCTGTGTTCCAGGCACCACGCGAGGTCCCGCGGAGCTCCAGCTGTGTTCCAGGCACCACGCGAGGCTCTTTCTAGCTTATGACTCGTCTCACCTTCACTGTAAAGCCGGGGAGGGAACGTGTGGCTGGGATGTCACCAGCTGGCAACACCGGTGCACAGCACCAGGTGGCCACGTGCCTGGCCAGGTGGGGGTCACGCGGACGGAGCCCGGGTGTCTGTCCTCTGACCCCCACCCCACCCTCCAGGCTCACCTCCCTCCCCTGAGAGGACTAGGGGCACTCTCAGGAGTCACGTTGTGACGTTTGCTCCTTGGTGATCCTGGAATGTAATGAGCTTTGCCTCCCAGATGACCAGGAAGTCGTGTTTAGGAAGACTCGGTGGAGGCTGGAGAGGCCGAGGGACAGTCTCCCAGGTGTTTGGGGGCTTGGACTCCAGGCCGGGACGTGGTGGCCCCGGAGCTGAGCTGTGCTGGGACTGGAGATGTTTTCCTGATGGGAACAGACGCAGTGAGGACACAGCGCTCCGGGGCAAAGGGGATGTCTCTGGCGTGGTTTTTACTAAACTGACATTGTTGAAAATTACACGTGTGCTGTTGACTTGGGCCACATTCTCTGCCCCGCCACCCTCACACACACACACCCCCTCCCCGAGTCCCCGGAAGTTTCTGCTCCTGCCCTACAAAGGCAGAGCCTGGGTGTCTACACCGGCCGCCCCCTCACCGCAGGTAGACAGACGGGATGCTGCGTGGAGGAGCCTGGTGCGCGGCTATTTCATAAAAGCCTGCTAAAATAAGACCAGTCAGGAGCACAGCCTCTCCCGGCTCTAAATGTTGACAGTAGGAAAACGTGGCCAGGTTTCTCTCAAATATGAAAAATGGGAAGTAGGCCTGTGAGGAGATGAAACCTCCCCCTCCCCACCACCCCAGACAACAGCGTGGAGGCGGAGGGGCCCTGCCAGCCCCTTCGAGCCTCGACTTCTCCATCCGGGCAGTGGGGTGGTGCTGCCCAGGGGCTCCGAGCACAGGAGGGGTCAGGGTGCTCCCACAGCTGCACATTTGGGGGTGCACATGCGGCAAGGGGCAGTGCCGGGCCTTCCTGCAAACTGTCTTCTGGCCGGAAGCTGTGCCTGGGGGGCCACTTCCTCACCAAGACTCTGCCAGCGGCCAGGGAAGGGACAGCTTGAGGAGAGTGGCCTGAGGCTCTGCCTGGGTGGCTGGGGGATGGGCAGCACCCTGGCCAAGCCCCCCCCCGCGAAGGTGTGGACCCCAGCCCTGCGTTCTTGGCCTGGAAAGGCCTCAGGACGCCCACGGAAGGCCTGGGCTCCCGGATGGGTTTGGAACTAGGAGGGGTTGTGCTTGACCCGTGGCGAGGCCGCCCAGGCCTGTGTTGTCCATGGCTAGTGTCTTGCAGGAACTGGGATGGGGGAGGGGTTCCGCCCGTGGCAGAGAAATTCAAAACTGCCAGCCTCAGGGCCTCTGTGGGCCCCCAGCAGCCTGTGCTACCTCTGCCCCCCAGGGTCCAAGCACTTCCCTCCATCCACCCTCCCCCGGGCTTGGCCTGGCCTGCCATATAAAGTTTAAAGGTTTTAAATGCAAATATTTCTCTTTTATAGATGCCAGCTGTCTCCAGAGAGCGCGTTTCCTCGCTGCTCAACTTTATTGTCCAATTAGCTTCCCATATCTGGGTACTGGAGAGCCTGGGGGGCTTCGGGGGGAGGGGGGCTGGCTCCTGCGGCCGCAGTGGAGCTGGAAGCTGCACTCCCCCCCCACCTCGGGTCCTGTGTTTGGGGTGGGTTGGGTCAGAGGGAGGGGGTGCGGGGGAGGGTGTCCCTCCCCAGGTTGGGGGCACCCTTCGGATTCTGGGCTCCGGGAGGAGCGGCAGGAGCTGGGGCGGGGGCCGTCAGTGGGTATTCTTCTATTAAAACATAAAAATAAAAGCAGCCGGCCCCGCACACACTGGCGTCCTTTGAGTCCCTCTGGAGTGTCCCCCCTCCCCGCCTGCTTTCTAGCTGCGCAGAGGCTTCCCCATTCACCGGGGCTTCGGCGGCTCACAAAGCGAGGCAATTAGAATTGAAAATCTATGCAAAACAGCTGTTAACTGATTGTAAAGGAGCGCAGCTGTGCGCGGGTGCAGCCCGCGGCCGGCGCTGAAAGGGCAGGAAGTGTTGGGGCAGCCCAGGGTTAAGAGGCCGACCTCTGCCACCGCGTTCCCCCGGGTCACCCAGGGCCCTCACCCCTCCTGCTCCCTGGAGGTGACCTTGGCTACCCAACAGCCGAACAGCCGACTGGGATGGCACGGCGGCGGCGGCTTCCCAGGCCAGGCCCGGACTTGCCCCTGGGTCCTTGGGAGAGCCTGGCTCCCCCCTTGGAGGGCACTGGTGGGAGAGGGCGTCTGGAGAGGGCTGCCCTGGTCTTCCCTCCCTTTATCCCTTCTGCGGGTCTGCGTGAAACGCAAACGTGCAGAGGCCGGGGCCGTGTCACAGCTACCGCATGAGAGTCCCTTCCCCTCCGGGCACCCGCTGTCAGTGGGTGGGGGTTGCTGGGAGGGGAGGCTGGGGCTCCAGCTGTCAAGAGGAGAGGCCCGGACACCCCCCCACCTTTGCCCCCAGCTCTCGCTAAGGATTCTCCTTCCTGTCCCTGACCCCAGGAGCTCCGCGGTGTGGCCTAGCAATCAGTATTTCACACTCCTCCCCATCTTTCCCGCAGTATCTGAGACCACTGCCCCGTGCGATTTGTATCTAGAGTGGGATGTGGTGCCTGGAGAGATGAATTCCAGAGGCAGGGATGGGAAAAGCCTCCTTGGAAGAGATAAGATTTAAGCCGGGCTTTGAAGAATGGAGAGGATTTCTGGGCCAGTGATAGCTGGCTAGAGAGAAAGGGGACTTCGGAGTGTGAGTGATGGAGGTGGGGCGGCAGGGCCTCCTGCCAGGACGGGATGGGGTGGACTGAGGGGGTGGCTGGGCAGGCCCCATGCCTATCATCCCTGGGGCCCCTGGTGGCACCCTCTCCACTGGTAGCCTTGGGGTGGGTGGACTGGTCATGCAGAGGGACTGTGCAGATCCCAGGGCTCTGGGCCATGGGTCCTCCAACCCTCCTGGAAGGGAGAGTGGTTTTCAGACCCCAGGACAGCCGGCTGGTGTGCTGCAACTCTGCCTCGCCCCGAGGTATCCTCAGCTGTAGCTACAGAGAAATGCTGCCGAGCACAGGAGAACAGCCAGGGTCTGGATCTGGCTTGGAGCGAGTGTGTGTGCCCTAGGCAAGTTAATTAACCTTCTCTGGTCTCCTCACTGGGCTTTGTGATGGAGGTCAGGAGGCCGCCTCACAGGGCCCAAGGGGATTAAATGACAGGAGTTGAGCAGCTTTGGCACATGTTAGGTGTTTGGTAAATGGCAGAAGTGAACCTCCCTTCCCACCCGCACTGATGGCCAGGTCCCTGACGCTTGTTTGTCGATCAGGTGCTGAATGGGGTGGCCGGGGTGATGGAAAATGGTTTTTTAAAAGGGTGACGTGCAGCCCTTAGGTGCCAAAACAGCGGGTTAGGGTGGACAACGCATTGAGTCCTGCTGATCCCAGAGGAGACAGGATGATAAACAGCAGGCTTCCCCACCCCCAGTATCAAGGGCCCAGCACAACCGGGCTGGACCTGGGCCGGGACACCTGCGCTCCAGAGAACCTCACATGGCCAGCCGGGGCCTAGCTGGTGGTGGTGCTGGTAATGGATAAGTTGCCCACCCACCCTCCTGTCTGGCCAGTTCCTGGCTGCCTTGAGGTGCCCTCCCTGTCAGCACCTCTCGCCTCGGGCCTGGCGTTTTCAGTTCTGTATTTGGGGAGGCAGGTGTGTTTGCTGAGTGACTGAACGCCCACCGTGACGGTTAGTGGCATCGCTTTCTTTCCGGCAGATCCCTCATGAGTATCTCCGAGGATCAGTTTAAGGAGCTCCTGGGGCTTGTACTTCACTGAGGGCTTCGTCGTGTAGGTTTCCCAGGTTCCAGGCCGCTGGAGGGGCTTCCCTGGTGGCTCATCTGTGGGTGATGCAGGAGACCCAGGTTCAAACTCTGGGTCAGCAAGATCCCCTGGAGGAGGGCATGGCAACCCACTCTAGTATTCTTGCCTGGAGAATCCCATGGACAGAGGAGCCTGGCGGGCTCCAGTCTGCTGGGTTGCAGAGAGTCAGACACAGCAACTGAGCAACTGAGCGCACAAGCTGCTGGAGGCGGGCTGGATTTTGCAGGACCCTCCTGAGGAGGAGCTCAGCCAGGAGAGGGCCTCCTGACTTCTCCCTGCTCCAGGAGGTGCAGTTAGATTGACCCCAGTCAGGGGTGCAAGCAGGCACTCACCAGCATCCTCTTGCCCCAGCACCAAGGAAGCAGGATCCTGGTGAGCTGAGTCATCGAGGCGGGTGTCCCCACCCTGGGAGTGTCCACATTTGGCCTCCCCCTGCCATGGGACTAACACTGGCCTTGGGTAAAAGTTGTCCTTTTACCCCAACCTTCTTTTCCTCTCTGGTTCCCAAGCATCTGGGGATGAGGGAGAGGAGGGCTGAGCCCAGGGAGGGCTCTGGACGGGCTACGGGGTGGGAACCGCCACCCACCGGGAGGGGAAGAAACGCCTCTGAAGAAATGGAGGGCTGCCAGCCCCAGCCGGAGTGGCGGGAAGTGGAGGAGTCAAGCCACCAACCTCGTTAGCGCGGAGCGCGCGGGCTGCGGGAGAGCAATTCCCACCCTTAAACCGGGAGGCCGTGCTCCGGATTACTGATTTCCCGGGGCCGGGCGCACCGACAGCGAGTGTCACCCATCGCCACCGCGCCAGCCCGCCTGGTGGCCGCCAGCATTTTTCTGGCCGGGGGCGGGCAAGCCAGCTCGCCGCTGCCCCCGTGCGGCCGCGGGGGTTCCCTGCAGCTCCCAAAGGCCTCGACGGGCTGTACCGGGAAAGGGAGACTGGCTGCAGGTGTGAGCAGCTCCCAGCCCAGCTTCCATTGCACCAGTGTGTGCACGTGACCTTGAGCAACTGCGGCCTCGACTTCCTCATCTGGGAACCGGGATCAGGCTCCCTGTCTCGCCTTGCAGCGGAACCAGATGTCTGGGAGGGGGCGGTGGAATCTACCAACTCTGAATAAAGTAGTCAAACGATGAAACCAAGTGGCCACCCCACAAAATTCTGTGTTTTGCCACGGTGGTCCTCAGACGTGTGGAAGAGTTTGACTTCCCTCCCCCCTCGCTACCACCACCAACAGGGTCTCCCCAGGATGACGGGAAGTCAGCTGGACCACCGTGTCCTGGTGAGAGTTGGAGGGTGGACCCGAGCGTCCGGACCTGGGGACGGGGCTGGGAGGAGAGGCCGGCCCAGGTGCGGGTGGTTTTCCTGTGTAAGTTACCCCCCTCCCCGCCGCCCCAGCCGGTAGTCCGGGTGGGAAAGTGTGGGACCCGCTCCCAGAGGTTTTTTAATTTGGTTTTTCAGGCCCTAGGCCCTGGGTTGAATTCTCCTGACTCCGCCCTCCCCCTCCCCGAGACTCCCCGCGGCGATGGAGGCACCGCGTCCTCCGCGCCCTGGCCGCGGTGAGTCTGCTGGCCCCTGCCGAGTGTGAGTTCCCAGAGGCCGCGCCGCGGAGACACCGTGTGCTGCGTAATCGAAAGCGTCCGGCGGAGGCCTAGGCCCGCACGAGGGAGGCGCGGCCCGGAGCCAGGCGGTGGGGGGTGAAGGGGAAGCGCCCCTCCCACGAGGTACCAGGGCCGGCCGGCTGGCCGGCGCCCACAGGTAGAAGCCAGGAAGGGCCCCCGGCTCGGCCTCGCAGGTCCGTTTCCCTTTTCGTTTGTGGTCGGCCAGGAGCCTTGTGCAAGGCGAGGGGCCGACCCGCGTGCGCTCGGCGGAAGGCGGAGCAGGGGAGTGGGTAGCTCGGGGGCGTCTGTCCGCGCCCTGCCCCTCGCCCCCCGGGCGGGCGGGCACCCAGGCGAGTCCTGCTCCCCGCTGGCGCGGGCTCCGACTGCTCCAGGCCCGCCAGCGTCATCGGGAACAGATGGATGGGGGGTGGCAGGCGCCCAGCGCTCCCTCCCGTCGCAATCCGGACTGGCACGGGGAGGGAAGGGAGGGCGGGAGAGGGAGGAGGGGAGGCGGGGGAGGCTGGGCCCGCGGGGACGGCTGCTTGCGCGCCTGCCAAGCGCGGCGCGGGCATGTCCCGGGGCAGGTTTGGGGCTGGCAGAAGCGCGGGCTGGCACCGGCGCCCGAAAGTTGAAACCCTCAGCGCGGCGCTACGGCGGGGGGCTGAGGGGTGGGTACTGGTTTGCCTCTGGGGCTGAAAAGTAGGAAGGCTGTAGATGGGAGAGGATTTTCAAAAAGAGGATGTACAGGCAGAGACCCCGGGGCATACGAGTAACGCTGGGAGCTTGGGGCGCGCGGGGTCAGAGCGCGGGGCGCGCCAGGGCCAGGAGGCGTCGGGTGAGGCGGGCAGCCACTGACCCGGCGCTTCCCGGAGACGCGGGGCTGGGTGCGGGGTGGGCGCCGGGCTGGTCCTCTGCGCCCGCCGCCGGTGGGGGCGGGGAGGCCGGGGCCCTCCGCTCTCGCCGTGCCGCCTGTGGGTGCCCAGGAATTTCAGGACGCTCCCTGAGTCATTCCAGTCTGTCAAGTGCCTGGGTGAGGTGGTGGTGGCGGTGGTGGTGGGGTGCCAGGAATGGGGAGGCGCTGTTCTGGGGCCGGAGGCCCAGTGGGTCGTGCCAGTTTCTGGAGGCGGGCGGCCTCGCCTCTGACCGCAACCCCAGCTACTTAATGACCCCCCTGGCGGAGCGGCGCCTGCGTGGACTCTCCAGCCGCTGGGATGTGAGTTCTTTAAAAGAACTACCCCGCTGCCCCCCGCACTGTGGCCTTCCCCAAAGTTACTTAGAACGAGAAGGCGGAGCTCCTGGAATCTGGGGGGAAGGTGCATAGGCCCGAGTCCTTAACATTCAACCCTTTCAAGTTGGGGCAGTTAAGAGGGGGCTGGGGAGGAGAGAGGCACGCAGCCTACTTTGCAGGCCCCCTCCCGCCTCCCCCCCCACACCCCAACACAGACAGTGGCTCCGAGAAAGTTTTCCTCCAGGAGGCCTCCAGAACACGTGAGTCTGTCCGCTCACTCCTGGGGGGGTCTGCTTTGTGGCACATGCTGTTCTCGGCGCCGGGAAAGCGGTCGGGAGACGCGCAGGGGCGCTGCTCGCCTGGTGGGCGTGTTGAAACTGACCGCTCCCTGCTTTTGGAATCCAGTGGCTGGTCTCGAACACCAGTGTACGTGGGACCCCTGAGCAGTGAAGCCCGGGGTCCCCGGGAGCCTGAGGGTGGCACTTCCCCTACCTGTCTGTGTCCTCGGCTCACCTGGCCGGCCTGTCTGGGGAGGGGTGTGTGCCCGCGCGGGTGTACCCGGGCGCCGGTCGGTGCGCGCGCGCGCGAGAGCGTGTGTTTGCGGCTGAAACCCGACACCTCCCGCTGGCTGAGGTCAGGGAGCCGGGAGCGAGCCAGTGGCCCGAGAGTGGGCGGCGTTGCGCTTGGGTGTGTCCTCGGCGGCGGCGACAGCAGCAGGTGTTTCTTGGCCGGGGCCCCGGAAGCTCCACCTCCCCAGCGGGCCCGAGCCGCCGCCGCCGCCGAGCAGCCCCGGGTGAGATAAGCAGTTTAGACAAACACTGAGCGACGGTGGCTCCAGCATGTGTCAGCCGAGGCGGAGCGGCGGGGCCCTGGCATGAAAGGTGAGCGCGTCTAGCCGGGCGGGGGGCGGTCTCCGCGCGCGCCCCCCCCCCCGCGCCCGCCCCTCTCTCCTCCAAGTTCGCGAGTTCCGCGGGGGCGGCCGCCAACGGCTCCCGGGCAACTTCCCCCGGAGTGTGTGCGGCGATTAAGAGCCGGGCGGGCGGGCCAGCGACCCAAGGCCCCGCGCCCCGCGGCGGGTCGCAGCCTGGGCGTCCGGCCTCCAGGCGGGGGCTCGGGCCGCCCCGGGGCTCGGGCTCGGTGGCTGCGTTAGGCGAGGGGTGCTTGACGACCGTGCGGCGGGTGGGGAGCAAGGGAGCTGGGGGGCTCTCGGTGAGCTGTCTACGCTCTGGAGCCGGAGTGAAAACTTTGCGGCGGTGGCGGAGGGAGCGAGGGGGGCGGCGCTGCGCCCCCGCGGCAGGTGCTGGCGGCGGCTGCGGTGGGCGGGCGCGGGGGGGGGAATCGCCCGCTGGGGCCGCGAGGTTGGGTTTTTTTGTCTCGCTCCCCTCCCCCTTCCCTCGGAGCTAGGGAGACCGCCGGGGGGGCGGGACTGCAGCCTCCCAGGTCTCCGACCCCCACGCCCTGCTTCCCAAGGGCGCGCCCCGGGCTCCACGGCTTCTCCCCCGCCTCTCCGCTCCCCCCGCCCCGTAGGAGCCGGTCCCCTGCCCCTCCCCCCGCTGAAGATGGCTGCCCCGGCCTCCGAGGTGGGAGGTGATTGCATCCGCCGCCCCCCACTCGCGCTGCCCTTTCCCCCCCTCCCCGGCCCTTCCTGCTCCGCCTGGATGCGCCTCCCCGCCCCCAGCCCGGCGGCCGCGCTGATGGGCGGCGAGTGGCCCGACCGAGTGGAGCCGATTCAATTATATTGCAGCAGCAGAGACACCTCGTCGGCCGCCCGCCCGCCTTTCCAGCAGGCTAATTAAATTCCCTCCGTGGAGGCGGAGCGGGAGTCGGGCTCGCCCTCCCGCCTCCCCCGCTCCCGCTCCCCCTCCCGAGTTTGGGGTGGGGGACTAAAGGGACCCCTGAGAAGTGCGCAGGGGAGATGGAGGCGCGGGATCGTGGGGGGAAGGGGTCGCCCGGATTGGGTGAAGTGTTGCGACACCCCCCCACGTGATGGACCGGGGTCCCCTGACGGAGCGCCGGCTCTTAAGTTTGGAGGGCTGTGTGCGCGGCGGGGGAAGCACCTGCCCGCCGGCTGCTTGGTGGATACTGGCCGAGTTGAGTCGATTTGGCTCTTGTTTTGTAAACTAGCCTTTGTCTGGGAAGTGCGTCTAAAATACATTAAATCCTTGTTAACCCCTGCAGTGCCTTATCTGGGGCCCACACAGGCTGTGGTTTGGAAACAAAAAGCGGGCCCACCAGATGAAACAAAAAAGGGCTTCTTTTGTGAAAGGCTGGAACAAAGGGCCCCGCGGATCCTGGGTGGGAACCTCCCTGCCTAAGCCGATTTCCAGGCCGGGTGGGGGGGTGGGGGACAGGACGAGAGGGCAGAAGGTCTCTGGTGGGACGCTTGAAATGTCCCCCGGAAGGTAGGCCGGCTGGGCCTTCTTCCCCCTGGGATTGTGCCCCCTTCCCCCTCAGTGGAAAGTTGGGGGGGAACCCCAGGTGAACAGGCTGCCTGCCTCTGGGCCTCCCTGGGTGTTACTTCTGCTCAGGGCACGTCAGCGTTGCTCAGCCTGTGTTTATGGGCGCCTCCACCCGCGGGTATGGCAGACCCTGCCGCCTGACTCAGCCAGGCCACGCCACAGGTGAGGGGCCGGGGCACGGGGCTCCTTTGGGCTGCAGTGTGTCATCGCCCGGGCAGGGAGTCGCTGCCCCGCCCGCCCCGGGCTCGGCAGGCCTGGCTCTGTGATAACAGCTACATGGATACTTCCAGCAGGCCCTTACCCGTGCAGTCCTGCCCTCCCCCCCCTCATGAAAAGGGGGTGCCCAGCTGGCCCTCTGTCACTTTGTCTCACTGCATGCAGAGAGGAGGGAAGGGGGCCGCAGGAGCCAGCCAGGCCTTTGGCGCTCTTGATTTTCCTTTTCCGTGAACCTTGGGGATGGTGGGAATCTGGAGTTGGTGAGCGGGCGACCGAGGTCAGCCCTGGCCTTGGGAAGGGAGGCTGGGGGCCCTGTCCCAATCTGCGGGACCCCGGCAGCAGGCTGCCCCCGACGGTGCAGGCCCTGACCTGCTGGGGACAGCTTCCCAAATCCTGCCTGACTTGTCAGGGTTGAACAGGGTTTACGGAGCCCCCCCGGCTGGGTTTGCTGAGAGTTCCCCAGGTGATGGCTTCTGTCCACCCGGGGCTGGGAATCAGTGCCCTGGGAGGTGGGGACCTGCAGGAGCCCGCAGCAAGCAGCAGACCTTTTTGGAAGCACCGATGGCCTTTATCCAGCCATGCCCGCAGGCTCAGGCAGACCTTTGGCCTCCAGTAACTTCCTTGTCTCTGGGGGAAGGTTAGGGCCGGCAGAGCCCAGAGAGCCTCTTGGGGTTTCCAAACAGAAGCAGGTGCCCGCCTGTGGGTTCAGCAGCTCTTGATTCTGGCTGGAGGAGGCAAAGCAGAGTCTGCACAGCGCCGCTCTGTGGCAGGTCCGGGTCCTGCACCTCCAGGCCGAGCACCTCCCCAGCCGGCTCAGTCCCCTTGTGGCCCTTGACCCTTTGGCAGCTGGCGTCTGCCTGCTCTGGCAGAGGAAGGGCCCTTGGGCTCGGAGCCCCTTTCCTGAAGGGTGGGTGCCCTCGGCTTCTACTTTCCCAGGAGAGCGCAGGTGAGCAAGCCTGGCTGCCAGCTCTCTCCTCTCGCCCCAGGAACTCGTAGGGGCTTGTGGAGTCAGCCAGCGAGGCAGGTTTTTCCTGGCCCTGTCGGAAGGCTCGGAATTCCCAGCCTAGGTTACTCGAAGTCCACGCGGGCTGGGCTTGGGTGGTAGCACGTTCATTACCTCTGTTATGGCAACACGGCAGCCTCCAAACCACAGGGCTGCATGGGGCAGGCCCACCCCCTCCCCTCGGTGCGCTGGTGGAGCTATTTTTCTAACCTGCAGGGATCCGTGTTTCAGGTGACATTTCAGCTTGGCCACGCGCTTTAATTTCTCTCCTCTCTCGCCCAGAGTGGTGCGGGCTGCCGAGCCACTGGCTCCACTTTTCCGTGCTGGCCTCTCTCCCTGGCCGAGGCCACAGGCGGGAGGCGGCGCTGGGGAGTGTTCCTGTCAATGAGAATTTATTGAGCGCCTCCTCTGAACTCAGCCCTTGCCCGCTGCTGGGAGGTGTGCACACCGATAACACCGCATCCAGAGCGGCCCTTTGCACGCCTGCCAGGGCGCGCACCGGGGGGCCTTTTAATCTCGCCTCCGCAGCGGCTTCTCTCCACCGGCCTGTTGACTTGCAGCCCTGCCCCCCGCAGGGTGGAACCGCGGGCGATCGATCGCGCTCTGTGCCCTGCCCCCCCCCACCGCCCCCCATCTTTGCTGGGCTGCTCCTCTCCCTGCCATTCCCGGATCAGGGCGATCAGCTCCAACTCCCGGGTCCCTGAGACCAGCTTCCTTTGCCCCTCCCTCCGAGGCTTTGAGCTGGTTTGGGGGAGGGGGTGACCCCTGCAGAACTAAGGCAAATGAGAGCAGCCTGGGTGGGGGGTTGCGGGGTGGGGGGGGAGGCGCTGGGACGCGGGCCAGTGGGCTGCTGGTGGGGGAGGGGACCGCAGTTCCGAGGGTCTGTGGAAAAGAGGGGATCTGGCTGAACCTGAGGCTTTGTGGGATCCCAGTGGGACCTGGAGGGTGTCTCTGGGAGGTGACTTTAACTGAGGAAGAAAGTGTTAGGGGAACAGGAAGCCCCCAGACCAGGTGCTCGTTCTTGGCTGCACTTTAGACTCACCTGGGGAGCTTTAAAACCCCGGGGCCAGACCTGTGACAGTTAAGACCCACGTCTCTAGGCGTGGGGCCCAGACATCTGTATTTTATGAACCCGCAGCTGAGCTAGAAGGGCCTTCTGCTGGGGGGTGGGGCACAGTGGGGAAGAAATTCCTCTTTCTGGGGAAGGTGGGGGCCTGATGCTTCTTAAGGAGAACGGGGATCCCATGTGGGAAGCCAGAGTCTGCTGTGTTTGCCCTAGAATGGCCTGGGGCTGGGTACCCTCCCCAGGCTGGGGAGGCAGTGGAGAAACCGTGCTCTCGACCCCATCCCTGGGTCATGGGTGGCCCTGGGCTTTGTATGAACCCGGGGTCACATCCTGACGGAGCTCCTCCTACCTGCCCCAGGTGAGCAGCAGGCCTTTCTCCTGAAGGGACTTCAAGTGCTGAGCTGTGTTTGGACCGGTGGCTCCTATGTCTGCCTGGAGCGCCAGCCAAGCCTCCAATTCTGGAACCGGTTCCTCCACCTGGAGGCCTTGATGCGTGTGAGGAGTTGCACGTTGCCGAGGCTTTGGGGCAGCCAGACCGGGGTGGGGGCGTCCCACGGGCAGATGAGCCTCCGGCCTCCCCAGCACCATCACAGCCCCCAGCTGCTCCCCGTCTGTAGTATGGGCCTGCGGAGGCCTTGTCAGAGGTGAGGGCTTAGATGTTATGTGTGACACCTGCCTGCCCCTGTGAGTCAGTGCAAGCCGTGGGCTGCAAACCTCAGGGGCCTGGGGTAAGCCCCCAAGTGTCTTTGTCAAGCTGGTGGTCAGTCCCTGACCAGGGTGTTCCCGTCACCCCTGGCTCAGCCTGTACGACCGTGCACGCTTTCCTGTGGACCTCTACGGTAGGAACAGCCACGGCACCCATGTTCTTGGGCTGTTGGGGGTTAAATGCTTTCTTATAGAGCTCAGAGCAGCGCCTGGCACCACGGGCCCCTGTGTATGGGTTTGTCAGAAGCACGCGGTCATCCCTGTCTCTGTGGCTCTAGGATTCCCAGGACTTGTAACTTCTGAAACCCAGAAGGCTCTGGGCCCCTGGCCCCTGGCCCTGCTGTATTCGGTGTGGGCAGGGGCGGCAGTGGTGCAAGGTGCCACACCAGCCCCCGCGGACCCTCCCCGCTGGGACTTCTGGGGCCACCACACCTGCCCACCCTGGTCTTGATCCCATGCTCACACACTGGCCCCCTCTCCAGCGGCTTCTTGCCTGCTTTGTTGCCAGCCCCTGTGATGGTGGGATTGCACACCCCCCCAGGTCAGCAGGAGGGGGGTGAGACGCCCCCCTGCCAGCCCCGCCCTTCCCACGCTCAGATGCTTCTGTGGCCACAGTCAGTAATAAAAGGAATCGATCGGCAGGCTTTCGGTCAGGTTAAGCCATCCCGAAGGAAGATCGTGTGTCAAGCTGAGGAGGGCCAGGCCTGCCGGGGGCGGGGGGCAAGCGGGGTCCTCCTTTGTGCTAACCGGGGTCTCCTCTCCCCCTGAACTGAGCCCGAGCCCAGGGCTCCACCTGCCCTACCACCCAGCCTGTTTGGGGGGCTGGCAGGCCGGCTGCCGTCGTGTGACGTGGGTCACGTTGGGGTTGCTTCTCCCTCCGCTGTTCATCTTCCCCCCGAGGGTCTGACTTGCAGGGTAGTGATTACCCCCACTGACTGTTAGCCGGGAGATACGGGGGTCCCATGGGGCCTCCTGCCTGCCCGCCGTCAGACAGCTGGTAAGCCGTGTGAAATGGGAAAACCAAATGGTGTGAGTGGATTCGTCCTGCTGAATTCCCGGCGTTCATTTATCTTTGTGTTTTTGTAACTTTTACGTAGGGTACGTGGTCGGTCTCTCTGTTCACTTACACGTGAGCTAGACTAGACGTCAGAGGTGGATGCAGGTAGAGCTCAGGGCCTGCAGGTGGGGATGTTGGAGGGACGTTGAGCACCCCAGAGGGCCCGGGCCCTGTCTGCCGCTGCCTCGTAAGCAGGGGAGGGTGGGCTGCCCCCATTTAACAGCATGAGAACACTGAGGCTCAGAGTCGGCCCCCGGGGCTGCTTTCAGATTGCCTTGTGTGAAGGATTTCTGGTCAGCCCTGCTTGGACTTGGCAGGGGGAGCGGATATGTGGGCTGAGATTGTAGGTTTTAAATCAGCTTGACGGCCAAGTCTCTCCTTTCCCACGTCGACGTAGCTTTCTGCAGCCTGCAGTTTTCACCTAAAAACAGGTCTTGTAAGACGCTGAGACTCCGGACGGCTCCCTAAGGAGCCATGCCAGTCCCGGGAGCCTGTCACCGGGGCCAGGGAATGCATTTTAACCAAACAGCTGACTTCCTAGCTGAAGCCGGCAGGTCCACGTTGCCTGCCTGCCTTCTCGTAGTACATGCGGTGGAGTGTCAGTGCTGGGCTGCCTCAGCTAGGGCGCTCGGCAGACCTTGGGTTTCACAACTGCAGTTTCTAGCAGTGTCTCTGCCACGTGCGGTGAGTCCCCCACGGGTGTGTTGACACCTCAGGATTGAGTGTTGGATAGATTTTGAGAGGAGAAAGGGGTGGGTGTGAAGGCTTGAGACATCTTTAAAAGACATTGGCCAGATTCCTCCAGAAAGAGTGGCAGGGACTCGCCTTTCTGCCCACCAGCGCAACCCAGACCTTTGTTTACCTAACTCTGATGAGTGGTTCCTTCCACGCCCCTCAGTCCTTGGTTTCCAAGAATGTCCATCCTCCCCACAAGGGGAGGAAGAAAGCCTGTGACCAACCTCTGCTTTTGCTGCACCCCTGGCAGGTTTTGGGTAGACTGGACCACTTCTTGCCATGTGACCCTTGACTCCTGGGAGGTGGTACCCGTGAGAGCAAGTTCTGGCCCCAGCATCCTGCCTGTGGCACTGAGACCTTACATGTTCCCGGTTGGAGCAGTGGAGGAATTTTTGTTTGTTTCCTTTGAGAAAGTGAAGGATTACTTTAGGCCCCGGCAGTTGGCTTGGCGAGTCGGTGGAGGATGGCTGTGGCCGGCTTGACCTGGCATAGGACACGGTTGGGACTGGGGAGCTCATGGCTGGTAGCTTGTGACTGTTTTTTACAAACTGTTACCTTGTGAACCTGCTCTGAAATGCATTTTGGCTGCAGGGTAGTTGGTTTTTTTTCCCCCCAGTGGAGCATTTTCGGACGTCTGGGCATGGTGCATAGGGCTTTGAAGATGGTGGATGAGCCCAGGTGAGGAAACTCCATTAGAATCTGGACCACAGGAACACCTTAAGAACTTAGTATCTTAGCTCTGACACCCTCAGCCTGAGTAGAACACGTTAGGGGAGTATTAGTACTTGGGGTAAAGAATTCTATGCTGTAGGTGTCTGTAGCCTGGGTTCCAGGGTGCCATGCACCTCACACACATCCCTGTGGGTTTACAGATGAGCTTCTGTGGACTTGGTCAGACTAACTATGTGCGGGATTCGGGGTGGGGGGGTTGCAGAGGGCTTGGTCTGCGCCTTTGAACCCTGTTGAGAATGGACCTTTTGCAAAAGCAACAAGACATAAGTGGAGGCCAGGTCCTGGCTTTGATTCAGGTGGGACCCACCCGCAGTTGACGTGCCAGGGCTCACCCTCGAAGCTGAGGGTAGGGGTGGACTTCTTTCTGCTGCCTCTGGATGGACACGGTGCAACGTCGGAGCTGAGTGTCCTGGTTGCATGCACGTTTATTAAGCTCCCATGGACCCAGTTCATTGCCCAAACCCGCATGGTTTCTAAACTGGCGATGCCTCTGGCCTTGAGTAAGCTCACCAGCCTGAGAGAGTGGGGAGAGTGGGTGAGCTGATGACCTCGGAACAGACTGAGGGGGAGTTTCCCCTCTCAGGATATGGTTGCTGGCTCCTGATTTTCCAGGATAAATTGGAAATCTTCATTTTGACCAGAAACCTCCGTTTTAAGTTATCGCGCATTGATTCACGTTTAAAGATGCCTTGATTTCGGGCCACATAACGAGGTTGCTGGATGAAAGATGGCCCCTTAGCCTCTGCCCTTTCCGGCCTAGTCCCCACCCCCGGGGATACTGACGGGGACACTGAGGCTCGGAGCGTGTTGGGACCAGATAGGCCCCCACTAGGAAGTTTGGGGGGCCGGGCCCGCACCCCATCTTCTGGCTGGCTTCCTAGCTAAGCCCCCAACTTGGCACCCGGGGGTCCTGCCCTGTGACACCCCGGAGTGGGCCCCCTGCCTGGGCATGGCGCCAGGCGTCTTCCTTCTCCGCGTTCAGCTGGTGTACGTGAGGGCGGGGCCGCCGTGCCTGTTCCATAGGCTGAGGACCTCCCGAGTGCCCTTTGGGGCTGGGGGTGCAGGCGCACACGGCCGCCCTGCAGACGGCTATGCCGACACCCACACGGAATGGAAGGGACAGACATGCTCTGCCGTGTGTCCCCATCTCACCTGCGGGGTTTAAACACCTGGGTGCCTGGGCCCTGGGGCTGGGCAGGCCCCATCAGCAGCGGCCTCTGCGGCCTCACGTCTCATCTCCCAGCCAGGTGTCCTCCCTTCGGGAGAAGGGCCTTGACCCCTGCCCTGCTGGCCCATTGCCCCACCAGCCGGCCCTGGCCTGCCGCTCCCTGGAAGCTTGGCGTGTGCTGCCGCCTCCTGGCCAGGTTAGGTTCCTGTTCTTTGGGACCTCTGACACCCCCCCCACCCCCCGCCACATCCTGCACCCCGAACCTGTGAGCTCACTCAAAGGGCTCCTTTGTGGGGAGGTGGCCTGGTTAGCCCAGGGCCCTCGGGGACACCAAGGAGTCACTCCCAGTTTGTCGGCTTGGCACCCTCCAGCCCCGAGCTGCCGCAACGTGGGATTCAGGGATGCAGGCCAGAGTCGGAGCTGCTTTGCCTCCCTGGTACCCTCTGTAAGGCGGTGTGTGTAGGTGGGCCTACGTGGGTGCTCTAGCAGCCTGCAGGATGGGAGGTGACCCCTAGCTAGGGTGGGGGAGGTGTCTTTCTAGTGTCTTCTGACTTAAAAGGAAATTGCCAGCACAGCAGCAAGGAAAACTGGGTCCCCACACTGGCTGCTCAGCATGCAGCCCCAGACAGGGGGCTCTTCCAGCCTCAGTTTACCCATCTGTAGAGTGGGGCCAGGATGGACCGTGTTAGGAGGCTCCTTGGGTGCGCTTCCTGCTGATGGGGGGGCGAGGCCTGTTCCTGGAGTGATTCTAAAGGGTGATGGCGATGCTCTGGGCAAAGCCAGGCCTTGTGGATGTCAGCACTGACACTGACCGCCTCTGGGGGGTCCTCAGTACCAGCCTTGACCCTGTCCCACAGCCTTTTTTGCCTTAATTGTGTGCTTCCCCGGAGCTGTCTCCCCGCCACTCTGTGCCCCTCCCAGGCCGCCCTCCGTCTGCCCATCCCAGGCTGCTCCAGACGCCACCCGCTTGGAATAATCACCGTCAAATGTCGCTGCCATCTGCTGCCTGACTTCGTCCTTCGCCTCCACTGGAACCTCCGGGATCCCTCGCGTCTGTGGCCTTGAACCTCGGCCGCTTGTGGGCTGTCCTGGGAGGCCTCCGTCAGCAGGCCGCCCGGGTCCAGGCCCTGCCCAGCGCTCTCCTCTCCACCCCGGGAACCAGCCTGGGGGCCCAGTCCCACCTGCACCTCCCGGCTCCCCTGGCACCCCCTGTCCTCAGTGACAGGCCTGTGTGGGGGTGTGTCCTGAGCACTCTTTTCCCCGGGACCCGGTTTTGGCTTCCCGAGAGCCCCCATGCCCCTCGTCGCTGCCGTGGCAGTGTGCGGGCAAGGCCGGGGAGAACCTGGAATGCTTCCCACCCCTCCACCACCACCCCCATTGACTGCAGCTGCGGGGCCTCACTGAACCCGTTTGTGGTGACTTCCCCGGGGACCCCAGAAATGAGCTCTGCAGACGGCTCGGCCCATAGGGCTGGCTCTGGGGGAGCGGGGGGCTCCGTTCTCACTGACTAGGGTCCTGGCAGACCCTCCGTGGCTCCTGCCTTCCCAATCCCATAGTAACTTCATAGCCGCGTGAGCAAGGGGACTGCGGGGGAGGGCGATGGGCTTGTCCTGAGATGAGCTGCCTCCCCTTTTACGCCCGGGCCAGGGCTGGCGCTGGGCACATGGGCTGGCCTCGCCCGCCCCCCCTCCACCCTGTCGTCCTTCTCGGCAGTTCTGGGTCAGGATGCAGGCTGTCTGCTTGAGCCGCCCTCTGCTCCAGCAGTTAGCGGTGGCTTCGGCTCCATCTGCCAGTCACTGGGGCCAGAGCCTTGGGGAGGACGTCCAGCTCTGGGACTCCGGGCAAGAAAAGGCCCCGGTCCCCTTAGAGACCCACAACCCGAGGGGATGTCCTTGGAAAAGAACACGGGGACCTAAGGCAGGCTGCCTCTGTGCGTCCAGGGGCCAGGACGCCTTCCCCGGGCTCTCCCAGATGCCGCCCCCGCCCCCGCCCCCACCCCACTCCCAAGAAAAACTGCTGCGTGCGAGTGAGCTCGGAACACGCCGGAAGGCAAATATAATGAATGTGTTATGAAGCCGCTCAGGCTCCTGGGGTCACGTGCCCCATGCCACCGTAGCCTGCCTGCCTGGCGGGTCTCTGCTCAGGTGACCCTGGCCTTGTTAGGGCTGCACAAGCATCGCGCCTTCGGTGGGGGGGCGGTGCATGGAGGCCCAGAGCTGGGGGACACCCTGTATTTGTTCACAAACATTTCTGTCTGCGGTAATGAAAAATTACCGAGGGGTGATTAGAGAACCCAGGTCCGGACTGCGCACTCAGACCTGACTGAGGCCCTGCTGGGCCCGGCCTTGTGGGGTGTAATTACCCCGGGGTGGGAAGGGGGGTGCTGTCAGGGGAAAGGGGTGGATCGGTGCTTGAACCGGGAGCCAGCAGAAAATTCATCTCAGCTATTAGCTTGTAATTACAGAGCATGCAGGGAGCAGGCTCGAGGTCTGGGACCGCGGAAGAGCGGGATGAAAGGAAGCGGTAATTACGGGTCCACGGGAGGCTGGAGGGAGGCCACGGGCTGATTAATACCGCCCTCCGTCCGCGCGGCGCGGGGAGCCGGGCCGCCGCCGTGTTTAATGGAGTGTTAGGGGCCTGCCCCCCCTGTTGGGTCCTGCTGTCACTGCGCGTTTGGACAGCAGGCTCCCGGATCGATTGGGCTGTGTTCTGAAGCACCAGGGACAAGGTGGTTCTGGAGAACGTCTGCTGAGCTGCAAGCCAGGCTCGCCCCTTGGCACTTGGGTTTTTCTTCTTTGCCTTTTGTTTTGTTTTTTGAAGCTTTGTGCTGCTTCTGGCCATATTAGAGACTTGGGCAGAGGAGAGGAGAAAGTATTGATTAAAGACACCTCGCTTTGGTAGACGGTGCAGGCATTGGCGAGGGGCTTCCACGGGCGTGGCGGGCCTTGCTTCTGAACAACGGCGCCATCCAGGAGGGGGGGACCGGCTGATTCTGGGGGTGGCTTTTCCTCTCCAGTCCCCCGCCGCCTCGGTCATGGGGGTCATGGGCCCTCGGCTCTGTGTGTGTTGATGTAGCAGCTCTTTTTTCTGGGGGGTTGGGGGGTGGGTCTTTTTTCCAGGGGGCAGCTGATGGTGGCAGGTTGGGGGGTGGACAGCAGCCCATGGTGCAGCTGAGATGTCCAGGAGGCCCCCTGACTCTGTGTGTGTGTGTGTGTGTGTGTGTGTGTGTGTGTGTGTACACACGCACGTGTTGGGGCGGTTGAGCAGGGGAGGGAACGGTTGAGCAGGGGAGGGAACCCGGCCCCGCCCCAGCCCTCATCCATCCCTGGCCTCCACGCTGTGGAGCCTGTTCCCAGCTGTTAGGATGATGGATTTACATGAGCTGATAATGTAGACAAGAACCCAGTTGATGGCCAGGAGCACAGAAGTTAATGAATACCTCTCTAATGAAGAGGGGGGCCCTGCTCTGCGGGGCTTCTCCAGGGTGCCGGGGCCGCCTGAGGCCCCCTCTCGTTTCCCCTTGGCCCCGTAGCTTCCACGGTCGGTGTGGTGCCTGCCTGGGCAGGGCTAGGGGGCAGAGCTGTCCTGAAGCGACCCCGAGGCTGCAACTGGGGGCGAGACCAAGAGATGGGGACTGTGATCCCGTGTTGACCTCCAGCAAATTCAGGGTGACCCTTTGCGGGGTCTCCCGGTCCCCCACGTTTGGCCTTTGCCTGTCTGCATCCTCGGTGCAAGGGTGCTGTCACCCTGGCGGCCAGTGGTCCCTTGGGCCCCCTGCCTCCCCTCCCCGCCCCTCCCAGCGCACACAAGCTGAGGAGGAAAGCTAATTTTAGACTGCCCTAAGGAAGCTGCTCATTTGGAATCCTATTTTAAGTGGCCTGACATCAGCGGAGCGGCTTTCCTGGCTGGAGGATGCTCCAGAGCCCACAGTGACCACAGCAGGGACACTCGCTTTGGGGGGCCCCCAGGAGTCCCGGGGGGCTGTCCATGAGATGCTACGGGGGTGGGGTGTTGCTAGGTGCCAGGAGGAGTGAGGCACTGACATTTGGGGGCAGCTCTTATGGGAAGGGGGCAGGGGGTGCCCCTGCCTCCCAGGACCCTGGTCACCAGGGAAAGGCTGGGGCTGTCAGTGAGTGTTGGGGTTCTGGCAGGGGTGCCCCAGTTCCCTCAGCTCCCATGTCTGGCCAGCAGGAGGCCCTGGTCTGGGGAAACCCCCACCAGGGGTTATTCCAGACTCAGGCAACCAAGTCTCTCTTTCTTTGAGGGCACCCCGTTTTTAAAAAACCTGGTTCACTTCAGAAAAGCTAGAACATAGGCAAGGAAGTTCTGTGTTAAAAACAAACCGTTTTTAACATAGGACTAAAATGATAAAATTGTTCCCCTTGCTGACACCCGAAGGCCTCCACCCAGGGCCTTAAGGGGTGTGTGATGTTTTTGGGGTCTGACCCCAGGTTTGACTAGTGGCTGCTCCGTGGCGCCTCTGTACCATCCTGCCCAGTGATGGCAGCTGGTGGTCACAGCATGTCCACCCAGGTCACCAGCTGGCCAGTCTGTCACGTGGCCGCTGGGTGGTGACCTCACACCTGCCCCCTGGGCCAAGGGGACAGGTCCCTAGGAGGTGGGGGACCTCCACGCCTGCCTCACGTCCCCAGAGCGGGGCTGGACCTGGGGCCCAACTAGCTTCCTGTCTGTGGGACACGGGTGCTTTGTTCAGGTCATCCCAGCCCCGCTGGTGACCTTCTGTTGGTCCTTGGGCCCAAGCCTGGACTTTCCCATCTGTAAAGTGGGCACAATAACATTTCTTTAATAAGAGGCTGTAGGGTTTAAAGGGTGGTGGCCAATTCTCTAAGGAATTCCTGGAAGAGGGAGGGAGGTGGTTAGTGGCCGTGAACGGCACCAGAGGGGCCCGTTTGGGAGACTCTGGATAAAAAAGACACAGAGTGTGTGCAGATGGTTGAACTGCATGAAGGAAGGGAGAGGGACGTTGAGTGTCCTGGTCAGTGGGGGATGCAGTGGCCCTCCATGTACCAGTTAGCTAACTAACGCTGCGTAACAAACCATCCCGAACGCAGACTTGTTGGGCTCTGGGAGCAGCTGCTCTGGGTAGCTCTGGCCCAGCGCCCCTGCTGTAATGAAACTGGTGCCCGGCTGCAGTCCCATCAGAAGGCTCCCTGGGGTGGAGGAGCCACTGCCTCACATGGCTGTGGGCTGGAGGCCCCCATTTCCAGGACGTGGGATCCCCGTGCAGGCGCCTCGGGCGTCCTCACAGCCTGGCAGCGGACCCCCTGCAGCACATGTGCTCCAGGGAACGTGGTGGGGGTTGGGGGGACAGGCGCTTTGACGACCTCACCTTGGCAGTTGCCAGTCTTCTGCCGTTTCCTGTTCCCTCTGAGTTGAGAGTCTGGCCCACGTGGGAGGGGAGGGTTAGTCCCCACCCATTGCGGGAACGAGGAACAGATTTGGACCCACTTCGGAACCACTGCGGCCAAGTGACCTTGAGCTCTGAGTGCATCTGTGCCTCTTGGTCCCCCATGGCAGTTGGGCCTTGGACCGGGCTGGTGGGGTCACGGGAAGGCATCCTGCCCTTCCCCACCCTGCCCCAGTTCTTCCTGGTGAGAACGCTGCCTCTGGGCCCAGGAAATGGAGATCGAGTCCTGACATGCTGCTGAGCCGTGTGGCCCCGAGTGAGGGCCCCGCAAGGACAGCACTCCGTCATATGCCATCCCCCCCAAAAAAAAAACCATCAGCCCACCGAGTGTGGGTGCTGAGAGCGCTTTGGTCCAGAGCAGGACCCGGCAGACTTCTGGACCGCCCCGGTTGGGTCCTGTGTGGGCTCCGTCCCCGGGCTTCCCCGCGGGCAGAACGAGAGCCCTGGGCCCCTCTGTCCCTGGCGTCCCTGGCGTCCTCCATGTTTGCTTTCAGTAGCCAGTGCCGCTCAGGGGCGGGCAGAGCTGGTCTGTGGGCACCTGGCCTGCCCAGGAACGGGTAATGGTGGGGAGGGCTTTCGGGGGCAACGGCGGCATAGATTGGGCAGCCTGGGTCCCAATGTGCCCAGACTGACCTGCACGGCCTTGGCCTAGCCCCTGCCCATCCAGGCCTGGGTTTCTGCCCCGTCTGCTGACCGTCAGCATGAGGACACCAGGAGGGGTCCCTGAGATGTGCCGGGCCTGGTGTGAATCACCTCCTGGCACCCTCACAGGATTAACTTCATGAAGTAGACTTTGTCTTCATCCTCGGGTTATAGATGAGACTGCAGCCCAGAGAGTCAAAGGGACTTGCCCAGGGTCACACAGCTAGAGGCCCCAGAGCTGGGATCCAGGCCCCCCGTGCGTGTGGCTGCGTAGTCCATGTGAAGCCTGACCTCCAGGCTCCCCCTTCCTCCTTGCTCAGAGGCTGGCCCACATGGTCCCATCCCCTCATTCCGGGGAGGAGGGGTTGGGGGGGCGGGGGTGCTGGGGAGGGGCTGGGACTGAGCTTCTGGGACATGGCCTGTTCGACTGCCCTAGTGGTGGGCCGAGGGCCAGGGTGGCCGAGAGCACTCTTGTCCAGAGCCTTCGGGGCAGGGGCCCTGTCCCCCCACCTCCCCACCTTCAGGTTCCTCTGCTGGGCTGCGGGGCCTGTGGAGTTGCCTGTGCCCTGCCCTCCCCCCGGCTCCTCCAGAGAGGAGGACGCCTGGGGTCAGGGCCCTGTCACCCGCTGGCAGCTGGGAGGCCGGGCTGCTGGTCGTGGGTGCCGAGGCTCTTGTGGGGCCCTTTGTCCCCAAGGTGTGAGCCCTCGCCCGAGAGAAGGGTCCCTCCGAGCACCCACTGGCCTCTTTAACACCCCTCCCACAGTAATGGCCGTTTACCCTCTGCTCCCCTGAGCTCCCTCTGCCCACCTGCCCTGCAGGGGGGGCGATAGGGGCTGCAGGCCAGCTCTCCAGGACTTGGGGTGCAGACTGTGTGTCGTCGGGGCCCGCAGCCTCTCTTGGCTGCCCGAGGAGGCGGGGGAGGGCCTGGGGGAGGCACATGTCCCCACCACGCTGTCCTCCCACCCCTCCTGGGGCTCCCCAGGTGACCGGCATTCCCTGGAGCTGTCCTCCTAGCTCTCTGCACCTCTCCCTGTACTCAGCCCGTGGCCTGCCGCCTGTGAGGCCATGGGCCTCGTTTGCACCCTTGAGTGTACCCGCAGGTTGGGAGCGGGCCCCCTGAGAGGGCAGGAGACGCTCATGCCCACCAGCCTGTGAGGAGCACGGCCTTTGTTGATGGGGCCCGCAGGAGGGCGAGCTTCCTGGGGGCGGGGAGGGCTTGCGGTGTCCCCTTGGTCAGCGAGGCCGAGCCCAGACCTCCCCCCCGGGGGGAGCCGTGTAGATCTGCCACCGTGCGTCGTCAGTGTCTGGGGGGCTCTGCGCCTGGCCGGACCGCCGCGGGGGCCGCAGCTGGTGCGTCCTTTGCCCACTTCTCACCTCCAGGGAGCCTTCTTGGTGCAGACCTGCTTTGTCCCCCAGGGGCTTTGGGGTTCAAGGAACGGTGGCAGCCACACATGAGGGCCCGGCCAACCCACCTGGGACGGTCCTGGGTTCCCGCAGCCTGCCTGAGCGCGAGCCCGTCTCTTCCTCTGGGAGAAGGAAGGCTGTGCGCCGTCACCCGTCTGCGGGACGTGCTGGAGGCCCTGCCTGTCCTCTGGGGGGGGGGTCCCCGCTCTGGCCCTCTCCTTTCCGCTGGCCTTCCTCTCCTTCTTGCGCGAACACTGGCCCGGGGTCCTGGGCTCCGTGGTTCTCTGGTTGTGGAGCCAAGAGGGACGCCGGGGTGGCGGCCCCCCTCGCTCCGCAGCGCTGGCTCTGCCCTGCTTCGCCCCCCCCGCCCCGCATGCCCGGCCGGTGCCCGCTCTGGTGCTGGGCCCTCTGCTCTCGGGTGACTCTGGTTCTTCTCTTCCTGTTTCAGGCATGAGCCATGAGCCCAAGTCCCCTTCACTAGGGATGCTCTCCACTGCGACCAGGACCACCGCCACCGTCAACCCCCTCACCCCCTCGCCGCTCAATGGCGCCCTGGTGCCCAGCGGCAGCCCTGCCACCAGCAGCGCGCTGTCGGCCCAGGCCGCGCCTTCCTCCAGCTTCGCCGCCGCCCTGCGCAAGCTCGCCAAACAGGCGGAGGAGCCCAGAGGTAAGAGGCGCGCCTGCCCCGGGCAGCTGGCCGAGGGCGGGGAGAGTGCGGTTCCCCCCCATCCCCACCCCACCGATGTTCCCAGGGCTCTGGGCGCAGGGCCGGCCATCCATCCGCCCACCCGCAGGCTTGCACACTGAGCATCCCCACTGGCTGGTCTTCCTCCTGCTGCTGCTTCACGGCGGGGACGCACTTTTCGACCCCCTCCTGACTGCTGAACCCCACTCTCTGCACTGTCTGCTGCTTTTCTTTTTTGCTCCAGGAGCCGCCGAAGGGGCCCTCCGCCGACAGCAGTGGGCATGGGGGGTTGGGGTTTGCAGGCGCGATGCCCCTTTTAGAGCCCCTGGCCTGCTCCAGGGCCTCTTCCCAGGAGGCGTGTTCCTGAGTTGGGGGCATGGCTCACCCACCACTGCGATCCTCCCCCCCACCCCCAGTCCCCAGGCAGGAGTCTTGTGGCGTAGACAGGCGTCCCCCAGGAGTCTGGAGCCCTGGCTCCTCCTGTCACCGGGGCAGCGACGTGCTGTGTGGCTTTCGGCAAACGCTGGCCCTCTCTGAGCGTCAGCCTTCCTGTGTGTACAGCTCCGGCTCCAGGCCCTTCCAGGATGACTCTCAGCCTGTGTTAGTCCGGGTCAGGGGCCGCCGGCTGCACTAGTGGGTGGCGGGCAGTTTGCCCCAGAGCTGCCAGGAGGCCTGGGCTGCTATGGATTCCAGCGCAGGCCTCTCAGATACCCTGTAGGTGCTCTGCTGGGGAGGCAGGGGTTCCACCGGGCAGAGGAAGCGGGGAACCTGGGTGCCTCTGTCTGCCATCTGCCTCGGCCCGAATGTCCAGGGGTTGGTGTTGCGTGTTCCAGGGCCCTCTGGGCACCTGGAGAACACGCGTCTGTCTGTATCGACTCTGGGGTCTCCAGCTCAGCAGAGTGGACGCTTGCTGTGACGGGGGTGTGGCAGGGGTCTGCCGCTGTCTGACTCTCCCTTGTCTGCACCCCTTTTCTGCTCACATGGTGGCTGCGCAGAGCAGGGAGGGGGTAGACCGGAATCCCGGGGCAGGTGGCTGTGGGCCCAGGAGCCAAGGCCGTCGGGCCTGGTTTCTGCGTTGCCAGGAGGTCGCTTCTTGGCCGGTGTCTGCCCCAGGGAGGAGTGGGCACAGTGGCTCCGGCCCTGAGCTAGGGTCTCTTCTGAGTGGACGAGGAGGCCCCCTGGGCAGAGTTTGCCCGGCAGTTCCCTGCTCTGTTGTCGTCCTCCGTCACGTTCCGGGAGGCAGAGACGGGGCCGGTGCGGCGTCCACGGACAGCTGTCAGCAGGCCGGGGACGCCAGGTCCCTCAGGCTGAGTCACCCCCGACCCGGGTGTCAGGGCTTAAGCCAACATCCATGTCCACGCCTGGGCGGCTGGGCCCGTCCCGGAGTGACATCCCACCACACACACACACCCCGCCGTCTGCAGAGGATGAGGCTCCCGCCAGGGCCCCGGGTGCAGGGCGAGCCTGGCCTCGGTGGCCTTTGTCTCCTCTCTGCTGGCCCCAGGGTCCAGCTCGGATGGCCAAGCTAGACGTGCCAGAGGCTGTTGGGCCTCGCTGGCCAGGAACGCTGTGCTGCGGGGGGCCCCGCTCCCCTAGGCTGCAGTCCAGGTGTTCGCGTGACGCCCTGGGAAGGGTGCCCGAGGACTTTGTGACGGCCGGGCAGGGCGGGCCACGCGGGTGCACGCTGAGGCTGTCTCCAGAGCACAGCATCCCCACCACCTGGATGAGGAAACCCGGGGTCTGGGGAGCTCGGGGCCTGGACCCCAAACTGTCCTGATGCTCTGTGTAGTTCGCTGTGTGTGCTGGGCACCGCGACCTTGTTTCTGGCTCGTGGGTCCGCAAGCCAAGTCGGTGCGTTTAAAGCTACGGTGATGAGCTCGACATGCGATGCCCCATCTGGGCAATCCCAGTGGGGCTTATTCTTTGAAGAGCTGAGCCCGTCAGTCTCTGGAGCCTCCTCCGGGCCACATCCCCGGGCCTGGTCCCCGTTTTTTTGTTCTCACGGAGTCGCCCCAGCTCTACTGTGCTGTCCCCTGTCTGTAGAATGGGCTGGTAGCCCGGCGGTGGCCCAGTGTGCAGGGGGCGGGAGGCTGAGGCCCCGCGAGGTCACGTAAGGAGCCTGGGGTCACAGAGCTGGTGAGGACGTGCCCGGTGTCCCTCACTGCTGCTGCCTGGGCCTTTCCAAGTGGACCTGGAGGAGCCGCGCTTAGGACGGCAAGCCTGAGCACAGTCTTGGCTGGGGGGAGGGGGGCAGGCGTCCTGCGCCCCTGCCCGCCCCAGTGCCCCCTGCAGTGGTGCAGGTAGCACGCGGGGGTCTTGGCTGTCAGCTTCTGGGAGCCTGGGGGCACGAGGGGAGGGCCGGCTGCCCCGGCTCCCCTGTCTCTCCACTGGGACCCAGAACAGCCAAGGGGGACACTTGCTGCGCTTGGTGATTTGGGGTGGGGGTGCTCAATTTTTCTCCTTGTAAATTTGTTATAAAATTTATTTCTAAAAGGAGATAGTTCAGCGGGTTGTCATGTGTTCAGAGTTGTGCGATCATCACTTTCTAAAAATTTTAATTTGTGCAAGTTTCTGGCCAGTCTGGGTCTCGGTTGCTGTGTGCAGACTTTCTGCAGCTGTGACAAGCAGGAGCTACCCTTGATTGCATTGTGCGGGCTTCTCACTGCCGTGGGGTCTCCAGCTGCAGAGCATGGGCTCTGGGGCACACGGACTTAGTCGCTCCCCTACTTGTGGGGTCTTCCCAGGCCAGGGATCGAACCCGTGTCTCCTGCATTGGCAGGCAGGATCTTAACCCCTGGGCCACCAGGGAAGTCCCAGCTGTCACTCATAGAATATTTTGCTCCTCCCCCAGCCCTGGCAGCCCCGATCTGCGGCCTGGCCACCTGCCGCCTGTGGGCACACATGGCCCCGCCAGTGGCTGTCCGCGTGGTGCACCCCCGGGTCTCGTGGCTTCCCGCGGCCAGTTGGCACCACACTCCTGGGTGTGAGGGGCTCACCAGTGAGGGCTCCCCCGTCATGAACCGGGGCAGTGACTGTTTGTCGAGCCCCTGCTGTGTGCCGGCGGCCTCTCGCTGCAAGAGCCCTGGTCTCTGTTCTGCGTCCACTTTTGACGGACCCGGCCGCGCTTCAGGCTTGGCTGGCGTCCCGACTCACAGGCCGTGGAGCAGAGGTGGAAACCACAGTCCCCCGCCCACCGCCGCCTCCGTGTCCGCCTTCCCATAGACGGCCCGACATGGCCTCCGCTCCGGCCGTTCCTTCAAGGCCCCCTGTGCCCTCAGGGTGCCCCCGGGGGGGACCGTCCCGCCCCCGAGGGTGCAGTGCCCCCAGCACAGGGAGGGCTGACAGCTGCGAGAAGACAGTTGAGGCTGTGGCCCCCCACCTTGCCGCCAGGCCAGTGCTGGTCACCTTATGCCCCTCGGGTGCTGGCCGCGGCCCTGGGCGCCCCCTGCTCCTTGCAAACCCTCTCCTCCACCCCTCTGGGGCGTCTCATTCTGTGAGCCGCAGCCCAACTCTCCCATCTGCTTCCCAGGCTAATGTCTTTGCTTATGTCGCATCTCCAAGGTGCAGTTTAAAAATTCAGTTCAGAACAAGTAATCCGCCTGACTCGTTTGCTCTACCCCTAGAGAGCTTGCGAGCGGGAGACGGTGTGCCCCGCGGGAGGTGTCTTTCCTGGGGCCCTGCCTGGTCCCCATCGGCCGGTGTGGGGCCAGGGGTCTGTCCCTGGGAGGCCCCGATGTGCTCGGCCCTGTAACCCACTGCGGAGGGGGGCGCTCCGTGTGGGGACACGGACATTGGTGGGTTCTGTGTCCTGGCTGTGTGACCCGGGCCCGGCGCGCGGCCTCTCTGATCTGCTGCCTGTTCTCAGGACGAGGGTGGCATCTGCCGCGATCCTGAGGGTTCAGGAGATGAGCACGCTCGCTCCAGGCACGGTGCCTGCGGGTGACGGTGGAGGACCACCCACACCATCACCCCACCCCCAATGCAGCCGGGGGCTCGAGGGGCCGAGCAAGGTGGGTGCATCGTTGGCTGAGAGCTGGGGTGGGTGCCCCCGTGCGTCCTTTGCAGGGAGACCCTGTCCTGTTGGGGCAAGCTGCTCCTATCTATGCCGATGGCCCCGGGCATGACCAGGCCCACACAGCACATTCTGGAAGGAACCTCGGGCTGCAGGTGTGGGCCTGACTGTCACCTTGGTTCGCTTGTTCCCGTGGGGCCCTTGGCAGTGGTGGGCAGGGGCCGCCTTGCACAGATTGGGAGAGGAGCGGGCACCCTCGCTGGCGAGGTTGGAGGTGGGACTCTGCCTACTAGCGGTGCAGCCACCTGAGCCAGGAGCGAGGTGGGCGCTTATGGTCTGCCGCCTGAAATCCGCCTCTTTCCAGGAAAACAGCAAAATGGGGTGGGGGTGCGGGGATCGGCAGGGTTCAGTCTGTAGCCCTGTCTGTCTCATTTGCAGGTGTGAGCGCGAGGGGGGAGTCCTCAGCGCCCCGCAGAGGAGGGGTCCTCTGCATCTGGGCCGGGATTCCAGGGAGAGTAAGGCCCAGGGAAGGGGACCCAGCCCGCCCTGGAGGGGTGCCCAGCCCTGAGCTGTTGGAACAAGAGGCCTCCCCAGGCCGTGACGGGGCAACAGTGCCGCTCTCTGAGCCCCCATGGGAAGCAGCACAGATGCCCACTGGCCCTCCTGCTCGGCCCCAGAAAACGTGTCTTGTGAGGAGGAACATCTTTGCTGGTTGGGGTTTGGTGACGCGGCTGGCGGTCCTGGGGGCAGGTGTGCGTTGCCCCCTGGTGAGGGTGAGAGGGCTCCTCTGGAGGGCATGGGGGACGAGGCCCCAACTGTTCCCGCCGCGGAGGGGCCGGCAGGCAGGCGGTGGGGAGAGCAGCCGCCAGGAGGGGCAGCGGGCAGCCCTGCGGCTCCCTCAGCAGGATCTCCCCAAACCCTCTGCGGAGGATTGTTGACCGCGGGCTGGCCGTGCGCCCGCTGTCCCCAGCCTTCAGGGTTCTTGCCTGTGTGTGCTTACGACGGGGACTTCACCTCCAGGGCTCACACATGCTTGTGGCTGTGGGTCCGGGGTCCCTGCCAGTCCTGCGTGAAGTCTGGGGAGGGCTCAGCAGTGGGGGTGCTCTCCACATGGATGCTGGTCCTCACTCCCGCATCCATCACAATGCCTCCCACACTGTCCCCGCAATGCTGCCCGCACACTGCTGCCCTCAGCCCCGAGAAGCTCAGGGCACCGGAAGGCGTCCCGAGGGTCCTGTTTTAGGGACACATCAGGGGTCGCTGACCCTCCCCCTGGGGAGGAGGAGAGGGGGACAAGCTGTGAGTCTGAGGCCTGGCCCGGCCCTCCCTGCTCAGGACTGGCCCTGGCACAGGAGTCCTGTGTTGGGGCGTCCAGTTGGTGTTCAGCAGTTGTCCGGGTGGCGGGTCAAGGGTGCATCTGGGAGCTGACGGCCTCTGTGCTGCCGCGGTGTCGGGTTTTAAGGCCACATTTCTGCTCCCGTGGAGGCGACTTTGGAGTCTCAGCTGTTAATGACGGGAGCCCGGGTGGCCCCGGGCGCTCACTTGCCGGGTCAGAGACGGAGGGGACGTGGAGCGCTGCGTGCTGTCACCCTGGCCGCCCCAGCCCGCTGATGCCTGCCCCGCACGGCGGTTAATCACGGCCGCCCTGAGCCCAGGGTCGAGGGCGCCACGCACTAATTGGCGGGCACGTGGTCAGGCATCGATCGGCTGCTGAGTGGCGGCGGCCGGCCCATCTCCCAGGGGTCAGACTGCTAACTTCCCGTGGCCTCCGGCCCCCGGCCCCCCCTCCCCAGTCCTGCCCTCCTGCCCACCCCCTCCTGCCTCCTCACTCACCGTCCGGCGCTTGGAAATGACGCCGGTCCACAGACACCTGCTGATGGCGTGGGGCGCGGAGACTGAGCGGGGGGCCGGGGATCAGGCGGCCCTGAGTCCCCACATGCAGGCTGTGGGGCCATCAGGCCTCCCCAGTGTGAGGCCCCGGCTCCCCCTCCATCTGCCCGGACCTGGGGATTGGCCCCACTTCCCTCCCCTGGGCAGTGCAGCCTCTCCCGGGACTGCTCGGGGTGCTCAGTGCATCTGGAGCGCATGGACCCGTGTCCCTCCATCCACAGGGTGGCCCCGGGCGCACAGGTGGTCCCCTCCACCCCCTGGCCAGCTTGGTGGCTCTGTGTCCTTCCAGCAGCAGCGGGCGTGGCGGGAGGTTCGGGTCGGCGCTACTGACGCATGTCTAGGTAGACCGGGGCCCACTGCCCACTGTGCGGGTCCCTGGGGTGTGGGCGGGGACGCTGTTTCCCGGCCTCCACAAGCTTCTGTGCCTGGTGGGGGCTTGGGGTACAGGCCTTCCCTTCGTCGGCTCTCTGTGGCCCGTGCGTGCCGGGTCATCCTGCTTCCCACCGCTGCCAGCTTGAAGCTGGTGTCTCTGGGTGGACCCCCGACTCGATAGACACAGCTAGTTTCAGAACCTGGGAGGCTGTTCTGCGCGGGGTTGGAAGGCAGCTGACGGCCCCCTGACATTGGCCGTCCCCAGCGGCCGTGACAGCTGGCGGAGGCTGGAGCTGGCCCGGCCAGTGGGTGGTGCAGCTGGGGTGGCGTCCTGACCTGGGGCTGGGCTTGGTGTTGGCCTGGGCGACTCAGGGTTGCAGCATTGCTGGTGTGTGGGCCGTGGTTGGTGGGACTATTTGGAGAATCAGGTCACACCTCCGGGGCAACAGCCTTCAAGGCGACCGCCCACTGGCCAGGCCCTGATGGGTGGGGGGGCTGGGAGCAGGGGCCGCCTGGCCCTGGTGCTGTTCTGGAGGTGACTGGGCACTTGGATGGGCCCGGTTCTGGCTGAACCGGCGTCTCCCACGGGGCCGTCCTGTACAGTTGTGGAGGTCGTGCACAAGCCTAGGGAGTGCACCGACTCAGCCGCCATGGCGCACCTTCTCGGGGCAGAGTTCTGTGGGCCTCGGGGTCTGGCCGCTCTGCCTCCCGGTCCCTGCTGAGCCCACACCTGGCTGGGGGGTCCTTGGGGCAGAGAGAAGGGCACTGAGTCAAGCGCCCTGGGCCATAGGCCGCTCTCCTCCCCGTCAGGCAGAGGTGTCACTGGTAGCAGGAGTGTGGTTGCTTGAAGAGACGAGAAAGGACCAGGGTCTTGGCCCCTGGGACCAGGCAGGTTCTGCAGAGAACCCGGGAGGAGATATGGAAGCCATGGGGTTCTGCTTGCAGCGGGGGTGGTCTGTGCTGGCCCCGGCTTCCCTGGCCCCCTGGTTCAGGCCCCTCAGAGGGGTGCTTTGCAGGATGGGGCATCTTGGGACGTTGGCAGTAGGCTCCTGGACCAGGTCCACCGCCTTCGGGTGCCCGATCTAGGCCAGCCCCCATGAGCAGGGCCGCAGCTGAAGCTCTGCTGTGTGACAGGGGAGCCCTCCTGGGCCTGCACTAGACCCAGTGCCCGGGTGCTCTTCGTGGCTCACAGGTTCGGGGGATCTGTGTGCGATGGGGGACCATGTGGGCATCTGAGGGGCCTCTGACCCCCGATTGCAGCCCAGAGCAGCACGAGGTGTGGGTGTGCACCCAGCCCGGCTGCACGGGGCCTGGGTGTGCCTCTAGGGGTCCCCCAAACCACAGACTCCAGCCTCCCAGGGGCCACGCTGCCAGGACAGGCCTCGGACTAGAGACCCACCTGGGTGGGGCATCGAAGGCTGAGGACAGGGGGACTGGACACTCTGTCGCCCCCTTCCTCCGCCCCTCGAGGGAGCTGCTGCAGGCGGGCGCCTTCCCATCAGGGCACCAAGTGGTCCTCCTGGCCCCCCACGCCCTGTGCTCTCCTCACCTGCTGCCTCTGCAACTGCCGGAGACTAAACTGACCTGCAGGCCTGGAAGCCTCCGGCCATGCCGGCTCCCCGTCCCCACCACCCACTCTGGGGGAGAAGCCCGGGGGGGGCAGGCTAAGGGCAGGGGTTCTTTCCAGGGCAGGGTGGGGGATGGAAAGCAGGTCACGGCGATGGTTGCACAACTCTGTGAACGTGCTGACCAACCCGTGTGCCGTAAACCCCACATTATAGTTCAGTTCTCAAGATAAAATGGAGTCGTTTGATGTCCTGAAAATACTGGCCTCCCTCAGCCTCACCCCCGGCCAGGCCTGGCCAGCAGCGGGCCCTCCCGCCCCCAGAGCATCCTGTCCTATAAGCCTCCACACTTGCTCTCCTGGGGCTCAGTCCCCATCCACGTTGGGGGTACCTGCTTACTCCTCTGGCTCTTCCCCCCGCCTTGGGGTAGAGTTGGGGTGAGCAGCCCCGGGGAGGCCCGGTCGGTCGTGTCCCCCGTTCCCGCCTGGACCCCAGGCTGGGCCGGGGTGTCTGTGGAGCCCGGCCCCCCACTCAGGCGCTGTGTCCTTCTCCTGCAGGGTCTTCGCTGAGCAGCGAGTCGTCCCCCGTCTCCTCTCCGGCCACCAACCACAGCTCCCCGGCCAGCACACCCAAGCGCGTGCCCATGGGTCCTATCATCGTCCCCCCGGGGGGACACAGCGTCCCCAGCACACCCCCTGTGGTGACCATCGCCCCCACCAAGACCGTCAATGGCGTCTGGAGGAGTGAGAGCCGCCAGGTGAGTGGGGGGCTGACGGGGGGTCATTCTTTGTTGAGATCCGCTTCCCACCGAGGGAATGCGGGACAGCAGCTGCCCGGACGGTCTGTGTTACGAGAACACTCACGGGGCTTGTGGTCTGGGGCTGCCCCAGTGAGCCCCACAGACCGGGGCTCAGGACAGATTCGCTTTAGGGGCTGGAGGCCTGCGTCCTGGCTGTGGACGGGGCCAGTCCCTCCTGAGGCCTCTCGCCTCGGTGTGTGGACGGCCATCCTGTCCCCGCGTCCTCACGGGCTTTCTTCTGTGCGTGTTTGGGTCCCGGTCTCCCCTTCTTCCAAAAATACCAGGGCTCACCCTCGTGACCACACGTCACCTCAGTCACCCCTGCACACACCCCGTCTCCCGCACATGGTCACTTTGCGAGGTCCTGGGGGTTGGGACTCCCACAAAGGAATCTAGGGGGGGACAGAATGGTGTTTGCATATCGTGAGCATTTCTCATAAACATGAGCTGTTATTATTCCTGTCTGTTGCACCCACATTTTCACAGGTCTCCTTGACTGATGTCTGTCTTAACTGTTGCGGCCTGCCTGCCCCAGGAGGCCTTTTCCACACTTGCCGGGGCTCCCTGGGTGTGTGCCCAGGTGGTGTGGCCATGCACCTCGGGGGACCCGCCCCCGCACCCCCAGCCTGGAGGGCCCTTCTAATTAAGAACACTGTCACTGTGCCGCCGAGCTCTGCATGTTTCTGCCGAGTCCCCAGAGGGCCAGCGCCACTTGGAAGCACTAATTAAACCCTGAGAAAGCAGGAGGGGGGTGGGGGGATGGTGGGTCTTCGGCTCCGCCCCCAGCTCTCTGCCCTGCTGGGTCAGGTTGGGGTGGGCGTCACTCGGGGTCTATCTGTTCTCTGCCCTGGAGGTGGGGGAGGGGGCAGCCTCTGTCCACAGAGCGGGGGAGGGCGGTCCCTGAATTCCTGGAAGGAGGCCAGGACCCAGCTAGGGGTAGCCCTACCTTGACTCCCACGTGCGAGGTGCCAGACCCTCCTGGCTCATCCCTGGCCCAGGCAGGGCCCAGCGGGGCTGATCCTGGCCAAAGTGGGGTGCAGAAGCCCAGCCGTCCCCCGGCCCCGTTTGAGGGAGGACCAGGGTCCGCACCACAGTCTCGGGCTTGTTGTCACCTTACAGTCGGCCCTGCCCTCTGGCCCCAACCACCTGCCCCTCCCCTCACCCCCGGGACCTGGCGGTTGCTCATCCTGTCCTGCACCCAGCTGCTGCCCTTCAGGCCCAGGAGCCTCCTCAACAACCCCTCCTGGCCATGGGCCCCTTCCCCCAAGCTCGGCCCTCCTCTGAGGGTCCTCACAGCCTCGGAAGCACCGAGTGACCCCAAGAAAGAGCCGCGGGGGTCATGCTCCAGCCACTTGTCGCACGGTGGTTGTCTTGAGTGCCCCGGGGAGGCAGGCCAGGGGCTGGGTGGCAGTGAGGATGGCCTGTCGGCACAAAGGCTCAGCAGAGGGTATAATCCTCCTGGGGGGGCGGGGGACAGGAGGGGGTGCGCCTCCCGGCAGGGAGTCTTGGGAGCACCCTGCATGGAGGTCGCCGGCATTTCCCAGGTGGCGGGAGTGGCGTGGGGACAGATGAGATCACAAATAGTCTGTTTTAGAGCTAACAGGGCATGTCTGCCCGTCTGCATGGTGGAAGCCTCTCTAATCACCAGAGAATGGAGGGTCTCCCCCCCACCTCGTCCTCCGTCTGCAGCTGCGCCTGCGGCCACTGCTCAGCAGGGAGAGCCGCCCGCAGGTGCTCCTGGGGTGGCGGCATGGGGGCCTCAGGGCGGCAGCTGGGGCTCCCAGGCGCAGCCCCCTGACCTCGTTCCCCGGTGCCCATCACGAGCTTGGCGGGGCTCCAAGCAGGCGAGGGGCGCGTGGGTCTGGCCCACTGGACCTACTGCCCCCTGGCCGCTCCTCCCCCAGCCTTTCCCGCCCAGTACTTGTCCGCCCGGGAAGGTGCCATCTGGCCCCACCTCTTTCAAGCCGGGCTTTGTCCTGCCATGGGCTAACAAGGGGCTGACGGGGCTGACGGGGCTGACGGGGCTACGGGGCGGCCCCGTCTGGGGCTGGTGCTCTGGGGCCCTTGCTCTGCCTTCTAGTCCAGCCAACAGGGCCAGGAGTGGCCTTAGCTCCTCCCCAGGCTGTGCGCACAGGTCCCCTGTGAGGCCTCCGCCGTCCGGGGCTGCCAGCCTAGGGCAGCGCCCAGGTCCCCTCACTGCGGTGCCCAATGTTTCCTGGGGGCCGCCCCTTACCTTGGGGGCCTCAGGCTCCAGCCACTGCGTCCCCACCCAGTTAGCATCCCCTACTCGGTCCAGCCCAAACCCCAGACATAGGGCCCCGGAGCAGCAGACTTCAAGGCCTTCACCCTTCTTGTGCCGGCCTGGCCCCGCGTCAGGGGCCCGGGGCCCCTGTGAGGAGGGTGCAGCTGCGGGGGCAGTTGGGGGGCCCGTCCAGGGCCTTGGGGACCAGAGGGGAGTGCCGGCTCCCTGCCCTGACCTGTGTGTGGGGCTCACCCTTGACGCCCCCTGCCTGGTGAACCCAGCCTGGGAAAGGGGGAGTCGGAGTCCACGCCCCGCAAGGGCCCCGCCCAGAGTGGAGGGGCGGGCCTGCCACGTGGGGTGGGAGCACATGCAGCCCTGGTCCCAGCACGCGGCCAGTGGCCCATCTCCTGCGATGAACACCGCTGCCCTGTCTTCCAGGGCCCCAGGAGGTGCTGCGCCCGCCCGCCCGGGTGTTCTGTAGACACGATGACAGGTGGGCCCTCCTTCTCTGTGGGAGCTGTGCGTTCTGTCCCGTGCCCCCCGCGCAGGGAGCGAGGTGACCTGAGGCTCTGCTGCCGCCATCTCCTGACTCTGATGGGGGAGATGCCGGGCAGACAGGGAAGGGTGTCTTCCTGACCTGTGGGTCTGGGGTGGACGGACCTGGGCCTGTGTCCTGCTCTCCCGTCGCTGACCAGGGTGGCCAGGCCAGGCCTGACGCCAGGTGGAGGGGGGGCACTGTGCGGCCTGGCGAGGAAGGCCCTGGCCGTGGAGCTCTCGGGTCCAGGAGGCCAGGCAGCCGCGTCCTCCTCGGCCGTGTGGTGACGGGACCCCGGGCCGGCAGCTGTTAACACTCTGCGCCTGCTGCTCGGTTCCCTTCCGGCCGCATCAGCAACCAGACCAACAGAGCCTCTCCATGGCCTGCCTGCCCGGAGCCGGACACTCCTGCAGGTGGGCCTGCAGGGGACATTCCTCCGTGTGGCCGGGGCTAGTGGGGACCACTGCCTCCCCCTTCCTGCCTCTAGTAAGCCCCTTCTGGTTCCCTGGGGTCTCCCCTCACCAGCTCTCCAGGCCCCAGGCCCCTCTCTCAGTTGGGAGTCTGGACAGGCAGGCCCACAGCCCCCACCAGTGTGCAGAGATCCCCAGACAGGTCTGGCCCCACAGCTGCCTGCTCTGGCCAGAGCCAGGGCCGCCCAGGGTCTGTCTGGCGGGGACAGGCTGGCCTGTTTGGCCCAGGGCAGCGCCAGCTGCTCAGCCGCGTCTTCCAGGGGCACCGAGGCCCAGTGGTCTGTGAGGCAGGCTGGCGGTTGCCGCCTGGACCCCTGGGATGCTGGTGTGATCGGCAGGGGCTTGGTGGCTGTCACACCCGCCACAGCGCAGAAACCGTCAGGAGAGACCGTTGCGAGAACGTCCCCCTGAAGCTTGACCGCTCCTGTGCATCTGGAGGAAGGCCTGGCCCGCTGCCGGTGGCCAAGCTCCAAGCCACCCCCCGGCCCTGACCCGCGCTCTCTTCTCCAGCAGGACGCCGGCTCTCGGGCCAGCAGCGGCGGCCGCGAGCGCCTCATTGTGGAGCCCCCACTGCCCCAGGAGAAGGCGGGGGGCCCAGCCATCCCCTCCCACCTGCTCAGCACCCCCTACCCCTTTGGCATCTCGCCCAGCTCGGTGGTGCAGGACTCCCGCTTCCCACCGCTGAAGTAAGTGCAGGCCAGGGGCCGGGGAGGCGGGCACGGTGTGGGGCGGGACCCCCGATGTTCTGGCTGCCGCGAGTCCAAACCAGCTGAGCCCAAGAGCCCCCAGATGGTGGCGCCGCCACGGGCTAGAAGCCCCGTCTGCGCCTGCTGGCCATTGCCACTCGAGCCCACAGCGGGCTCACTGCCTGCCTGACCCTAAATCCCCAGCCTGGCTCCTGGGGCCGGGGCCGGGGGGTCCCCCAGGCTGCAGGTAACAGACCTGTGCCCCTGGTGAGGGACAGTGAGGGGCCAGGGCGGCCCGAGGAGCGGCAGCTGCCCATCTCGGGGCCCTGGTCCTCTGGCAGGGAATGTCTATCCTGTCAAGGAGAGGGAGGTGGTGGCCCACGCGCCCGGAGCTCACCTCTGCCGCCCCCCTCATGCCCGCAGCCTGCAGCGGCCCGTGCACCATGTGGTGCCCCCCAGCACGGTGGCCGAGGACTACCTGAGGAGCTTCCGGCCCTACCACACGGCCGAGGACCTCCGCGTGTCCTCCCTGCCTCCGCTCGGCCTGGACCCGGCCACCGCCGCGGCCTACTACCACCCCAGCTACCTGGCTCCGCACCCCTTCCCGCACCCGGCTTTCAGGTGAGGCATCTGGTCTGAGACCAGATTCCCCGGGGGGGGGCCGTGGGGCGGGCTGCTCCCCCAGCCCCCAGATGAGCTGTCCGGAGCTTGCTCCTGGAGGGAGACTCTCCTCGCGCCAGCTGGCCTCTCTGGCTCCTCCATTTCCACTGAGGGTTCCACGGATGTGTGTGACTGTTAGTACACGGAGCACATGGTTCACACATGGCAGGTGGAGATGGCGCTGTGCCTCCACTCTGTGTAGGAGCTGCCGGGTCAGACGGTCAGACCTGGAGGGCCCTCACTGGGCCTGGCCCGCCTGAGCTGAGGGGTGGCCGGCGGGGCCTTGTGGCCCTGAGCTGTTGGCCCTCCGGGAGTTCGGGGCTTTGGGGCTGGCTGTGGAAGGGGGCTCTCACAGGACCTTTGTGGAGGCCCCGTCCAGCCCTGCCTGCTGCTCCCGCGTCGGTACATGTGCCTGGCGGGGCGCCGGGTCCTGCCTTCCTCTCCACCTTCACTGCTCACTGGCTCCCTCTGCCCCCTGCAGGATGGACGACTCCTACTGCCTGTCGGCCCTGCGGTCCCCCTTCTACCCCATCCCCGCCCCTGGCTCCCTGCCCCCGCTGCACCCGTCGGCCATGCACCTCCACCTCTCGGGGGTCCGCTACCCACCCGAGCTCTCCCACTCATCCCTGGCGGCACTGCACTCGGAGCGGATGTCCAGCCTCAGCGCCGAGAGGTAAGCCAGCCCCATTCTAGGGCCCTCAGCTCACCACACCGGTTGGGCCAGCTGTGCGTGGACGGGCCACCCCTGCAGAAGGGGCGCTGCCTGGAGCTCCCGGCCGCTGTCTGGAGGCCACTTCCTCACAATCGCCGGCCGTGGCTGGGAGCCTTCCAGGCACCTCGGGAGTCCATAACTTGCGGTCTCCAGTGGACGCTGAGTTTTCTTGGCGCGTTAGCGAAAGCGGAACTTGGCCCAGGGCCCGTCCCTGTTGGGAGGGGGAGGCTGGCGTTCTCGGGAGAACCCCTGGCTCAGGTGTGAGCGCCTCGCTCCTGGGGGTTCTCCCCACCACCCCCCGCCGGGCCGTGGAGGTCACATCTCAGTTCTCACCCCCAGGCTGCAGGTGGATGAGGAGCTGAGGCGGGAGAGGGAGCGTGAGCGCGAGCGCGAGCGGGAAGCTGACCGCGAGCGCGAGAAGGAGCGGGAGCGCGAACGTGAGAAAGAGCGCGAACGGGAGAAGGAGCTGGAGCGCGAGAAGGAGCGCGAGCTGGAGCGCCAGCGGGAGCAGCGGGCCCGCGAGAAGGAGCTGCTGGCCGCCAAGGCGCTGGAGCCCGCCTTCCTGCCCGTGGCCGAGCTGCACGCGCTGCGGAGCCACGCCGCCGAGGAGCGGGCCAAGCCCTCGGAGCAGCTCACCCCGACGCGCGCAGGTACCCCGGGAAGAGAGGGCCCGTCCATACAGCCTGGTGGCTTCGGTCGCGGTGGGGGGGGGTCGGCCGAGGACAGGGACGTCCGCTCGCAGGATTCAGAGTTGGTGTGAAGGCCAGTAGATCACTGAGATTGTGCACCACAGTACCACAAAATTCTTAGAAATGATAGTTTTGAGTATTTTTTAACCTTAGTTTTTAGCGTACTTTATTTTACTAAAACAGTGCATTTGCACAGCAGTCTGTCTAATCTTCATTTTGAACGTACTTTATTTCACTATACTTACGTACAACCTTAGTTTGCGCGGTTGTCTAACCACTGGCGTGGGCGATCCCCTCAGAGCTCAAGTCCGCTCTGCTGCGTGGTGTGAGCCCACCCAGGTTGTCGCTCAGACGAGGCGGGACCCCCGGGGAGCAGCCACGTCCTGCTGTTCTTGGCCCGGCCCCACGGAAAGGGGGCGCCCCTCTCCGAGGAGGCAGGGCGGGAGGGGGCGGGGCTGAGCCTGGCGCCAGGACCCCGCCCCGCCCTGACGGCCTCCCCACCCACAGAGAAGCTGAAGGACGTGGGCCTGCAGGTGCCCAAGCCAGTGCAGCACCCCCTGCACCCCGCGGCCGCCCCGCCCCACGCGGCGCCTGGCCTCCTCGCCGGCCACGGGCTCTTCTCGCTGCCGGGCAGCAGCGCGGCCACAGCCCTGCTCCTGCAGCGCACCAACGAGGAGGAGAAGTGGCTGGTGCGGCAGCGGCGCCTGCGGCAGGAGAAGGAGGACCGCCAGTCGCAGGTGTCCGAGTTCCGGCAGCAGGTGCTGGAGCAGCAGCTGGACCTGGGCCGGCCGCCGGCGCCTGCGGACCCGGAGCACCGGCCCGAGAGCGCCAGGTGGGCCCCGGGGGGCGGGCTGGGGCCCTTGGGGTGGGGGGGAGCCTGCCTTTAGTGAGCGCCTCTGGTCTGACGCCTGCAGAGCGCTGTCACTTGGGTTCCGTGTCACCTTCTAAGACCCCCGTCTGGGCCGGAGGAGGGCGCCAGAGGAGGAGGAAGGTGCTTGCTTAAGGGGCTTCATCCGCCAGGAACTGTGTCCACAGACGGCCCAGGCGTGGTGCCTGAGGGGCGCGAGGGAGACGCTTCCATGGATAATTGCGTCTGTGCTTGCATCTCTCTGCCCAAACTGAAATGAAAAGGGGACTCCCTTTGATTTTTAATCATACAAAATTAATTTTATTTCTTTTATTTTTATTTTTTTTAAATAACCCATTTTTTCCGGCCCTGTTGTAAAAAAAAAAAATTTCCGAGAGGCCTTTGGTGTCCTGTCTTTGGAACCCTGGCTGCTGACACTCACCTTGTGAGCTGGGCCCCTTCTTGGAGCTGACCTGGGGCCTCACTGCCCCCACCTGCTGATCTGGCTGTCACCCCATGTTACCTACCACCCCATCATCCCTCCAGGGCTCCTTCCAAAGGCCCAGGCAGAGACCCTCAGCCAGAGTTGGTGGCAGGAGCGGATCTAGGCCTGGGGGACCCTGGGCCTTGCCCCCGTCTCCTCCTCTGTGCACAGAGTTCTGGCGGGAGGGCTTCTGAGCCTCTTCCTGGCCCTTGGTGTCCACGATGCCACCTTCTCAGGATGAGAAACACTCAACGTGTCTGGGGCGGAGGTGTGAGTGTCCACTTGGCTCTCTCCCTCTTTGCCCCAGCTCCTGCTGGCCAGTAGGTTGCTGTATCCTGGGCGCGGCTGGCCCATCCAAGCCCCTGTCTCGGCATCCACTGATCAGGGCACCGGGGGGAGGGGGAGGATTTGCCTGGCTAGCTGGGTGTGGCAGGACTGAACCATGCCCAGGCCCCTGGCTGGGTCTCTATCCTGCTCGGTCAGTCTGGCCATGGTGTGCCAGACTGGACCTTCTGCTGCATGCGGTCCCTCTGCTGCTCTGGGCCCACTTGGGGCCACACAAGGGCTGTCTCGTCTACTTCTGAGCTGCCCTCTGCTCCCCTTACCCCCCTAGGGGACCGCGCGGGCCAGCAGTGCACGTCGACCATGTCCTGATGAGTTCAGGGCACGCTGCCTCCGTCGGCTTGGGGCACCAGGATCCCAGTGCAGCTGTCAGGGCACGTGGCCGCTGCCCCAGCAGGCGTGGCCTCTGCCCCCTGGCCTCAGTGGTCCCCATGGCAGTGTGACGTTATTTCGGGGCCCTGTGATCAGAGCTAGAAAACCAGTCTGTGCTTGGCTCCAGCACAGGGAGTTATTTATTCTGATAGCAGGTTTTAGGCCTTTGCTGTTTACTTAGGGACTCACAGCTTTTTGACGCGGCTGGTCCCCTTTGATATCTGCCCAGCAGCAGTGCAGCGGCCTCGGGGGCTGTGGTGGGCTGGCCCCCTCCTCGGGCAGGAGGAGACCTGAGTACCTGCCTCATGTGCCTGCTGTGCCCTCTGCCCTTTCCCCTGCAGTCCCCTCAGATCTTGCCCTCGGTCACCTTGGCAGCATGGGGCTTCCCTTAAAAAATAGTAGGTAAACTAGAAAAAACAGCAGCCAAGTAGTCTTCTGAGGGTTGAATTTTGTTTTAACCGCACCAGGGAGAGAGGCACTTGGTTCAGCCTTGAGGCAGAGCTGCTGGTCTGAGGCCTGTAGGAGGGGGCGTGCGCTCTGTCAGGGACCTGGCAGAGAACCCGATCTGGTCTTCAGAGACCCTCTGGGTGTAGCTGCTGCTCCCTGGGCACGTGGGGTCGCTTTGGTTCTGACGGGGACCACCAGGGGGGAGCAGGTGGCCGTGAGGGTCTCCTCGGAGGGTCTCCCCAAGTCCACTTGGCTGGGCAGACCTCTCAAGCTGGTCTCTGGCCGCTGTCTGTGAGCACGGTGCGAGGAGAGGAGGCCAGCCTACCCCCACTGTCTGCCACGTGTGGCACGCCTTGGGCCTTGGGTCCTCTCCGTAGCTGGTCTACACTGGCCTGCGGAGGACGTGGGTCCTTCGGCTGCAGAGAGGAAGGCACGTCCTCCCTCCAACCCTGGGGAAGAGGCCCCCACGAGGCCTTCTCGCCCCCTCTGGCACTGGCTGGATGGGGGCTCCTGGCCCAGGCCCTTGGCTGACAGCTGCTCCTGCCCCCCATCACTAGGCCAGGACCGAACCGCCACGAGCCAGGCAGCCGCGAGCCCCCTCAGCACTTCGGCGGGCCCCCACCTCTCATCTCGCCCAAGCCCCAGCACCACCCGGTGCCTACGGCCCTCTGGAACCCCGTGTCCTTGATGGACAGCACGCTGGAGCCGCGGCGCGCCCCCGAGGGCCACCCCCTGCACAGCCACCCCGCCCCGTTTGAGCCCAGCCGCCCGGCCGCCGTCCCGCTGGTGAAGGTGGAGAGGGTTTACTGCCCGGAGAAGGCGGAGGAGGGGCCCCGCAAGCGTGAGGCCGCCCCCCTGGACAAGTACCCGCCGCCCCCCCGAGAGCCAGGGGCCCTGGAGCCCCAGGCCTTCCCCCCCGGGCCCGGGCCTTTCCTGGCGGAGCTCGAGCCAGCCGCCCAGACTGTCTTGGGCCAGCCCCGGGCCTCACTCGCCCCGCCAGTCGCCTTCGGGGAGCCCCCTGGACCCCTGAAGCCGGGCTCGCCCTACCGGCCCCCACCGCCTCGGGGCCCCGACCCAGCCTACGTCTACGACGAATTTCTGCAGCAGCGCCGGAGGCTGGTTAGCAAGCTGGACCTGGAGGAGCGCCGGCGGCGGGAGGCCCAGGAGAAAGGTCTGGTCTCCCCCTTTCTGTGCCGGGTGGGGTGAGACTCAGCCAGCGGCGCCCTGGGGTTCCCCTGAAAGCCACAGAGAACAGGAGAGTAGGCCCGGGGCGAGTGTGGCCACCTCCCACCTGCACCCCCCCCCCCAACAGCCGGGTGGGATTAGGGGTCCTAGCCCAGCTCCTTCTGCCGGATGCTGAGCTCAGCCTCACAGCCAGAAGCGGGGCCGAGGCCACACGAGGAGCACGTGTTTGGTCCCGGCTTGGCCGAGGGTCCCCAAAGGGCTTCCTCTCCACTCGTGAGGCAGCGGTGCCCTTGGGCTCGGTTGTTCTGCACGGGACTCTGGGACCAGGCTCTGTGCCTTTGCGAGGACAGGGGCCCTGAGTGTGCATGGACCCTCCTGAGCAGAAGGGGGAGCGGATGCGCAGACAGACCTAGGCTGCCCTGACCCTGGGCCGGAGTGAAGAACAGTCCCCTGCTGGGGGGCTGTGTCAGCCCCGGTGCCCGCCTCGTGCCCCCACTGCCAGCTCTGAGGAGGCCTGGGGCTAGGGGTTAATGGGACATAGGGCCCAGGGTTTGGGGTGGTCAGGGGCAGCAGGCCCTGGCCTGTGGGTGGGCTTTCAGGTCCCAGGGATGCCCCGTGTGCGTCCCCTGGAGAGGCAAGGCTCCTCGCCCGGCTGAAGAGCTCTGTTCTCGCCTCCAGGATACTACTACGACCTGGACGACTCCTACGACGAGAGCGACGAAGAGGAGGTCAGGGCCCACCTCCGCTGTGTGGCCGAGCAGCCGCCCCTCAAACTGGACACGTCCTCCGAGGTATCTGGGACCTCGCCGCCGTCGGGCCCTGGGCTGGGCTGCTGGCACCCCCTCTTGGCTTCCCCACGCTGGCTGGGACGCTGTCAGGGCACCCCCCTCCCCCTCCCCGGGCCGGCCCGGAGTGTCCACAGCGCAGCCTTCGAGGCCCAGGAGGCCCCGGGGTCAGCGGGAGCCTCTGCCCGTGGTTTCAACCTCATTTGTTTTCTTTCCCAATCTAGAAGCTAGAGTTTTTGCAACTTTTTGGCTTGACCACCCAACAGCAGAAGGAGGACTTGCTGACCCAGAAGCGGAGGAAGCGCCGGCGGATGCTGAGAGAGCGCAGCCCATCGCCCCCGACTGCGCGGAGCAAGCGGCAGACGCCCTCGCCCAGACTGGCGCTGTCCACCCGCTACAGCCCCGATGACATGAACAGCAGCCCCAACTTCGAGGAGAAGAAGAAGTTCCTGACCATCTTCAACCTGACCCACATCAGCGCCGAGAAGAGGAAAGGTGAGGCCGGGCCGGGCCTCGGGGCGGGCTTGCCGGGGCGGCTGGCGGAGTCTCTGAGGAAGCAGGTGGGAGCATGGGCTCTCAAGGTCAAAGCCGCCCCTCGGCTCTCATGGACTCTTCCCCCCATCTCTTCATTAGCTCGCTTCTCTCCGTCAGAAACTCACACGGCCGCTTCAGAGCTCCTTTTCCCTTGTGTCGTCCTGGGAAACTGAAGGTGGCTGGTGCCCTGTGTACAGTCAGCCATGGACTGCCACCTGCTTTGTCCCCGGCCAGGTCTCCCAGTGCCTCCGGCCCCGGGGGGCTACGTGCGCCCTCCTGCAGCAGGGTGCTCAGCTTGCATGGTCGCTGGGTCTCCGCTTTGCGGGCGGCTCACGTGGCCGCCGTTTTAGGTTCTGATGACAGGAGACACGAGTAGTCCACGGCCGCAGGGCAGGGCTGACACCCACTGTGCATGGACGGCTCGGCCTTCCAGATCGGTCTGGCCACCAGGGGCTGGGCAGGGGCCGACCGGGCTGGAATCTGAACTCACCTTCTGGGGCATCCCCTTCCTTGGTCTGCATCTGATGCTTGCTCAGTGCCAGGGAAAAATTTGACCTTTCTGGGCCGCACCCCTACATGTGCCCCCTCACTGAGGCCTGGTCACCTCTTTCTAGAAGCAAGTCAGAGGAAAGCAAGAGTGCTTACTGGTCATTCATTTTAGTTGCTTTCACTCATTAAGTTCGTTTTGGGCCGAACCGGTGGGCCTGGATTCCTGCGGATTCCTGCTCTCCCTTAAAGGGGCAGTGATGCAACCACAACACATCCTTGGGAACGTGAAGGGTTTTGTTTGAGAAGAACGTCTCTCGGCCTGACTCAAGTCCTAAGGAAGCCAGCGGCAATGTGGCCACTTAGGTGTCAACAGTTCAGCGAGAGGCCCCTGAACTGCGGGGTCACGGGGTGTCTGTGTGTCCCTCTTCCCTGGTGGCAGCTGTCATGGGAGCTACGCGTGCGGCCGGAGCAGCGGGGAAGCGGGGAGTGGGCCGCACCAGGAGAGAGCCTGCCTGCCCCGAGGCACGGTGTGGCTTTTCGAGGTTGCTTCCTGTGTTGAGGCCAACTTTTAAAAATAAGAATTCACCCACAGAGGCTAGCAGGTCCCTGTGACTCGCTGCACGCGCGCACCACTGTTCCTGGAACATACCTGAAACCTTAGGTGGTGACAGCCGAGGAGTCCCGGCTCTAAAGTGAACTTTCTTCCTCTCAAGCCAGCTTGCGCCCGTGGCTTCGTGTTTCTCGTTCCGAAGGACTCGCGCCTGCCGGCCGCGGCCTGAGCCACACTCCTGCTCCTCTGCCCGCTCGGGAGTGACGTGATCCCCCAGGTAACCTCGGGCTGCTTTTCTCACAGACAAAGAGAGACTTGTTCAGCTGCTCCAGGCCATGAAGCAGAAGGCGCTGTCCGCCGCGGTGGCAGACCCGCTCAGGAGCTCTCCGAGGGACAGTCCTGCCGTGTCCCTGAGCGGTAAGGCCAGCCCCATCCGCCACCCCCGGGACTGTCCCGGGGGTGCCCAGGGCCGCAGGCCACCGACCACCCCAGGTCGCCTTCCTCCTGGACACGGCGGGCTTCTTTCTTCCTCTCCCTTCTCTCTCTCAAGCTTCCTGCGCATGGGAAGATCTCAGCGGAACACGGTGTGAGCAGTCACGGTTTCAGGGGTGTGGGGGTCCTGGCTCCTCCGGCTGACTCGGCCTGGTGGCGGGTGTGGCTGTGGCCGCCGTCTGTCCCCCCCGCCGTGGCCCGGGTTTCAGTTTCAGCACTTGCCGCTTGGGCTCTGTGCTCCCGGCGTGTGTCTCGCAGGCCCCGTGACACCTGCTTTCACTCCTCTCTCTCTCTCTCACGGCTCTGACTCTGCTGTCCTGCCGACAAAGCAGGAAATCTTGGTGGTCCGGCCCCATTCTTGGCTCCTAATTCAATCTTTCTCTCTGGATCTGGCTGTGTGACTTCCTGCCTCTCGGATGACCAGAAGTGACTTGCTCCTTCCTTCACATTTTTCTTCTTCCCAGACGCCTTCCTGGGGCACCTTTCAAGGATGGCCTTGCTGCTTAAACACACCCCGTCTCAGACCAAACAGTGCACGCTGACCTTAAATTAAATGGCTCCGGAGTCCGGGTCCTCTGTCCTAGGTTAGAGATCAGGGTCGGCCTGTTCACATGTGGCTCTGACCATGTCCCTCACTTTCTGTCTCTTAAGAACCCGCCACGCAGCAAGCCTCCCTGGACACGGAGAAGCCCGTGGGCATCGCCACCTCTTTGTCTGACGTCCCGAAGGCCACGGAGCCTGGGAGGCTGGAACAGCTCCGGCCTCCGGAGCGCGTCCAGGAGCCAGTCCCCGCCGGCGCTGAGAAGGCCAGGCCAAGTGAGGCCCCTGGGGGCAAGAAGAGCCTGAGCATGCTCCACTACGTCCGGGGCCCCGCGCCCAAGGACATCCCCGTGCCGCTGTCGCACAGCATCAACGGGAAGAGCAAGCCGTGGGAACCCTTTGTGGCGGAAGAGTTCGCGCACCAGTTCCATGAGTCCGTCCTGCAGTCTACGCAGAAGGCCCTGCAGAAGCACAAAGGTGAGGAGGCCGCTAGGACTTGGGGGGGCACGGCACCTGGTGTTACAGGCAGGCTCTGCCTCCCAACAGAAGTCATTTGACTTTTTTGTAAAGCCCTTCCTTTCAGTAATGACAGGCAAGGAGCCTTTTTAGCAAAAATAGGATCCATGCCTTTCACAGCACAAGGATCTCCCAGCCTGCCCGCAGACTCGCCTGGGAACACCACTGTCCCTTGATAACCAGACCCAGCGGCACTTGGTGGGACATTCTGGTTGCTCTGGCCCGTGCCTGAGCCCCCAGAGTCAAGATGCCCCTTGGACATCTCGGTGTGGGAGTCACTACAGTTCAGAGTACAGGGGTCAGTACGTTTCATTCCCACTGAATCAGAAGTTGAAACTGACTAGAAAAGAATGCTCAGGGATCAACAGCTGAGAGAAAATTATGTGATTATTATTTTCACATTATTTTGCCAAAACAATTTTAAAAATTTCCCTCCTACGACTGGCAGTAAAAAACTGAATAGATGAAGAAGCGTTTTCAGATAAACAGGTGTGACGGTGTCAGTATCCTTCAGGTAAAATAATGCTGTCAGCAGGGATGAAATGAAAAAGTGAAGGGTAGTGGTTTTTTATGTGGATTTAAAAAAAAAAAAAACTCTCCTCTATTGGATATTTGTTGTGAGTTCAGAGTCGTATTTTTCAAGAAAGGAAATGTTTTGGCTGTGTGACTAAATTAAACCCCTGTGCTCCCTCTAAGACACACCCACAGAGGCTTTTCAGCAGCTTAAGGATTTAACTTTTCCTGCCTGATCTCAGGCCTTCCCTGACTTTACACTTGACTGTTTCCTCGGGACTTGAGCGTCATCCATCCCCTGCCATTTTGGGCCTTACGGGTCCACTAACTGCCCAAGTCTGCCATCCGCACAGGGAGGTGGAGCAGACCTGGTCTAGACAGGCACAGCCCGTTCAGACTCTTGGTAGCACGGGGTGTGCTTGGGGACCAGAGCGCCTGTGTGTCCTGGGAGAGGGGACTGACGCTTACTGAGGCCGGACGCTTTACAGACCAGGGCGGTGCGGCTCGTAGCCTAACCCAGCCGAGCTCGCCGGCACAGCGTGGGGACCTGGACCCAGCTCTGCCACCATCCCGGCGGCGCTCTCCAGCCTTTCTGATGGAGCCATCTCTGGTCTCCGAAGGGCACAGGCCTCGCGCCGCTCCGTCGTGTCTGCTGGGACCTGTTGACCGTGTCACCTGCCCCCGGGGCGTGTCCCCGGGGCCCTGTGACAGCCGTCTCCCCTCCTCAGGAAGCGCAGCCATGCTGTCGGCGGAGCAGAACCACAAGGTTGACGCGTCCGTCCACTACAACCTCCCTGAGTTGCAGTCCTCCAGCCGCCTGCCTCCGCCCCAGCATAATGGGCAGCAGGAGCCCCCCACCAGCAGGAAGGGCCCCCTGGGGCAGGAGATGGACCCAGACTCGGAGGAGGAGGAGGACGGAGAGGACGACGACGAGGACCCCCCCAGGCGCAAGTGGCAGGGGATTGAGGCCATTTTGGAAGCTTACCAGGAACACGTGGAAGGTACAGAGGGCCGGGGAGGCGGCCAGGGGCCCAGGGAGGATGTACCGGGAGGCTCAGCAGGCTCACGGTGGCTGCCAGTTTCCACCGCCAGGCTGGGGACTGAGTGACAAGGCCCCGGGTTCCTCGGCCACAGCAGATAGGAACCTCAGAACCGCTCCTCGGGCTTCCGGGGTGCCCGGGCTAGCTTGCAACAGCCATTCCTCACGGGCAGACGTCCTCCCTGGAGGAACCTAAGTGCTGAGTGCCTGCCCCACCCGGCGTGACAGTACGGACCTGGGCCTGCTCGCCCCGCCATGTCCTGTCATGCTTCTGAACATCCTGTCCGTCCTCGCGCTGTGGCTACACACACAGGTCCTAAAAAAGGCAGTGTTTCACCCAGCCGAGCCCAGGTCTCCCTCTCTGGCACGCCTCGCGGGCTGTGTGTCTCAGGACGCGCCCACAGGCCCTCGTCCTCCTGGAGCAGCACTTAGCGCAGGAGGTGAGCTCTTGTCGGCCTCCAGAACGTCAGAACCCTGGCCGTCGCCACTTCCAAATTCTACTTATTACCGTATTGTAGAGAAGTTTTTATCATGAATATCATGATCATTTCAGATATTTTGAAATAAGCATCGTAAAACCAGCTAAGTATTCAATACAATCAAAAAGAATGCCCTCATAGCCACAAGAGTATCAACAGTTATATTTTTTTTATTGAAGTATATAGTTGATTTGTTAGTTCCAGGTATACAGCAAAATCAGTCTGTTACATACACCCACTCTTTTTTAGAATCTTTTCCCATACAGGCCATTAGAATTTTGAGCAGAGTTCTCTGTGTTAATACCAATCTCCCAGTTTATCCCTCACCCTCATAATCATAAGGCTGTTTTCTACATCTCTGACTTTATTTCTGTGTTGTAAATAAGTTCATTTGTACCATTTTTTTAGATTCCACATATAATATGTGGAATCATGTATTCGTGATATACTTGTCTTCCTCCACCTTACTTCACTCAGTATGACCATCTGTAGGTCTCTCCATGTTGCTGTGAATGGCATTTCATTTTTTCCATGGCTGAGTAGTATTCCATTGTACATATATACCACGTCGTCTTTATCCATTCCTCTGTTGATGGACATTTAGGTTGCTTTCATGTTTTGGCTGTTTAACAGTGCTATTATGAACATAAGATTCCATGTATCTCTTCAAATTATGGTTTTCTCCAGATATATAGCCCCCAGGATTGGGATTGCTGGATCATATGGTAGGTCTCTTTTTAGTTTTTAAAGGCACCTCCATAGTTCTCTTCTTAGTGGCTACACCAGTTTATTTTCCCACCAACAGAGTAGGAGGGTTTTTTTCTCCATACCCTCTCCAGCATTTACTGTAGATCTTTTGATGGCCATTCTGAGTGGTGTGAGGTGGTGGTTTTGATTTGCATGTCTCTGATAATTAGTGATGTTGAGCATCTTTTCAGCCATCTGCATGTCTTCTTTGGAAATATATCTAGTTAGATGTTCACCCAGATGGTGAAGTGGTGGTCCAGTGGTTAAGAATCCACTTTCCAGTGAGGAAAGTGTGGGTTCATTCCCTAGTCAGGGAACCCAAGAATCACTAAGAAAAATAAGGAGGGGGGGGATCTTCACCCATTTTTTGATTAGGTTGTTTTTTTTAAATATTGAGCTACATGAGCTGTTTGTATATTTTGGAGATTAAATTCCTTATTGGTTGCATCTTTTATAAATACTTTCTCCTATACTGTGGGTTGTTTTAATGTTTCCTTGGCTGTGCAAAAGCCTTTAAATTTAATTTGGTCCCACCACTTGTTTTTGTTTTTGTTATTTTAGGAGGCGGATCAAAAAAGAGCTTGCTGCAATTTATGTCAAAGATTCTTCTGCCTATGTTTTCCTCTAAGGGTTTTTATAATAACCAACCTTACATTTAGGTCTTTAATCCGTTTTGAATGTACCTTTGTGTATGGTGTTATAGAGTGTTTTGTTTCATTCTTTTTACATATAGTTGTCTAGTTTTCTCAGCACCACCTATTGAGGAGACTGTTAAAACAGGGATTTATCCTTGAAGATTTAAAGCTCAGTATCTTTTGGAAAGGCAGAGGTTTTACTTTACTCATTAAAACTATAAATTTCTAACAGCTTAAAAGTTTTCATGTCTAACCCTTTTATCTTTCTTTTTGAAAAATGCATCTTAAGGCTATAAGTTATTACTATTTCCTAATCTGCATCCCTTAAATTGCCTTTGGATGCTACGTCCTTGGTCTTTATTCCACTGGGTTGGGTTACTTGAGTGACATCGGGTCACCAGCACGATTGACAGGTCAGGGAGCCATGTGGTCCAAAGGAGAGGACTTGGCCAGCTGCTCTAGAGAGAGGAGACCACGCGCCAGGCCTGGGGCCCTGCATGCAGAAGACGTTACCCTGGCTTGTCTTTTCAGAGCAAGACCTGGAGCGGCAGGTGCTGCAGGCGCAGTGCAGGCGGCTGGAGGCGCAGCACTACAGCCTCAGCCTCACGGCCGAGCAGCTCTCCCACAGCATGGCGGTAAGTCTCAGGAATAAGACTGGCTCTTGGGAGGCTTTCTTGAGTGGTTATCCTCATTCAGCCTTTCGAGCCTGGGTTCAAGAGCACCCATACAGACAAGTTTTGAAGGGAAGTTGTGCTCTTGAGAGATCCAAACAGTATTAGGGGGTAAATTCAGGAATCAGCTGATTGCCCAAGATTTACCTGAGGAGGGAAGTGTCATCTGTTTGCAGAACATGGATCTGGAAGGGCGGGGGTGCTAAGTGCGTGTGCCTTTGGGGGCTGGTGTACTGCCTGTGTCAGTCTCCCCTCCGGGACATGCTCAGGAGAATGGAAGGAGGGAGGAGAGCTCTTGGGACAGGATGGAGCCCCCCATACACACAGCCGTGGCAGTGAGAACCCTGCCGGCTTCCTCCTGCCCATGGGAGGGGGATTGTCGTGTGTTTGGGGCTTGAACATCTTGGCCACTCCTGAAGCAGCAGAAGCTTGGCAGCGACAGGGCTGAAGCTGCAAGAGCAGCAGACACTGCTGCTGGGAGAGCGAGCAGGGCTGGGAGAATCTGAGACTCGGGGGGCAGTTAGAGCGCATCCCACCCCCTTCCTTACTGTGTGAACTGCGGGTTTGACACGAGTCTCTCTCTCCAGGAGCTGAGGAGCCAGAAACAGAAGATTGTTTCAGAACGGGAGCGACTCCAGGCGGAACTGGATCACTTACGGAAGTGCCTTGCGTTGCCTGCGATGCATTGGCCTAGAGGTTACTTCAAGGGCTACCCGAGGTGACGGTTTCCCTTGCACTAGGCCGAACCTATAGTATAGAAATATTATCTATTTTATTACCTTGAATATTTAATATTTTTCACTGGGAGGTTTGACGCTTAAAAAAAAAGAGAATGTGCCATGCATGAAGCAAAGGATTCCAGGCTCCAGAAAAAAAGAACGAACTCACCTTGACTTCAGTGCAGTTGAATCACCTTTGTAATTCAGCAAGCAAGCCGTGTAAGACGCCCACAGTTTCTTCCTTTTTTAAAGGTGGTTTTATCCTTTCCCACGTCGTCATTTCCTAGTCTCAAGATGAAGTTCCATTACCAACACTAAAATTTGACCATTTCCCAGCCCCTGGGTGCGTAAGGTGGAGCGGGCCGCTTTGTGCCGGGTTGTGTGTTGCCAGGTCCTTTGGCCTCAGGAACCCAGGCTGCTCTGGCCGTGGGGTGGCTGGTCTCACTCCTCCCCAGGATTGAGACCTGCTCCAGCAGAAGGAAGGTGGGGTGCATTCTAAGTAAAGGGCTTATTTGTTTCAGTTATTTTTCCGCAAAATTTTCTTCAAAGCAACAGGTCCTAGGAGCACAAAGCAACAGTACTGAAGCCTCACCCAAAGGCTTTTCCCCGGAAAAGCTCTCACCTAAAGTGAATCAACAAACTGAAGGTACCTTTTTATTCCTTCGTGGGGGAAAATGTACAGAGCTCTATGTATACATTTATCCACACCCACCCGATTGTTACTGCGGTGGGGGGTGTTTTCATATAAACGTAAATTTTGAGAGAAAAGTCAAAGGTGCTTCAGCCTTGTACTGTGTATATATATTAAAAAACAAAGTTTTGTATGTTTTTATTACTTTAATTATTGTTATAAAAAGCCTGCCATTTTTAATATGTGGTTTGGGGGGATTTTTTGTTGTTTGTTTTCCTGTTTGGAGGTTTTGTTTGTTTTTGTTTTGTTTTTCTGGGCTAAAAAGAAAACAACCCTTGCTTTTAGTGTTTGTACTGCTGCTGGTCAGGACATTATTGAAGTGTTTTTAAAAATTAAAGAAGAAGAAAAGTAAAAAGAGCTTACCACTGGCGCCTACGTGAGCACTTCATTTTTGAGTTGCACCGGAGAGTGATGTAGAAAGCCATGGTTCCTCCTTCCCTCTCCCCTGGGCCCTCCCGGCTCCCGCAGCCAGCGAGGCGCTGCTGGTCTCCAGCGGGAACCAGGTAGGCGCTGTGTGTGCACCTTCACATGCACGCACGCATGCACGCTTCGTGAGAAGAATCTTTGAGGAGGGGGCAGTTTCTGTGACAGGGTGCTAAGGTGTCTTAGAGCAGTCTCAGCAGGAGCAAAGTAGAAACTCTGTAGGGGCTTAATTTAGATGCACAGCTCTGTAACAGCCTAAAAGCAGGGTGAACTACGTACGACACAACCTCTCCTCGTGGACTTACTGTGATGAGCACAGGAGCTGCTGGAAACGGGGATGATCATATCAGGGCGAAGCGCCGGGCCGGGGGAGCCCTCCCTCCTTGCCCCCGTTGCTGCCGGTTCACGCTGGGTTGCATCTAGATCAAGAAGGCAGCTCTTTCCCCCGTGGGCCTAAACCCGAGGCCAAAGCAGCCAGTGGTTGGTGTGCCTGGGGGAGGGGACCACACATCAGGCCTGGGCGCCCCTCCGCCCTGGCCTGGGGACAGGCTGGCTGACCTTCAGGAAGGCCAGGCGCTGTGACCAGTGGCCACGCCCTCAGCCCAGACCTTAGCTCCGCAGAACAGCTTGCTGGCAGATGGCATTGTGTCACTTTATCTGTTCCCACGCAGTTTGCATTGTATGCCTGCCAAGAATCTTCCAGTTATTAGCAAACTCAGACAAAAAGTGCCACCAGTATTATCAGCAGTCAGCAAGCGCTTTCCTCTCTACAGAAACGACTTGAGAACTGAGAGCTGTTCTGGGGGCCTCTTCCCTTGCAGAGACACGGAGAGCGCCATGTGCCACAGGTGGGGACGGGTGTTTAGAGGGAGCCCCACCGCCAACAGTCAGGGCGAAACATCACTGAATTTCTCTACTTAAAACCTGCTTGCTGTTTCTGAAGGCCTAAGGGTTACATCTTGGCAGTTCCCCCAGTCACCCTCCTCCATCACAGAAAATGTCTGGATGCCTTTGCTCCTGGGCGCTGGTAAAGGGCCTTGGCTAGAAGCAAAGGGAAGAACAGACCTGATGACAAGATGGGAAAAGCACAGCCCCTACCCATCACCACCTGGCGGGGGGCTCCCTTGGCTGCTGTGTGTTGGCTGGGGAGGAGTTCATGGCACACAGGTTAAAAGGACACCTGCCCAGGGGTGGCAGCTCCGTCCCTGAGCTAGTATTAACAGCTTTCCCCTTCCGAGTGGCACCCCCCTCCCCCACCTACCTGTGAGGATCTCTGAATATTCTAGGGCTCAAGAAGTAATACGACAATCAGAATATAAATACAGACCAGTAAGGCAACATGAAAAAGAAAAAAGGGACAGAGGGTCTTGTGAAAACAAAAGTGTACCTCTCTGAGAGACAGTATACCCAGTCATGGCCCCCCCCACCTCCCCACCACCCCCACTGAATAGTTTATAACCTGAAAACTCTTATTCTGAAAGAACATAGTAGCATCAGTTTCTTTTCAGTTTGGGCTTAAAAGCTGAGACAAATATGGAATCCCTGAAGCTTTCTGTTCAGCTATTTCACATTGAGTTTGAAAGACAAAGTTCAGAAATACAGCAAATTTACTCTAGAACTGATTCTGGAACTTTTGTGTCAGTATTTTTGTGACCTGAAGGAGTTGTGCTAAACTTGAGGAGTACCTGCCAAAGCTGAGTCGTGTGGCTCTGTGCATTTAATCAGATCAGTAGAAATGAACTAGAGCTTTCCCCTCACACTTGGCACTGCACGACCTGATCATTTGAGTCTTTGTTTCACAAAAACAGGCAAACTGGCATAAAACATCATAATCTATTATCTCACATAAGTGACCAACAGTTTAGTCTATATTCTAAAGTGTAACAACTGGCAGCATGAAAGTGCTAAAAAGATTATACCCTCAGGGAAATTCAAAGAATATTAAAAGGAGCCCACACCTTCAGCAAACTAGCAAATAATTATACCAGGTAATCTGTGTGTGGAGTGGCGTTCCATCGTGTAGCTCATGATGCTGCCCCATGTCCAAATCTAAGCCACATACACCGTTTCCCTCTGAGCCACGGTTTAAAAGTGTAGACAGTTCCAGGGACCCACCACCAGATGGGGATGGTTAGCACAGGAAGTTGCTCCTCTTAACGGTGTAGTTAGCCACTTAGCAGCAGCCCCGTACCCTTCCAGTAACCAAGCTGTTGACGTCACTGCTTGCAGTAGCCTGTCCCCCTCCTTCCGATCCAGTGCTGAACTGACCTCCTTAACTCTGCCTTGAGCCGAGGAGGACCACGCTACCAGCCCACTGCTCTGCTGCGCCTGTGCTAACTGCTAGGACAGTCAACCAGGACTCGGGGGGAGGAGGAACGGTGCCTCGGTCACTCTGGGGGCAGTTTAGATGCTGTGAAATTAAACCTGTTCTAAGTGTACTTGTTTGAATTAACTGTATTGTAATATTATTTGTTGAATGTAGTAATTAGGTATTTATGAATATATTGCTGTAATTTCTGACAACATCCAGAAAATAAAATCTTCCTAAATCATGTTGAGAAAAGTCTTTTTTATGTTATAGTAAGGGGAAAAAATAACGATTCTACAGCTTTACAAGTGTGAAGACAGATTCAACTGGACCTCAGCCCAGTTTTAGGAGAGGGGGTGTAACTATGGAGACAAGTCTCCTGGGTCCTAGTCCCTCTGTGTGGCCCTTCAGTGCTCAGACACAAGCTGCTGTTGAGAGGGACATCTGGGGACCAACCTGGGACGGAGAAGTAGTGCCCAAGTAACGAAGTAAGTTGAGTTTTAAACACTGAAGGGTAAAAACACCAGCAGGCATTCCTCAGGCCCACTTGGTCATGTGATCACACACATACCCCACCCCCACCTCCCCCAGAAACCCTGGAGATGGCAGGTGAGACTGTTGAGAAGCAGCTGATGACTGAACCTGCTCGTTACAGGACTGGACAGTCATTGCCCCCCACCCCTGACTTGAGGGAAGGTACTTTCAGTAAGGAACCGAGCGGTGCTACAGCTGAAGATTCTCCTAGAGAAAAACAGGACTCTGGCCTGAGCCAAGGCTGCCTCAAGCAGGCTGTCCCCTCTGTCCACCAAGAACCACAGCACAGGCCCCATTTTCCCCTGGCGTCGCGTCTTCAGCTTCACTTACACACACATGGAATTCATTTTCCCTACTTTCTTGCTGATAAACAACCTTTTAGACCTTAACCCAGAAGCAGCCAAGCAAACAAGAGACACCCAAGAGTGTGGGTCGGAAGTGCACACTACACTGTCTGCTAAACCTCTCAGTCTGGTCTGTCAGATCCTCCTAGCCACTGAGCCTGCTCCCTTCATGTGGGAGTGATGCAGGAAAAAAACCCAAAGAGAACTGGGTGATTCCACCTTTATTGGGTATCGGGGCTTAATGAGAAACACGGGTCACCGTCACTAGCTGAGTGCTCATGGGCAGTCCCACACTGTGAACAGTCTCTGTGGAAGACTCTGAATGCAGCCCAAGAGAAAGCCCGTGGCCACATCACCATCCTGCCGTATCTCTTATCTTAAAAGCAACACCCGCCATCACTGAACGCTCACCTGCACACGACCATCTGCTGGGGGACTTGCTGTCTGCCAGTGCTTTTTCTTCCCCCATGAAAGGCAGCTGGCTCCCAGACACACGAGGAATTACAGAATGTCTCGACTGAGCATAAGCCTGTTGCTTTCCAACCAGTCACTGCACTTTTTTTCATAGATTCAGAAGTGGTCTAGAACTCCAGAAACGTGAGTATCTCGGTCATGTCCCGAATGCTCACACCGCCTGGTGGGTGCGCCTCCTGCCAGCAGACGCGGGCCTGGACAAAGCAGTCCCCGCCTAGAAGTCCTGAGACTGGGCGCTGTCTGAAGGCTGCAGGTTTGTGCGGAGTTTGTACATGTGGTTGAGCGCTTGTGTGAGGAAAGCCCCGCTGGTGTTGATCTCCATCAGGGTCAAGTTATCCAGCTAAATGTGAGGGAAAACAGCTGGTTTAGTTTTTGATTTCAAGAAAGGTTAAATCTACTGGATAAAAATAAAGAACAAATGAGCAATGATTTTCTGAAAGCCGGCTAGGGCATCAGCTCCGGAGCCTCCCTGCCCGTCGTGCGCACCTTGGCGTGTGCCTCCTGCTGCCTCACGAAGCTGTCGGCAGACACCCGGAACTTGGCTATGCGAGTGTCCCACACGTCCTTGATCAGGGTCCGGATCTCATCTGCTTTTGGGATGTTGTCTGAAGCACTAAAGGAAGAAAAGGTAAGATAAATTGCACAGGGAAACATGCAGTAAATTAAGCAAACATCCAGGGAGAAGTGGCTTATTCCTAAACACTGCTTAGATTTAGACAGAAATGCAGAAGCTGTTTGAGGCTCAAAGTCTGTTTCGCTTTTCAGTTTTAAAATGTAAGAATTTCTAGCAGTTAAGCTTGGTGCCAGGAAAATTCAGCCAGGATGCTCACCAAGTTGGCTGTGCTCATACTAGCTGTCCTGGGCAGCCTGCAGTACAAGGACTTCTGTTTATTCACCAAAAAAATTGAGGTATCGGAGCAGCAGCTCTGAGCTGGTCCTCCTCTGTCTCGGGATAACTGGGTGCTCTGTACAATTCCCACCTAGAATGCATCTCTTTCGAAGGCCGGCTCAGAGGTCGTGACCTCTAATGCTAATACCCCAGGGCTATAGCCCCCCAGGGAAAGCAGACGAAAGCTGTGTGCCAGGCACAGTCCTCTGCACTACAGAGCACTTCTATCCTCATAGAAGCTCATGAAGGACAGAGACCGTCCTGCTCTACAGAGACAACAAAGACACATTTACAAAAATTACAAAACAAAAAGCAAATCAGCATAAATAGCACACCCATACATAGCAAATTTGGGGTAAAAGTCTGGCCTGGAGTCCACGCAGGGCACTGACAGCCTTCCTGTGACACATTTTTAAACTAACCTTAACCTCTAAAGGAAGAGACAACCTAAGACAAAAGCAGAGGCCAACATCCTTCACCAGGCGTCCGGGGATGAACTCCAGGGACTACAGGCTGCATGAGCCTCCAGAGGCTATAATGAGCTCACAAGTGGAGGCGAAGAGTCAGTGGTATAAAACTGATGTATATTTTATTTAAGACATAAACATTTGGATCTTACAGTCTGAACAGCAGGTGAAGGAACAAAGGCCCACAGCTCCTTGTGAACTGCACTGCAGAACAAAGGCCCCTTCGCTGAATGAATGACTCTAAGGAAACGGGTTTTGATAGTAACTATGTACCTGATACCCTAAAACCTAAAGATGCGCAGACCTTCCCTCTGCTTCTGTATTCTCCTTTCTGAAGTCACTCCCCTGCTGAGGCAGCCCTCTGGGTCTTCTGAATGACACCCCCTCCCACCCATGCCTGAACATCCTCCTGGAGACACAGCTTCCGCTCCCCTGCCCTCACCAGGTATGTGGGTCCCAGCAGCCCCGCTCTACAGCCCTGGGCTCTTCACCTTCTGTCCTGCCTACACCCTCTCCCCTAATACGTGTCCCTCCATCCTCCGAGCCACAGAGCCCTTCCCGGGCAGCGCCAGGCGTGAGGGCTGCATCAGGCTGTTCTAACAGATTATCACACACACCAGGTAACAGGGCCACGTCTCTACCCCACAGAACTGGAACTCGGGCCTACAGGACCAATTCCACTGCTAGTAGGACACTTAGCATGTTGTACAAGGAGAGTGTTGTGAACTGCGCAACTGCTGCCTCAAGTCAACTCAAGGACAAGCCCAGGACGTGATGCAAGTCTCCACTTGAATCCGCAGTGCCGTGCACGGGACCCAGCCTTCGCTGTTCTACAGCAGGCAGCAGTCCAATTTCCATTCTGGACCTGCCCTTGAATTCACCAATTAAAAGGTTCTCAGCGTTTGAAAAGCTTGGCATTGTGCAGACTACATTCTAAGTTGCTCCTAAGCAACGCTGTCTATATTTGCCTGCTTTCTCCGCTGATTCATTCATTCATTCACAAACACGTGAGCAACAAACATGTGAGCACCAGGCACTGCTGGGGCACAAGACAGTCTGTGAGAACAGGGGGCAGGGGCAGAGGAGTGGCACAGGCAGGCGGCGGCGAGAGAAGAGCAGCTGACAAGGGCTACGGAAGGTGCAGAGCTGCCCTGGAGACAGGGATGAGGACAGGCATGCTTACCTGGGGGGGGACCTGTGCTAAACCCAGGAGGGAGGCGGGGACAGGGGACTCGCTGGGCAGAGGGACGGGGCAGTGTACAGGCACATGTGCGCTCTGAGGACCTGGACCTTCTCCTTAGGTGCAGAAGTGAGAGAGGCCAGTGTGACCCCGGACCCTGGAGAGTCAGAGGAAGGCCTACAGAGCTGTGAGAGGAGGAAGAGGGGGGCCAGGCTATGCGGCGTGAACACCACGAGCAGGACTACAAGCCTGGAGAGGCTCCAGAGGGCAGGGGAGGCCCACGGCAGCCTTCTCTACAGAAGAGCCCTCTGGCTGAGTGAGAAGCCGACAGGGAGCTGTCCCAGGGGCCTTCCCATCCAGCTCAGGGTCATAGGCAGACGGGAGCCCTGGCCCTTCCCTGTGCAGGAGACGGGAGAGCTCAGACACACAGGCCCCAAGGAGAAGAGGGGTGCAGCCTGACTAACATGGTAATTGCCATGAAGGAAAAGCCACTGTTAGATAGGGAGGGATTGATATGGAGTCCAGTAACAAGAGACGGTTAGGATGCAGAACAGAAAGAACAAGGGGTTCACCAGGAGAGGGAAGGAAAAGGGGAAGCAGGAGAGTCAGAGCCCAGCCAGTGTGTGTGCGCCCAATGCCTCCCAGGCTGAGGGCTGGGGTGGAGCGGGGTCCAGACCTGCCGGCTCCCCTGGGAACGAGCATGGAGCACCGACGGGCTGTGGGCTCCACTGAGCTACTCACTGATTTAACAGCAGTTTGGTGAGCTCCATGTAGTAAGGGCTGGGCATAGGCGTAAAAGTTTCTTCCTTTCGTTCATGATCTCGAATCTTCTCCAACTTTTCTGAAATTTACAAGTGAACACATTTTACCATGACCATAAGCAACATATATATTCAAAACCTTCCAAATTTACCAAGTGGGTTTCCCAGGTGGCACAGTGGTAAAGAACACACCTGCCCAAGTACTTATGTTACCTAGTCGATCAACTAACAGAAAAAAGAAAAAAAAAACACTTTTTGAAATATCATTTATTATCACTAACTAGATATTACAGGGCTGATTTCCTCAAACCTCTAAGCATCTCTTAGAGAAGGTGGTAGATTTGGGTCATAGCTGTTGCTGGGCCTGCAGAACATATGACAGAATAGTCAGAGCCACAAGGTCTTTTCTCGGGGAGAGTGAAGTATTCTACCTTTGATGCAAGCAGAGATGATAGTAACTAGGGACTGGCGAAGTTTCCTTCTTCATAGCAAACCTTGTTTAGCACTTCCCTGGTGGCACAGTGGATAAGAATACACCTGCCAACGCAGTGGATGTGGGTTTGATCCCTGGTCCCGGAAGATTCCACATGCCCTGGAGCTAAGCTTAGAGCCTGTGCTCTGCAACAAGAGAAGCCACCACAGTGAGAAGCCCGTGCACTGCAACTGAGAGGAGTCCCCGCTGGCTGCAACTAGAGAGCCTGCACAGCAAGGAAGATTCCACACAACCAGATATTAAAAAACAAACACTGCTCAGAAGAGAGCAAGACAACCTACAATTAAGAGGGGGTTGAAAGCCCCAAATCTGGAACCAAAGTGCTGAGTCCAGTTCCACCCAGCAGGAGCATGCCACACTGCCCCCCCACCCGTCCTTCCTCCTGGGTGAGAAACCCCGGTCCTGAATCAGGCTGCTGCCGTGGCGAAGGCATGCACACGCCACTCTGCCGTGGGGGCTCCTCTGAGATGACTGGCCACCCATCCCCAGGGCCCCCGGGGCCCACCCCCTGCCATCCTTAACACCCCCTCCCCCGCCCCTGTTTGGCCACTCACATCCCGCCCACCCTCTCCAGCCTTCTCCCCGACGCTGCAGCACCGCCACATGCCGAGGGGCACACTGCACCCTCTCACTGCACAGAACACGGCCATGGCAGCTGTCTTCACTGCTGAGTGAGCCCTGTCTCACTCACCAGTCCGTCAACCTCCATGCAGCGCCTTCCGTCTTAAAAAGAAAACTCTCCTCTGATGCCCCAAGGTCCACGCCCCTCTCCCAGTCAAGCCCACGCTGGCCCCAGTCTCAGGAAATGGCACCCCCAGCTCCGTCAGCGACCCTGGTGGGCACCCTCATTTCTCTATGATCCCGTGGCCTGTCCCCCACCAAATCCTGCCCATCCTGTCTTCAAAACACACCTGGACCCCAGCCACGTCTGCCCACCTCCATAAACCCAGTGGTCGGGCCACCCTGAGCTCCTGTTTGTGACCCCCGACTGCCCTCTCTCCACACTTGTCTTCCCCACACCACAGACAGACTCTCCCTTTTTACATCTGCCTCAGAGGATAAAACACCTCTGTCTGATCTCTGCAGCAGAGACCGACAACACCCATTGTGGCCCAGGGTGGAACAGCAGCAGCTCGCACATCTCTGCTGGGTCACAAGAGCGGCTCGACCACGCTGCAGGGCTGCTGAGCGGCTCCTCCGAGAGCGAGCAGTCTGCCCTGTGAGCTGGCAGTTCCAGGGCTCTAGGCGTTTATTTACTGAAGAGAAATAAAAACAAATGCCCACAAAAAGACTCAGACACGACTGTTCACAAAGCAGCCTTGATCACAATAGCCTAAAATGGGGAACAACCCACAAACATGCACCAACAGAAGAAGGCGGACAAGCTGTGGAATACTCACACAATGAGTGAAACATTATTCAGGATAAAAGAATAAGCTAACAACACATGCAACAACAGGGGCAATGAATCTCAAGAACATCATGTTGAATTAAAGAAGTCAGAGCAAGGGCTTCCCTGGTGGTCCAGCGGCGAAGATGTCGCACTCCCAGGGCCGGGGTCCTGGGTTAGAGCCCACACGCCAGAACTAAAAAGGGTTCACACACCACAGCTGAGACCTAGTGCAGCCAAATAAATATTGAAAAGAAGTGAGAGCAAAAACTGACATGCTAGATGATTCCATTTGTATGCCATCCAAGAACAGGTAGAACTAATCTACGGCAGCAGCAGCAGCAGCGGGCCCCTCGTGGACTGATGAGTGATGCCCACTCCTGTCCCCACAGGACGGCCCAGGCCCGTGAGAAGGCCCAGAGTAACTCTCCCCACACGTTCCCTCTGACTCGGGCCTCCCAGCAGGCAGGTTCTTGCTCCACGTCACCTGGGGTTGGAATAGGCCAGAAAGGGAAGAAGTGCCAATAGAACCAGGACCTTGGTGTGTGGGGAGCCGAGGGGGGCAGTGTCCGTGCTTTAAAAAAAAAAGCCCTCAAAGCCTAACGAACTAGTTTCCTGTCATGTTTCTGGACCACCAGCTTCATGCACCCCTTTGGGATATGGACTGAAGACAAAATGCTCACGCAGTCTTCCTCAACCTATATTTGAGTCACACCTGGCTTCAAGTGTTCAAGCTTCTAGGAGGCAGGGGCCCCTGGGTGATTCCCAAAGGGAAGGGGACAGTCAAACTCATTCACGGGCTTTTCAAATTCTATACTCCCCCAATCCCAACCCTAAATAAATTTGAGATTCTTCTCTGTAATGAGCCATTCATATCTCCAAGGTGAGGAAAAGCCTGCAAAGGTTTAGGATAAAGACAGACTGCCTCTTTGACCCAGTATTTTCCTTTTTTGTTTTTTCCAACACCTTTATACTGAGGCATAATCAACATACCACGCAATTCACCCATTCAATGGTTTTTAATATAGTCACAGAGTTGTGCACCCATCACTTCAATAGACTTTACAGTATCTTCACCACCCCAAAAGGAACCCCATAATCTTTCTATCACCCACTCAAACCTCCATCCCTAGGCAACCACTAATTCCCCTTGTCTTTATGGATATGCCTGCTCAGGACAATTCATCATATAAATTGAATAATACAATATTTGGTCTTTGTGTCTTCCCCCACCCCTGCCACTTAATGTAACATTTTCAAGGTTCATCTGTGTTTGTACCCTATGTCACAACCTCTTACCTTGAGATGGCCAAAACAGTACTGCCTTGTATGGATGATGCCTTATTTTCATGCATTCTCTCTAATGTAATGCATTCTTTGTAATGACTCAGTTCCTCATGCTGGTCTATACTTATTTTTTTTAATTAGAATAAATGTTCCCTTAAATTCGTATAACATCTTCAGTTTTAAAGCAAGTGCAGCTGATAGTGGAGACAAGATGGCAGAGTAGAGGGACGTGAGCTCATCATCTCTTCTTATGAAGACACCAAAATCACAACTAGGTGCTGAACAACCATCGACAAAAAAAAAAAATGCTGGGACCTACCAAAAAAGATATCCTACATCCAAAGACAAAGTAGAAGCCACAATGAAATGGCAGGTGGGCTACAAGTGACATGAAATCTATTACCACACCTCTCAGGTGGGCAACCCACAAACTGGAAAGTAATTATATCCCAGAGGTTCTTCCACAGGAGTGAAAATTCTGAGCCCCAGGTCATACTCCCCTTACTGGGGGTCTAGCAACTAGAGGAGGAGCCCCCAGAGCATCTGATTTTGAAGACAAGCAAGAACTGGTCTCAGGAATTCCACAAAACAGGGGGAAGCAGAAACTCCACTCTTGGAGGGTGCACACCAGGAATGAGGGGAAAAAGCAGTGACCTCATAAAAACTTAGACCAGATTTACCTGCTGGTACTGGAGGCTGGGGCCCTCATTATACTCAAAAGTTGTTGCACAGCAAAGGAAACCATAAAGAAAAATAAAAGCCACAGATAGGAGAAAATATTTGCAAATGAAGTGACCTTCAAGGGCTTAATCTGCAAAATTTACAAACAACTCATACAACTCATGGACAAGGCAATGGCAACCCACTCCAGTACTCTTGCCTGGAAAATCCCACGGAAGGGGGAGCCTGGTAGGCTGCAGTCCACTGGGTCGCTAGGAGTCGGACACGACTGAGTGACTTCACTTTCACTTTTCACTTTCATGCATCGGAGAAGGAAATGGCAACCCACTCCGGTGTTCTTGCCTGGAGAATCCCAGGGACGGAGAAGCCTGGTGGGCTGCCGTCTGTGGGGTCGCACAGAGTCGGACACAACTGAAGCGACTTAGCAGTAGCAGCAGCAGCAGCATACAACTCAACAACAACAACAAAACGAACAATCCAATCAAAATGGGCAGAGTGCTTCCTCGGTCGCTCAGTGGTAAAAAATCCACCTGCCGATGCAGGAGACGCAGGACTGATGCCTGGTCTGGGAAGAATGCACATGCCCTGAAGCAACTCAGCCTGTGCACAACTACTGAGCCCACATGCTGCAACTACTGAAGCCACACACTCCAGAGCCCACGCTCCACAGTAAGAAGTCACTGCAATGAGGAGCCCACCACCACTCTGGAGAGTAGCCCCAGCTGCCTGCAAGTAGAGAAAAGCCCGAGCAGCAGAGAAGACCCAGCACAGCCAAAATAAAGAAGCTATTTTTAAAAAATGGACAGAAGATCTAAATAGGTATTTCTCCAAAGGAGACAGAGAGGGCAAAAAGCACATGAAAAGATGCTCAGCTCTCTAATTATTGTTGCTGTTGTTCAGTCGCTCAGTCGTGTCCAACTCTTTGCAAACCCATGGGCTGCAGAAATGCAAATCAAACCTACAATGAGATTATCACCTCACACCAGTCAGAATAGCCATCACCAAAAAGCCTACATACAATAAATGCTGGAGAAGATGTGAAGAAGAGGGAACCCTCCTACACTGCTGGTGGGAATGTAAATTAGTGCAGCCACTATGGAGACCAGTATGGAGGTTCCTTAAAAAACTAAAACTAGAGCTAGCGTGTGATCCAGTAGTCCCAATCCTGGTCATGTAGAAACACATGAGAAACACATATACCGTATGATATGGCTTATACGTGAAGTCTAAAACAAAACATACAAATGAATTTATTTACAAATTTGAAACAGACTCACAAAAAACAATCATTAGCAAAAAGGAACAGAGGACAGGAGGGATAAATTGGGAGTGGGAAAATGACACACACACACACACACAACTATATATAAAATAAATAACCAACAGGGACCAACTGTAGAATACAGGGAACTCTGCTCACTATTCTGCAATAACTGAAATGGGAAAGGAATACAAAAAAGGTAGATACATGTATATATACAACTGACACTATGCTGTACACCTGAAACTAACACAACTTTATTAATCAACTAAACTGCAATATAAAGTAAAAATTAAAAATAAAAATAAACAAATGGGACCTAATTAAACTCAAAAGCTTTTACACAGCAAAGGAAATGATTAAAAAAATGAAAAGACCCATGGAATGGGAGAAAATACTTGTAAATGATTAGACCCATGAGGGATCAATCTCCAAATTTACAAACAGCTCAGGCAGTTCAATACAAAAATAAACAATCCAATCAATAAATGGGGAGAAGATTCAACAAAGAACACATACAGTTGTGCAAGAAACACATGGGAAGATGCTCAATATCACTAATTATTAGCCGAATGCAAATGAAAACTACTATGAGATATTACTTCACATCAGTCAGAAAGGCCATCATCAAGTGTACAAACAATAAATGCTGGAGACGAGGTGGAGAAAAGGGAACCCTCCTACACTACTGGTAGCAATGTAAGTTGGTGCAGCCAATATAGAGGCCAGTAGGAGGTTGCTCAGAAATCCAAAAACAGAGCTACCACATGGTCCAGCAATCCCACTCCTGGGAATATACCTGGCCAAAACTTTAATCTAAAAAGATAAATACACTCTATGTTGATATCAGCACTATTCACAATAGACAAGACATGGAAGCAACCTAAATGTCCACTGACAGATAAAGAAGATGTAGTGTGTATACACACATACACAATGGAATATTACTCAGCTGTTAAAAAGAAGTAAGATAATGCCATTTGCGGCCACATGGCTAAACCTGAAGATTATCGTACTTACTAAATTAAGCCACAAAAGACAAATGTCACATGATATGGCTTAGGTGCAAAACGTAAAAAAAAAAATATACAGAAATGAACTTATTTCCAAATAGAAACAGACTCGCAGACTTAGAAAACAAACTCGTGGTTAGCAAAGGGTAAAAGCATAGGGGAAAGATAAATTGGGAGTTTGAGATTGACATACACATATTACTATACATAAAAGAGATGACCAAAAAGGACCTATTGCATAGCCTAGGGAACTCTGCTTAATATTCTCTCATAACTGAAATGTGAAAAGAATTTCAATAAGAGTAGATACATATATATTTTAATAACTGAATCACTTTTTGTACACCTGAAACTAACAAAATATGGTTAATCAACTATTTTGTTGTTCAGTTGCTAAGTTGTGTCTGACTCTTTACGACCCCATGAACTGCACACCAGGCTTCCCTGTCCTTCACTATCTCCTGGAGTTTCCTCAAAGTCATGTCCATCCAACCATCTCATCCTCTGTCACTCCCTTCTCCTCCTGCCCTCAGTCTTTCCCAGCATCAGGGTGTTTTCCAGCAAGTCAGCTTTTTGCATCAGGTGGCCAAAGTATTTCAAGCTGGATTTAGAAAAGGCAGAGGAACCAGAGATCAAATTGCCCACATCCAGTGGATCATGGGAAAAGCAAAAGAGTTCCAGAAAAACATCTACTCCTGCTTTATTGACTATACCAAAGCCTTTGACTGTGTGGATCACAACAAACTGTGGAAAATTCTTCAAGAGATGGGAATACCAGACCACCTGACCTGCCTCCTGAGAAATCTGTATGCAGGTCAAGAAGCAACAGTTAGAACTGGACATGAAACAACAGACTGGTTCCAAATTGGGAAAAGAGTACGTCAAGGCTGTATATTGTCACCCTGCTTATATAACTTATATGCAGAGTACATCATGAGAAGTGCTGGACTGGATGAAGCACAAGCTGGAATCAAGAGTGCTGGGAGAAATATCAATAACCTCAGATATGCAGATGACACCACCCTTATGGCAGAAAGTGAAGAAGAACTAAAGAGCCTCTTGATGAAAGTGAAAGAGGAGAGTGAAAAGTTGGCTTAAAGCTCAACATTCAGAAAACTAAGATCATGGCATCTGGTCCCATCACTTCATGGCAAATAGATGGGGAAACAGTGAAAACAGTGACAGACTATTATTTTGGGCTCCAAAATCACTACAGATGGTGACGGCAGCCATGAAATTAAAAGATGCTTGCTCCTTGGAAGAAAAGTTATGACCAACCTGACAGCATATTACAAAGCAGAGACATTACTTTGCCAACTTAAAGGTCCATCTAGTCAAAGCTATGGTTTTTCCAGTAGTCATGTATGGATGTGAGAGTTGGACACATCTTTCCTTATAGAAAGCTGAGCACTGAAGAATTGATGCTTTTGATCTGTGTTATTGGAAAAGACTCTTGAGAGTCCCTTGGACAGCAAGGAGATCCAACCAGTCCATCCTAAAGGAGATCAGTCCTGAATATTCATTGGAAGGACTGATGCTGAAGCTGAAACTCCAATGCTTTGGCCACATGATGTGAAGAACTGATTCATCTGAACAGATCGTGATGCTAGGAAGGATTGGGGGCAGGAAGAGAAGAGGATGACAGAGAATGAGATGGTTGGGTGGCATCACCGACTCAATGGACATGAGCTTCGGTAAACTCCAGGAGTTGGTGATGGACAGGGAGGCCTGGCGTGCTGCAGTCCGTGGGGTCGCAAAGAATCAGACACAACTGCGTGACTGAACTGAACTGGCCAAAGTATTAGAGCTTCAGTTTCAGCATCAGTCCTTCCAATGAATGTTCAGGACTGATTTCCTTTAGCATGGACTGGTTGGATCTCCTTGCAGTCCAAGGGACTCTCAAGAGTCTTCTCCAACACCATAGTTCAAAAGTATCAGTTCTTCGGCACTCAATCTTCTTTATGATCCAACTCTCTCATCCATACATGACTAATGGAAAAACCATAGCTTTGACTATACACAACCACTACACTACAATATGAAATAAAACTTAAAAACAAAAATAAACATACAGTACCTAATTAAACTCAAAAGCTTTTACACAGCAATGGAAACCAAAAACAAAATGACAAGACAACCTATAGAGTAAATATCTGCAAACAATGACACCGAGAAGGGACCCATCACCAAAACTGACAAAGACCTCGTGGAGCTCAATATCAACCAAATCCAGGGCTTCCCTGGTGGCTCAGTGGTAAAGAATCTGCCTGCCAATGCAGGAGACACAGGTATGATCTCTGATCCCCACATCTGCAGAGCAACTAAGCCGTGCACCACAATCCTAAATGAAATCAACCCTAAATATTCATTGGAAGGGCTGAGGCTGAAGTTCCAATACTTTGGCCAACCGATGTGAAAAGCTGACTCATTGGAAAAGACCCTGAAGCTGGGAAAGACTGAGGGGAGGAGGAGAAGGGGTGGCAGAGGATGAGATGGTTAGATAGCATCACTGACTCGATGGACATGAAGTTGAGCAAACTCTGGGAGATAGTGGAAGACAGAGGAGCCTGGTGTGCTGCAGTCTGTGGGACAGCAAAGAGTCAGACATAACTTAGCGACTCAACAATAGTCACTCTGGAGAATAGTTTGGAGATTCCTTAAAAAACTAAAAATAGAGCCACCATATAATCCAGCATTCGTATTCCTCTGGGTACAGAGAAAACCATGGTTCCAATGGATACATGCACCCTAATGTTCACTGCAGCACTGCTTACAATACCCAAGACATGGAAGCAGCCCAAATGTGCGTGGAGAGATGCATGGATAAAGAAGATGTGGTACATACATACAATGGAATATTACTCAGCCATTAAAAAGAATAAAATAATACCATCTGCAGCTACATGGATGAACCTGGATTAACATGTAGATTATCATACTAAGTAAACTAAACCAGAGAAACACAAATATCATATGAAATGGCTTATATGTAAATTCTAAAACAAAACAATACAAATGTATTTACAAAATAGAAACAGACTCAGATTTAGAAACCAATCTTATCCTCAGCATAAAGGAAAAGTGGAGGGGAGGGATATACTGGAGTTTGGGATTGACGTACACACACTACTATCAATAACCCACAAGGACCAACTGTATAACACAAGTGACTGACAGGCAGGGTGTTAGCTGAGAGCAATGAGAAGTGGCCCCTTCAGCTAACCGTCCCATAGCTGCCTAATCCCACTGAACAATATACAAGCCCCTCCCCCAATACACCCCCCACCAGTACTCCAAAAATGGTCAAGGGGCTGGGAGAACACTCCCCACCAGCCAACTGGCGGGACTTTCCCTCCTCTAGCACACGCACACACCTCACACTATCCTGTACTGAAGTAACCTGCGGTGGCCACTGGACTCACAAACATTCCATGAATACATACATCTAATTATATGAGAAGGATAGGTGCAGTAGAGCCTCCTGTTACATAACCTGCCGCTGTCAATCAAGGTTGTCAATCATTGACCCCCCTCGATTATGCAAATACCCCTGCCTTAGAAACTTGTACCCCTGTCCTCCAGGGCCATCTGCCTCCCCTGGAGCAGCCCACCTCTCTCTTGAGGTGTCCTCTCTGTTCTTTGTTTGCTCAGTCGCTCACTTGTGTCCGACTCTTGGTTACCTGTTCTTTATTGTTAATAAACTTTCTTGTAATGGTAGGACCTTAGATTCTTCTTCAGGTCCTTACTAAGAACCGATGCCCATGGGAGGAAGGGTCTCCAGACTCTCTTTCCACTAACAGAACTCTCTGCTCACTATTCTGTAAAAACCGAAATGGGATAAGAATTTGAAGAGAGTAGATACATGTATATATACAAATGAATCACTACACTGTATACCTGAAACTAACACAACTTTATTAATCAACTAAACTACACTACAAAACAAAAATTAAAATAAGCAGAGGGGACATAATTAAACTCAAAAGCTTTTGCATAGCAAAGGAAACTATTAAAAAAAATGAAAAGACAACCCTCGGAATGTTACAAGATATTTTCAAACAAGGGATCCATCTCCAAAATTTATAAAGTCATGCAACTTGATATGAACCCAATCCAGTCACATAATGGGAAGAAGACTCCAACAGACTTTTCTCCAAAGAACACATATAGTTGTGCAAGAAGCACATGAGAAGAGCTCAACATCGCTAATTATTAGAAGAATGCAAATCAAAACTACAATGAGATATCACCTCATATCTGTCAGAAAGGCCAGCAACAACAAGTGTACAAACAATAAATGCTGGAGAGGGTGTGGAGAAAAGAGAATCCTCCTGAACTGTTAGTGGCAATGTAAGTTGGTGCAGCCACTATGGAAACCAGTATAGAGGTACTCAGAAATTAAAATCAGAGCTACCATATGATCCAGCAACCACCCCCCCCACCGCCGCCAGCATCTAACTGGACAAATATATACTTCAGAAAGATACAGGCACCCCCATGTTCACAGCAGTGCTGCTTACAACAGCTGAGACACGGAAAATGTCTCAATGTCCCTCAACAGATAAATTCATGAAGAAGATGTGCTACATCTACACACTGGGGTGCTACTCAGTCATTAAAATGAATGAGATAATGCCGCTTGCAGTAACATCAGTAGACCTGGAGATTATCAGAGCAAGTGAAGTAAGCCACACAGAGAAAGGCAAGTATCCCATGATTCGGCTTATATGTGGAATCCAACAATATACACATGAACTTATTTACGAAACAGAAACAGACTCAGACAAAAACTTATCATTACTAAAGGAAAAACGTGGAGTGAAGGGATAAACTGGTAGTTTGGGATTGACATATATGCACTGAAATATTTAAAATAGATAACCAACAAGGACCTACTCTATAGCACAGGGAACTCTGATTAATAATCTCTAATTACTTAAGTGAAAAAAGGATTTGAGAAAGAGAAAATACATGTGATGTGTTATATAACTGAATCACTTTGCTGTACACCTACAAATAACACAACATTGTTAATCAACTACACGCCAATGTAAAATAAAAATTAAAAATAAACAAATGAAACCTCATTAAATTCAAAAGATTTTGCACAGCAAAGGAAATCATAAACAAAACAAGACAACCCACAGAATGGGAGAAGATGTTTGCAAACAATGAGACTAACAAGGGACCCGTCTCCAAACTTGACAAAGAGCTCATGTAGCTAAAAGAAAGAATCCAATCAAAAAAATGGTCAGAAAACTTAGACAGACTTTCTCTAAAGAAGACATACACATGGCCAAGAGACGTATGAAAAGATGCCTAATATTGCTAATTAGAGACATGCACATCAAAACTATAATGGGATACCATCTCACATTGGTCAGAATGGCCATCATCAAAAAGTCTACAAACAATAAATGCTGGAGAGGGCATGGAGAAAAGGGTATCCTACTGCCCTGCTGATGTTAACACACGCTGGAGAGCTTATGGAGAGCAGTATGGAGGTTTCTCAGAAATCTAAAAACAGAGTTATCATATGATCCAACAACCCCACTCCTGGGCATATACCCAGACTAAATCCATAAAGATACATGTACCCTATGTTCATAGCAGCACTGCTTACATTAGCTGAGACATGGAAGAAACCTAAATCTCCATCAACAGATGAATTCATAGAGTGGTACATACATACAACGAAATACTATTTAGCCATTAAAAAAAGAAATGATGCCATTTGCAGTAATATGGATGCAATTAGAGATAATCGTACTAAGGAAGTAAGTCAGGAATAGAAAGAAAAATACCACTGTGGTTATCAGTTACATGTGGAATCTAAAATATGGCACAAATGAACCTATCTACAAAACAGGAATAGACTCACATAGAAATCAGACTTCTGGTTGCCAGTGGGAGGAGGGGCGGACAGGTACAGGGGTGGACTCTGAATTCTGCATTGGTTGATGCAAACTATTTAGAATGGTAAACAGTAAGGTCCAACTGTCTCACACTGGGAACTATATCCAACCTCCTGGGAGAAACCTGAATAGAAAAGAATATTTTTTAAAATGTATACACACACACACGAATAACTAAGTCACTTTGCTGTACAGCTGAGATGAACACAACACTGTAAATCATCTATACTTCAATTAAAGAAATTGAATGAAATAATTCCACTTGCAGCAACATGCATGGATGTGGAGATTATCGTACTGTGTAGTAAACCAGAGAGAGAAAGACATATATCATATGGTATTGCTTATATGCGGATTCTATAAAAAGTTATAGAAAGGAACTTATCTACAAAACAGAAACAGACTCACAAACTTATGGTTAGTGGAGGGGAAAGATAAATTGGGAGTTTGGGATTGATATATACACATTACCATATTTAACATAAATAACCAACAAGGACCTACAGTAAAACACAGGTAACTCTGCTCACTATTCTGTAATAATCAAAATGGGAGAAGAATTTGAGACGAGATACATGTACGTGTATCACTAAACCACTATGCTCTATACCTGAAACTAAGACAGCACTGTAACTCAACTATATACTCCAATATAAAATAAAAACAAAATCAAAAATAAACAAATACGACCAAATCAAACTCAAAAGCCTCTGCACAGCAGAAAAAACTGTAAGGAAAATGACAAAGCCCACAGAACAGGAGAAAATATTTGCAAATGATGAGACAGACAATCTCCAAAACTGACAAAGAGCTCAGGCAGCTCAATATCAGAAAACAAAGAACCCCATCAAAATATGGACAGGAGATCTAAAGACTTTTGTTCAACACACTGATGCCCACAGGCACATGAGATGTTCAACATCGCTAATTGTAACAGAAATGCAAATAAAAACTACAATGAGATTATCACCTCACACTAGACAGAATGGCCATCATCAAAAAGTGTACAAACAATAAATGCTAGAGAGGATGTGGAGAAAAGGGAACTCTCCTATACTGTTGGTGGGAATGTAAATTGATACAGCCATTGTGGACAATAAATCTACCACGTGACCCAGCAATCACACTAAGAAACACATACTCTGAGAAAACCACAATTCTAAAAGACACATGTATCCCACTGTTCATTGCAACACTATTTACAATAGCCAGGACATGGAAGCAACCTAGATGTCCATCAACAGATGAATGGATAAAGAAGATGGGGTATGTACATGCAATGGAATATTACTCAGCCATAAAAAGAATGAAGTTGAGTCAGTTCTTGAGAGTTACATAAACCTAGATCCTGTTATCTTCACTCACTTACTAGTGAAATAAGTCATAAAGAGAAAAACAAATATTGTATATGAATGCATATATATGGAATCTAGAAAGATGGTACTGATGAACGTATTTGCAGGGCAGCAATGGAGACACAGATGCACAGAATGGGCTTTGGACACAGCGGGGCCAGGGGAGACAAAGGGACAGAAGGAGAAAGTAGCATCAACACACATACATTGTCATGGATAAAGTGGATAACTGGTAAGAAGTGGCTGTAAGACACAGGGAGCCTAGTCGGGTGCTCTGGGATGACCCAGAAGGGTGGGGTGGGATGGAGGGAGGGGAGGGAGGCTCAGGAAGGAGGGGATATAAGTATAATACGGCTGATTTGCATTGTTATACAGCAGAAACCAACACAACATTGTAAAAATTAAAAAAAAAAAAAAAATGAAAAAGGAACTTATTTACACAACAGAAACAGACTCACAAACTTACGGTTAGCAAAGGAAAAAAGTGGAAGGGAGAGAAAAATTGGGAGTATGGGATTGACATATACCCACTGCAATATTTAAAACAGATAACCAACAAGGACATCCAGTATAACACAGGTAATTCTGCTCACTATCCTGTAAAAACCATAATGGAAAACGAATTTGAGAAAGAGATACATGTATGCATGTACATGCTAAGTTGCTTCAGTCATGTCCGACTCTTTGTAACCCTAGGGATCATAGCCCACCAGGCTCCTCTGTCCATGGGATTCTCCAGGCAAGAATACTGGGGTGGGTTACCATGTCCTCCTGCAGGGGATCTTCCTCACCCAGAAATGAAACCCACGTCTCTTGCATTGGCAGGTGGTTCTTTACCATTTGAGCCACCTAAGAAGCCCAATATGTATATGTATAACTGAATTGCTATGCTGTAAATCTGAAACTAAGACAACACTGTTACTCAACTATACTTCAATATAAAAACTAAAACTCAAAATAAACAAATACGACCAAATAAAACTCAAAAGTTTTTGCATAGCAGAGAAGACCATACAGAAAATGACAAGACAACCCACAGAATGGGAGAAAGTATTTGCAAATGAAGTGACCTACCTACAGGGCTTAGTCTCCAAAATTTACAAACTCATACAACTCAACAACAAAAAAGCCCGAACAACCCAATCAAAAAATGGGCAGACAGTTTCTCTGGCGGCTCAGTGCTAAAGAATCCACCTACCAATGCAGGAGACACAGGTTCGATCCCTGATCCGGGAAGATGACACTTGCTGCACAGCAACTAAGCCTGTACACTGCATCTGTGCACCAGAGCCTGGGGACGGCAATGACTGGTCCCACGCACTGCGGCTACTGAAGCCCGAGCACCCTACGGCCGGCACTCCACAACCAGAGTGGCCACTGCGACGAGAAGCCCCTGCAGCGTGACTGGAAAGTAGCCCCCGCTACCCACAAACAGACAAAAGCCTGGGCAGCAGTGAAGACCCAGCACAGCCAGAATAAATAAATTACATTTTTAAAAAATGGGCAGAAGATGTAAACAAACATTTCTCCAAAGATGGCACAGACAGATGGCAAAAAGCACATGAAAAAGATGCTTGACTCTTTAATTATTAGAGAAATGCAAATCGAAACTACAATGAGATATCACCTCCCACCAGTCAGAATGGCCATCATCAAAAAGTCTACCAACAATAAACGCTGGAGAAGGTCTGGAGAAAAGGCTATCCTCCTACACTGCTGTGGGAATGTAAATTAGCGTAGCCACTATGGAGACCAGTATGGCGGTTCCTTAAAAAGCTAAAAAAAGAGCTAGCGTATGATCCAGTAGTCCCAGTCCTGGTCACATATCTGGAGAAACCCATGGTTCCGAGGGACACACGCACCCCGCCGTTCACCACAGCACTGCGTGCGGTCCCCGAGACACGGAAGCAGCCGAGTGGGCACCGACAGACGAGTGGGTAAGGAGACACGGTGCGTACACACAGCAGAATACTACTCAGCCCTTAAAAAGAATAACGACATTTGCAGCAACGTCGATGAACCTGGAGATTATCACACCAAATAAACTAAACCACGTAGAGAAACACATATACCGTATGATATGGCTTATACGTGAAGTCTAAAACAAAAACATACAAACGAATTTATTTACAAAATAGAAACAGACTCAGAGACTTAGAAAACAAACTTATCATTAGCAAAAAGGAACAGTGGAGGCGAGGGATAAATTGGGAGTATGGAAATGACATACACACACTACTATATTTAAAATAAATAACCAACAAGGATTAACTGTGTAACAGAGGAAACTCTGCTCACTATTCTGTAATAACTGAAATGGGAAAAGAATTTGAACAAGTGTAGACACATGTATATATACAACTGAGTAACTATGATGTACACCTGAAACTAAAAACTTTATTAATCAACTAAATTGCAATAGAAGATAAAAACTAAAAATCAAAGTAAACAAATGGGACATAATTAAACAAAAGCTTTTACACAGCAACAGAAACCATAAACAAAGTGAAAAGACAACCCATAGAATGGGAGAAAGCAAACGATTAGACCCACACATCTCCAAAATTACAAGAGCTTATGCAGCTTGATATAAAAATAAACAATTCAATTGCTTAAAGGAAGAAGACTCCAATAGACTTCTCTCCAAAGAATACATACAGCTGTGCAAGAAGCACATGAGAAGAGCTCAACATCACATAATTATCAGAGGGATGCAAATCAAAACTAGAATGAGATATCACCTCCCATCTGTCAGAAAGGCCATCATCAACAAGTGTCCTAAACTGTTGGTGGTACTGTAAGTTGGTGCAGCCACTATGGAGATCAGTATGAAGGATCCTCAGAAAATAAAAATAGAGCTATCATATGATCCAACTATTGAGCACATACATGGACAAAAGTATAATTCAAAAAGTTACATCCACCCTACGCTCATAGCAGCACTGCTTACAATAGCTGAGACATGGAAGAAACCGAAATGTCCATCAACAGATGAATTCATAAAGATGAATTCATATATATTTATATGGCAAATACATACAATGAAATACTACTCATCCATAAGAAAGAATAGTATGACGCCATTTGCAGCAACATGGATGGAACTAGACATCACCAAAGTAAGTGAAGTAAGTTAGGACAAATATCATATATCAGTTATATGTGGAATCTAAAATATGGCACATCCTAGAGAAAGAAATGGCAACCCACTCAGTATTCTTGCCTAAAATCCCAGGGACAGAGGAGCCTGGCGGGCTTCAGTCCACGGGGTCGCAAAGAGTCTGACACAACTTACTGACTGAGCGCACACGTGTACACACAGAGGGTCACAGAACAGCAAGTAGAGACAGCATCATTCTTAATTTTTCCATATTTCTATGCAATTAAAATGCAGAAAAAGGTGGGAGAGGAGATGGAAGTATAAGTGATAATCACCCATATCTTTAAACTTGCAAGTCCAATTATATTGTGAGAACGTGAAATACATGATTAAAAAAAAATCCAGTGTGTGTGCATATATACTGTATATTTAAAATCTTTCCCTAGCTTTGTCTGAGGAGAGGATAGAAGCAATGGTATGTTCGGCCCAAGGTTTCTTCTTTTTTTTCCAAGATTTTTTTTGATGTGTACCAATTTTTTAAACTCTTTATTGAAGTTGTTACAATATTGTTTGTTTTACATTTTGGATTTCTGGCTGCCTGAACTCCTACCCTCTGTGTTGGATGATAAAGTACTGACCACTGCATCACCAGGGAAGTCCATGGCATGCGGTTTCTCAATGCTGTTCTCCATTAAGATAAAACAAGCTGAGAAGACCGATCTGAATTTGGGGTAGGAAAGTTTAACTAAACCTGAAACATCTTGTCCAGAAATAAGAAATAAGAATGTGCTCAAAGAATGATTGTGACATAATAAAAGGACAGAGAAGCCAGCCCAAAGGGGCTCCCACTGTCCAAATCTGAAATAATTTTAATATTAAAGTATATAGTAAAATAGTTGGTTTTAACCAATTGCATAAAATAAAAATCCATGAGTCTCTTTTAATATAAATGCATACATACATACATAAATAGATGTGATGGGATCTCTTTTACAATAAAATGACAGCAAATAAGTATAGAAGTAAATCAATGGATGCAAAAACTGCTGGGTAAGAATATGATAAGAAAATGGATCAAAGGTAAGTTCATCAATTTCAGGGCAATCTGATGTCATGTGCCTCTTTTTTTCTTTTTTGGAGTACAGTTGCTTTACAATGCTGTGTTAGTGTCTACTGTACAGCAAAGTGAATCAGCTATGCTGTGCTTAGTTGTTCAGGCATGTCCAACTCTTTGCCACCCCATGGACCGCAGCTCGCCAGGCTCTTCTGTCCAGGGGATTCTCCAGGCAAGAATACTGGAGTGGGTTGCCATGCCCTCCTCCAGGGAATCTTCCCAGCCCAGGGATCGAACTCGGGTTGCTAGCACTGCAGGCAGATTCTTTACCATTTGAGCCACCAGGGAAGCCCAAGAATACTGGAGAGGGTAGCCTATCCCTTCTCTAGGGATCTTCCCGACCCAGGAATTGAACCAGGGTTTCCTGCATTGCAGACGGATTCTTTACCAATTGAGCTATCAGGGAAGCCCGAATCAGCTATATATATATATACATATACCTCCTCCGTTTTTTGGATTTCCTTCCTATTACGTGCCTCTTGATATAATGCAATGAGGAGGACCCAACATCACTTCCCTGGCATCTCTGCTAAAAATGTATAACCTGAATCTAATTCTGAGGAAATGTGAGGCAAATCCAAGCTGAGAGACAGTCTATAAAATAATTGCTGTACCCTTAAAAATGTTAAGATCAATAAAGACAAGATTGAGGAAATGTTCCAGATTAAAGGAGTCTATAGAAAAAGAACACTAAATCCCTTGAAGGACTGTGAACTGGACCCTGAAATGGAGAAATAATAGCTATAAAGGACACTAGTGGGACAATTTAAAAATTTGAATATGGACTGTGGACTAGATAATAATATTGTATCAATGTTAAATTTCATAATTTTGAGAATTATACTAAAGCAATATAAGAAAATATTCTTGCTCTTAGGAAGTACACATTGTGTACTGCTAAAGGTATACACTGTCTCCAACTTACTCTCAGTGATTCAGAAAAAAATTAATATGCCTATACACAGATTGGCAGATGGAAACTGGTAAATCTGTGTAGAGGGTATATGGATTTTGTTTACAGTATTCTTACAATCTTTCTGTAAATTTGAAACTATGTCAAATAAAGAGTTATAAACACCTAAAAAAATAAAATATGGCACAAATGAACCTATCTACAAAACAGAAACAGACTCACTCAGAGATCAGACTTTTGATTGCTAAGGGGAAGGGGTGGAGGGGGAGAGGGAGTGGACTGGGAGTTTTGGGTTGGTAGATGCAAACTGTTACACAAACGGATAAACAACAAGGTCCTATTGTTTAACACTGGAACTATATCCAACCTCCTGGGATAAACCATAATGGAAAGGAATATTAAAAAATATATATATATATAACTGAATCAGTCTGCTGTGTAGCTGAAATGGCACAACATTATAAATCATCTATACTTCAATTTAAAAAAAAAACAATGATATAATTCCATTTGCAGCCACATGGATGGACCTGGAGATTATCAAAATAAGTGAAGTAAGCCAGACAAAGATACAAATGAACTTATTTACGAGACAGAAACAGACTCACAGAAAAGTGGAGGGGAAAAATAAATTGAGAGTTTGGGATTGACATACACACACTACTATATTTACAATAAATAACCAACAAGGATCTACAGTATACCAAAGATAACTCTGCTCACTATTCTTTAGTAACCAAATAGGAAAATAATTTGAGAAACAGACTTATTATATGTATCACTGAGTTACTATGCTGTATACCTGGAACTAAGAACATTGTTATTCAACTATATTCTGATAGAAAATAAAAATTAAAACCAAAAATAAATGGGACCAAATGAAACTGAAAAGCTTTTGCACAGCAGAGAAAACCATAAGGGAAACGATAAGACAACCCACAAAATGGGAGAAATATTTGCAAATGATGAGACCAACAAAGGGTCAGTCTCTAAAACTGACAAAGAGCTCATGTAGCTCAACATCAAAAAAATAAACAATCCACCAAAAAACGGAAGGAGACCTAAACAGACTTCTGTCCAAAGAAGACACACAGATGACCACAGGCACATGAGAAGACGCTCAACATCACTAATGCAAATCAAAACTACAATGAGATATCACCTCACACTGGTCAGAATCTCCATCATCAAAAAGTTTACAAACAGTAAATGCTGGAGAGGGTGTGGAGAAAAGGGAAACCGCCTACACCGTTGGTGGGAACGAACCATGGTGCTGAAGACTCTTGGGAGTTCACGGGACTGCAAGATCAGACCAGTCAATCCTAGAGGAAATCAACCCTGAATACTCACTGAAAGTCCCGATGCTGAATTTCCAATACTTTGGCCACCTGATGCAAAGAGCTGACTCCTTGGAAAAGACCCTGATGCTGGGAAAGATTGAAGGCAAAAGAAGAAGGGACAGCAGAAGATGAGATGGTTCGATAGCATCATCAACCCAATGGACATAAAGTTGAATAAACTCTGGGAGATAGTGGAGGACAGAGCAGCCTGGGGCACTGCAGCCCACGGGGTCGCAGAGGCAGACACGACTTAGCTACTGAACAACAGTCACTAAGGAGAACAGTATGGAAGTTCCTTAAAAAACTAAAAACAGAGTTACCATATGATCCAGCAATCCCGCTCCTGGGCATATATTTGGACAAAGCTATAATTTAAAAAGATACATGCACACAGCTATGTTTACAGCGGTGCTGCTTACAATAGCTAAGACAAGGAGGAACCTAAATGTCCATCAACAGATGAATTCATAGAGAAGATGTCCTACAGATATAGACTGGAACATTACTCAGCCATGAAAAAGAACGGAATAACGCCACTGGCAGTAACACGGATAGACCTGAAGATTATCATACTAAGTGAGGTAAGCCACACAGAGAAAGGCAAATATCACACAATGTCGCTTATATGCAGAATAGAAAAATATGCAAATAGACTTATTTACAAAACAGAAACAGAGTCACAGACTTAAAAAACAAATTTAAGATTACCAGTGGAAAAAGGTGGAGGGAAGGGATGAATTGAGAGCTTGGGACTGACATATACACACTAAAATGTTTACAATAGATAACCAATAAGGACTTCCTGTACTGCACAGGGAGCTCTCAATAATCTCTAATAGCTTAAACGAAAAAAGAATATGAAAAACAGAAAATACATGTATATGTATAACTGAATTACTTTGTTGTACACCTGAAAATAATACAACATTGTTAATCAACTACATATACTCCAATGTAAAATAAAAACAAACAAAAAAAACAACCCACAGAATGGGAGATGTCTGCAAATGATGCGACCAACAAGGGATTAGTCTCCAAAATTTACAAAAGCTCAGGATGCTTAACAGCATTAAAACAACCCAATCAACTAATGGGCAGAAGACCTAAATAGACATTTCTCCAAAGAAGACAGATGGCCAAAAGGCACTTAAAAAATGTTTAACATCACTGATTATTAGAGAAATGCAAATCAAAACTACAATGAGATATCACCTCACACCAGCCAGAATAGCTACCATCAAAAAATGTACACACAATAAATGCCAGAGAGGGTGTGGAGAGACGGGAACTCGCCTACTCTGTTGGTGGGAATGTAAATTGGCGCAGCCACTCTGGAGAACAGTGTGGAGGTTCCTTAAAAAGCAGAGCTACCATATGTACAACCCTGCAATCCCACTCCTGGGCATATATCCAGAGAAAAACATGATCTAAAGGATATATGCACCCCGATGTTCATTGCAGCACTGTTTACAACAGCCAAGACACGGAAGCAACCTAAATGTCCACTGAGAGAGGAACAGATAAAGAAATGTTACATATATACTAGGAATATTACTCAGCCATTGAAAAGAATGAAATAATGCCATTTGTAGCAACATGGATGGACCCAGAAATTGTCATAGTGAGTGAAGTAAGTCAGACAGAAGAGAAACATCATATGACATTCCATATATGTGGAATCTAAAAAGAAATGATACGAACAAACCTACAAAACAGAAAGAGACTTACAGAGAAAGAACTTATTGTTGCCAGGGGGAAAGAAGAGTTCGGGAGTTTGGAATAGACATGTACACTCTGCTATATTCAAAATGGATAACCAACAAGGACCTCCTCTATAGTATATGGAACTCCACTCAACGTTATGTGGCATCCTGGATGGGAGGGGAATTTGGGGGAGAATGGATACATATATACAGAAGGTTAAGTCACTTTGCTGTCTACCTGTAACATCACAACATTGCTAATCAGTTATACCCCAATACAAAATAAAAAGTTAAAAATAAATAAATAAAATAGATAACCAACAAGGACCTACTGCACAGTCCATGGAACTCTGCTCAACAGTCTAATAGCTTAAATGAGAAAAGAAATTTTAAAAGGGTAGATACATGTATATGTTAAACCGAATCACTTTGCTGTTCACCTGGAACTAACACAACATTGTTAATCAACTATACACTAACGTAAAATCAGAAACAAAAAGGACCTCATTAAACGCAAAAGCTTTTGCACAGCAAAGAAAACCATAAACAAAAGACAACCCACAGAATGGGAGATGCTGGCAAATAACATGACCAACAAAAGATCGAGCTCCAAATTTTGCAAAGAGCTCATGCATCTCAATATCAAAACAAACAAACACCCAATCAAAACATGGGCAGGAGACCTAAAAAGACTTTTCTTCAAAGATGACCCACAGATGTCTACTAAGAGGTACATGAAAAGATGCTCAATATCACTAATTATTAGAGAAATGCAATCAAAACTACAATGAGGGCTTCCCTGGTGGCTCAGCGGAAAAGAATCTGCCTGCCAATGCAGGAGACACCAGTTTGATTTCTGGTCCAAGAAGATTCCCATATGCCTTGGAGTAACTAAGCGCGTGCTTCACAATATTGAGCCTGTGCTCTAGAGCCCGAAAATCACGACTACTGAGCCCACATGACTCAACTACTGAAGCCCGAGTGCCCTATAGCCTGTGCTCTGCAACAAGAGAAGCCTGCACACCAGAATGAAAGAACAGACCCGGCTCGCTGCAACTAGAGAAAAGCCCATGCAGCAAAGAAGATCCGGGACAATCAAAAAATAAATAAAATAAAATAAATAAAGTTCTTTAAAGAAAAAAAAAAAAAAAAACCTACAATGAGATACCACCCCAGACCAATCAGAATGGTGATCATCAAAAATTCTACAAAAAATAAGGACTTCCCTAGAAGTCCAGTGGTTAAGACTCCAGGTTTCCAAGGCAAGTGGCATGGGTTAGATCCCTGGTTGGTCAGGGAACTAAGAACCCACATGACATGCAGCACAGACAAGAAAACACATTAAAAAAAAAAAAATCTACAAATGGGGCTTCCCTGGTGCCTCAGTCAGTAAAGAATCTGCCTGCAACGCAGGAGACCTGAGTTCCATCCCTGGGTCAGGTAGATCCCCTGGAGAAGGAAATGGCAACCCACTCCAGTATTCTTGCCTGGGAAATCCCATGGACAGAGGAGCCTGGCGGACTACAGGCCATGGGGTTGCAAGAGTTGGACAAGACTTAGCCATGAAGCCACTCATATACTTTCCTTAAACAGAAGTTACAATAAAATGCTTTTTTTAAAAAAAAACTACAAACAATAAATGTTGAGGGCAGGAAGAAAACTGAAACTTCCTACACTATTGGTGGGAATGTAAATTGGTGGATCCACTATGGAGAACAGTATAGAGGGTCCTCAGAAAACTAAAAAAGAACTACCATGATTCTGTAATCCCACTACTTGGCATCTACCTGGAAAAACACTCAGTTCAAAAAGATACAAGCTGTTTTCTATGTCTGCATCTCCACTGCTGCCCTGCAATGGGTTTATCAGTACCATCTTTCTAGATTCCATATACATGTGGTTAATATATTTGCTTTTCTCTCTCTGACTTAAATCACTCTGGCTAAATCATGTTGATGTATGGCAGAAATCAAACCAATATTGTAAAGCAATTATCTTTCAATGAAAAATAAAATAATTAATTTAAAAATAAAAGAGGAAAAAAAATGCAAACTAAAAAAAAGGTACAAGCTGAGGGCTTCCTTGGTGACTCAGTGATAGAGAATCTGCCTGCCAAGGCCAGAGACACGGGTTCAATCCCTGGTCTGGGAAGATCCCACAGGCTGCAGAGCAACTAAGCCTGTGCACCACAATACTGAGCCTGTGCTCTAGAGCCTGGGAACCACAGCGCTGATCTCAGCAATGGAAGAAGCCACTGCAATGAGAAGCTGGTGCACTGAAACTAGAGAGTAGTGCCCGCTCACCACAACTAGACAAAAGCCTGTGCAGCAATGAGGACCCAGCACAGCCAAAAGAGTGAGTGAGTGAGTGAGTGAAAGTTGCTCAGTCGTTTCTGACTCTTCGAAACCCCATGGACTATCCATGGAATTCTCCAGGCCAGAATACTGCAGTAGCTAGCCTTTCTGTTCTCCAGGGGTCCTCCCAACCCAGGGATAGAACCCAGGTCTCCTGCATTGCAGGCTGATTCTTTACCAGCTGAGCCACAAGGGAAGCCCCAAATTCCTGGAGTGGGTAACCTTTCCTTTCTCCAGTGGATCTTCCTAACCCGGGAATCAAACCAGGGTCTCCTGCATTGCAGGCGGATTCCTTAACAACTGAGCTATCAGGAAAGCCCCTGACACAGCCAAAAATAAATACATAAAAAAACTGCATATGTTAAAAAAAAAAAAAAAGTTCTCTGAAATTGTAAAAAAAGAAAAAAAAGAAAAAAGATACAAGTGGGACTTCCCTGGAAGTCCAGTGGCTAAGACTCAGAGCTTTCACTGCAGGGGGCTCGGGTTCTATCCCTGATCAGGGAACTAAGAGCCCATATACTGCACAGTGCAGCCAAAAATAAATAAATAAACACATGCACCCCAATGTTCACTGCAGCCCTGTTTACAATAGCCCAGACATGGAAGCAACATAAATGTCCACCAACAGATGAATAAACAAGATGTGGTGTGTACACACACACACACTGGAGTATCACCCAGCCATTAAAAAGAATGAAATGTCACTTGCAGCAACATGGATGGACCTGGATATCATCATACTAAGTGAAGTAAACCTGACAGAAAAAGACAAATACTAAAAGCACAAGCAACAAAAGAAAGAGTTGATAAACAGCACTTCATTAAAATTTTTAAACACTGTGTGTCAAAGGACACTATGAAGAACGTGAAAAAACAACCTATACAATATAGGAGGAAATATCTGTATCATATAGATGATACATATTTTTTACATTCCCCATATGATATGCCTTATATGGGGAATCTAAAAAAAAATGATATAGATGAACTTATTTACAAAACAGAAGCAGACTCAGGCTTAGAAAACAAACTTTGAGTTAGGAAAGGGGAAAAGTGGAGGGAGGGACACATTGGGAGTTTGGGACTGAGATATACACACTATTACAGTTATTTATTATTTTTTTAATTTGAACTTTTTATTTTGTATCGCATGTGTGCGTGCTCAGTTGCTTCACTCGTGTCCAACTCTTTGCAACCCTATGGACAATAGCCTGACAGGCTCCTCTGTCCAAGGAGATTATCCAGGCAAGAATACTGGAGTGGGTGGCCATGCCCTTCTCCAGAGATCTTTCCTACCCAGGGATCACACCCACATCCCCTGTGACTCCTGCACTGCAGGTGGATTCTTACCTACTAAGCCACCTGGGAAGCCCCATTTTGCATTGAGGTATAGCCAATGAACAAACAATGTTGTGCCAGTTTCAGGTGATCAGCAAAGGGACTCAGCCATCCATATACATATATCCATTCACCCCCAAAATCCCCTCCCATTCAGGATGCCACATAACCTTGAGCAGAGTTCTATGTGCTACAGGAATGTGTACTGCTAGATTTAAAATGGATAACCAACAAGCACCTACTGTATAGCACACGGAATTCTGCTCAATATTCTCTAATAGCCAAGATGTAGAATTTCAAAAGACAGTAGACACGTGCACATACACATGAATCACTTTGCTGCACACCACGAACTAACACAACGTTGTTATTCAACTAATACTCCAATATAAAATAAAAATCAGGGACCTCCCTGGTGGGCCAGTGGCTAAGACTCCCCCGCGCTCCCAATGAAAGGGGCCCAGGTTCAATCCCTGGTCAGGGAACTAGATCCTCCAAATCACAACTAAAAGACCCTGCATGCCCGCAACTAAGACCTGACGCAGCTAAGCAAATAAAAATAAAATTAAGTTTTTTTTTTTTAATAAAGCGAGTGGAAATAATATTACAGTGAAAACCTGAACTACAGTTGGTACACACGCCCCAAACGGCACCCCGTCCCCCAACCACTCGCGGGGCCCCTCCGCGTCCTCACCCACGTCCATCCACTCGGGCGGGAGCAGCCGGCACTTCTGTCTCTGCTTCAGGTTGACTGCCAGCCACAGAGGCACCTGCGCCGGTAGGCCGGGGTTGAAAGGCCCCAGGTCGCCCTGCAAACACCCACACCCCGTCACTCACAAGGGCAGGGCTTGGACCTCCGCCGTCCGCGAGCCGACGCCCTGCGCGGTCTCGGCCGGCCCCGCGCCCCGCCGGCCCCCTGCACCGGTTCCCCAGCGCCGACCGACGACACCTGCGGGCCCTGGGCCCCGACAACCCCGCCCCCCGGGAGCGGGAGCCCACCAGAGCGAGCCGGAGGCCCGGCGGTTCTCACCCCGATGAGGTAGATCTTGTCCAGGCTGAAGTTCGGGATGATGGTGACCAGCTCCTTCTCGGCCAGAAACTCCACCTCCGCTGCGTCCATGGCGTCGCCAGCGGCAGACCCGGGACTCTCCGCCGCCGTCTCAGGTCCCTCCGTTTCCGAGAAAACACCGCAGCGTCCGCCGCTTTCCCGCCACCGCGCAGAGCCCGCCCCCTGGCCGGAAGGAGCTTCGGTCGGCCTATAGAAAGGCGGCGCTCTATGTGGGGCGGCGGAAGGCGGGGAGAGTGACTGTTACGAGCCCGCGGATTGGCGCGCTTGAACGTGACTGCGGGCAGGTCCCGCCCCCTCGTGGCAGGCCCCGCCCCCCATGTCCCGGTCCCACCCCTTCCGTGCGCAGCTCACCTGGAGCCGCCGGCTCACCTGGAGCTAGAACCGCCCTTGGTGTCCCTTCACGAGCCCCTGGCGCCTGCCCTCCCACACCGCGAGTCAAACCGGGGGTGGGTGGGCTTCGGGGCCAGGAGTTGTTCAGTCGCTCAGTCGTGTCCTACTCTTTGCGACCCCATAGACTGCAGCGCGTCAGGCTTCCCTGCCCATCACCATCTCCCCGAACTTGCTCAAACTCATGTCCATCGAGTTGGTGATGCCATCCAACTATCCCATCCTCCTTCGCCGCTTTCGGAGCCAGGAGTTAATGCACATAATTGGTTACGGTGTAACCTGGCTACACAAACGCGGAACCCCACCGACCCACCCAAGCAGAGGGAAAGCGTTGTTTTCTGTAAGTTCACAATCTTCTGGCCTCCCTGTACACGGGGTAACATCTATAAAAATGCAGATTCCTTCACCGCACCCACATATTCCAGTTCCGAAACTGCTGGAGGAAAGGCTCACAACCTGCATTTTTACAGGCTCCACAGGTGAAACCTGTGAAGGGGCGAGTTTGCAAATACCTACGGGTGAGTTCAACTCTAACCGTTGGTCGGTCCAGGTGCCCTCTATAGAGTGGGCTCAGGTGAACCGTTGCAGCAGTGGTTCTCAGGCCTTCCTCTGGCAGCATCCCTTCCCTACCCTCCCTCACCCTTCCCCCAGAGATGCCCCGGTGTTGACGTGCGCGCTCCCGCAGACTTCTGCTTCAGTGGTCTGGGTGGGGATACAGGACTGACCTCTAACCAGGGTCAGAGGGACTCCGGTGGGGTGATGATAACCCAGAAGAGTTTCCGCCTGAGGTGAAGCAGCTAGAGGAGCACTGGGGTGGGGGAGGGGGTGTGTGCTGAATTTGACAGCGTTGTCATTAGGCTCTAAGAAAAAACATATGTGACAGGAGTATTTCAGGGTTCTAGATCCCTTTAGGAAAGCTCCCTCACACCACAAAACCACACATTTTTTTGTCTAACCATCCAGAAAGCTGCCCCATGTCAGGTTGTTGGAAAGATGAAATAAAGCCATCATCCAGTTCTGCCCATTCACATGGCCTGGAAAGCGGTTTGTTGTTTATCTGCATTGGAAATGATCATGATGAGCATGGAGATTTCCTTCATTGTGTCATTTACGAAGACAAATACTTTCCAAGAAAATAAAAGATCCCTCGGGATGCCGTGTAACCAAGAGCAAGTGACCACTCTGAACGTCTGTCTCTTCATCTGCAAGCGAGGTAGGAAGAAAAGGAGTCCCCAGGGTATTTGGGGAAGAGGGGGGTGGCAGGCCACCTGGCCCCTCCTAAAATAGAAGTTCCCTCAGGCATCTGCAGAGAGTGTGTGCCAACTGTCTGGGTTTTGATTGATAGGGCAATGCTTCCTTGACTGGCAAATATTTGCGTTTCAAAGTTGGAGAGGCTTCCTTCCCTGATTTCCGCAGACTGTAAAAGCGCAAAGGAAAAGAGCTGGTGGAGAGCCGAGGTTCACAGAGGCCTTGGCGGGATGACGAGTGCTAGCAGAGCCCAGTATCCTGGTGTCCTTTCTGGGAATGTGGGGACATGCCGCTGCTTACCTCACAGGGCTGTAGGCAGAATGAGACAAAGGGGGTGCGGCCTTCCACACTACAAAATGGTGGCATCTTGGAGCCTCAAACTTGAGTAGACACCAAGGCCCTTCAGTTCAGTTCAGTCTCTCAGTCGTGGCCAACTCTTTGCAACCCCATGGACTGCAGCACGCCAGGCCTCCCTGTCCATCACCAACTCCTGGAGTTTACTCAAACTCATGTCCATTGAGGCGGTGATGCCATCCACCCATCTCATCCTCTGTCGTCCCCTTCTCCTCCCGCCTTCAATCTTTTCCAGCATCAGAGTCTTTTCAAATGAGTCAGTTTTTCGCATCAGGTGGCCAAAGTATTGGACATGTATTGGACAGATATTGGACAAATATTGGACAAACAAGTATTGGACAAGGTATTGGCCAAGGTCCTTAAGGGCTTGTTAAAGCAGCAGGATTCACAACAGCCAAAAGGTGGAAACCACCCAGATGTCCACCGCTCTCCCATGGTCCCGGGGACTGGTGGGGAAGCAGCGACTTGCTGCGGGTGGTGTCTCCCAGCTAGGGAGGTGGCTAGAATTACAGTCATGGAAGCAGAAGGGACATGCAGAGTGGAAAAACACCTCCTCCTGAGACTCTCTTCCCTCACCCAGCTGAAAGGGGCCCTTGGGATGGTACCCGCCAAGGACAAAGACTGCTTCACTCCCTGGGCCCCTCTAAGGTCTCCAAGGCAGGGGTGGTAGCATGACCCCTGCAGGCCTGACTCCCTTGCTGTTTCTGGCCAGTGGCAAATTCCACTGGTGGGGTCCAGCCGCTCCAACTGGTACCTCTTCCGACCTTCACCTCCTAGAGCCCTCGCGAGGTGGGGAGGGAATGACGATGTAGGCGAAGTTCAGATGCGTCTGGCCCAGCTGTGCAGACAGCCGTGGTTCCTGCGCCTAGTGGCAGGGCTGGCTCTGCTCACTACAGCCCTCAAGGTGTCCTTCTCCCTGCTGAGTACGGTGGTGAGTGAAGCAGGAAAGACAGACAGCTCTGGTTCTCCAGGGCTGCTGTGTAAGTTGCTCCCCAGAACCTGACCAGATCCTGAGCAGGCGGGGTGAGAGGTGCAGGTTGGGGAGTGACGTGAATGGATGAGCAGTTTACAGAAAGAGAGCTCCGGGGGACAGAGTCGGGGTGGGACACAGTCCAGCAACAGGAGAACCACCTGAAGGCTGGGAGCGAATGTCTAGCTGAGCGCTGGCGATGGCACCTGGGGCAACAGCCCAGGGGACCAAGAGGAGGGACGGCCTGAAACCAGAGCCCGTGGACTGCCTGCAGGGTCCCGGAAAACCTGTCCCGGGAAGCCTCCAGACCCCACCCAGTGGCCCCAGGTCTTTCTCAGCTGCCTGTGGCTCTGCACAGCCCAGCAGTGTCCCCCTAATCGCCACCGCTGGGCCTGCGAGTCCCTCCGCAGGCCACCAGAGCCTGGCAGGGGAGCCAGCCCGTGAGCCGCAGGGCGCACATCATGGCTGAGCCGGGTGGGAGCTCTCAAATGCCTCCGACACGGTGCGAATACACTCTTGTGTCTTTTTGCCATCTGCTGCTGTCATTAAAAAATTACATTTCCATCTGTTTTCACACTTTTCTCCCCTCCCAACCTCCCCTCCCAGAGGCATACAGCATGAATCCCACGTCGAGGACATGAACGTTCCCTCGCCTCTTGGAGCCTGGGAACGTCGCCGGGACACACGGGGTTAGGGGTAATGGGCTTTGTGGGCGACCAGAGCTGTTCATTCCTCCTAGGTCGACATTGACCGTGACCTCTGCCCTCCACACACCAACCCCTCCACACACACTTTGTGGGAAGCCACTTACAAAGCTTTTTGTTGTTGTTGTTGGTTTTAATTAGCATGTGTGGCTTTAGCATTAAAAATAAATGGAAAATAAACTGCAAGCATTAGTAACCATTCCCCCCGGGAATGTATTTAAGGAAGAACAGACTCAAAAAATAAGAATCAGGGAGCCATGTCTTGGGCTCAGAAAAAAATTGTCATTCTAGACCAACCCCAAAGATGTAACCCCTCTCTCCGACCTATATAGCAAGCCTGACCTTTCCTGAAGGGTCGAGTCCACAGAGAACCCAACAACCCCACAAGGTTGAGACTACAGACTTCGCCTGGTGGATCTCCTCAAACACAGCTTTGCAAACATCAGCATAATCGCTAACGTTCTAGGTCCTGTATGTATGGTCATCTGTTTCATCTTCCCAACAACGTAGTTACTACCTTCTTTTGAAGATGGAGGAAGCTGAGGCTCAGAGTAGATCAGTTAATAAATTTTTTTTTTTTTAACTTTTGGCTGTGCCCCCCAGCATGTGGGACCTAGTACCCCAACCAGGGATCGAACCCACTCCCCTGCATTGGAAGGTGGAGTTTTAACCACTGGACCACCAGGGAAGTCCGAAGCTGAGGCTCAGAGAGGCAAAGTTAACTCGCTCCAGGTAGCCCATCTGACAAAGGGAGCATGGGGGTGGATGCAGCCGGCTGGACGCCAGGCCCCCAGGAAGGCTTCAGGTGGAAGCGGTTTATTCAGAAGGCCGTCCTAGGGTGCTCCAGGAAGGCGGGAGATCTCCAGGGCCAGTTTAGGTTAAGGAGCAGGTTTCTACTGCTGGCAGCTTGGGGCTCAGACCACCTCACCCCACCCGGCTCCCCACCGACCAGGGGCTCCTAGGGAAGCCTGGCTCCTCACAGTGCGCCTAGGACAGGCAGCACAGCCCCCGGGAGCTGGTGAGAGACGCACAACAGTAGGCCCCGCCCAGACCTCCCCTAACAAAGGGGATCTGCATTTGAACTGGCTCCCTGCTGACAGCACCTTCACAAAGCACCGGGTCGTCTCCGAGTCCCCTCACCAGCACCAGGAGGAGGAACAAGGGAGGTGGGGAATGTATCCTCTAACTCCCATCCGTAGTGGGTTAGGGGTACCGCCAGGCAGCCTGGAGAGCCCCCAGGCCAGCAGCTCCTGCAGCAGAGGAAGCCCTCGGGTGCTGGAGTGGAACCCTCCCCTTGCACACACACGGAGCTCCATCACACCCAGGGATGTGGTCCCAGGTGGCCCGCTCCTACCACCTGCCCCACACTCACACCTCCAGACTCCTCAGGTCCCCACCGCGTTGTACCCATTCCCCAGATGAGCAAACAGAGGCCCAGGGAGGTGGGTGCCCTGAGTGATCATGACCCCCATCTACTGACTGTCTGCTCCATGCCAAGCACTATGTGGGCATTGTTCGGAGATCATTGTCCTTAACACACATGGGCTCGCCACGTGGGAGGTGCTGCTCTCCTCACTTCACAGGTGAAGACAAGATTCAGAGGGGCTGAACAGCTTTCCAAGGTCACACAGCACAGCACAGGATCTGGCCAATACTCTTGCTGGCATCCACTCCTCCTTTCTCACACTCCTAAGAGGGATGCTGGGGCTTCAGTGGGGTGCCCTGCCCCCTGCCATCATGCCCCCCACTTCACCCCTTCCTCATGAGGAGACAGAGCCTCAGGATCAGTGAGAATTGTATGGGGTTTCTTGTGGCTTGGGAGGCAGGTGTCACCAGGAAGGGTCCCCCTCACTCAGCTGGGGTGCATGCGCCATGCTGGCTCTACCAGGAATGAGCCCTTCAGATTCAAGAGGCCCAGAGCCCAGGACTGGTGTGGGTGCCTTGGACCGCAAGACCTTTCTGCAAGAGACCAAGGGGACTCACCTGGCCCTGCGAGAAAGCCAAACTGGCTCCCCAGGGCTGTGAAGCCTCTGGCTGGCCCTCCACCCACTCCCCAGCTCGCAGCCCTCTTGCTGTTGCCATGGGCACTAAAAGCCTGGGGTGAAGTGCCCATTAGCCATGGCAGGTTACTGAGTGGGCTGGAGGCCTCCGAGCAGTACCCAGGAGATGAGGGGGTGGGATCCCCTGGCCTGCAGACTGAGCCAGCCCTCAGGGCAAGCATCCAGCCCTGAGATCCAGAGTCCCCTGGGTCCCAGAGGGAAAGGACTGGGGCAAAGTGTCCACATCACCTCCAGGGGGATATAAGGGGTGCTGAGTATCCAGGGAGAAAGGGACAATCAACAAGAAGTATTGCTGAGTGGCAGCTTCATGTGGATGGTAAGAATGCGGGGTCTGGGTTCAAGTTCTCACTCTCTGACGACCTTGGGCTCTAAGTTTCTCAGGTGCCCCATCTGTAAAATGGGGGTAACCACAGCGTCTACACCAGGAGACTAGATGGTTATTCCCAGCCCGTCACTCCCTCCCTTTATAGACGTGTCTGTCCCTTCCTGTGCCATGTGACTGCCCAGCTCAGCCACGTGGGGTGTGTCTGTGTGGCTTGCTTGCCCCATGCGTGGAAGCTGAGAACGCTCCTGCAGGGCCTGGCTTGTGCTCTGAGCGTCTGCAGTGAGAACGCACTCTGGGCGCTACTGGCCACAGAATGAGGAGGGCCAATCGAGGGGCCAAGACCACCAGAAAGCCCATCACCAGCCAGACCGGCCCCTCTGCGATAAGCGATTCTCTTAAACCTACCTCTGTACTGAGTGTGCTCCATCTCCTCTGCCCGCCCAAGGAGCAGAGTCCACAGCTTGTTACACAGGGTCTTTATTTACAATGCAAAAAAGAACTTATAAATCACTCTCTGGACAGTTTTGATGCCTTTAAGACAACTTGTAAAAAATGGAGCCAGTCCTGTGCAAGAAGTCCTTGTATGTGTGCACCTCCAGGGCGCTCATCTGCATGGCCCTGGGCACTGGGAGTCTGTCTGGCCAGAAGGGAGCCTTTCCCAGACGGCACCCGTCACCATGCTCGGGGTCGGCGAGAATGTGGAGGCGTTGGAGGTCTGGTCCACCCCACAGGGCCTGGGAAGTGTCGCTCTGCAAGCGGACGTGGCTGACTGCTTGCTCCTTTCCCCACGCCTCTGGTCCAGCGCTGGAACCGCTGCGTCCTCCCAGCCAGCGTCCTCAGCACATCGTCCGAGGGCCCCGGACACGTGGAGGGGGCGGCCAGAGCAGGAGCCGGGGCAGGTGAACCCCTGACCTGCGCCGCTGCCTCAGGCCTCAGGGTCAATGTCTCCATCCTCCGGGCACGACCCCGAGTCGTCCAGCCAGACTAGGAGACAGAGGGGGCAGTCCACATCCAGATGGGCCCCCCTCACACCAGGCCCCTTTCCCCAGGAGCTCCAGGGCCGGCGCCTCTGGGCACGTTGCTTCATCGTATCCCCCCAAACTCTGTGTACTCAGGGCAGTGGTGTCAGCCGATTCGGAGAGGGAACCCCAGTGATGCAGGTCTCATGGGCTCTCCCATTCTCCTCTGGCCACCCCAAGCCCTGAGCTCCCCCAGATCTCAGGCTGAGGCCCCTGGGATTGCACCCCCTCACACACACACCTCATGGCTCAGCTGCTTCTGAGCACCTGCCTGGAGATGCCTGCATGCCCGAGGCTCGGCCGGAGGTCAACACACCCACCCTCCAGTTCCAGGTGGGAAACTGAGGCCCAGAGAGGGGACCAGCCCCCCAGTCAGCTGGGTAGTCAGGGCAGGGCGGGGTTCTCGCCCATCCCTCGCTGTGGGGGAAGCCTCGGGTATCTTGCAGTGCCGGGAGCCCGCAGCCCCGCTGGATGTGCTGCCCAGGCCAGCCAGGCTGTCCCCCTGCCCTAAACGTCCCTGGTGAGGGACCGGCCACACAGGCACCGTGTGGGCTGTGGGCTTGGGCCCCTGACCTTCCTCGTCACCAACTCTCACGGTCTCCGAGGCACGACCACTCTCTGTGACACAGGAGAGCTGAGGCCTCGTTCCCAAAAGCAGGGTTTTGTGACTCCAAGGGCTCTGCCCGTTCTCCTCCGGCTCCCTCTCTAAATGGGGAAAGGCAGAGGTCAGGCCTCACCTCTGCCACCAGACAGGATGCGAGGGGCCCCCTGTGTATTCCCTCTGCACTGGGACCCCCGTGGGCGCTCAGGGCTCTGGGCCTGCACCCCACAGACCTTGAGGAGTAACCGTGAGTTTCCCCTATGCTCACACCAGCCCTGGGAGCAGGGAAGGCGGTTATGATCCCATCTTACAGATGAGGCCACTGAGGCTCCGAGAGGGAAGGGGGTTTCATGGCATGGCCTGAGCCTCGGTTACCCACGGCAAGCTCTCTAATTAGACACAGAGGCAGAAACCCAGCTCTTCTCTCACTTTGCTGTGTGCCCTTGGGGGAGTCACTGTCCCTCTCTGGACCTCACTTTTCCTAACTATAAATTAGAGATAAGGGCGGTATTCACAGCCCAGAGGGTTGCAGTGAGAATTCAGTTAAGATTTGTGAAAAGCATTTAGGCACCTGAGAAGGTGACACGGGACTGTGGCCCATGGCCATCATCACTGCGCCTGACCCAGTCCTAGTACCAGCGTGGGGTCTGGCCCCAGCCCAGTGGGCTCTCCAGGTCACTCCCCCTGGTGGGCAAGCTGACACCCAAACTGAGAACTTCTGGAAAAGTCTACCTGAGTCCCCCAACCATTCTCTCATGAGCCCCTCCTCAGCCTTTGTGGGTCTGTGCCCCCCAGACGAGCCAGGTGCTAGCTGTAGCCCACAACGGTAGCCAGTGAGAGGGCGTCAAGTCGGGGCGTGCAGAGCACAAGCTCCAGATCTCACGGCCTGGGTCTGAGTTCCGACTCTGATGTATCAGCTGTACAGTGAGTGTTTCAACCTCTCAGTTTACCCACCTATAGAATGGGGATGATGAAAAGTGGACCTAACTCAGAGTTACTATGAGGCCTTAAGGAAAAACAACCACCATCACCTCTTGTGATGATTGTTCACAACAGCAGCCTCCGCATCAAGCAACAGGTCTGACTCAATAAACCTGTTCATGAATAAACGCCCTGCCACCCCGCCGTCAGTTCCAGTGGTATTTACAGAGGGACTGGGGGTTGCGGGGCGGGGAGGCAGTAGTTTGGGCCTCTCCCTCTAACCGTCTCTCTGGGAACCACCCCATACCCTCTCCGCTCCTTGCAGTGAGCTGAGTCCGGAAGGCCCAGCGATCAGCCCCAGCCTGGGTGGGAGGGGGAAGTTCCCAAGCCTGTACTGTCCACTGAACTGCAAGACGGAGCCCCAGTTCCTCAGCTACAGAGGAAGGCACCTCCGTCTACCACCTTGGCAGGCCCATGCGGTTCCATCCATGATTCACCCAGCTGCCGGCAGGGGCTTTGGAGCTAATTATTTCATATACCACAACTGGCTGAGGCTGGTGCCAGGGACACGGGCCCATGGTGGAGTGTGTGCAGATCTAAGTGTAAATTTTTAGTGAAGTGCAGGAGCCGAACCCCCCAGCCCAGAAGGACACCCCCCAGGCCTCCCAGCCTGACAGCAGCGGCCTCACCTGCCCTCCGGGGGTCCCTGGGCAGGGCCATGCCCGTGGGGGTCGGCGGCGTGATGATGATGTTGGGGACGTCTAGGTGCTTGTCGCTCAGCACCGGGGCCTCGTCGTGGCTGCCGCTGCTGCTGACACACATTTTTAAGCCTGAGAGGGCAGGCCGTGGAACACACACGTACACACACGACAGAGAGACAGGCATCAGTGGCCGCTGGGGACTGCCCGCTGCCCTTCTCCATCACTGTGGGTCCCCGTGACGTGGGACCCGAGGGACCGCTCTGCGTGCCCACATCAGGACCCGTCCGAGCTGGCGCAACTTGGCGAGGGTATGAGTTTTCTCTGCTTTGGTCACTCATGTCTAATGTTGGGGGTGTGACGCACAGTAGGTACTCAAAACACAACTCCGAGTAGAGGAAAGCCACAGGCTTGGCTTGCCTGCACGAGGCAGCGCCGTGCATGAAGTGACGTTCCCCCACAAATTATCTTCTGAGAGAGTCTGTGTGACATCAGTGCTGTTTCTTCCTTAACCGTTGGACTGAATTCACTGGAGAAACTGTCTGGGCCTGGAATTGTCTTTGTGCAAAAACTTTTGATTGAAATTGGGGTTCTTTAGTAAGAGGTGGGACTATTCAGATTTTGTTTCCTTTTGTCCCTTTGGGTAAGTTACATTTATCAAGGAATCTCTTTCTTCTAAATTGTTGCAATCCTTGTCTTATTTCTCCCATAAGCTCAGGTAATCCGGCCCAATCTTCATGTCCAGCTGACATGAAAGTGCTCTCGCCAAATCCCAACCTCATTCTTCCTGTCTTGAGTCAAGGCCATCAACCCTGTGCCAGTAACCAGGGCCTCAGCAGCAGTCCCCCTTACCCCCATCTCCTCACCCTCCAACCCTCCGGCCAATTTAACCAACCACAGACACATCACTTTGCCAACAAAGTCCATCTAGTCAAAGCTATGGTTTCTCCAGTGGTCCTGTATGGATGTGAGAGTTGGACCATGAAGAAAGCTGAGTGCCAAAGAATTGATGCTTTTGTGGTGCTGGAGAAGATTCTTGCGAGTCCCTTGGACTGCCAGAAGATCAAACCAGTCAATCCTAAAGGAAATCAACCCTGAATATTCATTGGAAGGATTGATGCTGAAGCTGAAGCTCCAATATTTTGGCCATCTGATGCGTAGGGCTGACTCACTGGAAAAGACCCTGATGCTGGAAGAGACTGAAGGCAAAGGATAAGAGGGCGACAGAGGATGAGATGGTTGGATGGCATCACCGACTCAATAGACAAGAGTTTGAGCAAACTCTGGGAGATAGTGAAGGATAGGGAAGCCTGGCGTGCTGCAGTCCATGGCATTGCAAAGAGTTGGACATGACTGAGCAACTAAACAACAAAAAAAGTCCATAGATCCACTCACTGCACATCTGTGACAGTCTTCCTCCCCCTCCTCATACTCCTAGCGAGCCTCTCCACCTTCTGGCTGATCCCTTATCAGCCCACCCTCCAAACAGCAGCCAGAAACTGCAAACCTGATTATACCCAAACACTCAATAGCTCTCAGCAACTAGCTACAAATAGCATTTCCCAAAAGGTGTTCCCTGGAACACTACCTCCACAGACTCCCTCAGGAGAGAGGGTCCACAATCCAGTGAGTCTGGGAATCCCATCTACTCTATCCTTCTCATGGAGCTCCCATGCCTGTGGAGCATTAAAGGCTCTGAGAAGTCCTGCACTGAGGAAGCTGCTGTCATTGTGCTTCACCTCGGAGTTCCTGAACTTAAATAACCCTAGATTCTGTTTTTGGAGGGACACCTGTTAACATCTCATAAAACCATGAGTAATGAAATACCTTCTGGGAAAGACCGATCGTAAATTAAAGTCAGCCTCCACAGTCTGCCCCAAGGTTGTTTTGAAGCCTGCCACCTGGACTTCCCTGGTAGCTCAGCTCATAAAGATTCCACCTGCAATGTGGGAGACCTGGGTTTGATCCCTGGGTTGGGAAGATCCCCTGGAGAAGGGAATGGCTACCCACTCCAGTATTCTTGCCTGAAGAACTCCATGGACTGTATAGTCCAGTTCACTTCAGTTGCTCAGTCATGTCTGATGCTTTCTGACCCCATGGACTGCAGCACACCAGGCTTCCCTGTCCATCACCAACTCCCGGAGCTTACCCAAACTCATGTCCATCGGGTCAGTGATGCCATCTAACCATCTCATCCCTCTATTGTCCCCTTCTCCTCCCATCTTCACTCTTTCCCAGCATCAGGGTCTTTTCCAATGAGTCAGTTCTTTGCATCAGGTGGCCAAAGTACTGGAGTTTCAGCTTCAGCATCAGTCCTTCCAATGAATATTCAGGACTGATTTCCTTTAGGATGGACTGGTTTGATCTCCTTGAAGTCCAAGGGACTCCCAAGAGTCTTCTCCAACACTACAATTCAAAAGCATCAATTCTTCAGCGCTCAGCTTTCTTTATAGTCCAACTCTCACATCCATACATGACTACTGGAAAAACCATAGCTTTGACTAGATGGACCTTTGTTGGCAAAGTAATGTCTCTGCTTTTTAATATGCTGTCTAGGTTGGTCATAGCCGTATAGTCCATGGGGTCGCAAAGAGTTGGACACGACTGAGCAACTTTCACTTTCACTTTCCCTGCCACCTGCCCACACTCCTTGAACTGCTCACAGTTCCCCAAACACTCTGGGCTCCCCAGCCCTTTTGCGCCTTCACACAGGCTGTTCCTCCTGCTTGGAGTACTCTTTGTTGCTTTGGAAGGGTGGTGAGCTCCTACTGATCCTTCAAACCCCAGCATAACAGGCTCTTCTATGGGGAAGCTGTCCCAGGTATCTGACCCCCGCTCCTTCGGTCTTCCGGTGCCAATCTTCAAACTATCAGTTCCGTCTGCCTTTACCGTGAGTGTGTGAAGGACAGCCCCTACTTGCTGACCCGTGCTTCCTTAGAACCTAGCATCCTGCCTGGGACAGAACACACAAGGGTGCTTTCCATTTTCATTCAAAAACAACTTCAGGCACCGCTGAACTCAGTGTTCAAATCTTTGTCTCCACGCCCTGCCACTTTGTTTTTCCTCCCCAAACAGCCCCAGACTGGACTGTGTTTGCTCAGGGATCCGAGCCCCCAGCCAACAGCAGGAGCTGGGCAGTGGGGGGGTGGGCTTCCCTGACCCCTACTGGGACAGTGCTCCTTAATCACCCCTGCTGGGTCAGTGTGGTGGTTCTCAACGATGTCCCTGACAGGTGGAGTCTGATTCCCCTCCTCTCCAGGGAGGGATGGCCCCTAGGATGGATTCCAACGCAGAGACGAAGACAGAAGGGATGGCGTGTGATTTCCATGCAAGGTCATGCAGGACACTGCTCTTGCCTGCTCTCGCTCTGGGGGGAGCCAGCTGCCATGTGTGAGGATGCCTAAACGGCCTGAGGGGGAGCCCAGCTGCTGGGCCAAGGGCATGGGAGGAGCCACCTAGGGCGTGAGTCCTCCAGCCTAGGCAAGCCTTCAGATGAGACCAAGGCTCAGCCTACAGCTTGAACGTAACCTCTGAGACCCTCTGTGACACAACCTCCCAGCTAAACTGTCCCCAAATCTCCGACCCACAGAAACTGTGAGAGAGTAAATCCTTAAGCCCCTAGGTTTGGGGGGCATTTGTTACACAGCAGTAGGTAACTGATACAGCAGTCAGCACAGCTTGCCTGTCCTTGAAACCCCAATCCTGTTTCCTTCCTGAGGAGTCCCTGTGGCCGCCCCCCAAATCTACCAGGCTGGTTAGTTTTGTAGAAAGGGGCCACGTCTCCTCCATCAGACAAGGAGCCCCTCAGAAGCACCCACCAAGGCCACTGCCAACCTTCTTTAAAACCTTAGAGCTGTTTCTTCCTGCCATCTTATGCAGAAGCCCAGGATGTAAAACAGATACGAAGAAGCCACTTGGAGGAAGCCCTCCTGTTATCACTGCAGCAGTTGGCATTTATGGATCATCTGTCACATGCCAGACACTTCCTCCTACGGTCTTCAAGGCCACACTGGGAGGGGTGAGCTCGGATGTGAGACTGAGGACCAGAGACGGTAGGAGCTTGCACAGTGATGAACAGCTAGTGGGTGGCAGGGGCAGGATTTGAACCCAGACCCGAGTCAGTCTGATTCCAAAGGCTGCTGCTCTTTGTAACCATGATCCTGTAACAGAGCCAGGAAAACTATCTGAAAAGGACCTGATGGTAAATATGTTTTACTTTGGGGGCGACAAAGTCTCTGTTGCAACTTCTCAGGTTTGCCATCGAACAAGCCTCAGACAATATGTAAATGAGTGGGTGGGGCTGTGTGCCAAGACACTTATTTAGAAAAACAGAGGGGCAGTCAGCTTTGGTCCAAGGGCTGTGGTTTTCCTCTGTCAGCTCTGTAATATCCAGGAGTTGGGGAGTCTGGATCAGGGACATGCCTGACGTCCTAACAGGCAGCAACAGAACCTCAAAAGCCCGAGCCTCATTAATGCCAAAACCCAAACCCAAATCCCAAATCTGGCTCCTGCTGGGAACTGACAGGTAGTGGGCATGAGGAAATGAATGGAATGAATGAATTCCTCAGAAGCACTTGCCCAGTGGGCCGGGGCCAAGAGAGTGCTGGTCCCTGCTAGCCTCCTCTAGAATCATCCCCAAAGGGCGTCTCAGGGAGCACGGCCACAAAATTGAGCTCTGATTAGTGCTGTCTGTAACTGAAGGGAGACTCCCTGCTCAGCCTCCAAGGCCCCTTCCTCAGTGAGTATTCCAAAGTTCTAAAAGAAAATGCCAATGGAGAAAGCCACACGCCTCCCAGGGCTCATATCCGCATTTTAACATGTTCTGGGAGCACAGTGACAAAGCTCACATTCATAATCAGGAAGCATCAGGTCCCTCTTGGTGGGCCCTGGAGAGATGCTGGAGGCAGAGAGGAGGGAGGGGAGGAGGGAGAAGGAAGAAAGGCAAAGCGGGTGAGGGTGGGGAGAGGATGGAGGAGAGGAGGAGGAAGACAGGAGAGAGAGAGGAGGAGGGAGGAGGGAGGGAAAAGTGAGAGGAGGGAGGAGGCAGCAGGAGAGGAGGGCAAGGAAGGAGGAGGCCAGGACTCCAGCCCCTCTCAGCCCTCTGGGCCGACCACAGCAGGAGTGGCTGAGCTCTCGGGAGCAGCTCTGGGGAGATCAAGCCGACTTTGGGGATTAAACACAAATGCCAACCCTGCCCCAGACAAGCAGCTCATTTGTGCTAAAGCCAGAATGGTTATTTGTTAATTATGTGCCCGTCTCGGGTCATTAAGAGCCCATTTCCTGAGGGGAAGGGCCTGGCTGGGATTCCAGGGGGCCAGGTCCCCCAGGGGAAGAGGCAGAGGGAATCCCAGGGCCGCAGAGCTATCCAATATTTCGATTTGGGGATGTGACAGGGAGCGTGCGCAGGAAGCCTTCCTGGCTGGTGGCTGTCACCCACCTTGACCCGGCCCTGCTCTGGGGCACACGCTTTCCCAGGACATGAGACAAGCTGGACAGACCTCCCTGGCCTCCTGGAGGTAGCTGCCTGCCTCCTGCAGGGGAAACGCAGGGGCTCTGTGAGTGAGGTCTGAAACCCGGTTCCGCCCTTGCCCCTGACCTGCTCCTGGGCAGTGGTTTTCCATCTTGGCTTCCTAAGCCACCTGGGAAGTTTAAAAAATAACCAAAGGCAGGGGGACCACCAGAACTTTAAAAACCTCCTGTGTGAGCCTGAGAGCTGGGCAGGGCCCCCCTGAGCCAGGGTACCTGGGAACACATAGTTTTTCTCTCCAAGTCTAGAATCCAGGGCTGGAAAAATGGAACTATGCTACCCATCTTGTAGGTACAGAAGGTTGAGCGTGGGGCATTTGGCTGCCCAGCAAGGGAGAAGTGGCCTGGGACAGACATTGCGGGAGGGGCACACTGCTGCCGCCTCCCCCGAAACCCTCGATTGAGCGTCCCCTGTGCCAGGTTCTAGGCTGAGACCACATTAATCCTCACACCATCCCTCATGGGACGCCAGGGCCATGGCCATTCTTCAGCGAGAAAACCAAGGCTCAGAGAAGGGAGGCATGTCTGAGGACACACAGAGGCCAGGTGGCTCCAGACCTGAGCACCCACCTCACTCCTTCTGCCATCAGCCACGACTTCTCATCCTTCAGACGCCCTGAGCCAGGTCTACCCTCTGTTCAGGATGCCCCAGGCATGGGGGACATGGCACTGTTCCTGGTCCCCAAGCCACCCAGAGGCCACAGAATGACCGGGCAGGACCCCAGAGCAGGTGCGGCCCCAAGGCAGGTATCGCGGCTTAAGGGCGCCCTCTGCTGGTTCTTTTTTAAATGGCGCTTGATCAGCACCCGAAGAGACAGCTCCCAGACCCTGCCTGGGACCACATCCCTGGGACCACACCCACGCGTCCCCAAGGCACTGTTTCACACAGTGGCCCTGCTGGACGCACAGTGCAGTCGGAGGCCAGAACGTACAGTTGGGCTTCAACCCACCTGGCAGTGGCTCCACTTGCAGAAATGGGGGTACTTCACAGTCCCCACCTCCATGGGGCGCCGAGAGGATGAAGAGCCACACGGAAGCCCCCTCCCTCTAGCCAAGTGGTCTGCTGGTAAGGTGCAGGTGGCAGGTGAGGAAACCACAGAGCTAGCTTTGCAGTGCACACTCAATAAGCACAAGCAGTTACTAACAGCATGAGATTCTAGCGTTTGCACTTACTCACTGATTCAGCCAATGCTGAGCACCCCTCGTCCTCTGAGTGCAGGCCAAGGCCCTGGTCTCGTCTCTGCAGTCACACAGTTGTTTGAGGAGTGACTCTGACAAGATGGTCTTGGTTTTAGCTGAACACTCAAACAAGACCCTTTTTCCTATTGGGTTGGCAGGGCCCCAGGCTCAGGAAGGAGGAGAAACCCAGTCTGACTCTAGGTCCTGCTTCCCGCTGTGACTCCCCGAGTCTGACCTGCTCACCCGCAGAGGGAGGGGATATGTCCCTCCCCCGCAGCTCAGGGATAAACCCCTCAGCTCGGTCCACAGAGCTACTGTGCACCTACTGTGTGCTGAGCATCGTTCCAGGCGCTGGGGACATGGCAGAGAACAAGAGAGTCTCGACAGATGTTTCTCTGCTCCTCTCCCCCCCTCCACTGCCTTCCTCCACCTCTTGCTCCAGCCCCTGGCAGCAAACTGGGACCCCCAAAGATTTCATAGGAGGCTGGAAAAAATAATAGGGAGGGCCCCTCTGATCCAGGCCATTGTCGGGAGAGGGCCCAGGTGGCTGAGCTGTGATGACGGTGTTCACAGGAGGCTGGGGGCTGTGTAAGTACTGTGCAGGGATTCATGGCTCAGTCCTCCCGATGAAGCCCATCTTCCAGATGGACACACTGAGGCATAGAGAAGTCATAGGGGACTTGACGCAGAGCCTGTCCTCCTGAAGGCTGAGAAACAGATGACGGGGTGGAGGGCGCAGCAGGATGAGAGAGATAATGGGAATAGGAAAAGGCTTCCCCAAGGTGGCCACAGAAATGGCGGGGAGGGCTTGCGGGTCAGCGGCAGCGAGCAGCAAAGGCCCTGGGGCTGGGCAGAGGCTGGGGCTGGCACTAATTCCTTAGACATGACCAGGCGTCTGGATTTAGTGCCGATCTTTCAAAAAACAAATGGACAAATGCTTCTGAGGGTTCCAGATGCACTTAATCTTTTTTTTTTTTTTTTAAATTCCAATTAAGGGGAAAGCCTTGCATTACTACAAATGAGGCCAGGGCAGGCGGGAGGGGTTTTACCTTTTCTCGGCAGCTCAGGCCCAGTGGAGATGGCAGTGGATGCTTTAAATCTCTTTTTAATTAAGGAAAAAGCCCCAGCTTGCGTCAGGGATGAGCTGCTGGAGAGAGAACTTGGGAGGAGGAGCCAGAGAGAAAGGCATCGCAAAGTGGGGAGTGTGTTCGCCTCCCTGTGCTTTGCTTAGTCGCTCAGTCGTGTCCAACTCTTTGCGACCCCATGGACTGTAGCCCGCCAGGCTCCTCTGTCAGTGGGGATTCTCCAGGCAAGAATACTGGAGTGGGGTGCCATTGCCTCCTCCAGGAGATCTTCCCAACCCAGGGATCGAATCTGCGTCTCCTGAATTGCAGGCAGATTATTTACCGCTGGGCCACCCGGGAAGTCTGGCCCTTGGTCTGCTGCTGCTAAGTCACTTCAGTCGTGTCCGACTCTGTGCGACCCCATAGACGACAGCCCACCAGGCTCCCCCATCCCTGGGATTCTCCAGGCAAGAACACTGGAGTGGGTTGCCATTTCCTTCTCCGATGCATGAAAGTGAAAAGTGAAAGTGAAGTCGCTCAGTCGTGTCCGACTCTTAATGACCCCATGGACTGCAGCCCACCAGGCTCCTCTGTCCACGGGATTTTCCAGGCGAGAGTACTGGAGTGGGGTGCCATTGCCATCTCCGGCCCTTGGTCTACTGGCCTCTAAAATGGACTCAAGAATAGTCCTTCCCTCGGAGCATGACGGAGGCCTGAGGTCAAAGAAAATCTGCAAAGCCCTCGATGCCTGCCTGGGCCGTGGGTGGTATGTGATGAGTGCAAGGGGTCCCCACCCTCAGCGCTGCTGGCATCCGGGACCAGGTTACTCTGTAGTGGGGCCGGCCTGAGTGCTGGACAGGGTGGAGCAGCACCCTGGCCCCTAGATGCTGTAGCTCCCGCATTTGTGACAACAAAGGGTGTCTCCAGACACTGCCAAGCGTCCCCTGGAGGTAGGGTTGCCAGATAAGATTCAGGACAAACCAGTTTTTCAGAGTTACGGCCCATGCTATACGAGGGATATACTTATCCTAGACAACTAGACCTCGTTTATTTGAAATTCATCCCACTTTTTTTTTGTTTTTTCTTCCTAAATGTGGCAGCTCTGCCCAGAGCTGAGAACCATGGTCAGCGCTAACTGAGACAATATCTGGGCATTTCAGAGAGTAGGCACCCGAGGGTGACTGGTTTCCTTTGTCTCGAGTGGCCCTGCTGCACACCTGTGTGGCCGGAGCCATGGGAAGGGGCTTAAGGATGGCCTGAGCCAGAGGGACTGGCCTCCCCAGTCTGCCCTTCGCCAGCTGTGTGGGCTGAGCAAGGCTTCTTAACCTCTCTGAGCTTGTGTTTCCTTAGCTGCAAAGATACTATATATGTGGTCGGCCCCTTGCCAGAATATTCAAACTTGCGCTCTAGATGCTAACCCATAACCTGCAGGGTGCTCGTAAGGACACATGAGGTTAGGTGGAAGGTGTCTGGGGCAGCCTGGCCAACAGCTTGGTGGGGCCATACTGTTACTGCTACTATGAATAGTCATCACTGCTATTCATAGAATACTGTGGTTATTACTGTGCAATTAGGCAAGGAAATTCCAGGTACTCTCAGAGAAGGAGGTGACTGGTGTTACTCAGGGAAAACTGAGGAGCACCTGGGGGAGCCTGGGTCCTGAGGACAAGGATGTGTCCCCCAGCTGTGGGCAGCTGAGGCCTGAGATGGGTACAGATGGGCAGCCAGACAGCAGAGCCCATGGAAGACTGGGAGGCTGCCTCCAAGTGGGTGGCTGGGAGAGCAGTGAGGGCAGGCTGGCTTTTACTGCGTTAATCCTTCTGCACATTTTACACTCTGTACCATGCAGGTGTTTTACACATCCAAAAAATAAAATAATTAAAAGAGAAATAAAACAATTTTTGAGGACAGGTTGAGACAGATTTAGGAGGTGGAATGGGGAAAAGGCGGTGGGGGTGGGTGTTGAGGCATTCCTGCTGCAGGAGTGGTCTGATCAAGGTGACGAGGTAAGACAGTAAAAGGACAGTGAGGGGGCCAGGGGAGGATTAGGAGTGTAGGCCTGGAGAGGTAAGGGGGGATGGGAATGCCATGAGGAACACTCCATTTTCCTTGAGCCACTCAGGAGCACGGCCCAGTGTGTGGTCGCAGGGGCCAGGAGTCAACCTCACAGCATCCAGGGGATGGGGTCGAGCTGGTGTCCCCAGGTCAGGGACACGGGCTCCTGGAAGAGACTCAGGTCCGTCTGAGTCCTGCTGTCACCTCACTCTCCCGCCACCCAGCTCTCTTTCACCTCTTCATCTGGAGACAGCCATGATTACTATCTTCTTCCAGAATATTCTATGTATCTGCAGATCATATGATCACTGGCATATTCCTTCACTCCAGCATTCTTGCCTGGAGAATTCCATGGACAGAGGAGCCTGCCAGGCTACAGTCTATGGGGTTGCAAGAGTTGGACACAGCTGAGCAACTAACCACACAAGTGGTGGCACTGGACCCACTGTTTCACACCCTGTTCTTCTCACTTTACGGCTCATGTTGGAAATGGCTCCCTATCCATTCAGACAGAGCTGTAGGTCCTTCTTCACAGCTGCAGAGTGCTCCCCTCATGGCTCACCCTTCTGACCCACCAGGGGTAGCCCTTGGCTGGGCCACTAGGGCATGTCTAGAGGAGCAGAGGCTGGCAGTGGCCAGTGGCTGTGACAGGTGTCCTCAGCACCTGTCCCACAGCACCCGGTCTGAGCCTTCAGCCCGAGTATAGATGCTGGGCTGTGCAGCCCAGATTCACCCCACAGGGATAGGCTGGTCCCCAGTGGCCCAGAGCGCTGCCCGCTGAGGGTTCACAGCCCAGCCCCTCACAGCACCTACCCACAGCTTAAGAAAACAGTTCACCAAGTCGGGCATACCCCTACTCAGAGGCTTGGGAACCACAGCCCAGGATGGAGAGAGGTCAGCCTCCCAGGCCAGGCATGTGCTGGCAGCCAACAGCTGGTGAGCACTCACTTCCCTGGGAGCAGCATGAGGCCCCCAGCCCTTGAGAGCCGCGGGAACCAGGCAGCGAATCCAGCCCCCTCCTGCCTGCCCTCTCCAGCCTCCTTCAGCCCACAGCACTTCTGGAGCACCTCGCCCAGGCCTTGCCCAGAGGGAACTGTGGGCACGGAGCTAGGGTGGGGGCTCGTGTCCAGGTGCCCGGTCAGGATGCCAAGGCCCTCGGGGCCCCCGCGTGGCTGCTGTGTGACCCAGGCCAGGAGCTTTCCCACCTGAGGCCTCAGGAGCCCCACCTGTAACCAGGGCATCATGAGTGAGTCTCCTCAAAGCCCCACTGAGTGGATGACAGGAGAGGTGGAGTGGGGTGGAGGGCAGGAGTGGACCGCTGACCTGGGCGAGGGGATGAGACGGCACAGCTGCCCTGGCCAGTCAGGGCCAGTCCTGGGAGGGTCTCTGCATCTCAATTAAATTCAAAAGAGTGCTCGTTCTACCAACGTCAATTGTGTCCCTACTGTGTGCTGACCCACAGCTGTGAACAGGGCTCCAGGGATGAAGAAGGCAGCGTGACTCCTGCCCCTGTGGAGCCCCAGAAGCAAGGAGGAGATGCAGGTTAATCCTGTGTGGGCCCCAGTTAGAGACTGCGACTCCCCTCTCCCACCTGCCGCGAGGCTTGGGTTCTGCCCCCTCCTTCAGGAGGATAGCAGGTGCTGGGTTTAGCTTAAGCCTGACTAGGGGTAAATCCCTGCTCTGAGCCTGGAGGGCTGCCAGCTCACCCCTGGGATGGGGTGGAGCCAGACTAAGCCCCATCTGCCTTGGCATTCACAACCGGCTGCGACTGCCCACCCCTCCTCTGAGCAGGCGGGGGGAGCCCCTGTCTCCTGGGCAGAGATCTGTACAGGAGGTTCCAGGAGGAAGCCTGCCTCCCTGAAGCCCAGCCAAGCTCACTTGGTTCTTGTCACCTCTGGGTAGTCAGTCTACACCACAGGGCGCCCTGAATAGCAAGGGCACGGGCCCAGACAGTGGTTCTCACCCCAGGCTGCACAGCTTCATCCAAACTGAATCCCTGGGCTTCCCTGGTGGCTCAGTGGTAAAGAATCCACTTGCCAGTCAGGGGACACGGGTTCGATCCCTTACCCGGGAAGATCCCACGTGCCTCGGGGCAACTAAGCCCGTGTGCCACAACCACTGAGCCTGTGCTCTAGAGCCTGGGGACCACAGCTGCTGAGCCGTGTGCTCCACAACAAGAGAAGCCACCGCAATGAGAACCCCGTGCACTGCAACTAGAGAGTAGCCCCGCTCTCCACAACTAGAAAAAAGCTCAGGCAGCAATGAAGACCCAGCACAGCCAAAAATAAATAAAATTATTAAAAAAAAAAAAAGAATCCCTGCCCTGGTCAGAGGGCCAGGGCCACCCCCTCCAATGCGCCTCTCAAGTGAGTCTGAAGTCCCATGGAGGGCGAGGTCCCTGCTCTCAAGTGATTCCAGTGCCTCCTATGACTCTGGAGAGAAATTCTTAATGAAAACCTGTGCTCCCACAGCCCTGCCTGCTCCATGGCCTCAGCTCCTCTGCCTGGCCCCTGCCCCTGCCTCCAGTTCCAACCACACTTGACAGCTCACCAAGTCTGTTCCTGTCTCTGGGGCTTTGCATCTGCTGTTCCCTCTGCCAAGAATGCTGTTCCCTGCACTGTGAGATGAACATTCTCTCCACCAACTCTGGACCCCGCTGCAGGACAGCTGGAACCACATGTTCACACTGGAAGGGGGCTGTATAGGGTGACTCTTTCTTTTTTTCTTTGCCATGACCTGAGGCTAGTCTTGGGCCTCTAAACGCCAATCAGAAAGATGAACATTCTTGTAACTGCCAGCTCCCAGTAACCCAAACCTGAGTTACTGGGAGCAGAGGTTCTGAGGCCCCACAGGGAGCCAGGAAGGATGCCTGGGCAGTCAGGGGTCCCAGTGGCCTGGAGACTGCACCTGTGTCCTCATCGCCACCCTCACCATCATCACATACTCCACAAAAGAGACTATGAACACCTACCAACGTCAGCCAAACCCAACCTACACAGCACCTGACCATACTCCTCAGGATGGTCAAGGTTACAAACAGAAGGACCTTCTGAGAAACTGGCTCAGGCCAGAGGGGCCTAAGGACACATGATGACTAAATGTAAGGTGGGTCCTGGATCAGATCCACAGACAGAACCAGGTAAAAACTGGGAAATCAGAATACAGTATGCTCTTTAGTTAAAATAATGGATCAGTATCGATTCATTGGCCATAAAGAACATACCACACTCATGTAAGGTGCTGACTACACGAAAAACTGGTCGTGGGGTGTATGACAACCATGTACTCTCTTCACAATTTTTCTGTTAATATAAATCTAAAACCATTCTAAAAAATAAAGCCTATTATAACAAATGAACCAAACAACAAACCTGGACAAAGTCTCCATCTCCTGGCCCTTTCCTGCCTAGCCCCAGAAGGACAGTCCCCTGGGACCAGCCCCATCTTCTGCATCCCGTCTCCATGGTGATGATGAAGTTGGCTGGGGCTGGAGCCAGCAAGCTCTCGGGAGTCCCAGAGACCACACCAGGCCCCTGAGGAGACCCCAATGGGAAAGGCCACACCTGCAGGTTAACTTTCCCCACTCTACCTGACCCCCGACTGGCCTGCCCCCCCCCTCCCCGGCAAGGTCCCCACACAGCTGTAGTTGGAGCTCCTCCAGAGCAGAAAGGCGTGAAGGGCCAGGAACCCCGGGGGCACCATCTCTAGCACTCATCTCAGATCATTCTTGACACCTGGTCCAGGAGATGCTGCCACTCATCAGTCCATTTCACAGATGGGGAAACTGAGGCTTGGGCATGTGAAGTGGTTGGGAGCAGGACTGGGATTTGAACCCAATCTCTCTGACTCCAGAGTCACCTCGCCAGTGGTTCTCCACCTTGAGCACGTCCTGGGATACCTCAGAGACAATGCAAGAAATGCCGGAGCTCCTGATGTGGCAGGTCCGAGTGGGTCCTGAGAATTCTCACCTCTGTCTTGTTCTCAGGTGGTGCTGAGACTGCAGGTTGGGGATCCCCGCTGAAAACCACAGGGCCCCACCATGCTGATTCCTGGTGGTGCCCCCACTTCAAGGCTGACGAGGACAGACCAGGACAGAACTGCTCACAAATCAGGGAAACCCCTCATCACACTCATGTGCCGTCTGCCGGGCCAAGCCCCAACGACCCGCCCTGGGGCCTTGAGCCCTGGTCCCTGTGCCTCAGTCTCCCCATTTGTAAAGTTAGCTACGTTGTCCAGACACAGTGAGGATGAGGTGAGTGACTGGGGGGACGCCCAGGACACAACAGCCTTTACATGAGAAGGAGCGAGGGATGTGCTCTCGGGGCAGTGGACCATTCCCAAAGGTCACGGCTGCTATGGCTGGGCTTTAAGCACATGGAGCCCATTCAAAGTGTCCCCACGCTCCTTTGGAACCAGAAACACAAGGACTTCGGCACAGCCCTCTGATGTCACACTCCTGTGATCGCCATCTTGGGCTGTGTCTTTATCGCCAGACAGGCAATGAGCACATTCTAAAACTAAAACAAAGAACTGCCTTCTTGTCCCCCATGCGGGAGGCTCAGAAGTGAAGTGACATGCGGTGAGTTTGAGGAGAGTCCCTCCAAATCCACGCCCATCCAGAAATGCAAACTCTGACCTTATTTGGAAATAAGTTTTTTGCAGACGTAAGTAGTGAAGGACCTTATAATGCAATCATCTTGTACTTAAGACTGGCTTTAAGTCCAAAGACTGGTGTTTTCGTAAGACAAAAGCAGAGGCGGTGTGGAGACAGAGGCAGAGGCTGGAGGGAGGTGGCCACAACCCAAGGACGCCTGGAGCCCCCAGGAGCTGGAAGACGCAGGAAAGACCCCACCTCTGGAGCCCCCAGAGGGAACATGGCCCACTCTGATTTCAGACTTCAGGCCTCTAGAACTGGGAGGAAACATGAATAGACGTCTGTGGTTTGAACCACGCCCCCCTCCCCCCATCTGTGATAATCTGTTACAGTGGAAACTTAAGACACCATCTGAGTTAATGTGAAGATGAACTAAGTTTACGACTCATGTGAAGATTTAAGAGACCGTGAGAATCAAGTTTCGGGTGACTTCAAGCGTTGAATTAAAAGGCTTTCCTCTGAAGAGGCCATGCCAGTAGTGGCTAAAGCTAGGCCTCTGGGACAGCCTGCCTGTGTTCAAACCCCACCTGGGTCCCTACTGTGTGGCCCCAGGCAAGTACATGACCTCTCTGCTTCTCAGCTTTCTCATCTGGAAACTGGGGATCCCAGAAGTGCCCACTTCACAGTGGGAGGAGGGATGGATGAGCCACGGTTCCACTCAGAATGCACAGACCAGGGCCTTGTCCAGGCCAAGCTCCCAGGAAGATGCCACCATTTACCCTTATTATTTGACTAGATCATCCTGATTTCTGAAATTTATCCCAAAGAAATAATAATTTAAAAAAAATTCACAAAGCGGGAACTTCCCTGGTGGTCAGCACTCCCAATGCAGGGGTCTGTGTTTAAATCCTGGTCAGGGAACTAGATCACGCAAACCTCAACTGAAAGATCACATGTGCCACAGCAAAGACCCGGGGCAGCCAAATAAACCAGTACTTAGGGCAGAGACCTTCAAAATGACATTATCCACAAAAAGAGCATGCCAGAAATGACCCAAAGACCCATCCTCAGCAGAACTGGACGGAGGCATTCAAGCACTGTGAAAGTGACACGGCCTGCAGAAACACAGCCCCCGCACTTGACATCAAATAAAAAACAAACACGAGACGCTGGGAAGGATTGAAGGCAGGAGGAGAAGGGGACGACAGAGGATGAGATGGTTGGATGGCATCACCGACTCAATGGACGTTGAGTTTGAGCAAGCTCCGGCAGTTGGTGATGGACAGGGAGGCCTGGCATGCTGCAGTCCATGGGGTCACAAAGAGTCGGACACGACTGAGTGACTGGACTGAACTGAAACATGAGACGGTGCCCAGACTACATATCCCAGCAAGAAAACCAGGTGGACCCGCACTTGTGGGCAGCAAAGGACAGACGTGGACGACTGCAGATGTCAGGGGTGTAGGACCCAGCCATAGGCAGTCTGCTGTAAGAATCAGGCTCCGACAGGGGGAAGGCCCTGGCCCCCTGGGCTGGTGGCCCCCTGGGCTGGCGGAGGACCTAGGTGGTCCTCGTTAGACCCAGGGAGAGGGCTTCTATGCCCTGCCCCACCCCCATCCCATGTCCTAAGTCACACCCAAGCCTGTGTGGGCCTCGTCATCTCCAGAGACCAAGGCTAGATGTGGCTGGGGGGTGGGAGAGGGTGATGGGTGGACCCCGGAGAGCCAGCAATGAAAAATGCATGAGCACCCCACGTTCCCACACTCCTCCCAGCACTTAGCTTCTCCGGGGCCCTTCTTAAAAGCTCCCGGCCCAGGAGCACTCAGCCTGCCACCCAGGCTTCAGTCCTGCTGGTGGGGGTGGGGTGGGGGGCGCCTCCCAGGGCTTCTCAGCACCTGCGGCTGCTGGACCTCCTCCCCTGGCCGACCCCCAGCCTCGGGCGGGGAGGCAACTGGTTCCCAGAGGCCCCTCCAGCATCTTGGTTTGTCATAGATGGCGCAACAGCCAAACCTGGAGGCAGCCCAGCATCCATCCAGGGTTGAACAAAACAAACGTGGCCCACACACCACAGAATACTATTCAGCCTCGAAAAGGAAGGAGGTCCCAACACACCTGCCACAACACGGATGAAGCTTCACCATTATGCTGAACTTGAAGGAAGCCAGACACAAAACAGCAGAGGCCATACGATTCCGCTTCCGTGAGGCACCCCAGTGGGCACTTTCAGAGAGACAAAAGTAGTTGGTGGGGGGCAGGGCTCCAGGGAGAGGAAGGGTGGGCTCATGTTTAATGAGGATGCAGTTTCAGCTGGAGAAGATGGAAGAGCTCTGGAGGTGACGGTGGTGACGCTTGCACAGCAACGTGAATGCCCTTAATGCCACTGGGTTGTATGCTTAGAAATGGTTAACAGGGAACACTCTATGTTATGTCTATTTTACCACAATTAACAACCAGAACAGAAAGCTTGTCCCGAACGCCTGTTCTGTGCCCAGCACGGTCTAAGGGAAGAGCGTTCTTGCAGCCCAAGGCTTCGGTCTCTGGACCCAACCACAGGACCCTACTCTCCTGGACGCCCGCTCAGCAAGCACCTCCCTTGCCTGACTCCTCCATGGGGACCGCTGCTCCCCACTGGCCCGCAGTCTTAGAGGAAGGGTCCATCAAGATGCCTCCGCCCCCACTGAGGGCCACCCAGGGGCTCTCCTGGGGCTTCTCATCCCAGCAGCGGGACCTGAAGGCTGGTCCCTCATCCCTGGGGGGACCCTCCAGTACCTCCCGACGCCCTGTCACAGAAGGACAGAGTGGGAGCCGGCAGGAGGGGAGTCAGGGCTGGTGGGCATGTTGCAATGGGCGAGAAGCTGTAGGGGTGACTCCAGATGTTAGGCTGGGGAGATGGGGGAGCATCTGTCCCCCAATAACGAGCTTCCTGTGGGCCCCATTGGTCTGAGGTGCCCCTGGGACGTCCGAACGCTGGATGGAAAGGTCCAGAGCAGAAGACAGAGGTCTGGGCTGCCTGGACCGACACCTACACACCCCTCGATGATTCTGCAACCTGCAACCCTGCTGGTCCTGCCCCTTTCCCAGGCCTCCCTGCCCAGCCCGCAGCAGGTGGGACCACCGAGCTCACCACCTGCGTCGTGGTAACAGTCCCTCAGGCAAACCCCGTCCCGTGCATGCCTGGCACCGCCCTGCAGGGCCCTTTACCCCTGACCCTGCCCAGCCTGGGGTGCATCCCTCTGAGGGGGGCAGACGAGGTGTGGGGGAGCACTACAACGTCCCCCCATCACTCAGCTCCAGGGACAGAAAGGCCTGGAGGAGCACTGAGCCAGAGCACACACTTAGACGGCGCCTGCTGTGTACCGGTGCTGCCTTTAGTGGAGGTGCCCCCCTCCCAGTTCAGGGCAGCACCGCTGGGGTCTCAGGGTCTACCCTGTCTCTGGCCTCACTCCACCTCCCCCCGGGCGTCCCCCTTAAGAGCTGGAGGGAGAGAGCTGCCTGCTTACCTTTCAGGCAGGTCAGCTTCAGCCCCATGTCGGCGCCTCTGCAGCCTGAGGAGAGAGGAGAGGCTTGTTTGTATCGGCCACGCGTGGCCAGGCCCCCACCCGGCCTGACGGGTGCACAACAGGAAGCAGTGGCGGAGAGAAACCGCGGCCGAGGTCACGGTGCCTGCCGGCTACATCTGGGCTGAATTTGCTCAGAGACGAGCGTGTGCTGGTGGAAAAAACTTTCAGGCGTCTCAAAGCTGAACACGCTGGAGGGAGGCCCGGTGCGGCGGCCGAGCTGGTGAAGGTGCAGGAGAGGTCTGGCCCGCGTGATGGGGCAGAACCTGCAGCACTGGCCCTGCCTTCGAGGGGCCAGCGTGTGGCTGTTTCGGGGACGAGAGGGCCCCAGGTGGGGCTGCAGGGTGGCCCTGAGCCCCATGATGGGTGTGGTGTGCCTTCTGTTAAAATGAGGCCTCCTCTCCTAAAATGCAAATTCTTCTGAGTCCTAATGGCTGAAAGGAGCCCAGTCCCCAGTCCATGGGGGTTAAAATCTCCCACCGTCTCCCTGCAAGGTGGGTGTTCTGAGGAGCTGCTGGAGAAACAGGCAGTGGCTCATGGTCTCCTGACACTTGACTCTGTTACAACCCTGGGAGGTGCTATCACTGTCCCCACTTTATGGATGAGAACATCAAGGCTCAAAGAGGTGGTGGTGGCTACCTGAGGCCACACAGCTTACTAGGAGTAGAGTTGGGGTTCCAACCCAGGACTGCCCTGACCCCCACGAGGGCCCCCCGCAGGGGTCTGCGAAGCTCTGCAGGGGGGGTGCTCGGGGCTCTTGAGAGGCTGAGGATGGGGATTCCTGCACTCGCAGGGAGACACCAGGGGCCGGGGGGTGGCCATGAGCAGCGCCCTACAGGTCTCCACCGCCCTTACGCTGCAAGCCTGGATGGGAGGCAGGGACCTGAGAGAGGCGCCCTGATGGCTGCCTCTGGCTTGGCCAACTGTCCGTGGGTGTCTCCCACCGGTCCTGCTGTCTCCTCCTCCCTCGTTCCTTGGGTTCAGGCCTCCCAGTCCCCTTCCCTACTTTCCTCAATATACTTACACATTTCCCATCCTGGCATCTGGTCTTCGGAGACCAGACACGGGTGGATACAAGGCCAAACGGGACCCTGCACCTGAGTAAGGGTGCAGTGGTGCTGTCTGAGGCCAGGAGGCCTGAGAAGGATTCCAGTCCCAGCCTGGGAGGCCTGGGGACCATGTCCCCAAAGACAGGAGCCAGCCAAGCGGGAAACCCCCAGGCTGCAGGAACAAAATGTGCAAAGGCTCAAAGCACACGCGGGGGCGTGGCCCACCAGAGGAACAGGCCACAGAAGGGCCCAGGCTGAGCTGCACTGCGGGGTCTCTGGAGGCTGGTTACATAGTGGAGGGGTTATCCTGAGCACATGTAGTAGCTTCCGCATTCTAGCGGGCTGTGCAGGCCAGAGCCCCTCAGGCCTTGCTACCAGCAGCCTCAGCACCCCCAGGAGCTCATTAACAGTGCAGCCTTTCAGCCCCACCTGGGTGCAATGAGCCAGAATCGGCATTGTAACAAGGTCCCATGGGATCCCAGATGCTCAGCTCTGGGCCAGAAACCGTGGAGTCTGAACACTGGAGAAGGCGGGGCAGCCAGGGTGGGGGGAGAAGCTGCTGGAAGCTGGGGTGATGTATCGGCTGGTGAGATGGTGGGACCCCAGGAGGGGTCAGTCTGGAGGAGGGGCCAGGGCAAAGGCTTCAGTTTTACCAAGGTGGACTTGTGGGCAGGTAGGGGATGGACTGGGGAGAGAGAGGGCAAGAGGGACAGACAGACACGGATGGGAACAGAGTCAGGACGCTGCGTGTAAAGGAAGTGCTTCCTACTTGCAGCAGGCCTGGAGCTGCAGCTCCCTGGGCTGTGACCAGAGCCTGGCAGGGGGTCCCTCCCCCAGTGGTTCCCCATTGGCCTGGGCTGCGGTCTGGACTGGGCTTTTCCAAAGCTCTGGAGGGAGGGGTGGGGCGATTCTAATGGGTGGGATGAGCTGCCAGGAGCTGCCTTCCTTGGGCGGTGGGGACGGCGCTGGAGGAAGAGAGAGCCCCAGAGAAGGCCTGTGGGGTAGGATGGGCGCCTCTCTCGAGCACCCACTCTGTGCCCAGTGCCCTCTGGAGCGCCTCCATTCACGGTCATGTAAACCTCACGACAGCCTGGTGACACTGGGGCCATTCTGATCCCCACTTTGCTGATGGGGAAACTGAGGCACCGGCAAGTTACTTAACCTGCAGAAAGGTTGTATGGGGAGTAGATGGTGGGGCAGGGATTCCAAGCCTACGCTTTCAACCCCAGAGCTCCTCTCCCGTCTCTCTCGTGGGTCTCTTGCCCAGGGGTCTACAGCCCTGAGGTCAGGGCCCCTGCTGGCCACACCACATCACAGCCATGCAGTGAACTCTGATCTCACAGTCCACACTCTTCCGTTCTGTCTGGGGCACGTGCTGGCCACCGCCCACCCAACAGCTTACACGACACCCCCCACCCCGGGGCTACAAGACAGTGATTCACGCTGAAGTCCACACTGATGAAGCAACAGCAGGACTTTGCTGTAAAGTCTAACAGAGAAACAGCAGCAGAGGCATGGAGGGTGCGGGGTGCTGCCTTGTCTGCTACTGATGCTGGGACACGGGCGTTCACGACATGTTTCTGTCTCTAGTTTGAAAAGTAGTAAAACGGTCAAAAGAAAGACACCTGTCCAGGAGGTGACAGCATGGGGCCATGGTCAAGTTTGTGATTTTGATCACTGGGCTGCGTTTTGTAAGAGGTGGTCCCTGCTCTGAGGACACACACACTGGGGTGTTTAGGGTCCCGGGCCATCATTTCTGCAGCTTCACTCTCAGAGTCTGGCCAGAAATCCAAGCCAATGAAGCAACCATGGCTACACATTCACTTCCGGTGAAGGATATACACTAGTTCCTACTGTTCTTGTAACTTTTTTGAAACTTGAAGCTATTCAAGGGAAGCATTCAGCAAGAGAAAGCAAAGAGCAGGTATTTACCCAGACTCCACAGAACTCCCCCCGCCCCCTGGTAGCAGCCAGAAAGCAGTGGGAAGCATCATATCCAACTCCCCTACCCCGTATCTGACGTGGCTGGAGGGGTGGCCAGGGACCGCAGCTCTGGCTGGGGGAAGGTGCTCTGGTTCACTGCTCCTCCTGGAAAACTGTCCTCAATGGATAGGTTTTGTCGCTAAAGCTGTCCTGTGACTTGAGAAATACCTATCTCCAAACACTCAGGGAAAAAAGAAAGGACGTTAAGGAAGGAGGAGGAGCTGGCAGCCTGGATCCAGGGGACACCAGGGGACGGGGAGCTGTGCGAGGGTCAGGCAAACATCACACGGAAACCAGAAAGACAGAACATTTATACCTAAATGTGCGTTTGTAAAACTTCCAGAGTTTTCACCAACTGACCTTTCTCATTCCCATGCATGTTGCTGTAACACCCCACAAGGGCAGGAGGAATGAAGTGGCATTGGGAGGGGGTGAGAGGAACCAGGAGTCTGTGCGGGCTGTGTGACCTTTGGCCAGTCCTTTTCCTCTCTGAGCCTGAGACGCTGATGCTTCGCCCCCACCACCCTGCCCCCCAGCTCCATGTCCTCAGCTGTAGAACAGGCATCCTGACCCAGCCTCCAGGACAGGGCCTGGAGCCGTTGTCACCATTGTCATCATGTGTCAACGTCATGGTGTCACCCTTCAGTAGCCTGTGGGGACGCTGTGTGGGAAGAGAACCAGGGGGCAGCCTGCCATGCGGTCCCCGAGTCCGAGGTATAGCCTGTTATAGCAGAAGGAGGAGCGCCCCAGGGTGATCTATGTAGGACCAAGGACAGCGCCACGTCCACTCCACTCCCTCCATGATCGGGGCTGCCCCCGGCAGAGATGGCAGGTGCCTTTGAGGGAGATGGTCCTGGTAAATGGGATGTTCATCTGTCCAAATGGAAGCCATACAGACACCTGACTGTGGGGAGTGGGCTTCGTCCCCCTAAACTTCATCCTCACCACTGACACAGATGTCAAGCTAATGCTTTCAAGAGGCTGAGTTCATTATAAAAATTCCTAAATCTGACAACACCCAGCGAGATAACATCATTGCATCCTTGATTTACAGATGACCGAGTGGAGCTCTGGGCGGTCCAGCAGCAGCTCTGGGCCCCATGGCTTCGATGTCTATCATTCTTCACACTGAGGTTTATACCCAGAAGACACACATTTGTGCAATTAGAAAACAAAGGTTTAACGGGTGGGAAGAAAAGATTCCATGGGAGGGGCCCCCCTAGCTTGGCAAGAAGGTAGGCAAGCCATCAGGCCCAAGAGAACCGCACGTTTAGGTATAAATGTTCTCTCTCTTTCACACATTCACAGGAGTGTGAAAAACCATCCTTTCATATCAAATCGGGCTCTGTTTATGTTCCCTTCAAAATATCAGGCTGTTAATTATTTGCACAACAGCTTGAGTTAAAAAGGTCCTTTCTTGCACTCGGCCATAAGAATCTCCCTACTGCCAAATGGCCGCGACAGAACACTCTCTGGTGACACGGATGGGCGGTGAGAGATAAAAACCTACTTCCTCCTGCAGGGGTCTGCCCCTCCCCTGAGCAGTGGCCAGAGAGATGGATGTTGGCCACTCTGCACATCAAATGGGCCCTCGTGGCCCCTCTGAAGCCTGGGCAGCTCCAAGGCAGAGGACACCGTTGGCCAAGATGTCTGTTACTGTCTTTATAGCTGCCTTGCAGATAAGAGCCCCAAACTACCAGCCCGCAGCAGGGTAGTGCTCGCCAGCCCACTGCCTGATGCGAAGAGAATAGTAAACTAACGTGTTCTCTGCACAAAGTGAAAAGTAATAAAGATGTAGCACTGCCTGTGGAACACATCAGAACCACTCAGGGCACAAGGGATCTGCTATTAGCTTCCCTTCAGTTTCTGCTTTTGGGAATCATGGAGATTGGGCTGTAGGGGATGAAATAAACCCCTCCTGGGATGAACCAGATCTCTGGAACTGGGAGCAGTCAGAGAAAAAGACTGCCAAATAAAATACAGGATGCCCAGCTCCTGCACGGGACAGACTCCTACAAAACATCCTCCATCATTTTTCTGCAGTTCACATGGAACGGGGCAGCCTTTATTTTTATTTGCTAAACCTAGCAACCCTACATGGAGGTGGCCACCTGGGCTTCCCAGATGAGGCCTGTGGCCCGTGGAAGCCTAGAGAGGGAGTCGGTGAAAGGCAGAGTCGGGCTGGCAGCCTGATCACTGTCTCTGGAGTCACCTCCCAGACAGAATTGGAAGAGCCCCGTGGAGCTCAAGACTCGACAAGGGCACAGAGCCTCACTCCCTTAACCAAGACCTTGCTGGAGGACGGAGGAGAGGGCACAGGTGGAGACTCATAGCTGAAGAATGTGACAGTTTGCCTAGGTGGGTGGACCCACCAGACCAGATGGAATCAGTTTCCCCTCCCAGCTGAGGGAGCCCGGGACCAGCTCTCCGGCGGGTCCCCTTACTGCAAACACAGGGATAACCTACTGACAGACTGGCCAAGCGGGGCTCCTAGCAGGCCCATGACACATCTTGGTTTCCTTCCTTTTTTTAAAAAAAAAAAGATACTTTCCGTTCGCAACAGGATTAGAATTCCTACAACAGCAGCCAAAGGGACTGCGCTGGGAACAGATGCTACAAGCGTTAACATGCCTCCCTTTCTGGTACACAGAATGCAAACATGAGCCTCTCCTGGGCTTTAGGCCACAGACCCGCAGGGGGCACTTGCCTGGCCCACAGCTGCTGGCCCACAGGAAGCAAAAGATGACGGGCTTGGGGGGAGGGCAAGGTGCCCACTAAAGCCTGCACCTGCCTTGCTGTCATGGGGCACCATCTTGGGCCACCCAGGGTCAAGCTGTGGTCTTCCACCGATTGGCCATGTAAACGTGAGCACGATACTTGCGCACTGGCCCTCTGAGCCTGAGATCAAATTCAACGTGTACAATTTCTGCAACTTTCCATATGTTAGATATCAATAAAAATGTTTAAAAATAAGGGGTATTCTATTAGAAGTTAGGCTAATGGTTAATTAATCATGGGGCTAACTAGAAAACATGTCATCCTTTTTACAGCAGCCTTGAAGTTAGGAGTCGCTATTAGCCCTCAGCTTTCCTGCTGGCCAGCTCACCCCCTTCAGGTTTGCAGACACAAAACTAAATTACTGCTTTCTCTGCACCAAATAAAAAGTAACTACAGTGTGGCACTGTCTATGGGACACACACAATCCTCCCCCCCAGGTTCAGAGGGGAGGCTGTGGCTGCGCCGGCTATGAGCGGGCTCCTGGGTGTACACATTATTGTAAATATATAACACATTATTTTCACGGGGGAAGGTCTGCCTACACTGTTTGATCCTACACTGTGAGGGCTAGGGGTTCAAGGCTAGGCCTTGCCACTTACCCGCCCACCCCCGTGCGTGACCTTGGATCAGTCACTTGATCTTTACAAGCCTCTGTATCCTCATCTGTAAAATGGGGATAACAACACTATTAGGTCAGAGAAGGAAAACGCAAAATGCAGGTGATGGGTACCAGCATGCAGGGCTCAATCAACATGAAGTAGCACCGCTGTCTTTCCCTGGCCATTGAGGGGAAGTTCCAGAGGTGATCTCAACCGGGGGCACAGGGCCCACCCAGGGCAAGCCAAGTGAAAGGCCTCCAGGGAGAGGAGATTAGGCTGGCGGAGCCGCCTCCTTGGGGCCTGCAGAGGGATTAAGTCTTTCCATAAATACACCGACTCCCTCCCATTCAGGGTGGGGACAGGGAACCCATGGTGGGTGTGGCCTGCACAGGTAAGGTGGTGCTTTCTGGAGTTGACCCAGCCTGGGCCAGGGGCTCCACCCGAGCACCCCTGGGGGCTGTGCAGGAAACCACCCTCCCCTCAGCCTGCCAATGCAGGTGCGCCTCTGGGAGCCTCAGTTTCCTCATCTTTAAGATGGGGTGTTTGTTCCACAAAAGCTGCACCAATCACAGGAGGGCCCTCACCAGGCAGCCTTCCCTGCCTCTTCCTCCCCATTCTCAGCGAGGCTAAAGAGGTTCAGCCAGCACGGTCTTTTCGGATACCACCGCGGCCTAACAGCCCGGGTAGGTCTGAGAGAGGTCCCCTCCGCCCCGACCCCGCCCACCAGGGTCGGGGCGCCGAGCCGGGCTTTGGGTCCACCTAAGTAAGGAGTGCCTCCCCCCAGTTCCGCTGAGCTCAGCGGGCCGGGCAAGTGGCGAGCGCGTTCACACTGATCGCCCTTTGCGGTTGCAAACCTGCTTTGATGCCCTGGGAGCGAAGGGGCCCCCTAAGTGAGGCGGTTCATAAATAATACATTCTGAAATACTCGATAGAGGGGAAATGGTTCCTCTCCAGGCCTCCTGCCCCCACCCCCCGGCCGGGCTCCTCTCCAGCTTTCAGGAATGGCGGTCTGGCCCATTCCCCAGGAACTCGTGATCGCGTGGGGTGGCAGGTGGAGACTGGGGGGCCGGAGGCTTCCAGGGGCGGGGACACACCTCCCCACGCGCCCGATGTAAGTTGCAATATGGCCAGAGGGGGCCCAACTTTCCCCAAACCTGCGTCTCCGCAGAAAAGTCTGCAAGAAGTAGGGGGGGACGACCGATCCCGCGAGGGTCCCCTACCGCACCCCTCCCCCGGGGTGGGGGCCCGTCCTCCCCACGGACGGCCCTCCCGCGGCAGGAGCTGGCGGGGCGTGGACGCTGCTCGGCGGGGCTGCGGCTTCGGGAAAGAGCAGTGTCGTCCAGAAGGGAGGGGAGGGGTAGGGTGGAGTGGGCAGCGCCTGGCCACACCGGGGCGCGCGGCGCGGGGCACTTACCGCTTCCTGGCGGGCTCACTGTGGGGCCCGCCCGGGCGCCCGTAGCGGCGACGGCCGGGCTCGAGGGGCCGCGGCGACGAGCCTACAAGAGAGAGCAGCGGGGGTCATGGCCCGAGCCCGGCAGTGCGCGGGTGCCCCGCTCCGCCCCGGCCGGCGCTCCCGGCACTCGCCGCCGCCGCCGCCGCCGCGCACACGCCTCCCCCGTCCCCTCCCCGGACCCCGGGGGCGGTGCTGACTGCAGCCCCGCCCCGCCCGCGGGCGCCGGATCGCACCGGCCCGGCGCTGGGGCGGAGCGGGGCCGCCAGCCGCCTCTCTGGGGAGTGAGCCGGGGGCGCGCCCAGCGCCCGCGCCTCCGGCTTCGCGGACTCACTCAGCTCTCCTTAGTTTCCTCTCGCCCTGCCGGTGGGGGAGGCTGAAGGGGGATCCCGGGGAAAGTTCGGACCGTGCGCCCCTCCCCGAGGCTGGGTGCCAGGCCCCCTGCGGCTCTGCACCCCCGCCAGTCCTGGGTGGTGGAAGTGGGACCTTAGGGTTCCCCTACACCGGATGGCCGTGCTTGAGTGAGCCCCACCGCCGAGCCGCGAAGGGGAAAGGGGAGAAGGGAGGCTCCACCATCTCCGCCGCCTGTCCCGGGCCCTGGGGACGTGCTAGCAGCGCGCCCCTCCCCCACTCCACCCATCTAGGCGCTGGCCTGCGGGGCTTCAGATGACCCGCCTGATCCAAGGGCCAGCTGCCCCGCTGTTAGCGTTCGGCCCTCTGACTCCACACAGGCTTTTACACCCCGCTTGTGGGGCTGAGCTAGCGGTGTGGCCAGCTGGGGGTGGCAGGTTTTTTGAGGAGGCCCAGCTGATAGGTATTGCCCAGTTCCCTGCTTGTGGGTGCACAGACCTTGTATCCAGCTGGGTTTCTCCGGAGGCCTCCCACAGAGAGGAGGCCTCCACAGGCACCTACCGGCCGTGCCAGGAGGAACAAAGCCACCCCCTCCAAATGTTTTTCACGTCATTGTCACAAGCCTGTTGGGCCAGCTGCATCTAACGAGCGAAAGGTCTCCACGCCCTGTGGTCTGTGTCCTTCTGGAAACAGAGGAAGGGAAACTGAGTCTCCGAGCAGGACAATGACATGCCTTCAGTGGACGCAGGAAATTGAGTCGGCGCTCCAGCTGTGTTCTCTGTTTGAGTCATTCCTAAAAATATTGCAAAATTTTGGGTGCCCGGACCATATCCAGTCCAAAATGATAGGCAGGAAATGTATCATGCCTTCCCACAAACAGAGGAAGGATGGAGGGGGGCGGGGAGGATGGCCCCTACCACAGTCTCGGGAGGGAGGTGGGCTGCGAGTGTCCTGTGCCCTTGTTCCTCCCTGGGGAGCTGTGGGACAGCCCTGCTCCCCATCGTCTCCCGGAGCTGTGGGACAGCCCTGCTCCCCATCGTCTCCTGAGATGCCGGCAACAAAGGAGCGGGGAACCCCAAGGAGAGGCAGGTACCCACATTCTTCACACGGAAGCAAGGACAAGGCTGAAAAGCCTTGAGGAGGCTGAGAGCTGGTTGTGAGACCAGCTTTCTCTGTGCCCCGGTTTCCACAAGGGGAAATGGGGATCCATTCATTGCTACAAACACTTTTTGAGCACCTGCTCTGTGCTGGGCACCGGGTACCGCAGCGATCGGGGTAACTGGCGCTGACAGAGCACCACTTGTGCAGGAGGCCAGAGGTCACCACTGGTTTGGGACAGCCCTGTTCTCTCTGTTTCCCAGGAGTGGGGCCTGAGGCAGAGGGAAGAACAGAGGTTGCCCAGCAGGTAAGAGGTGCATTCCTGCCCCAAGCAGAGATGGGAGCGGCCAGTCCCCCGGGGAGAGTTTAGCCCCATGCAGCACTGGGGGAGGGGACGCAGGACTAATGAGAGGAGGCCCAGGGGGATGCATTTCATCTACTGTAAGGTGCTGAGATGAGGAATGGAAAGAATCTAGTTTAATTTGCTTCCTCTCCCAGGAGGCCTCTGCCCCTTGAGATCGGCGAGGTTGGTGCTTCAGTATCAGAGTTTCTCCATGTCAGCACTTTGATGTTTGGGCTGGTTAACTCTGTGCATGGTGGCTGCAGGATGTCCTGGCCGCCATCCACTAAATGCCAGTAGCATAGCCTCTCTGACCAAGTGGTGACAACCAAAAGCATCTCCAGACATTGCCAGGGGACACCCCCGGGGGCACAACTGCTAGTGAGAACCCTTAAGAGTATTCCAGGGATTCCTAACCCTGGCAGCAGGCCAGGATCCCCAAGGGTGGGGTGGGGTGGGTGGAGCTTCACTGTTACATAAATAAATACAAATGAATGAAGCAAACACTCAGGTCCTGGTTCACCCCTGGGACCTTGATCTAATTGGTCTAGGTAAGGCCCAGGTAGGGGTGTTTTGTAGAAACTCCCAGGTGATGGTAATCGACTGATACCATAGAGCTGCTGCCTCTAACCTTTGTGGCATCAGGAACCGGTTTTGTGGAAGGCAGTTTTTCCACGGATGGGGGAGGGGATGGTTTGGGGATGATTCAAGGGCATGATATTTATTGTGCAACTTTATTTCCATTATTATTATTACGTCAGCTCCACCTCAGATCATCAGGCATTAGATCCCAGAGGTTGGGGGCCCCTGCCGTAGAGAATCTCCACTCGAGCATCCAAGCCCACCTGGGAGGACAGACACTTCAGATAGAGATAAATCTACTGCACATCTATGCAGAGCCTGGATGGGTCCTGATGTGAACAAACCAACTAGAAAAAGATATTTGCGAGATAATAGAAAATTGAACACAGTCTGGGTGTTAGATAATATTAAGAAATTGCTACCAATATTAAGAGATGTGATAGTGGTATCATTGTGTTTTTTTAAAGCCTTTATCTGTTAGTGATCCGTGTGAAAAAGTATTTGTGAGTGAATTAGTATGAAGATGAGGTTTTTCAAAGACACGGGAAATAAAAGGGAATTCCCTGGCTGTCCAGTGGTTAGGACTCTGCACTGGCACTGTGGGTTCGATCCTTGGTCAGGGCACTAAGATACCACAAGCCTTGTGGTGCGGCAAAAAAAAACAAAGACAAAGAAAATAAAAAGGTGGCAGAGTGAGGACAGAACGGGCTGATGGAGATGAAAACAATGGAAAATGTTGATAATTGTTGAAGCTAAGTGATGCTTACATGAAGGCTTATTATACTATTCTACTTTTATATGTATTTGAAATTTTCCAAGATAAAGTGAGCTTTTGTTTTTTTTTAAAAGAGAGAGCACCCACTTGGACATCATTGTCTTGGCAGCCAGGTAAAGTGCCAAGGAAGCTGGTCTGGTTTTATGCCCAAGGAAAAGGGACCAACTCTGTAGAATGGCTCCTCCTCATGAGCTGTCCTTTTGCCTCCCTTGTCCAGACGCTCATGGCTCTGAGCACGTGTCCCTCTGCCAGGCGCACCGTGGGCTGCTGTGGGTTGGTGGGTGCAATGACTTCGTATCCCTAGCAGGGAAGCTCCCGAGGGCAGGGACCAGTCTGCCCTGCCGGCCTCACATCCTCGGCCTGGGGCAGAGCCCAGCTCAGGGGCTCCAAACACACTCATGGAACCATCAGGGTTTGGGAGAACCGATGAAGAACCGCAAGTCCTCAGACGGTTTCTGGGGATGGGGGACCATACGCATTCCTAAAGGGAGCCATCTGCCCAAATGCCAAGCCCATGGAGCTGCTGGGGAGGGAGTGACTCGGAGAGGTTGCCAGAGCAAGGTGGGGGTAGTTCTGTCTGCACAGCCTCACCCGCCTGTGCCCCTTCTAGCTGTCAGCAAAGGGTGGCGTGGGTGACAATGGTGGTGGAGGTGGCACGGGGGCCACGCCAGGGAGGGGACCAAAAGGGGGAGGCAGGGTGAGATGACTGGTTGCCCTGGACACCTCCTGAGACTGGAAGGACATCGGGGCAGCCCAGGGCTCAGCAGGGGTCTTCAGCCCAGGACACCTGTGAACAGGGTGCTGGGGAGCCTCCAGCCGGGGCAGCAGGTGGGAGAGAGGGCACCCTGCGGACTGGCCTCCCAGCAGCCCCCGAGCGGATCTGAGAAGCCAGGCCTTCCTTGTCACCACTAGAGCACCACCAGTCACAGGCTGTGTTGGAGGGAGAGACTGTTCCATTCAAAACCCCCAGTCCTCACCAGGAACTAATTCCCTGCTTGAGGTATGTCTGTGAAATTCAGTTTCATATTCAACAATCATTTGTTGATCACAACGGGAAGTTAAAGATGGCTGGCTGCAAGTTCTTCCTCCCTACCCCCCCACCCCTCCACCCCACCCCCCACACCCGCAGTGAAGGGCAACATTGATTCCCCCTCCTTAACCCTGTGGCCCTGAGATTGCACGGCCAAAGGAGGACAAGAGAAGCGATGCGGTACCTGTCCTGGGACTCAGCCCTTCTGAGCCTGTGTGGCTTCTTCCTCCATCTGGGAAGACTTGCTCTCAGGAAGGCTCCCTCTCTGAACCCCACCACCATGCTGAGACACCCAAGCCACAGGGACAGCCCGGGTGTAGACTGCCCCGGTGTAGACTGCCTGGGTGTAGACCGTCTGGCAGAGCTCCAGCTGAGCTCCCAGCTGATGCCCAGCCCCCAATACCTGCCATGTAGGCCAGGCCAGACATTCAGCCCAGGCAAGTCCCCACCTGGTGACAGCAGCCCCAGCTGGTGTCATGAGGAGCCCTGGCAGCCCACAGAGTTGGGAGAAAATATACAAAGGTGGCTCTCTTAAGCCACTGCTGTTTTAAGTCTGGGGATGTTTGTTACATGGCAGTAACTGATGAGAGTGGCCCTGCAGTGACCACGTTGGATCTGGGTGACAGGTACATGGGGACTGGTTGTGTTATACTCTATGTGTGTTTGAAAATTCCCTAAGTCACAAAAGACCCACAAGCCCTGGGGAGACAGCTCCCAGGTAAGGAGGACATGGGCCATGCAGGTGGGGACACACCGGTCTGCAGGCCTATCTGCCCAAGAAGGTCACCACAGATCCACAGACTTGCTTTGTAGCTCCAGAGGTCATCAGAAGGGGCCTAGGGCTTAACCCCACTCTGGAAGAGGCTGAGATACCCCCGTCCACACCCCAGGCTGGGTCTGGCCCTCCTCGGGGCTCCCCGATATCCAGGGTCCCCCAGTGTCGCGCTGGCCACACTGTGTCTTAGCAGCTTTGACACCCCCCGGGCAGAGGGCTTGGCTTTGGGGCAGTGTGATGAGTCCCTCATCCTGCCGGCCGGTGCCTGGCCTGCACTGGTTTGGTGACCCTGGGGACAGCGTTGGCCTGGACTTACCGGGTCGGGGGAGGGAGCTTCAGTCTGCCTCTGGGAGCAGCTGTCGGGTGGCGAGGCAGCAATCCTGGACCCCTCAAGTGGGGCAATGCCTTCACAGGCTGTGGGACCTTAAACAAGTCACTCAGCTTTCCTGAGTCTTTTGTTTTTCACCCTCAAATGGGGTGAGGAGCACCTGCTCCGAGGGCTACAATAAGGATGCAAGGTGAGGGTGAATGTAAATTCCCCAAAAGACCCACAGTCCATAGCTGAGGTTGGTTTCCAGGTAACTGGGCACCAGGCACGGTTTCAAGCACAGCTTTGAGTGGCCTTCTGAGGTGGGTACCATCAGTGCCCACTTTGTGCTAACGAGGTGACTGATGCCCAGAGAGGTGCTGTCACTGCCCAGGTCTTGGGCTAGTGAGGACAGAGCCTAGTTTCCACACTGTGCCGGGTGCCAAAGCAGTGTCCACTGATAGAGGCAGACTCACAAAAGTCGATGGCCACTTCATCAAAATCAAAAACTTCAAAAGACACCTTTAAGGAAATGAAATGCGAGGAGAACATATTTGTATATCTTATACATGATAAGGGACTGAATATACAAAGGACTCTCAGAAATCAACAAGAAGGCAAATAACCTAATTAACAGCTGAAATTGAAATTTTAAAAAGTTTTAAAGACTAGAATAGATATTTCGCCAAAGGAGATATAAAAATGGCCAAGATGCACATGACAAGAAGCTCAATCTCATTAGTCTTCAGGGAAATGCAAGTCAAAACCACAATGAGACACCACTTCTCACGTACTCAGATGGCTCTAATCAAACAAAATAAGGTAAAAAGAAAATAACAAATGTTGGTGAGGATGTGGAGAAACTCTTAAATTATTGCCAGGAGTGTAAAGTGATGCTGCCACTTTGGAATCCAGCTTGGCAGATTCTTAGAAAGCTGAACATTTATTCACCAGCCCATCACTTCCCCTTTGAGGTATCTACCCAAGAGAATTGCAGCCATGAAATTAAAAGACACTTGCTCCTTGGAAGAAAAGCAATGACAAACCTAGACAGAGGATTAAAAAAGCAGGGACATTACTTAGCCTACAAAGGTCCATCTAATCAAAGCTATGGTTTTTCCAGAAGTCATGTATGGATGTCAGAGTTGGATCATAAAGAAGACTGAGTGCCAGAGGATTGATGCTTTCAAATTGTGGTGTTGGAGAAGACTCTTGAGAGTCCCTTGGACTGCAAGGAGATAAAACCAGTCAATCCTGAAGGAAATCAACCCTGAATATTCCCTGGAAGGACTGATGCTGAAGCTGAAGCTCCAGTACTTTGGCCACCTGATGTGAAGAGCTGACTCATTAGGAAAGACCCTGATGCTGGGAAAGATTGAAGGCAGGAGAAGAAGGGGATGACAGAGGATGAGATGGCATCACTGACTCAATGGACATGAGTTTGAGCAAACTCCAGGAGATGGTGAAGGACAGGGAAGCGTGACGTGCTGCAGTCCATGGGGTTGCAAAGGGTTGGACACAACTGAGCGACTGAACAACAACCTAAGAGAAATGAAAGAGTATGTCCACACGAAGACTTGTGCACATTTGTGCACAGCAGCACTATCACAAAAACCAAAACGTGGCAACAATCCACAACAAGCCAGACACAAAAGACAACACAGAGGATGATTCCATGTATATGAAGTGTCCAGATAGAGACAGAAAGTAAATTGGGTTGCAAGGGCTGGGGCTGAAGAGGGACTTTAATAGTCACAGGGATCTGTGAATTTACTAAAACTGCTGGAGTTGTGCCTGCAAAGCAGGTGAGTTTTATGGCATGTGAGTTACACCTCGTGAAAGCTATAATACAACAACAACCCCAGTTGCCATTAACACCTCCTATACCTCCCGGGAGGCGTGGCCACAAGGTCGGGGGGAGGAAAAGGCAGGTGTCCCCAGGGGCCGGGCCCTGGAATGACCAGATGCTTGGATGGATGGCAGCCGGCTAGAGGCAAAGGCTTCTTGGGCTCTGGGGCTTTTGGAAAGAGTGGAGATGGATGAGCCACACCACCAGCCTGGGGCTGGGTCTGCAGAAGAGAGAAGGGAGAGCCTGGGACCCTCTTGTAGGGGAGGCTGGAGCAAAGGGTGTGCCCTAAAAATGAAGGGCCGGAGGGTGTGGGAAGAGGGAAGACAAAAATCAGGAGCGACTGGAGAGGGAGGTGGAGGAGGAGGGAGGCAGAGGGGGCGTCACCCGGCACCTTGGAGAGCACCTTGCCCTCAGGCAGGCAGCTGGCAATGAGGGAGTGAGCCTGGGGTTTCCAGCCCACACTCATGACAGAGAAGGACTGGAAGAAGGGCAGTCCTTCCTTCCTTCAGCTCCTCACGAATGGAGCATCTCACAAGGGGGCCAGCAGCTTGGGGAACACACAGCAGCAAGGGGGCGGGGAGGGGGGACTGTGTGTAGAGACAAGCATGATGGGGGTCAGGGGGCAAAGTTTAGGGGTGCAGGGGCAGATGGCAGGGTTTAGGGACAAGGTATCAAGTTGTCCCTGAGGCAGTGTGGCAGGATGGGACTGACAGCAGGGCAGCCCTGCCTTGGAGTCCCTCGGGAGGCTGGCCAGAGGAGCCAGGGGGTGAGGGCTTGGGAGCCAAGGTGGGGTCAGAGGTGGCCAGACCAGCAGCTGTGGAGGGCTCAGAGTTTGGCAGCAGCTGGTCATGGAGGTGTCTTGGCAGGGCAGTGGGCGGATCAGAGAGGCTGCACAGCTGTCTCCAGCCTCCTGCAGGGTGGGAGAGGGTGGCTGGGGGGTGGCGGAGAGAGTGCAAACAGGGGGATGGAGCGGGGGGCACCGGGGCCAGTGGGCTCCCATGATCCCCCAAATTGTCCCAGAGTGAGAAGAAAAAAACCCATCAATGAAAACAAACAAAACTGCAGCTGCAAGAATGACGAAGCCCTTCATGTCCTGATGGGGAGAGATCCCCAAGTGAAAGCAAACGGCAGAAGTGTGTACAAACATTCAGTCCTCTTCACAGAGGGGAATACAGCCTTGCATTTGCTCGTGTGGACACAGGAACCTGGAGGGCTACTGGGGTCGCAAAGAGTCGGACATGACTTCGTGCACTGAGCACGCATGCATGCATGTGCTGGACGGACTCTGGAGGGTTCTGCAGAATCCAGCGCTTGGCTGCCGTGGAGGGAGGGAGTGGGCTGGGGGCAGAGGCCCAGGGGCTTTTTATTCCCTTCCCTTCAGCCCCATTGAAACCTGAATCAGGAGAATGGATTACCCAGTTCAAAAGTTAAATTAAAGGGGAAAAAATCCATGGGTTTTAAAGTATAGGGAAATCTGCAAAACAGAGGCTAAGGAAAGTTTGAGACATGGAAACGTTCTTTGGTGCTAAATCTGGTCTTCACAAAGTTGCAGTGCTTTGAAGGCAGACTGAAGTTTAGCTTTGGGATCATTCCTGAGCGGGCTTGACGGTGCTTGTTAAATTTAATATGTTACTTATAGCCAAACAACTTCAAATGCCAAACTGAAAGAATTATTTGAAAAATGTTCCAGAGCCAGAGGTGTTTTACGGTGGGTGTGGGTGGGATTTCTCATCAGTCCTCCAGGCTCTGAGATGGGACGTCCCGTGGCAGATGTGGAGTCCCAACCTGGGCTGGGATTGAGGTCATGGGTATGGGGTCATGGGTATGGGGTGGTTTTTAAGAAGAGGGGAGGCATAGGCACCAATCTGAGACCAGGGAGATGTGGTAAGGGCAGGAGGAGTCAAGGAATCTTGCGGAGTTGCTTTGTTGAATGAATTCTGATCTTGCCAGTTTCAGAAAAATGGCAGACCTAGGAACCATCTTGAAGATAAAAAAGATTGGTATTTTGTGACCAGTAGGGAATTTGTGGCTTTTGGGAGATATTCCTGTTTGTAAACCTATTTGTTCTTATAAGAACAACAGCACCATTTATTTGAGGCCATGTCTGGGAACCCCGGGCTTCCAAGGCAGTGCAGTGCTAAAAGAATCTGCCTGCAATGCAGGAGACTCAGGATCGATCCCTGGGTCAGGAAGATCTCCTGGAGGAGGCGATGGCAACCCACTGCAGTATTCTTGCCTGGAGAATCCTATGGACAGAGGATCCTGGCAGGCTACAGTCCACAGGGTCTCAGAGTCGAACACAACAGAGTGACTAAGCACCCGTGCACACACTGGGGACCTCACCTGTCCACACCCCACAGCCCTGTACTGAAGTCCATCCAGAGGTCAGAGGCAAGATGTGGTCCAAAGCTCTGCCCTTCTATTTACTTGAATGAGCTGGGCCTTCCTGGCTCAGCTTAGGAGAAGCACTCCAAAGGGGATATAGATGGGCTGGGGGAATTGAGTCAGGGAAAGGATGTGGGAGGCCAATGCCCTGATGGAGCCCAGAGCATGAGCTGGTGAGGAGCCTGGGACCAGGAAGGGGAAGGAAGGCCCAGGAGATATGGCTGCTGGGGACAAGCGGGTGGTGGAGGGACAAACAATCCTCCCTGCCCAACAGAGCCTGAGGGCACTGCCGGTCACTGTACAGCCTCAGACCTAATGGTCACCATTTGTCACAGAGAAAAGAATAAACACTGTTGTTAAAATATTTCCCACCTACAACCACTAAAACCTGTCCAAGCATTGTGCCTGCAGGGTCAGACTAGGTTACCCGAAACCTTAGCTTAAGTCAACTCTACTTCTATCCAAAGATTCCAAATTGGTCAGGTTTCCGCACATCTTTGGAAAGGACGGTGGGATTTCCTTGGCCGTTCAGCCCAGGCTCCCCATCTGCTGGGGTAACGCCGCAAAACGCTGCAGGCTGGAGCCTTCGAGCTCTTTTTTCAAGCCCTGGGCTGCTCAGCCGCCCAGACAGGCAGCATCAAAGTTAACCTTTCTCAAGGCATCAAAGCGGGCGCCATGGTGTGCAGGGCCTGGGCGCTGTGCCCGGGGGCCAAGAGCAGCTCTGTGTCCTTCCAGGAGGCCTTGGGCAGTCAGAGTGCTGGCTTGGAACCCTCAGTGTGGTCCCGGCCTCCCGGGGGCTTTGCAGGAACGTTCGGGGACAGTGCCAGCAGGGTGGGGGCAGTGGCTGGGAGGGGGCTGACCCTGAAGTGGCCTGAGCTGCTCTGCAAGACAGTTTCCCTGCTCAGTGTAGAGCTTTCTGGGAGGGCCTGCTCAGGCAGCCTTTCTGCAGGCGGCCGGCTCCCGTGGCCTCTTGCTTACTCCCATGGGGCAGGAGTAGAAGGCAGGAAGGAAGGGTGTCAGGGCTCTGGAGCAGGAGACCAGCTGCTCTGTACCATCTGAGAACATCAGGACTGGGCCACAGGGGCCCAGACTTCCCGTGGTTCTGTTTTTACAATGTCAGGTTGCTCATCCACCCATCAAACCTTCCCCAGTCACCTGCCACAAGGTTCCAGCCCAATACAGTCTAGGGCTCTTTCTATCCAACAGAAATCTATTTCAAGCCACAGGGGCCATTTACAATTGCCTAGTGGCCTTATTTTTAAAAGAAAAAAGTAAAAATAAACAGGTGAATTTCATTTCAGTAGCATATTTCATTTAACCTGATTTATCCAAAAATATCACTTTGCCATGCAGTCAACATAAAAATTATTAATAAGGCAGTTAGGCTCTTTCTTTCTGGGCTAACGCTCCCAAAGGTGGTGTGTATCTTACACTCGGAGCACATCTCCACTTGGTCCAGGCCCATTTCAAGTCCTCAGGAGCCATACACGGCTGCCTGCTGCCATATGGGACAGCTGGGATCGAGAGAGGCAAAAACAGGAACACCCAGACCTTCGGCTGGAGGAGATCACTGCTCATGGGGAGGGGGTGCGCACATGCAAATGACCGACTCTGTGAATCAGAGCTTGGTAAGAGCTACAGGACTCGAGACCAGGGACACTCTTGAGTTCCCTCCTGGGCTCCTGGTCCCTGCAGTGACACTTGGTAACCATGCACCATGACGCCTGGCCAGCTCCAGCTGCTGGTGAGCAGTTAGTGAATTAACCACAAGGAGGTGCCACTCCACACCCACTGAACACTTGAAAAGTGCTGGTCCTGGCCAGACAGCTGCTCGGGGCTTGGATTGGGGTGACTGGAGGGCAGCTGGGCAGCATCCAGGGAAGCTCACCCAAGCTAGCCAGCTATCCCACGAAAGGGTCCTGGGAAGCTGCATGAGGGTGCACCGGTGGGTGGAGGGGGTGTTCCCTGTAGTATCTTGTGTAAACAGCGAACTTGGAAAGGTTCTGACAGCTGGTCAGAAGAAGGCATAGACATGCTGTGGGGTGTCATCATGACCTGTTCGTTTGATGGAAGACCGCCCAGCAGCTCGTGTGGGTGAGCTGGGTCTGCACGTGACTGCACGGAAACACTCAAAAGTATACCGAGTGGCAGAAAGCAAGACTGTATGGTATGAAGTCGACTGCAGCATTTTGGAAAAGAGAAAGCCTTCCCTAAGTGTACACAGTAACACTGTAGGACTATCTGAGGGGGGCCACCAGCTTCAGACGAGTGGTCGGTTCTGGGAAGCAGGGAGAAAAAGGTGGAATAGGAGAGGACGACAAAGGGGGTCTTAGCTGAACACTTTATCTGTTAAAAGATTCAGCAAACACAGCAAACGCTAATATATGTTAAGGACGTAAGTGCATGTTCAAGGATTCTCCGTACTTTTCTATACTTGAAATATTTCATAATATTAAAATCTCCCTGAATTAAAAATAATGAATGAGTGAATGAGCAGCCTTGAGAAAGTCACCAGTCCTCTCTGTGCTTCAGTTCCCACACCTGAAAGATGGGCTAACAGTACCCGTGTCACTGAGCTGATGTGGGTGAAAATGCCGCCACTTCCTCATGACCAGCGTCTGGTTAACAGCAGCTCTTAATCAGGAATGGTTGTGAAAGTTCGCCAGACACGAATTAACTGACTTAATGACATGAGGTACAGAGGGCAGGCGTTCTCCCCCACATTTTACAGACAAGGACACCGAGGCAGAGGAGTGGAGTAATTTCCAGTGTCCCCAGCTAGTGCATAGTGCAGCTGGGATTGGAATGCTGGGTTCAGACCTGGCACTTTGACCCCTTTTGTTTGCTGTGCCTGACCAGTGCTAACTCTTTCCTCCTCCAGAGACTGAAAATTATTTTTCACGGCTGCAGGTGCCAAATCACCCCCCAGGGCCCAGGCGGATTCCTGGAGAGGCAGGAGGTCCCTGGCTGTGGACGGCAGGCACACAGTTGAGCCCTCTTACTGAGCCCTCTCCCTGGCATGGACCTGGAAGACCGAAGTGACCCCACTGACTTTCTGGCACCCCCAGGCACACCACGTTCCATTTGCTTATTAAACACACTGAGGACCTGGCCACCAGCAGGCCCGTCTGTACGTCCCCCAGCTACAAAAATCTTCAACAGGGTGGGGTCTGAGCAGACAGGAAGTTCTGAGTCCAAATCCCCCTTTGAGTTGCCCTGGGGCCCCAGAGAGCAGTTCCCCTCCCTGGAACCCCTGGCTACCTGGGCAGGGTAGTGAGGGGGTCACAGCCTCCCCGCAGCCTGAAGACAAAACCTGAGATGCTCGGAAATGAAATGCTCTCCTGGCAGCAAGCTCTCCTCCACGAAAAATTTGTGCCGCAAACATCCTCCTTCCCCCAGGCACTATCAACTGACGGTGAGAAGAAAGTGGGCTTGCTTTTCCTGTGTCAATTTTAATATCTCATTTGACCAAAATTAGAACGACGGGCTTCGGTTTGGTGAGGGGTGGGAGTGAGAAGCAGTAGCCTTGTCACGTCTTTCATTTGTATAAACTTCTGAAATCTTTACATTAAAAAAGCCAGGAGTGGATGCTGCGATAAGAAAGAGTTCTTACAACTCAGGAGGAAGACAGGAAAGTGCGCGGCATGTCACTGGGCACTTGATGGGAGATTTCCACAGCGAGGATGGAGAGGGGTCCCCAAGCCTTCTGGGGGTCTAGAGGGGCTCTGTGCGAGTCTCCCCGGGCCCCAGCTCTTACCTCTAGGAGGAGAGGTCAGTGGCCATCTCTCGTCTTAGCCTGGGGACCGTCGCTCGCTCGTCTCGGGTGGCCATCTGGGCCGTGGCTGCTGCTCGTCCCCCACAGGCTGTCTCCTGACTCTGCCCGTCGGACTAAATGCCTGGCCTTCGCAGAAAAGGGAAATTATCTCTAAGCTCAGGCCTTCCAACAGCCCCTGTGGCTTTCGGAAGCTTACTCTGTGCCATTAATCCCTGGCTCACACCCCCAGTTTCTGGCCTCGAGGACAGAGGGATGGGCCAGCTGGAGCCCGTGCAGCAGACAGAGACCCATGTGGAGGAGGGTCCGAACTGCGGCAGGAGGAAGGGACGAGAGGGAGGATGGGATGCTTTCTGGAAGGCTCTCCTGGGAAGGCAGCTGTGGGTCCTAGCAGGTGACACTAGACTGACAGTGGGGGGATGACAGAAGTGGTTCATAAAGCAGAAGGGCAAGGTCTGGCATTCAGGCCTGGGGTGAGCCACCTGAGTCTGGGTGTGTTGGGCATACCCATCACCGCACTGGCTTTACAGGGATGTTTGACCTGATGACCTGAGAGCCTGAGAGGAAGGGTGTTCAGGTTCCACTGTCACTGTGCACAAGCCCCCTTTGTGAGCAGGCTACCTGTGACCTCGGTTTTCCGAGCAGAATGCAGCACTTGGTGTACCCTCGTGGCAGGCAGGGGCCCCCAGACTGTGGTGGTGGTGGGAGAGGGTGTGGGCCCCCAGTGACACCCCCATGGGACAGCAGTCAAGCAGCCTCAAGACAAGAGAGCAACCCTGAGCCCGGCACACGATGCAGCAGGCCAGACGGAGCAGGTGACGGCGGACCTGCGGGTGGAAAGTGGTGAGGGCTTCACACGTGGCCGAGAGTGTGGCTGGGGTGAGACCAGCCCAGCAGAGAGACCAGGCCCTTCCAGGAAGCTGAGGGGTCCCCAGTGAGGATATTTGCTCGGACCTGAGAAACCCACCCGACGCCACCCGCTCACCACAGTTCTGGGAAGGGAGGACGGGCCTCTCTTCTGCCAGCACCTTCCCAGGCTCAGCTCTGGAAAATGAAGTGTCACCAAACAAGGACTCCAACATCCACCCTCTCCCTCCCCTTCGCCCGGGGTAAGGAATGTTCCTGGAACTTAAAGCTGGGTGCCTGGGAGGCAGAGGAAAGGGAGTCTGGTGTAGGGGGTACCAGCGTGTTCTGGTACGCATGGAGTACCCGTGTCCATGCTGAGAAACAGTCGTCCCGATGGGAACATCAGAGGCCTTTTGTAGCAGATTGGGCTGGGGAACTGGGGGTCTCCTGCTCCCCTGGGAGCCTCAAGGCCCCTGGTTTGGCCCAGTGCAGCCTGGAAGGCTCCGCCACACTGTCGACAGCTCAGCTTGGCCATTCCCACCCCACAGCACGTTGTAATACTGTAACAGGGCTGCTCTAAACCACATGGTGTGTGTGTTTGGGGGGAGGCGGACTGGAGGCAGAGCTGAAGCCGAGGCCCCTGGGGAAGGAGGGAGCCCCGAGACGCAGCTGGAGGCCAGGAGAGAAATGGCCGTGGTGGCGGCGCTCCCAGACTTGTCCCAGCTCCCACAGGTCTGCTGTCGCCACACACATCAAAGGCCGTCGGGTCCCCAGCCCAGCCCCGCTGCTGCCCTCACCGCTCTACTTGCGGTGGGAAGCCCAGGCCAGGCCGCTGGCACAGGGCCCGGTGAGGACGCCTGCAGCTCTAAGCCCAGGCTCTTCCATGGCTGAGGTCTAAGTCCCTGGAGCCAGCAGCCAGATGAGTGCTCGGCATCACTGCAGGCCTGGCCAAGCCCTCAGCTGGCAAACTGGCCCCCATGCGTCCTTCCTGCCACAGGCAACATCTGAAGGAAGGAGCCTGCAGTTTGGGGGTTCTGTCTCCAGCAGCTCCCCATGGAGTGGGGACAATAAATGACAAGATTTATTCAGCTCCAGGCCAGGTGACTCAGATGGTAAAGAATTGCCTGCCAGGCAGAAGACCTGGGTTCGAAAGATCCCCTGGAGAAGGGAATGGCAACCCACTCCAGGATTCTTGCCTGGAGAATCCGCATGGACAGAGGAGCCTGGTGGGCTACAGTCCACGGGGGTTGCAAAGGATTGTACACGACTGAGCGACTGAGCACACACACACGCAGGCTTAGCCAGTGACCATCAGTTTCCAGCCCAAATCAGCCAAGTACACTGAGACAAACAGGCTCTGCTAGAGAAGTGGGTCAGAGATGCGTGACTACAGGTCTTTCCCGGCAGCGTCTGTTGCTGGGGGTCTGACAGGTGCTCCCAGGTGGCTCAGGAAGCTAGCGCTGTCAGAGGCCTTTCACAGGAGAACTAGGCAGGGTGGGCATGGCACTCATATCCCTTGCTCTCTCTGATCACAGAGGTCCCTTGCTCACTGGCACAGAGGAGACAGACCTGTGTGCACAGAGGAACACCCCCCTTTCCACGATTCACTGGAATATTCTTCCTCTTTTTTTAAAAATTTTATTTAGTTTTGGCTGCACTGGGTCTTCGCTGCTGTGTGGGTCTTTCTCTAGTTTCGGTGCCTGGGCTCCTCATTGCTGTGGCTTCTCCTGTTGCCGAGCATGGGCTCTGCGGCATGTGGGCTTCAGTAGTTGCAGCACGTGGGCGCTGTAGTTATGGCTCCCGGGCTCGAGAGCACAGGCTCAGTAGTTGTGCCCAGGCTTCACTGCTCTGCAACACATGGGATCTTCCTGACCCAGGGATCAAACCACACTCCCCCACTGGCAGGCAGATTCTTCACCATCGAGCCACCAGGGAGGCCCTATTCCTCCTCTTTCTGAACACTGCTCCCTGTGGAGCCTGTACAGACAGCACCCACACTTTCTCGATGCTGGACAGGGGGCTCACGGCCTGGTCTGGATACTCAGGTACATGAGAGGCATGAATGGAAAGGATGAGATAAATCAGCTGTCACCCAGGCCCCCAGGCTGAGGGTGCCTGCACCTACTGCCAGACTCTGGTCACCACCCAATCTCTGGACCCACAGGGACGGGGGAGTGGAATTGTAGGGACTAGCTAAGCCACGTGGGAGTGGAATTGTAGGGACTAGCTAAGCCACGTGGTGGTATTGGCCAGGGACAGCTGTCCCAACCTGCTCATACACTGGGGGGCTGGTCACTCCCTGCCACCATGTCCTGGCTCTACCCCACCCTGCTCTGTCTCCCACCCTCCCCAGGGCACCTCCTGCGTTTCCCCAGAGGGGCCGCCCTTACCTAGAAACTCAGCTCCTACTGAAGGGCCTGTGGCCAGGGCCTGCAGGCCCCTGCCTTCTGTTCCTCGCACAGCGTTCAGAGCGCTAAGTAAGGGAAGAACCAGGGATCAGGTGGGTTAGAGGCTGCTGGGTGCTGAGGCAGCTCTGAGCAACTAGCCCCCATCTTCCTGCAGGCCCAGGGAAGGAGTGGGGTCCACAGGGTGTCTGAGGCCATACCCACACCAGGCTGGTCTCAAAGGCGGGATGCTTGGGAGACATTGGGAAGAAAACCGGGGGACCCCTTGCTGAAAATGGAGAAAGACTTCAGTTCCTTTGGGTCCCAGGTTTCTCATCTGCTTTGCTCCTCCGGTCCCCCAAACAAAATGCACTCCCCTCTTCTCTGCTGCCAGCCTGCCCCCCTCAGCAGGTCCTGTCCTGCCTCAGTTTTCCTCTCCTCACATGTAAATGCTCCCTGGCATGGGGCTGTGTCTGCAGGTGCATCAGCCCACCTTGGTAACCACTCCTGTAATTCAGAGACCACTGCCCCTCCTGGATGATCTTGTAATGCCCAGAGGAGCTGTGCCTTCCTCCTGGGGCTCTGGCAGGGACAGGGCCTGCTTGTCAAGGCTTCTTTGCCCAGAAGTAATTTAGCAGAGAGCTTGGCTGCCCAGGGACAGCCATTTTACCAGCAGGATCTGCAAATGGCTTTGAGCTCCTCAGAGGCCTGCTGAGTAAATTCCAGGCATTAGGGGTGATTAACAGAACAATGAGATTCTGGAAGGACTAGCTCTGAGATGCAGGGCTGGACAAGGTGAGAAGCCAGAGCCTTAGAGGCAGCAGGTGACAGGACAGTCGATAGATGGTCATCTTCCTTAGAAGTCTCCGTTGAGGGTCACGTCCTAGGCGGGCGGGGAGGCACAGCTGAGCTCCTCAGATCAAGCACTGCTGCTCCCTGCACGTGGAGGCCAAGTATGAAAGCTGAGTCAAGAATACCCCAGCCCGGCTGCCGCTTCGGGCGCCTGATGCCGTCATGTCACGTGAGACCATTCTGGGAGGGCGGGGACAGTGAGCTGGGAGAGGCTGGGAGGGGATTCTGCTTCTTCACATTTTCCTCCCTTGAGAACACTCTCCTGTTTTCAATTTGCTTTTCCTTTGATGACGTTAATTGAGCATGTTTTCAACATTTACTGGCCACCTGGATATCTTCTTTGGGGAAGCACCTGATGAGTTGGGTTGTCATTTTTTAAAAATTGGCCTAAATTTTTGTTTTGTTTCGCCTAATTTTTAAAATATATTTGGACAGATATATCGAAGTCTTTGTTGGGTGGTCACATTATAAATATCTTCTCTGGTGCTGTGATCTTTTCACAGTTATAATTTTTTTTTTTAATGAACAGAAGTTCCTGATTTTAATATAGAATAACTGGTCGCTTCTTTATGTGTCCTGTTTAAAAATCTCTGCCGGAAGACATGTGTATCTCCTCTATCTTCTGGAAAGCTTATCCTTTTGCTTTTCATATTCAAACCAATAATCCATGATATATAACTGAAAGTGAAAAGTGTTAGTTGCTCAGTTGTGTCTAACTGGACACAGCCTGTAGCCCACCAGGCTCCTCTGTCCTTGGAATTTTCCAGGCAAGATACTGAAGTGTGTAGCATTCCCTTCTCCAGAGGATCTTGCGGACCCAGGGATCAAACCCGTGTCTCCTGTATTGCAGGCAGCTTCTTCACTGTCTGAACTACCAAGGAAGCCCCTACACACCATCAAAATATCTACCATTGAAAGGACCGACAACGCAGAGTGGTTGAAGACACAGAGGCAGTGAGGGCAGGTGTTCAACTGGCAACATCCCCTAAGAAGCTGAACATACACATCCTAACAGGCTCACTTCGATACACGATCCTGAAAGAAACATGTACACATGTGCACGAAAGGGCACACACAAGGACACACACTGCAGCAAGATCTGCTATCAGCCTAAGTCTGGAAGAACCCCAAATGGCCGTCTACAGTAAAATGGAGAGACTGGGGTACGATGATACAGTGAAATGACACACAGCAAGGAAAATGCATGAAAATGCCCACACCTATGAATGAATCTCACAGACAGCTAGTACACAAGCTGCACACTTTCATTCATGTAAAGTTAAAAAACCAGGCAGAGTTAACCTGGGTTTAGGCGTGAGGGGCTCCTGGGTGCTGGCAGTGTTCTAACATTCTGTGTTTGGAGCTTGGTGGTGGTTACAAGAACCTGAACCTGCCCATCTTGACCACTTTGTGAAAAATCACTGAGTTACATATTTGTGACTTGTCTGCTTTTCGGTCTATGTTAGTCTTCAATAAGTTTTATTAAAAAATAACAAAAACCAAAAACCTCTTGCCAAGTATGTCTGAAATGGGAACACAGAGAACGACGGATGTGATTATAAAAGGGTGAACTTAATGGTTCTGGAAATGATTTCATAATCCAGAAAATATCCATCACATTTCTTTCAGCAAATTTAAATCTAAGACTTCAGAATCCAAAAATAAGGAATTCCAACATTTGGAGGAAAGAATATTCAGCAGGGGAGATTTCAGATGACTCTGCTTTTTCAGTTCATACCTCTGTCTGACTTAACAACAGGTCTCTGGAGGCAGGCCCTGCACACGTGGGGACTAGGTCAGGGCCCTGGGGACATAGGAGGCAGCTGCATGGAGGGCTATTGCTACACAGCCACCTTCTGAGAGTGGGAAGTACTGACGGGTTCAAGATATAACTTAAAAATAATCAGTAGGTCCTCCTAGGTGTAAGACACCTTGGGAGGCAGAGAAATTGTGGGACATCATTCTTGCCCTGCCGCCCTCGGTCCAGGGCTGTGAGACGGCTCAAAAGCTGTGAGCTAGGCATCAACCTGCCTGCTTCCCACTGCTCAGATGTTTATAGCACACAGATGCATTCTGTGCACAAAGTATTTTTAAAAAGAAAAAATCAAAGAGCTTCTTGCTGAGACAGAGTTCACTCAGGAGACCTGAGTGCCTGTTCACCTGCCAGGTGAACCCTACGGAATCAAGATGCTGGAGCTGCTGACCTGCAGGATTTCCAACTTTCTGGTGTTGGCCTGGTGGTCCGAGTCTTCTGGCACTGGCTGTGTGTGTGCACTGGGGTGGTCACTTCAGTTCTGAAGGTCTCTAATTCTTCATAATAATGCATGGGTTTTGGTCAGAGACCAGGGTTTTTTTAAAGCATGACCTGAGTTACCAGCTAAACACTGACTTTTGCGTCCAGAATCTCAGTGAATTTGACCTCTCAGGGCCTAAGCCTGGGAATGCATAAATTTTCTAATGTTTTACTTATAATTATGCCTTTTAGCCCTTAATTTACAGTGTAAGCTCCTAAAATGTAGGCCTCCTGTGTTTGCCACTCCTTTGCATCTCAGTATCCAGGACACCAAAGGTCTCAGGGGAACCTGACGATGTGACAGCTTTCCACCTGTCTTTGTGAACAGGGGGATGGTAGAATGGGACTCTCTTCTAGTCTTTTTGATTTTCTACTGTGAACGCACACTGTCACTGTAGTAAGAAGGAAAATGCATTAAGGCTGGGGTGGGGGCAGGAGTGAGGCTGGGCAGTGTGGCAGGAAGAGGAGGAACATGGTTTCTCTGCTCCTCATCTCCAGGACAGGCCCGCAACCCCTGACCCAGCTGTGGGAGGCCTCAGGCAGTCACTTCTGGTCCAGGCTTTGGTTCCCCACCCGTAAAATGCAGACCATGACACTCTGCTGCACCCCCGGGGGGCTGGGGAGGCAAGTGTAAACAAAGGGTTAAAGAAATGTAAGCTGCTGTCATTTCTGAGAACAAATGCTTTTATTCACTCATTCATTCAATAAATGCTCACTGAGTGTCTACTATGAATAAGCACTTATTAATTAATAGATCTTTCTTAGCAAAGGACTAAGTAGTCCTCTGCTTCCTAGGTGGTGCCAGTGGTAAAGAACCCACATCCCAAAGCAGAAGACACAAGCACATGCACACAAGTAGTCCTTTGCCTTGGGGGTCAGCCTGGCAAACAGCAGGCCCTAGAATTGTAGCCCAAACACATTCTACTGAGAGCACACATACCAGTCCCTCTGGTCTTCACAACGTCCCTGCGCGAGGCATCATCACCTCCTTTTTCTGATGAGACAGAAGAGGTGACCTGCCCATGACCACAGAGCCACAGAGTGGCTGGCTGGACCCACACCACACTGCTGCTGCTTGACAGAGCTGAGGCAACAGGAAGATTAGTTTAAAACATCTGAGGAATGACCACCTCTTCAGTAGTGAGGTCAGCGCAGTGAAGGGAAGCTGGTGGATGACAGCCAGGTCCACTCTACACGCGTCACGAGACCCTCAGTGCTCAGGGTGCACCCAGGGGTCTTGGCAAACTCACTTGCATGTCCTGACTTGCAGCTGGGGCAGACTCCCCAACTACTGTGGCTGTGCCAGGCAGAAGCCTTGCCCAGAGAACTTCACGAGCACAGGCAGATCCCCTTTTATCACACTCTGCAGACACTGTATTTTCAAAAAAAATTGCAGGTTTGTGGCACCCCTGTGCTGAGCAAGTCTCTTGGCATCATTTTCCAAATAGCATTTGCTCACTTTGTGTTACATGTTGGTAAATTTCACAATATTTCAAACTTTTCTACTGCTGTTGTATTTGTTATGGTGATCTGTGATCAGTGATCTTACTATCATTAATTGTTTTAGGGGACCACCAAACCACAGCCCTATAAGACAGCAAACTTAGTGGATAAACTGTGTTCTGACTGCTCCACTCTCTCTCTCTCCTTGGGCCCCCCTAGTCCCTGAGACGTAATATTGAAATTAGGCCAATTAATAACTTTGCAGCAGCCTCTAAGTATTCAAGGGAAAGGAAGAGTCACAAGTCTCTCACTTTAAATCAAAAGATGGAAACAATCAGGCTTAGAGAGAAAGATATGCCAAAAGCAGAGCCAGAAGCCTGTTGTGCTTAAGTTATCTGAGCTGTGAATGCAAAGGAAAAGTTCCTGAAGGAAATTTAAAGCACTGCTCCAGCATGCACATTGATAAGAAGACGAAACAGCCTTACTGTTGATACGGAGAAAGCCTGAGTGGTCTGGATAGAAGATCAGAGCAGCCACATTCCCTGAGCCAAAGCCTAATGCAGAGCAAGGCCGCTACTGTCCCTAATTCTGCGAAGGCTGAGGTGAAGAAGCTGCAGAAGGAAAGTATGAAGCAGCAGAGACGGTTCATGAGGCTAAAGGAAAGAAGCTGCCTCCAGAGCATGAAACTGACAGCTGAAGCAGTAAGTGCTGATGGAGAAGCTGCAATGAGTTCTCCAGAATTCCAGCTCAGATCACATGTGAAGGCGGCTGCAGTGAACAACAGATGCTCAATGTAGGTGATGAAGCCTTCTGATGGGAGAAGAGGCCATCTAGGACTTTCATAACTAGAGAGAACTTGATTTGTTGTTGCTGTTGTTCAGTTGCTAAGTCATGTCCGATTGTTTGCGACCCCATGGACTGTAGCATGCCAAGCTCCCATCCTTCACTGTCTCCTGGAGTTTGCTCAAATTCATGCCCATTGAGCTGGTGATGTAATCTAACCATCTCATCCTCTGCTGCCCCCTCTTCTCCTCCCGCCCTCAATCTTTTCCAGCATCAGGGTCTTTTCCAGTGAGTCAGTTCTTTGCATCAGGTGGCCAAAGTCCTGGAGCCTCAGCTTCAGTATCAGTCCTTCTAGTGAATATTCAGGGTTGATCTCTTTTAGGACTGAGAAGTCAATGACCAGTTTCAAAGCTTCAAAGGACAGACTAACTCTCTTGTTAGGGGCTAATATCTAACGTTACGGTGATTTTAAATTGAAGCCAGTGCTCATTTCGAAAATCCCAGGCTCTGAAGAACGTTGCTAAGTCTACTCTGCCTGTGCACTATAAACAGAACAACAAAGCCTGGATGACAGCACATCTGTTAACACAGTTTACTGAATATTTTTAATCCCACTGTTGTAACCTGAAGCTCAGAAATAAGCTTCTTTTCAAAAGATTGCTGCTCAGTGACAATGCACCTGGTCACCCAACAGCTCTGATGCAGATGACAAGGAGATTAATGGTTTTCACACCTGCTAACACAGCATCCATTCTGTAGACCATGGATCAAAGCGTCATTTTGACTTTTTAAGTCTTCAAGAAATACATTTAGAAAGGCTCCAACTGCTATAGGTACTGAGTGATTCCTCTGATGGATCTGGGTAAAGCGAATTGAAAACCTTCTGGAAAGGAGTCACCATTCTAGATGCCATTAAAAACATCTGCGATTCTCGGGAAAAGGTCAAAATATCAACATACACAGGAGTCTGGAAGATGATTCCAGCTCTCATGAATGACCCTGAAGGGTTCAAGAGTTCAGCAGAGGAAGTAACTGCAGATGTGGGGGGACCAGCAAGAGATCTAGAACTAGAAGTGGAGCCTGAAGATGTGGTTGAATTGATGCAACTTCATGATCAAACTTGAATGAAAGAGGAGTTGCTCCTTATGGATGGACATGAAAGTGGTTTCGTGAGATGGAATCTACTCCTGTGAAGATGTTAAGACTGCTGAAATGACAACAAAGGGTTTAGACTACAACATCAACTTAATTGATGAAGCAGGTTTGAGACAACTGACTCCAATTTTTGAAAGAAGTTCTGTTGTGGGTCAAATGCTATCAGACAGCACTGCATGCTACAAAGAAACTGTTCACAAAAGTCAATCCACACAGCAAACTTCACTGCTGTCTCAGTTTAAGAAATTGCCACAGACATCCCAGCCTTCAGCAGCCACCACCCTGATCAGTCAGCAGTCACCAACACTGAGGCAAGGACCCTCTACCAGCAAAGATGAAGACTCTCCCAGATGATGGTTAGCATGTTTGAGCTATGAACTATTTAAAAATTAAGGTATGTACATTGTTTTCTCAGACACAATGACACAGTATAGTGTAAGCATAACTGTTATATGTACCAGGAAACCAAAACATTCATGTGACTCACTTTATTGCTGTATTTCAGTGATCTGAATCCAAACCCACAGTATCTCCGAGGTGTGCCTGTATTCTGAAATGTGATTATTTATCACGGCCTTCCTGATGGGATCTGGAACTTTTTTCAGACAGCACTAAATATAGGATGCTATTCTGCTTTATATGGCAATGCATGTTCAAGCCAAAGGTTTCCTCCACGCTGGCACCTGTCACACTACTGTGAAAGCCAAAGACCAAGGAGAGCACAGTTTTTGGCAGTTCTAAAGCTGGACTAGATCCCAAGAAGTTAATCTTTAAGGGGAAAAAAACAGCTCCTTAAAAGAATGGGGATTCATTTCAGAGAACTGCAAAACTTGATCAGATTTTGCATCTTATTCAAGGAGATCTTAAACATTTTAAGTAGGAACAACAAGTCAACATTATGAGAATACAAATTATCTGTTATCCCCCAGATTCTGAGGTGTATGGGAACACAGTCAGGTTAACACACCACCTATCTGAGAGCTAAAGGCGTTTCTGGTGGCTCAGCTGGTAAAGAATCAGCCTGTAATGCAGGAGACCCCAATCCGATTCCTGGGTTGGGAAGACCCCCTGGAGAAGGGAATGGCTACCCACTCCAGTATTCTTGCCTGGAGAGTTCCATGAACAGAGGAGCCTGGTGGGCTACAGTCCATGGGGTCACAAAGTTGGACACGACTGAGAGACTTTCACTTTATCTGAGAGCTGGCAGGGGGAACACAAACCAGTCTTTGCCGCCAGGCTTTCTACTGAAGAAAAGAATCCAGTGCTTAAGAGGCACTGAGTTGATGGAAAGGCTAAAGAAATGTCAATTAGTAAAACAAAAGTCTATTTTAAAATTCAGTTTTCTTTATTAAAATTGCTAAAAATGTCTGCAGGGTATGGAGATTAATGCTCATGGCTCTTTTTCTTGCTTTCACTTACCAGGACGTCATAAAGTAGCTACTCTGTTAAGATAAATGTAATACTAAAAAGGGGCAGTTTGGGAAGCCAATATTTTTCTTTTGAAGGCAAAACAAAGACAGTAAGTCAGAAAAGCTGAAAATTACTTTAAGAGGGAACAACAGTTATGCAAGCACATCAATCAGAAAAATAAGCCACTGAGTCAAAGCTAATTATACAGAACTTTTCACACTGAGGAAGCTTAAAAATACCAGATCCCTGGAAAGCTTAAATCAATTTTTCCTTAGTGTGCACATTGCTTTTTGTCATTTAGGAAGTCACAGCCTACCTTTTCACATTCAGTATTTTCAATTCTTAAAGGCAACCATTAGGCTTGGATGGCATTTTTAGGCAAACCAGTAATTCATTTGTCCCACTCACTTCATGATGGATGGATGTACGGAAGAGAGAAACACATCCATCAGAATTTTCAGCATATGGCTAGTTCTAAGGGGATGTCTCTACACGTTTCCCACCCCTTCCCCTCCAGTGCCTTCGGACTGAAGCAGGACTCACTTAGAACATTCTGATTGACAAGGATCTCTTCAATGTACAATACAATTTGTGTTGCTTCTCTAAGTCTTTTCTAGGGAAATCACAGTATGACTCCATTTCGGTAGCTATCTGATGGGCTCTCTCTCTCATCCCGGGTGGGTAAAAATGAAGCCTGTTCTAAGGGCCGGGAGACTGGAGGCCCAGAGGCCACACAGCCAGGCCTGGAGAGAGGATGGAAGGGAGACGGGCACAGGGCCTGGGGGCTCAGCGGAGGCCTCGCTATTTTCACAAGCATCCAGAAGCAATCGTCCGCACTTTGGAAATTTATTTTTGTTTCTTCACAGATACATTCTTCTCTTTGGAGTATTTTTCTTTTGAAAACATGAGCTTGACTCCGCTATAGAGAGGGCACCTGGTTCTAGGCTGAAATCCGAACTGGAGAACAGAACACATTCCTGGGAAGCTGGTGGAACCAAGAACAAGAATTGCACAGACAGGTAAAAACGAGGGAAAATAAGACCATCTGTGCAGCGCTTCCAAACTAGACTTGGCCACACCTTTGGCTTCAAATAGCTCTGTCAGTTCCCTTTGACCTTGACCTGGAGGTAGCATATACTTGTTCTAATTTCAGGAAAAGACAGCTTTTTCTGTGGCAAATGCTAGAAACTGACTCTTCTCCTTTTCAAAGTAAAATACAGACCCATCTGGAACGAGACTGTCCGCCGCACTCCACCTGTGCTGGTCGCAGCCTCTGAGGCGAGGAGTGAGAAGGTGCAGTGGACCGGCACGCCAGCCCTTCGTTTGTGTTCCCCACACGACATACGGTCACCTTACAAAGCCAAGGGTGAGCTGAATTTGAAGAAAGGAGACAGATTCTGGTGAACCAAAGGAAGCACATCTATTGTAAGCAATGCTGGAAGGTTTCCTGCTTGATAAAACAGTGAAATGCTGCGTCATAACCTTTTCAACAGATAACCCAATTGTCACAGACTTCCTTCACATGGTTGAAAAAAAAAAGACAGCGGCAAAGGTACCGGTCTCTGCACTCTGCGTGGAATAATTCATATGAAAAAGAATAAACGCGATGGAATCATTTCCCCATCAATTTCCTACAATGCGTTAAAAAGCTTGACTGACTGTTTCACGCATTAATGATTACAGACTGGGTGCTGTAAAACTCCAGAAGCCTATGTTTTGTTCAGCTCGTGTGGCTTCAGATATGAAAAGAAGTAATTGTTGTGAAGAAAGAAATTAGAGCCATTTGCGTAATCATGCAAGCCGGTCAGGAGTCAGGACCGACTCTTGCCTTTTTAAGACAATCTCAGCACACTGGTCCCCTTTTTCTTCAGTTCCATGGGTTTCCCACCTGTCTGGCAGAGGAGCATCATACAGTGCTCCCACTCAAGCTGCCTTCCCCAGTGTTTGTTTTTACCCTTTAACGATGAAGGTTTCTCAGGCACCAGCAGCATTATTCCCAAGTGAAAAGACGCAGCAGCTAGGGGAGCCTCCCAGCTGTGGACACCAGCACACAGCTCTCAGACACAGCTTGGCACCGGCACGCCAGGCGCAGGCCTGATCCCGTCTTGATGATATTAACTCAAACAGGATGAAAACTCACAAACACTCTCTTTTGGGTGTAAGATCTGGGCTTTTTTTTTTTTAAGACAGTTCTTATGCCTTAACAAGTACTCTCTCCAGATTATAAAAGGTTAGTTAAAATTGTTTAATAGGAACAATCTTGGACAAGCAGAAGTAGCTTTGATTTGAAGAATTATAGCCACGTACAACTGGGAAGGTTCCACAGGGTGGTCGGATGGGACGGTCTGTACCTGGTCTAGAGACTCTGCATTAGACAGGTGACTGATGGACATTCTGCCCTCTCTCAAGGCACACGTCACTTCTGAAAATTGTCAGCTTTCCATACCGGCTATGATATTTTATTTACATTTAAAAATATCTTTTCTTCTTCAGTGTAGTGGAAATGCCCAGAGATCAGTCATTGAAACCCCTCCCTAACACAGGTGCAGAACAGCTTTATTGATCTCTGGATTTGTCCAGTCATTCCGAATGTCATCCAGGTGGTTATCAAAATCCACGAGTGTTTCATAGGACCGGCTGTCCAGGAGCGATGCCGAGATCCTCTGGGCCTCCGGCCAGTCTTCACAGTAATCACTATGAGGTGAGACAGGAGAAGTCAGCTTCTTACTCAAAACGTATGGCTTTTCAATAGAGTAAACAGGAAACCAGCTGCATGCAGAGTGGTATAAAGGAAGCCAAGGGCGAACTCTAGCAAACACATACATCTAAACACATGAAGATGCATATAAAGAATATGAAACATGGAAGAGATAACCTTCAAATGAAATTCTGAAAAAGCTGGAGGTAGATGACTGATTGCAAATAAACCAAACAAATGCCTGGGAAGAGGGTCTGGCTTAGGGAAAGGTGGCCTGGCATTGGGAGAGGAGACCCGTGAGTGACAGGTTGTCTCTACTGCTTGGAAACCCTGCAGGCCTGTCCTCCGGGGGCTGAGGAACACCCATGACTTCTGTATGAGGTGTGCACACTTCTCTAGAGAACATGCTAGCTTTAAAACCCAGAAGGTGGGGTCAGCTTTCCCGTGGGAGCAGCGTGCCAGGATAGGCCCCAGCACACGCGGCACGCAGGCCACCCCCTGGGAACAGGGCACTCACTAGTGCGGGTCTCTGCAGCGCCACTTGTTTTCGTGGTGTTCATACACGTGGATCGTGGGGACCACACAGTCCATCGTGAACTTAGTGTTGTCTACCTGCAATGAGACAAAGGGCGCACTCATGAACAGAGCCAGGACCTCTGTGGCAGCCTGCAGGTCCCTCCCTGGGGCTCTCCCACTGGGGAGGACTCCACAGGGATGGTCAGGGATGGGCTCAGCACTGCCCACCAGGGCAGAAACCCCGTCTCAGAGTGCACAACACCACGGCCCAGGCACACGGTGCATCACGTGGGAGAAACACTGAGTGCTTGACTGCTTTCTCACAAACTCGAAGCTTACAAACGTTCCTCAGCCTTCCCTGTTAGAATTCCACCTGAACTGACAGGAGCAGGGCTCCTGATGGGAGCTACTCCCCTCCCTGCTCCCTCAGCTGTGCTGGTTAACCTCATTTAATACGCCTCACACTCGAGTGTGCATTGGAATCATCTGGAAGCTTATGGAGACACAGATTCCTAGGCCCCTAGAATCTGCATTTCCAATAGATTCCCGGGTGGTACTGATACTGTCAGCAAAGGGACCCCACTTTGAGACCTGCTGAAGCTGAATGACCCCCCCACCTCTGGATACCCGTGTGCCACGACTGCAGCGGCCCTGACTCAGCAACTTTAAGCCTGCAGTTGGGAGAAGACAGCCGAGGAAGGCGACAGTCTGATGAAGTACCTGCAGAAAGGAAACCGTTCACAGACAAAGCTCCCCATCAGCAAGAGGCTGCTCAGCAGCTGTCCCCACACATAGGACTCTGGAGTGAGCGACAGTGACTCACCATGATGAGAGCCGTGTCACTGAAGCCCTCAGCGATTCTGGAGGCCACCTTTTCTGCTACCTGGTTTGGACTGTGAGAGAAGAACCAGCGAGGTTACCAAGTTTTAGTTAATGCTGGGCAACACTGTCTGCCTATGGCAGAGTCAACAGCAATGACACAAAGACCAACAGCACCAGTAAGCTACCCATGTGGGGTTACACCCCTTTAAGCAGCTTTTGGGGACTATGATCCTGCTACAGTGACTTGATGAGGACTGTGTGGCGCTCAGGGCAGAGCAGAGGCCCTTGTCTTTTTGTGCATCTTTTCCTCTGTACAATCAGTGCCTCAGCTTTCTGAAGCAGGGACTGAACCAGAAACAAACACACTATACAGTTACAATCCTTTCATTGTGATTGAGGTGAAAAAAGCAGGCTTAGTGCTTTATAAAAATAAATTTAGCCAAGTATTCTATTTTTACTTTTAAGATTGAACATTTACAGAGGTATGTGATTATCTGCAGCATCATGTTAAGAAAAATGAAACAAAAAAACACTGTAATAGAGAAAGGGCCCCAGGGATTCTCATCCCCCAGGTCACCCTGGAAAGCCCTTAGAGTGAAGGCTGCGCTGCACAGGTGTCTCAAGGGCCAGGGTCCCGCAGCCACCAGCTCATCTGTCCACACCCTTCCGGAGGCTCCTCTGTCACGCCTGTGGCTGTAATGCCTCCTGCTCCTGCTGCCACAGCGCCCGCACCACCCTCACAGCATGGGCTCCAGGGCCTGCACCACAGGCCTGGGTTTCAATGTCTTTCAAGTTCAGTGCAGCAACTTGAGGGCAAAGGAGAGGAGTCCTTAGCTCAGCTCAGCACAGAGCTTGGCCTGGGGCAGGGGATTCACACTCTGGCAGCTTCCCTCGTGTAGTAAGACCAAGACTGACACAGGCCGTGAACAGGCTCCAGCTCATCAACACAGGGAGGCAGGTGGACTCGAACGAGGGGCTGGTAAGAGCCGCACCGAGGAGAAACCAGAGCCATGCATGGACGCAGAGACCAAACAGTCAGAGATGTCTCGGGAAAAGCTGAAGAATCAGGGATCAGAGAGCAGCTCATGTCGTCCATGGAGAGGCTGGCACAGAAGCCGCTCTGAGCCCACGCTGCCCTGGGGACCCTGTCGCCCTCAGTCCCAACTAGGCCCAGTCCTCTAGGATAAAACAGTTCACATCTCTGGAAGTGCTCCATTGGCTTACTGTATTATTTTCCCAAATGCTACTGAGTCCTACCACTTGCCTATGCTGGGCAAGTGGACACGACTCCGGGAGGCATTTGGTCTGGGGCCCTTCACTGCACCCCGACTGCCTGGACACTGGAGCCCGTCGGCTCTGCCTGGCCATGTGAGGAAAGCTGCAGGGTGACCCGGCTCGTGCCTCTGGCTGCTCAGGGTGCCGACTCCTCTAGGACTCTCTCCGTGAGGTCACGTCAGGCTGGCTGCTGGCCACATCCCTTGACCAAAGGACACTGTTCTTCTGGGGGGAACTTCCTGACCTGACCAGGGTGTAAGTCAGGTCATTCCTTCAGGCAGGGCAGGTGCCAGCTTTTGTCACCAGCTCTGGGTAACTGTACCACACTCCTTTTTCTGACACACGGTTCACACCCCTGTAAACAACCAGCTTATTAAGCCCACCTCAAATTACCCTAACGTCAGGATGTCATCAGTTTTTCTGCTAGGACATTGATGCAGAAACAAAGCAAAGATCTCGGCTTTGCTCATTAGTGAGAACCACCGTGGGGGCAACTAGCTGGATAAGAGAAAACAAGACATATTATATGGGAGAAGTAGCAAACACCATGTTTTCGTCAAAGCAGCAGACCCAAATAACACCAAACCTAAAAGCTGCTTTTGTTTTTTTAACCCCCAAAGAGAGTGGAGTTCTTGCCTGGTGCTCTGCCCTACATCAATCCCAGTCTGGGGATGGGAAGCGAGGCACAGCTGAGGGGGGACCGAACAGCAGGCCCTGGACTGTTGCTTTTAAGAATTCCCTTCAAACAAAATAAAGACGACACAGGACAGAATCCCAATGTTCATATAAGTGTTTAGAATGACTGGTGTTTGGAATGACCCGTACCCCAGCCCTCCTGGAATACTATCAACAGCACAGAGGGGCTCTGTTCCCACAGACTGCACCCCAGTACCCCTGGAATACTATCAACAAGCATGGAGGGACTCTGTTCTTACAGATTCTGCACCTGGAGCTTACTGAGGGGTTTCGAGGAGTTTCGCATGGATATACCTGGCATCCTTTACTCGTTCATTAGCTTGATAATAACCAGCAATCACGTAGCTATTATCTTTGCACCACGAATCAATCTGAAAAGAGAACAAAATTTGGGAAGAAAAGGTGAATATTTTTCCCTTAAACATCAAGTCTCAATAAACAGAGGAACCTCCCCCTCAACCAAATGCTGGGACAAGACAAACAGAACTCCTGTATCCTCCTCCCTACGAGAATGAAATGGGGGAGTTTCCTGCTGGCCTTTGTTGCTTAGTTGCTAAGTCGTGTCCTAGTCATTGCAACCCCCATGGACTGTAGCCCATCAGGCTCTTCTGTCCATGGGATTTCCAGGATTCTGGCCTTTCACTGCTATAGCCCAGGTTCAGTCCTTGGTTGGGGAACTTAGATCCCACCAATTATGGTGGTGGTATGGCCACCAAAAAAAAAAACCAAACCCCACACCAAATGGGTGTATGGGTGTGTTCAGGGGAAAGAAGGCCACCAGTTAGCTTTTCCACAGTCCACAGGAGGTCCGAGAAAGCAAAGAAGAGCGCAGGCTCCCCCTCTCTCGAAGGTGGGGTGTCTTCCCACAGAGGAGGAGCCTGCAATGGCCGGGAGGGGTGAGGCTGGACACTAGTAATGACCTCCTCCCCTAGTCCCAGCAGAAGGCTCCAGCACAGACACATAATAAATAGGTGCAGTGCTGTGGGTGAGGGGGAACCAGTGTTACCCTCTTTCTCTGACAAAATGAAGCACTGAGGCCTTCTGGGGCTTGAACAAGCCTTCAGATTGTTAAAATCAATCCTTCACAGATAGCAAACTAAAGAGCTCAGAGAGGGTCTAAGCTTGCACAGCCAGAAAACAGAGGCAGCATAGGAATCTTAGTCTCTTTCAAAGTCAAGTCCCTTAATACTGTTATTTCAGTATTCCTTGCAATACACTATGAAAACCCCTCGTGCTGTGATATGGGGTACAGAGGAGCACACGTGCATGCACTCACACACTTCCCTGTGGCATGCTTTTAAATGGGAGCATGGCAGCAGATTTTGAAAGTTTTTTGTTTTACAATGCCACTCTTCTCTCATGAGATTTAGCATCTTGCAGGTCTAATGCTATTATTAAAAACAACAAAAGGTCGTCCTGTTTTGCTGTAATGAAATTTTAATAATACACTGCAGGAAATTCTATTCTTGGCTTACAAAAGAAGAGATACAATTGATCCTCAATTTTTTTCAAAGTGAATTAACTGGTTAAAAAGGGTTTCTTTTCTTTCTTTTCCCTTTTTAAACATAACTCTATTTGTTCTTTTTCTCAAATTCTGGTTTGGAACTCCAACAGTCTCCTTCATAACTAAAAGCAGACATTACAAAATGGTCACAGTCCAAGGTTCCCTGGCTCACACGAGGATTAGAATAGTAATTCTGGCCTCCTAAGAGCTCACAAATTACCATACTGGGTCAAAACCAAGGCTCAATGAACCAATTAGAGGTTTTGGTCATCCACCCAAGAGATGAAGGCTATGTCTCCGAAATATTCATAATGGCTCTTTCACTCTAACTTTGAGGCAAATTATTCCACAACTACTTATATTTTATTTCTATCACCTCTTAAAAGAATGAGTCTTGGAAACTCTACTGCTGCTTACAGCAAAATTCTTTCATTTCTTTCTAAATTTACCTCCACGTGGTATCGAAGGGCATAGCCTAGTTCTAAAATCTGGCACTTGGTCCCATTTCCTGAACTCACACCCACCCGCTGGCCTGCCCTTTGGTGTCGCCCTCTCAGCCTTTGTTTCTGATTGAAGACTGGTCTCTTGAGGGCGTCCTCATGTAGGTGACCCTCACTTCTGCCCACCTTTGTGCCCCTCGCCTGGCTCTGCAGTGTGGGCTGCTCTTACATCCAGAGTCACAACTACAGAGAGTGTCCTGAGTCTGGTACGAACACTTAGTGGCCTAACACAGCACAGATCTGTCTCACAGGTCAGAAGTCTAAAACGGGTCTGTGGGGCTGACTCTTGGCGGAGACTCGAGGGGAGAATCTGCTCCCTGCCTTTTCCAACACAGAGAGGTCACCGCATTCCTCGGGTGGTGGCTGTCTCACTCTGACCCCTGCTTCTGTTGTCAAAACTCTGTTTCTCTGATTCTTACCCTGCTGCCTCTTATGCAGGCCCTTGTGATTATACTGGGTCCATCAGATAATCCAGGATAATCATTGCATTTCAAGATCCTTAACTTAATCTCATCTGCAGTCTCATGTTCCATGTAAGGTTACCTGCCCAAGGGTCCAAGGACTTGGATGTGGACATCTTGGCGGGGGGGCATTTTTTTTCTGGCCTCCCACAGCTACCTTTAATGCAAGGATAAGATGATTATTTCCCACTGCCGCTGTCCTGCAGCAGGCTGCACCACGAGGCTTGGGGGGTATCAGTTCCCTGACCAGACACTGAACTCAGGCCACAGCGGTGAAAGCACCAAACCCTCATGCCAGGCCATCGGGAGCCCCCACAGCACTCTTCAGTGAGCAGTCTAAGCTGCTCCCCAATCTTGCTCCTGGGCTGAAGGGAATGGTTTGGGATTCAGTCCCCAAGAAACACACAGGGTCACCCTGTACCTGCGCTCAGACAGCAGAGAAGGCATCTGACAGGATGGTGGATTCTTGTGAAAAACAAACTCATACCTCAACTGACACTTTACCTAAAGAGGGATGAATTCCTGTACAAAACACTCTAAAGGCCTAACCAAATTCCAGCAGAAAAATAATGTCATGACCTTAAACTTCTAGTAGAACTCTTTTTTTGTTTGTTTTGTTTTTCTGGCTACATCACATGGCTTGCAGAATCTTAGTTACCTGACCAGGGATTGAACCTGGGGCGCCGGCAGGGAAAGCATCGAGTCCTAACTACTGGGCCTCAGGGAACTCCTAGTAGAACTCTTTGAAGAGGCCACTCCCAAAGTGAACCATGTCACAAAAGCTCGGGCTCGGCTTTCGAAACCTTTCAATGACTCAAATAAGAACCACCAAGTGAAGTCTGGATGCCTGTGATGGGCATGCACAGCCTGTCCACTGTCCAGAGAGACACCAGTGGCCACTAGTTGATGACTGGAGAACCAGCCACCAGAGTCCACAGAAGTAGCGAACACAAGCTTCAGTGGAACCAGACATCATCAGTGAGTGATGGAGCATATACGAGTCGGTGTGTTGGGGGAGGCAAGTAGTATGGACAGTCGGCTGAGTGGGGATGGGGCAGGTGGCTCTTGAGGAGTTTCAGAATCCTGCAGTCAGCCCAAACAGCTTGTTAACAAAAAGCCCGAGTGGAGTTAAGTGGCAGATTATACAGTAGGCAACTCGCACCCTCCAAGTGGGGCAGGACAAAGCAAAAGAGCTGAGAAGCTGTCTGAACTCCGTTCTCAGTGAATTCGTTTCCACTATTATGGTGTCCTCCTCCTGTGTTGCATCTTGTGAACAATCAAAATGAAAATGTTCACGATGGCAACTCTGATACCTGACAAGTGACTTTGATACAAGGTCCAAATCCTGCATTCACTTATGCAGTTTCCTTTACTTTTCAGACGGAAAGAAGGACACTGTCACCTTGGCACAAGCTGCCACCCTCTGTTCACATCTTTCAGGCCTGCTCCCTTGCAGACACGCAGGAGAACTACCAAGGCTCTAGGCCCACTCGTCCATTCCCAGCTAGGCTGGACAAAGAAAGCAGCCTCTCTCGGCAAACTTGCTAGTGTCTGCGTGAGTGAGGCACCTGGAGTTCTCATAACACTGCACGCACTTCCGTAACCACAGCCACAAAGCAGGCAAGGCAGGGCGCTGCTAAGTACGAGTCACCCCAAGCAGGGTGCTGCTCCCAGGCTGGTCACTTACAAGCTAGGGCGTCTGGGAGCCTCCCTGTCTGCAGCAACATCCAGGCCCCGGAGTATAAAACTAGAGGGGTTGCCTAGTTTCATGGAGAAGAAAAAGATCCTCAAATCCGCAGCTGATTCTTCCACGAGGAGGAGCTGGCTTTGGAGGAAGAGTACTGGAGATAAGGGGCCTGGGAACAGAGAGCGAAGGTCACGGGAAGAACTGTAAGGAGAGCCCAGAGCAGCCAGCTCCCCCTCCCAGGAGGAAGTAGGGGGCTGAGCTGAGAGCCAGAGGGGCGGTAGCCTGTGCAGATGAGCACAGAGAAGGCACACATGGAGGCAGCAGAAGGAATCCCAGGCCCAAGTCAAAGGAGCAGAAGGTACCCACAAGCAGCTCCCAGCACTAGGAAATCACAGTGGGGTGTGTCTGTGTGTGTGTGTTGGGGGAGGGGGAGGACAAAGAGGGCTTAGAGAAATAGCAGCTTTATACTAATTTCCCTACTGACATTTTATGGGGTTTTGCTATTAGAAATAATTCCATCACTACTTACGTCAAAGGGTTGTAAGGATAAATTAAGATAACAGGCCTAAGTACTCAAAAAAAACCAGAAAGCACCCAAAAATGCAAGGATTTTTTTTTTTTAATGGAAAATTATAATGAAAAGCCTTGCAAAGGAATCTGATGCTGCCCTTTGATGGACAGCATATCAAGTCAGTCTTTCCCACTTATCAAAAATAACAATACCAAACTCCCTGAATAGAAACAAGCCATCAGAATTAGGCCTTGTTTATAGTTTTATGGATTTAGATGCTTTATTAAAACATTTTCTACAGCTGATAAAACTGTGGCTCCATTCACAGATTTTTTCATTGCCTTCAGGTTATAAAGTTGCTAAGACAAAATCTGAATGATATAGACTTAAATGTCTTAACAGTAACACAAAAACTTGTAGATGGATTCAAATGGCAATTTTTTCTTTATAACTTTATTTTGAAAGTTATTTAATTTGTACTCAATCGAAATTGTTCTCCTACTTGTTGGATGCTTAGTCTATGATTCAAAGTTTTGATCAATATAAGAAAAGTGAGCACAAACTACCACACTGCTTGGCAAGGACAGAACATTCAGTTTTTACTGTCTGAAAAGCTAAGTGCAGAGAACCTAGTTTGCACTTAATTCTGTTGGACAGGAGACTCCAACACTGAAGGGTACATTTGGGGAAAGGCTGGAAGGTGCATCTGGAGTACAGATGCAGTGGTGCAGAGCGAGCAGTGTCCCTGAATGATTTCTACGATGAATCTGTCCACTGCTCACCTCTCTCTCTGTCTCTACCTTCTAGCTCATCTCTAAAAATCCCCACCCCCCACACCCTGGTTTTCACCTGGTCCATCTGCCCCCCTCCTCCAGCCCTGCCCCTTGGGCCACTACTTGTATGTCCCTTTCTCTGGGCAGCCTGCCCTCCCCAACTCTGCCAGCCTGGGTCAGCGGACCCCTCCCCACTTTCTGCTTAACCCCCCCATATGGCACTTATTCTTTAGTACTGTACTTGTCTGCCTGGTACAAGTTCAACCGCTACACACGTACTGTATTTGATCCATAGCAATATCCTTTCCCCTAGCACAGGCTTGGCTCTACTGGAGAGCTGAATAACCCTGCATTAATACTACTGGTCAATCGAGTTCCCTGTGAGTGACTGCACTTCACATATCCAATCACCACACAGTTCTCTTGATAGAATAATCAAGACAGGGAGCTGAAAAGACTTGCATTAAACAGACACCCGCGTACCCCAGGAACACACTGATACCAACAGCATGTTTCTTCAGGAGCTAAAATTGTTGATTCTATACACGTCATCTACTTTCTATGTTCTGCCCCATGATGACAGGAAAAAACTCACACAATGACTCAGTTTAACAGGTACTCAAAGATGTGCCCAGTAAGCTTAGGCAAGGACGGCTGGGCTAAAGATACTTCCTGCTTATCAAGAATTTACATAGGTGTCATAATTAGGTAATTTACAAAATGGATTCATTTTACTTGTTGGGATGTAGAGAAAAAGGATTTCTACTACTCTTCTCAAACTTAACTACTCTTTGCATGAATCAACTAATTCTCTTTTAGTATCATAGTTTATACATATTCGAAAAACTGTACCTCCACCCAGGCAGGTCTGAGCCTACTCCTCCCTAAGGTTTTAATTCCAACTTATAGGTGGTCTTTTTTCCTTCACCGGTCACCATACCTCAACAGCTACGGCCTAGAATTCAATAACCAGTCGGTCTGTTTCTATGCCACACCTTTTCCCACTGTACTTCAAATACACCAGTCGTGAGGAGACCCACAGAAGTGTGCGGGCTGGAAGGCAAGTCTGCTCTGGCTTTCAAATTCCACACAAAGTCTTCAGCTTTTAAAACCACGGGTGCATTCCAGATATCACTAAGGAGGACAGACAAGCTCTTGTTCACGGAGCGCTGGACGCCGCCTTTCTAACCGTGGGTCCACCCTGGGTGCCCCGGGGCAGTGACGTGGGAAGAACCGCGCCTTCACACCTACGGCAGACACGGATCCGGCCCCGCGACGGAGCGCGCGAGCCCGACGGCAACGTCCAAACTCCCCGCGACTCAAAATTCCAAATACAGACGCTCGGTTAACAGCGGCTTGTCTCTATAAGGGTTACTGGTGTGAGAAAATCGGTGCCTTTTCCGTCGCCTAAGGCGTTCTAAAAACACCCGGGACGACTAAGGTCGCCCCTTCGGCCGCTGCAACGACGAGCTGCCTGCCACCTGCGGGGCACTTGCTAAGTGCGTGCGGGCAAAGACCAACGCGCCCTCGCGGGTCGTCCGTTCACGGTGACGGCGAACTCAGCGGTGCGGGGTCCAGACTCCGGCTGGACCACCCTGAGCTTCTAGCCGGGACAGCTCGGAAGCGGACTGTCAGCCCGTCTCCTGTCCCGCTAACTCCGAGGCAAGCCCCTTCCCGCGCTTACCAGGGTGAGGGCCACCTCCAGCATGGGGGCGAGGGCCAGGGTGCCGTGGAAGAGGGGGATACAGTCCACGAAGAGGGTGTGGTGAGCGCCCGGGCCTCCCAGGGGCAGGTGCTCCTTGCGTGGCTTCTGCTTCTCGGCCACGAGCAGTCCGTTGACGGCGCAGTGCGGGTACTTCGCACCGTGCAGCACCATCTTGCAGTAGGCCTGGGTGGTCAGCTTCACCCCGGGCATGCTGAGCCCGGGAGGGCCCCGGAGGCCCGGCGCCGGCCGAGGCCTGGATCCTCTGCCCGGCCGCGCGGCGCCTCAGGGGAGAAGCAGGACGAGGCGGCGGCCCCCTGGCGCGGCCCCGCGGCTGGCGAGGGCCCAGCCTCGCTCGAGCTCCGCTCCTCAGACGCCGGCTAACTACCCGGGAGAGCCCGACGCGGCCACCTTAAGACTCCACTCGCGCTCCTCGCCGGGCGACGCCGGAAAGCGGACGTCCAGTAGCCGCCAGAAAGCCGCTCAGTCCGGCGTTTTACGACGTTCGCCGCTCGACCTACTTCCGGTCCTGTGACCTCCCGCGCGGTAGGGCGCGGGGTGGAGTCCTCCTCGATCCCGTGGTGCTCCGCGGCTCGGCCTCGCTCTTTTCCGGTCGCGGGCAGCCGAGCCGTAGAGGGCGGTCGCAGCGGGCACGGTGGGCAGCAGCTGGTCGGTGGCGGCAGGTGAGGCGGGCGGTGGCCGGTCCGCGCCGCGAGGCTGAGGAGCGTCGGGCGCCGGGAGCCCTCAGGCCTGCGTGCCCGTGGTCGGGCGCCCACAGGGAACTGACGACTGGGCCTCCTGTCCTGGTGACATTGAGGCCGGCCCTTGGGGCTCCGGGCTCGGGAGCCGCCTGGTCGCTGCTTCTGTGACGCCTGGAAGCATCCGGCCGGTCCCCACCTGTCCTTCCGCAGCCGCGGGCTGGCTGCGGCTCTGACCTTGGAGCGTCCGCTGGCTGAGGGCGGGGGCCTGAGGGCAGGTCGCTTCGCGGGCTCCCGGCCGCCCCTTCCGACGGTGCTGCGCCACCGCCCTGGGTGTAACGGGGCTCCGAGGGAGGCGCCCCACTTCCCGGCCTGTTAGACGCTCGGCTCCCGCTCAAGCGCGGTCCAGGCCGGGGAGAAAACACGGGAAACGGAGGCGAGTTCGGCCCTGACGTCATGCTTCTGTTTATTCTGCCTCTAGTGGGCTGCTTTTTGAATGCGTTCGGGATCTTTTTCATCATCAGCAGCTCCCTGAAAGGTCCGGTTTTAAGGGAGGGGCAAATAGGGGAGCTGGGCCTGACCCAGAAAAGACCCAAGCGAGAGGTGTGTCATCCCGGTCATTCGTTGTCCTGCAGGGATTGAAAGTGGACCAGGCCGCTTTTGCATCCTTTCCCCTTCATTTCCCCTTCCAAGCCGGAGCACATAATTAGGTCTGTAACCAAATAATGAATGCGGTGCGTGTCTCTTAATTACTTTAAACTGTTTACCTTTTCTCTCTAGACGGTGGAGCCCATTATTGGCAGCACATTCTAACTTTTCGAGTCTCCTTAAACTGTTTTTTTCCCTCTTTGCTTTTTAAGAAAGCTGATTTTTTTTTAAAAAAAAGGAAAAAAAAAAAAGCAAAACCCCCCCAAACAGTTTTCTACGAATTGCATTAAGTGTGTATATATATGGCAGTTGGTTTATAACGAAGCTCCATTAAAACATGCTGTCTGCTGAGAGAAAAAAAAAGCCTTCATCCTAGGTTTTTAAAAAAATTCATAGTAATGAAGAACTGGTCACTTATGTTGGAGAGAAGAAAAAAAAGAATTGCATTGATTTCCAGAATGCACTGGGGCAAAAAGAAAAATCATTCCTAATAGGTGCTTACGCTTGTTCATAGTGAAGGTACATTTTTATCTTTCAGAATGTTGGCTACGAGAGTATTTAGCCTGATTGGCAGGCGTGCAATTTCCACCTCGGTGTGTGTTCGGGCACATGGTAAGTACAGTCTTTGTTTTTGCTCTGCTGCTCATAAGGCCCTGTGCTAGTTTCAAACATGGAGAGCTTTGATCCTGATCATGTTTTGTTGAGGAATTTGAAGGGAGATACATACAGTTTAATGGTGCCTAGTTCTAGATTAAAGAGTTTTAATGAATTTTAGTCTGAGTCTTCGCTTATACTGATATTTTCTCCCCTTTCCTTCCCTTCCCATGTTTTCAGGTTCAAGTTCCACACCTTTTAAGAGATCCACACTATACCTGACTTTATTGTTCCATACCCCCCACCCCCACCCCCAACTTCTAGCCACTTACCTTGAATGCTGTTTAAATTATTGGAACAGTGGAAGGGAAGGAGTTTGGACTTCCTAACCTGAACTGGGTTTAATTCATTTCTACCTTGGACTTGGTGCTCAAGTTTAGGAATCTGTTCTCTCACCTGAAATGTACTTAAAGAACCTAGTTTAGAGCCTGGCAAATAGCAAATTGAGTTTTGCGTTTATTAAGCATCTTCTTTGTAGCTGTCAGTGGTAGACACTTAGAATAAAGGAATATGAGATGTGGAATTACTCCACAGAGTCCCAGCAATCTGGAGAAGAAAGATACATGTAGGCAGTGTTTCAGTGAGAGATAGGCTCTGAGGAGAAGCATTTAGCCCGGCCTGAGGTACGGGGGGCTTCTGGAGGAGAGACCTTGCTCACACTCAAGAGAGAAATGACATTCCAGGCAGAGGGAAAGCAAGCAGAAGGAGGAAATGCAAGTCAGTGTGACAGATTGTGTTACTGAGGAGTCAAGTGCAATGCTCAAGTGATGGGTGATGAAGTCGAGAGCAAGACTCATGTATCCAGGGACTCAGGAGCTTTTGTCTGAGCTGCTTTATGTGTGATTTTTTTCCCTTGACATTGTGTCCTTTAATTGGTGATATTTGGGTGTTAACATTTTTGTATGTCCTTTATATTGCTCAGGATAGACTCTAGAACAGATAATTTTAGTAAAAACATTATTAAAGTATATTATTTAAATGAGTAGATAATAAAAAAATTAGTTGTTAATATATACAGAAACACTCCTTCACTAAAAGCCTAGGAAGTCACTTAGGTCAAAGATTACCTTTTGTTTGCATTTTGGTTTTGCTAATGTATTTCCTTAGCTTTTTGTTTGTTTAGTTTAGTTAGAAGTATAATTTACAGAAAGGAAAATTTATCTTTTCTAGGTGTTATATTTGTATGGATTTTGATAAATTCACTCAACAGTGTGACAGTGACTCCAGTCAGGACATGCAACACTTTCATCACCCCTAAAGGTCCCTTCATGTCTGTTTGGTCTTTCTGATCTTCTGTGAGAAGCCAACTTCTGTCTCCTTCAGTGGTATTGACTGGGGATTATTCTTAAGTATTGCTTTTGACAGAGGAAGTCAGATCTAGTTGGTCCCTGCTTGAAGCCATCCGCCGGCTCCTCATGCCTGGAGTAACATCAGCTCCTGGCTTCACTGGCCTCATCGCCTCAGACTCACAAAGGCAGAGAGTAGCCCAAACCAGCCCTCCCTAGTCGCTCGCTCCCTGCCCCACTGGTGTTTTGTTTCTCAAATGCACTGGGGCGGCTCCTCTTGCCTCTGCTCCAGAGGTGTAGATGGTGCTTCCTTTGAGTCGGCACCCTCCGTGCAGGTGTCATCTTACAGTAAAATAGGTCCTGCCTCACCCTGTGTGCTTCCTTAGAGGCTGTGGGTTTGCAGGTAGTTTGAGGGGCGTTTGCCTCTTGGAGCATGAGCTTTTGGAAGCAGGGACCTGCCAGGCTTACTCATTGCCGCCTCTCGAGCACACGATAAGCAGGTGGAGGAAACTGCTGTCTCTCATACGAGTCTTGTCCTTTCATTCTAAAGTTCTGGTTGTATAAGTCATACATGAAGTAGTTCTCCACATAGAATAGCCATTGGGAGCCCCCATTGGCAGTTAGGGTGTTTGTGTGGTGACAACTCTGATTGAGAGGGGAACTCAGATTCACCGGATTTCATCAGCAGAGGCCCCCATATCCATCCAGATTGGAGATAGAAATGATAAAACCTTCACTGGGATGCAAAATCTTTGCTTTTCTCTCCTTTTAAAAGGAATGTTTGGTGTGTTAACATTTATGTGTCTGTGTGGGGGTTTCTCCCACTGCTCCATTTACTAGGGAGCCAGGCCAAAAGTCCTGAAGAGCCCTTGGCAGCCCTGAGGTCATGAATTAGTCATTCTTTTTCTAGAAAATGCAGTTTTATGCTTAGGATGCTTCAAGATTATAAGCATTTACATCTTGATAACAGTTTTATTAAGATCTATTCCCATAACACCCTGACACATTAAAGGTTACACTTCAGCAGTTTTCAGTACATTCACTGACTTGTGCTATTATCCTGTAATCAACTTGAGAACATTCTCATCACCCTAATTAACATCTATTTTTAATAACTCATGTAAGCTGAGTGCTTTTTAGTCCACTCATCATTTTAATAACGTCTTAGAGTTTTAAAATTGGAAAGTTTTAAATGAAAACTTTTAAAATGAAAATTGTAGCCATTTTCATCTCAGTCTCTTTGGGATAAGGTTGGATATGAATATATGAGTGTGCTAGTCATAGGCAAGGCACCCGTGAGCATTTGGAGAAATTTTACTGCTTTAAGATCTAAGGTTTTCTTTCACTGTTGTTAACATGGTTTGGGAGATTTCAATCATTCAGACTAAGCTAATGGAGGTGAAGCATTTTTGCGGGACTTTATACCTCCAGATTCGTTCTGAACACAGAATTTCCCTGCAAATGTAGGGTAGAATCAAACAGCTTTTTGCTGAGGGAAAACCTTAAAGTTTAAGATACTCCTTTTTTCCCTGCTTTTTGAACTTTTCCCCTTTTTACTAGAGTAACACATTGGGTACACACCAGTTTGAAGGTGCTGAAATTTTTATCTTTTTGGGCAGAAGTCTCCATTTCATCCCTGCTTTCCACTGATGACAACTTGGGTTTACCTTGTGTTTAGTGGCATATTCATGTGAGTATCTCCATAACTTAGATTCTTAAAAAGAAAGTATAACCCTGATGGTGTTCTGTGACTTGGCGTGTACATGACTCTCTTCCCATCTTGAGCTAGAACAGTACTTGGCATACAGTAGGCACTCTGTAAACCTTTGTTGAACAAGCCAAATGGCTCCATTATACACATTTCTAAGGTTATTTGCTACTTTGCTGTAATAAGCAGTGCCACAGTAGCCATCTTTTCATGTCTTTCTTTCTGAACTTTGAACCCTTGTTTCTTTTATGAGTTTTATTTTGTTCTTCCCCATTAGTTGGAGTTCCTTGTGGAAGGGCCTCCATTTAGTCCAGGCTCCAGTCAGTCCAGGGAACCTGAGTCCAACCTCTGTGTGAACCCTGGTAGTTGCAGGAAGTGCTGTCTCATTAGCAGTGCCCCAGCAGGTTTCTGTTTCGCTGTGATGAAGAGCGCTGCTGTTACCATGTACCCTCCGTCCTCACCTGCTGTCAGGGCCACATGGGGTGAGCCTGCTCCCCATGTCACACGACCATCCTGTGGCTGTTTGGAATGGGGGCCGCAGCCCCTAGGACAACTGAGGTTTTCAGGGTGCACATACCTGGAGTGACTTCAGTTCTTAGAAGTACCGCCTCGTTTGTAAAGGAACCTATGTGAATTTCAAATATTTGTCCAACGTGTTTTATAGGAAGTGTTGTGAAGAGTGAAGATTATGCTCTCCCGAGTTATGTGGACCGGCGTGACTACCCCTTGCCCGACGTGGCCCACGTCAAGAACCTGTCTGCCAGCCAGAAGGCCTTGAAGGAAAAGGAGAAGGCTTCCTGGAGCAGTCTCTCCATTGATGAGAAAGTTGAATGTGGGTATTGAAGGCACCATGGGCATCTTGCATTGGGCGAGAATTCTCCTGGTTCTGGGCTGGGCCTGAAGGCCAGTGTGCTGGGGAGGTTGGGGGTGCTGTGTTTCTGTGGGGCTGTCCAGGGCCTTAGCTCTGCCAGCCGGCTGAACCCCCTCCCAGGCGCCTCTGTCCATGCTTGTGGGCTCCAGCCCCCAGGAGGAGCAGGAACAGGGGTGCAGGGCCGCCGAGTGGAACTCGAGATGGTTTACATGTGGGAGCAGCTCCTCAGTGCCTCCCCTCAGTGAGGCTGGGTGTGCTAAGTACTGATGGACGATCACTGACACACCGTCAGGAAAAAGGCACGTTAAACGGACCTTGTTCCTTAGTCTAAACAAGGAAGAATTTCAGTTTTTTATTTTCCACCCAGAACAAGCTCTATGCATCTCCTTCCTTCCCTTCCCCGCTATGCCCCCCCCCCCCCCCCCCGCAGTGTGAGCAGGTGTGTCAGGGCCTGAAGCCTGTGTTGTGTTCTTCACTCCATGTTCCACCCCGCCATGTTGTGGAGCTCTACTTCGAGGGGGGTCCTCTATGCCCACAGCACTGTCCTTTCTCCCCTCAGTGTACCGCCTTAAGTTCAAAGAGAGCTTCGCTGAGATGAACAGGAGCACAAACGAGTGGAAGACAGTGGTGGGCGCAGCCATGTTCTTCATCGGCTTTACTGCACTCCTCCTCATCTGGGAGAAGCACTATGGTGAGTGGGGCGGGGCCGTCACACAGACAGGCATATCCATTCTGGGCTCCATCCCGGAGTGTTCACCAGCTTTGGGAGGCTGGCTCGCATGAACTGAAGTGGTATGGCCTGAGGCTGATTGATCTGAATGGGCTATGCTTGGTTGTCCAGCCCAGTACGTTTCCAGTAACTCATCTGCTCGGCAGTCAGGTGTCAGAAGGTGTGGTGAAGGTTAGACTGAGGAGGAGGAAACTCGTACCATTGGGGGCTGTTTGGGCTGCAGGGACTGTAGCTCAGGTCACCAGAGGTCTGGGTCTTCAGACCTAGCAGTTTCTGCTTGGCCAGCGTTGGGGCTGCCTGCTTGTTCTGGTGCTGCCTGTCCTGCGTTCTCTGTTCTGTGGGGTAGGTGTTGGCCCATTCTGAGAAGGGGTGGTAATGTCCTTGCTGCCTGTGTGTGGACGTGGGTTGGTGACACGCCTGTGACCGTCTGCTCTTCCATGAGTTGCCTTTGGTTCTGCTTGTGCTCCACGCTCACCGGTGTACCTGCTGTCTGTGTCCTGCACAGAAGACATTCTGCTTTAGCGTTGTGTTTTCGTGCTCACTTTTATAAACCAGGGTGTAATTTGGAAATACCAAGTTGTCAGTGCACAGAGTTTGAAACCAGCACGTTTGTGTGGGTGTGGGTGTCGAGTGGTCAATGATGGTGCTGATCGAGTTGCTAGTGAGATGGGGAAGATACCTGTGTCACATGTTGGCTTAGAAACACCTTGTCAAGACAGTGTTGCCTCACGACGTTGTTTTGGACTGTAGTGTACGGCCCCGTCCCACACACCTTTGAAGAGGAGTGGGTGGCCAAGCAGACCAAGAGGATGCTGGACATGAAGGTGGCCCCAATCCAGGGCTTCTCGGCCAAGTGGGACTACGACAAGAACGAGTGGAAGAAGTAAGGACCCGCGGTTCCCGAGTCTGCACCTCCCCTGCCGGCCACCTCCATGCAGCTCCGCATGTTCACTGGAAGCGCTGTGTCGCAGCACTAGTGCTAATAAATGCGCAGTTTACGTGAAGTCCTTGTGGTTGTTCTTTGACGGTAACTGAATGAAGTGAAGCAGCACTTGACATACGGGAGGTTTCTCCCAAGTGGCTTGTCAGTAGTCAGTACATTTTGGATGTAAGTGAACTGGCAAAAACAAATTGTATAAGGACTAGCATGTAAAAACTAAAAATATAGAGTCCTTGGCAAGAGGTTTTTATCAGAGTAAAATCCCATTACAGTAGCCAGACCGACAGATGTCCCTGTGGTCACTTTTCTCCTGAAACTTTCCCCTTCAGGTTGTTGGTGTTGGTTGGAGTGTGTGACCACGAGGTTGGAAAGGGCAGGCCGAGTTCTGCGTCTCCTGCCTGATTTCCTGGCTGCTCGCCACCTTTTTATCTAAGAAGCCACAGTGACCCCAGTGCCAGTGCCAGGCACCCTGCCCTGGCCCCCGGCAGGCAGGCTCCCTGTGGGGGCTCCTCCTGCCATCCTGTGGTTCTCCCCCTCACTCGAACGTCCATTCCCCTCCCTGGTCCCTGGGGCCCCTGCAGCGGGTGGGGTGCAGAACAAATCCCAGAACACAAGCTGTGTGATGGGGGCTGCCGGACAGCCAGGGCAGAGGGGTCTCCCAGCAGCATTGGTGCAGGGGCAAGCGGGCGAGTGGGGGAGCTGTAACTGGAGGGAAATTGGCCCCTAGAGCTCACATGGGGGAGTGAGATGGAAAGATGGCCATAGGTAGGCACATGGAGGAGCAGGTTTAACTAGAGCCCCCGACCCTGGTGTCTTCTGGCTTGTTCTCAGATGGCCAGCTGACCCCCTTTCCCCATCTCCCCCAGGCCCTCTAGTGGGAGAGGAAGTGCTGGAGCGGCAAGGTGCAAGTCTGGCTGTGAGGACCAGGGTGGCTCTGGGTGGCTTGGGCCTCCCTCTGGGCGATGCTGTTTTCAGCTCCTTCCCGGGCAGGGCTCCTGTTACGGGACTGACCTGGCCCACCATGTGGCTCTTCTGACCCTTGAGTGGCCCTGGTGGGGCACCTGCCCTGGCCAGGTGCTCGCTGTCTCCTCAGAACGACCCCAAGAGGGAGGGGACCTCCCTCTTGGATGGAGGTTGGATGGAGGAACCGAAGATGTGTAGGGGCCGAGGGCGCTGCCCGAGTGGGGATGAGGGGTGGCAGAGACTGACCCCCAGACTCTGCTTCTCCCCTCTGGTGGCTCCACACAGTCTCCCTGGGCCTGGGGCTTCCCCTGAACACGTTGAAAGCACTCCTGCAGCTGCTCAGGATTACCACCTGCACCTCAGCTTCAGACTCCCAAGATATGACTGGTTTCTGTTCTCTCTGTCCTTCAAAAAAAAAAAATCCCTTTATTTCCATTTTAGGGATTCAAGAGGAAGCAGAATGAATGTTTGACCTAGTCCTCCATCTTGAAGCTGGAGGTCTGCTGACCACTTTTCAGATGGTCTGCATGTCCCGGGGGAATGATGGTGAACACCATCCTTAAACACAACCCTCAGGGCTTACCATTGGGACCCCCAGGAGCACTGAGGACAAGTGAAACAATGGACAACATATTGAGACTACTCCCGAGACTTGGGGGAGGGGGTGACAGTGTAAACAATAGGAGGTTGGGGGTGGGAGGCCTTCCTGAGGAGGTAGCATGTGACCTGGGACTTGATGACTGTCACCCACACTTGGGACAGTCACACTTGAGGGACCGTGGACAAAGCCCTCAAGGAGGACAGGGCTCACTGGGTTCCAGGACCTGAAAGACGACCTGTGGGATTGAGACCCATGAGAGAGGAAGGGTGTGGAGAGCTGGCAGCCCGGGAGAGGGGGCAGGCTGAGCTCTTGGAGGTATGCCCACGTAGCCCTCCCAGGGCGTTCAGGGAGACTGCTGTGGCTCCTTGTGTAACGTGAAGTCGGAGCAGGACTTCGAGAACCACCAAGAAGGCTAATGGAGCAGCCACTGGCTTAGCTAGAGGGGTCCCTGTCCCTCCAGGAGTGGAGAGTCCTGAGTGAGGGTCCCTGACCGGCTCAGGCACTGCATGTCTGCCTGGGGCCATTGTAGGGCCCTGCTGGGGCTGCTGCTCTCATCTGACACCTGGGGAGCTCCTTGCCAGGTAGAGTGTGCTGTGTCCTTGCCTACTGTTTTTATCACGCCTGTCAAGAGTTTGCCTTGTGGCCAGCTGGCAGCTTTCTACCCTGTAGAACTGAAAAATCATCAGATACAAATCATCAAATATCAGATACAGGTAACAGGGGACATACCAGATGCAACCCTGGAAGCCAGAAGGCAATGGAATGGTAATTTCAACGAGAATGATAGAATCAGCTAACCTGTTCAACCCCACGTGGCTCAGTAGGTAAAGAAGCCGCATGCTGATGCAAGAGACACAGGAGACGTAGGTTTGATCCCTGGGTCGGGAAAATCCCCCTGGAGGAGGAAATGGCAACTCACTCCAGTATTATTGCCTGGAGAATCCCATGGACAGAAGAGCCTGGCGGGTTCTACAGTCCATGGGGTCGAGAAGAGTCAGACACAACTGAAGTGAGTGAGCATGCACGCACAACCTATTAACCAAGGGCAAGGGAAAGAAAGATACTCACAGGCAAACATGAAGAGCATGTATTACTCACAGGTCTTTGCTGAGAGAAGCAATAAAGGACATAATCCAGGAAGGAGAAAACAACTCAGAAGGAGTGATATAGAGGACGAAGGGGGTGCAAAGGGACAGGAGACCCTGAGGGCAGATCCTCAAACACTGGTTGACCACAACAACAAAGATGATAGGGACCTATTTGGATGATTAACTCCAATGGAGAGGGGATTCTGGGGAGGTGAAGGCTATGGTGGCCGGGGTTTGGAATTTCTGTGGTTCCCTCCATATTGTAGAAACAGATACTAGAGAGCAAAACCAAAAACCCTACTGATACTTGTAACCAACCCAGGTGGCACAATGGTAAAGAATCCTGCCAATGCAGGAGATGCAAGATCCCTGGGTCAGGAAGAGCCCCTGAAGAAGGAAATGGCAGCCCACTCCAGCGTTCTTGCCTGGGAAATCCCATGGACAGAGGAGCCTCGAAAGCTACAGTCCATGGGGTCGCAAACAGTCACGACTGAGCAACTGAGCGTGCACACATCGAACCATTAGGGGAGATGTTACTATGAACCACCCTTATGACCCCCCAGAGGACAAATGGGCAGGGACAGATCAACCACGGCCACAAGCCCTGCATGGTATCTGCTTAGGTGCCAGACAAAGCAGAGGGAAGAAGGGACAGCTGATGGACCTGAGAGCTGAGACCCCGGGGTAGCCAAGGGTTTTACCAGGGAGGAGGTGTGGTGGGACCATCCGATGAGACTGGGAAGGTTACCCAATCCAACAGCAAGTGAACCCTGGGGGCCATTGATAAGATCTGGGCAGGGGCAGGCTGCCCTCGTGGTCAAGTGGCTAAGCCTGTGCTCCCAATGCAGGGCCCAGGTTCTTTCCCTTTTCAGGGAACTAGATCCCATACACCACATTGAAGATCCCATGTGCAGCAACTAAGACCCAGTGCGGCCAAAAGAAAAGAGTGAAAAGAAAAGGTTCAGGTGGCTGAGGCACTCAGTCCTGACCCTCCTAGGCTGGCCTCTGAGACAGACCAGCATTGCAGAGAAACTGCTGAGTGGGATCCGATTGACCAGGGCGGGGGTGGCAGGAGTGAAAGAGAGGTGAGCCCCAGGTATGTTTGGGGAAGTGAAGGCAGCCCCCACATCTCAGAAGGCCAGCTGCCATATTGGTCAGCCCCAAATGAAAACAACCTGTGAAATTAGGAATGTTCTGAACGATTTCCTCATCTGTTGCCCTGTAACTGATTTCTTCCTTCCCCCAACCAACCAGCAATAACAAAACTAGCTGAACTCAGACGTCCACTGCTCTCCTCTGACCAGTGACCTCATGAGCCTTTCCTTCTGAGAACCGCCCTGCGGGCAGCACCTGGTCTTGGAATGGATGTTAGGAACCTCAATTCCTCCCTAAATTGTAGCTGTGCTATTGCCAGATTCACTCCAGCACACCCATAGGGCTGCAGCGTGGATAAGCACGGAAAGCAGGATTGTCATCCTTGGGGGTTACAGACCCTTCGAGAATCGGTCAGACTCCCACCACCTCTACAGAGCACACAGTGAGGCCTAGCCCCAGTTACTGCTGGTCTGAGGCAGGTGTGAGGTTGAGGGTGGCAAACCTATCTTGGTTTTCCCAGTTTTAGCACCAAAGCTCTGCATCCTTAGTATGGTCATTTACCTGATTGATCCCACCAGTTACTGTGCCAGAAAATAGCTCTAACTGTGGGATTTTTGTGTTTTAGTGAAGAAAGCTGATAACAGGACATATAGGGTGTCCCAACAGAGTCCCTACAGGAGCAGGATATAGAGGACCCCAAATGAGACAGGTCCCTGGAGGCAGCCTACACCTCTCTGAAGCTCTTGGTCCAGAGGACATCCCAGGAAGCGCTTATCACTTGATTGTGTGAGCTGGCGTCCCTCCCAAGGATGCTGAAATCTTTTAAAAAACTAAATTTTTCGGCCATGTAGGATCTAGTTCCTTGGCCAGGGATCAGACCTGGAACCCCTTCATTGGAAGCGTGGAGTCTTAACCAGAGGACCACCAGGTAAGTACCAGGATGCTGAAATCAGATAACTCACGTGATGCGAGTCTTCATCCCAATGTTTCTCAGCTTAGGCTGGGTGATAGGGTCACCTGGGTGATTGTGTAAAGGCGCTGAGGCCTGGGCCTTATATCAGGACCAGGTGCTTCTGCAGGGTTTAAAATCTGCCCATGGTGATGGCAAGTTCAAACCTCTGCCTTCATTCCCAGATTGCCCGAGAAGCCAGTTGAAAACATACCTCTCCACCTAACCCAGGGCTTCTGGACCAGGGTCTCCGAGGGGAGCGGAGCAGAGGTGGGGTTAACAAGCTGGTGTTGCTCTTGAGGCCAGGCTAGGGGAGGCTCCACCTCACCCAAATGAGCATGTTAACAAAGGGGCCCCTGGTGCTGAAGCAGGCTGGCGAGGGAGGGGTGGGGAGGTTCCCACAGTGATGAACCGGCTCCCCGCTCTGCAGGCATTTGAATCCAACCCCTCCACAGTGCTGACTGTCAAATCCCAAATGAACACCAGGTGGCGTCCAGGCTCCGTGCTGGTCCTGGAGACCCCGAGGCAGGCCCTGCATTAAAAAAAAAATTTTTTTTTCCTCCTTGTTATACTTGTCTACTAAAAAGTTGGCAGGGAAGTTTGTGCAATGTGGATTGTGGGTCAGTGACCTCAATTGTCCTGCCCCGTGCGTGACGTGCCTTCAACAATCTTGTGTTTGATCGTGAAAATCCATGGAAATTTTGTATTTTGCTCCACAACTGATGTATTTAATATAGAAATAATTATTTCTGCAAATTGCAAGTAACATTGGCCTCCTCCCGCCCCCAGGAAGTTGCACTGGCCCTTGTAGGCTTCTCGGCACTGCACACCTCACGTCTGTGTCCTGACGCATTCAGGGGAGGAATTGACAGTGTCCTTCTCGGCCATTTCCATGTCAATGCTAAACTCCTGCGGCGGGAAGGGCAGGACCCCCCCTCAGGGATCAGGTGACAAGCATAATTTCATCTCTCCATAAATTCCAGTGTGTCGATGTCAAACCGCCCTTGAGCTGCTCTGCACCTCCATCTGTGGAGGATGGATATTGTGTAACAGAACTGAAAACCATCTGAGAGATGGTCTAGAAGGCTTACTTCAGAAACGAGGAAATAGAAACTCAGGGAGCTGGCTCTGACTAGGTCCTGGCCAGCCAGCAGCTCGGGGCAGTGTCCTGCCCTCTTCCTGCCTGTTTTCCTGGTCGGAACGTCTGTCACGGGAGTTGGGAGGTTGTTGTTGTGGTTGTTGTTGAGTCACCAAGTCATGTCCGATTCTTTGTGACCCCATGGACTGCAGCACGCCAGGCTTCCCTGTCCCTCACCATCTCCTGGAGTTTGGCCAAGTTCATGTCCATTGAGTCAATGATACCATCCAACCATCTCATCCTCTGTCATTCCCTTCTCCTCCTGCCTTCAGTCTTTCCCAGCACCAGGGTCTTTTCCAGTGAGTCGGCTCTTCCCATCAGGTGGCCAAAGTATTGGAGCTTCAGCATCAGTCCTTCCAGGGAGTATTCAGGATTGACTGCCTTTAAGATTGACTTGTTTAATCTCCTTGCTGGAGTTGGGAGGACTCCTGAGCAAATCCTAAGACTCCGGCCACTCAGAGTAGCTGCTCTCTGCTTGCCATGAGTCCTAGAACCCAGGTGTCCTCCAGAGTCCGTCCAATGGTGATGCGGCCCCTGTGATGGGAACACCAGGTTTGAAGGGGAAAACAAAGCTCCCAGGGACCTTTTCAGAGCCTTTGGCTCTCAGCACAGAGTGGCCAGCTCCCGCCTCCTGTCTGGAGCGTGGTGGGCTAAGCTGCCCTTCCTCCTCTGGCTCAGCACCACCAGGAGAGATGCGTGTTCTCAGAGGCTTATCAGTTTGGGTTTGTCCTTCTGGCCCTGGGCTCCAAGACCTGCCATGTGTGTGTGGGTGGCCTGAAGGGGATGAGTGTGTATGTGCGTGCCTGTGTGAGTGTGTTAGTGTCTCAAAAGCCACAGCAGTAAACAGGGCATGTTTTCTTGGGGCATCATTTTCACTCAAAGTTTTGAAAAAGGTTCTTGTTGTTTACAAGTAAAACAAACATGGATGGACCACAGAGTGGAAAGAGACTCAAGTCCGTTTTAAAGATAAAACACACAACTTTAAAGAAATTCCCATGGAGGCTGGTTTGAGCCATCTTGGAAGGGTTCTCCTCTGCCTGGAGTGGCTTGGAGAGTAATTCTGTCAACAACACCCATTGCTTGAGTATGTACTATGTGCAAGACACAGAGGGGGTGGGAAGTGGGAGCTGAGCTCCTGCTCCTGAGGGTCTCGTGGTCTGGGGAGGAGTCTTGGCTTTATCTTCACCCTCCTGCATCATCATCATCACCATCCTCATCACCACCATCTCCTTCTTCACCTTCATAAGCTTCAAAACACCTGTATCTGCTTTGTTCCTCACTGTAACCCTAGCTGCTGAGAGAGTGCCTGGCATATATTAGATACTCAGTAAACATTTGCTGAATGAGCGTCTCATCGTCCTGTCATCACACTAATGTCTGTGTCGTGTACGATCTCAGTGACTGCTCACCGCAGCCCTGGGGCAGGAAGTGTAGTTACCTGTTCTAGGTGGGGACACCAAGAGAGGCTGTACACCTGGTAGATGGGAGAGTCAGGGTCTAAACCCCAATGTGTCTCAATGCAGCGCTTACACATTCCCCCTTGCTCTGCGGTGGCCAAGGCTCCAGGCACAGCTCTCAGGTGGGACTCTAGCTCAGAGGCTGGCTCTGTCAGGGCTGGCTTTGATTTACTTTCTCTGCTGAGTGCTAAGACAGTCAGTGTCCAGATACCAGAGAGTGCAAGCTGGAGGTGACCACGTGTATCCAGAAGGTGTGACTGGCAGGGGCTTTAGGCAGCATCTCCATGTTTGGGGCTTCCTGGCCAGTGGCCGTGTTGGCGTTTGGTGCTTCCCAGGCATTTATGTACATGCTGTGACCATGCCGGGCTGGAGGGGGACTCTTGGGGTTTTCCCTTTGATCAGGAGCCTGCTGGGGTCACCTGTGAAGCAAGTCACAAGGCTGCCTCAGAGGACTTTCCCAGCGATTAGGGCCACCACTTCCTCAAACCTCCTTGAGGCCCCCTGGAAAACACCAGCTTGGTATCCGCATGAGCCTGGCAGAGCCCCTGTTCTGGGACTGCAGGGAAGACCAAGGGCCCACATCCTAGATAAGCATCCAGGTCCTCTGCCGGAAGGATTTGTTTGTGAACATGACCCGCGCCGGGCCCCCGTGATACTAGACTCCTTCTGCATCTGGAACAGTGATGGTGTGCATCTGGACCCTTGGGAGGCCTGGTTGTAGCGAGTCCACCTGATACTGAGGTGACAGAGGAGGAAAGTGGCGCCAGAAATGGAGAGACTTGGGTTTTCTGGTGTGATTTGAGCCCCTGGATCCAACTTTACTTGAGCCTGGCATCTCCCTGACCTTTTGCTTGCACGAGCCAATAAATTCCTTTTTCTTCTTTATTTACTCCAGCCAGTTTAATTTGGATTTTTGTTGTTGTTGTTTGCCATTCATAACAGAAAGAGCTTGACACACAGGTTCAAAGACTTTTGGGCTTGCCACCCTCTTTGAGAATCCAACAAAAGCTAAGAACCCTCTCCCCAGAAATATGTATAGGCACACAGACATGTACAAGCATGTGTTCGAGTGCATAGGCTCAGTGGACGTCTTTCATGGAGCTTCTAGGTACCAAGAGTCGGGAAGAAACAGATTTGAAAAAATTGCTGAAAAGTTCCTAGAAGCCCTCCCTGGGCATCTGAGATCAGATGAGACATTTTAACTGTAGGTCTGGTCCCCGCACCCTCCCGGGTCATAGATGAAAAGCTCAGGTTCAGAGGGGTGAACTGGAGGTGTGGACCCTCACCTGCTCCCTGCACATGCACACCTGGTCTCCTTGTGCTTTGCTTTTTTGGGCTTCGCAGGCGGTGCATTTTTTTTTCTTTTTTTACAAACAGAAAGTTTGGGGCAACCCTGCGTTTATTGCTGCCACTTGCCAACCCCAGATATTTGCTCACTGTTTCTGTGTGTCACATTTTGATAATTCTCCCAATATTTCAAACTTTTACATTATTATTTGTGATCAGTGATCTTAGAAGTTACTGTTGTCATTGTTTTTGTTGTTTTTTAAGTTAAAGTATGCACATTTTTTTGCTTCCCTGGTGGCTCAGATGGTGAAGAATCCACCTGCATTGCTGGAGACCTGGGTTTGATCCCTGGGTCTTGAAGATTCCCTAGAGAAGGGAATGGCAACCCACTCCAAGTGTTCTTGCCTGGAGAATCCCATGGACAGAGGAGCCTGGCGGGCTGCAGTCCTTGGGGTCTCAAAGAGTCAGACACGACTGAGCGACTGAGCACAGCACAACATGCAGATTTTTTAGACATAACACTGCTGCACTCTTAATAGGCTCAGTTGAGTATAAAGAGAACGTTCATGTGCACTGAGAAACAAAACATTCGTGACTCACTTTATTTCGAGGACTGGAACCGAATCTACAATAACTCCCAGTTATGCCCACAAAAGTGTCTTCATCTTGAAGTAATCCTGAAAAACAAAACCTCAGAGTGCGGCCCCACCCCCACACCATTGGCACAAAAGGGAGCCCGTGGCCAGATGCTGGGCCGTGGACCCCGGGGCACCCGTGTCCAGGCTCACCCACGTTTACTCCACACAGAGCCTGTCATCACCAGACTTCTGCTCATGGTGACTGAGCCTCGGTCACTGGCCACAAAACCCTCCACAGGTTTTTTGAAATGATAATAGATAACCAGGGCCTGGAGCAGTGGAACGCTAAGCTATTTATGTTGTAAGTGAATTATGTATTTTTGTCCATCCGCACAGAACAGATCCTTCAGATGTTTATGTAATAAAGATCCCCTTGGGTCTCAGAATCAGAAAAGCCAGTGTTTGTTTCAGATGTCTGAGCAGCCGGAATTTTTCTTTTCTTGGACTTGAAAAATACCGCAGGTTCCTCAGAGGCCGGGTTGCTGTGTTAGCGCGGTTGGTCGTCTCCCTGGGGGTTCTTGTGAAGCGGGGGACGGATGGCCTGGGGAGGCCTGTCACAGGAGCCAGGTCAGGGGGCCTCCCTCACAGCCAGAGGGGGCTGTGGGTGGCCCTCATCAAAGCCACGATTCCATAGTTGGGGGCCTTGCTCTGCTCTCTTTCTGTCTGCTAGGGGCTCCAATACTGAGGGTGTGTCTTGGGATAAACAGTGAACCCAGTGTCTCCCGCTGAGACCATCAGCCACTGGCTGATATTTTTCGGAGTACTGACTCAGGGTCAGAGAAGAGGTCTGTGCAGTCGGGTTTTTTTGTTTGGTTTTTGCTTTAAAATCATGGTGAAATATTCTGGACATAGAAAACTGTATGCACGATACCACCATGACCCCCACGGACCCGTCATGTGATGTATGGAACACGTTACCCGGGACCCCTTCTCGGTTGTCCCCTCCCTCCCGCAGAGGTGACACTCCCCTTGCATTTTTCTCCACCTCTTTGAAATTTCTTTCCCAAAGCAGTGACCTCAGGAGTGAGTTTTCACTCTTCCAAAGGACCCCTGAGGCTCCTGTACCTGCAGCCTTCGTGTGGCCCTGAGGACACTTGGGGACGCAGGACACTACAGGGGGACCTGCGAGGGCGAGCGGATGCGTCCTGGTTCTGGTCGACCCCCCCCCCCGACCTGGGTCAACCGTGTCACCTCCTTGTAATGCTGCAGCCCCCTCCTTGAGACACTGGGGTCACGGCGGGCCCCCTCGGCAGGGCTGTCAGGAGGACAGCTCCCCGCCCCCTATCAGCTGTTGTTACCACTGTGCAACCTCTGGGCGGGTTTGGGCCCATTTCTCAGGGAGCCGCCCCACCTGGCTGTGGGGGACCGGGCGTGTCCTGCCACCTTGTCCGGACAGCTAGGCCTCTCGGCAAATAGTGCCGGGCTCTTTCCCCAGAATACAAAAGCAAAAGAGGGGGTTTCTTCATAAGCTGTTTAGCAACCCAGGGAGGGAAAACAATCAGAGACATGGAAACAGCTCCTGGTGGGGGGGGTGTCCGCCATGTGGTGAGCCCGCAGAGCCCCCGGACCCTGCCGCCCGGGCTGCGCCGTCGGGAAAGGGGAACAGGAAAAGCAGGGCGGGTTGAGCAACGCGAGCCCAGATTGGGGCCAGCCGACCACAGCCCTGGACACCGCAGCCGCCGGGCGTTTGCACAGGAAGCACCCCCAGCCCGACTCTTGGGGGCCCTTCTGTGTGTGGGGGCCTGGGGTCAGGCCTGGCTGCACTGTTCTGCCCCCACTGCACTCCAGGGAGGGGCCAGCCCTGGGGGAGACCCCCTTCCCACCCCAGAGGCAGGAGCAGAGGCCGCCCACCCCTTGCCCTGGGCTGGCAGCTCTCCCCGAATCCTCAGGCCAGGCAGCCCGGAACTCTCCAGATGGATTGCTGCCTTCTCCTAACTCGTGTGTTGCTGTTTTTTAAATTTTTATTTATTTATTTAGGGCTTCCCAAGTGTCGCAGTGATAAGGAACCTGTCTGCCAATGCAGGAGATGCCGATTCAGTTCCTGGGTTGGGAAGATCCCCTGGAGAAGGAAATGGCAACCCGCTCCAGTATTCTTGCCTGGAGAATCCCATGGACAGAAGAGCCTGGTGGGCCATAGTCCATAGGGGTTACTAAGTTGGACACGACTGAGCACAACACAGCTAAGATTTGTTTACTTGGCTGTGCTGGGTCTTCATTGCTGCGAGCCAGCTTTCTGTGGTCGTGGCGAGCAGGGACTACTCTTGATTGTGGTGCACAGGCTTCTCATTGCGGTGGCTTCTCTTGGTGTGGAGCACAGGCTCTAGAGCACACAGGCTTCAGTAGGTGTGTCATGCGGGCTCAGTAGTTGCTCCCGGTGGGCTTTAGAGCACAGGCTTAACAGTGCACGGGCTTAGTTGCTCTGCGGCATGTGGAATCTTCCTGGACTAGGGATCCAACTCGTGACCCCTGCACTGGCAGGTAGATTCGCACCCACTGTGCCACCAGAGAAATCCTTCATCGCTTGTTAACAACCTCTCTCCTGTGACTGCCCTGGGGGATATGTAACTTATTTCTAAAACCTATGCAAATAACTCTATTAGAGAAAGTTTAGAAGAAGAAAGAAAATCTACCCACAATCCAAACATCAGAACACTACGGCTGTTGTAAATTTGGTATGTTTCCTTCCAGACTTTTTTCCTTAATTCATGTTTTGGCATGTGATTCACACGTAGTACAGACAGAATTGGAGAGCCAGCCTTTGACCCAACATAATCTTATGAACATTTTTCCAAGCTGTGGTGGTTTTCATAGCTGTGCTCATCAACCCTGGGTGTTTGGACCATAGTTTTATCTGTAAGGTTTTAAGAACACGTTTCAGTGTGGAAGCATTTGAAGCATGCATAAAAAGAGAGTGAATCATAAAAGCAATCTCCAGGTTCTCGTCACCCAGTTTCAACAATTATCTGCTTGTGCGTCACCCCTCTGGTATTTTTTTTTTAATGGTGGTAGAATATACATAGTATAAAGTTTGCCATTTTCAGTTTAGAGTCATGAAGCACATTCACATTTTTCCACAGTCATCACCACCACCATCTCCAGAAATTTTCCATCATCCCAAACTGAAACTCTGTCTCCATTAAACACTAACTCCTACTGTTCCCCCCACCCCCAGCTCTGGGAACCTCTATTCCATTTTCTGTGTTTATGAATTTGACTATCTAGGTACCTCATATAAGTGGAATAGAATTATTTGGTCTTTCGTGTCTGGCTTTCACTTAGCACATAATGTTTTCACGATTCACTGGGGTGGTAGCAGGTGTCAGCACTTCATTCCCTCTTAAGACTGAATAATAAATACTCTCATACATGTGTCCCACGTTTTGTCTATCCATCTGTCAATGCACATTTGCACAATTGTCTGAGCAAATTTCAGACATCATCGTGTTTTGTCCATAGATATGTCAAAGTGCTCTTAAAGATGAGGACTTTTTTTTAAAAAAAGCATCATAGTCATAACATGATTCCATGCAGACCACTTAGCAGTAATTCGCTTGTGTCATCTGACAGCCAGACAGGGTCCACGTCGCTCCAGTTCTCTCGTGAACATCTCCCGGAAGTCGGTTTGCTTGAATTAGGATCCAGGAAAGGCTGCTGTGCCTTCTGAGTCTCCTGTATTCCTCTCTTCTCTGCCTGGCCGTTTGTTCACTGAAGAGACTGGGTTGTTGTGTGGGTGGATGTCTCACAGGCTGACCTGGATCGTGTGTCTCCGTGTGTCCCTGTGTCCCCCAGGCTGGGCCCTGCTCGAGCTTACCTACCTCAGAGGGCACCGTGTCCTTCCTGTGACCTTGCATCGAGCAGGAGGGGTGGCAGTCAGCACCATCCCTGTATGTTTTGTTTGTTTTTTCTCCTTTACATTTATTGTTACTCTTTATTTTGAAACGTTTTTGGCCTTACAGACGCGTTAAGAGTATCTCAAAGCATTCCTGTGCACCCTTCGCCCCTAGACCCCACTCAGGTTTCCCGACAGCTGGGATCCAGGGCTCCAGCCGCCTGCTCTCGCGGTGGAACCCCATTCAGGATAATGGGATGACCCATTGTCCACCTGGATCTGTTTTGAGTGTTTCCTTGGCGTTCACAGCCTGGACATGTTTGAAATAGTCCAGTCTTTTCTCAGATGCCTCTTGATTTGGGTTTGTCTGATGTTCCCTCACAATGAGATGCAATTTATGCATTTTGTCTGGAAAATCACAGAAACAATGCTAAGTTCTTCTCAAGGGTTCTGTGTTCAGGGGTGGGGAAGTGCACAATGGAAAGCCGTCCATGTTTATCCACTGACGTCAATGTGCATTCCTGGATCCCTGTTTATTCAAAGCCATATCCTGTTACTATTGATATTCACTTTCATCCTCAACTACGCATGCATCTCTTTTCTTTCTGTATTTATCGTTGGCTGTGCTGGGTCTTTGTTGCTATGCATGGGCTTTCTCTAGTTGAGATAAGCGGGGGCTAGTCTCGTGGAGCACAGGCTCCAGGCGCACAGGCTCAATAGCTGTGGCCTTCGAGCTCAGTTGCTCCTCGGCATGTGGCATCTTCCCATACCAGAGATCAACACCATGACCCCTGCTTTGGCAGCCAGATTCTTGCCCACTGTGCCACCAGGGACGTCCAACCGATGTGTTTCTGAAAGCCGCTTTTGTACTGAGCCATCTACGACAGGGCTTATCCTGTAGCAGGACCTATGAACTCCTCCTTCTGTCTGAGCGTGGCCTTGTTGTTCGGTGGCATGACAGTTCCATCGATGGTCCCTTTATCTGTTGCCACTTCCCCCAACAACACTACAGGGACCTTGTTCCCTGTGGGAAGCATTCTATTTTAGAAAGCTCCAGTTACTAGAAATTTCTTCTTATGAACCAAACCCACCTCACTGCAGCTTCCATCCACCCAGTCCTGCTGGCAGGAGCCATCAGGACTACAGCCAAATGCTTATCCCCGCAAGGGTCACAGAAACCAGTGAGGAAGCTCCCGGGTCCCCCACAGCTTCCCGTCTCCAGGTACCGGCCATGTCCCTTCCAGCTCCCCTGCCGCCTTGGCCGCCGAGCCCGTGCTACCACTGCTTTCAGCACAGCCTGTCTGCAGGTGTGAGTCTGCAGTGAACACAGGCCTCCCCACGGCCTGACCACTGGGGCCCCAGGCCTCCTTTCTTTCAGGCTCCAGGTCTGACTGCCAGTTGCTGCCACTTGCATTTGGCACCACAACTTACTGCTAACCCAGCTGGACTTCGGTGTGGCCAGGTCTGTAGGGTGAGGTAATACAACCTTTTTATTGACACCCTCAACTGAATTCTCCCCTCAGCCCTGGAAATAGGCATGACTATCCACGTTTACAGAGGAGGGGGTTACCCAGTCCCCCATGCAGAGGCCTCCTCAGATTAGAGTGCAGGGGCCCTTTGTGCGGCTGTGAGCAGACCCTGAAGGGAAGATTTGGGGCCCCAAGCTGGTAGCAGAGGTGGAGCTGCCCCAAACCCAGGCCAGAAGGGGTGGGAGGGGGGAGAAGTTTCTGGAACCAGAAGGAGAAAGTGCTGTGACTCAGTCTCTGTGAGAGGAGCAAGGGTGTCTGGTGAAGGGACATGGCCAGTGGGGGGGGGGTGCCCAGCAGGTAGATGCCCAACCGTGCCCTTCTCCCTCCTCCAGGCTCCCAGAGGGCTTCCCATTAGCCCCCCACCCCATCCCCAAGCCACACAGGCAGAGAGGACAGGACGGAAGTGGGTGGAAGATTCTGGCACAGAGGTCTAGCGGCCGACCGAGGTCCGAGGTGGAGCCAGGGGGTGGCTCACACGTTGGTTCTAGACCACGGGTCTCAGCTCGCCCCTCCTCTCCTCCCCCTCCCTCAACCACGTGCTCTCTGTGTCGTGGAGGCACCCAGCTCCGTGCCTGGCGGGCTGCACTGCTGTCACAACGAGCCAGCCAGTGAGCCAGGCCAGTGAGTGAGTGAGGCCCTCTGCGCTCAGCCTGCAGAGCACGCGTCCCGGGAGGCCAGCACAGAGCCCGAGATCCTGGGCTGGTCCTCCAGAGCTGCCTGGGCACTGTGTTCGCCCTGCAGGTCTGGTTTCTGCTCCCCCTCGGCACAGGGCCTGTAGGAAAGAGCCGCTCTTCTGATGGACGGTGCTCGCCGACAGAGCAGGTGGAGGGGCTGCTCCACTCAGTTTATTTTCCCGCTTGTTCTGCTTTACTTGTGAAATGGAACCAGTGTCAGACTGAGCATCAGAATTACATTTGAGCACAGAAAGCTGGCAAGGGAGGAGAGTGAAGCCTGGAGCTGTAATCCTCGTGCCGTGTGACCGCGCCGTGCCAGGAGCCATCACAGGAGCCCCTGGGTTTGCCCAGGCCTCACGCCTCTGTGCCCACAGCCCAGCACACAGAGGCAGGCAGCAACCTGTCACCTGCCCCGAGTCCACAGCCGACAGCACGTCCACCGGGCCAGGCCAGACTGAGCAGAGATATGCAGGCTGAAGTGGGTGGGCGTGGTCTCTACCCCGTGCAGACCGACTGGCCCTGTGGAGGGTATCAGCATAGCAGAAGGAAGACCAGCTTCCTTGGTGGAGGGAGGGACTCGGACCGCTGTGAGTGTCTGGAGAAGGGAGTGTCCCAGAGGCCACTGTCCCTCCAGGCGGTGCCCAGCACAGTAGGGATCAACTCTGCCCCGCAGCACCCCGGGCCCGCTGGCTGTGGGCGCCCGTCCACCACAGGACGGAGGATCCAGACCTCTTAGCCGGGACTGCAGTGCATCTGCTCCATGCAGCCCCTGCAGTCTGGCCCTGAGCCCGCTGAGACACTGCCTGTTTACGGCCCAGTTTCCCGCGCAGATGTGTCTAGAGGCAGAGGCTACGCAGGTAACGCTGACAGGTGCCTTCTGGCTCCTGACACACCGGAGACACAGTGATGATCGACATGGCAGCCTCCTGGTTTCCCAAGCAAGTCTGGCGAGCTGGAGTCTGCACTTGTTCCACGACTCTGAGACTGGCAGGCCCCGGAGCGGCAGGATTAATGGGACAAGGGGACGACTGCCACCTGGCCTCCCCAGCCACCCTGAGGTCCGCATTCCAGATCCTCCTCTGCGGTGGCAAGGGCTGCTTGTTGAGGTATCAGGATAGGGCTCAGGGTCCTGAGGGTGGAAGCTCCTTCTGGAAGGCAGGACATCGTTTCTGAAGAATGAACAGGAAGTATTGTAAGTGCTCAGCCAGGGGAGTTGCAGCGGGCAACTCTGCAGCAGGCCCCCTCTGTCTCGAGGGCCTGTCCTCAGCCCCGCAGACACCAAGCAGCCTGAGCTGCTGCGCACGCGTGGGTGCTGACGCTGCCTGAGAGGAGGGAGGGTGGTTCTCACAGGAAACCCTGTGGGCAGCTCCAGGCTTCTGGGCCCTGCCTCTGAGTCCCTTTGTGCCGTGTGTTGGAGAACATTGGTTCTGAAGCCAGAAGGGGTCGTGGAGCTCCCAGTCCAGCCCCTCACTAGACACCAGCCCCGTGCTTACTCCGGTTCCTTGCTCCATGGCTGCTGGTAGATTAGCAACCAGCTGGCCTGGGGGCGAGCCCCGATTCCTTAGTGCCTGCCCATTACCGTGGAAATTCTGTCACCGAGGCCAAGCCCGAGGCTCACGTGGAGTCACCAAACATGGAGTTGGAAAGCCGTGCCCTCTGTAAGCCCGGAACCCTGACTGGCTGGGGTGAAGATCACCCGGCCTTTAGCTGTGTACAGGACATGAAAGTTACTCCCTGCTCCAGGGAAGCCATAAACAAGAGTCATCTGGAAAGTTTCCAAGGTGTCTCTTGAAGCCGACAACGGCGCCTCGCCTGAGGACACACGGCTCACAGGAGAGCTCAGTGAGGGCGGTGCATGCCGTGGGGGAGCCCTGGGGGAATGGGACAGTTCTGGGTCTCTTGTGGCTCCCAGGGACCTGCTGTGCCCTGGGAGCCTGCTTACATGGTTGCAATCTTGTTGCCTAGTTTGGAGTCTTCTCAGATTTTCTTTGAGCAGGGTAAGACTTCAATATAAGAAGTGGGTCACCAAGAGTAGAGAACCACAGCTCTGTGGATGGGGGGCTTTGAAGGCACTACAAATGGCACTTCGCTGTCAAAACCTGGGCTTTAGAAACATCAGTGGGCGCAGTGGGCTGGAAAGGGCCCATGATGTGATGATGTGTGCTCAGCCCCTAGGACACTGCAGAGGGCATGGAAGGCATGGTCACTGAGTCTCAGCCAGCTCTGTTGTCATGAAGATCATAACCCCCAGCTCGGAACTGTTGGGAGAGTCAAATGGAATCAAATGGGGGTGAAACACTTAGCATTTCAGATGATTTAAAAGGTCGCTATTATAAGCAGACTGACGGCTGCCCCAGTAACAGTCAGAGACTTACTGCGTGAAGTCACGTGCAAAAAACAGGTTCTGCCTTTTGAGGTCAGTTGAGTTTCTCACCAAACCTCAGAGTAAAATAGTGACAAAGTCAACAGCGCTTCTGTGTTTGCCTTTGGAGTCCAGGTCTCTTTGAGAAGTGGGAGTGAACGCTGTTCTGAGAATTCATCATGAAGTAAAATGTCAAATAAGGGAATTTTAAAAATTCCATCTTTCAGAGAAAGAGGCAAAATTTATAAGAAAGGTTGATGCTGTTAGGTGTTAGAAATGACTGAAGGAATCTTGGCTTCTGGGGGCCATCCTGGAGCTGGCGTGGGTTCACCCCACCTACTCAGACACCCTTAACTTCTGGAGGTGGAAGTGCCTCAGGGTCCTAAGAGCCCTCAGTCTTGGAGAGGAAATGCCATGCACTTGCGTGAGTGAGCGTCATCGCTCTCTGCACCAGAGACTCCCAGGCCTTCCCTTCCCTCCCCAGGGTGAGGCCTCAGGCTGCAGCCTCACAGCTCAGCCACACCCAGGTGACCACTAACAAACCACAGGCTGGACGCAGGTGTTCAATTTCTAACATGACCTGGGGGTCCCTCCCGGAGGTCAGTGGCAGCCTTTCCTGGCCCTGGACACTTGGAGCCCACTGAGCTGTGTTCTCAGGCAGGGAGCTGGGTGGCTCGCTAGAGGAGAGAGGCCAGGACAGATGAAACCCAGAGTCAGGTGGGAGACAGACTGAGATCCTTCAGCTGCTCGGGGGCTCCAGTGCTGCCCCTGATTTGAGCAGAAGACCCTTTCCCTCCCCATTCTATGCAGCCAGGGGTGGCCCAGCCGGAGCTGGGGAACTTAGAAAGCAGTGGCCTTGGGCCAGGTGTACCACTGAGACAGGGGCAGAGGGTTCCTCACTGATGAAGTGAAGGGTGGGCACTGATGTGTGTCCCAGGAGAGAGGGGAAGGTGTGATTCAGTGCACACCTGAGGTGCAGGGGTCCAGGCAATGCAGGGCTTAGGGAGGCTGGGCGTGTGCTCAGGGTGAGAGCAGGCTGAGGGTCTCCTGGGGGGCCCGGGCTCCTGGCACTCAGGGTGTGCCTGCTGACTTGGTGGAGAGGGAGGAGGGAGTTGCTGGACCTGTCCCCGAGCCGGGGTCTCCAGATGGGCCCCGCATGGCCCTGCCCACCCTCTGCCCTTTCCAGGCGATGGCCCCTGCAGCACCTCCATCTCCATCTCGGAGCCATCTCGTCCCAGCTCCAGGGGGAGGGTCAGGGGATGAGGGTGGCCTGCTGTTAGCTGTTGGCCAAGCTCTGGGTGGTTCCCGAGGATGGGGCAGGTAGGAGCACCAGTATGGGAAGGCTGATGGTGCTCCAGAAATGGGCAATGCACAAACACCAGTGTGGTCTTGACCTTGTCCTCGCCAGGTCCCTGGGAACTGGACTCCGCACTCCAGCTGGGCCAGGCTGCGCTCTTTCGGTTCCCCATCAGCCCTCGTTCCCAGGGCTGGTGCCGCCCAGTGCAGCTGTAAGCCTGGCCGCGGGGCTGTGGTCCCTGTCCTGCGGCTGGTGTGGCAGCTCTGAGTGGGGCTCTGCGTGCCACCGTCCATCTCAGCCTGGATGGAGACATGGGCGTGGCCTGTCTGATCATGACTGTGGCTCTCAGAGGACCGTGGGGTGCAGAGGAAAGCGGGTCCCCGGCTACCTGTCCTGAGCCCAATGCTGTTGTCACTGGGCAGGCACCAACCCCTCAGAGCCCTTCTATAAACTCAGGCAATAATATCACCAGCACAGGGTTCCTGGGGAGATTGAAGGCAGCGTGTGGACGGCTTCCCTCTGGATGTCCCTCAGGACCTTCTGGCACCTCCAACCTGGCTCCTTCCTTCCCTGTGTGGGACACCGCACTGTTCTCCCCATGTCCAGGATGGCCCCTCCTTTGCCCTACAGGGGTCAGTGGTGCAGCTCCCCTTAGCCCGGCCCGCCCTCCTCTCTGCAGACACAGAGCCCTCAACCCAGGGTGCAGGGCACACTCCCCACATTTGCTGGATGAAGGGGTCCCTGATGAGTCCCCGTGAGAGGGGTGGCCTGGGGTGAGGGAACACCTTTTAGTGGAGTCTTTCTGTACCTTCCCATCCCCACCTGCAAAGGATCAGTCACAGCCACACAGCCCACCTCCAAAACTCGGTGTGACCAGGGGATGCTCAAACTCATGGGATTCAAAGCCCAAAGCTCCTTGCAGCGTGCACTCTGGGCCACTGCTTTTACCCACAAGCCGGGAGCAAGAAGCAGTCCTGGGTCCCAGGGACAAGGCTCTCTCGCCATTCTCCTGAGATCCCCTGCCCAGGCAGGCACGTGCACCTCCAGCCACCTGGTAGTGTGGAGTCCAGAGACTCAAAGCTCATCCCTATGTGGGCAGAGGGGGCATGGCAGGGGTGACCTCCAATAGGCACAGGCTGGTCAGGGTCCCTCAGGGTCCCCAGGAGGGGGCGGGGACAGGCAGCCTCTACTCTGGGTCTTTGGAGTTCAAGGAGCCTCCCTGAATCCTTACAGGGGTCCCAGAGACAGGGGCCCAGGGGCCCAGGTGAAGGCTGACACCTCACACAGGTGCCCCCGTGTAGCCTCAGGGTTCTCATTCTCCTCCAGGATGACAGCTGGGGGCCCCTGCGTTGAAGGCTTGCTCTGCTCCATGGGGGACTGGTCAGGGCTCGGTCCTGGGCCTGCCTGTCTTTCCTTCCCTCGTCCCGCTCAGGGGGTACCCTCCACCCCCAGCCCAGCCACAGACTCCACACCCTCAGAGCTCAAGGACAGCCTTTCACAAGCTTTCGCTCAACCACTCCCCTGCCATCGGCCCCATTAGCTCCTTCTCCCCAGAATCGGGGGGTGGGGCTGGGCTGGGAGTGCACAATTTGGAGCCCCCAAACTGGCCCAGCCTGTCCCCCCTCTCTGGGTAACTGGGAGAGTGACTGTTTTTCTGGGCATGGAATTTCCTAGCCCTTCCAACATGGGAATTAGAGACTCTAAACTGGAAAGTCCCTTCTGGAGGGTGCTCGTGTCTCTCAGGTGTGTTGTGAAGGGCTTTGACGCCATGTAAAGTATTTCTTACAACCTCTCCAGTGTTGACTGTTTGCTGGGGTATGAATCCTCCATCCACCTGTCCATGTCCACCTCCAGCTTGCCCCAGCTCAGGGACCCTGTCATGGCCTTTTGGTGTTCCTAGCATGGATGTGATTTAAAATCCACTCCGTGGGGTCTTCCCTGGCAGTCCAGTGGTTAAGAATCCAGCTGCCAATGTAGAGGACACAGGTTCGATCTCCAGTCTGGGAAGATTCCATATGCCAAGGGGCAACTAGACCTATGCACCACAACTACTGAGCCGCATGCCCTAGACACCCATGCTCTGCAACAAGAGAGGCCACCGCAATGAGAAGCCTGTGCACCCCAACAAAGGGTAGCCTCCACTCTCCCCAAATGGAGAAAGCCTGAGAGCAGGAACCAAGACCCAGTGCAGCCAAAAAAACCCCAAAACAACAACAAATTACTCTGTGGTATCATAATTCCTAAGTGTGTCTTTGAACTTTTAATTTGTTGTTCAGTCATTCAGTTGTGTCCGACTCTGTGCGACCACTTGGGCTGTAGCCCACCAGGCTCCTCTGTCCATGGGGTTCTCCAGGCAAGAATACTGGAGTGAGTAGCCATTTCCTTTTCCAGTGTGTCTTTGAACTTTGAACTTTTAATTTGAGCTTGACAGATGCTTTGAAGGTGAAGACCTTTATCTTTCAATTTGGGCACATAGAATTTGAAAGCATTTTTCCCAGGCGTGAGCAGCCCTCTTCAAGGCTCAGGGCAGCATGTGGCTGATCCTCCCAGTGACAGGAAGCCTGCCTCCTGAGGGGCTTCCCTCGGCCTCTGGTGAGCAAGACAAGGCCCTCTGTGTGGGAAGGGTGTCCTTTCGCTGCCGACTGGGACCTGATGTGAGTTGCGTGCCTTTGATTGGGAAGCTGAATGGCAGAGGCCTCCTCTCCAGAGCAGAAGAGGCTGATCGATAGATTGATTTTAAAGCTGAGACTCAAGCCTTTCAAGTTGCTGAGGTCGGTGGGTTCTCTGTCACACAGGGTGAAAACGTGTCACGTGTGTATGGAATACCTCCGGGGCGGGTCAGACTGTGGCTCTGACATTGGACCAATCAAGGTGCCTTCCACTCAGTCACCCTACTTAGTTAGCCAGGTTGGTATGTTAGCTTCTGGGGCTGCAATAACCAAATACTGAACTCTGGATGACTTAAAACAGCAGAGATATGTTCTCTCACAGTTGTGGGGGCCAGAAGCCTGAAATTCAGGGTGGGGCCCTGCCACCGAACCCCTCAAGGCTCTCAGAAATGCTCCTTCCTTGCCGGTCTCTCGACTGTTGGCTCCTGACATCCTGGGCTTTCTTTGACTTGTAGAGGTAGAGGTGTGGCTCCAGCATCACACAGCCCTCCCCCGACTGTGTCTCTTCTTCTTAGGGCACCACTCACTGTGCCAGGGCCCCCAGCCCAGTCTGACCCCATCTTCACTGGATCACACCTATAGACACCCTACCTACTTTCACATAAGGCTGCACTCACAGGTACCAGAAGTTAGGGCTTCTGTGTGTCTTTTTTTGGGAGACAATTCAACCCACGACGAGGAAAATTGCATCCGAGTTTTTTTTTTTTTGATGATCAATCTGCCTTACATTCAGAACACAGTGATTTTGGAAGTCCCATCTGAAAGCAGAACATGGCTTGTTTTCTTTCTTTAATTGGTTTTAACCATTCCTGCGATAATTCATGACCCGCTTCGGGTCTTCAGCTGTCGTTTGTCTGTGTGTGGCCTCGTGTCAGCTTCCATGTGACTGGACGCTTAAGAAAACGGTTCTCTTCTTTACCATCCACACTGAGGATGCCCAACTGGGTTCCGGGACTGGTTTTGCCACCGCGAAGGGTCCGGGAGGTGGGTGGTGAAGTCCCAGGGACCAGCCTCCAGCGTCCTCTCCAGTGGAGTCGCACAGGATGCGCTGAACTCCCCCAGCCGCGAGCTGAGGCGGCACGTGTGCAGTGCTGTCCAGCAGGGACGCATTAGAGAGTCAGTGCCCAGGGTTTTTACTGGGGGGCCGGTCCCATGAGCATCCTCTGCCCAACACCCACTCACACCCCAGACTCGCAGGAGGACAGCAGGAGCCCAGTTCCGGCCCTGCTGTCTGTACACATGATTTAGGACAGGGAGCCGCTTGCCACTCCTGGGGTTGGGGGGCACCCTTCCCAGGTTCAAGCTCCCAGACGCCAGCCGAGGGCACACCTTGGAAGCAGTCCTTTCTGGAAACCCCTGTCTTGGGCCTCTGTGTTAACACACTGACATTGCTCCAAGTCCCTCCACTGCTCCCCTGGCTTCCTCACGACACAGCCCTTCAGGGTATAGATATCTGAACCCCCCTGACCCCTCCTCAGAATCCCAGCACCTCCCCCCCACCCCACACTCTGCTTTTGGCCCCAAAGTCCTTGTGACAGAGATGCCTATGCCTCACCCCTGCCTCCCAGCGCCCACGCCCTGAGACTCCGTGTTTTCTTTTTAAACTTTATTTATTTATTTCTGGTTGGGCTGGGTCTTCACTGCTGCACAGGCTTTTCTCTAGTTGTGGTGAGTGGGGGTCTACTCTCTAGTTGCGGTGTGCAAGCTTCTCATTGCAGTGGCTTCTCTAGTGGAGCCCAGGCTCTGGGGCCTGGGGGCTTCAGTAGCTGTAGCACATGGGCTTAGTTGCTCTGCGGCATGTGGGATCTTCCCAGACCAGGGGTCGAGCCTGTGCCTCCTGCATCGGCAGAAGAGTTCTTTGCCACCAAGGCACCAGGGAAGCCCTCCGTGTCTGTGCGTTTTCACTGCTCTTTTCTCCTCCGTGGCAAAAGTGCTGCAGCATCGCATCTGCCAGACCCGCCAGTGCGGGATTGATTCTCTCATCCACGTCAGTGTTTCAACTTGGGCTTTTACAAATAGAACTCCTGACTCCAGATCGTTTAGAAGTCAGTTGATTTCTCTGTAGCATTTCAGCCTCTGCAGTTTTTAGGTCCTCGGGCTCTGACAGTGGTGTGGTAAGACTCACCTGTGAGTGTTGTGCAAGCCTGTCCCGGAAGCACTGTCTCTCTGGGTCTCTGCCTGTCTGTTCCCGAGTGTTATTGCTTTGACCCCCTTCATCGCTCTCTTTGCTTGAATGTTTCCAGATCTAATAACGTAGCAAAAGGCAGCTGTTGGAAGGAAACCAGGCTGAGCTTAGTGACTAACGTGCTCTACTTCAGTGACACGGCCACTTTCCTCTGCAAAGCGGATCCCTCCTGGCTGTGTCTTCTCTTGCACTGTTTATGCGCCTGTGGGTGTGTGAAGGTCAAGCGCAGTGTAAGTCGTCCACTTCCACAGGGCTCTGGGCTCTGCATGCGGAGCGGGCACATGTTTAGCCCTTGACCTCGTCCAGCAGCGTGAACGTTCACCTTGTGCCGTGGCTTCCAGAAATTCCCACTTCTTAATTTCAGAGTGTGACGGAAGGATGGGGAGGGGTCTCACCCTTCATTGGTCGAGAGAGGTTCGTGGCCAGCGGTCAAGAACAGCTGTTGAACGCCTGTGTCGCTGACAGATGGGGAAGCATGGATTGCTTCTCCCAGCCAGGCCAGGTTCTCCACGTCTAGGGTCATTTTTAGCGCAGGACACTGCTTTTCAACCTGAAGGAGGCCTGTGTGCCCAGGTCATCCACACTGAACTCGTTTCTGTAGGCAGTGTGTCAGTTCTGAGGGGAAAAAAATTGTATAATCTCGAAACTCCCATATTTATACATTGGCAAGACAAACACTCTGCACAGGAGGTCTTGGTCTTCAGAGGTCTTGCATCCAGGCTGCTTTCTCGCTCTCCCTCTCCTCGCCTTCCCCTCCTTCCACAAATATTTATCAAAACCCTTCTATGGGTGAGACACACTGGGCCCAATTACCTAGAGCTCACAAAACAGCCGGAAGTAAACAACACCCTCCTTGACCTCCGGATGTATCAGCGGAAGGGGGATACACTCCCACAGCCAAGGTCTCAGGAAAGCTGAAACTAAGGAGGGGAGACTTCCTGCCTTTGGTGCTCAACCTTTTTTTCAAGCATCTACATTTTCTTTCTTTTCACAGACTATTTCTTCCAATAAAACGGATGAAAGGATGCTTGATCTAGAGTTAAAAAAAAAAAACTGAGCTCAGAGCTATGAAATGTGGAAAATGCTTGATCAATATAAGCCATCAGTTCAGTGTGAGTGCTAGTTCTTATGATGAAGTCCTAGCCGCAGTCATCATAATAGCTCACACGCTTTAGCGAGTAACAGCTATCGGTGAGGTTGCGATCTCACAGATGGGGAGCCTGAGGCTGGGAAGCAACAGAGTTACGCTCAAAGCCTGTGCCCTTGATCAAAGCCTGTGCCTTAGTACGTCTTGGGACTTGTGTGCCACTTGGGGCCTCTGACTCCTCAATTCTAAGAGGGAGGAAGGACAGCAGTCCTGAGTGCCAGCTCTGACGAGGAGAAGAGCAGTGTGTGTGAAGCACACCCCTCGGCCCCAGGACTGGGGACACAGTGCCCATGTCCCTGTCGCTCACACACACGGAGGTCTCTTCTACGAGCCCACCTGCCGCGTCTTTGTCCACTCCCCACCATGCCTGGTGGCCAGGTCCCCAGAAGGTGCAGTCTGTACCTACCACACACCTATGGGATCCTTTGCCCCCGGTCCCCGCTCCTCAGCCCCACAGACAGGACCGTCTCTATGGGAGCGGTTTTATCAGAGAGCAGAGTGGGATTTGCCCACAGGAGAGGCAAATTCACACCGTAGTCACATCCTCTGCTGTTCATGGCCTTGGACACATGGGACCATCTCTCTGGGAGGGACTCATCTGCAGAACAGGGAGGCTCACACTTCCCCCCTCGCAGGATTGCGGTCGGGCCAGAGGGAGGCGCCAGAGCTGACGGGTGAGGGGCCCTCTGGCCAGTGCACTTCCTTATCCGCCTCTCTTCGCCCCCCGAAGATGCTCTAACTGCACCTGGTTTTCCTGGGGCATCATCTTACACACTCGGGGAGCACTTGAGGTTAACCCCAACTGATTTAAATAAAGCCTCCCCTCCTGGTTTCCAAGGCTGGGCGTCATCTTCCTGACCATTCCCTCTTCTGGGGTCCCACCCAGCCACCTGAAACTCATCATGCTCTATTATTTCTTTCCTCCAAAATGTCCTCAAAGAATTGAAAGCCTCACTCCCCCTTCTCCTCCCCAGCCTTTGTGCATCACCCCTGCCCTCCCACTTTCCTTTGGGCTGATTGCAATGCCTTCTGGCTCAGCACTTGCCTCTGACCACCCCCCACCACAATTCTACAGTGAATGGATCCTCCCCAGGCCCGGCTCCTGTCCCACTGAGTGTCTGCTCCAGAATCTTCAGTCGCTCCCATTGTATGATGTATGACGTCTAAACTTGGCCCGGCCCATGAGGATCTCCATACCTTGGCTTCAGCTCGGCTACCACGTCACTCCCATTACTTAAAAAGCAGTCGTGCCAAATTTTGGAAGCACCGAGATATCTTTTAAGTAGGTGAGTGATTAAACTGTGGTATACCCAGACAATGGAATACTTCTTGTCGTTCAGTTGCTAAGTCGTGTCCAATTGCGACCCCATTGACTGCAGCATGCCAGGCTTCCCTGTCCTTCACCATCTCCTGGAGTTTGCTCAAACTCATGTCCATTGAGTTGGTGATGCCATCCAACCATCTCATCCTCTGTCTCCCCCTTCTCCTCCTGCCCTCAATCTTTCCCAGCATCAGAGTCTTTTCCAATGAGTCAGCTCTTCACATCAGGTGGCCAAAGTATTGGAGTTTCAGCTTCAACATCAGTCCTTCCAATGAATATTCAGGGTTGATTTCCTTTACGATTGACTGATTTGATCTTCTTGCAGTCCAAGGAACTCTCCAGAGTCTTCTCCAGCACCACAGATCAAAAGCATCAATTCTTGGTGCTCAGCCTTCTTTATGGTCCAACTCTCACATCCATCCATACATGGCTACTGGAAAAATCTCTCACTATACAGACCTTTGACGGCAAAGTGATATCTCTGCTTTTTAATACGCTGTCTAGGTTTGTCATAGCTTTTCTTCCAAGGAGCATCAGTACTAAAAAGAAAGGAGTTGTTAAACCATGAAAAGATGCGGAGGAACCTTAAATGCATATTATTAATATTAAGTAAAGGACGCCCATCTGAAAAAGCTACATACTATATGATTCCAGCTCTGTGACATTCTGTAAAAGGCAAAACAATGGAGAGAATGAAAAGATCCGAGGATGCTAGAAGTTAGGGGGATGGAGGGATGAGTAAACGGAGCGCAGTTTTAGAGCAGTGAAAATACTCTGTGTGACTCTGTCATGGGGGCTACATGACCTTATAAATTTGTCCAACCAGAGTGTGCAGTGCGAGGAGTGAGCCCCAGTATAGACTGTGGACTTTGGGAGATGACCTGTCAGTGTAGACCCATAAGGTGTGATGAATGGACCACTCTGGTGGGGATGTTGATATGGGGGAGGCTGTGTGTGTAGGAACAGGGGGTATATTGGAACTCTCTTTGCCTTCCTCTCAATTTTGCTGTGAACCTACAGCTGCTCCAAAAAATAAAGCCTTAAAAAAGTCTAAGGGACACAACAGAATTATAGAAATATTACGAATACAAATAAAAAATAACCCACAGTTCCATCACCCAGAGATAAGTAACATTTTGCTGACTGGTCCCTTAGAACTTGTAGATGTGTATGTGTAGCTGTATTAATGTGTGTTTATTTTAAACAAAGACAATGCAATGGTGCCTCCGTGTGGGAACCTCTGTTTCCTCTCAGCGGCATGCAGTGGGTGTTGAGGGGGCAGCCACCCAGTGAGCAGATGCCTCTAATTCATTTCCCAGGTGGCGCAGCGGTAAAGAATCTGCCTGCAATGCAGGATATGTGGGTTCGATCCCTGGGTCAGGAAGATCCCCTGGAGAAGGGAATGGCAACCCACTCCAGTATTCTTGCCTGGAGAACTCCATGGACAGAGGAGCCTGGTGGGCTATAGTCCACGGGGTCGCAAAGAGTCAGACCTGACTGAGCGCGCACAAGTTTGAACCTCCTCTCACTGGCATTTATGTTGTGTTTTCTATTTCCTTTCAGTTTTGTTCTTGTCTCCAACACTGTACTTTAAGTTTTGTTGATCTTTTCGTATTCCCCTCTGCACCCCTCTTCCCAGGTTTTCTAATTCACTAGTTAGGAAGATATGGATTGTGCGCCAATTATTTTAGGAAGCCTTCACTTCCTTTTTTTGCTGTTATGTTTCACAGAAAAGTGCATAAAATATAAATGTGCCACTGACGTGTTCCCGAAAAGCTGCACCTCCCAGCAGGCCCTCTCTCCCTGGAGGTCCCACTGTCCCCATGGTCATCAGACCCCTACTTTGCCTTCTGTATTCACTGCTTATATATTCGTCCTGAAGTGTTCCATTTTCGTTTATTTCCAAATTGATATCAGTGGAACCATATCATGTGCATCTTTTTGTGGGGGGTGAGGTTGGCTCCTTTCACTCAACACCGTGTTAAGGTTCATCCATGTTGTGTGTAGCCCTAGGCCATTTATCTTCACTGCTGTATATTACTCACTTGCACGAATATAGCACACTTCATTTATCCATTTTAATGTGGTTTTTTTCCCCCATTCTAATGTTGATGGACATTTTCCTCCCTAGGCTTTGGAAATTAATATATATACATACACATACACACAGAAACACATATATATGAGTGTGTGTGTGTATATATATGTTCACATGTATTCTGGTGTTTGCATTTTTACTGGGCATATACTAAATATGGAATTGTGTGTCATAGGGTACATAGTTGTAACTTGTTGTGATTTTAATTTGTATTTATCTTACTATTAATGAAGTTGAGCATACTTTCATGTGTTTATTGGCCTTCTTGCTTTATTGTGAAAAGTTTCCTCCAGTTTTTCAATTATGGTGCTTCATTTTCTTATTGCTTTGAGGAGATCTTTATATATTCTGGATAAGAACCAGTTGTTTGGTATGTGTATTATAAATATCTTCTCTCATCTGTGGATTTTTAATGGCATTTTTGATATTAAATCTCAATAGAGTTGAATTTATCAATCTTTCCCTTGAGGTTAATGACTTGTTTTTGTCTTAAGGAAAACTTACCTATTCCAGGTTCATGCAGAGAGATTTCTAGTATTAATTCTAAACACTTTGTATTATTGCCTTCACATGTAGGTCTATAATTCACATAGAAATGAGTTTTGTGTATGGTGTGAGGTAAGGGTCCAATTTCTTTTTTTCCCATATGGATGCCCAGTTATCCCGGCATGCTTAAATAAAGTGGAACACAATAGAATAATATCTTCAAAGAGATGAGCAAGAGTATCTGTCAAGCTGGAATCTAAACCATCACTCAAGAGGGATTGTGACACAAAGACATTTCAGGTGAAGACTGAGAGAGGGTTACCACTAGTGATCTGAGATAAAAGACCTTTTAAAGGCTGTAGGCAGGAATGGAGTAACTGAATACAAGATCTACCCACATCTCAGCCTGGTTCTGCAGGGACCCCACTCCATAGCTTATTTTTGAGGTCACAAGAAATGTTCAAATGCCAAAGAATGCTCAAACTACCACACAATTGCACTCATCTCACACACTAGTAAAGTAATGCTCTAAATTCTCCAAGACATTACTTTGCCAGCAAAGGTCTGTCTAGTCAAGGCTATGGTTTTTCCAGTAGTCATGTATGGATGTGAGAGTTGGACTATAAAGAAAGCTGAGCACAGAAGAATTGATGCTTTTGAACTGTGGTGTTGGAGAAGACTCTTGAGAGTCCCTTGGACTGCAAGGAGATCCAGCCAGTCCATCCTAAAGGAAATCAACCCTGAATATTCCCTGGAAGGACTGATGCTGAAGCTGAAACTCCAATACTTTGGTCACCTGATGTGAAGAGCTGACTCACCTGAAAAGACCCTGATGCTGGGAAGGATTGAAGGCAGGAGGAGAAGGGGACGACAGAGGATGGGATGGTTTGGATGGCATCACCGACTCAATGGACATGAGTCTGAGTAAACTCTGGGAGTTGGTGATGGACAGGGAGGCCTGGATTGTTGCAGTCCATGGGGTCGCAAAGAGTCGGACATGACTGAGCAACTGAACTGACTGACTGAAGAAATGTTCAAACAGAACCGAATGGGGTTTGGTTTGATGGACCCTCAATGTTATTTTCACCCTAAAGCTGGAGACGGAGGCTGGCTTAGGCACAGAGCCCTTGCTGAAGTGGGGTTTTCTCTACCTTTGCAGATTAAGGAAACTGAGAGTAATCTGCTTGTTCATGTCATCCCTAAATGGAAGGGAGAAACTTTTACAAGAAATAACTTTTTCAGCAAATCCAGTGTATTTTTTTAACCTCTCATTTTCCCCCTGCAGTTCTGACATGTCTACATGACATTGGCCACAGGAAGGAAGAAGCTATTTTCTGAACATCCCTCTACACCCTAGATTTCACAACAGGCATGTGTTTAGGTGGGGTGAGGGGGGCTTCACGCTGTCAATGGCAGCTGCTATTTGGTAGTCACACAGTATGAGGAGACACTTAGGGTTTCTGTGAATCCCCTTGTGCAGTCAGGGAAGATAAGGATCCGAGGGATCATGAAATACTGCCTTTAGAGAAAGAGACTTTCAGAGCAGAGAGTCTAAACACTTCTGGAAATGAGCCTGGAGAAAGAGGTCAACTCAATGAGGGCTGCAATGAGGAAGTTAAGAGTTTGGGGAAGGACAAGGAAAAAATAGAATGACCCAACCACTGGGAGGTCCCAGTGACCCGGACTGCTGCTCCATTTTTGTTTGTTCATATAATTATTTTGGAAAATTCTGTCAAATGTTAATTTCTTTTCCATCGACCTCCTTTGCTGTTCAGTCACTAAATGTGTCTGACTCTTTGCAACTCTGGACTGCAGCACTCCAGGCTTCCCTGTCCTTCACCATCTCCTGGAGTTTGCTCAAACTCCATTGACTCAGTGTCCATGTCCATTGACTCAGTGATACCATTCAACCGTCTCATCCTCTGTCACCTCCTTCTCCTCCTGACCGCAGTCTTTCCCAGCATCAGGGTCTTTTCCAAATGAGTCAGCTCTTCTCATCAGGTGGCCAAAGTATTGGAGTTTCAGCTTCAGCATCAATCCTTCCAATGAATATTCAGGGTTGATTTCCTTTAGGATTGACTGGTTTGACCTCCTATAATTCATTCAACCTCCTGTAATTCATCAGTGTTAATTGTACAAGTTCAGATACATGTCTATGGAACTAGCAATTGAAAGATCCTGGCTCCTATTTTGGGGGGCACTGCTCTCATGGAAGCAATAAAATACTTTACCTGGAGCAGTGGTTCTCAAACCCGAGTGCATCTCAGAATCACCTGGGGGAGTGGTTCTGAGAGGACTGAAGCTCTTAAAACTACCCTTTCACACAACAGGGAGCCCAGGATCCCTGGATTATTTATGCCTGAGGAATGTACAGCCACCGCTGACATCTTGTATTAGCCACTCATTTCAGTGTTCGTGCTTGTCCATATAAATCCAGTGAGGGCTTCCTCCAATTTCCCCATCAGTCAGACCTCTGAACTTCGTGGAGTTTGCATCCAGCCCTGCTGCCCTGAAAAGGACTAATCATCTGACTTCCCTGGCAGTCCAGTGGTTAGGACTCCGCACTCTAACTGCCGAGGGCCGTGGTTCAAGCTCTGGTTGGGGAACTCAGATCCTACAAACCATGCCGTGTGGCCAAAAAAAAAAAAAAAAAAAGTCCTAATCATTTAAGTTATAGGCATGACCGAAATCCTTTGAGTTTCTGTCCTTCAATTCCGACCACCCTTCTCTCTCCTCTGCTTCTTCTGTGTCAAAGAATGGATGCAGATGGCTACTGCCGTCCTCACTGCCTATTGGGCATCAGCTGCTTCACATCTCATTTCATCTTCACAGCAGCTCTCTCTCTCTCTTTTAAATTTGCTTATTTATTTTGCTGTGTCAGGTCCTATTTGTAGCACGTGGGATCTTTTGTTGCAGCGCATGGTCTCTCTAGTTGTGGCCCATGGGTTCCAGGGTGCAAACTCTGTAGTTGAGGTGCACAGACTTTGTAGTTGCGATGCAGAGGCTTAGTTGTGGCACGTGGGATCTTAGTTCCCTGACCAGGGATTGAACTCACGTCCCCTGTGTTGCAAGGCAGATTCTTAACCACTGAACCCCCAGGGAAGCCTCCCACAACAGCTCTTTGAGGTGGAAACTTCTCTCTGCCATTTGCAAAGGAGGACACAGGCTCCTTTCAAAGGAGTTCAAAGGGACAGTTCACAGGGCAGGAGTTCACAGGAGTTCACAGGAGTTCACAGGGCAGTTCAAAGGGACTTTGGGGCAGGAGCACACACCTGGTGTGCTGCAGGCAGGCCATGCACTCTGTGCTGCGTGACAAACTGGGACCTGTGCAGGGCCTGGCTAGAAGGTCATAGGACCTCAAAGTCTTTCGTGGTTAAGTTGACTTGCTTCCTAGTGTTGACTGTGCATAGCATTCCTCAGGGTGAGTGGCCTGGAGAATCAGTGATGAAGTAACTATTCCAGGAGGCATCAAGGGTGATGCCTGCTAAACCAGAGCTGTTACACCCGAGCACCTGACTGTCCCCCAGGCTCCATCTTTCTGTGAGGGGCTGTTGAACATAATGAACACAAGGCGTCTCACTTTGGAGGCAGGAGAGCCTTTGTTCCAGAAGCTGTTCTCAGCAGCCCAAGACGATTCTTGCTGAGTTCTTTCCAGGAGTTAGAAAGCCTCTCAACTGTCAATGTGCTTACTAGGTGTACATTTGATTTGATGATTAGTACACGTTGCCTTGGTGTGATAACTCACCTACAGCCAGACATCCTGGAATGTGAAGTCAAGTGGGCCTGGAAGCATCACTATGAACAAAGCTAGTGGAGGTGATGGAATTCCAGTTGAGCTATTTCAGATCCTAAAAGATGATGCTGTGAAAGTGCTGCATTGAATATGCCAGCAGATGTGGAAAACTCAGCAGTGGCCACAGGACTGGAAAAGGTCAGTTTTCATTCCAATCCCAAAGAAAGGCAATGCCAAAGAATGCTCAAACTACCGCACAATTGCACTCATCTCACACGCTAGTAAAGTAATGCTCAAAATTCTCCAAGCCAGGCTTCAGCAATACTTGAACTGTGAACTTCCAGATGTTCAAGCTGAATTTAGAAAAGGCAGAGGAACCAGAGATCAAATTGCCAACATCTGCTGGATCATCAAAAAAGCAAGGGAGTTCCAGGAAAACATCTATTTCTGCCTTATTGACTATGCCAAAGCCTTTGACTGTGTGGATCACAATAAACTCTGGAAAATTCTTAAAGAAATGGGAATACCAGGCCACCTGACCTGCCTCTTGAGAAATCTATGCAGGTCAGAAAGCAACAGTTAGAACTGGACATGGAACAACAGACTGGTTCCAAATAGGAAAAGGAGTACGTTAAGGCTGTATATTGTCACCCTGCTTATTTAACTTATATGCAGAGTACATCATGAGAAATGCTGGGCTGGATGAAGCACAAGCTGGAATCAAGATTGTCGGGAGAAATATCAGTAACCTCAGATATGCAGATGACACCACCCTTATGGCAGAAAGTGAAGAAGAACTAAAGAGCCTCTTGATGAAAGTGAAAGAGGAGAGTGAAAAGTTGGCTTAAAGCTCAACATTCAGAAAACTAAGATCATGGCATCCAGTCCCATCACTTCATGGCAAATAAATGGGGAAACAGTGGAAGACTTTATTTTTTTTTGGCTCCAAAATCACTGCAAATGGTGACTGCAGCCAAGAAATTAAAAGACACTTACTCCTTGGAAGGAAAGTTATGACTAAGCTGGACAGCATATTGAAAAGCAGAGACATTACTTTGTCAACAAAGGTCTGTCTAGTCAAGGTTATGGTTTTTCCAGTGGTCATATATGGATATGAGAGTTGGACTATAAAGAAAGCTGAGCGCAGAAGAATTGATGCTTTTGAACTGTGGTGTTGGAGAAGACTCTTGAGAGTCCCTTGGACTGCAAGGAGATCCAACCAGTCCATCCTAAAGGAGATCAGTCCTGAATATTCATTGGAAGCACTAATGCTGAAGCTGAAACTCCAATACTTTGGCTACCTGAGGTGAACTGACTCATTGGAAAAGACCCTAATGCTGGGAAAGATTGAGGGTGGGAGGAGAAGGGGACGACAGAGGATAAGATGTATGGATGGCATCACCAACTCAATGGACATGAGTTTGGGTAAACTCTGGGAGTTGGTGATGGACAGGGAGGCCTGGTGTGCTGTGGTTCATGGGGTTGCGAAGAGTCAGAACACGACTGAGCAGCGGCTGAACTGAACTGACATGTTGCCTTGGGGCTTCCCAGGTGGCGCTAGTGGTAAAGAACCTGCCTGCCAGTACAGGCAGACGTGGGTTCGATCCCTGGGTCAGGAAGACCCCCTGGAGGAGGGCATGGCAACCTACTCGAGTATTCTTGCCTGGAGAATCCCATGGACAGAGAAGCCTGGAGGGCTGCAGTCAATAGTGTCACACAGAATCAGACACAACTGAAGTGACTTAGCTGTCACGCATGCTTGCTGCCTTGTCATATTACCTGAATTGCTTTTTGGTTTTTTCATTATTCAAGGAATAGATATTATCAGGAGACATATAAGATCCTGTAGTTTCCTCTCACTGCTAAAACAAATCACTACCAACTCAGTGGCCTAAAACAATACAAATTTAAGTGCTGGGGATATAACGTATGGCATGGTGACTCTAGTTAACAGAACCACACATGTTTGAAAGTTGTTAAGAGAGTAGACCTTAAAGGTTCTCATCACAAGAAGAAAACTCTGTAATTCCATCTGGTGACAGATGTTAGACCTACTGTGGTGATCATTCCACAGTATATACAGATATTGAATCCTTGCACTGAGTCCCTGAAACCAATATAAGGTGGTATGTTTATTCTGTCTCAATTTTAAAATGCATGCAGACTCATTTCCCCACAGTCCTGGAGTCAGCAGTCTGGCGTGGGTCTCCCTGGGCTGACATCTGGTGCTGCAGGGCTGTGCTCCTCCCGAGGGCTCCAGGGGAGGGCCGTGTCCTTGCCTTTTCCACCTACCAGAGTCTTCCATATTCCTTGGCTTGGGGACCCCGTCCTCCATCTTTAAGATTGGCAGCATAACAGCTTCAAATTTCTCTTTCTTTCTGTCTTGGTCTCTGTCATCACATCTCTTTCCCTGACTCTGACTCTCTCTCAGTCCTCTTGTAAGATCTCCGGTGCTGACACTAGACACACTTGGATGAGGCAGGGTGCCCCCCACATTTCAAGACCCTTAACCACAGCTCTTCTCTGTCTGCTCACTGCACCCCACCCTCCCTGCTCCCTCCCCTTCACAGGATCTGCACACATCGTGATTCTGTGTGTGTATGTTTCAGGGCTATCTCTCCCACTGTTCTAGAAACTCTGTCTTGTGCATAGTTCTATTCCCAGGACTGAGAAAGGGATGCTGGTTGAATGATCCTCGAAATTTCCTCCTTTGGTCCACTCCTGTCCACTTGCAAGCTATGTGTTTGTGCAATAGGGGAGGATGAACCCCAAACCAGTACTGAACCCCAGGGCTTCCAGCAAGTGTCGGGGCACACATAGGTAAGCATCACGGCCTCCTTAAGTGGCCTGGGGCTGTGGGCAGTGCCAGACCTGGGGAGCTGGGCTCTGGAAAGTAAACACTCCATGAAGACCCTGATTAAAGGAAGACCTTGGCTCCTGTCTCTCTTCTGGTTGCTTCCATTTTCTCACTGGAATAGGAACCAGATCAAGGGAGGCTGAGGAGAAAGTATGCAATGGTTTCCAGGGGGAGCAGAAGAGAGAGATGGATCCAGGCAGCCGAAAGGCGCACTGAGGACGAAAGTTGGGACCAGAGGGAGGTGGCTGGCGGGGTGCATGCTCTCCTCCAGCCATGCCCCGCTGTGGGGCACAGGTGTGGAGAAAGGGTGGTGTTCAGCCCGGCTTGGTGTTGGCCGAGGGGGTGACACTCTGTGTGTACAGAGCAGGTGGGGCCTCCCACTGCGGACAGAGGGCAGGTCCGGAGGTGGGAGTGGCGCTCATGGACACCTGGGATAGCTAGGATGCACACTTTAGCACCAGGTAGACCTGGTGGACTTTCCTCCAAGGATGCCCTTAATTCTGGGATTTTAAAAACCAATTTTATTTTTATTTATTTGTCTCTACCAGGTCTTAGTTGTGGCAAAGTGGGATCTTTGATCTTAGTTTTGAAATGGGGAATCTAGTTCTCTGACCAGCGATTGCACCTGGGCCCCCTGCACTGGGAGCTTAGACTCTGAGCCACTGGACCATCAGGGAAATCCCAGCTCTTAACTTTGATCTCATGAACACGTGGGAGGAGGGGAGCCCCGAGCCCTGATGCCCCTACTAGGGACTGTTGTCTGAACAGAGAGCTTACCACGGAAAGGTCACCCGGAGGGCCGACTTCAACCATCACTATCATTTGCAAACTTGAGCGGCCACCATGCCCAACAGGTGGCAGGCACAGAAGTGTGAATCCTCAGGAAACTCATATGCTGGTTGTGAAAGATCAGCTGACACCAGAACACAGTTATAGATGACATTTAACCAGCTCAGAAGTTTTTTCTCATTCACACCTGGGGATTACGACCCAGCCTGGCTTGAATTTGCCCCTGAGCCAGGCAGTGGGAAGAAAACCCAGGGGCCAGGAGGGTTGAAGGCCAGGTTTCTGTCTGTGTGGTGGGCGGCTCCTGACAGGTGTATTCTGGGTGCCTTTTATAGGGCACGTCTGTGCTTCAGGCGGCCCCAGGGACTCCCCCGCTTCCTGCTGTGGTCATCCCGCTGATGGGAAGTGGAGCCCGACCAGTCAGTTTCCTTTCACATCAGTTTCTCTTGAATCCTGTTACTCTGATGCTTGAAGATGGGCTAGGGAAAACCCTTCCTAGGAATTTCTGGTGCTGTGGGCTTTTGCCCCTCAGACTGCACGTGGGCCTGGGCACTGACAGGCAGGGGTGGGTGTCCTCAAGCCGGAAGGCCCCCCTCTGGGTGAGGAAATTTGGGTGATGCCTATCAGGCAGGTTGAGGCTGTTCCCTGTGGGGCTGGCACTGCTCGAGGGACCATGCTTGGTCATCCTAGAAGCCACCGTCCTCTCCTTGGGACCCTTGCCACATAGGATGGCCAGGACCTTCCCTTTGAAGGCTCAGCCCTGTACAGGCTGTCTTGGAGGCGGGTACAGAGGGCTAGCTGGACCTCTCTGCCTTGTCTGACTCACACCTTTCCAGGTGGATCCCGGACCACCTTTCCTCTCCTGCAGAACCTTCTCTTCAGGAGCATCCTTAGTGCAAATATTCCCCAAGTGTCACAGAAAATGAAGGGCAAGGGTGAGGGTGAGCACTTTCAGATGACCCGGACCCCTGATCTGGGACGTCCACTGGGGAACGCAACATGGAAAGTCCACGCTGACAGGGCAGCTGAGAACCAAAACCCCTCTGGGCACGAGGTCAAAGCTGTCTAAAAAGAAGAGAAACCAAGAGTCTTGGGCCACATGCCTGGAGAGCCACGCAGCTGGGCGAGGGGCCCAGTGTGGGGAGGCATCAGGGAAAGCCTGAAAGTCTGCAGTGTTTTGCTTTCACTCACCTAGATTTAGAGGAATCCTCTGGCAGAACGAAACTGAAGTCTTACTTCCCCACTGTTGTGACTGCAGTACTGGACTTGTTCTTGGTAATGGACTCTGGACGCTTTGGGGGTTCAGCTCTGCTAGTGTGTAATTTATGTATAGTACAACTCACCAGTGTTAAGTGTACAATTTGATGAGTTTTGACAAATGTGTACAGTCATGTAACCCCTGCAATGACAAGATAAAATATTCCCATCATCCCAGGAGTTCCCTCATCTCCCGTAGCCCGTTTCCTCCCTCCTTTCCCTGCTCTCTCACTGTGAAAGTGAAAGTCACTCAGTCACATCTGACTCCTTGAGACCCCATGGACTATACAGTCCATGAAATTCTCCAGGCCAGAGTACTGGAGTGGGTAGCTGTTCCCTTCTTCAGGGGATCTTCCCAATCCAGGGAGCGAACCCAGGTCTCCCACATTGCGGGCAGATTCTCTACCAGCTGAGCCACCAGGGAAGCCCAATACAAACCAGGGTCTTCTGCATTGCAGCCAGATTCTTTACCAGCTGAGCTGTGGTTTGGTCTTTTAAGATAATTGGATGTACACGAAATCTTACAGTAGGTAGTCTTCATGTTTGGCTTTTTAAACTTGATGTCACGCTCTTACAATTCACCCACGCATTGTGCGCTACTCCATGACCTGGAGACACCCAGTATCTCTATCCATTCACCAGTTCATGGACACCTGGGTTGTTTCCAATTTTTGGAGTCTTGAGTAATGCAACTGTACACATTTCTTTACAGATATTAATGTGAACATACGTCTTCTGTGTTTGTGGCAAACACCTATGAGTGGAATTGTGGGTCATGTGATAGGTTTATGTTTTCCAAAGTGGCTGCACCATTTTTCACTCCCTCCAGCAGTGCATAAAGTTCCCTTTGCTCCACAGCTGCGTCAGCACTTGGTATTGCTAGTATTTTAATTTTAACTCTCCTAATGAGCATATTGGAGAAGGAAATGGCAACCCATTCCAGTATTCTTGCCTGAAAAATCCCATGGACGGAGGGGCCTGGTAGGCTACAGTCCATGGGGTCGAGAAGAGTCGGACACGACTGAGCGACTTCACTTTCACTTTTCACTTTCATGAATTGGAGAAGGAAATGGCAACCCACTCCAGTGTTCTTGCCTGGAGAATCCCAGGGACAGGGGAGCCTAGTGGGCTGCTGTCTATGGGGTCACACAGAGTCGGACACGACTGAAGTGACTTAGCAGCAGCAGCAGCAGCAATGAGCATATAGGGGTATCACTTTAATTTGTGGTTTTGATTTGTATTTCTCCGATGACCAATGATGTTTTTATGTGCTTATTTGCCATTTATTTATCTTCTCTGATGAAATGTCTGTTCAGATCATTTGACTTTTTAAAAAAAACTCAGTTGTTCATTTTCTTATTATTGAGTTGCAAGAGTTCTTTATATTCTAAATATAAGTCTTATCAGGTATATGTTTTGCAACTATTTTTTATGGTTTGCCTTTTCATTTTAACAGGGTCACTTAAGAGCAAAACTTAACAATTTTTGATTAAGTCCAATTTATCAAATATTTCTTTTATAGGTTTTACTTTTTTGTGTCCTGTTTGAGAAATCTTTGCCCAACCCAAGGTCACTTATGTGACCTTATGTTTTCTTCTAGAAGTTTTATAGTTTTAGCATTTACATTTATATCTCTCTCTTTTTAATGTATGGGTGGCCAATTGTTCAGCTATTGGGACTACCAGTAGTTGAAGAGATTATTGTTTCTCTTTTAAATTGCCCTGGCACCTTTCTACCTTTAATTGGTAGAAAATCAATTGGCCACGTCTAAGTGGATCTGTTTCTAGGCTCTGTTCTGTTCTGATTTTTCCAGAAAAAGTAAGATTGAAGCACAGTGCGTCTCATGAAAACCTACTCATACTTTATCCAATAACATTTTTATTATAATATTTCCATTGCCTATGAAGAATATAGTCTATTTTTTTTGTGCAAGTTTGTAGTATTCTCTGGTCAAAAGCATTTTTAGCTGGACACAATTTAAATACTGTAACTCATGTTACAGCGGGAACAAATGGTCACTATGGTCTAATGCCTTTTGAGAATGAGATGTACATCTTATACCTGAGATACACACCTTCCCCTCCTCCTGCATTTTTTAAATCATATACAACTCCCAGGTTGGTGAGTGTTCACGAGAAGCCCTGCCTCACACCTAGGAGGTCCCCATCTCACCACACCTTATTGATGTTTCCCAGTTTCGAGGACTGTCTTAAACCTCTGCTGCTTATTCAAATGTCAGACATAAGACTACCAAGGCAAGCTTCTGTTCCTTTGCTCAGTAATTAATACGCAAGTTCATCAGTTGTAGACAAGTGAGTGTTACATGATGTGTGTGTTCCCACATTCCCATCCTGTGGTGCTGGACACTCACCATGCAGGGTGTGAGGGGTGAGAAAGGTGAAAAACTACTTAAAAAATTCTCTCCACCATAAACCACATGTTTGTGCTTGTCTTTATCATCTGCACGGAAACACATAGACACTCTTGTATGGTGTCCTTTCATATATGACAAGTTTGATCATATATGATAAGTTTGATCATATATGATGTTCTCTAAGGCTTCTTACTCTTTTGTGTTTTAAACACCTAAAATGAAAGTGAAAGTTGCTCAGTCATGTCTGACTCTTTGTGACCCCATGGACTATACAGTCCATGGAATTCTCCAGGCCAGAATATCTGAGTGAAGCCTTTCCCTTCTCCAGGGCATCTTCCCAACCCAGGGATCAAACCCAGGTCTTCCACATTGAAGGTGGATTGTTTCAAACACTAGTAGGAAGAAAAACCTGGGTGTGTTGGGGAGTTGATGCCTTGATTTTGTAATAAAGTACTTAAAAAACTACCTACCATATGGCGGTGTTATCATTCATGAAAGAAAGGATATTTGAGCTGCCAATGATGAAGACTGTCTCAGACTGGCATCGTTCCTCTACCAGAATCTGAGAACTGCCATTTAGACCCCTGGGAAGGACAAAGGGTCAGAATCAGTCTCAGGACGTCAAGGGTGTTCTAGAGGGAATTCCTGAAGTGGGGGGAAATATGTTAGGTCAGCAATCCGGTCCTTTCTAACACAAAGAGCAGATGACCTCATGGTCTGGAAAAACCTGGGATTGCTTCTCAGTTGTCTTGCTCTGACAGCCCAGCCCTCATCCCAGGTGCCTCGTTTCCCCAAGGAAACAGATATGTGAACTTGGAGCTGAAACTGTCCTTAGAAATTCAGTTTGCTTTCTTTACTAAGGGGAGTTGTTCACGTCACCCAGCCAGCCAGTGACCAGGACAGGGACAGTTCTCTCAGCTTTCCAGTCGCTAGATCGGCCGGTCCAGCCTGGCAGTGCAGCCACACTGGCTGTCCTCTCCCTCTCCAGCTCTGTCACCCTCTGGATGGCTCCACGCCCAGTTCCTTACCCTCTGTCGTCTCACCGTGGTCCTTGGAGGAGCTGTCACTCTGATGTTTTCTGCTAGTCACTCTTACCTCTGTTTCTGATGGGGAGGTGGGAATGTGCACAAATGCCCGTCTGTGTCTAGGAGTCTGCGTGCAGAATCCAGGAAGTGCTTTCAACCTTTGAACTGACACTTCCTATGTTCTGACAACACTGAGTGCCCGTTACATAGGATGAGCATGTACAGCGGACGGCGGCTGGCTAGGGTGGTAAGGGAGTGACAATCTGCTTTCTTCCTTTAAAATTTACAGTATTGCTGAGTCATTAATTTTTAATGAACGGAACATTGTGAGAAATACAGAGATGTGTATACAGGTTCCACTCTTTTGTCTTTGAGTTTAGAAAAATGATGCCAGAGCGCGAGGGGCTGGAGAGCTGCTTGGCCTCCTCCTTGTGGGTGGAACTTAGAAAATAAAAGTGGAATTACTTGACATTGTTTTCGAAGCATTAGTCATCACAGTGAGAAAAGGGAAGTCAGACATAGACATGGTGGTCAAGAGCAGTCACTGTTTGTGGGTGATGTAAGCATATGGTGTCATCATATTAATTAATAACTGAAATTAATACCAACTAGGAGGTTAGTTGAGGTGGCCAGTTATAAAATAGCTATTCAGAAATCTATATTTTCCCTTTAAACCAATAATGATCATTTAGAGATCGTAATGAAAAAAATATATGTGAACCGTGAACTTCCAGATGTTCAAGCTGGTTTTAGAAAAGGCAGAGGAACCAGAGATCAAATTGCCAACATCCGCTGGGTCATCGAAAAAGCAAGAGAGTTCCAGAAAAACATCTATTTCTGCTTTATTGACTATGCCAAAGCCTTTGACTGTGTGGATCCCAATAAACTGTGGAAAATTCTTAAAGAGATGGGCATACCAGACCACCTGACCTGTCTCTTGAGAAACTTGTATGCAGGTCAGGAAGCAACAGTTAGAACTGGACATGGAACAACAGGCTGGTTCCAAATAGGAAAAGGAGTACGTCAAGGCTGTATATTGTCACCCTGCTTATTTAACTTACATGCAGAGTACATCATGAGAAACGCTGGGCTGGAAGAAAGACAAGCTGGAATCAAGATTGCCGGGAGAATTATCAATAACCTCAGATATGCAGATGACACCACCATTATGGCAGAAAGCGAAGAAGAACTAAAGAGCCTCTTGATGAAAGTGAAAGAGGAGAGTGAAAAAGTTGGCTTAAAGCTCAACATTCAGAAAACTAAGATCATGGCATCCAGTCCCATCACTTCATGGGAAATAGAATGGGAAACAGTGGAAACAGTGTGAGACTTTATTTTTTTTTTGGCTCCAAAATCACTGCAGATGGTGATTGCAGCCATGAAATTAAAAGACGCTTACTCCTTGGAAGGAAAGGTATGACCAACCTAGATAGCATATTTAAAAGCAGAGACATTACTTTGCCAACAAAGGTCCGTCTAGTCAAGGCTATGGTTTTTCCAGTAGTCATGTATGGATGTGAGAGTTGGACGGTGAAGAAAGCTGAGCACCGAAGAATTGATGCTTTTGAATTGTGGTTTTGGAGAAGACTCTTGAGAGTCCCTTGGACTGCAAGGAAATCCAACCAGTCCATCCTAAAGGAGATCAATCCTGAGTGTTCATTGGAAGGACTGATGTTGAAGCTGAATCTCCAATACTTTGGCTGCCTCATGCGAAGATTTGACTCATTGGAAAAGATCCTAATGCTAGGAAGGATTGGGGGCAGGAAGAGAAGGGGATGACAGAGGATGAGATGGCTGGATGGCATCACCGACTCGATGGACATGGGTTTGGGTAGACTTCGGGAGTTGGTGATGGACAGGGAGGCCTGGTGTGCTGCGATTCATGGGGTCGCAAAGAGTTGGACACGACTGAGCGACTGAACTGAACTGAACTGAATGGAAAAAAAAAATTTCATTCACAGTAACAACAAAATGCATTAAAAACCTAGGAAAATTGTAACAAAAATGTGTAGGATCCAAAATGAAAAAGATCGAAGACTCTGTTAACGAGTGTAAAAGATGATATGGATGTTCTTGGATAGAAAGACCTACTGTTGAAAATATGTCCATTTCTCATGAATTAGCTGTAATTCAGAACAGTTCAAAGCAAATTATTTGTGAGCTTAAAAAAAAACCCACAATTAGTCTAAAGTTTATCTGTAAGAATGCAGCCGGGAGGATGGCCATAAAATAGATGTGTGTGTGTATGTTTCTAGCTTCTACAAGATGTATTTAAAATTTTTCGTATACCAAGTTTCAGGCTTCCCAGGTGGCGCTAGTGGTAAAGAACCCACTTGCCAATGCAGGAGATGCAGGAGACGTGGGTTGGGAAGATTCCCTGGAGGAGGGCATGGAGAATCCCAGGGACAGAGGAACCTAGGGGGCTACAGTCCATAGAAACACAAAGAGTCATACATGACTGAAGCGACTTGGCACACACACACAGACACATACTAAGTTTCACTTTTTTTGAGATACAAGTCTTTATGTTTTAATAACTATGTGAGGTTCTGCAGCCACCACCAGACCAGGAAACAGTGCGCCCCCACCCAGCCAGCCCCCTCAATCTTCAGGTTGCCCCTTTGTAGTCTGAACTCCCCCTCTGTCCCTAATCCAAGGCAAACATGGACCTCTGGTTGGACAACCCACTCTAATATTCTTGCCTGGGAAATCCCATGGACAGAGGGGCCTGGCAGACTTCAGTCCATGGGGTCGCAAGAGTCGGACACAACTTATCGACTAAACAACAACATTCTGTCAAGTGGAAATGTGCTTTATACTATATCACTATGTGGAAACACATCACAATTTCATTATCTAATCATCCACTGAAGGATTTCTATATTTTTGTTTTTGAGAAATTATGAGCAAAGCCAAAGCTGTAAGTTTTGTGTACAGATTTTTGGAAAGACATGTTTTCAGTTCTGTAGGGAGAGGGTGGACTTGCTTGAATATATTCCTGAATTTAGGGGGAAGGCATTCAGTTTTTTTTTTGACATTAAGTATAATGTTAGCTGTAGGGATTTTGTAAATGTCCTCTGTCAGGTTTGAGAAGTTTCCCTGTATTATTAATTTTCTGAGAGGGTTTTTTTTTTTTTTAATGTCATGAGTGGATGTTAAATTTAGTCAAATGCATTTTCTGTATCTATCCAGATACTGATGTGGTTTTTATTCTTTGATCTGCTAATTGCTTGATTTTCTCATGTTGATTCAACCTAGAATTCCAGACTAGATTCTACTTGGTGTTGATGTGTTTTTCTCATGAATGGCTGAGATTTGCTAATATTTCGATGAGGACTTTTGTGCCTATATTCATGAGGGATATTGGGCTATAGTTTACCTTTCTTGTGTATTATTCCTCTGGTTTGGGCTGCACAGAATGAGATGGGAATTTTCCCATCTTTTATTTTTCTGGAAAAGACTGTAGAATTTGTATTATTCCTTTATTGAATGTTTGGAAAAGGGCTTGGGATTTCTTCCTTGGAAGATTTTTTAAAAAATACAAACTCGATATCTTTAAATACAGGACTAGTTAGAATATCTATTTCTTCAGTGAGTTTTGCTAGTATGTATCCTTGAAGGAATTGGTCAGTTCCATCCAAGTTGTCAAATTGCTAATAGAGTTGTTTATAATATTACTTTGTTCTTTGTCTAATATCACTGAGATAATATGGTATTCCTTATTTTGGTCATGTTTGTCTTTCCTCTTTTTTTCTTGGTCAGTCTGGCTAGAGGTTTCTTAATTTTCTTGATCTTTTCAAAGAACCAACTTTTGGTTTTATTGATTTTATCTTCTGTTTTTTTTTTTTAATTTAATTTACACTTGTTCTTGTCTTTATTTTTTCTCTCATTTTGCTTGGTTTGGGTTTAGTTTGCTCTTCTTCTTTTTCCTCATTTCTTAAGGTAAAGACTTAGATTACTTATTTGAAAACTACCTTGTTTTCTAATATAAGCATCTGATGTCTCTATTCTTTTCTCTAAGCACTGCTTTACTGCATCCTACAGATTTTGATATTTTGCATTTTCATTTTTATTCCATTCCAAACATTTTATAATTTCCCTTGTGACTTATTTTTTGACCCAGGGATTATTTAGGTGTGTGTTTAATTTCCATGTATTTTTTTCCGTGGGGAGGGGTTCTAAGTATTTTTTTTTTTTGTCATTAATTTGTAGTTTAATTCTACTGTGGTCAGAGAACCTACTTTGAATGACTTCAGTTATTCTAAATTTGTTAAGGTTTGTTGTGTGGCTGAGGCCATGGTCCATCTTTAGAGTTTTCTCTTGTTGGATGGGCTGTTCTGTAAGTGTTGGTTAGGTCAAGTTGGTTACTGTGTTGTTCAGCTCTTTTATATTCCTGTCTCCAAGTGTAATTTATTTATTTTTGTTGTGCCACACAGCTTTTGGGATCTTAGTTCCCCAACCAGGGATCGGCGAACCTGGGCTCTGGCAGGGAGAATGCCAAGTCCTAACCAGTGGACTGCCAGGGAATTCCCTAAAGTATAATTTTAGAATCTGACTATTTCTCCTTTCATTTCAATTTATTTTTTCAATTATTTTGATTCTCTCTTGCTAAGTGCCTACACATTTAGGTTGTTTCATCTTCTGGGTGAATTTTTTTATCATCATATATTCTGAAGATAGATATATATACCTTAACATGGAATGATCTATACAGTGTTTTTCTGAGAAAAAAAGAGCAAAAATAATGATTCTATTTATGTAAATTTTATCTGTTTATCATCATCACTCCATCATCTATCCATTATCTATCTATCTATCCACCCATCTATCAATCATTTGTCTATCCTACTAATCTATCCAACTAATACCTACCTCCAACCCTTAGAATAGCTAGGGATTTGGAAAAAATGTTATCCAAATGTTGATGGTGTTTATATTGCTGATCTAACTTGGGGGAATTTTTATTTTTTTCCTATGCTTTTCTACAGTGTGGACATTTCCTAGAAGTATCTTTATAAAAAAATAAAACCATTTTAATAGGGGACTGCCTTAAGTGAAATCCATAGTGAAGAACAGGGAAACCAAAGAACTAGAAAGTGAAAACAAGCAGTTTACAGACTCACATGGAAATTGATCTTTACATTCTCTTTCAACTCCTCAAAAAATTTTACTCATATTTTAGAATATATTTTTACATCCAAAATATGCATTTATATCCAGTGTTTTTCTCCTACTCAAGTTTAAGAAAATAGCAATTTCATTTTTTTTCCCCACCATGCTGCATTCCCTGGCTAGCTACTGATTTAGTATATCCGAATTGGAAAGTTTTCATTCTCATGAGGTTAATATTTATCAGTTAAAGATTACATCTGATCTGTTTTCCTGTTGCTGAAGTGTTAAAATTTAAAAAATTGTAGTAAAATACACATAACATAAAGCGTATCATTTTAGCTACTTTTATGCATGCAGTTGAGTGGCATCAAGTGCATTTACATTGTTGTACAACCATCACCACCATCTACCTCCAGAACTTTCTCATCTCCCTGAACTGAAACGCTCCCCGTTAAACACCGACTCCCCCATTTCCTCCCCCAGCCCCTGCTTTCTGTCCCTATACATTTGCCTATTGATTATACCTCATGTAAGCAAAATCACACAGTATTTGTCCTTCTGTGTCTGGCTCCTTTCATTTAGTACAGTGTCCTTATGGCTCATCCATGATGTAGTGTGTATCAGCATTTCCTTCCTTTTTAAGACAGTAATAGTTGTGTGGACAGACTGCATTTGTTTATTCCTTTGTCCATCAGTGAACATTTGGGTTGTTTCAGCCTTTTGGTTACTAGGAATCTTGCTGTTAGGAATATATGTGTACAAATCAGGTAGTCAGTGGACCATTGGGGGAAGGAGGAGGTCTAGGGGATTCCATCATCCCCCTTCTAATTCTAAGCCAAGGACAGACTCAGGTTAATGCACCCAAAGTTAGCCCATATGAGATGCCAGCAGGTTAAAACCCTTGATAAAAATTAAAATACACAAAGGCTCAAGGGCAGAGCCATAATTTTGTAAACAAAGAATTTCAGTTCATCTCCAATGTAAATGATAATCAGCTTATGGAGGTCTTGGGGCTTGAGTTGGGTGTTTGTCTTTCCCGACCCACAGTCACCCCGGCGTGGTCGTGTGACTCAGAAGGAAGCAGTCTCCCAGGTCATGCTCAGCCTATCCCGGGATGTGCAGGAAGGACCCTAGTTCCTTGCTGGAGCCACAGTCCATGTGAGCAAAGTCAGCATCTTTGAAGCAAGACTTTTTGAGAAGTAACCAAGAGTATCACATGTTATTAGCAAAAACAAGTCTACAGCGAATTTCAAAACATGACCCTGGAGATCCCCCTACCAATAGCATCCCACCTCCCCCGACCTCCACCCCAAGGACAATCCCAGGAGGCTTCTTGGGAGGTGGCATGCCTGGCAGATCTTTGAGTCCTTGATGATTGGCATGGCAATTACAATAACAGCTTTTCTAAGAAAGGAATTTGGAACTTAGCATCCTTGACACAATGATCACTGAATTGTAAGTGGATCAACATTTGCTATGAAGGAGTGCAAATTGAATATGAATTGAAATGGGACACTAGCAGCATAAAATATTACTAAGATCAACGGATAGACTGAAAACAGATAAACAGTGAGTGATTATGAGGGACTGCGCCAACTCCATAAGCCACCACTTCCTAAAGTAACCCTCAGTTTCTCCTGGTGTCAGGGGTGACCCTGGCCCCTGATCTCTTGAGGGGCTGGCCTTCAGGGAGGTGGAGGGATTGTGTCCTGCCGGGCACAGGCCACCACTGCCTGTTCCTTTCCCAGACTGTGTCCATAGCAGAACGAGTCCGACAGACCGGCTCCTCTGCAGCCTTGTTTTGAGTAATTGAAAGGATATTGGGTGGAACTTACATCAAAATAACCAACACATTTACCCATATATTAGTAATTGAAATGCTAGGGCTTATGAAAGGCATTTATAAAGATGGATCATAACCTCTCTTTTCTTTCTTTTGTACAATTGAAGTGTGGTTGACTTGGGCTTCCCTGGTGGGTCAGGTGGTAAAGAATCTGCCTGCAATGCAGAAGACCCGGTTTGATCCCTGGGTCAGGAAGATCCCTTGGAGAAGGAAATGGTTACCCACTCCACTATTCTTGCCTGGAGAATTCCATGGACAGAGGAATCTAGAGGGCTACCATCCATGGGGTCGCGAAGAGTTGGATAAGACTGAGCAACTAACACACACACAATGGTTGATTTACTGTGCTGTGTTAGTTTCTGCTGTACAGCAAAGTGATTCAGTTATACATATACATACTTCTCCATATTCTTTTCCATTCTGGTTTATCACAGATGTTGAATATATTTCCTTGTGCTCTATAGTAGGAGCTTGTTGTTTATCCATCCTATATATCAATATAATAGTTTGTATTTGCTAGTCCCAAACTCCTAGTCCTTCTGTCTCCTACCTCCCTCCCCTTTGAAAACCACAAGTCTGTTCCCTTATGTCTGTGAGTCGGTTTGTTTTGTAGATAGGCTCATTTGTGCCATATTTTAGATTCCACATAGAAGTGATAGCAGATAATATTTGTCTTTCTGTCTTAAACTTACTATGATAATCTCTAGTTGCATCCATGCTGCAAATAGCATTATTCCATTCTTTTTTTTATTGCTGAGTAGTATTCCATTGTATATATGTATTACATCTTCATTATCTATTCATCTGGCAATGGACATTTAATAACCTTTCTTACCTTTTGTTGTTAATTAAAAATTTTTTTTTTGGCTGTGCTGCTCAGCTTGTGGGATCTTAGTTCCCCAACTAAGGATCAAACTGTTGCCCTTAGCAGTGAAAGTGTGGAGTCCTAATCACTAGATCACCAGGGAATTCCCTAACCCTTCTTTGCTTATAACATGTCCTTGGATATCACAGAAAAGGAGACCAAGAACCCCCACATTTCCCTAATGACTGCTTCATCTCTCATTTGTAAGATCTATTTCCTTGGGCTTATCAGAGTGAGTTCTTAGAGTAAAATTTAAAGGGTGGTGAAAGGTCTCCCCCCACCCCAAAATTCTTCCCTAAGTTGATCTGCTTATGGCTTTGTCCCCATGTGCAGCCATTTGTTTGATTTAAGGCATGAGCAGCCTCTATTGAGAATGCAGGCCTTTGCAGTCATTTGAGAGGGTCATCTGCCAACCTGGGATAGAGTGGAATTTGGGCTCTGGCAAACCTGGTTCTCATCTATGGTTGACTCCCTCACTCTCTGATGTTGATCAATTTACTCTGCAAAGTCTCATTTTTCTCCTCTGGACCACTGGGTAGCACCCACTCCACAGGGGAGCTGGGAAGATTACAGGAGATAATACCTAGATCAGCTCTGTCCAGTGGAAATATGAGGTGACCCATAGGCCTAATTTAACATTTTCTAGAAGTCACATTTAAAAACTAAAAAGAAATAGGTGAAATCAATGTTAATATAACATCAAGGCTGTATATTGCCACCCTGCTTATTTAACTTACATGCAGAGTACATGATGTGAAACGTTGGGTTGGGTAAATCACAAGCTGGAATCAAGATTGCCAGGAGAAATATCAACAATCTTTGATATGCAGATGATACTACTCTAATGACAGAAAGTGAAGAGGAGCTAAAGTGCCTCCTGATGAAGGTGAAAGAGGAGAACGGAAAAGCTGGCTTAAACCTCAACATTCAAAACACTATGGCGTACAGTTCCATCACTTCATGGCATATGCTGATGGAAAAATGGAAACAGTGGCAGATTTTATTTTCTTGGGCTCCAAAAGCACTATGGATGGTGACTGCAGCCGTGAAATTAAAAGATGCCTGCTCCTTTGAAGAAAAGCTCTGACAAACCTATACAGCGTTTTGAAAAGCAGACACTTCACTTTGCCAACAAAGGTCCATCTAGTCAAAGCTATGGTTTTTCCAGTAGTCATGTATGGATGTTAGAGTTGGACCATAAAAAAGGCTGAGTGCTGAAGAATTGATGCTTTCAAACTGTGGTGCTGGGGAAGACTCTGGAGAGCCCTTGGACACTAAGGAGATCAAATGAGCCAATCTTAAAGGAAATCAACCCTGAATATTCATTGGAAGGACTGATGCTGAAGCTGAAGCTCCAATACTTTGACCACCTGATGTGAAGAACTGACTCATTTGAAAAGACCCTGCTTCTGGGAAAGATTGAAGGCGGGAGGAGAAGGGGAATGACAGAGGATGAAATGGCTGGATGGCATCACTGATTCAATGGACATAAGTTTGAGCAAACTCCGGGAAATAGTGAAGGACAGGGAAGCCTGGCATGCTGCAGTCCATGAGGTTGCAAACAGTTGGACATGACTTAGTGACTAAACAGCAGCAACTTTAATAATATAGATTCATTTATCCCAGTAGAATCATAGTATTATCAGTTCAACATGTAATCAATATAAAAGGTGTTAAAGAGATAGTTTACATTCTTTTTGTTCATCCTAAGTCTCCAAAATCTGGTGTATTGTATACCACTCATGTTTCAAATATGTGGTGTCCACATGTGGCTGGTGGCTGCCCTGTTGGATGGAGAAGGAGGGACCATCAGTAACAGGTGCCGTGTGGACTCCTTGCTGCATCCTCCCTATGTGAATTGAGCTGTTCTAGCTGGTCAAGCAGCTGGCATGCTCCTAATGGAATGTTACTTGTGTCTGTTTCCTACTGCTGGATAACAAGTTGCCACAAACTTAGTCACTTTCAACAACACCCATTTGTCATCTTGATTCTGTAGGTCAGAAGTTCATGGGGACCCAATTGTGTTCTCTGCTCAAGGTCTCACAGGCTGCAGCCACAGTGTCAACTGGGCTGCATTCTCATCTGGAGACTCAACCGGGGAAAGCTCACCCAGCTTGTTGGCAGACTTTGGGTCCTTGTGGCTGTAGGACTGAGGGTCTCTGTTTCCTTGCTGGAGGTCATCCGGGACCAGTCTCTGCTCCCGGATGCCATGCACATCTCTTCTCATGCTTTCCATGCGGCCCCTTCATGCTTTGACCCTTTGACTTCCCCTTTTGCCACCAGCTGGAGAAAATTCTCTGCCTTTTAAGGGTGCATGTGATTTGATTAGGCTCACCCCAATCATCTCCCTTTCGATTCACTCACGGTTAACAGATGAGTAACCTTAATTACACCTGCCGAACTCCTTCTGCCCCATAAAATAACAAAGTCAGAGTGTGGTGTCTCATCCCTTCGTAATCCAGGGATCAGGATGCGAAACCTTGCGGGCTAGTTTTGGGTTCTGTTCACCCTGTTACTACAAGTGAGGCTCACTGTGTGGATGTCATAGTAAGGTTTACGGGCTGTTCTGAGGCTGCGGCTCCCCGGAGGAGGGGAAGGGGAAGTGCTGCAGGGGCTGAGGCATCTGTAGTTTGATGTCGTGCTGATTCTGGTGATCGTTTCTGGGAGTTCTCTCTTTTTGTCCAAGCTAACCATCTTCCCAAGTGTTTGACCACAGCCAACTGGTGCTCAGTCTTCCTGCTGAGTACACAGACCAGGGGACACTGTGATTTGATGCTGACACTGTTGCTCCTTTGGGGTTTCTGAATGCAGTGGTGACTTCAGGGCAAGAGTATCTTGAATATTTTGAAAGCAAAACAGTATTTCTTGAGAGGCTGGTCATCACAATCCCTTTTCCCACCTGGTTATGAATACTGGATCCCATTTCAGGGCGAGGAACCCTGATCCACAGCAGGCCATGCACACTTGCTCTGGGCACAGCCAGGACTTGGGCAGATCCTGTGTTGGAGGCCACCTGGGCCCCTTGACGAGTCAACTGTGCGCCCATTCCCAGAGGTAAAGGTGTGCAGTGCTCTAGTGGCTTTCACCAGGAAGTTCAAGAGACGATGTTTGACAGAAATGGTTTGTATCCCTTTATCCCTGTTCAAAGCCATTGTTTGGGGTTTCACACTGGCACTGAAGCTTGGCATTGCATTTTAGTCTGAATGTCCAGGGGAAGAAGCCTCGGGACCCCGCAGTGTTTATGGTGGAATTCATACACAGCCGCCAGTGACAGGTGACCCCTCCCCTGGCCAAGTGGCTATTCTTAAGTGTTTCTGATACATGGAAGTCACCAGTTATCAGGGTTCCTGGGGTGTCTTCAGTTATCAGAGAGAGATGTGTACTTCAGTACAACTGTTTTTGTTTTTTTTTCCCCAATCCTGTGCATTTCATTATATTCACATTTCAGAAACATTCTTGACAAGGGGCCCATTAAGCCTCACCAGACTGCTATGGAGTTTCCTGTGGGTGCTGTAATGAATTGCTAAAAGGTGGTGGGAGCGGGGGGGGGGGGGCGAGTTTAAGACAACAGAAGTGTGTTTTTTCACAGCTCTGGAGGCAGAAGTCTGAAGTCAAGGTGTTGGCTGGCTGTGAAGGGGAATGTACTCAGTACTTTCTGTGCTTGCTTTCTGGTGGCCACTGGCCACCCTGGTGGTCTTTGTCTTGCAGCCGCCTCACTCCCATGTCTGCCTCCCTCTGCATGTGGCTGAGTACTCTCTTTTTATAAGGACACCCTAAATCCAGGATGACCTCACCTCGAGATCCTTAACTTAATTTTATTTGCAAAGGCCCTTTTTCCAATAAGGTCACATTCCCAGGCCCTGGGGCTTAGCAGCTGGCCATCTGACTGGAGAGATCACCGTTGAACTCACCAGGGAGCCCCCGGCACAAAGAAAGGCTAAGAGGCCTCCCTACCTTCCTAAAGGATTCCCAATTTTTCCTGACAAAATCTCATCCTGATTTTTGCCGCTGTAGCTTGTCTGCATTCTTGTCTTGCAATTTGAAAATAACAATTCATTCCCTTTACCACCTTCCTCCACCCCAACCCCTTCGTTAAAGAGCTTCTGAACAAGTTTAAGTTATGGTGAGGGCTGACCTTTTTTTTTTTTTTATAATTCCCCAGAATTATCTAACTGGGAAAGCACTGAGTGGACATGAGTCAAAACCCCCATCCTTCCTATGGCGTGAAACTTCCTAAATGCTTTTTGGGAGGAGGAAACTCCCGCGGGGCTTAGGACAGCAGTCGGTTTCTTGTAGTTCAGTCTCAAGTTCAACACCCACATTCCCTGCCACTTCTCCTGAGACACTGGCAGCCTCCATCCACTGGATCCGAGGTGACCGGGAGCCTTGTAGTTTCCAGACCACTCTCACCCACCCGACTTCAGAAGCCACCTGACTTCTCTCAGGTCCCACCTTAAGTGTCGCCCCCTCAAGGCTGCCTGGCCACCCGCTCTGCCCCGAGGCCTCTTGTGTTTTCTCTTCTCTTTTTCCTCCATCGCTCTTTCCTGATGATATCTACACAGCGGGCAGACAGGCAACCTCAATGCCTCGGGATGACATAATTTTTAAATTTCCTCCAGTCAAAACCAGAAGAGAGAAGTGGGAAATCTTGGGTGAAAACCATGTCGCTTGACAGCTTAGGTAGAATAAAATTTTGGCGATTTTAGTTTGAATGTTCACTTATAATTTTTCTGAAATAGCACAGTAGCTAAAAATCGACCGTTATACTCAGCTTGAAACGCTTCCATTCCCAGACCCATGACTGCTGTTTTATGCTGGTTTCTCTTCGTTTCTTTTTATTGAGTTAGATTCCACACACCATAAAAATGCACCGTTTCAAAGTGTGCAGTCCAGTGGATTTTAATACATTCACAAGGTAGACCGGAGTGGTGTTGGGATGCTTGGCTACTGCAGAGGCGGATAGTTGTAAACTTTTTCTGAATGTGGGATTTGCGTAGTGTTTATTAAGGGACACAATTAAAATCACATTTAAAAAATTGAGGATATGAAAAATTAATGTTTTCTGCACAGGGTGTGTTGTGTTTGGGACAAGACAAGGGTGGGAGGAAGGCGTCCAGGAAGGAGAACTGCCACCCTGGAAACCCCCAGGGTCATGGTCAGGGAGACCCACCACCCACAGGAAACTCTTCTCAGTGACACAAGGCGCCCTTTCATCCTATCGACAACCCTACGTGAAGACGCCCCAGAGACTCCCTGTGATCCATCGTGAGAACCTTCCTAAGGGACTCCTCGCCCATGTCCAGACCCGCTCAGGAGTCCACCCAGCACAGCCCCCGACACCTCCCCGGTGTGCCCCTTACCCTCCAAGCTATAACCTGGATACCACCCACGGGGACATGCCTGTCCCCTGGCACACGCAGCGTGTTCATGACGACACTGCTCTTACATGCAGGAGGCACCGTTGGTTTCCACCCCCTGTCTCCGCATCCCCGCCCCAGGGGTCCCTGGCATGAATCTCTCTCCTGCTTTTGTCTTCTCTTCCTTCACCTGTGAAAAGCCTTTTCCACCAAATGCTGCTTCCCCCAGGAAGCGTTTCTTGAAAGTTCCAACGAGGGGTGAATTCCGTGCAGGGAGCAAGCCCCCTTCCTTCACATTGGAGAATCTGGGTTTCCTCCTTCTCTGTTCCTGGTCGGTCTACTCTTGGGGCCTTGCTGCCTCTTAGTTTCTGCGTGTGTACATTGGGGCAGGATGCTGCTGGGCAGCTGTCTGCCTTCCCTGATGGTCAGGAAGCTGGGAAAGCAGCCTGGGGAGGAACTTTGTGGATGTTGTTGCCGAAATTTGGCCTTTGTTCACTCGTGCTGGATGAAATCTCGGAGACAGAGTTTGGGTGAAGTAGAAATTTGCCAGGCAAAGCCGGCCACTGCAGGCAAATGCCCTCAAGACTGTGTGTCCCACCCGTGGTCAGCTTGTGGATTGGCTGGTGGTGAGGTAATGGGGCGTCAGCATCATCAGCCTTCTGCTTCCAACCTGTCTGACGTCTAACATGCTTGTGGGCAGCTTGCAGTTGACTTCTCCCACCTGGTGGGGGTTTCAGTACCTGCTCAACAGCTCAAAGGACATGGCTTGGAATATTATCTGTAGTCCTTGAGGAAGAACAGCAGATCCTTAACTTTGTTTAATGGCTAAAGTATTTTTATCTTGCTTGACCATTTTCCTTTCTTCCCACATTTTCTCACTTCTCTGATTAAATTTATGCCTTGACTGAAGTTTTTCTACAGACAAAAGGCAGCAGAGGATGCAGCAGGGGTCTGTTCTGGGAAGGCTTCGTTGGGTCCTGCTCGGTGATGGTGGCCTCCACGTCACGGCATCATTCTCTCTTTGCCTCTCGGGCCCCACTCAGAGCCCTCCGACTACATGAACACTTTGCTTTGAATTACCATGATCTGTGCACCTGGCCCATCCTCCCCAGGCAGAGGCCCCAGGCTTCCTGAGAGAGGAGACGTGGTTCCTCTTGCCCATCTTTCCCGGTTACTCAGCATACATTGTGTGTGTACATTTTCTAAACAATGGTCCTAGGCCCAGAATCCTCTCCTCATCCTCTGTGTTTCACTGTGAGTACACGGATTCTCACCGCCTCTCTTTTTCTGTCTGGTGCTCATCTCTGGATGTGTACTGCTTCTGATTTCTGCTTTTAGCTGAAGCCCTTCTGGCCACTGGTGGTTGCTCCCAGACCCACTCCTACTAGGGTCTACCTGCCGGGGTGCCCAGTATCCATTGTTTTGACTTCTGAGTTCCCGACTCCCACTCTCCCTGACCCCTCACCCCACCCCATCAGGACCCTGGTCTTTGGCAGCCAGGCTTCTGGTCTCTCTGGACACCACCCACCACAGGGAGCTGCCTGGGGGTCTCCATATTAACACATATATGTTCATGGGAACATTACAGGGTAGCAATGGATCAGTTCAGTTCAGTTGCTTAGTCGTGTCTGACTCCTTGCAGCCCCATGGACTGCAGCACGCCAGGCTTCCCTGTCCATCACCATCTCCTGGAGCTTACTCAAACTCATGTCCATTGAGTCAGTGATGCCATCCAACCATCTCATCCTCTGCTGCCCCCTTCTCCTCCCGCCTTCAATCTTTCCCAGCATCACAATCTTTTCAAATGAGTCAGTTCTTCGCATCAGGTGGCCAAAGTATTGGAGTTTCAGCTTCAGCATCAGTCCTTCCAATGAATATTTAGGACTGATTTCCTTTAGGATGGCAATGGATACCAATGGTTTTTCTCAAAAATGTTGAAGATTCGAAAGATATAGTAAAGAACAACTCAGTAATCACCCACCTCCAATTTGACTCATCTTCACATGACACGATACCCACACCAGCCTGTTTTTATTGCACAAACCGTAATAGATCCAGCCTGGCCTGACTGGACACTCAGGAGGTCATCGTACTTCTTTCCTCTCAGAGGGAGCAACTCACATGAATTTAGAGGAGATTAATTTTATTTTCATGTACGTATGATTCCATATACAACACATAGTTCTGTTGTGCATACTTTCAAACTTTATATAAATGACATGATAGTGTGTGTGCTTACTCTGCAACTTGTGGTTTTGATTCAAGATTATATTTGTGAGGTTTGCAATGGGACCTGCGGGGTCGTACTCTCCCATATTCCCACACCACAGCTTACCTGCCCACCGCTGGACTGATAGCTGTGTCCTCACATTTCAGGGTAGCAGACTTTGCCCCAGATCCTTTTGCTGTGTCTTCTGGAGCTCCCGTGTGAGTCTGTCTGCAAGTGGAATTGTTGACTTGGAAAGTGTGAGCATCTTCACCCTTTTTGGACATCCCCAGAGTTTTTTGATGAGGGGACATCAGCTTCCCTCCAGCAGTGTGTTTGAAGCTCCCTGTTTCTCTACTCTCTTGTCCATGCTTGGCACTGCTAATCTTTGAGATTTTTGCTGGTATGATGAGCATGAAATTCTGCCTCATTGTTTCACTTGCCTTTTCCTCATTAGTGTTGCAGGTGACCATCTTTCAAGTGTTTATTGGATTTTTCTCTTTTGTGAATTATCCATTTAGATAAGAAATATTTAAGAACAGCTTTGTGTGCATGCATGCTCAGTTGCGTCAGTTGTGTCCGACTCTTTGTGACCCCGTGGACTGTAGCCTGCATGGCTTGCTCCTCTGTCCACGGGATTATCCCAGCAAGAATATGGGAGTAGGCTGCCATTTCCTCCCCCTGGGGATCTCCCCCACCCAGGAATCTAACCCGCATCTCCTGCAACTCCTGCATTGACTAGCGGATTCCTTAGCACTGAGCCACCTGGGAACTCCAAGAACAGCTTTTTTGAGATATAATTCACATACCGTACGATTCACCAATTTAAAGTGTGCAATTTGGTGGCTTTTAGTGTATTCACAGAATTGTGTAAACATCACCTCAATCAGTTTACAACATGAATAAAAGGAAACCCTTATCCTCACTCCTCCAAACTCCCCTGCCAACCACCAGTCTATTTCCTGTCTCTATAGATTTGTTCATTCTGGAGATATCATAGAAATGGAATCATATAGTATGTGGTCCTCTGTAGCTGATTCTTTTACTTAGCATGATGCTTTCAAGATTCAATAATAGTCCATTGTAAGGATGTGTCACATTTTGTTTTGTAATCAGGTAATGGGTATTTGGTTTATTTCTCCTTTTTTGGTATCACGGGTGATGGCTGCTGTGAACTTTTGTGTATAAGGTCTTGTATGGATGTATGTTTTCATTTCTAGGAGTGGAATTGCTGGGTCACACCTAGGAGTGGAATATACACCTAGGAGTGGAATTGCTGAGTCACATGGTAATTCTATATTTTACTTATAGCTTTTGAATATTTTTCTTTTAGTTGTTTGCTTGCTTCCCCCCCCCACCCCGTTTCGTCGGAATTCTTGTACTTTCTGGCTAAAAGTCTCTGTATTCTTTGTTGCACATATCTTCCAGGCTGTGGTCTTATTCACTTTTTCTTTTTTGGTGGTGTAGAAAACCTAAATATATTATTTATTTCCTGTATGGTTTATGCTTCTTTGTGTCTGGTCTGAAAAATCCTCCCTACTCTGAGGCTATGAAGTTATTTCCGTATATCTTCTTCTAAGGGTTTTTATAGGTTGCCTTTTATAATTAGACCTTTAACCTGCCTGAATTTTGTTGGATATTTGTTGTGCAATGTGAAAACTAATTTTCTTTTATTTCCCTACGGATAGTCAGTGTCCTTCCACCATTTATTAATAAGCCCGCCTTTCTTTGGGCTTCCCTGCTGGCTCAGAGAGTAAAGAGTCTACCTGCAATGTGGGAGACCTGGTTTCTATCCCTGGGTTGGGAAAATCTCCTGGAGAAGGGAATGGCAACCCATTCCAGTATTCTTGCCTGGAGAATCCCATGGACAGAGGAGCCTGGTGGGCTACAGTCCATGGGGTCCCAAAGAGTTGGACATGACTGAGCAACTGACACTTTCATTTTCTTTTTCCATCCTTCTACATTGATTTCTAAGGCTCCCTTTATCACACATTGAGTTATATATACAGGGAGACAGTAACTGGGTTGATCCTGTGGATTCACTAGTTTCAGGCTCTAACCTGTGTCACTATCATACTCTCTTAATTCCAACACATTTATGATAAGACTGGACATCTGGGAGGGTAAGTCCTCCATATCGTCCTTCCAGCTTGTCTTGGCTTTTGTCTATGGTATGTATTTTCTAATCCATGAACATGGTATAGTCTCTATTCAGTCATGTTTTCTTTCTTTTTTTTTTTTTTTACTGTAATAAATTTAATAAAGAGTTTAAAAATAGTCCACATTAAAAAATTATTTAAAAAATCATGTAAGTATAGGAATATAACAGGAAATGACAACCTGTCAGTCATGTTTTCTTTTGTAACATCCAGTAACAGGATGATTTCTCATTCGTAGATGGTGCCTTCTAGCTGTGACCTCCACATAGTAGGGAGGGCAAATGGTCTGCCTTGTATGAGGGCACTGATCTCATTCATAAGGGCTCCACCTTCATGCCTAATCACCTCCCAAAGGCCCCACATCCTAAAACCGCCGCACTGGGCATTAGATTTCAACATATGGATTTTGGGAGGACACAAACATTCACACCATAGCATCATTCAGGGAAATTTAAGTGTAGAGATTCTTCAAAAAACTGGAAATAGAACTGCCATATGACCCAGCAATCACACTGCTGGGCATACACACTGAGGAAACCAGAATTGAAAGAGACACGTGTACCCCATTGTTCATCGCAGCACTGTTTATAATATTCAGGACATGGAAGCAGCCTAGATGCCCATCAGCAGATGAATGGATAAGGAAGCTGTGGTACATATACACAATGGAATATTACTCAGTCATTAAAAAGAATACATTCGAATCAGTTCTAATGAGGTGGATGAAACTGGAGCCTATTATACAGAGTGAAGTAATCTAGAAAGAAAAACACCAATACAGTATAGTAACACATATATATGGAATTTAGTAAATTGGTAAAGATAACCCTGTATGCGAGATAGCAAAAGAGACACAGATATATGGAACAGTATTATGGACTCTGTGGGAGAGGGCGAGGGCGGGATGATATGGGAGAATGCCATTGAAGCATGTAAATTATCATATGTGAAACGAATCGCCAGTCCAGGTTCAACGCATGATACAGGGTGCTCGGAGCTGGTGCACCGGGATGACCCAGAGGGATGGGATGGGGAGGGAAGTGGGAGGGGGGATTCTGGAAGGGGAACACATGTACACCCATGGTGGATTCATGTCAAAGTATGGCAAAACCAATACAATATTGTAAAGTTAAAAAATAGATAAATAAACTAATTAAAAAAAAAGAAACAATAATGCAAGCGACAAACGAGGAAATAACAGCATAAGAATAGTCTTTAAGGAAAAGAAATCTGACTTGTTTGTGTAGCTTGAAAGAGTAACTCTGCCTGTTCACTGTGGGGGGTTTCAGATGTCATTAGCAGCATCAGGAATCCTGCATCTTGTGATGAAACAGACAAATCTGAAAGAGAGTCTCTGACTATTATTCTGCAAAAGGAGGGTCCCAAACTCTTGGGGGCCCTGAGGGCAACCCAAATTACTGGAGCTTACTGAGGAAAGAGAACTGAACACCTCCAAGGCTTGGTGTGAACATACGTGACCCTCATGCAAACTGACCCTCATATGAATATGACTTTTATCCTCGTCCTGAGAGCAGGACATGAAGGAAGTGTTATTTGCACACATCTCTAGCTGGACTCGCAGGTGATGATGCATTTATTGGCATGAGTGGGTGACAGAGGTAAAGATGAAGAGGTCAGAACAAGGAGGATGTCTGGGAGGAAATGACTAACTTGTAAAGAAATTTTGACTATTGGCATCCTCTCCTCTACCTGGAAAATCCCATGGATGGAGGAGCCTGGTAGGCTGCAGTCCATGGGGTTGCTAGGAGTCGGAGATGACTGAGCAACTTCACTTTCACTTTTCACTTTCATGCATTGGAGAAGGAAATGGCAACCCACTCCAGTATTCTTGCCTGGAGAATCCCAGGGACGGGGGAGCCTGGTGGGCTGCCGTCTATGGGGTCGCACAGAGTCGGACAAGACTGAAGCGACTTAGCAGCAGCAGCATCCTCTCCCCAGTGCCTCTCCCACCAAGACTTTCCGGTTGGTTGATTTTCTGGTTTGGTACAACCCTGCCTGGAGAAATGAGGCATTTAGGTCTAAAAGAAACCAGAGCACCTGTCCAGCTCAGCCCTTTAATTTTCCAGAGGAGGAGACAGGTGTGAATTGCACCCCTCTGCACCCAGCTGCACCTCCATCCCTTGAGCAGAGCAGCTTGGAAGCCTGGAAGGAACCTCAGGCTTGAAGTTGTGAGGCTTCAGCTTCACTGAGCCTCGGTTTTCCCATCTGTCAAATGGGGACAGTCATACCTGTCCTGCCTCCAGGTTGTCATGAGAACCAGATGAGACAATTTGAGCTCAAGTGTTTTGTAAAAGAGAAAGCAACTGCAGGTTGAAGTTGCTATGGCCAGTATCACCCAGGTCTGCACAGCTAACTAGTCCTTCCCCTTCACCTTCTCTGCTGAGTTCTGCAACACAATTCTAGGAACCAAAGGGTCTCATTTCTTGCCTTGGCCTGGAGAGCCGGTGCCACCTTTGATCTCTTCTCTGCATCCTTCCTCCATAGCAGGTTATGGGAACATCACAGCTGACCATGTGACGACAGTGAAAGAAATCACGGCCTGGAATGAGTTTAACTGCCTCTGTTCAGGAGTTATTTACCAAAGACCCAGGAGGTGACAGAGAAGTGGAACTGGAATCACAGAATCTTAAAATTGGAAGGGACTGGACATTGTGGGCTAAGCAGTGCACTCTCCCAAGTAACCCAGGAACATGCTCTGCAGAAATCACTCACAGATGACCAAGCACTTGGCCTTTCATGCTTCCAGAGAGGGTGGCTCCCACCTCTCTAGGCACCTTGTGCCATTTTTAGAAAGATGACTAAAGCACAACTCAGTATCAAGTGCACTGAAGGAACATAGGAGGAATTCTGCCCACCAACACACAATTGCCATGTGCCACATAAGCCTGAAATGCCACACATGGCACATAAGTCTGAAGTTAAGATTGTTTACAAATAAAGACCACTACAGAGTCTTCAATCTCATCCCTTAGAAACAGCGTAGGATAGAGTTCTAGCGCACTATTTTAAAAGTTTCTTAGAATTCCTGGAATTTGTGATTCTTGTTTCGAGAGAAATCGTTTTTATGCTCTTTTTTCTCTGTGACTAAGCCAGACATTTATTGGAGATCTATTTGTTATGTGTGTGGGAGGGTAACCTGGAGATGGATATGGGTAAGCTCATCTGGATTATTTGTCTTCTCAGGTGGGGCTAGTGATAAAGAACTTGCCTGCCAATGCAGGAGACGTAAGAGTCGTGGATTTGATCCCTGTGTCGGGAAGATCCCCTGGAGGAAGGCATGGAAACCCACATCAGTATTCTTGCCTGGAGACTCCCATGGACTGAGGAGCCTGGGGGGCTACAGTCCATGGGGTTGCAAAGTTGGACATGACTGAGCGACTTAACACTTATACACTTAATCCAAATGTACTAAGTGCCCCATGTTACATATGCAGATTTAATTGAAAAACACTCATATATGCTGCAAGTCGAGCTTTTCTGGTGGCTCAACAGTAAAGAATCCGCCTGTCAATGCAGGAAATGTGGGTTTGATCCCTGGGTCGGGAAGATTCCATGAAGGAGGAAATGGCTACCCACTTCAGTATTCTTGCCCGGAGAATTCCATGGACAGAGGATCCTGGCGGGCTACAGACTGTAAAAATAGCACAACAATGATTTAATAATAATGAGCTATGGTTTAATCATGGGCTACATACAGTCTGTAGCCCACCAGGCTCCTGTCCATGGGATTGCAAAGGGTCGGACACAATTTAGCAACTCAAACAGCAACAACAACATACTGCAAGTCAGAATTTATATTTTTGGTAAATCTGAGAATTCCCTACAACCCAGTGGCTAGGACTCCATACCACTGCCAAGGGCCTTGGTTGAATTCCTGGTTGGAGAACTAAGATTCTACAAGATGTGAAGTACAGCCAAAAAAAAAGTATATTTTTGGTAAACCAGTATCTCCTAGCAATAACCCTAATTTAATTAATAGGTGGTGGGCTACAGTCCATGGGGTTTCAGAGTCAGACACAACTGAGTGACTAAATAAAAACAGATAGTTTTGAACTATGCTTTGTTGTTCAGTCACTCAGTCATGTCCATCTCTTTGTGAGCCCATGGACTGCAGCACACCAGGCTTCCATGTCCTTCACCATCTCCTGGAGCTTGCTCAAACTCCTTATGCTTAATATCTTTTTACTTTGAAGAGCTGTTCTTTTCCAAGACAGTTTCAAGCTCTTTTACTAGTAATTAATGTGAATAAAATTTACGTTTGAGAGGCAAAAAAGTTATCAAAGGCTTAACATAATTCTTTCTTTTTACATTACAGTTGTATATGCTTTGACCCCCCCCCCACCTTGGAGTTTGGTTATGAATTAGATACATAACACAAAGCAGGAATTTAATAAACATCCAATAAATGAATGCACAGTGCCCTTTAAAGTAATGAATTTCAGGATATAAACAAACATAGACTTATCTCAGATTATGCTTTCAGAGTAAAGAAATAGATCGGGGCAGTATTAGCAGGTATAAAGTGAATGTGAAAGTCACTCAGTCGTGTCCGACTGTTTGCGACCCCATGGACTATACAGTCCATGGAATTCTCCAGGCCAGAATACTGAAGGAGGTAGCCTTTCCCTTCTCCAGGGGATCTTCCCAACCCAGGGATTGAACCCACATCTCCCACATTGCAGGCAGATTCTTTACCAGCTGAGCCACCAGGGAAGCCCAAGAAGACCGGAGTGGGTAGCCTATCCCTTCTCCAGCGGATCTTCCCAACCCAGGAATCGAACTGGGGTCTCCTGCATAGCAGGCAAATATTTTACCAACTGAGCTATCAGGGAAGCCCTAGCAACTATAAATTACCATAAATCCACCTTGAACAAATAAAGCGACTGATTCAGTTAAAAGAGAAACTATACCTAAGCAAGTGGGAGTAAAGGTCTCATCTTCAGAGCAGGCAGGTTTTACCCAGTTTCTGAGTATTTCACTTCCCAAGGCACTTCAGTCAGCTCCGAGTCTCCACCGTGAAGAAATCCCACTTTTACTGAAGAATAGCTGCTTGTATGAAAAATCGGACCATTTGTGCACATACACATATATGCATGAGTGCGCGCCTGCACACACATACACACACACCCTGTATGTTTAATTGCCAACACACGATAGCCATTTTTCTATGTTGGATAAACTAACGAATGAATCTTTTCCTTATCTGCCGGGATAAACTGCCAGCTTTCAAGTACTCCTTGGTTTTCCTGGATGAATCATGTACCTTCTAGCACCTGGGGGCCCAGGGCTGCCCATATATGGAATCGGGGCTCAGCTCCTGACCTAGTGAAGGTGTATCAGGAATCTTTGCTCGAGTCACTATCTTTGTCATTTGCCCTAAAGTTGTCAGTTGCCAGTGTGTTCGTGTTTTTTACAAACCTTAGTTGTACAGTGGGATGAATTTTCCATGTGTGCACCCCCCCACCGGCCCCCCCACCACAGAGCAACATGTGGAATGTTCCAGCCCTGGAAAGGCTCCCTGGTGGCTCATCCCAGTCAATTCCCATTCAACCCTCCTCTCCCACCCAGAAGTGACCTTTCTGACCTCTGTCATCTTAGTTTTGCCTGTTGAACTTTGTATAAAATATTTTTTGCCCTGGCTTCTTGCACCCAGCATAATGTCTGTGAGTTTCATCTTTGCTGCCAAGTGTCATGATCAATGCTTTGTTCTTTCTAATTGTTATGTAGCCTTTCTTTGTAGAATGTACCACGGTCGGCTTACCTGGTCTCCAGCTGATTGCTATTTGGACTTACTAGGAATAAAGCTAAAATTAAGTTCCCTGTATGTGTCTTTAGTGTACCTCATGTCCTCCTTCCTCTTGGGCTTAGGATAGACATTTTCCAAAGTGATTGTACCAGTTTTCATTCCCACCAGCAATGTGCGTGCATGCTAAGTCACTGCAGTCGTGTCCAACTCTTTGCGACCCCATGGACTGTAGCCCGCCAGGCTCCTCTGTCCATGGGATTCTCCAGACAAGAATACTGGAGTGGGTTGCCATGCCCTTCTCCAAGGGATCTTCCTGATGCAGGGATCAAACCATTGTCTCTTAGGGCTCCTGCACTGGCAGGTGGATTCTTTACCACTAGCCACCACCTGTGTAGGAAAGTTCTAATCTTTTTAATTTTAGCCATTTTGGTGGTTACATAGTGATATCTTGTTACTTTTAATTTGCGTTTTCCTGACTAATCTTTTCGATCCTATTTTCATGTACTTCTTGGTTATTTGGTTTGTGTAGTGGCTATTCAATCTTTCCATTTTCTTTTTTAATTCAGGTATCACAATATTTATTGATAGACACAAGTATATAAAATTAGAGCAAGGGCATAACTTCGTTCAGCAGAGTTGATTTCAAAACTCTTACAGGAGGGACCAATTCAAATTTACCCATGTTTTATATCCATGAAACCCACTTCAAGGACATTAAGGCTCTCTCAAAACGGATCAACTTTGTGCAATTCAATCACATGTCTTTTAAAAAGTGTAAGCACTTGCCCAGGCTCAAAACTATGAAAACTTGGCCCATAAAAAATCCACTGGAGAGAGAAGTGTACAGGTGATATACTATTCTGGCGCAACCACCAATTACAGCTGAGAATTCTTCCATAACGACCAAGTGGATAATTAAACACTGCAGCTATTCAAATATGACTGAGCAAAGTGCAATCCTGTAATAGCCACGGTCCCTATTGCGTCTTCTAAGTTAAAGCATATGCAAAGATCCATGCAGTAAACAGCCTCCGCCTGAGAATTCAGGATGGAAGCTTTCTTCTTATTGATTCATAGCATTTCTTTGTATGTCTGGGTATAAGCTTTTTCTTGGAAATATTAGTGTCTTCTCCTCCCGGCCTTGGCTTGCCTCTGCTATCTGCATGCTGTCTGTAAATGAACACAAGCTCTTAATTATAATGAAGTGCAATCTATCTAGCTTTTCTTTTCTGGTCAGTACATTCTCTGTCCTATTTAGCAATCTTTGCTCAACTCTGTTTTCTTGAGTGTGAGCTTATTTTTCTGCAAACATCCTGTTTCATCTGCTCTGAATTCCCGACCTACCGGCTGCTCTGACGCCGTCACACGGATATTTATCAAAGCCTTTCTTATCTGTTGTCTGATAGACCTCTCACACTTTGTCTTGGACCTGTCCGTCCGGTGTTCTTTGGTCTGCCCGTTCACAGTTCCAGCACTAATGCCATCTCTCGTAGTGAACGATCATTTGTCTGATTTGGTGCCGCCCTTCTTGGAGGAAGGCCGTCATCTAGTTGTGTCACGGTGTTCTTAAGCAGAAAATTCAACTTAGAGTCAATATGATACATTGAAGGGGATCAATTCCATTAGAATCGTCTTTTACTGTTAGTGTCTTGTGGAAATATGCAATCAGGAAGAATTCCCCAAATTTGTGTTTCCTGTGCTGAGCTGTACTTGCAAGACACTGGAGACAAACTGGAGAAGAGGGGGAAACCTGAGACCTGTTGAGATCCACGTGGCTGACAGAGCAGGGAGCCAGCAGGCGCTGCAGAGCTGGTGAGAGAAGGGGTTGGTGGAGGAGGGGAGAACAGCCGTGGCGGTGCTGCCAAGGGGTGCATCACCTCTGGAGTGAGTGTAGCAGGTTTGCATGTCAAGTCCCCCTCAGGATTAGGAGTATGTGCAGAAGAGTTAACAGAGGCCCGAGTCAAGGGTCCCCAGAAAGCCTGCTTCCAAGATGGGCCCTCGACTGGCATCTGGGAGCTTGGACCTGGGGAGGGTCCCCCCGGAGGGTCCCCCCCAACCCCCAGGCATGGGAAGCGGCTCCCTGTCCTAAACCGTGTGTACAGACAGCAGGGCCGGAGCCGGGCTCTTTCTGTCCTCCTGCAAGTCTGGGGTGGGGGTGGGGGTTGGTGTCGGGCAGAGGGTGTTCGTGGGACTGGCCTCCCGGTAAAAACCCTGGGCGCTGACTCTAACGTGTCCCTGCTGGACAACACTGCGCATGTGCCGCCTCAGCTTGCGGCTGGGGGAGTTTAGTGCGTCCTGTGTGACTCCACTGGAGAGCACGCTGGAGGCTGGTCCCCAGGACTTCACCACCCACCTCCCGGCCCCTGGGCTGACCTTGCTCTGCATCCTCTGGCTGTAATAGGTCAGCTGTGATGATGGCTCTGTGCTGAGTGCCCACCTCCTCCCAGCAAATCACTGATCCTGGACTTGTTCTTGGAGACCCCCAACTCACGTCCAGGAGCACAAAGACTAAGACTATGCTTCTGGCTCCTTTCCTGCTGCTCCCCTGAGAACCTGCAGTGAACTTACCCTTGCTACTTAAGGTGCCCTTCATTCAGTGCTGTGCTAAGCAGGGATATTGAACCAGAATAAGATTTTACCCTTTATCTAAAGAAGCATTCAGTGAAATGAAATAATTCACAAATGTCCGCACTAAGTCCCAAGTTATGTCAGAAAGTGGTGTCTCGTGTTTTTAAAATGGGAGTCACTGAAGGCTGAGGTAGGAAACAGATGACCTGACGTGGATCTTAAGAGCAGGGTGGCTGGAGGAACAGTGGCCCCAGAGATACCCACACCCTAACCTGAGGGGCCTGGGAATGTGTCACCTTGCAGGGCAAAGGGGAACACGGTTGCTGATGGAATTAAGGTTGCTAATCAGCCGACCTTAACGTGGGGAGCAGGTGCTGGACTGTGCGGGTGGGATGTGTAATCACAGGGGCTTGAGTGTTGAAGAGGGCACATGGGCACGGTTGTGGTGCCACTGCCAAGCGCCTCCCTTGTCCTGAAGATTTCCAGGGCAGAGTCAGAACCCTGATCTTGGTGACTTTGGTTTTCTTGGGAGCACTGACACCTGTCCTCTCAGCAAACACACTTCAGAGCTCTCCTGAACCCCTCTCCCTACACTCAGGCTTGGAATGCACAGGGAAGGCAGGGACTCAAAAATGGAAATGCTCTCTCCTAAGAGAGCTCGTCACTGATTCCCTCATCTCCTGGCCAACCTCCCTGACCCACCCTAGCTCACTGGATCCCACTAGTTCTAGAGGCAGGAATGATTAGGTTCAACCCTAGGAAATTATCCTTTCCTTAGATTGAAAAATAGTTCAGTCAACAATCTCATACCATTTAACATAGTAATATCATCAATACCACTACACGGATGAAGAAACTAAGGTTTAGGAAGGTCAAGTCATTTGCTCAAGACCACACATTTAGTGAGTCAGCAAACTCAGACTTGACAGTGGCTTGACTCCAGATCCTGCCATTCTAAGCGCAGTGACAGGCTGCTGTCTCCAGAAGGGGCTCCTGCTGGATGCTGGGGAGAGAGAAGGTTGGAAGAGCATGGTTTTTAGATGCCATGGCAGCCATGGGGAAGCCAGCATAGACAGAAAGGCTGAAGCTGGGGGAGCAGAGAGTAGGATAAACAGGGACACCTGATGGAGGCAGGAAGGCAGGTAGGTTGCCATGGAGATCAGGGTGAACTTTACCACAACTGGGAGACGCTGGAGATGACCTACAGTGAAGGAAGGCTTTGTTGGTCTCCTTCCTTGGCACCACCTCTAGTGCATGGCAGTTGCTCAATAAATGCTCATTAAATAAGAGCAGAAGTAAGCAGATAAGGTTAGCAATTGCTCAGGTGCTTAGTTGCTCAGTCATGTCCGACTTTTTGCCACCCCATGGATTGTAGCCCGCCAGGCTCCTCTGACAATGGGGATTCTCCAGGCAGGAAGACTGAAGTGGGTTGTCATGCCCTCCTCCAGGAGATCTTCCCAACCCAGAGATGGAACCCAGATCTCCCTCATTGCAGGCGGAGTCTTTACCGTCTGCGCCACCAGGGAAGCCCAGGAATTGTTCCTAGCAGTGAGGAATTACCACACTGAAAATACAGGGTTTCAGGAGCAGCTTTGATGCAAGCCCGTGCACTGTGAACAATTCCCGTCATGTATATAGTGACACCTACTGCCAATAATATAGGCTGGGACCCTTTCACCAACTTCTCTATATTTGTCAGTCTTATCTTTTTACTTAAGTGCAGTGTTCAGCTGAAATGTGATCACACGTCATTGTGCAGTGAACAGTGTTTATAGGTAAATAAGCCTGGGTAGGCTTAAGGGACACATTTGTGAAAAGATGTGAGTATAAACACACATATAGGCTGTTGTAAGAACTTCTAAGGTCCTAGGCGCTCTGAGTTCTGGCCACTCATCCCACATCATAACAAACACATTAAAATACTCCCACATTAAATACTCTTAAACAATTAAAGCTTTAAAATAAGTTTTCACTGGAAATTGTTTGGCAATGGGGAACTCATTTAATTTATGATTGCTATGACTTCCTGGGAATCATGGTGTTAGGAAATTCTTACCACGTGATTTCTTACACGTGGTTTTCAAATAATAATGACATGTTTATCAACAGATAAATTATTAAGTTGACATGTTATAGTTTGGGAATCTTTCTTTGAACATTTATTCACTTCAAATTTGCAGTGTATTTTTTTTTCTTGCATTTTGGGGCTAATAAAATTTCTTTTTCAGTCCCAAATCTTTTCATAGGTTCTTGAAAAGCCTAATGAATAAAATAGCCCAGTGACCACTGCTGCTTGTGTGTCACTGGTCAATGAGGTGCAAAAGGCAATGAAAAAGCTTATTTTCTCTATTCTAAGGCTACCCCAGGACAGAACATGGAAAAATACCTCTCTTTTTCCTTTTGTTTCCAGAACTTTCTTATTTCTGTCCCTTCCCCGCCCCGCTCCACTCCCATATTTACAAGTACTAGCTGACATGCAAGGGACCCTTCTCGACCAATCTTTTCTGGGGAAAATAATTTATGATGAACATTTCCCTAATCGGACATTGTATTGTACCATTAACAGCTAGACACTGCCGCTTTTACTTCCGATGTTCAGAGGCAGTGGTTTCAAACATGCCTTCAGCTGGCTATTTTTTTTTTTTCCTTTTCTGACACCTTCAGTGAATTGCAAGTGACTGGTTCTCTAGGACCGGATCTGTTAAGTGGCTGGTTCTTTCCTCAACCACATCTCAGGTGGACGGTCATGACTGTCTGGACATGTTCCGAGGGGCTTCGTCTGGATGAGGGCGATCCTCCCACGCAGCCCCAGGCGCTCCGGCCACACTGGCTGAGATGACCTGGCCAGGGTCGGGGTCTGGAAGGCCCACTGGCCGCCTGCAGCACTGACCTCTGGAACCCCGCCACCCAAGCCTTGACCTGAGCTATCTGACCTCCACTTCGGCCTCGACCTCGCAGTTTGACACCCTCCCTCCATCCCCCCACAGCCCGGACCTCCGCCATCTGACTTCCCGCCTCTGTCCTAACTGGCTTGACTTCCGCCATCTGGTACCCACCACCCGCCCTGACCTTGACCTGGGCCGGCGGACGCCCCCGCAGCCCTCGGGAATTCCTGCGGACACTCCCGGGACCCCCGGAGCGAACCCCGGAAGACGCCGGGACCACGGGCCGCGGACGCCTCCGCGCAAAGTGATTTCTCGGAAAGCCGAGCGCTTCGAAGAAGGCGGGCCCGGCGTGCCGCGCCCCGGGGGCGGCCCGTCCCGCCCTCTGGCGTCCGTTGGCCGTCGCGGCAGTCGCTCCGCGCGCCGGGCCCGCCCCCGGCCTTAAATCTGCGCGGGCGCCGAGGGCAGAAGCGCATCTCCGGAGCTCCGCGGCGAACGTGGGAACGCGGGCGCCGGCGGCGGCCCGTGGCGCAGGTGGGCTGCGTGCTGAGGGGCCCGGGGCGCGGAAGGGGTCGGCGCCGCTGGCGGGTTCCGGGCTGGGGGTGCGGCCCGCGGCGCAGGTGGGCTGCGTGCTAGGGGCCCGGGGCGCGGACGGGGCTGGCGGGCTCCGGGCTGGGGGTGCGGCCGGGGGCCGGGGGTCGGCAGCGGGACCTGGGGCTCCGACAGCAGCGGGCGGCCGGGAGGCCCGGGAGAGCCGCCGGCGGCACCAGTGGGTGGCGGGCGCGGCCGGCGGCCGGGGAGGCCAGAGGTCGGGAGCGTGGCCGGCGGCGCAGGTGGATGGCGGGCTCGGGGCGCGGACGGCACCTGGCGGCGAGGCCGCGCCCGTGCTCTCGCGGCCTGTTTTCTCCGTTCTCTTTTCTCCCGAATACAAACTGACCGTCCAGGTGCGGCTGCTTCCAAAGAACGGCCGGTGCTTTAAAATAACCTCGTTTTTCTTAAAATTTGGTTTTCTTTTGGAAAACTTGAGAATGGCGCGTACAGAGAGGGGGAATATTGACCCATTATCATAAGAGTTGCTCCTTTTCCCGCCCGCTCAAATCCTGCTCTTGAAACAGGGCTGGAGTTCTGACAGTGAAACTGCCCCCCGCCCCAAGCAGCCACGCGAGTGGGGTTAGAGTGTGAAGCAGGGCGGAAAGGAGTTTTTAATTCTGATTGATGACAGTTAAGATGTCTGAGTGCGGCTGGAGGTCTTCTGCTTCCATCGTAACCCAGTCGTTCCTAGCAAGAAAGTCTGACGAGGGGTCACAGCTGAAAGAGCTCTGTGGTGTAACTTGAGCTGCAGGGCAAAGGGCAGGCTGTCTAAGGTGAGGTGTGCTCCCTGCTCAGAGCGTGAATGGAAGCTAGATACTGAATTTTGCAGAGTTTTCAGCTACCCCCACCCCTAAATTTATGAGGAATGTAACACTTTTTAAGAAACCCAAATTAGGAGCCAGCCTTTTTGGAGACAGTTCTTTTGGATTATGTCAGGTTCCCACCCGAATTGGAGGAGCTTAGGCATTTCAGTGGGCTTCCCTGGTGGCTCAGATGGTAAAGAATCTGCCTGCCTTGCTGGAGACCTGGGTTCGATCCCCTGGGTCGGGAAGATCCCATGGACAAGGGAATGGTAAGCCACTCCTGTATTCTTGCCTGGAGAATCTCATGGACAGAAGAGCCTGGTGGGCAACAGTCCATGGGGTCACAAAGAGTAGGACACGACTGAGTGACTACACACGTGCGCACAGGCATTTCAGCAAGATTAGGGCTAGGAGAAATGGCTTTCATGGTTTTGGTCTTCCTGGCATCCAGGGTAAAAGACCAGGCTCCCTGAGAGGCTTGGGGAAGGCGAGTGTCTGCACCTGTACCACGTCCAGACCCTTCCTGGAGTCCACTTGGGGTGGGCCCAGGGCAGCCTCTTATCACCTCCCGCCTGGGAAGCCTGGCCCCTGGCCGATTTGCAGAGATGCAGATTAGCTTCAGATAGGACTTGGCCCGTAAAGAGAATTATTACCTAAAAATCAAGGAAGAGGAAGTCATCAACATGTGACTGCGCCTATAAATGTTTCCTGGCTCGGCATTTGGTGGAATTAATTGGTTAGTGTTCAGTAAATCGTTATGGATCACACTGTAAGAGAATCATAGGCTTTGAATGCAGGGTTCTAATCTTGGGGCGGGGGTGGGGTAGGTCAGTGACGATTGAGGTGAGCTGTCCATGTGCTGAGGTTCTCACTTGTTACCGTGGTTTTTTGCCTCCGAGTGATTGAAACCAGACCCTGCTGGGGGGTCAGGGGGCCTGGGCCTCAGTTTTTCCTCTTTTGAAGGAAGGGAAGCTGGATTAGATGATTTCTAGAGTATTTGATGTTCTATGACTCACTCTTCCTCCCAGTGCCATTCTCTTTACTTTCTTTTTTCTTCTAAATTACCACGAGTTGGTTCTTAACAGTTTTGGGGGTTATGGACCCATTAGAAATCCTGATGGGAATGTGTTGAGCCACTTTCTAGAAAAATGCCCACACAAACAAAGCTTTGTGTTTTATTTCAGGAGACTCCTGGAGCATGGACTCCAGTTTATGAACTTTGTACTAAGGGGGTGAGCAAAATGCTGCTAAGCGGGACCATCTCATTTAATCGAGAGATTAGCGAATTAAGGCAGACCCCTGCCTTCTCTCGTGTTCGGGCCCCTCTCGCCCTTCACCCAGCTTCTTCCTTGGGCGAGGGGAGCTGTTCCGTCTCTCTTCTGGGAAAACTCTAGGGAACCTCTGCCTGGCTAGGTTATTTTCTGGGGTGCATGGTGGTGGCCTTTAGTTTCTCTCAACAGGTGTCCCTCCCAAGTCTCTCTCTTTTCGCTTACAAGCACAAGGGGCTGTACTCAAATTCTGGGACTTTGGGATCCATTGTCTCTGCAGATGAGGAGAGCTTCAGAGAGAGCGACAGCCAAGTGGCTTTCCTGAGGTCTAGTTAGAGAAGAGCCTTCGCTGGGGTCTAGAGTCTCAGAACTGAAGTCCGCTTCCCATTTCGCTTGCTTCACTCCTGTAAATCCACAAGCAGGCAGCTGGAGTTACTGGATGAAAAGGTTTCAGGTGGCGCTCACGGGACTGCACCCCCTCCTACCCGGGACCCTGTCTCTGACCATAGAGCCACCTGCGGGGTGGCTGAAGTGTCCAAAACACAAGCTTCTTGCTTTATGGGCCGGAGTGGCTCTGGATGTGACCATGTTCTTAGGGACAGTATGTCTTGTCACTGCTGATTGTTTCAAATTGTTTGGCCCAAAGAGGTCACATTTTAATCGGAAGAATTGAAATGCTGGGTTTTTTTTTTTTTTTTTTTGGGGTGGGCGTCTGTCCAACAGCCTGGGGGATTTCCAGTCTGTTCTTGTAACTGTGGGCTGTGAGTCGGCACGGCAGGGCTGCTCTCTCTCTGTGCCATCAGGAAGCTGCCCACTCTGCAGGAATCTTCCTCCCCACCACGTCTCTGGACGCCCTGGGCGGCGAGGCCCCGGTTGGTCATAAGAGTTCCAGGAAAGAAAGTTGGGACAGAAATACAAGATGTCCTATTCAGTGACACTCTTCTAAGGTCCAGGTGCTATGTGGGCTGCTGTCCACGGGTCCCCTGAGTCCCCACCACGATGATGCCAGGTGCCCGAGGTTACCCTCGTGCGTCAGAGAGCATTGGTGACGATCCAGGGTCACCCAACTGACAGATGGTGGGACTCGAATGGGACCCCAGCCCTATCCCATTCCCAGAGCAGCCGTGAAGGGCACTCTAGATGGGACAGACAGCCTTGTGGACTTCTCCAAGAGCACAAATGTCACATCTGCTCACGCATGCTGTTCCAGCTGAGCATTAAGTAATAGAATTGGCTCTCAGAGTGATGGACTGCTCATTGAGGGAGCCTGAAAAGGTGAAAGTGATTTCCCCCACCATGTGCTAAAAATGGAGCGATGAGTGATGCCCTCAGGTGCAGCTGTTTGCGTGAAACAGAGTAGGGTGAGAGCTGGGGCGAGCACAGCCAGAGCCTTGCTTGGGCCCACATCTGGCTGAGGCATGGCTGCAGACTTCCCAGGGAGCTTTCGGTTTCCGCTGGGGTCGGAGGTCCTGGAGGCAGGACCTCATCACACGTGGCATGAGTTCCTGGATCCCTGGGTTTCCCCGAGCCCGCACCTGTGTTGAGATCCTCTGACTTTCCTGTTAGCAGTTCCTGGCTGTTGAGAACCTGGAGCGCTGCGAATAACGAGACCATGCTTGTAAGTTTCACAGGATGTGTTTTCTCTTCCCAAGGATGTGTGACCGGAACGGCGGCCGGCGGCTACGGCAGTGGCTGATTGAGCAGATCGACAGCACCATGTACCCAGGGCTGATCTGGGAGAATGACGAGAAGACCATGTTCCGGATCCCCTGGAAACATGCTGGCAAGCAGGACTACAACCAGGAAGTGGACGCCTCCATCTTCAAGGTAGAGACCCGGCCCCAGGGGTCCTGCAGAGCTGTTGAGCGATTGATGTCTTTCTTCTTTCCTTGAAAATGAATCCAGGTTTTTTTTTTTTGTTTTTTTTTTTTAAGATATTTATTTGGCTGCGTCAGGTCTTAGTTGCGGCAGGCAAGGTCTTTGATCGCGGCGCACCGACTCTGGTCGTGGCGTGCGGACTTATTCGCCCCTGCAGCAGGTGAGGTCCTAGTTCCCCAATCAGGGGATCGAACTCATGTCCCCCGAATTGCAAGGCAGATTCTTAACCACTGGACCACAAGGGAAGTCCCGCTCCAGTTTCTTAAAACAAGTGTTGACTGAATGCTGAACATGTCTCAGAAAAAACACAGTAGGTGACTTCATGTCTGTTGTATGATTTAGCCACTTTCAAGGTCAGTTCTCTATAGCTGGCATTTTCCTCTGAGGAAACCAAGGGCACTTTCTTCTGTGCTGCCATTGCTTTTGCATGGTGGTTTAGTTGCTAAAGTCGTGTCCAACTCTTGCAACCCCATGGACTGTAGCCCACCAGGCTCCTCCATCCGTGAGATTTCCCAGGCAGGAATACTGGAGTGGGTTGCCGTTCCTTGCTCCAGGGGCTCTTCCTGACCCAGGGATTGAACCTGGGTCTCCTGAACTGCAGGCGGGTTGTTTACTGATTGAGCCACCAGGGAAACTTTTGCATGAGAATTAGCAAACTCAGAGGGAACATATGTCTTTCAGACTAAGACCTTTCCCCTGTGGTCTACCACCTAAATTCCACTTACAGTTCTAGGAAAGGTTTCATTCTTCATTCTTTCATAGTTTCTACTTCTGCTTGGCAGTGGAGGGTCAGCTTAGATGAGAGACACCATCTGTCATGGCTTCCAGGGCAGATCATGTGGGTGTCCTGAACCTGCAGCAGATGTCTAAAAATAGCCCACTTCCCTTGAGAATTGTCTGTTCCCCTGAGCCTGGAGTGACCTACTGGTTAGTTCCATGGTGCATGTCATGACGGCAGCACCGGGCTGAGCCTTCGTCCTGCGCCAGGCACGGCTCTCACGCTATTTCCCCTCACATACTCCTGTGCACTTGGCGCTGTTCCTGTCCTTGCTCTGTGGAGGCTCCACGAGGAGGAGTGACTTGTCCAAGGCCTCCCCGCTCCTAGGTGATGGAGCCAGCATTTGAATCCAGACTCCCAACCCCTGGCCGTATCTGTCACCTAGATCCAGGCAGAGGAGCTGGGAGCTGGTGCTGCCCAGCTCTGTAGCCCAGCCAGGTCATCAGGGTCACCTGTGGGCTTCTCTGAGGCTCCAGAAGTGCGGGCTCCATCCTCCCCCAACCCCAGGACATTTGGAGCCCAGGTCAAGGTACGCCCAGGCCTCCCTGTTTGCAAACAGAGTTATCAAAGCTCATCCGACTCAAAATCTGGGTTGCAGACTGCTGCCATGTGTGCTTGTGGTTGTGGGCATTTGGGGGAGTCGGGGAGGAGAGGGTGAGTGAGTGCAGAGGAGTGGGGAGAGCCAGAGCCAGACCCCCATGGGCGTGAGTGACTGGAGCAGAGGCCCGTAGGACCCCAGGGCAGCCCCGGACTCTTAACGGGAATGAGTGTCCCCGACACAACCAAAATAACAGATCATGCCTTGGGCCCAGAGCAGAGCACCAGTAGGTCATCGCAGGCTCAGGAGGCGTTTCAGTCCTTCACGTCTCTGCTTGGTGTCTGCAGAGTGTGCTGTGTGTCTTAGCAGTTCTCTTTGGTGGTCTGATGCCAGTTGCTGGTCCCTCCAAGACAACTCAGCACATGTGGGCGTTCTATGCGCCCCTTCAGGGCCCCTGGCAGTCTGGACCTCCGGCAGGTTCTTCCCCAGGGACCCAGGTTGGGAGCCTGGGCGCCACTCCTGCCTCTCTTCTTCTTGGTGGTGTTGTGAGTGCTTTTCTCAGAGAACATTTTGCCTTTGGTGTCACAGTGAACATCCTTGGGAATGGCTCTGTCTGAATTTTAATACTGCCCACTGTCTCTGGTCCAGCTAGTCCGGTGGGAGTTCTAGATAACAGATGGCTATGAGCTAGGGCTTTGGTACTGTGGGCACCTGGGGCTAGTCTGTTGCTTGCATGGGCCTGTCTTGTGCACCTAAGGGTGTCAGCAGCACCCTGGCCTTCACCGGCCAGATGCCAGTAGCATCTCCACCTCACCATAACAACCAGACAGGCCCCCTGGCATCGCCAGGTGCCCCCAGTGGGCACAGTTTCGCTCCCCATTGAGAACCCCGCTAGGAGCTGACTGAGACCAGGACAGACAGGTTGAAGTGAAGGCGTGGAGGGCTGAGGACACAGTTGCCAGCTGACCATCAGTCAGACCACCTTGGGAGGCCAGCGGGGGCGGGACCAGCAGCTGCACCGCCTGGCTTGTGGCTTGTCATGGGGACGCAGGCCTCTGGCTTCCCCCTGCTCCCTGCATGAGCTCTGCTCTGGGGGGGTAATGAAATCGAGCCCCAGATTTATACATCTTATGCAATGCTCTTCATGGCCGTTTCAACAGCGTTGAGAAAAATGTGTAAGATTCCCAATGTTTCCGTTGATTACGCAGTTGCTCAGTGTGGCAATCTGAGATGAGTCTACAATCTCGGCAGGAATGGGGGCGGGAGGGAGCCGAGTGCCCACCCAGAGTTGGGCGGCCCCCCGGAGGGTGATAGCCCAGGCTGGTGGGTGCAAGACGGTGGAGGGACCTGTCTGGCCCATCCTCGACTTGCGCTCAGTTCGTCCTCTGAGGGGCGCTTCTCTGCCAGGTCCACAAGCAGAACTTTGCTGTTGGAAGATGCCAACAGTCAGGCCTTGAGCCGTCCTGGGAGTTTTCTGCTTAAGTAGAGAACCTTTTGTTTCAAACATTTATTACGAGTTAAGAGAAAAAATGAGCCTGTGTTCCAGCCTTAGTCATGGGTCATAAGAAGCCACTTACACCGGAGGATCCCTCATTGTCTGAAGGTGCTGTTCTGAGGTCAGCCTTGTGGTGTGGGCCAGAGACAGGAGAGTGAACGGCATCAGCTCATCCTCCACCATCCCTGACTGTACTGATGAGGCCCTGGTAGCAGGTCATACTTATTTTTTAAAAAGTATTTTTGCCTCCTTTTCATAAAGTTGAGGGGGAAGATCTAGTTAACTGAGGGTTGTTGTTGTTTAGTCGCTCAGTCACGTCTGAGTCTTTGCGACCCCATGGACTGCAGCATGCCAGGCTTCCCTGTCCTTTACCATCTCCTGGAGTTTGCTCAAACTCATGTCCAGAACTGAGGGTTGTGATTCACTAATTCTTCTGCCATTGACCAGGCTTTGTGACAGGCCTGAATAAGTTAGAACCTATGTAGTAGCAGATATTTCAAATTCAGTAGGCCTTCCAGAAAAAAAAGTCACATTTGATTTTTAAAGCACAAGATTAGACAATGATATTGTTTTTCTTTTAAATTTTATTGAAGTGTAGTTGATTTACAATGTTTTCTCACTTTCTACTGTACAGCAAAGTGACTAAGTTATATGTGTATATACATTCTTCTTCATATTTTCTTCCACTAAGGTTTGTCTCAGGATGTTGAGTAGAGTTCCCTGTGCTCCACAGTAGGACCTTGTTGTTTATGCGTCCTGTCTGTTGTAGTTCGCATCTGCTCAGCCCAGCCTCCCAATCACCCGCTCCGTCCGGTCCCCCTTGGCACCCACATGTCTGTTCTCTGAGGCAATGTGTGAAATTGGGGGGAGCTGGTGGTGCTGGGTTTAGTTAGTGCTGGCTGCCGATGAGCACAGAGCAGCACAGGGAGGAGTCTTCGGTTCTGCACACCTCAGTTCTGAGCCGCTGCGTGGCTTTTGTTGTTGGGCCTCAGATCACTGTTCTGTCTAGTGTCCTGAGAGATCACAGCTGAGGTGGGTGACATTTTCCAGCCAGAGAGGGCTCAGGGCATGCAGGCACCTGATGCCAGCCCAGTGCTTGTCCTGACTCGGGGGCCCCTGCTTTGCTCTGTGGGTTCCTGGATTTCCCGTGGGGGTGAGCGCCCACAGCAGCGCGCTGCAGGCTCTGCTGCTCTGGATACACCCCAGCTGTCCTGATACAGCCCCCAAATCCATGCTGTTCCAGCCCCATTTGTGATGTGGATTAACCAGCTCAGTGGTTCCCAAATGAGGCTGTGTGTGAGGCGTGATGTTATTTCCCTGGGGGACACTTGGCAGTGTCTGGAGACGTTTGGCTGTCACAGTGGGGAGTGGGGGTGCTACTGGCATGGAGGAGGCCAGGGATGCTGCAGGACTTCCCCCCAAGCCCAGGACACCCCACCACGAAGAGTGATCAAGCCCCAGTGTCAGTAGTGCCAGGTGGAGAAACTCAGATGTGACATAGTATGAATTTGAAATTACTGTTCAGCGTGTAGAGAGTTTACTCTTCAATTTCCATGAAAACAATAAATCAGTGCATTGCGATGCAGTTTATAAACTAAAAGGATTGGAAACCGTGTACTTTCAGAGAGGCTTCTAGCGGGGAGTCCTGTGTCTCTGAGAGGAGGGAGGGACTGCTCACACTCTTTAGTAGGGTGCGGGGTGCTCATTCAGTCTCTCCCCCTTGGGCAGGGCTGCAGACCCTGCACTCAGGACGTCGGCAGGGAGACAGTGCAGGCACTGACCACCAGGGAAAAATCTAGGACTGTTTTAAATGGGGATGTGACTCGGGGGTGTTAAGGGGTTTCCGGAAGTGTGGCTGCCTAGCCGCCTAAGTCAGAATCCCTGGGACGCTGGCTAAAACTGCAGGTTCCCAGAGGTAACCCACACAGCCAAGGAGACTCTGGAGGGGCAGGCCCAGGAATCCGCATCTGAACGAGCTTCCCCGAGGACTGGGTGTGCATTGAGGTCAGAAACACCTGCTGCTTGCTGGCGTGAAATTCCTGGGAGGTCAGAACAGCTGGTTTCTAATTCTAGACCGGATCACTTTGGGAAAGCGAGCCCTCAGGATTGTGTTCTCCTGAGTAGGGGCTGAGAATCCTCTCCGATCTGCTCTTCAGGCAGGAAGGATGTCTGATTTTGCCTGACACCAAGTGTTTCACCTGGCAGTAGTGACCTCCCAGTCAGTGTGTCTGTATTCCAATTTTGAGATCTAAAAACTTGCCCATCCACGTGTTAATTATTTTTTTTAAATACTGCTCCAGTTTACATTTTGACTTAAAGTTTCCAGCTTCAAATTTCTGATCTCAGTTGAGATTCTAAGGTTTGGAGAGGTCAGAAGACAGAGCTATGAAGAAACCTACAGAGAGGGAAAACACTTCTTTGCATCTTAAACAGTACCCTGGGGAGTGGAAGGGGAGAAAGGGGGCGGGGAGGGTTAGACTGAATGCCAAAATGCAGAACCACATTTCTTCACAAGTAGCAGGGCACATTCATACTTTTTGCAGATGTTCCCTTTTCAGGCTGAGTTTGAGCTCAAGGGTGATTTGAAAAAGCAACAAATTTTTGTTTTGAATATTCTAGTGGAACCCCAGGCAACTGCAGCTTCCTCTGTGTGCCCTTAACCTTGGGTTCCTCGGGTCCAGGAGAGGGTATGCGGGACGCAGAGCCAAGTTGCGTTTGTGTGTGTGTGTCTGTCTGTCTGTGTGTCTCCTCACTTCTGTGAGGGAAGCAGAGCCAAGTCGTGTGTGTGTGTCTTCTCACTTCTGTCAAAGCAAGTGGTGTGACTGGCGTCTCTGGGGTCTGTGAGCCCTGAAATTCCTTGGCTGAGCACGGCTGGCTCAGGAGGACTTCCAGGGGGGTGGGCAGAGCAGGTCCTGCCTGTCGTCCTGGGTGTGCCGTCCCGGGGCCAGCTGCATGTTTCATGTGTTTCTTTTCTTCCTTCAGGCCTGGGCTGTTTTTAAAGGGAAGTTTAAGGAAGGGGACAAGGCCGAGCCAGCCACGTGGAAGACGAGGCTACGCTGCGCTTTGAACAAGAGCCCAGATTTTGAGGAAGTGACAGACCGGTCCCAGCTGGACATCTCTGAGCCGTATAAAGTTTACCGCATCGTCCCCGAGGAGGAGCAGAAATGTAAGTGTCCTTTCTTTATGGGCACTCGGCCCAACAGAGGCCACTTGGGTCTGGGATCTGAGTGGCCGCCCATGGAGTCCAGCTAAACAAATAGTTCTCCCCCTTGTGTCAGCAGAGGCCGAGGTCTCTTTCTGCTGACCTCACCCACCATCTGCCTACTGACGGGGCAGCCTCTGGTGGGTGAGAGGTGGCGGGGAGACGGGGCGGCCGCTGGCGAGGGGCTCACTGACCATATGACCAGGAGCATGTGCTGGAGTCTCCCTGGGGCCCAGCAACAGGCTTGGATGGGAGCAAGGCTCCCCCAACGGTGTGGATTTTTGAGGGATCCCTTCTGTTTCCCAGCAGCTTGCAGAGCGGGCTAGGAGAGAGGAAGGTGGTCAGAGAAGGGACGGCTGTTAGGGGTTGAGGGCAAGGGTCTGTAATGAATTTGCACATGGCACACTGCTGGCTTCAGGGCTGGAGACTGGATAGGCTTCTAGGTGCTGGGTCCCGATCGCTGATTGGGAACCGCAGGATGATAATTCCCACAGTCTTCTCCCGCTGTAAAATCCCAGGAAAGCAACCGTGAGGCGATTACAGCAGAATAGCCAAAGCCAGCCTCACAACCGGTCCTGCTTCCCACGCGCTGCTCTGGGCAGACATCACTAATCCATCAGGGTGTGTCTCTGGTCTGGGCTTAGTCGTTTTCATGGTGCTATGCTCTGTGGCTGCTCCAAGTCAGAGCCGGCCCAGCGGGACGAAGCCTCATTACCATCCTGGGTTTAAAACATTCTTCTAACACTGATTTTTTTTAGCCTCTGACATTGCAGATAGTCTTGGCACAGCATCCTTTTGTCCTTAGCCACTTACTTAGTCATCCAGTCATGCCAGCTGGGAAGAAGTTGAACCCTCAAACTGCCTAGGGCTGGGCAGAAATTCAGAATTTCTGAGGGAGCTCTTAGCACTGCAGGGAGGCTGAAAATGTTGACGAGTAGTTTTTACAAAGTTAAAAATTGAGACTGTCACAAATACCAGGTTGAGCAAACAGTTCTTTCCGGTTTCCCCGCGAGAGCCTATGGAAAAGCCCAAACGAACTTTTTGGCCAACCCAGTATGTGGTGAGCTTGGGTCAGAGAGGTGCTGAACCAGTTAACGAGGGCAGTCGTGGGGTCAGAAGTCTTGCTGGACAACACGCGATGCTGAGGCCCACAGTCAGTGACAGGCAGGAGGCTGAGCCGAAACCGCCATGGCTGGGGGTGATCTCTTCGACTGATCATTGTAGCTTAGTTGTCTGTAAATTAACACTCAACTCTACTGAGTCTGAACCCTCATCAATAATCAGCAGTAAGTTAGACAGACTGACCTTCCCCCGGGGGATCCGCTGGCCTCCCCTCAGGGGGACACCTCTCAGCAAAGACTCTGGGAGGCTCTCTTCCCAGTTTACTTACCAGTTTTGCATCATTTTTCATCATCATGGAGTAAACTGTGACTTGAAGGAATAGGGAAGTTTCTCTAATCCCCTGCCCCCAGGGTCAGCCAGGCTTGACCAGGCAGGTGACCCTGGTGTGTTTATAGCCCAGAGCGCAGCCAGCATCACCTGCAGGGTGGATGTTACAGAAGCAGGGTTCTCAGGGGCCAAGGAGCCGTGCATTTGCATAATGTCTAGGTGGGCGCTCTCTCCTCTCCAGTGGTTTGCTGGCTGCCCTGGGGGTGCCCCACCTGTCCTCTGCTTACCCCATCAGCAGCTTCCAAGTGAATTCTCGAGTCTGTCAAAATGGAATCAAAAAACTTCAGCCCGGGTGAAACAGTGGGTTGATTCTCCAGATGACTAGGACTGACGAATTCCAGCAAACCAGTGTTTGTTGGTCATAACACGTTTCACACAGACAGGTGTAATTTATGAGGTGAGTTTCTGGCCTAGGAAGAGGCCTGGTGATGGAGGGAGAAACTAGCCCAGTCCAGAGTGGTTGTCGTGGGAATGCTGGTGTGCCTGTAGATGGTCCCTGCTGCGGGTGGGTTCTAGCCTGGGCACCCTCGAGCCTATGGTGCTCTGCGTGTGTGCACACAGATGCACACGTGTATATTTGGAAAGGCCAAAAAGGGATTTCCTGCCCATTGACTTTAAAAAAAGACTCCAACCTGCACACACATTTGCCAGGAAATCTTCGCGTGTCTTCAGATGCCCCAGCTTGTAACTATGAGCCCTGCTGAGTGTGGAGCAAACCGGATACAAGCTCACTTTAGATCTTGGCAGACAGAAGGAAGAGACCGAAGCCCTGCCTCGGCCCGCAGAGTGTTGGGCACAGCAGCAGCCAGCTGCTCCTCGACCCTGCTGATCAGATGACTAGAGCAGCATGGGAAGACCAGCGCTTGGCCTTCCCCAAACCAGAGAAGACACAGACTGACTTCTGTTTCCTTCAACCTAGCCTTAGAAAACCGCTGCCTGTGGCCTTGGTGACGCTGTGACGCCTCAGTGCCGTCTGTCACGCGCTTGTCCGTTTTTCCCTAGGCAAATTAGGTGTGGCGGCCCCAGGCTGTGTGAGCGAGACCGTGGAGATGGAGTGTGGGCGCTCTGAGATCGACGAGCTGATCAAGGAGGTGAGCGGGGCGGCGTGTCCAGGGCGTCGGGTGGAGAGTGGTGCCTCCTGAGTGCCCTGTCTGGGGCACCGGGGGCCTCTGGCTGTCACTCCTGCCAGGATGGGACAGGAGGGCCTGGCCTCGCCTGCTTGTCAGCGCCTGCAGCTCCCATTCCGTCCTTCGTCCTGAAGGCTGGGGCCCAGCTGCCTCTGCACAGCCACTGAGATCCCCCCAGCTCTAGACTCGTCATGTTTTGAGCATTTTGGATGGCACCATGTATCACTTGGCCTTTTTTAGTCAGGCTGCAGTGGAAAAAAAAAAAAAGAAAACATAAACTTCCCTTGCTGCTGGGGGCTGGGTTCGTGACACAGATTACCCACCAGCCCTCGTGCGGCTTGCTCCCTGTCCTGTGGGTACAGTTCTTAGTCCTCAAGGAGCTGGAGAGCTGTCTAACCAGGCTTATTAGAATCGTGTGTAAGCTCACAGTTCACAGGCTTTAAGGAAGGGCTTCCCAGGGTCTCCTTAGGCAAAACACATGGATTTTGAATACTAATTATAGCTACCTTTAGCTCCTTAGCTCTCTATGCCATTGCAAGGCCGACACTGCCTAGCTAAAGTAATCCCACGCAGCTTTTGTAGAAGGTGGTGTAGGTGCTCTAGAAGTTCTCAGTACCTGCGGGGCAGTAACAGAACCTTCTGGAGAAACTTGAAGGCAGAGGATGCAGGTAACAAAGTGCAGCCTCCTCTGGGCCGTCTTTCTTCCTGGAGGTGACAGCCATCGTGTCTCTGGGGGGCAGCTGGAGTGTGGCAGACTGCCCAACATCACTGCGGGCTCCCCTAGAGCATCAGGGCAGCCGGGTGACCGGGCTCACGGGCGTTGCAGCAGGCAGTTCCCTGTAAAAGGCCAGTGAACAAGTGAGGGCCCCGCAGAGGCTAGTGGTTCAGTCACGTGCTGTGATCGCTCAGCCTGGTGGATTTATCGTCTTGGGGTCTTCCCTTCATCTCGTGCGACTGAGGTGATGGTGTGGGTCTAGTTAAGACTGGAAGCTCGGTGACAGCCGCGCTCTCCTCTCGCAGCCTCCCGTGGATGACTACATGGGGATGGTCAAGAGGAGCCCCTCCCCGCCCGAGGCCTGCCGGAGCCAGCTCCTCCCGGACTGGTGGATGCAGCAGCCCAGCGCAGGTGAGGGCAGGAGCCCCGCGCCGTGGAGCGGATGTGCCCTGACAGTCATCGGTCTTCACATTTTGCTGCTGGGGGCGGCAGGGTGGGCGGGCAGCGGGGCAGCCGTGATTCCTGTTTTCCTGAAGGTGACTGTACCCAGAGAACTGTTGTGACTTCCGACCCCGCAGGCAAAGCCCGGCCACAACTAGGCCCCCGCTTGCCACCGTCCCCCGGAAGGCACTGTGTCCTTCCTGTAGGAGGTGGCGCTCCCCAGGAGGTGGGGCTCCTGGGGAGAGTGGATGGAGGAGCAGGAGACCACAGGGAGGTTGTGGCTCTCGGCCATGGGGGCTGTAGGTCCGTCAGGTCAGTCTCTTGTGACATTGAGGCCTCGGGGTCAGGGATAACCCAGCATGTCTGAGATGGGGAGAGCGTGGAGCCTGGATTTGAGCCCGTGCCAGGGGCCTGCATGTGTTCCTTGAGTCTCCTTTTACTGGATATAAAGAAGAGACACCAGGACCGCTCCCAGGGGCGTGAGGACGGACTGAGGCCTCCGCCCTCTCCTTAGCCCCCTGATGCCCCGTCCTGTTCCTTGAAACGACCCTCCTCCCACAGGCCTGGGCCCCCCTGCTTCCTCCCTCACCTTTCTGTCCCCCATCTTCTGTGGCAGACCAGGAGGTGACCGCTGGCCCAGCAGCCTCAGAGGTGGCCAGGCTTCGGGGGCTGGTGTTGCCCTGACTCCCTGAGCTGCAGCAGCACGCCCAGGGAACCCTCGAGCCCCGGGCTCCCCTCCGAGGTCAGGCTGCGGTGGGGACCCCAGTGCAGCGGTGGTGTTGGGAGCAGACCCTCCCGGCGGGAAGGAAGCATGGCTCCACAGTGTCACTGGTCCACAGCCCACAGGACAGAGGAAGCCGCCTCCACGCCGGTCGGGTTGAGGCCTGGTTTTCTGAAACAGGGTCGCTGTGTGAAGGGGCCCGTGGCGGGACCTGGGGAGCGCACGGGGCTGCATCTGACGCTTTCTTTCTCCGGCAGGACTGCCGCTGGTGCCGGGGTACAGCACCTATGACGCCCACCACTCAGGTAGGGGGGCTCAGGGCAGGGTGAGGGTACATGGGGGGTGGGGCAGCGCAGTTTTTGAAGACAGAGCTCTCAGGACTGGGGGCCCGAGGGTTGTGAACGAGTGCGATCTGGTGCCGAAGGTGGGGAGCCTGGCTCCTCCTCCTCACTGTTGGGGAGAGAGTGACCGGCCTCTCAGGGCCTGTTCTTGGGTCGGACCCACAGACGGAGCCACAGAGCTCACAGCAGGCGAGATCCTGCAGGAGGAAGGGTGTGGGGACTCAGTGAGCCCAGGTGGACTGAGCGAAGCGTCGGCGCCTCGGGCTCCTCCTCCGTGAAGTGGGAACAGTCGTGACAGCCCCCTCAGCAGCGCCGTGAGGGCTGCTGTGGTGTCACTGCGGCTTTCTGGCTCGTCGCTGGTGTCAGTCTGCTTGACTGACACGCCATCTCCCACACCTGAGCTTACGACGATGACACTGGTAATGGCAGTGGCGGATGTCACTGCACGCTGTGTCCAGCTGGGCACCAGGATCCACGCAGTTCATCACTGCGCCGCCTCTAGGCAGGTGCCGCTGCTGCTCCCCCAGCACAGGCTCAGAGACCCCGGGTCCCCCTGCCGGGCCGCGGCCCTGGGCCTCCCCGTCTGCTCCCATCCCCTCAGCAGAGGCGGCCTGTGCCGCGTGGTTGTCTAGTTGTGCTGGGGGTGTGGACTGTGGCCTCTGGGATTCACACTCGGCCTCAGTGGTGGCGTCTTCAGGGTGGAGGAAGGCGCTGTCTTCCCCAGCAGCTGCCCGGCTCCGTGAGAAGCAAGCAGCCTGGCTCATCCAGACGGACCATGGGACGTCAGGGCTGCGGGTCTTGGGCTTTCTGGTGCAGCAGAGGGAACTGGGCTCAGTGGGCCGTGTCTCGACCGTGGCCCTCACCAGATGGGTGTATTGTGGGGTGGAGCCAGGTCTCCCCAGGCAAGTGCATAAGGGAAACAAGCCCCTGTCCTCAAAGCTCTTTGCCATTGCCAGCAGCCTGCGAGCTGGGGCGGTCAGGACTCGGCTTCAGGGGAGGAACCAGGCTTGGATGTTCAGTCTTCTGCCAGGGGTCCCACAGCCGGGGAGGCGGGGTTGGGGTTCAGACCTGGGCATCTGTGCCCACCAGAGGCCACGTCCAGGGTAGCCTGCTGACTGGTGCTTTCCAGGCCAGGGAGTCGCAAGCACAGGGCTGGGGGGTCTCGGGGAGAGAAGACAGTCTCGGGAGGAAGTGGCCCGTGTGGTGCCAGAGCTGTCCCGCGTGTGGGAAGACCCGCGGCCACGGCCCAGCTAGGAAAGTCCGCCACTGCTCCGGTGGAGGTGGTGGACTTCGGTCCCTCTGCTCGGTTCACACACACGCCCCACTGGGTAAACAGGTCGTCAAGGGTCCCGTCCTCAGCCCTGCAGGGAGGAGGCAGCGAGCTAGGTGGGCAGGGGCAGGGCACAGTGGGGAGTGGGGGCCCCCCCACCCCTGGGCGGCCCTGTGGACACACAGACGCAGCCAGGCTCGCTTCCCCCACATTTTCTAGAGACCAGGGGTCTGGATTTCTGTGTGAAACCTTCCATACAAAACGTGGGCAGCATACGCGTGTTCATAGCACCCCACTCGGCCGGCGGGTCCACACATGCCTGTGTGCTGGCGTGCGCTGTGTCCGTGCGGTGGCTCCTGTTGTGGCTGACGTCTGGAGCGGACAGTGCGGTGGACGCAGGGCGGCCTGCCGGGGAGGGCTGGGGCCAGGTCCCCACCTAGCAGTCCTGTGGTCAGGGCGAGCCTGTCACCTTCTGCGCCCGTCTCCCTCCTGGAGGCTGGCGTGATGGCCTTGTCCTCAGGGGCGGCTGCGAGGACTCGGTGAGCGAGGCCGGGGCACGGCACCCGGTGCAGCTGTGACGTGACTCGGCTTTCAGCTCCGTGTCATCCCAGTTCATGTAACCACCGCTGACACGGTGCTCGCTCATGCCACACACAGACACACTCTCACGGCCCTCACAGCCGCCTGGCGGGGTCGTTGTCTCCACTTTGCTGACAGGGAGACTGAGGCATGGAGCAGGGGACCCCCAGCCCCTGGCTGGAACCCCGCGTCAGGTGGCCGGGTCACAGGGTCCCTGCTCCTGGCATCTTTGCGCCGCCACCGTGGTCAGACTGTCCCCCAGCAGGGCCGTCCTCCGGGAGCAGGGCAGGGCTGTGGTGGGCTCCCCGGGGGCCGTGCTGAGGCGCTTCTCCTCGGGGTCCCCTCTGTGGGGCGGGGACTGGTGCATGTCCTCGCTCAGGCCCTTCCAGACCCCCCACCCCCTTCCCCCTGCCCCGGCCTCTCCGGAGCACCTGTGCGGCAGACGTTCACACGGTCAGAGGCGCTGGCATGAGATAAGGCCTCGGTGATGAGAGGGCCAAGGGGCAGAGTGGTGACAGTGTTCTGTTCACTTGGGACAAAGGTCGGCGCTGCTCTGGAGGGGAGGAGTGTCAGGCGTGCAGATGAGGCGAGGGGGGAGGGGGACGAGACGTGGGCGCAGAGCCCCGGGGGCTCAGTGTCCCTAAAAGTCAAGTAAATGAGGTGGACGAGAGCACCTGAACACCCCAACAGTGTGTGATCTGGGACCCCGCTGAGCTCCAGTGTGGGAGAAGATGGCGCCTGTAGCCGCAGCGGGCAGCCTCACCTTCCAGTCAGGGGTTCCTTGTGCAGAGCCCAGTGTAAGGGTCCACCCGGGCCGGGCAGGTGGTTGGTACACCGCACACACTCGGGGACACAGCGGAGTCAGGCCGTTCGCGATTGGTGTGGCTCCACAGGCGGCCCTCAGTGGGGCTGGGGCCCCAGGCCCATCAGTAGTGTGTGTGTGGTTCTTATAGCAGATACTGGGTGTTACTGTGTATTAATAACCATATGGGTCTTAACATGCAGGTCTCTCTGGGGAAGGGGGGTCCCTAGGATCTGATGCTCTGTTCACTCCCACCGCAGAGGTGCCCCAACCTTAGTCACTTGAGGCCCCACCTTTGCCATCGGTTTTCACATCAGGGTGTTGCCTAGACTGTTATCAATGTCTTGAGTTTTCTGTCAGTCTCACTTTTACAATTTAAACTTAAGTGGAGACCATCCATTGTTGCCTGTAAAACGGAACCAGTTCTGCTTGCTCTAAGTAGGAAGGCAGAGGCCACAGCAGATTCAGTGGAGCCGAGGCCCTGCTGTGTCTGCACCCATGGCTCATGGCATCTGTCTAGTCTGAGGGAGATGGGCAGCATTGTTAAGATCCATTAGCACCACACTGGGGCTTTCTTCTTGAGGTGACCAGACACTGAGAGAATACTGAAAGTGGAATAATCTTTTCATTTATTAAATACTGTCTCTACTCCTCCTTCCCAACCCACCCCGGTAATCTTATGTGTGGCACATTTTGGGAAACACTGCCTTAAATTGAGTACTTTTCAGACTTCTTCCCAAGAACAGGTTTGGATGAAAGGTTTGAGATTCTTGATTGGAAATTCAGGCAACCCCAAAGTGACTGTGAATTTGTCAGCAAACAGATTACATCTTTGTTTTCCCTAATCTGGAAATCACATCTAGCATTTCCTTCCATTATGAGTGTGCGCAGTACTGTGTGTGTGTGTGTGCGCGTGCACATACATATGTACATTTATATATATATGTATATACATGTGTACATGTTATAGTCTAACACTGCATGCTGTGTATATCAATCGTATATCAGTGCCTGTGAGGTGGAGCTGTTTTCCTAAGAAATTAACATGGTTGACCGTCAGCTGTGACTTGTAAATTACAGCAGTTAAGAGACAGAAGTGGTGTGGGGGTGGGTACCACAATAAGTATTACTACTTTGACCCACTGGCTTCCTTGGTGATGCTTGGTATTTATTCATGCTTATAAAAACATTATTTCTCAAAGGGGTCCATGAACTTCCCCATAAAGTGAAGAGGCCCCAGGTGCACCAAGAGTCACCCCCTCCCATCCTCCTAGGAAGGCAGGCTCGGGACATGTGGGCACAGCAGGGAGGGCACCCCCCTGACCGTCCCCGTCTCCCTGCAGCCTTCTCCCAGATGGTCATCAGCTTCTACTACGGGGGCAAGCTGGTGGGCCAGACGACCACCACATGCCCTGAGGGCTGCCGCCTGTCACTGGGCCAGCCTGGCCTGCCAGGCGGGAAGCTGTACGGGCCCGAGGGCCTGGAGCTGGTGCGCTTCCCGCCGGCCGACGCCATCCCCAGCGAGCGGCAGCGGCAGGTGACGCGGAAGCTGTTCGGGCACCTGGAGCGTGGTGTCCTCCTGCACAGCAGCAGGCAGGGCGTGCTGGTCAAGCGGCTGTGCCAGGGCCGTGTGTTCTACAGTGGGAACGCCGTGCCCGCCCGCGACCGGCCCAACAAGCTGGAACGCGACGAGGTGGTCAGGGTCTTTGACACCAGCCAGTTCTTCCGAGGTCAGTGCCCATGCACCTCCCTCCTGTCTGCGTCCAGGGGTGGTGGGTCGGGTGCCCCTGCTTTTGAGCCCTGCCCTGCCTGTTCCCGAGCCATCTGGGCCCCTCCTTCCCGACCCCCACGTCTGGAGGGGGCGCCGCTGGGGAAACAGGTCATGGCACTGAGCACTTTGCCCGCTGCCGTGGGCTGTCCCCACGCTGGGGAGCTGGGAGGAACAGACTCAGGCCCCACCTCCGGCCTGTGGGGTCAGAACCCACATCTTGGCAACAAGGCCCCCCAGGGGCTGTGTCCACATCCTGAGACACGCTAACCTTGTACACGCAGTGTGGGAGCGCTGCCTGGGGCTCCTGCAGTCCTGTGAGGCGGGTGGTTAGGGTCCCACTGCGGGAGCCCCCCTGGAAGCTCAGGCCAGATGATCACTCACTCGGGTCCTGAGGTTGCCGGCCAGTCCCCAGAGCCCTGACCTCTCTGTAGCAGCAGCACCTGCCAGACACCTCCTAGGGGATTTCCTAGAGAAGGGGCCTGGAAGGGTGGACAGGCATAGGTACAAGAGCCCTGACTCCACCTGGCCAAGGGGGTGGGTGGCTGGACTTCACCAACCTGCCCCACCTCCCCCAACCCCCTGCCCCATCCACAGAGCTGCAGCAGTTCTACAACAGCCAGAGCCGGCTGCCTGACAGCCGGGTGGTGCTGTGCTTCGGAGAGGAATTTCCGGACACGACCCCACTGCGCTCCAAGCTCATCCTCGTCCAGGTGAGAGCAGGGCCGGCCCAGGCCACAGGGACGGGGACTCGCATGTGAGCAGGCCTGGGTGAGACCCTGAGTGGGCAAGAGGATCCTCTTCACCTCTGAACTATCTTCTCAGGTTCTAGGACTCTCAAAATCTACATGGTTTCCACTCTTAGTTTTTTTAAAAACTCAAAACCACCTTTTCAGAGTCTCCTGGTTCAGTTTTCTTAAGGTCTAGGCAACAGATCAGGGCTTTGCCAGCCCTGGTGAGCTCTAGTGAGAAGTGAACCACACGGGTGGAATTGTGGGCCCCGGCTCACCAGCTGGGACACTGCTGGGAGGGTGTAGCATGCTCTCTGGGGGTCCTGGAGGTTCTGGGTAACAGCTCTGGACCGGGTGCGCAGAGAGGCCCCCCTGCTTCATCTCTGACCCATGCCCTGATGTCCCAGGTGGAGCAGCTGTATGTCCGGCAGCTGGTGGAAGAAGCGGGGAAGGGCTGCGGCCCCGGCTCCTTGATGCAGGCCCCCGAGGAGCCCCCACCAGACCAGGTCTTCCGGATGTTTCCAGAGATCTGTGCCTCCCACCAGAGACCTTTCTTCAGAGAAAACCAACAGATCACAGTTTAAGTCTCCAGAGTACTGCTGCCTTCCCACCCCCTATAGCTAGAATCTCATTATTACAATTACTGTCGGATGTGGAGGGCCCTGGCCAGGGGTGGAGGGCTTCACCCTGCTCTTCGTTCGGTAAGGGCGTCCTGAGGACCCGACGGGGAACAGCGCCGTGCCCACATCTGTCACTCAGGTAGAAGCATCGAAACTCAACCAGATGCTCTGGAGGCTGAGCTGTGCCCTGCAATTAGGACATTCTTTCCTGCGTTTCCCTCTGATCATCGTTAGTTGCTATGACCCTTTCAGCATTTGGGGCTACCTGATGTTTCCAGAGACCTGGCATTCAGTTTTACTAGCAGGTGGCTGTTTCCAGGAAAGAACTCCTGGAAAAGCAGAAGACCACTTTTGTTTTTATCTTTGGTTAGAGCTAGAGAGTTAGGATTCCATGTGCTTGATTCAGTGAAATGTCTCCTTACCTTTAAGCATGTCGATAAGATTTAAAAACACTTGGATACCAGCCTACCTTTCATAAGTGAAAGCAGAACTCCTGGCTCTTTAGAAGGCATGTTCGTCCTAGAATTTGGTGTCAGGCATGCATCTCCCTGCCAGGTGAGCTGGTGTTTCCATCTTCAGACAATGAAAACTTCCCTCTTGGGCCTTTGTTGCCAGGAAGCTTAGAGCTGAATTTATTTTTCATTTCTGTAATTAAATCATCCAACATATGTCTCCTTCATTCTCAATGGTTTTGACCTATTTTAAAAATATTTGTACTTTTCATTATCTTTTTTAAATTAATGGTCCTATTGTAAACTGTCTTGAATCTTTTTTATATAAAATGAGCAAGATGTAAACCACAAGTTCAAAAATAACTGTGGATAGAACAGACTTTTTGATTGTGCCTTTGATTCAGTCAACCCATTTGTGGGCCGGGGGTGTGGGATGTGTGGGGGTGGCTCGGGGACGTTGGATGGGATATGTCCACTTCTCACCACGACACTGGTCCCCTGGCCCTAGTACTCCTTGGGGTCAAAGATTACCCTACTCAGCATGGAGAGAAGGGAACCCTCCTACACTGTTGGTAAAGTACATTAGGGCAGCCACTATGGAGAACAGTGCAGAGGTTCCTTAAAACACTAAAAATAGGGCTTTTAATATCCTGCAATCCCACTTCTGGGCATGTATCCAAACAAAGCTATACTTTGAAAAGATCCACATACCCCTATAGTCATAGCAATAGCCACAACAGCCAAGACATGGAAGCAACCTAAGTGTCCATCAACAGATGTGTGGATAAGAAGGTGTGATGATATATATATATATGTATGCATTTATATATGCACACACAATGGGACATTAGTCATAGAAAAGGAAGGAAATAAGGCCATTTGCAGCAACATGGATGGGCCTAGAGATTATTGCACTAAGTTAGAGAAAGATAAATACCATATGATAACACTTATATGTGAAATCTGACACAAATGAACTTGTCACCGAAGCAGAAAGAGACTCACAGACACACTGACTTGTGGTTGCCAAGGTGGCAGTGATGAGGGAGGGATGGAGTTTGGGGTTAGCGGACAGAAACTTATACAGAACATATAAACGAGGTCCTACTGTATAACACAAGGAACTATATTCAACAAGAATATGAAGAAATATACATATAACTGAATCACTCTGTTGTACAGCAAAAACGAACAACATGCCAGGCAGCTATACTTTTTAATAAAATTAAGCAAGATTTTAAAAAAATGTCCCATTGGCTAATTTAAAAAAATTCCCACTAGATAGCTATTTTACATATGGGAATTTGCTGTTTGACACAGAAAGCTCAAATCCAGTGCTCTATGACCACCTAGAGAGGTAGGACGGAGGTTTAAGAGGGAGGGGGCATATGTATACCCGGGGCTGATTCATGTGGCTGGATGGCAGAAATCAATACAACATTGTAATTATCCTCCAATTAAATTATAAAAAAGAAAACTATACACTAGTAAAAAATAATGAAGAATTGTGGTAAAATACACAAAACTTTTTACAATAACCCCACTACACATCAAATTCTGCCCTTCAACACAGTATAATTCCAGTGGGGACGTCCCAGGTTTAGCCCTGGGAGAACTTACCCTATTTACTAGCAAAGAACATTCCTCTACTCCCCAGAAACGTGTCCGCATGTCCACCCTCACTTGTGACACTCGTGAGAAGCCAGGCAGAAGCCCGAGGACAGCAGCCTGCCTGGCTCACGGCTTCCCAACATCTCGCTGGCCTCCCAGTGTGCAGGATGACACACACCTCTGCAGCCACCTAGTCACTTGCATGATAAAGCGCTCGATAACCAATAGCATTTTTCACAGAACTAGAACAAAACATTTTAAAATCTGTATAGAAACACAAAATATTCCCCAAACCCAAACTAATATTGGTTTCTGCCATCCATCAACATGAATCAGTCAAGGTACACATATGTCCCCTCCCTCGAACCTCCCTCCCACCTCCCAAAGAAAAACAGCCCGAAGAATCTGGCTCCCTCCCTTGTGACGGTACTATCAATACAGAGCTACAGTAATGAAATCAATATGGTCCTGGTACAAAAAGAAGTACAGGTCAGTGGAACAGGATAGACAGTCCAGAGATAGACCCCCAGGTACTTATGGTAACTAATCTGTGACAAAGGAGGCAAGAATATACAATGGAGAAAAGGCAGTCTCTTCAAGTAAGGGGCTGGGGAAACTGGACAGCTCCATGTAAGAGAGTGAAAGTAGAGCACTCTCATAACAGTGTACACACAAAAACTCAAAATGGATTAAAGACTTAAATGTAAGACCATATACTATAAAACTATAGAGGAAAACATAGGCATAATATACTCTGATATAAATCACAGCAGTACCTTTATTGATCCACCTGCTGGATTTATGAAAATAAAAGCAAAAATAAGTAGGACCTGATTAAACTTGAAAGTTTTGCAGAGTGAAGGAAACCATAAACTGAAAAGACAACCCACAAAGTAGGAGAAAATGTTTGCAAATGAAGTGACTGACAAGGGTTACTCTCCAAAATTTACAAAGAGCTCGTGTAGCTCAGTATCAGAAAAGCAACAACAACAAACTCCCAATCAGAAAAAGGACAGAAGATCTAAATAGACATTACTCTAAAGACATATAGCCAAAAAGCACATGAAAAACTGTTCAGCATCACTAATTATTAGAGAAACGCAAATCAAAGCTACAATGAAGTATCACCTCACACCAGTCAGAAAGGCCGTTGTCAACAAGTATACAAACAATAAATGCTGGACAGGGTGTGGAGATAAGGGAACCCTCCTACACTGTTGATGGACATGTACGTTGGTGCGGCCACTATGGAGAACAGTATGGAGGCTCCTTAAAATACTAAAAATAGAGTCACCATGTAACCCAGCAATCTCAGTCCTGGGCATATATCCAGACAAAACTATAAGTTGAAAAGAAACATGCGCCCCTATATTCATTGCAGTACTATTCACAATAGCCAAGACATGGAAGCAATCTAAGTGTCCATCGATAGAGGAATGGAGAAAAAAGATGTGGTGTATATATATACAGTGGAATATTACAGCCATAAGAGAGAACAAAATGATGCCATTTGTGGGAACATGAATAGACCTAAAGATTATCATACTGCTGCTGCTGCTGCTAAGTCGCTTCAGTCGTGTCCGACTCTGTGCGACCCCATAGACGGCAGCCCACCGGGCTCCCCCGTCCCTGGGATTCTCCAGGCAAGAATACTGGAGTGGGCTGCCATTTCCTTCTCCAATGCATGAAAGTGAAAAGTGAAAGTGAAGCCGCTCAGTCGTGTCCGACCCCTAGCGACCCCATAGACTGCAGCCTACTAGGCTCCTCCGTCCATGGGATTTTCCAGGCAAGAGTACTGGAGTGGGGTGCCATTGCCTTCTCCGAAGATTATCATACTAAGTAAAGTAAATCAGAAAGAGAAAAACAAATATCATGATATCACTTATATCTGGAGCCTAAAATATGGCACAAATGAACCTCTCTCAAGAAACCGGGCAGATTGGCCCCAGGGTGGCCAGTGGCAGCCATGAGCCTGGGGTGCCCTCTGCTCCTGGGCATCCTCCACCATTGGCTCCAGCCTTCCTCAGATCCCTTTCCCTACAACTCCAGTAGGGCCTCTGCCTTGGCCCCTGTGCAGTATGTTGACCAACATCCAACATCTTGATGAAGGTTTATACATCAACGAGGACCAGCAGGAGGACAACCAGGGCGCTGGGCATGTCATCCAGCTATGTGGAGCGGCTGAAGAGCATGCCCTGCTAGTCAGGGCCTGACAAAACATGGTCCACTGGAGAAGGGAATGGCAAACCACTTCAGTATTCTTGCCTATAGAACCCCATGAACAGTATGAAAAGTCAAAAAGATATGACACTGAAAGATGAGCCCCCCAGGTCAGTAGGTGTCCAATATGCTACAGGAGAAAAGCAGATAAACAGCTTCAGAAAGAATGAAGAGGATAAGCCAAAGTGGAAAGGACACCCAGTTGTGGATGTGACTGGTGATGGAAGTAAAGTCTGATGCTGTAAAGAACAATATTGCACAGGAACCTGGAATGTTAGGTCCACGAATCAAGGAAAATTGGAAGCAGTCAAACAGGAGATGGCAAAAGTGAACATTGACATTTTAGGAATCAGTGAACTAAAATGGACTGGAATGGGCAAATTTAATTCAGATGACCATTGTATCTACTACTCTGGGAAAGAATCCCTTAGAAGGAATGGAATAGCCACAGTCAACAAGAGTCCAAAATGCAGTTCAGTTCAGTTCAGTCACTCAGTCATGTCCAACTCTTTGCAACCCCATGGACTGCAGCATGCCAGGCCTCCCTGTCCATCACCAACTCTCAGAGTTTACTCAAACTCATGTCTATTGAGTAGGTGATGCCATCCAACCATCTTATTGTCTGTTGTCCCCTTCTCCCGCCTTCAATCTTTCCCAGCATCAGGGTCTTTTCAAATGAGTCAGTTCTTCGCATCACGTGGCCCAAGTATTGGAGTTTCAGCTTCAGCATCTGTTCTTCCAATGAATATTCAGGACTGATTTCTTTTAGGATGGACTAGTTGGATCTCCTTGCAGTCCAAGGGACTCTCAAGAGTCTTCTCCAACACCACAGTTCAAAAGCATGCATTCTTTGATGCTCCACTTTCTTTATAGTCCAACTCTCATATCCATACATGACTACTGGAAAAACCATAGCTTTAACTAGGTGGACCTTTGTTGGCAAAGTAATGTCTCTTGCTTTTTAATAAGCTGTCTAGGTTGGTCATAACTTTTCTTCCAAGGAGCAAGTGTCTTTTAATTTCATGGCTGCAGTTACCATCTGCAGTGTTTTTGGAGCCCCCAAAAATAAAGTCTATCACTATTTCCCCATCTATTTGCCATGAAGTGATGGGACCAGATGCCATCATCTTAGTTTTCTGAATGTTGAGTTTTAAGCCAACTTTTCACTCTCCTCTTTCACTTTCATCAAGAGGTTCTTTAGTTCCTCTTCACTTTCTGCCATAATGGTGGTGTCATCTGCATATCTGAGGTTATTGATATTTCTCCTGGCAGTCTTGATTCTAGCTTGCGATTCATCCAGCCCAGCGTTTCTCATGATGTATTCTGCATATAAGTTAAATAAGCAAGGTGACAATATATAGCCTTGACGTACTCCTCTCCCTATTTGGAACCAGTCTGTTGTTCCATGTCCAGTTCTAACTGTTGCTTTCTGACCTACATACAGATTTCTCAGGAGGCAGGTCAGGTGGTCTGGTATTCCCATTTCTTTAAGAATTTTCCAGTTTGTTGTGATCCACACAGTTTTTTGTGATCCTAAATGCAGTACTTGGGTGCAATCTCAAAAATGACAGAATGATTCTGTTTGTTTCCAAGGCAAACCATTCAATATCACAGTAATCCAAGTCTATGCCCGAACCATTAATGTCAAAGAAACTGAAGTTGAATGGTTCTATGAAGACCCACAAGACTTCCTAGAACTAACCAAAAAAGATGTCCTTTTCATCATAGAGGACTGGAATGCAAATTAGGAAGTCAAGAGATACCTGGAGTAACAGGCAAATTTGGCCTGGGATTACAAAATGAAGCAGGGCAAACGCTAACTGTTTTGCCAAGAGAATGCACTGGTCATAGCAAATACCATCTTCCAACAACACAAGAGGCAATTCTACATTTGGATATCACCGAGATCAGATTGTTTGTATTCTTTGCAGCCAAAGATGGAGAAGCTCTAAAGAGTCAGCAAAACAAGACTTGGAGCTGACTGTGGCTCAGATCAGCAGCTCCTTATTACAAAATTCAGGCTCAAATTGAAAAAAGGGAAAACCACTAGGCCACTCAGGTATGACCTAAATCAAATCCCTTATGATTATACAGTGGAGGTGGTGAATAGATTCAAGGGACTAGATCTGGTAGACAGAGTGCCTGAAGAAATATGGATGGAGGTTTGCACTATTGTACAGGAGCTGTTGACCAAAACCATCCCCAAGAAAAAGAAATGCAAGAAGCCAAAATGGTTTTCTGAGGAGCACTTACAAATAGTTGAGAAAAGAAGAAAAGCGAAAGGCAAAGGACAAAAGGAAAGATATACCCATTTGAATGTAGAGTTCCAGAGAATAGCAAGGAGAAATAAGAAAGCCTTCTTAAGTGAACAATGCAAATAAATAGAAGAAAACAATAGATTAGGAGAGACTAGAGATCTCTTCAAGGAAATTAGGGATACCAAGGAAACATTTAATGCAAAATAGATACAATAAAGGACAGAAATGTCAAAGACCTAACAGAAGCAGAAGAGATTAAGAAGAGGTGGCAAGAATATACAGAAGAACTGTACACAAAGGTCTTAATGAACCAGACAGCCACCATGGCGTGGTCACTCATCCAGAGCCAGACATCCTGGAGTGCGAAGTCAAGTGGGCCTTAGGAAGCATTACTATGAACAAAGCTAGTGGAGGTGATGGAATTCCAGCAGAGCCATTTCAAATCCTAAAAGATGATGCTGTTAAAGTGCTGCACTCAGTATGCCAGCAAATTTAGAAAACTCAGCAGTGGCCACAGGACTGGAAAAGATCAGTTTTCATTCCAATTCCAAAGAAGGGCAATGCAAAAGAATGTTCACACTACTGTGCAATTGGGCTCATTTCACATGCTAGCAAGGTAATACTCAAAATCTTTCAAGCTAGGCTTCAACAATATGTGAACCGAGAACTTTCATATGTACAAGCTGGATTTAGAAAAAGCAGAGAAACCAGAGATCAAATTGCCAACATCTGTTGGATGATAGAAAAAGCAAAGAAATTCCAAAAGAACATCTACTTCTGCTTCATTGCCTATGCTAAAGCCTTTGACTGTGTGGATCACAACAAACTGTGGAAAATTCTGAAAGAAATGGGAATACCAGACCACTTTACCTGCTTCCTGAGAAACCTGTATGCAGATAGAGAAGCAACTGTTGGAAGTGGACATGGAACAATGGACTGGTTCAAAATTGGGAAAGGAGTATGTCAAGGCTGTATATTGTCACCCTACTTATTTAACTTACATGCAGAGTACATCATGTGAAATGCCAGGCTGGATGAAGCACAAGATGGAATCAAGATTGCCGGGAGAAATATCAGTAACCTCGGATATGCAGATGACACCACCCTTATGGCAGAAAGTAAAGAGGAACTAAAGAGCCTCTTGATGAAAGTGAAAGAGGAGACTGAAAAAGCTGGCTTTACACTCAACATTCAAAAAACTAAGATCATGGCATCTGGTCCCATCACTTCATGGCAAATAGATAGGGAAACATTGGAAACAGTGAGAGACTTTATTTTTTGGGGCTCCAAAAACACTGCAGATGGTGACTGCTGCCATGAAACTAAAAGATGCTTGCTTCTTGGAAGAAAAGCTCTGACAAACCTAGACAGCATATTAAAAAGCAGAGACATAACTTTGCTGACAAAGGTCCATCTAGTCAAAGCTATGGTTTTTCCAGTAGTCATGTATGGATGTGAGAGTTTGACCATAAAGAAGACTGAGCGCCAAAGAATTGATGCTTTAAACTGTTCTGGAGAAGACTTGAGAGCCCCTTGTACTGCAAGGAGATCAAACCAGTCAATCCTAAAGGAAATCAACCCTGAATAGTCACTGGAAGCTCCATTGCTGAAACTGAAGCTCCAATAATTTTGGCCACCTAATGCAAAGAATGGACTCATTGAAAAAGACCCTGGTGCTGGACAAGATTGAGGTCAAGAAGAGAAGGGGGCAACAGAGGACAAGATGGTTGGATGGCATCACTGACTCAATGGACATGAGTTGAAGCAAACTCTGGGAGATAGTGAAGGACAGGAAGCCTGCCGTGCTGCCATCCATGGGGTCTCAAAGAGTTGTACATGACCAAGTGACTGAAAAGCAACAACAAGGCAACTGAATCAGACTCACAGATATAAAAATCAAAGATTCGGTTACCAAAGGAGAAACACAGGGGAAGTGATACACTAGGAGATCGGGATTAACATATACACACTGTGGAGTGTTAATTGATCAGTCGTGTCTGACTCTTTGTAACCCCATGGACTATAGCCCATCAGGCTCCTCTGTCCATGGGATTTCCCAGGCAAGAATACTGGAGTGGGTTGCCATTTCCTCTCCAGGGGATCTTCCTGACCCAGGGTTCGAATCCGGGTCTGCTGCACTGCAGGCAGATTCTTTACCATTTGAGCTACAGGTAAGACCCTATAAAATATACAGTTACATATAAAATACAGAACTAATAAGGACCTACTCTATAGCACAGGGAGCTATACTCAATATTGTGTGGTAACCCATGGGAGAAAAGAATCTGGAAAAGAGTGAATATATCACTGAAGCATTTTGCTGTACTCCTGACACTAACACACCATTGTAAGTCAACTGTGCTCCAATAATAATTATAAAACGTACATAAATAAGCATGTGAACAATTTTGCTAAGAAAGCTAACACTATTGCTGGATTGGTGTAGCCAGGGGCCAGGCAGGACTGGACAGACACGGTGTGTACTATGGACCTCCAGGGCAGAGTCAATCCCACAGTCGGTGTAGACCCCGGGCAGTTTGGGGAGGGGTGTTGGTGAGGGTCTGTTGGCTTCTCATTCGCTCTCTCCCAGGTGGGGAGGGGAATTTTCTCTCTACTCTTTTTCTCCCAGCCTGGGTCCCCTCACTGAGTGACAATCTCAGGAGGAAAAGGCAATCCTGGCTTTGAGCAGTGAGAGCACCTGGGGTTTGGGGACAGGACTGCTCCAGCTCAGCCAACCCTGTGGCCTTGCAACTGTAAGAGTCTCTGATTTAAAATCTGAAAAGCCAAGGAATGCCTGTTAATCCTTCCTGTGGCCACTGTGTGGGGGTGAGGGAGGTGTGATGTGAGTGAGACTTCACACAGGTTCTGGATGTGCTGAAATTCACACAAGCCCACAGAACAACTCTGGGAGGACTGGCTTCTCCACTTGGGCCAGCAAAGCCAGAACTCGATTTTTAAGAATAATAGACCTGTTTTCTGAAGTTTAGTCAGCTAAAAAGAGATTTTAGACTCTGCTCCAATGACTGTCAAAGCACACATCTTTAATATGCTGAAAGACTATTTTTGATTTCATTAAAAAGTTTACTGATCTCTTTTCAGTTCACTTCAGTCACTCAGTCGTATCCGACTCTTTGCAACCCCATGGACTGCAGCACACCAGGCCTCCCTATCACCAACTCTCAGAATTTACTCAAACTCATGTCCATTGAGTATTTGATGCCATCCAACCATCTCATCATCTGTTGTCCTCTTCTCCTCCCTCCTTCCAATCTTTCTCAGCATCAGGGTCTTTTCAAATGAGTCAGTTCTTCACATCAAGTGGCCAAAGTATTGGAGTTTCAGCTTCAGCATCTGTTCTTCCAATGAATATTCAGGACTGATTTCCTTTAGGATGGGCTGGTTGGATCTCCTCCCAGTCCAAGGGACTCTCAAGAGTCTTCTCCAACACCACAGTTCAAAAGCATCAATTCTTCGGCGCTCAGCTTTCTTTATAGTCCAGCTCTCACATGCATACATGACTACTGGAAAAACCATAGCTTTGACCAGATGGACCTTTGTTGGCAAAGTAATGTCTCTGCTTTTTAATAAGCTGTCTAGGTTGGTCATAACTTTTCTTCCAAGGAGCCAGCGTCTTTTAATTTCATGGCAGTAGTCACCATCTGTAGTGATTTTGGAGCCCCCCAAAATAAAGTGTGTCACTATTTCCCCATTTATTTGCCATGAAGTGATGGGACCAGATGCCATCATCTTAGTTTTCTGAATGTTGAGCTTTAAGCAACTTTTTCACTCTCCTCTTTCACTTTCATCAAGAGGCTCTTTAGTTCTTCACTTTGTGCCATAAGGGTGGTGTCATCTGCATATCTGAGGTTATTGATATTTCTCCCGGCAATCTTGATTCCAGCTTGTGCTTCATCCAGCCCAGCATTTCTCATTATGTAACCTGCATATAAGTTAAATAAGCAAGGTGACAATATATAGCCTTGACGTACTCCTTTCCCTATTTGGAACCAGTCTGTTGTTCCATCTCCAGTTCTAACTGTTGCTTCTTGACTTGCATACAGATTTCTCAGGAGGCAGGTCTGGTATGCCCATCTTTTTCAGAATTTTCCAGAGTTTTTTGTGATCCACACAAAGGCTTTGGCATAATCAATAAAACAGAAGTAGATGTTTTTCTTGGACTCTCTTGCTTTTTCAATGATCCAACAGATGTTGGCAATTAGATCTCTGGTTCCTCTGCCTTTTCTAAATCCAGCTTGAACATCTGGAAGTTCATGGTTCACGTACTGTTGAAGCCTGGCTTGGAGAATTTTGAGCATTCCTTTGCTAGCGTGTGAGATGAGTGCAATTGTGCAGTAGTTTGAACATTCTTTGGCATTGCCTTTCTTTGGGATTGGAATGAAAACTGACCTTTTCCAGTCCTATGGCCACTGCTAAGTTTTCCAGATTTGCTGGCATATTGAGTGCAGCACTTCCACAGCATCATCTTTTAGGATTTGAAATAGCTCAACTGGAATTCCATCACCTCCACTAGCTTTGTTCGTAGTGATGCTTCCTAAGGCCCACTTGAGTTCACATTCTAGGATGTCTGGCTCTAGGTGAGTGATCACACCATCATGGTTATCTGGGTTGTGAAGATCTTTTTTGTACAGTTCTTCTGTGTATTCTTGCCACCTCTTCTTAATATCTTCTGCTTCTGTCAGGTCCATACCATTTCTGTCCTTTATTGTGCTCATCTTTGCATGAAATGTTTCCTTGGTATCTCTAATTTCCTTGAAGAGATCTCTAGTCTTTCCCATTCTATTGTTTTCCTCTATTTCTTTGCATTGGTCACTGAGGAAGTCTTTCTTATCTCTCCTTGCTATTCTTTGGAACTCTGCATTCAAAGGGGTATATCTTTGCTTTTCTCCTTTGCCTTTAACTTCTCTTCTTTTCTCAACCATTTTTAAGGCCTCGTCAGACAACCATTTTGCCTTTTTGCATTTCTTTTTCTTAGGGATGGTCTTGATCACTGCTCCTGTACAATGTCATGAACCTCTGTCCATAGTTCTTCAGGCACTCTGTCTATCAGATCTAATCCCTTGAATTTATTTGTCGCTTCCACTGTATAGTTGTAAGGGATTTGATTTAGGTCATACCTGAATGGTCTAGTGGTTTTCCCTACTTTCTTCAATTTAAGTCTGAATTTGGTAATAAGGAGTTCATGATCTGAGCCACAGTCAGCTCCCAGTCTTGTTTTTGCTGACTGTAGAGAGCTTCTCCATCTTTGGCTGCAAAGAATATAATCAATCTGATTTCAGTATTGAGCATCTGGTGATGTCCATGTGTAGAGTCTTCTCTTGTGTTGTTGGAAGAGGGTGTTTGCTATGACCAGTGCATTCTCCTGGCAAAACTCTGTTAGCCTTTGCTCTGCTTCATTCTGTACTCCAAGGCCAAATTTTCCCGTTACTCCACGTATTTCTTGACTTCCTACTTTTGCATTCTAGTCCCCTATAATGAAAAGGACATCTTTTTTGGGTGTTAGTTCTAAAAGGTCTTGTAGGTCTCATAGAACCATTCAACTTCAGCTTCTTCTGCATTAGTGGTCAGGGCATAGACTTAGATTACTGTGATATTGAATGGTTTGCCTTCTCGAAACGAACAGAGATCATTCTGTCATTTTTGAGAGGGCATCCAAGTACTGCATTTCAGACTCTCTTGTTGACTATGATGGCAACTCCATTTCTTCTAAGGGATTCTTGCCCACAGTAGTAGATATAATGCTCATCTGAATTAAATTCACCCATTCCAGTCCATTTCAGTTCACTGATTCATGTTGATGTTCACTCTTGCCATCTCCTGTTTGACCACTTTCAATTTGCCTTGATTCATGGACCTAATATTCCAGGTTCCTATGCAATATTGCTCTTTACATAATCGGACTTTACTTTCACCACCAGTCACATCCACAACTGGGTATTGTTTTTGCTTTGACTCCATCTCTTCATTCTTTCTGGAGTTATTTCTCCACTGATCTCCAGTAGCATATTGAGCACCTACCAACCTGGGGAGTTCATCTTTCAGTGTCCTATCTTTTTGCCTTTTCGTACAGTTCAAGGGGTTCTCAAGGCAAGAATACTAAAGTGGTTTGCCATTCTCTTCTCCAGTGGACCACGTTTTGTCAGAACTCTCCACCATGACCCATGACTGATCTCTTTTGCTCTTTATTAAAATAAAGTGCTGTTTTTTTAAAGCTGATGTGAGTTCTATTTTTGTTTTTTTAAGTCATTGTCAAATCTTCTATCATTTTCAGCAGATTCTATGTTCTTTAAAGGGGGAATTGCAAAACAATATCGTGCTATGATTTTAAGGATATTTTTCTTTTTTTTTTTACTCATCCTCAGAACAATAGCAGAAAGGTCTGGAGACATGTGGGCTTCCCTAGTGGCTCAGCCGTAAAGAGCCTGCCTGCCAATGCAGGAGACATGGCAGGGGCTGCAGGTTCGATCCCTGGGTTGGGAAGATCCCCTGGAGAAGGAAATCGCAACCTTCTCCGGTATTCTTGCCTGGAAAATCCCATGAACAGAGGAGTCTGGTGGGCTACAGTCCACAGGGTCAGAGTTGGACATGACTGAGTAATTAAACGGCAACAGCAGCTAGAGACCTGTAGATCCTACAGAACTTCTTGGAGAAAATGTGGAGGCATGTAATGTTTTTATAAAACTTGAGGTTTTTTTCATGCTTGGCTTTCTGTGAGCTGACTGGCAAGTGTGCAGGGTGTGGAGAAGGGAGAAGGTGGCCCGAGAAGCATCCAGAAGCTGCTGGAAACGATCTGACAGAGAACCATGCATGATGGGGGTGCCTCCTCCTATTTGCACACGCATACCATGCTGGTCCTTGGGGACACAGCAGGGACATGGGGGGCCCAGTTCAGCTGTCATGGAGATGGATTCATGGGCATGCCCACTGAACCACCCAGGAGAGATGGATGGATTGCAGGGCAGAGACAAGCTATGGGACACACCGTCCACAAGGTCCTGGGCCTTCTCCCTCCAGCGTGGGTGAACCCAGTGGGATGGGACAGCTCTTACCCTCAGCTTACAGATGAGGCGGTGGGGGCACGGGCTGCGCTTGGCTGACCTGGGGGGACAGCCGTCCCTGTACTGCTTCAGCTAGTTGACAGCGGGGAAAGGCAGTGGGCGGGTGAGTCGCTGGCTTGGTCTGAAGTGGGCTGCAAGGTCTCCACACGCGGTGGCTCAGGGTTGTTTTTACAAGTGAGCCCTTTTCTGTCCTGTGGATTAAGGGCTAGATGTGGACACATATAACGTCTGCTTCTCTCACAAGTTCAAGACCCTGGTGCAATGGACAAACCCTTCCTGCTAAGCCTTGCAGCAACCTCGGTGGGAGAGGTGGGGAGCTGGAGCCAGGACAAGATGCTTCAGTATAAACCGGAGCTTCAAGACCATATTGCTAAGGTCCTTTATGTGAACTGAGTTTTGAGATGTTGGTCCCTCTGGATGGTTAGCTTCTGGGATCTGGAAAGGCAGCTCGTGGGAAAGAGCCGATGAGACGTTCTCGAAAACCAGCAACCTTCACTCTTTGTGTTTTAAAGACATTAACAGAATTAGGACATTTCAACAATTGCTTTGTGATTGCCACTTAGCATATCAACTTGCAAAATCCCTCTGGGATGCAAAATTTTTATTTTCCTCTGTAACGTCCAGATGGTTTAAGACAATGGCCCCTGGGATGAGCATCCACAGGAACAGCTGGCCCAGGGACACCTGGAAGAGTCCTCCTGAAAGGCACAGCCTGGGCAGGCATGGCTGTGTGCCCCGGGGACAGTTGCCCTCCACCAGGAAATGACTGTGGGAACCAGGAGGCAACCGTTCGTGTGAGTGATTCAGACTCTCCATGATAGAAAGTGTCACAGCTCGACTACTCAGAGACTTCTGGAAACTTGACTACTCAGAGATCTCCAGAAATTCTCGCTAAAGACTGATCTATAACCAATGACTAGTTTTAACAGCCCAGTGGGCTGAGAGTCGGGGAGGTGGTTTCTCAGTGGAAAGTCTGCTGCTTTTTCCAAGAGTGGGAGAGAAGCTGCAAGTGCCTTGGCCCACTCCCAGGCGGCATGTTCCTCTGGGACATGAGTACTGTATGCTGGGGTTTCAAACGCTCACTCTCACGGCGAGAAACTCACGCAATCCAGTGTTTCTTCTGTTTATCTGCCCTGATGTCACACCTGGACAAGCCTCTGGGGTGTGGTGGTTCGCCCTGGCTGAAGATCTCAGGCGCTGAGAGGAAAGCGTGTCTCCTTTCCTGTTCTGGCCCCGTTGCCTTCAGACTAGACGGCATCTGTCCAGGGTGGGGCTGGCCCCACGTATCTATGTGTAATACACTACCCTCAGACTTGTTGGTACCAGGAACATTTTCTTTTGCTCACAGATTTCTGTGGGTCAGGATTGAGACAGGGTACAATGGTGTCCACAGCGTCTGGGGTCTTAGCTGGGAAGAGCTGGACAGCAAACTGCCTTCAGACTTACATCAAGAAGTTTTATTTCGCTCACAGATTCTGGGGGTCAGGATTGAGACAGGGTACGATAGTGTCCGTAGCATCTGCAGTCTTAGCTGGGAAGAGCTGGACAGCTGGGGGTGGCATCCGGAGGCTTTTCACCCACGTCCTGTGTGTGGTGGGGAGCCCTGGAGGCTGGGCACAGCCAGGACTGGGCTCTGGAATGTGGTCTCTGCGGGTGGCTTGGGCTTCCTCACAGCATGGCGGCCCCAGGGGGCCCAGGGGACACAGAGGAAGCTTAAGGGCTGTTTATGAGCCAGCCTCAGACACCCTTTAGCATCACTTCTGCCACCTCTCTTGGTTAAAGTGGTCACAAGGTTTTCTGGATTCAGGGGAGTGGGCAAAGCTCCATCTCCTGATGACAGGAGTATCAAGGAACAGGCCACTGTACTCGGAGCCCAGAAGCACCTTCTCCTTTGCTGCTCACCCACCTGTTGTTCGTTTTTGTTTTAAATCTTCTGCCTTTGCCCTGGAAGCCCTGGCTCTTTGAATTCCAGGCAGGTAGATTCTTCCTCACTCCAACGTGGGAGCATGACAGGTTTGTGTACCTTCTTCTGAATGTAGCCCTTTCTTGTGTGATGAGGGTGTCATCTCTCAGGGCACGGGTCGACCTCATGGTTCTCAATCCACGAAACCAGGGCAGCTGAGCTAATGTGGAGTGACATTTCTGAGACTGAGCCCTATTGTTCCTGGCTCTTTAAGGGTCACATACACACACATCAAGTGTTCGGTACCTATAGGTGTCCCCTCCTTCACCTTTGTATTACATTGTAAGGACCAGGGTGTGTTAGGGTCTTCCCAGGTAGCTCAGTGGTAAAGAATCTGCCTGCCAAAGCAGGAGACACAAGAGACTCGAGAGACATAGACTCGATCCCTGGGCGGGGAAGATCCCCTGAAGAAGGAAATGGCAACCCACTCCAGTATTCTTGCCTGGGAAATTCCACGGACAGAGGAGCCTGGTAGGCTGCAGTCCATGTGGTCTCAAAGAATCAGACACAACGGAGCAACTGAGCATGCACGGAAAGCATATTAAAAAGAACAGAGAATCTTGAAAATAAAAATCTCTCGGAGAAACACAAGAGGAAGGGAGTCTGACTGTTTTCTGAAAGAGCTTTTGGGGGAAAAAAAATCACAGTGCATTTAGCAGACCGAGATGCTATCTCTCCATCAGCATTTCCCCTCCTGCTGCGTCTGTAGGGCCTTCCTCCTGACCTCCCTGCTCCTCTGTCTGAAACGCGCATTGAGCAATCAGGCCAGTTAGAAATCCTGAGCCCAGAAATAAAGTGACTGTTGCTTTGGCGTCCCTGCACGTTTGCTCCGGGTCCCGACTGAGCAGAAGGCAGTGTATGGAGGAAGCAGATGGCCGGGTCTACTGTACATTTCAGAATGTTTCAACTGCAAGGCTGGCGGGGGCTCTTGCATCACTGGGCCAGCCGGGGCCACAGGACAGAGGCAGGGAGCCCTGGGGGCTGACCGCTGGGCGGCAGGCTCAGTTGTCCAAAAGCAGACCTCCCTCGAGGAGAGTGGGGGTGGAGTTTGCAGAGGAGAAGGGGAAAGGGGAAACAGGCTGGGAATGGTGCCTGAATTCCTTCCCAGCTCTAGCATGGGCGCATGCACGGGGTACCTCCATGGCCGTGAGGTCAGTTAGACCTGGGTTCAAAGCCTGACTCCGTTGCCAACTAGCTGTGAGACACTGGGGTGATGGCTTCCCTTCTCTGAATTTTGGTGTCCTTGGCTATAAATTACCTACCATTCCTACTTCACTTGGATGCGTGAGGATTCATTGCCCTGACGTCATTGTTGAGGTTGTTGTGAGGATTCACCTGCCTGATGCATGGGCAGCAGCTGGGGACACTGCTTAGTGGGTGTGGCGTCGAACAGGAGGAGCCGAGAGATCTTCCAGAAGGGCCCATCCACAGAGGTGGTGCAGGTCCGTGTGAGGCCCCGCATGGACACAGTGTCCTGAGCTCGTCGTGCTGGATGGTCCCCGGTGTCCACCCTGCTTGCTCTCTGGAAGGCTGACCGCCGTGGACACTAACAGTCTCCCCCACCTGGCCTCCAGCCGAGCTCAGCCCGTGGGGCCCCAGCAGGAGATGGCAGGAGTGTCCAGGAAGGAGGGACCATGGCTGTTATGTGCACTATTCAATCTCCAGCCCACAGTACGTGCTCAGAAGAGAGTTCCTGATGAAGGAGCAAACACAGCCCCGCAGGACCTCACACGGAGCTGCACTACCTCCAGGGATGGGCCCTTTGGGAAATCTCTCAGCCCTTCTGTTTGATTCGCACCCACTAAGCAGGGACTCGGCTGAAGGTGCCTCCTAGACCTAAGGCACTGTGGGATTCAGCCTTGGGGCTCAGAGGATGGAGACAGAGGGTGACTGCAGGGGGTCAGTGGACCCCGAAAAGAGGAGGACGACAGAGTGGCCTGTGGACTGGCACCTGGGCTGGGGCCTGGGCTCCGTGTAGGGGGGAGATGGGGGCCCATCTGAGGGTCTCTGCAGGCAAACCAGGGCCTTTGTGTGGGGGAGGAACAGTGGACTCCAGACAGCTCTCCTGCCTGGCCCAGCCAAGCTGCAAGCTTTACTCAACACAAGCCTGCTTTCTGGAAGTGTTGGCCACGGGTGTGGGATTTGGCCAGCCGGAAACTCAAAGGTGATTCTCTCAATTGTGACTTTCGTTTCCTGATTGTGGAGTGAGCCGGGATCACTTACCTCCTCTTCAGGTGTGAGGACCTGCTGGCACCAGAGGTCGTTGCTGACCACCCCCAGGACCCCTGCCCATAGCCTGGGGGTACTTGGCCATGTCTGACCCTCAGTTTTCTCATCTGGCAAATGGGTGCAAAGCTACAGTGACATGTCTTGTCGAAGGGCCTTGGAGGCTACAGAGCACACGGGGAGACATGCCCTCATGGCTGGGCCGGGCCTGCTCAGTGCTGGTCAGCACCCTTCTCTCCCCGTGGGGACAGGGGTAGAAGGACAGCATGGTCCTGACTTCCAGGGTAACCACGTCCCTGCCCTTCTGTACGCTTCTGCTCCCAGCACCTCTCAATACACGCCTGTTTGGGGATGTTCCACAATAGACCCGGCGATCGAACCTCCAGGTCTGGCTTCACTCGCCAGCATCATGTGGGGAGTGTCACCTGTTGTCGAGCGCTCGTTGCCAAGGCGGCATCACATGCTTGAGTGATGGTGTCATGACTGTTCCCTTCTTCCACTGCCGGAGTGCTGGGCTGTTCCCAGTCTAGGGCTGTCCTCGGTGGTCCTGCACACAGGTGTGGTACGCATGCCCTCTCAGATTCCTGTGATGCGGGCATGCGTGGCCAGCTTGGCTGCATTCCTGCTGGGGCATGAGGGTTCCCAAAGCTGTGTCCCCACCAACGCTTGGCACTGCCAGTCATTCGTGTCATGGACAGTCGGGTGGTGCCCTGACGTCTCCACCTGCTGTCACCTGGCATCTTTCTGTGGCTCCTGGCACTGGGCTGCTTGTCGTCTGACTCTTGGGCAGCCTCTCTGTGAGGGGCCATTAATTTGAGCTCTTGCCCATTTTTGCGGGCTGTCTTTTCTCCCGGATTCTGCATGGGCACTTGTGCCTATTCTATGGACCTGGCGGTGGCTCTGAGTGTCTGGGCCAGGTGGGATGTCAAGGATGCTAAACATCTCCTCAGTACCTTGCTCACCCTGGTGGGCCCTGGGTAGATACCAACGGGGGTGACACCAACGGGAGGTCTGAAGCCACTAATGATGCAGGTGCCACGTGGGGTGTGGAGGCCCCACCAGGGACACTTGCTCGCTCTAGCCTTTATCCTGGCTCCTCTCCCAGGTCTTCACGGCTCCTGGCGCCCCAGACCCCAGCCCTGGGCCCCTCACCACATCTACCCGTTGTCGCCCCCCTGGACCGAGGGGTCCAGTTGGCTCCAAGCTCCTCCTCCCACCATCCCCTTATCTGGCTTTAACCGCAGCTCCAATTCATCTGCTGCCCACGTCACAGGCCCCTGTCTCAGCCGAGGCAGCTGAGTTTCCACAGAAACACGACTCCTAGACCGGGCCTTGAGTTAGAACAAAGCAGAGGGGCCTGTCAGGAGCAGCGAGGGAAGGGCGGTGGGGCACAGCGTGGGTGGCCACGGGTGATGGGGGCGGGGCTGGCGAGCTGAGGGCGTGGCCTCGAGGCCTGGGGGGCGGAGCCTCAGCGCAGCGCCCCCATGCCAGGTTTGCGGGTTAGACGCACTCCCCGGACGGACGACGGGTGCCATCAGAGGCCAACGTCTAGGGCGTGGGACGCACCAAGGTGAGTATGGACCCGGCCCTGACGCCTTCTGGCTCCCAGCGTGTGCAAGTCACCAGCTTTTCCGAGCCTCAGCACCTCACTTGCAGGGTGGATTCGATCATAATCGCCCTTCTCCCAGGGCTGCCGTGGAAATGAGATGACGGGCGTACCCAGGTTCTCAGAGCAGGGCTTTTGGGGACCTGCCTGTCCCGACGTCAGGCCGGGCATTCAGGGGCTGGGGTGCATCCAGGAAGCCCCAAGATGGTGTGGGGCTGCCGAATCAGAGAAGGGACCCAGCTGCTGTCCAGCAGTCTACTGAGGGCTCTGGAAGCCCAGGTTTGGCACTAGGACCTGGGGCCAGCCGGGACACATCACTGGGTGGCCCCCTCACCTCTACCCCGACACCTCCAGCTCACCATCTACGAAAAGAAAACCATGACAGTGGTGTGGGCTAGTAGCTGGATGGAGAGATGCCCCTCGCCAGGAGGTCCGCTTATCCACTCTTGGAGCACAGGGGAGATGGTTGGAGGGCTTTGTCCTGGCTATAGTGAACACAGAGAGGTCAGGATGGCAAGTGGGGAGAGGGCATGGCCGAGGCCAGAGGTCAGGGCATATGAGCGTGGGGTGTGGGAACCAGCAAGGGTGGGGATGCTGAGCCAGAGGGTGTCAGAGGTGGCTGCCTCCATCACCAGGTGACAGGTGTGGGCCTTTCTCCCTGGTGTCTGTCCTAAGTCAGGAGCTCAGACAGCACTGTGATGTCTGTGCCGGCACCTCAGTGACCTCTGTCTGCCCCCGTCTCCCGCCTCATCCGGCTCTAGTCCTGCCTGGCAATTATGAATAAAGCTGCTGCAGCACCTTCACATGGGTATCTGTGTGGACACCCACTCTCAGGTCCTCTGAGTGAACACCTAGGAGCATAGCTGGGGGATCACACGGTCAAGCCTATGACTGGTTTTATGAGAAAGTCGCCCACCCATCTTCCAAAGTGGCTGCATGTTCTGATTCCCGCCAGCAACGAGTAGCAGGTCCCAGGGCTGAGTCTGTTCCCTGAACCTCTGATTCCTGTTGATTCAACAAGGTGACACCGGGCGACAGTCACAGACGTGGTCGATGGCTCAGGCTCTGGCAGGAGGGGGTACAGTTCCCAGCTCTGCTGCTCACCTCCGCATGAATGTGGACAGGCCTCCACTCTAGTGGGGTGCTATGGACTACATGGGGCATCTCGGGAACCAGGAGGCGGGGAGGAGGGCCTGTGTGAACAACAGCCACCGCTGTAACTGATGGCGGGTTTCATGGAGGATGCAGCTCTTACCAGGCCTTAGAAAGTTCAAGAGGGAAGCAACCCATGGTAGGCAGGAAGATGACCCGACATGTCCATGTCCTAGGGACCTTCATGGTCAAAGAGACTTTGCAGATGTGAACACATTACAGACCTCAAGGTGGGGAGATAGTCATGGATTCCCAGGGTGTCCACCATGTCATCACAAGGGTCCTTCAAAGGGGGAGGTGGGAGGGTCAGAGTCAGAGACTAGAAGATGTCACCTTTTGGCTCAGAAGATGGAGCCACAGACAGTGGCGCCTCTAGAAGCTGGAAAAGGGAGAGAGACAGGCTCTCCCTGCAGCCTCCAAGAGGAGCCAGGCCAGTGGATACCTTTATTTTAGCCTGGTGAGCCCGTGTCAGACTCCTGCCCTCCAGAACTATGAGAGAATGCATGTGTGTGTGCGTGTATGTGTGTGTGCGTGTGTGTATGTGTGTGTTTGAACTTATTTACTTACCTATTTGGCTGTGCCAGACCTTAGTTGCGGCTGTGGGATCTAGTTCCCTGACTAGGGATCGAACCCACCCCCCTGCATTGGAAGTCCAGAGTCTTAGCCAGTGGACCACCAGGGCAGTCCCAGACATGTATTCTTTTAAGCTGCTAAGTTTGGGGTCATGTGTTACAGCAGGAGGACACTGGTTCAGGTCCTTAGTGAGCAGGGGAGGAAGCAGAGGCCCGGGAAGTGGGTCTCAGGTGCCCAAGGTTCCATGGCAGGGAGGTGCCACTAAGGGAACCCTGCTGCCTCTGCTTCTCAGACCTGCCTTCTCTTCCGTCCTGAGTCCATGGCTCTGACTGTATCATACGCGAGCTACACTGCCCAGAATGGTGGGGACAGGGGGTGAAAACCCCAAGGTTGAAAATAGCTCTGTACCCGGCATGGTTCAGTTTCTGCTGCTCGGCCTGCTGTGAGGTTGACAACTCACAAAGCCACTTCCTCCTGACTCGCTTTTGCCAGCGTCTTCACTGGCATTTCCCCGTGCCCCATTCCCACTCAGCCCATGTTCCCCGAAAGCCAAGCTCTCAGCCATCCTGGGGCGAGGAGAGGTGGATCAGGTTTCTGTCCTTGGAAAAATTCCTGACATGTTTCCAGGCCAGCCTGTGACCAGGAGCTTCTGGTTTAGAGGACTGTTTTTTTGTTTTGTTTTGTTTTGTTTTTTTTCTCTTTTGGTGACTATTATGGTCTTCCTCGTTTTGAGGTTAACAGCGGCTCTTCCTTTCTCTAGTGTGAAATTAAACCATGATGCTGTTACAGTCAAGATGTTTCCATTCAAAACCACTATAAGCATAGCCCTAAGAAATTTCCCTTTACTTCCACTGAGTTACTGGGCTTTGACCTAAAGGTGATTTGTACTTGGAAAATCTGAACATCATCTGACACCTTATCTCAGAGTGTGTGGGAGGAAAGGAATTATTTTCTAAATGAGACAATTTCTGTTTCATTTCAAGACAGGAATGCTTCAAAAATGCCAAAGGTATTTAAAAAAAAAAAAAAAGCCTGTTCTTCCCATAAAGATTCAACCTACAATATCAGAGAAACAACCAAATCAAAAAATGGGCAGACCTGAACAGACATTTCTCCAAAGAGGACACACATATGGCCAAGAAACACATGAAAAGATGCTCAACACTGCTCATTATTAGAGAAACACCAGTCAAAACTGCAATGAGATGTCACCTTACATAGGTCAGAACATCCATCATCAAAAAAATCTACGAACAATAAATGCTTGAGAGGATGTGAAGAAAAGGGAACCCTCCTGCACTCTTGGTGGGAATGTAAACTGATACAGCCACTATGGACAATAGTATGGAGTTTCCTTAAAATACGAGGAATAAATCTACCATATGACCCAGCAATCCCACTACTGGGTATATATCCTGAGAAAACCACAAGACTACAAGACACATGGCACATGTACCCCGACATTCACTGCAGCAATATTTACAGCAGCCGAGACATGGAAGCAACCTAGGTGTCCCATGACAGACGAATGGATAAAGAAGATGTGGTACATACATACAATGGGGTACAACTCAGCCATAAAAATGAACAAATTTCAGTCAGTTGTAGTGAAATGGATGAACCTAGAGCCTGTTATACAGAGTGAAGTAAATCAGAAAGAGAAAAACAAGTATATTAGCTCATGTATATGGAATCTAGAACAATGGTACTGATGAACCTAGTAGAGAATGAACTTATGGACTCAGCAGGGGAGGGTGAGGGTGGGATGAATTGAGAAAGATGGTACCGATGAACCTATTTGCAGGATTGGAATGGAGATGCAAATATAGAGAACGGACTTGTGCACACAGTGTGGGAGGGAGAGAGTGGGACAAATGGAGAAAGGGGCATCAACATATATACACTACCATGCGTAAAACAGATAGATAGTGGGAAGTTGTTGTGTAACACAGGGAGCCCAGCCTGGCTCTCTGTGATGACCTAAAGGGGTGGGATGGGATGTGGGAGCAAGGAGTCTCAAGAGGGAGGGGATATATATATAACTGATTCACATTGTTGTACGGCAGAAACCAACACAACATTGTAAAACAATTTCCACCAATAAAAAAAAAGACTCAACCTAGCAGCGGCCAACAAGGGGTCCAGTTTACTCCCCAGCATGCAGTCAGTGCTCAAGGGATGTTTGTTGAATGAACAACCAAATGAATGAATGTGTGAGCTTGGGAGCAGTACCTTCTGAAGCAATTGAGACGTTCCAGAGCTGACCCTCATGCTCTGCCTCTGTTTGAACTGTTTATCAGGTGGAGCCAATGTCCCTGAGTCTTGCTTAATGGGGACTAAAGTGCACTTCCTTGTGGCCCAGGTGGGAGCAATCTTCCTGAGTCTGGAGGAAACAGCCAGCCAGGCTTTGGCTCACGAAGGACACCAGTGGCCAGAGGCTCAGAGGAGGGTTTAGAGCGTAGGGAAACCGGCAGACTGACAACAAAGCACCTTCATAATAGTGAAAGGAACTCTCAGCCATCGAGAATTTGTCATCTCATCAGCAACCTTACAATAGCATTGTTCCCATTATCCAGATGAAGAAACAGATTGAGCAAACTGCCCAGGTCTGGCTGACAGAGCATGCCTCAAGGGTGGCCGGCGACGGGACATGGCTGTCTGAGGGCTGACGTCCCTCTCCCCACGTCCTCCTTGCTCACTGAGCCCAGGTTTTATCCACGCATCTCCTTCTCTGCCTGATTCAGGGAGAGGGGTCCCATTCTCAGAGCCAGCTAGAATTCTGATTCCTAAGACAGTGGTTCTGACAGTGAGGGTAGGAAGGAGCTGGGGTGCTGAGTGACGGTGGTGGGCCGTGAGGACAATTCCTGCAGGGGCTTCTCACAGTCTCCTCACTCCTACGAGAGGGCAGGTCCCTCCCTGCTGGGCACGTATGGAACTGCCACTGCCACCTTACTGCCAGCCTGCGGGTGACGCTGACACCTGGAGGCGGGCGTGGCAGAAGAGTGCCAGCCCCAGGCTGCCTCAATCTAGTTATTTTTGTTTTCAAGGGCAGATAGTCCCTTGAACCTGGAGTTTTCTGCTCTGTGCTGCCCAAAGCCTCCTAAAACTGTAGGACCTAAATGATGGCTCTGGTTTCTCTTCCTCATCTCTTCTTGACCTCCCTTCCCTTACCTGTTAGAAAAGCATGAGGACTCTGCTGGCGTCCTGCTCTTGGCGCCGCCCCATCATTCACAGAAATCACTGCCCTGGACCTCCCTCCACTTGCTCAGTGGGAAGATGGGGCTCTCCTGTGCTGCCCATTTCACAGTGTGTAAGCTGCGGTGCTCAGAGGACAAAAGAACAAGATAAGCCTGAAGGGCCTCAGAACACAGGAACAGATCGCACCAGACCCTTATTACCCTTCCTGCCATGGTGCAAATGTTGCAGAATTTTTGAGCCTTCCGCAGCAGTATGTCTTGTCCCTTTATGTCGTATACAAGGTTATCCTGTTCTTTTCCTTCTCCATATAAGTAAGTAGGCACACTACACCTAGTCAGCAGACAACAGCGAGATTTCTACCTCATTCCTTTGTCCCTCTGCTATAAAAACAGAGATGAACCAAGTTCATGATCAGCCAGGCCAGACCTGTGCACGGACCACGACATAAGTGAAGCATCACTGGCAAAGTAAGGCCTGCGGAGAACCCTCATCATGACAGAACATCGTGAGCCGTCACTCCACTTACCTGGAGCACCCTCTCTGCCGCTGACACACGTGCTCGCTCACGGGTAGTCACACCTCTGTGGACGGGCCTCCCTTTACAATTCTCCTCGGTGCTCGGCGTGGGTTTGATAGTGGCTGATTACAGCCAGAAATACATCAAGGCTCTCCTTTCCCGTCCTCCAGGGGGCAGCTGGAGTAGGCCGCGTGGGGTAGCGGCGCTCCTCTGCTCCTCCGAGGATGGTGTTGCAGCCCTTCAGGTCCAGGCCCCGTGGTCTCTGAGGGCAGAGCCATCTTGTGTGAGTCCCTGCAGGCGGGAATCAGGCGCAAACGTTAGTTGTAAACAGCAGATGCAAGCTGTTGTCGAGTTAGGGTTAGTTATGCCAGAAAGGAGTTTGCTGAGAGGATGCCAGGAGGGTGGAATAAGCAGCAGGAGGCTAGTAAGCCAGCTACTCCTTCACTTCTCGCGGCCAGGTGGCCAAGGAAGACTCACCTGCCGGAGCGTCTGACTGCGGAGCCTGTGTCATAGGCTACCCAATTAAGGGAGACTGGGAAGTGAGGGATAGCATCTGATTGGTGAACTTGGGTCACATGTCTGCCACCTTGCCACCTGCAAGGGAGGCTGGGAAGTGAGTACTAGTGTCTGATTGGTGAGTCTGGGTCACATGTCTGCCACCTCGCCACCTGCAAGGGAGGCTGGGAAGTGAGTACTAGTATCTGATTGGTGAGTCTGGGTCACATGTCTGCCACCTCGCCACCTGCAAGGAAGGCTGGCAAGTGAGGACTAGCATTTGATTGGTGAGCCTGGGTCATGTGGCTGTGCCCAGCTGCAAGAGAGGCTGGGAACTGAGGACTAGCATTTTCTCCTCACCTCTGCAGAATTGGTTGTTCCTCTGGCAGCCGCCAGGCTCTGGAGGCAGAGTGACCCAAGATAGGGATGAATGAATATCCACTTCAGCCTGGTGGGCGGGTGTCCCATCCATGTTGCATCCGTGTTGACTGGCTACAAGAAAAGGGAGACGATGGTTCAGCTGGGTGGATGACTAGTGTCAGAGTGGAGAGGGTGGAGGGGGATTGATTGGGGCTTGTTAGCCATCAAATGATGGAGTTTTCAGAACTACACTATGTTCATTCACTCAATGGGTCACCACCGACCTGTCCACCTTCCATCCATCCATTATCCATATACTGAGCCAAACGTGAGGATAGACTTGGGACACATAGTTAAAGGAGTTGCCTCTACCCCAAAGGAGCCCACAGTCTTGGTTGTTGTTTAGTCGCTAAGTCGTGTGCCCGACTCTTTGCGACCCCGTGGACTGTAGCACGCCAGGCTCCTCTGTCCAAGGGATTTCCCAGGCAAGAATACTGAAGTGAGTTGCCATTTCCTTCTACTTCCTGACCTAGGGGTCGAATCCACGTCGCCTGCATTGGCATGTAGATTCTTTACCACTGAGTCACCAGGAAAGCCCTCCCACAGCCCCACATAATTCCAGGCAGCTCCTGTTTGTAGACTTTAGGACTTGGACACCTCTCTATTTAGTCTCTGTGTGACTGTGCTGGGCCGGGTGCATACCGATGATGGTTCAAGTTGGACCATCACATTTGCATTTTTTACCCTTTTGGTCTCAGCTTTGCAGAGGAAACTTTTCTGGAAGTCTTAAAAAAAACTGAAGAAAAAAACACACAGGAAGCTTGTGTTCTTTGTAGCGAGTCTTGTGCTAATTTTGAACCAAGGTTTATTTTTCTTTATTTTTAAATCCTGATTGTAGTATGTGAAGAGAGAAACTTCCTCCCATGAAGTGGCAACCTCAGCCCTGAACGCACAGTAGGGCAGCAAGGATGTGTAATTCACACAGAGTGCCTGCGGCAGGCTTGGTAGTGACAGAGCTTGACACACATGGCTGTTGCTATCCTGATGGTCATCTGTCAAGGAAACGCAAGCCTGTTGGCTGCTGTCATAATTGAAGTGTCCAGGTGGGAATTTGTTAATTCATCTGCCACCTCTTAGGGTTGTACCATCACTGGCTCACATGACACCACCCTTGGCTGATGACTTCCAAATCCACATCTTGAGCACCAGTGTGATAGGTTCCCTAACTGTCTAATGAACCCCTCCTTTATTTCTCTGCCAAGATGGCCCACCATCACCTCAAACTCGAATTATCTTAACCTGAGTTCCTTATGTCAATCACTGCTGTGTGTGCTCAGCCGCTCAGTTGTGTCCGACTCTTTGTGACCTATGGACTGTAGCCCGCCAGGTTCCTCAGTCCATGGGATTTCCCAGGCAAGAATGCTGGAGTGCGTTGCCATTTCCTCCTCCAGGGGCTTTTCCTGACCTAGGAATCGAACCCGCATCTCTGGCATCTCCTGCATTGGCAGGCAGGTTCTTTACCGCTGAGCCACCTGGGAAGCCCTCACCCCCAAATCTTGCTTCCCCTCCTGGCTTCTCAGTTAAGGACAGCTGCAGAGTCTAAAAACCTGAGTGCCACCCTTCCCACCTGGCTCCCTTTAGGCCCCCACCAACGCTTGCTTGGACTACTACCCTAGTTGGGTAACTGTTTTCCTGCCAACATCTGGCCATAAACCACACAAATCTGATGCTATCTCAAGTCCCTTGCCTGAACTGCATGATGACTTGGTGCTGTGCTGTCCATTATGGTGGCCACTGGTCCAGGCAGCTATTTACATTAGTTACAATTGAGTCATGACAGCCTCCCAGCTGGTCTCCAGGCTGCCTGCTCTGCTCCATCATCCACACACGAGCTAAGGAGAATGACCTAGAGGCTCTTAGGGGGCCGGTGGCCACATCCCACCCTGCTTAACCATCAGTGGCAGTGGCACACTCTATGGCTCACGCTCCTGGCTGCCCCTCATCCACCTGTCTGGCTGCCTCCTCCGTTCCTCCCTCCCATGCGTCTCACTCTCAGCCCCTCCCTGCCCTCTGGTTCCCTCAGCACCTCCATGGCTCCAGGCCGGCCTTCCATCCGCACCCCTTCCTTACTCCTTCTGCAGGGCCCAGGGCGACATGCACTTTCCATGCACGAGGAGGAGGTTGAGGCCCAGGTCTGGGCTCTCCCAGCCTTGGGGGATGCTGGCTCAGTGCCAAAGTTGCCACAGGGCTCATGAAGCTGACATGTTAGTGCTCCTTTTTTGTTTGCACAGGTCCTTTACTGGACTGGTCGCTGAATTTCGGATTCTTTTACGTAAAAGTTTAAAAATTCAGTTCATTTATTGTTTTCTTTCTCTTAAAGTGGACCCTAAATTGCCCTGATGCTGGGAAAGATTGAGGGCAGGAGGACAAGGAGGCAACAGAGGATGAGATGGTTGGATGGCATCACCCACTCGATTTACATGAGTTTGAGTAAGCTCCGGGAGATGGTGATGGACAGGGAAACCTGGCATGCTGTAGCCCATGGGGTCGCAAAGAGTCAGACATGTCTGAGCGACTGAACAACAAGTTGTTTAAGGCCCCAAACCTCGATCCATCTGGACAGGCCACGTGGTCCTAATAACCTCAGTTCCCTCATTTTAACACATTATTGCCCAGGGAATTTTTGCAGAAATTTTACGCCTGTGGCCAGCAATTTGTTTTGTAAGGGAATATTGACACTCACTGGTCAATAATGTCTAGGCAACGAAAGACGTATTAATATGCCTCTGGTTGTAAGTTGCTAAAATTAGGAATAATGAGCCCTCCTCATCAGACTGCTCTAATGGTTGTGTAAGGACAGGGGACAACTCTCAGCATGATGTCTAGAGCACGAGGGAGTGGAAGAGTTGAAGCTGGATCACACTGTTGGATAGAATAAATCACAATTATAATCATTGTTAGAATTAATAGTACCCATTTATGGGCATGCCGATTTGGTCTTCTGCAACCTAATGGGGGGGTATTACTGTTGCCCATTTTTCAGATGTGGAAACTGAGGCTTAGAGGAGAAGAGTGATTCTGTGTGTCGGGCAGTGGCCCATTGGTGGGGCTCAGCTTTCTGGGGCTCAGCAGCCAGGCTGTTGCTGGGATGATGCTGATTTTCAGCCAGGACACTGGGAGTGGGGTGCCCACCTGTGCAGAGACCCTGGTGGTGGCTTGGGCTTGGAGTGTGTGACTGGCTCCCGGGGCGTCTCCCACTCTTCTCCTTTCTATTTCGGCTCTTCTCATTCTGAATTTCGTTTCGGCTCAGGCCCCTACCTTGACGTGCATACATGAGAAACGAATGGAGTTTCAAGGACCCCAAACACCAAGGTAGTTCCACAGCACCAAGGTGCCCGGCTCCTGGGATTAGTCACGCACCTTTCTGATAAGAAAAGCGAAAACGCGAAGTAGGCGCCCTGTGACTTCCTGAATCCAGTGTTCCACGTCCTGCCCGAAGGAACAAGCGACTCCCCGAAAGGAGCCCTGGGTGGAAGTCCCACGTTTCGATGCCCTTGGAAGGGGAACTGGTTGGGGAGGTTTGGTTTCAGGACCTCACCTCCCGGCTGGTGGGGGGTCAGGGAGGGTCCCCGGGGGAGGTCTGGCATCCCTGCCAGGCTTTGCTGGGGCAGCCTGACCCCTGGCGACACCTGTGCCCGGCCGCCTGCAGCAGCGTCTTCCTGGGCAGCTGCCGGCATGGCCGTGTGGCAGGGCTGCGCTCTTGCGACACAGGCTCCTGAGGTTTCTGTGGCCCCTCTGGTCAGAGGCGGCCCAGGTGCTGTGGGCAAGACATGTGCCAGAGACCGAATTAGACCCTCCTGGAAAAAACAGCAGCCCGCCTAATGTTTCACAGGGCTCGTCTCTGGGCCCACAGCCTGTAACTGACACCCACCCTGCATTCAGGGGCTCAGGAGGCAGGAGTCTGGAATCTTCTGTTAGATGTCCTGGGTCAGGGTCTTCCTCCTCTCATTACTGGCTGCTGGCAATTTCCCCAGCTGTTCTCAGGGGCCTCAGTTTTCTCATCTGCATGATGGGTCAATGAATAAGGTCTAGGTCCCAGGGAGGTGCTGAGGATGGAGCAAATGACCCCAGGTAGAGTCCTCCTCACAGTGACATGCGAGGCACAGCCTGAATGCAGAGTCAGTGCCTGTTGAACGAGGTTGGGGGGGGGGTGTCTCCAGACAGAGGAACGTGATACAGCCATTTAGAAGATTATTTTTGGGGGGGGAACAATCTGAAGTGTACAGAGCTTTCGGTATACCACAAAGAACACTCTACTAGTTTCTCATCTAGATTCAGCTCTTCTCTGTAACAGCTTTGAGATCTGAGTCACTGGCGTACAATCCACTCATCGCCAAGCGTGCCATTTCATGGCCTTGAGTATCCCAGGTTGTGCAACCATCACCACAGTCCATTTTAGAACAAGTTCACTGCTCCCTCCCCCAGGCAGCCCCACACTCCCTGGCTGCCACGCCTCACCTATGTATTTAGGGCTTCCCAGGTGGCGCTAGTGGTAAAGAACCCCCCTGCCAATGTGGGAGACATAAGAGACTCAGGTTTGATCCCTGGGTGAGGAAGATCCTCTGGAGAAAGGCATGACAACCCACTCCAGTATTCTTGCCCCGGAAATCCCACGGACAGAGGAGCCTGGTGGGCTACAGTCCATGGGGTTGCAAACGGTTGGACATGACTGAAGCGACTGAGCATGCACACATATGTATTTTTTAACTGTTACTACTTGAATGCATCCTTTTGATCCATGGTGTCCACAGGTTTTGAGTCTCAGAGAGCCTTTTCAGTGTTAAAACCCCCTGCAGAGGCCTCCATTCGTTTATGCACTCAACACGTGGTTACTGAGCATCTACTGTGGAACAAGCCTGGTGGCTGCAACAGAACAAAACAGGCACCACCAGAGGTGAGAGGAATCCATGCAGATCGCAGTGTGGAAGGTGCTGGAGAAGAATGGGGGAAGGGAAGCTGGAGAATGCAGCAGGGCTCTGGCCTTGCCAAGAGGCAGGGAGGGCAGCTGCTGTGGGCAAGGTGAAGCTGGGGGCATCCCCACGGAGGGAGCGGCAGTGGCGAAGCCTGCACAGAGAAGAAGTTTGGCTGGAGAGTCACCTGAAGCCTCCAGGGTGTTGGGGTGAGAGCAGACCACCTGGGGCTCATAGGGGGCTTCATGTTAAATCTCCATGCACTGGGAACCCCCACCAGTACCCAGTGAGGTGCTGAATTCTGTTACACGCTTCGGCCCACAGACTTATCCTTAATTAATCACAGCACCTTCCAGTCCATCTGACCAGGGGTCACATATGTGTGTATGAGAAAGAGCGGGATGGGGACCCCTTGTCGGTGTCCCCAGCTCCTCAGGAGCCCACAGCCTCCCAGGTGGACATCAGATTTTAGACGTCCTTTATTTCAGCATTTTATAAACTTGGTTCCATAGGTCACTGCACCTTGAAAAAACCCAAACAAAAACCCCAAGAGTTTTCTATCCAAACAAGTTTTGAGAGTACCCCAGTTTTTTCTGAGCATTTCACAATGCACAGGAGCATCTTAAAGGCTCTGAGAAGTCCTGCAGCAAGGAATTCGGTGCTTTCCAAACTCAGTAGTCCAGGGAACCCTTTTATTTCATTGTTGAAACTAGTGTTACATGGAAAATGCCTTGGGAAACAGGGCTCATTTCTGCAGATGAATCAGCTGTGGTATGGAGCCAAGAAGTGTTCAAGACCCCACCCGGAGCCAGCACAGAGGGGAGGCCAATGTGAAATGCAAGAATCACAGAGTATTTGAAAAAGGTTCACTCTTGTTGAGGCTTCCCTGGTGGCTCATATGGTAAAGAATCTGCCTGCAATGCAGGAGACCCAGCTTTGATCCCTAGGTGGGGAAGATCCACTGGAGAATGGAATGGCAACCCACTTTAGTATTCTTGCCTAGGAAATCCCATGGACAGAGAAACATGGCGGGCTATAGACCATGCGGGTCTCAAAGTACTCTGGAGGAAGCAAAAGGCCCCCCTGACACGCCTTGGCCTGGCTCCCAGCTGGGCTGTGTTGCCCTCCTGATGGGCATAAGCCACCAGACAGCACCCCAGCCTCACACACGGTCCTGATAAAGTGAAGCAGGTCACCCCCACATCAGCAAACCTTGTCTCTGCTCGGCTCAAACAAGGAGCTGCTGCTTCTCTATCCATTACAGTGCCCTCTCCCGTACGTGAGTTCGACCCCATCAGAGGACCAGCCCCCCTCTCCCACAGCGCCAGTCCAGGGTGAACCCCTATCCTCAGACCCTCCCCAAACCGCCTGCCCAAAGCCCTCTCCCACAGCAGGCTCTTTCTGGCACCCTCCCGCCCTAGTGTTCCCACGCGGAGGGTGGCTACACCCCGCAGCTCCGAGCAGAGCAAGGTAAGGACTGACATGCTCTTGGGGTAAAGAGGTGCCAGGGGAGGAGCCCCCTTTAGCCTGTTTCAGATCCTAGAGGCCCCGGGTCCCTCCACCTGTGGAGTCCTTCTCCTCGAACCTTGAATCTCTCCTCGACCTGCCTCTTGCACGTCTAAGGACCCTTACAGTGACAATGTACCCACCTTGGTCACTCTGGAATAATTTCTCTGTCTTTAAATAGGCTGATTAACTTGTGTTAACTCGTTGTCAATGGTTGTTCCCCTTTGTCGTGTGATCTGAAGCACCCGCAGTTACTGGGAACGAGGGTGGGACATGCCTGGGGGACCCACTGGGTGCCATTCTCCGTTCGCCTCGTCCGCATTACGGAGATGGGGACCCAGAGGCTCAGATTGGCCATGTGGCCACATGGCAAGTGAGGGCTTCCGCGGGACCCCTGGGCCCCTTGTGCGGAGGCCAGGGCCCCAGCGTCCTCTCTCTCCAGCCTCTGCAGGCCTGCCTCGGGCTATGGGCTTCCGCATCGCTGTCCCCTAGACACCGAGGCTCATCCCACCCCTGCGGCTGGGGCAGCTGCAGAAGCCACACACGACGTGGTGGGGGGCCCTGGCTCCCCACCCGTCTCCCAGCTCCTCGTGGCACAGATGGAATTCAACCAGACACCCTGCCACACCCTTCCCAACCAGTTTCTGTTCATCGAATCGGACCCATCGCGTGTTGAATCGGGAGCAGCTGGGAGCCTGATAAAATTACAAAAACATTCAGACTCTGGACCTCACCTGGAGTGGTCCTTGGAGCCCTGCAGGTTTAGTTTTGGAGTATCACGCAGTAGAAGCCTCTTTGATGACAGGTTTTCCGCCTGCGGGTCCCCTTGGGGTGGGTTTGGGAGTGAAAGCTATGGAGTCCATAGTCATCAGGATGGTGGTGTGATCTGGAGGGAGCCCCTGGAATTAGAAACATGGTCCGCAATGAGGCGGTGCTTCTGGCAAAGGTCTGACGCAGAAGGAATCGGGACAACACCCGAGGCAGGAGCTCAGGGCCAGAAGGCCTCTTAAAGACAGACTGATGGACCTCTGTGTGTTGGTAAGGACACGACCACCCAGAGAGGGAGCGGTGCAGTGAGACCCAACCCCCGGGGCAGGGCCGCCTGTCAGGGGCCGCACAGCTTCCCGACCTGTCTCACAAATTCCCCCTCCCGCCTCCCCTCTACTCTCTCCCCTGGACTCCTCTCCGGCGGCCCTGCCTCCCCTCCAGAGATTCTGGCAGGAGTTCCCGCTCCCTGGTGGTCCAGTGGTTAAGAATCCGCCTGCCAATGCAGGGGACGCGAGTTCGATCCCTGGTCTGGGAAGATCCCACGTGCCGGGGAGCAGCTAAGCCCACGTGCCACAGCTACTGAGCACAGCTACTGTACTCAAGCAGCTATGGAAGCACGAGTACCCTAGAGTCTGTGCTCCAAAGCCAGAGAAGCCACCACAATGAGAAGCCCACGCACCACGACTAGAGAAAGACGGCACGTGGCAACAAAGACCCAGCGCAGCCAGAAATAAAAAGCAACACAAAGCAAGGTTCTGTCAGGAGCTGGAAAGCGAACACTCAAAGGTGGAAGCTCGGGATTCCCAGGCACTGATCCACCCTCTTGGGGCCGTCTGGGGCCTTCCTGGGAACATATACCTGGGGGCCGTTAACAGTGCCCCCACTGCCTCCCTGGATTTGGGAATCTGAAAAACGGCAGCCAGCAGGTTGGCTGTCCCCTGGATGGTGGGGGCAGGAGCACCCTGGGAGAGGAGACAGAAGAAGCAGCAGGAGCAGGACTCGGTTTTCTGAGTCCTTCTGGGCCTCTCGGCCCCGGCGAGGGCAGCGTGCAGGCACATGGGGCATTGCAGCCTCTGGGCTGCCTGCGAGCCTGGGGACTGGCGGCCCGAGAGGGCCAGAGGCAGTGAGCCTGGAGCTCAGCCGGAGCTGGGGCTGGCCTCGCCTTGAACGCGGCCGTGAGGGAGAGGAGGTCGGCCTCCATCAGGTGGTGACCATGTGCGTCTCAGACGGCGGGACGTCAGGCAGAAGCCAGGGGGTACTTGGGGGCCAGTTTTCCCAGCTGTCCTGTAAGAACACCCTCCTCGCCCCCCCCACACCCACTCTGGACATAACACTTAGTGATGTTTTGGACATCACTTTGGATGCTTTGGCTTCTTGGAGTGTAGGGCAGGATTCTCGTGCTCCTAAGAATCCATGCAGCCCTTTGGGGGCTGAGCGCCGCGCTCCCCGGGCTGGCTGGGTCCCAGATGTGATGGAGATGAGAAAACCGAAACATCGGTAGCGGGGTGCGGGGGGGTTCGTATCATGAGGAAGGGAAACCAGCCTCTCCGTTCCCTCCCCTCACCCCACCAATGGTTTGGTTTGAATATATTTTTCCCCTTATTTATAAAAATAATACAGTAACCGCATTATATAAAATCTGAAAAAGGAAAAAAGAACTGTTCTCCACCCAACCCCCTGCATGCCTACCACTAACCCCTCAGCCCCTGGTCTCATTCTGGCACAAGTATGTATTTAGAACTGTGATTTTTTTTTTTTTTTTAAAGCATATTATATCATGCACACTGTCCTCATTGCTACAGATCTTCACAACTGTCTGGGGAGTTTGGGGAGCACCTGCTGGGCTGGTGTGTCAACCTCTGAAACTGTCCTGGTGTTGGTGGCCAGGCAGGTAGTTTGGAAGCTTGTGATCCTTGGGGAGGATGCCGTGAGTGCCCGTGGGTGTGTGGTTTTGCTAATTGTTCTCTAATTTCTAATTGTTCTCTTAGATGATGTCCAGCAGTGGCGTTACTGGGTGGCCGATGTGATCTAGTCCCTGGTCACTTCTCCCAAGTAGCCCCCTCACCGCCCCCACCCCTCTGGGGCCACACATGGCTCCTTGCTGTCCTCAAACATGTTATTCAAGGTCCTGCCTCAGGACCTTTGCATGGATGCTCCCTAGACATTTCTCCAAGTCCTTCATGTGGCTTTTCCTTTCCTTTGTCCTGGAGTCTGCTCAGACGTCACTTTCTGAGAGAGGGCTCACTTTCCCTGGCATGGTCTGGCTTTATTTTTCTGGGGGCACCTGTCACCATGTGACATGAACTCATCTGGTGCCCTCCTGCTGATGGCACATGTCACAAGGACGGTGTCTGGTGCATCACACTGTCTCCATCCTGGGGGGCCGGGTGGTGTGTCCCCAGGAGCACACCCACATTTGGAGGGCTCACCTGTGCCAAGTGCTTTCTGATCATGGGTGTCCAGTTTAATTCTCCCCACGACTCTGGGGAGGGAGTCCCAGCCCCATTTTTCAGCTGAGGACACAGGGACTCAGAGAGGGGGATGTTTACAAGGTAGGTGGTGGAGGGGGGTGTGGCCCCGGGGGTGCCTGGATCAGGAGGTGACCCTTCTCCATCATTTGAGGTGCACACAGCCCGGCCGTCCTGCTGGGCCTGGGACAACTCCGCCTGGCTCGCCTGGATCTCCAGCCTGCGCACTGGTCCTCTGCAAGCAGAGAACTGCTTATTCCCGGGCTTATCCTCAAAACAGGTCTCAGTAGGGCCTGCAGAGGCTTCCCTGATGGCTCAGTGATAAAGAACCCGCCTGCCAATGCAGGAGTTGTGGGTTCGATCCCTGGGTGGGGAAGATCTGGAGAAGGAAATGGCAACCCACTCAAGTATTCTTGCCTGGAGAGTTCCGTGGACAGAGGAGTCTGGCGGACTACAGTCCATGGGGTTGCAAAGAGTCAGACATGACTCAGCGACTAAACAACAACCACCGCCACCACCAGGGCCTGGTGATCTGCGTTTTGATAAACTCAGCAGGTGATGCCCAGGCAGGCGGCTAACGGTACTTGGAGAAACCACAGCCCTAGAAGAAGCCAGTCTCCCCTTGCTCATCTTCCCCAAACTCTGACCACACGGAGAAAGACATCTGATGGTGGTGAGCTGGCACCTGTGAGTGTGGCAGCATGTCCCCCACAACTGATACGAGAGTGTTCATTAAAGAATGGAGACAAGACCCTAGGGACTCTTAGATCTGAAAGGGCGCTTAGAAATCATGCCACGTCCGAGGTTTTCTCCTTTTGAATTTTGATTTTTTAGAAAATTGGCTTTATTTTTAGAGCGGGTTCAGAGCAAGATTGAGTGGAAAGCACAGAGGGTTCCCACATACCCCTGCCCTGCTATGGCCCCCCAACAGTGACCCCCAGCCATCCCCATGTCCCACCAGAGTGGTGCTGTACACTTGATGAACCTACACTGACACATGGTTGGCATCCAAATTCTATGGTCTACGTTCAGGTTCAATCTTGATCTCATATATTCTATGGGCTTGGTCAAACACACAATGACATGTATCCACTGTCAGAGCATCACATACAGTTTTACTGCCCTAAAAATCCTCTCTGCCCCACCCACTCATCCTCCCCTCCCCAGTACTCTGATTTTTAAGCTGGAAAATCCAGTGGCTGGCAGATGTATCAAGGCCCAGGACACACATGGCAGACTGCGTTTCAATAAACTATTTAGGGGAGGGGATAAAGGAATATAACTAGTCATTCAAAATGATTCATGGAGACTTCCTGGTGGTCCAGTGGCTAAGACTGCTCCCAATGTAGGGGGCCTGGATTCCATTCCTGGTCAGAGAACTAGATCCCGCGTGCTGCAACTAAAGCTTGCATAGCAGCTAAAGAGCCTGCATGATGCAACAAAGGTCGAAGAACCTCAGTGCCGCAACTAAGACTCGCACAGCCAAAGGAAAAAATATTTTAAAATGATTCATTAAAATGAAAAATAATGTTTTTTGACATTATTGCAAAATGCACAATAATTTTAAAGATCAGACCAGATGCTTATAAGATATCTGGGCCTTTTAAAGTGACAAGCTGGTAGAGATTTAACAGATTCTTCAGGGAAGCATAAAGGGCTTTTGTCAATGTCCATGGTATAAACCCTTAAGCTCCTGGTGTGATGTCTCTAAGCATGGGGTTGGGGAGAGCCGCACACAGTTGGCGCTTGAGGTGGGGTGGGAGCTGCTGGTGGGAGCGGCTCCCTACAGACCTTGAGGGTCAGAACCCAGATTTCTCTGTGGAATACTACAATCTTAGATCTAAGAGAAGCTGGAGAGATGGGAAAATTGTTTACACATCCCTTGGGGAATTAGTAACAAAGCCACCAATAGAACCCAGCTCCCAACCTGTAGGTAAGTGAGTTCTTTGTCCACACACAGAGTCCCAGGTTCTAAGCAGCGAATAAAGATGTTGTGAATAAAATGACACCAGGGGCTCTACAACCACACAGCATGTACAAGAAACAACAAGCTCTAGATTCAAGCGTGAGACCCACAAATTCCCTCCTCTGCAGACTCATTTATTCACAAGCTAATAGAGACAGTATTTGTGGAACACAAACTCCCTGCCGGTTACTCCAGGCACTGCGGGAGTAAGTGAGGCATACGTGGATGCTCCTGGGGAGGTATGTCTGTTTGCGGTGGGCCTCTGGTGTGTTCACGGCCTTGAGGAGGGACTCGAGGAGGGACTCAAGGTGGGTGTGATGGAAAGTAAGATGTGGCCAGAGCCTGCTAGACTTTCCCAGGCTCTGATTACGTGGCTTGGCCACTGCCTGGTGACTTCTGGCACTTCTGGTCTGCTGGTAACTGCACACCTGGCCCAGGACGGGCATGGCACAGGTGCACCGGGGATGTTCATGCCACAGTCAGGGGCTGGGTACCCAGAGGGCTCCCCCATCCGGGGTTCTGGTCTTCCTGGTCTCACCAGTACAGCCCAGTTCCAAGGTGGTCGACCAAGGGGAAGTCTGGTCATTTACTAAGAGGCTCACGGGTCTGTGGAGAGATTGAACTGGAGGCAACCTTATGACTAAAGGTTGAGTTTGCAATCTGACCAACCTGGGTTCAAATTCCATCTCTACCCCATTCACACTGTGGTCTTGGGGAAGTCCTTTCCCCTCTTTGAGCCTCAGTTTCCCCTTCTGTGCAATGGGGATAAAATGGCTCACCTCCCAAGATTTGCTGTGAGGGTTAGAAATCATATGTTGATGGAATAATAGTGTCTGGCACAGAGAAGGGCACAAAGTAAATATTCAAAACATAATTAGGGCATATATCTAGCAGATATCTTAGTAGGTGGAAGGAAAAAGACACTCTGGGGTTGATCCAGCTTTTGAATTTGCAGATGGAGAAACTGGGAACAGAAAGGGGAAGAAGTGATTGGCCTCCAGTCATCTGGTGAGTTAGAATCAATACTGAAACTCAACCTGGCGGGGGGGCTGTGCTGCAGGGTCAGTGGCTTTGGAGGCTGCAGGAAAGTGGGGTGGGCGAGGGAAATGGGGCTGGGAGTTAGCTGAACTCCTGGCTCAGGACAGGTTACTTTGCCTTTTGAGCCAAAGCAACAGTTCTTCAGGGTGATGACAGAACAGCCATGAATGTGCTTTGCAAACTGTGAAGTGCCGAGCACTCTTACCAATAACTAGACACGTTTACTGATGCTTCCTATGTGCCAGGGAGTGTGTCAGATGCTTTGTGCATAATAAGTCCTACCAAAAGCCCCGGGAGGGAGCTACTGCTATCCCTGCTTAGTAGACAGGACCAGAGAGGTGAAGTCACTTGCTGAAAGTCACACAGCCAACAGGCCGAGCTTGTATCCAACTGACTCCAAACTCCTATCTTTGACTACTGCACACAGCTGCATCTTTACAGTGTCCTGGCTCCTGGAACAGGGAAAAGGACAGCAAAGGTTTATGGCTGGAGAAGGTGGCCAGTGACAGTGCTTGCTGAAGCAGCTGTATTGTTCTGATTGTCCCCCGCTGCCCCGTCCACACCTGCATCTTCCAGAAGCCTGGGCAGGATCTTCTCAACCCAGTGTGCCCCACCAGGGGATTCACTCCGTGTCAGGAGAGGAGGCTGAACCATCTCCTCTTCAAGTGAGAAACAGAATTCAAGGGCCTGGCCACCTCTTGCTTGAAGCCCCAGGAGTCAAGACCAAAATACTATCCTGGCCCTTGAACTCCGTCTGGCCCCCCCGCCCTGGTCCTGTACCACCAGCACCCTCTCATTTCTCTGGTCAGGGAGCCCGAATCCCAGGAGAGGCCAGCAGAGCAGGCTTGGATCCTCACTGGAAACATCTGCGTGGGGCTGAGGACGTTTTGTGGGAAACTTGTATCCACCCACCGTTGGGTCCGCAGCTGAGCCGAGAGCGGGCAGCGGCCCTGGGCCGGGTGGGGCAGACACGAGGGGGAGCACAGTCGGAGGTGCTCAGGCCCCAGCCTCGGCTCCAGGGTTTCCATCAGGGCTATGCAGGGGTCACTCTGGTTGGAAAGGAAGTGGGGCGGGGCTTGATGTTGCCCTGAAATAGCACTTTGTAAGACTCGAGGAAATGTGAATTGTTCAAAACAAAGCACACATGAAGGGCGGACTGAGCTGGAGGTAGAGAGGGGGGTTACATTCAGTCCTTGGCACCCCCGCCCCCACCTGAACTTCTCTGAGGCCAGAATTATCCAGAATGCAGGGAGGGAGCTCTCCATCTCTGCAGGTGTACCAGCCTGGCAGGGGGAACGTGGGGACTTTGCCAGATGTCCTCTGTGACCGCCGGTGCAGGCTGTTCACTGCGTGGGGGTTCCTGGAGTCAGGGGCCAGTTGGGGTTGGAAGCCAACTATAGCCCACTTCACAGGCTGGGAAAGGTACGGCTTCCCTGACTCTGGCAAACGCACCACGCACATCAGCGCAGCTTCAGCTTCCTGGTCTTGTATCAGGAACAGGCATGGAAGTTGACAGAATTCCAGAATAAGGATATGTATGATGTCACCTAACAGGAAGTTACAGGGAGGCTTCCATTTCATTGGCTAGAGCTCGTCACATGTCCCGTCCTGAGCCAATCACTCTGGAGGGGTGGGAGTGACAATTGGGTTAGACTAAAGATGGAGAGTGGGGGGAGGAAGACTGAGTGTGTCAGCCTCAATGTCCACTACAGCCTAAAAGCCCATGGTTCCAGGAGCCCTGTGGGGCTCTTTCCCATGGAAATCCAGGTCTCTCTTTTCCTCTGTATTAAAGGGACAGAGCAAACTCCCCCAACACAGCAGACTCAGAGCAGCTGCATTTGAAACTCTCAGAACCCACCCCGTTTCCTGCTACTGACTGACCTTTAACACAGTCCTTGGCTGGCATCTGATGTACTGAGCTGCACCCAGAGATTCACCAGTGCTGCCCAGTCCCCCACTGCCCCACTGGTGCTCTGGCTTCGGTTCCACCAATGTCCTTACACCAGGAGAGTGCCTCGTCACCACATCCTCTCCCTGTCCCATCTCCTTCTTTTATTCCTTTCCCCAGAAGCCCAGATTTTATATCTTTGTTCCTAGGAGCCTCCGGCCTCTGAAGGTTTCCTTTCAACCTTAAATGGTTCCCCAGCCCATCCAGCTGGGCCTTGAACAATATTCAGTGGAACTCTTTGCTTCCTTTAACGGTCTTTCCTTTCTCCACCCCACAGCTTGATGTTATGAAGACTTTTTAGACATGCAGAGGAGTTGAGAGTGGTGGACACCAGTGTTTCCCCACCACTCACGTTCAGCAGCTGTTACCCTTGTGCCATATTTGCTTCAGAGGTCTGTGTTTGTGTATCTGTGGATCTGTTTGAAAGAAAACTTAAAGGTGTGTTCACAGACTGCACACAAATACATTAGACTTCCCTTTCAGAATCCCAATGCTAGTATCACACCAAAGAAACGCTCTTTATGCAAATCAAGCCTACAATGAGGTGCCACCTCACATGAGCCAGAATGACCATCATCAAAAGAGTCTGCAAATAATAAATGGCAAAGAGGATATAGAGAAAGAGGAACTCTCTTACCTTGTTGATAGGAATGTAAGTTGGTGTGAGTTGGTGCAGTATCAAGGTTCCTTAAAAAACTGAAAACAGAGCTAGCATATGTTCCTGCAATCCCATTCCTGGGCATATATTCAGAGAAAACTATAATTCAAAAAGATATATGCACACACAATGTTCACTGCAGCACTATTTAAAGTAGCCAGGACATGGAAGCAACCTAAGTGTCCATAGACAGATGAATGGATAAAGAGGATGTGGTATGCATACATAATGAAATATTATTCAGCTGTAAAAAAGAATGAAATAACGCCACTTGCAGCAAATGGATGGGCCTAGAGATTGTCATACTAAGTGAAGTCAGACAGAGAAAGACAAATATGATATTGCTTATATGTAGAATATGAAAATGACACAAATGAACTTATTTACCAAGCAGAAATAGACTCACAGGCATAGAAAATGAACCTACGGGGAATGGGGGGAGGGATAAACTAGGAGTTTGGGATTAGCATATTACTACAGTATATGAGAGTTGGACTGTGAAGAAAGCTGAGCACCAAAGAATTGATGCTTTTGAACTGTGGTGTTGGAGAAGACTCTTGAGAGTCCCTTGGACTGCAAGGAGATCCAACCAGTCCATCCTAAAGGAGATCAGTCCTGGATGTTCACTGGAAGGACTGATGTTGAAGCTGAAACTCCAATACTTTGGCCACCTCATGCGAAGAGTTGACTCATTGGAAAAGACCCTGATGCTGGGAAGGATTGGGGGCAGGAGGAGAAGGGGACGACAGAGGATGAGATGGCTGGATGGCATCACTGACTCAATGGACATGACTTTGAGTAAACTCTGGGAGTTGGTGATGGACAGGGAGGCCTGGTGTGCTGCGATTCATGGGGTTGCAAAGAGTCGGACACGACTGAGCGACTGAACTGAACTGAACAGTATATACAAAACATAACCAACAAGGACCTAGTGTACAGAGCAAGGAACTACACTTAATATCTTGTAATAACTTATAATGGTAAAGGATCTTAAAAAGAAATATATATGTGTGTGTGTGTGTGTGTGTGTGTGTGTGTGTGTGCTGAGTCGCTCAGTCATGTCCAGCTCTTTGAGACCCTATGGATGGTAGCCCACTAGGCTCCTCTGCCTGTGGGGATTCTCTAGGCAAGAACACTGGAGTGGGTTGCCTTGCCCTCCTTCAGAAGGAGATCCCAATCCAGGGATCGAACCCAGGTATCCTGTATTGCAGGCATATTCTTTACCATCTGAGCCACCAGGGAAGCCCATCACATGTATACATATATATGTACCTATATATATAATACACATACATATATACATATAGGTACATATATATATATATATATATAAGCTTCACTGGTGGCTCAGATGGTAAAGAATCTGCCTGCAATGCAGGTGACATGGGTTTGCGCCCCTGGAGAAGGAAATGGCAGCCTACTCCAGTATATTTGCTGGGAGAATTCCATGGACAGAGGAACCCAGCAGTCTACTGTCCATGGGGTTTCAAAGAAGCAGACACAACTGAAGTGACTGGGCACACACACACACACACACACACACACACACACATATATATACATTTTATATATATATATATAATATATATAATGAATATATTTTTGAATCATTTTTCTGTACATCTGAAACTAAACATTGTAAATCAACAAAATTTCAATAAAAATTTAAAAAGAAACAATATCATCATTAATATCCAGCCCCTATTAAAATTTCTCAATGACGCATCCATCATTGGGGTTAATTTGAATCTGAAAAGAAGTGAATTTCTTCCAGCCTGGGAGGGGTTAACAAAGTTGCTCTAAAGTGACCAAAAATACATGGAAAAACACATGCAATTTTCCCAGAAGTGTTCCTTATCCTTTTCTCTACCCCCACTTCCATCTCTCAAAGTGTTTTTTTTTTTTTCAGGTCAGACATAGGGCAGAAACCAGATGGCATTTTAATCTGATCTCAAGGGCCATGTCCTGGGAAGGCTCCAGGGTCTTGGCACGAGCTGCGGTCTCTCTGGCGTCCAGCAGCTCACTTGGAAGTGGGTTCTGTTCCTCCTGAGCGTTTGCTGGGTCAGGTTCTCTTGACTCTGAATAATCCCGCCATGGCTGGCTGCCTTCTGCTTTGTCGGTCCTCAAGCTCTGGGGCAAAAAACAGTTCCCCCAAGCAGCTTTCTCAGTACACTCTGTTGACTGACCCTTTGGGGGAAGTGACCGCAGGGACTGTGGCCACAGAGCGGTGGGGGGTGGCCCTCAGTCAGACAAACAGCAGATGTTTGTGTTTTCCAAACAAATGCGTGAGACAGTCACAATTCTCTTTTCTAGACTCAGAGAGGAGAACATTTTTTTTTTTCTCTTCTCAGACGCTCAGTGCAGTGCTGGATAATTGTTACTATTGAGACAGCTGATACGTATGGAGCAGTGACTGCATATCCTATGGGATGAGATGGCAGACTGGACAATGGCCTCCGAAGACCATGTCCTAATTCCTAACCCTGGGAATGTTCCCTTATATGGTCCAAACAGGACTTTACAGATATGGCCAAGCTAAGCATCTTGAGATGAGGAGATTATGCTGGAAGAGCTGGGTGGGCCCTAACGCGATCACGAGTGTGCTAAGACAGAGGCAGGGGAAGTTTTCACACAAAGAAGAGTATAAGCCATGTGGTCAAAGATTGAGTAATGGGGCCATGAGCCAAGAAAAGACAGCAGCCAGGGGACGCTGGAAAGGGTGAGGAACTGGGTTCTCCCTGGAGCCGCCAGAGGAAGCACAGCTGTGATGACCCTGAATTTTGGCCTCGAAACGGATTCCTGGCTCCTGGTTTCCAGAACTGGGAGGGAATACACTTTTGCTAGTGTAAGGCAGCGGGTTGGAGGTAACTTATTACAGCAGCCCCTAGGAAAGTACCACACACAGGTTCAGTGAATGACACCCCATTTTACAGATAAGGAAGCCAGCCCAGCAGTGATGTTGACCTGCAAGGGAAGCGCTGGCTATGACCAGGGGTATGGTCAATTTGGCTGTGGCCTGTCCATCCAGCTTCCATTGACGGTTGGGGCCAAGCATTCTGAATGTGGAGGGCCATGCGAGCAGGGCCATCTCCCTCCTGCTTTGTAGACTGTGGTCTCAGCACACTGGTGACTTTTCTAGATGTCTCTCTGAGCTGATCCAGTCATCTCTGCTGCATGTGTTGGACATTCAGGTTTGAGGTAGTTGAACCGACTTACTGTATTTCTCTCTCTATCCATCCACTACTCCATCTGTCCAACCATTCATCTATCCATCTGTCAGTGCACTTGTCTGTTGATCCATCCTTCATCCTCCTCCTCTCTTCTAACCATCCATCTATCCATCCAACCCACCTCCATTCAACCTTCCATCTTCTCATCCATTGACAAATATTTGTTGAGCTTAAGCATGTGATATTTAAGAATGGGATACTTAAGAATGCCATATTAAGCCAGACAAAACAAAATTCAAAAAGATACATGCATCGCTATGTTCACAGCTGGGCTATTCACGACAGCCAAGACATGGAAAAAACCTAAATATCCACCAACAGAGGGATGGATAAAGAAGATGTGGTACATATAGACAATGGAATATTACTCAGCCATCAAAAAGAATGAAATAATACCATTTGTAGCAACATGGATGGACCTAGAGATTATTACATGAAGTCAGACAGAGAAAGACAAATGTCACATGATATCACATATATGTAAAATCTAAATACAACACAAATGAACTTGTCTACAAAACAGAAAACAGACTCACAGACATAGAGAGAGATTTGTGGTTGCCAAGTGGGAGGCAGGGGGAGGGATGGAGTGGGAGCTTGGGATTAGCAGAGGCAAACTATTACATATAGAATGGATAAACAACAAGGTCCTACTGTAGAGTTCAGGGAACTATATTCAATATATTATGACTACCCATAATGGAAAAGAATATGAAAAAGAACATAAAAGAGTCACTTTGCTATACAGAAGAAATTAACACAACATTGTAAATCAACTAGACAACAATAAAATGAATGAAAAGAATGGGATATTAAGGATTGTTGTTGTTTTGTCGCTCAGTCGTGTCCAACTCTTTGCGACTCTATGGGCTGCAGCATGCCAGGCTTCCCTGTCCTTCACTGTCTCCCAGAGTTTGCTCAAATTCATGTCCATTGAGTTGGTGATGCCATCCAATCATCTCATCCTCTGTTGCCCCCTTCTCCTCCTGCCTTCGATTTTTCCCAGCATCAGGGGCTCTTCCAAAAAATATTGAAGATAGGTTTATCAAGTATAAGGGTGGGGGACTATGGCATAGCTGCAATGCTGGAGAGCAGGAGAAACCCAGGCCGAGAGGTCAGAGTCTGCGTGGGGTGAGGGGGAGCAGTCATCACAGGCTAACATACAGCCAGCAAAGGAGCAGGGGAAAGGGTCCCGACAGTCAGAGCAAAGTTGGAAGGAGGCTGGGAAGATGGGAACCCCAACATCTGTGTGGGCAGCTCTGGGCAGTGTAGGAAGCTCTGACAGCAGGTGTAGGATTCTAGGTCATCAGAGAACAGTTGTGCTTTGGGGATCAGGAAGAAGAAATCACGGCCCCAGACAAGGGGATGAGAGGTAAAAAGCGGGAGAGAGATGCAGGTCACCATTAACTGGAGCATGAGGTGGGGAGAAAAGGCTGAAGAACAAGGGAGATGGAAGCTCAGCTGCTCAAGGTCAACCTGATGGACAGCCCAGGTGCTACTGCTGAGACTCTGGAGGCCCGGGCGAGTCTGGCCCTGCAAAGGGGTCCAGTGGTGCCAACTGTGGGCAGACACGAGCAAAGGGGCTGGGGCCCTGGCGTGGAGGACTCGGGGCTGGGCGAGGCTGTCAGGACCAAATATTTACGATCCCACCTCGGCTGGTGGCTTGATGGCACACACACGCTTAGTGAGACCTGACTGTGTGCCGAGGACACAATGCAGACACACAGCTCCTCACCTCCGGGAACCTGCAGTCCAGTGGGGCAGGTGGAGAAATAGAAAATCATGCCAAGGGCTGAGAGCCGGGCACTGCGGGACATCAGTGAGGTTTATCTGACCTGGTGGATGGGGTGGGGGGGAGGTGAGCCATCTCCGCAGGGGACAGAGCACATGCAAACTGGGGACACTGGGAGCGTGGTGTGTGCAGAGGCCCCCCTGGGAACTGCCAGGCCCCAGCCCAGAAATCCCGATTCTGCTAGTGAGGGGAGGGGCCTGGGCCTCTGCGTTTCAAACAGTTGCCGCAGAGCACGCCAAAGTGCAGTCGGACTTCAGGCGTCGCGGCCGGATCTTGTCTTGAGGGGCCGGACACAGTCTTCCTTGAAGAGGTGATGTCACATCACACGGGCGTCTGCCTTCTCTTTTGCTAAAACCAGAGGCATCATACCTGTGGGTTTCGTGTGGCACGCAGCTGGGTGTTGGCCGGGTAGCCAGTACTGGTTTCAAGGCTGGGTGCTCGGCCCTCCCCTGGGGAGTCACCCCTGAAGCAAGCACCCCATCTTACACTTTTTACCCTCTCCAGGAAGCAGGCAGGCGCTTTGAGAGTTGCAAGGGTTCAAAACACCATGTGGTGAAAATGGATGAGTGAACAGCGGCAAGAAGTGACGGTGGGCGGGGCCCGAGGCTACGTTTTTCCCCAGCCCCTGGGGACCCCACAGTGCCAGCTGCAGACCACACTTTGAGCAGCAGCAAAGGTGTACTTAATGGGGAATTATGTGGGAAGTTCTGAGTGGGTCTTAAAAAGTAAAAAGATGGTTCCTGAGGTTGACTGGTCCCACGATGCATGAAAGATTGAAAGCAGATACTTCAGAGGGGAAAGAAGACACCGGGGTGACAGGCAGGTGGTTCCGGGGACCTCATGACGACTCGAGACACATCACAGCCTTAGTCTCACCCTGAGGCAGGGTCTGCTATGCTGCCACTGCCAATATCAGCTCTACAAACGTGTACAGAGTGAAGTAAATCAAAAAGAGAAAAACAAGTATCATACAGTAACACATATATATGGAATCTAGAAAGATGGTACTGATGAACCTATTTGCAGGGCAGCAGTGGAGACGCAGACATAGAGAACAGACTTATGGACCTGGGGAGGGGTGGGGGAAGGAGAGAGTGGGACCAGTGCAGAATGGAGAGAGGAGCATGGAAACATACACATTACCGTATGTAAAATAGACAGCCAGTGAGAATTCATTGTATGACTCAGGGAACTCAAACCCGGGCTCTGGGACAACCTAGAGGGGTGGGACAAAAGTTCGAGAGGGAGGGGACGTATGTATACCTATGGCTGATTCATATTAATGTATGGTAGAAACCGACACAATATTGTAAAGCGATTATCCTTCGATTAAAAATAAATTAATTAAAAAAAATAAAACCCAAGTTGAATCAGATTATAGTTCCAGTCTGTATGTGTGCATGAATACAAATAAATAAGCATGAACTTCAGTTCAGTTCATCGCTCAGTAGTGTCCAACTCTTTGGGACCCCATGGATTGCAGCACACCAGGCTTCCCAGTCCATCACCAACTTCCAGAGCTTGCTCCAACTCATGTCCATTGAGTCAGTGATGCCATCCAACCATCTCATCCTCTGTCATCCCCTTCTCCTCCTGCCTTCAATCTTTTCCAGCACCAGGGTCTTTTCCAATGAGTCAGTTCTTCACATCAAGTGGCCAAAGTATTGGAGTTTCAGCTTTAGCATCCGTCATTCCAATGAACACCCAGGACTGATCTCCTTTAGGATGGACTGGTTGGATCTCCTTGCAGTCCTAGGGACTCTCAAGAGTCTTCTCCAACACCACAGTTCAAAAGCATCAATTCTTTGGTGCTCAGGTTTCTTTATAGTCCAAATCTCACATCCATACATGATTACTGGAAAAACCATAGCTTTGACTAGATGGACATTTGTTGGTAAAGTAATGTCTCTGCTTTTTAATATGCTGTCTAGATTGGTCATAACTTTTCTTCCAAGAAGCAAGTGTCTTTTAATTTCATGGCCTCAGTCACCATCTGCAATGATTTTTGGAACCCCGCCCCCAAAATAAAGTCTCTCACTGTTTCCATTGTTTCCCCATCTATTTGCCATGAAGTAATGGGACCAGATGCCATGATCTTAGTTTTCTGAATGTTGAGTTTTAAGCCAATTTTTTCACTCTCCTCTTTCACTTTCATCAAGAGGTTCTTTAGTTCTTCTTTGCTTTCTGCCATAAGGGTGGTGTCATCTGTATATCTGAGGTTATTAATATTTCTCCCGGCAATCTTAATTCCAGCTTGTGCTTCATCCAGCCCGGCATTTTGTATGATCTACTGTGCATGTAAGTTAAATAAGCAGGGTGACAATATATAGCCTTGACGGACTCCTTTCCCTATTTGGAACCAGTGTGTTGTTCCATGTCCAGTTCTAACTGTTGCTTCTTGACCTGCATACAGATTTCTCAGGAGGCAGGTCAGGTGGTCTGGTATTCCTGTCTTGTTAAGAATCTTCCACAGTTTGTTGTGACCCCACCCACACAAATTAATTCAGACTTAAATTGAAGAAAGTAGGGAAAACCACTAGGCCACTCAGATATGACCTAAATCAAATCCCTTACAGTGGAAGTGACAAATAGATTCAAGGGATTAGATGTGATAGACAGAGTGCCTGAAGAACTATGGACAGAGGTTCCCGATATTGTACAGGAGGCAGTGACCAAGACTATCCCCAAGAAAAAGAAATGCAAAAAGGCAAAATGGTTGTCTGACGAGGGCTTACAAATAGCTGAGAAAAGAAGAGACGCTAAAGGCAAAGGAGAAAAGGAAAAATATACCCATTTGAATAAAGAGTTCCAAAGAATAGCAAGGAGAGATAAGAAAGACTTCCTCAGTGACCAATGCAAAGAAATAGAGGAAAACAATAAAATGGGAAAGCTAGAGATCGCTTCAAGGAAATTAGAGATACCAAGGAAACATTTCATGCAAAGATGAGCACAATAAAGGACAGAAATGGTATGGACCTGACAGAAGCAGAAGATATTAAGAAGAAGTGGCAAGAATACACAGAAGAACTATACAAAAAAGATCTTCATGACCCAGATAACTACGATGGTGTGATCACTCACCTAGAGCCAGACATCCTGGAATGCAAAGTCAAGTGGGCCTTAGGAAGCATCATTATGAACAAAGCTAGTGGAGGTGATGGAATTCCAGTTGAGCTATTTCAAGTCCTAAAAGATGTTGCTGTGAAAGTGCTGCACTCAATACGCCAGCAAATTTGAAAGCTCAGCAGTGGCCACAGGACTGGAAAAGGTCAGTTTTCATTCCAATCCCAAAGAAAGACAATGCCAAAGAATGTTCAAACTACTGCAGAATTGCACTCATCTCACAGGCTAGCAAAGGAATGCTCAAAATTCTCCAAGCCAGACTTCAACAGTAGGTGAACTGTGAACTTCCAGATGTTCAAGCTGGATTTAGAAAAGGCAGAGGAACCAGAGATCAAATTGCCAACATCCGCTGGATCATTGAAAAAGCAAGAGAGTTCCAGAAAAACATCAACTTTTTCTTTATTGACTACGCCAAAGCCTTTGATTGTGTGGATCACAACAAACTGTGGAAGATTCTTAAAGAGATGCCTCCCTTACAGAAGGAAAAAAGAAAAAAGAATAAGATTGGGAAACAACAACATCTTTAAAAACTATGCTTGAGTTCCAATTACATATTCAATAGCAGTCCATTGGGAGTTGATGTTTCCAAAACGATGTAGATGGAATCAGAATAAAGTATCAAGACACTTTTTTCGGAATGAATGAGTGAGGTTTAATGGAGTTTTACACAAGGGAAGAGATACCAGAAAGCACTTGGTGTTAAGTGTATTGTAATGGTTATTTAGGAGGGAGGAGAGAGAGAGAGAGAGGACTAAGCATAACAATATGAGAAAAGATGTCACACTTCACACATTTGGGAGAGGGGAAGGCCCATAATTAGTTTTCCTCTTTCAAGAAATTACCTAAAATATGAAACTTTCGGCAGTCCAAAGGCAGCTTTCTCTGGCTAGATCACTTCATTGCTTTTGGTTTCTCGTTTACCTTTCTGGTTGGAATCTGGTCCCCTGATGTGCTGAAAATAGCTCTGAGAACTGACTCTCTTCCTGGGAGGGTCACCCCATTTCCACTTGCTCTGAAAGATATCAGGGGCTGTTTCCTGTGAATTTAGGCTGTGACCCCCTGGCTGGAGGGGGGTCCTGGCATCCTGAGTCTTTCTGAGGGTCATTTGGGGCCTTTTGCCCCGTTTGTTGAGAGGTTGGCTCTGAGTTACTCTGGTTCCTTCTGGCTCCAGCAGCTGTATTCTTTCTCTTATTGGGCTCACCTGTCACTATCCCAATCTGTGAATCTAGAAATCAGATGTCAAAAAATCCCAGCCCTCAGAAAATGTCTGTGAGAACCAAAATGAGGACAGAAAGCCTCAGGTCCACATATGTGACCCAAAGACCAGGCTTTCCAGTCCTGGCTCTGGTCAAGAGAGGGACCTCCAGGCTTGCTCAGAGCCTATTAACCTTGGTTTACACATAGTTCTAACGTTCTTGCTCTAAGAGTGCTCAGGCCACGGCAGGTTGTTGGGCTTCCAGACCTGGGCTGGCTGAGAGCTTCTGAGGAAAGGACAGTCACATGTGTAGGGTAAGGGAGTTAGACAAGGCGAGGTTCAGAAAAAGAACGAGACCGGCACTTTACAGGAACAGATCACCTTCAATGAGGCGAGAAGGGGCAGCAGTCAGATTAGTGAGCTGCTGCACTAACCCAAGGAAAGAGTAAGTATATATAGGCATATATGTGGAAAGCTATTGTCTTAAGGGGGCCTGTTCTTCTCCAAGGTTGTTGGGAGTATTATCTCTTAAGCGGCTGGGGCAAGGAATTCTGCAGAACGGCCAGAAGCTGGACTGGCTGGGAGCTGGGCATAATCAACCTTAATGTCCATTTTTTTTCTTTGGGTGAGAGCGTTCTTTGTTTTGCATAGAATGGTGGGGAGGTCTGGGAGGGGAGTTTTAACTCCAGGCTATTTTGAGCCATGTAACTTTCCTTCAACATGCCTTCAAGAAGGTGATGAAAACAGAGGCCTTTGGGACATGTCCAGCTGATGCATATGGTTTTGTGACCTTTGATAGGCACGCTTCCTCTGCCAATTAGTCCTCCCAGTCTGACTGGGGAACAGGACAGAAGAGAAGATTTTCGCTGCCTTAGAAGTGGCAAGATTATGAACAAGGCTTTTATTTTTGGTGTGTTTTTGCAATAGCTTTCAAAACGTTTTAATGGAAAAAGTTCCCCTCTCCAGGGCTGTGGTAAGGGAGGGACTTTGCGTGCTTCTTCCTGCTCAGATGTTTGCTCGAGCTCTTTCCTTAGCCCGGGACGCTCCTTCCCTGGATCCCTGGGGGCTACAGATCTCTGCCGAGATGTCCCTCCTGGGGAGACTGCCCTGACCCCTGCCCACCCAAGACATCCACCCATCAGCACCCTCCCCACCCCACGGCCCATGCATCTCCTTCCTGGCGCCTTGTCCTCTCCTTGAAGTTCCTCACTTTCCCAAGAGCTGATGCTCTAGACTTGAATGGTGCCCGGCCAGCAGCGGGTAGCCACACGGATGGTCTGATCCCCTACATGGCTTCCAGCACTGCCACCCACAGGCCTCAGGAAAGCAGGTCTTGTGTTCCTCCCATAGGTGTGGGCATCGTTACTACTACAAACTACACTATTTGTAGCGCCAACTACAAATTGGCACTTGCCATCTACTTCTCCAAGAATTAAATCATGTGCAGCTACAGCTGCTGACTTTCAACACCCGCTGAAAGGAGTTCAGGGTGGAGAGCAGAATTGAGGCACTCTGTGCTCCAGGAAAACTGGCAGGATAGGCCTTCAGATGGTTAGATATTTTCAGGAGCTGATTTTATGAGCCCAGTTCTTGAGTCTCCTCATATCGAGAAAAGCACTCAAGTCCTTCATGATGATGACTGTTTCTAGTGACAAGCAGAAAACTTCTAGAAAAATGCTTGCTTGATTGAATGCATTCACCCTTCACCAAAATCACATATATACTGAACTTCCTCCCTGCCCTCTTGGGACCAGTCTCTCAGAGCTCTCTGAGGTGCTGTCTCCCGGGCTGCAGTCCTCATTTTGCCCCAAATAAAATGTAACTTGCAGCTCTCATGTTGTGCATTTTTAAAAAAGTCGACAGGACCCATTACATCCTGGGTTCACATCTGATCTTTGATGCTTGGATGACCTTGGGTGAGTTACTTAGTGTGCTCGCGCCTCAGTTTCTTTATCTGTACAATGGGGACAAGGTTGGTGCCTACCACATAGTGTCATGAGAATTAAATGAATTAGTATGTGAAAACACGTAGCAAAGCCCCCAGCACATGGTAAGTGTCTCCTCCCTACTGTGACTCCGAGTTCTAGGATTATATTATGATCACTATCACCACGACTACTGCACCTACTGTGGTTGCTATGGTTACCATCATTATGTCCATTTCAGTAGAAACTCTCCACACCATAACCGAGTTAGGAAGCGTACCAGCGTTGGAGCCAGACAGTCCTGGCTGTGTGAGCTCAGCTAAGTCGCTTCCTCTCTCTGAGCCTCTGTTTCTTCCTTTGTGAAATGGGCCCCTGCCTCTGGGGATTAACGTGAGAATTAACGAGATGCAGCTACAGTGCTGAGTGGAGTGGTTGACGCAGCATCCTGAGGTTAGAGATGAAGCCCCTTGAGGACAGGGACCCTGCCATCGATTTCCCTTTCCAGCCCTGGCTAGGTCCTGGCTTAGGGCAGCGGCCAGTGCAAGGAGATGCCATAAACCAAGGAGACATGAGGAGCTGAGATCACAGGGCTGGACAGCCTCCTTTCTCTCTGCTCTCCCGACCCCCCTTCCCTTCCACCATGCCCTCCTCTCCCTCCTGGAATGCCCTGCTGTGCTCAGGGGTCTGGCCTCACCACAGACACCTCCGTGGGATTTAAATCAACAAAGTAAAACATTTAAAGCAATTGCAGGGGGACTTGCCTAGTGGTCCATTGGCTAAGACTCCACACTCCCAATGCGGGGCACCCGGGCTCCATCTCTGATCAGGGAACTAGCTCCCACGTGCCACAACCAAGAGTTCACATGTCAAAACTAAAAACTGTGCATGCTGCGACTAAGACCCGGTGCAGCCAAAATAAATAAATATTAAAAAAAAAAAAAAAAGGCAACTACAGAGGGCTCCTGGCTGGTGTTTTAGGACTGACCATTTCCTAATGAGAAGATTTCAGGCAAGCAGGCATGAGGGCTGTTTAGTTACAACCTTGCCAGCAGGAGACCACCAGCCTGGCCCATGAAGGACGGTCCCTAACCCCACCCCCACGCCCTGGACAAGTGAAGACTGTGTGTGGCTTGAAGTGAAGCCCCTCCTATCTTTGCCATGGTGTTGGTCAACGTATAACAGAGGGCTCGAGGCCAACCTCAAGGTGAAGGCCTCATAAAAGTCTCATACCCACTGTGAACTGAATTCATGGAAGTGCCTCCTTTTTTTCCTCCATCTGCCCACACCTGGGGCTTTTCTTCCTCCTTTTGACCCCAAAACAGAGGGGCCCTGCCAGGCCGGCCGTGCTCCTGGCCTCACTCCCTGAGCTCCCCCAGTCCAGAGTCAAGGCCGGCCGGCCTATATGGCACTCTCCTGTGGGCTGGGAATGGCAACCCTCTTAGTTCAGTTCAGTTCAGTCACTCAGTCATGTCTGACTCTTTGCGACCCCATGGACTGCAGCATGTCAGGCCTCCCTATCCATCACCAACTCCCAGAGTTTACTCAAACTCATGTTCACTGAATCAGTGATGCCATCCAACCATCTCATCCTCTGTTGTCCCCTTCTCCTCCCGCCCTCAATTTTTTCCAGCGCCAGGGTCTTTTCCAATGAGTCAGTTCTTCGCATCAGGTGGCCAAAATATTGGAGTTTCAGCTTAAGCATCAGTCCTTCCAATGAATATTCAGGACTGATTTCCTTTAGGATGGACTGGTTGGATCTCCTTGCAGTCCAAGGGACTCTCAAGAGTCTTCTCCAACACCACAGTTCACAAGCATCCATTCTTTGGTGCTCAGATTTCTTTATAGTCCAACTCTCACATCCATACATGACTACTGGAAAAACCATAGCTTTGACTAGACGGACTTTTGTTGGCAAAGTAATGTCTCTGCTTTTTAATACACTGTCTAGGTTGCTCATAACTTTTCTTCCAAGGAGCAAGCGTCTTTTAATTTCATGGCCTCAGTCACCATCTGCAGTGATTTTGGAGCCCCCCAAAATAAAATCTCTCACTGTTTCCATTGTTTCCCCATCTATTTGCCATGAAGTGATGGGACCAGATGCCATGATCTTAGTTTTCTGAATGTTGAGCTTTAAGCCAACTTTTTCACTCACCTCTTTTACTTTCATCAAGAGGCTTTTAGTTCTTCTTCACTTTCTGCCGTAAGGGTGGTGTCATCTGTGTATCCAAGGTTGTTGATACTTCTTCCAGCAATCTTGATTCCAGCTTGTCCTTCATCCAGCCTGGCATTTCACATGATGTACTGCGAATGTAAGTTAAATAAGCAGAGTGACAATATACAGCCTTGATGTACTCCTTTCCCCATTTGGAACCAGTCTGTTGTTTCATGTCCATTTCTAACTGTTGCTTCCTGACCTGCATACAGATTTCTCAAGAGGCAGGTCAAGTGGTCTGGTATTCCCATCTCTTTAAGAATTTTTCACAGTTTGTTGTGATCCACACAGTCAAAGACTTTGGCGTAGTCAATAAAGCAGAAGTAGATGTTTTTCTGGAACTCTCTTGCTTTTTCTATGATCCAACAGATGTTGGCAATTTGACCTCTGGTTCCTCTGCCTTTTCTAAATCCAGATTGAACATCTGGAAGTTCACGGTTCACATACTGTTGAAACCTGGCTTGGAGAATTTTGAGCATTATTTTGCTAGCAATTGTGCAGTAGTTTGATCCAGACCCAGGAATCGAACTGGGGGCTCCTACATTGCAGGCGGATTCTTTACCAACTGAGCTATCAGGGAAGCCAGGCAGCCATCTGGGCCGATACAGACCTGCAGGCCTAGGGCTTGGCAAGCAGACTGCTATGCCTTTTGTGCAAAGAGAAAGGAGCCCCTTGCTTCAGACAGGGCAGCACACACCTTGTTATTTTTAGCGCCACTTGAAAGCCAGGTGCTTTGTGCAGTCCACAAACCTCACCACTATATGTGGCAGCCCAGTCTTGAACACCCAGTCTATTGCCCTTGAAAACTCAGTGGTGTAATGTCTTGCTGCCCATGCAGTTAAGTTCCTCAAAAACAGCCTGACTGCTCCACTGCAGTTGGAAAGACAAAATCATGCAGAAAACCAATGGCATGGAAGGAAATATCCTCAAACCGACTGTGTGTTAAAAACCTCCTCCTGTGAGTCCGCCTCCTCCTAATTCACTGTCCTAAATGGCTCTGGGAACATTGCTCCCATGAGATGCATGTTATGCAAACTTCACTTTAAAACACTCTTTCCAATACTCTGTGGCTTGAGATTCAATTTCTGGATGATGCTGTGTCCAGCATGCATTTCCCCAGGTCCGGCTTTCCTGTGTGGCCGTATCACGAAGTACCAGGAGCTCTTGAAGAGCTCTTTCCTGAGCTTCATCTGTTTGGCATTCGTGGATGGCCCGGTGAAGTGTAAACAGATGAACAACAGCAGTGGTTTTAAGAAAAATGGGAATATGCCATAAAAATTCAAGAATCTCAAAAACATAGTTGTCAAAGGCACCTCTGGGTAAACAATCCAACTCATCCCCACCCCCACCCCTGCTTCATCAAAATGTTTTGCAGAGCTTAAAAGCTGCTTCTCGGACCTCCCTGGTGGGTCAGGGGTTAAGAATCCATCTGCCAATGCAGGCGACAAGGCTTCAATTCCTGGTCTGGGGAGATCCCACATGCCTCAGGGCAACTAGACTTGTGTTCCACAATTAATAGGCCTGAGCTCTAGAGCCGCAACCAGAGAAGCCACCACAAGGAGCAGCCTGAGCTCAGAAACTAGAGACTAGCCCTACTCGCCACGACTAGAGAAAAGCCCGCGTGCAGCAACAGAGACCTCCCAGGCCAAAAAAAAAAAACCCAGCTCCTTCTCCTCTGGGTTTCCTTCCCTCCATCTGTCTGCAAGTACAAGACCCCTCCTGGCTCTGCATGGCCCCCAGCCTCACACCTTCGTCTCCTGCATCTCAGCTCCTGTCCCCTATCCGTGCCCCTTGTTCTATGCTTCTTTCCCTGCCACCCAGTGCCGAGACATCGTGCTCAGACCAGAGGCTCCTGAGTTCATTCAAACCTGGCCCCGTGGGCTGAGGTCCACACGGGGGACTTCAGCTGAATGGCTTAACTCTGAGTTAACTTTCATTTCTTCCCTGCAGAGAGGGAAGACTACTAGCTCCTGCTTCAAAGAGCTGCTTCAGGATCAAAGGAGATCCTGTGTGCAAAGTGGTTATAATAGTGCTGGGCACGTAGTAAGCACTCAATTAAATAAAACGATAATGACGGCGTTTATCGCCACGTCTCATTTTTGTCCAACATTCAACATCCAATTTCATGTCTTGAGTGTACTCGGTGGATGATGGTATTTTCCCTTTACCACTTTTTTTCAAAGGGAAAATATATACAAAGGTATGAGGCACACACAAGGAATATATGCATTTTGCCCAAAAATTTACACAGTGGAAAAAAGTAGAAAAGCACAAAATGGAAGCAATCTGTTATCCCCAAATCTCCAAAGAAAGGTAAGTGATGCTACTGCTCTGCTAGGCCTGTGCACGTGTATACGTGTATATGTGTATGTGTGTGTTTTTTTTTTTTTTAACTTTACTTTTGGGTGACACTGACAGGCGTATGAGATCTTAGTTCCCAACCAGGGGTGAAACCCATGCCCCCCTGCATTGGAATGTGGAGTCTTAACCACTGGACCACCAGGGAAGTTCCCTCTGCCCTCTTTTTTTTTTTAGTGTGATTTTTATAATAGGATTATACTGAATGCATTGCCTGCACCGAGACATCCAGATTTTGTGTGTGGAGGATGTTCGCTTTTTTTTTCCACAAAGATGTGTACTTGAAGGTGACCGGTTGGCCCAGCCCCACGTCTGGGATTCCTGCTGGCCAGACCAGCGTGAGGCCTTGTTTCCTCAGTTGCTTTCAATGGGGATGGCTTTTCCTGTTACAAAGGGGAGCATGCCTGAATTCCACTGTTGGATACTTAGCATGAAGATTCTGAGGCCCAGGCACGGACGTTCACTGCTCTGGGCCAAGTCTCCACAGCAGGACCCTGGCTAGACGTGGAGGAGATGTGCCCCCATCTTGGCTTCCCTGTTGTGTCAGATGCTAGAGCCATCCTGGCCAAGAATCATTCTGAGGACAAAGAGCTTCTGAATCACTATAAACACAGTTATTTTGCAAAAGCGCAAAACTGAAAAAAAATTGTTTTAAAAAGCATTACAGTTATAGAAATGTGTCGCCTAAAATACTTTGTAACGGTTTGTGGGAATGTTCTGAGCCACATTATGAAAGGACCCTGAGAGAGACTTTTCAAGGGCAACCTGCAAACCAGCACTGAACCGAGGCGCTTGCCCGACCCACCCTGGAGATGTCACAACACACGGCTCCCAGGGCCACCCCAATGTTGGCCCCGCAGGGACCAGGCCTCGAGTTACCAGGGATGGCAGAGGATTCCCTCTAGAGCAACTGACACCTCTGTCTGCCCTTCTGGCTGCTCAGTACATGCTCTGAAAAGCTGGAATCTTAAAGGAAAGCTTTGCACTTTGATTAAGAAGAAAAAAGAGAGGTCCACCACCACTTCCTCAATTGTCACAGCTCTTTCGCCACTGGGAATGATGAAGATAAGGTAAAAATAGACACAGTCATGATTTGTTACTTAGCAAGGACTCCGAGGGCCACGTTTGAGTGCACCCTTGAATTCAGAGCTTATCTCTCAGATGTCTTAAGCTGATCCTAGAGATCTGCACCTCTAGCCCTCTTCTGGGTTCAATCCTTCCTCCCTAGCCCAGCCCCCCACTCAACTCTGCTCAAAGACCTCTCCCCCTGGGAAAGATGGAGACTGAGCTGCAAATTCTTAATCTTTGTGTGAACTGTAAATACGAATCAACTTAATCCTCCCAACAATTCCATAGGGGTAGTTACCATATCACCATTATCACCATCACTGTCACCATATCATCATTTTTAATAACATCACCATCTTCACCATCATCACCATCTTTACCATCATCACTGTCTTCATCACCGTCACCATCTTCACCATCACCATCATCACCATTATCACCATCACCATATCACCATCTTCAGCAACATCACCATCATCACCAACACCATCACATCACCATCTTCATCACCATCTTTATCATCATCACCATCAATATCATCAATATCAACATCATCATCATTGTTGAGCCTAGTATGTTGCCCAGAGTTAGTGTGGTTGGCAGAATAATGACTCCCCTCATACCCCCAGAATATGTTGCCTGCCATGGCAAAAGGGACTTTGCAGACATGATTAAGGACCTTGATGTGAGATTCTTCTGGATGATCCAGGTGGCGCCAGGTAACCACAAGGAGGGAGACAGGAGGGTCAGAGTCATGGAAAGATGTGAGGACAGAAGAAGAGTCAAGAGACTGGCAGCTGCCATGCTGCTGGATTTGAAGGTGGAGGAGGGGGCCACAAGCCAAGGAAAGTGGTGCCTCTAGAAGCTGGAGAAGGCCAGGAAACAGATTCCCCCCTGGTGCCTCTGGAAGGAGCAAAGCCCAGCCAATACCTTGACTTCAGCCCAGTGAGACCCATGCTGGACTTCCGACTCCCAGAACTCGGTTAACAGGTCGGCACTATCTCGAGCTGCTAAATTTGTGGTCATATGTTATGGCAGCAACAGGAGCCGAATTGATGAGTGACTTTACAACCTGAATCTCCTGCTTTGTAACTGAGTGCCGCCTCAGAGCAGGGCCAGACTCATCATGATGCCAGCCACCCAGGGTCCACATGCACCACGGGGCTAACCGACCCCCAGCCCACAGCAACCCTCAACCCCTGAGACAGATGTTTGAGGCCATGTTATGGCCGTGCTGAGCTGGAAATGGCCCCGTACTCAGCCCGGCTGGGAGCTGGCTTTGAACTCTGACCGAGTGGGAGATTGGAAAAGTGACTTTTGCCCAGATGTCTGTCTGAGCAGACAGAACAGAGGAAAACGGCCCCCCAGGACCCAAACCCCACTGCCTCTTCCTGCCCAGAGAGGGAGGCGCCTTCCTCGAAAAGGGTGAAATGAATGTCCCTCTTGGCTTGCAGCTGGTCAGACCCGGATCTTTCACATTAAAAAAAAAAATGCAAAGGAGACAAAAAAAGAGAAAAAATAAAACCAGAAGCTGGGGGTAGAGGGCAGGAAGAAAATGCAGTGACTCCGGCGGGCTTGGTCTGAGCTTGAGAGGTACGGGGTGCTGGGTGGCCTGGCCCGGCTTCCCCCATGGAGGCAGGAGGGTGACCGGGCAGCATGGTGGCCTCGGAGACTCTTCAGCCCCTGCAGTGCTGGGCCGAGACCTGAGTGGGGCGGGAACACACCCGCTCCAGGAAGAATCTGAGGCAGAGGAACTCGGCACAAACCCAACTTCTCTAAAAATATTAAAAGCCTGTGGCCCACAGAGGCCTGGCTGCGAGGCCCCTCGGGCGCTGACGGCGGGTCCCTGACGGTTGAGACCCAGCGTGGTCCTGGCATTGAGCAATAGGGCTCTGCCCGGGCCCCGGGCCCTCTGCCCGCCCAGCCCAGCTCCCACGGAGGGTGAGGAGAGACTGCTGCCGGTGTGCATGTGTGACCGTGCCTCTGTGCGTGTGTGTGAGTGTATGCGTAGGCCTGTGTGGCCTTGCGTGCTGGTGTGTGCACTCCACAGTGGCTCCACAGCGCTCCTCGAGGCCCCGGGGTCTCAGGCTGCCCCGGTGACCTCTTCTCCAAGAACAGTCAGAAGAGCCATCAGCTGGGCCCCAGCACAGACCCTGGGCCCCTGCGGTCTGCCAGGGGACAGATAGTATGATAGATAAGGAATTTACTGAGCTCTTACTAGGTGCCAGGCTCTGTTCTAATAAGCACATCATTGCACCAGTCCACAGAAATTACAAGCCTATGAGATAAGAACTAGTTTTCATCTCATTGAGTGGAGCAGAACTGAAGCCCAGAGAGGTGGAGTTGTTTTCCTGAGGTCACACAGCATTGGCGCGAGGTGGGAGGAAGGCTGGTTCCAGGGTCGAGGCCTGAAAACTCCTCTCCATGACCTCGAGTGCCAGCCCGAACCGCCTGGACAGCTGTAGCCTCAGCAGGGTGTCCTTCCTCTTACTCCTGGGCCCTCCGGAGGCTGGGAAGCCATCTGGTGACCTTGCAGGGAGGCCTCAGCGGGCCGTGGCCGCACTGAAGGTCCTGAGGGAGGGGGACCACAAGGCAGTGGTGGGCACTGTTGGGCTCTGAGGCCCCCGGCTAGGAATTCTGCGAGTGCGGATGAAACAGCTTTCCCCTGTCTCTAGGGCCTGGTCCCTCTGTCTCTGCAGGGCGTCTCACTGAGGCCCCCAGCTCCGGGACTCACGAGGGACGCCTGCCCTTGCAGCCCTGCTCCTCACCGGCCAGGGCTTCCTGCCTGGACGGAAGGGCAGTGGGGCGCGTGGCTTTCCTTCCTGGTGTCTGGCTGTGCCACCCGGGAGCTGGCCCAGCCCCGCTATGCTTCCTCCCACGCGGAGTGGGGCTGCGCCCGCACTGGCCACATGGGCGCCTGGCCCGGCTGCCCGCGGGGTCCCTGCCCCCTCCTGGCCCAGGATGAAGGACGGAGTCCTTGCTCCCCGAGCTCTCACCGCTGCCCCTTCTGGGCCATACGCCTGCATCACAGGGCAGAGGGGAGAGGGCCACAAGTGGCCTGGCTCGGCGGGATCCAGGTGGGGATAACGGTGTCCGCCGTGGGGGGAGGTCTGTGGAGTGGCCACCCTAAGCCTGGTCCTGGGGACTCCACTGTGGGGGTCATCTGCCAGTCCCCCAACTTTCTAGCCATGGGACCTAGCAGTCCTCTTGGTGCCTTGGTGTCCACGTTAGCGATGTGGGGGCAAAGTGGCAGCTTCCGCTTCACCAGGCTTGGGGCCGAGCAGCACGTGGGAAGTGCTCCCTGCAGGTGGCTGGGACCATCACCTCCTCAGAGGACGGGCAGGGGTGCTCCGAGCTGGGCCCTGGCCGGGAACAGACGGCGGTTGTCAGTCCCGTTAACCCATTGTGAATATGGGCAAATAGAGGCTCACATGTTCAGATCTGTGGCTTCTGTACTGATTCCACTTTGTCCTCTTCTTCTGCCCTCTCGAATATCAGGGAAGCCAGTTTGCCCCAAATACTTCACTTGTAGGAAGTTAAGAGTAGCGTCTCGGGGCAAACACTTATCCCAGTGTGGGTGGAGCTGCCGCGTGAATATCCACTCACACTGGACACGTCCTGGGACCTGCTGCTTTCTGATGAGGGGATTCCTGGAGCAGGACAGGGAACCAGCAGGGCGGCTAATACTTGCCAGGAGCAGACGGCATGGAGAGCGGGTCCCTGGTTCTGGCGTCAGAGTCCCTGGGTTGGTTCAAAGCCCGATCTTGCTCATAGCTGAGACATCGTCTCTGGTGGGATTTAATCACCTTCCGCTTCAGTTTACCTGTCTGCACGGGGATCTGGTGAGAACGGTACAGGTGAAGCTCTACGGGCTTCCCTGGTGGGTCAGTGGTAAAGAATCTGCTTGCCAATGCACGAGATGCGAGTTTGATCCTTGGGTTGGGAAGATCCCCTGGAGGAGGGCATGGCAACCCACTCCAGTATTCTTGCCTGGAGAATCCCATGGACAGAGGAGCCTGGCGGGCTATAGTCCATGGGGTCACAAAGAGTCAGACATGACTTAGCAACTAAACAACAACAAAGCTCTTACACCAGGCAGATGACCGGCCTATAACACACCTGAGTAACTGTTTCTCTCTTGACTGACCCTCTCATTTTGAAGATGAGGAAACTGAGATCTGGGCAGAGGAAATGGTCTTTCTGAGGCCACCTGGTCTTAGCAGGGCTGATGCAGTTGAGACAGACCTCATTCCTCTGAACAAAGAGAGGTTTGCTTTAGGGTCTGCCTCTCGGGAGTCAGCTGTGTGGCCGTGGGAGCAGCTCTGAACCTCTCTGGTTCTCACTTCCTTGCCTGTAACACCATCACCCTGACTGCCCCTCAGCATCCCCAGCCTGGGTCACATTTCCACCCTGAGGTAGAGAAAAGTTTTCAAAGAAGTTTGTTTGGGGCCATGTCTGCCTAGGAAGTACGCTGAGAAGATGACACAACTAAATGACATTGACCGTTGACTTGAATTACTCCAGTAGTTTCTTTTTCCCTTGACCTGTGGGTTAGAGGGAGCAAACATTTATTTCTCTACTGGCATAAAGTAACTTTTATTTTCAAACATTACACAGACTTGATGCAGAAAACCTAGAAAGCACAGGAAAAACACAACGCTGGAGGGAAAAGAAAGCAAACAAATCAACAAACACAAGATGAGGAATTAAAAAAAGAAAAAACTCAAAAGAAAAAGAAAGTGAAAAGGAAAGTCAAGCAAACGCTTCTACGAGTGAAGGCCCTGTCATAAAACCACTGCATTTCTGGTGAACGCTGTCCTGCTCTAGCTTGAATAGCCGTGAGACCAAGGACATTGCCCTCCGAGGAGCCATCTTGGAGCTGGCTGGAGGAAATCCTTGTTTCTAGAACCTTCTCCTGCACACCAGATGCCCATCACCTACGAGGCGGACTGGTGTGGGCGGGGGCCCTGGTCAGACCTCTGGGATGTGCGAGTCCCGTGGAGCAGAGCACGGGGTTCGAGGGGCTTAGGCCCCAATGCCCTGGGCTGTTCCCCTTCCTGCATGGATTCCCGAGGTGGCCTTGAAAGAGCGTTCTGGCTCCCCTGTGACTTGCCTTCCTCATCTGTGGTGTGGGGATTCTTCTAAGTGGATAAACGTGTTGTGCTCAGGACAGAAGGGCTCTGCCCAAGGTCGTGGCGATGGTGATTTCACATCCACCCAAGGATTCACATAACAACAAGTGGTTGCTTTAGGAACACAGTGCGGGCAGGTATGTGAAAGCAGGCAAGTGGCCTTTCCCTGGAGGGCCTGCGGCTGGTCTCGTTCAGGGACACGTTGAAAGAAATGCCAATGACAAAGAGATGCCAAAACAGAACAAGATCCAACAGGATACATGCACCCCAATGTTCATCGCAGCACTGTTTACAATAGCCAAGACACAGAAGTAACCTGTCTATCGACAAAGGAATTGATAAAGAAGATGTGGTAAATATATACAATGGAGTACTACTCAGCCATTAAAAAGAATGCAATAATGCCATTTGCAGCAACAAGGATGGACCTAGAAACTACCACACTGAGTGAAGTAAGTCAGACAGAGAAGGAGAAATATCATATGACAACCCTTATATGTGGAATGTAAAAGGAAATGGTACAAATGAACTTACAAAACAGAAGGAGACTCACAGACTTAGAGAACAATCTCATGGTTGCCAGGGGAGGGGGAAGGGTGGGGGGAAGGAATAGTTAGGGAGTTTGGGATTGACATGTACACACTGCTGTATTTAAAATGGATAACCTACAAGGACTTACTGTATAGCACATAGAACTCTGCTCAAAGCGATGTGGCAGCCTGGATAGGAGGAGAGTTTGGGGGAGAGTGGATACATATATATATATGGCTGAGTCTCTTTGCTGTTCACCTGAAATTTTAACAACATTGTTAATCAGTTATACCTCAATACAGAGTCAAAAGTTTTAAAAATAAAAATAAATAAAAAATAAAAGATGGCACGCAGTTGCAACAAAACAAGACAAAACCAAACCGTGAAATGCCAAAGTGGCCTTGCAAAAACAGACAGAAGTTGACCATCCTACAGTGGATGTCTTCTCTAAACGCTGTGACGGTGGGCATGGAGACCTCGACAAGTCTGAGATGTAGACGCCTTGCGAGTGGGGCACCAGCCCGCCCGGCTGCGTGAGGCTGTGGCCGTGTGGCCGCTCGTCTCCAGGCTGACACCCCGCCCAGTGCACAGCAGGTATCTGGAAGATTCTGAGTGGGGAAATGACGGATGAATGAAGGGATTAGTCTCCATGGGAGAAGAAGCAGAGACAAGGAGGCTTTCTGGTCTCTGGGGCATATACTCAGGCTTGAGATGAAGCCCAAGGCTCAAGTGTTATCAATACTCATCATGTCAGATAAGGGTCAGCTGTGCCCCGGGCCTGGGGCCACTTAGCTGCCAGCCTCCGCTGGCAATATTTGTTCGACTTTCTCTTTTGTTTTCACTTTTGGTCTTCCTTTGCAATTCAAAAGTCCAGATGTCCAACAGGGCCGGGACACAGAGAGGCACAGGCCTCAGCATAAGGTCTGGAGGCTTCTGGCTGGGAGCTTGGGTCCTGACCCCTGCGGTGCAGGGGTGGGTCCCCAGGGTCTCTCCCTGTCCTCTGCTCTCTCTCCCTGATGAGGAGGTGACAGCCGAGGAGGATCTCTGGTGTGTGAGCTGCGGGGGCCCTTTCTGCCCGGCACGCTCTTGTAACTCCCACCCCCAGCCCTGCTGATGGATGACCCTGAGATTTAGGCCCACCCCAAATGGCACCTGGGGTCACTGAGCCGGCACAGGGACCGCTGGACCGGCAGCCATGGGGCCACCTCTCCGAATTCCCGGGACCCCTGGGCCTCCAGGATCCCCCGGGAAGCAGCACCCCCTGCTGGCTGGTCCCCACTTGGCGCCCTTCCCCGCCTTGGAACTAGAGGACCTTCGCTCACCACTGGGTCCACACTCTGCCTTTGGGCTGCTGGGCCCGCTACAGCGCGTCCGCGGCATAGAAGATTCTTATAGAGAATATACCAATGATCCTGCAGTTCCACTCCAAGGTCCCCAAGGAATTCCCACCCGGGTCCATCAGGTGTCATGAGTGAGGATGTTCACAGCACATGCAGGGGTGGGGGGCCTCCTGAAGCCCATAGGGGTAGGTGGGCCACATGGAGGGCATGCGTGCAGGGCAGACTGGACCCCAGACAGCAGCACCGGGGAATTTAAAAACAAAATGCCAATGAATTGGGAGACTGGGATTGACATAGATACACTATTGACATTATGGATAAAATCGACACCTAGTGAGAACCTACTATATAGCATGGGGGACTCAGTGCCCTGTGGTGACCTACATGGGAGGGGAGTTCAGAAAAGAGAGGACACATGTGTGTGTATGGCTGATGCACTTTGCTGTACAGCAGCAACTAACACAACATTGTAAAGCGGCTATACTTCAATACGGAGAAGGCAATGGCACCCCACTCCAGTACTCTTGCCTGGGAAACCCCATGGATGGAGGAGCCTGGTAGGCTGCAGCCCATGGGGTCGCGAAGAGTCGGACATGACTGAGCGACTTCACTTTCACTTTTCCCTTTCCTGCACTGGAGGAGGAAATGGCAACCCACTCCAGTGTTCTTGCCTGGAGAATCCCAGGGACGGGGAAGCCTGGTGGGCTGCCGTCTATGGGGTCGCACAGAGTCAGACACAACTGACGTGACTTAGCAGCAGCAGCAGCATACGCCAATAAAACAACAAAACCAAAAAACCCTGCCAAGTTTAAAAAAAAAAAACAACAAAACAGAATGAGAGTACATTACAAAACCATGCGTTGACCAGAAATAAATGAGTGGATAAACACTAAAGGGGAATCATAGGGAACTGCCAGCTCACCGTTGTTTTGCTGCTTTTTTTTTCAACCTACTAAAATGAAAGTGTCCTGTTGTGTGACCTTAAAAATTGCAGTGCATTTACACAGAAGAGAATAGAGCGATGAGAAGGGATGATCTACACACGTGAAACTGTGTGGATTTTTTCCCAGACAGAATATTCAGTAAAATAAACCAGAAACATGGCAGTTCGCACACTATGATTCCAAGTCACAGAGTTCAGAACCAGGTGAGACGGGTCTATGTTATTGGAGGCTAGGATAGGGTTACCATTGGGGGATGATAATGGATCATTTCCTCATGTGGTGCTGTTACACACTTGCCCTGTGTGCAAATGCACCAAGCGTACGGTGTGTGTACTTTTCTGTACCTGAGTCACCCTTCCATAGACGCTCAGGAGTGTGGGCCTGGTAAAGCGACAGCAAGTTTACAAGAAAACCCAGGGACAATAGGCTTTGTGCTCAGGGTGGTGAGGAACTGCCCAGGGTGGGGAGGGAGTGAGATGGGAAAAGGCCTAGACCTTTCCCCTGCCCCCTGGGCATCGCAGGTGAACAGTGGGGGCACCCCCTTCCCGAGCTTCCCCTGCACCCCTGCACCGCAGGGCCCAGCCTTGGCAGCAGGAGAGAGGAAAGTCCCCATTGGTTTCTTTTTCTTGCCACTGAAGGGGCTGCAGGTATTTGTTCCTGAAACTCATGACTGAGCTAATTTTACACCGTGAGTGAGATGCTGCAGGGAGAAATGAAACGGATGCTCAGGGGTCTGATTCAACAGCTGGGAGTGAGGTTGGGGCCTGGAGACAAGGGCCCTCTGCCTGCCTGCAAGGCGGGGGGAAGTCAGGTTTGTCCTGGATCTCAAGTTATACCTCAGACTGGGATTAAGAACTGCTGGGGGTGTTTGGGGCTCTGTCATTCACTGGGTATTGTGGGCCTCGGTTTTCCCATTTCTAGGCAGAGGGGGTCATCAAACGATGCCTAAGGACCCCGAAGCGGACATCACTGTGTCCCGTCTTTGCTTTGTCTTCCTCTGTTACTTTAGGGGACCGATCATCTCCCAACAGCAGAAAATGTCAAATTGTGTTTGGATTTTAGGAAAACTAAATCAAATGTAAAAGCATGCTAATTACATCTTAATTAGCTCCCCTTGTACCAGGAGCTCATGTGGTGGTGACCCAGGCTCTGAGGACATGCCACACTGCAGGAGGGCTTGGAGCTCATCCCTGGATCCTTTACATCAAATGATGCCATCTAAAAGAGTTCCTTTCTAGGTTCATCTGCATCTTAACAAGTGACCCAATTTCCCCCTTTTTATGGCTGAGTAATATTCCACCTGGAGAAGGAAATGGCAACCCACTCCAGTACTCTTGCCTGGAAAATCCCATGGACAGAGGAGCCTGGTAGGCTATAATCCACGGGGTTGCTAAGAGTCGGACACGACTGAGCGACTTCACTTTCACTTTCATGCATTGGAGAAGGAAATGGCAACCCACTCCAGTGTTCTTGCCTGGAGAATCCCAGGGATGGTGGAGCCTGGTGGGCTGCCGTCTATGGGGTTGCACAGAGTCGGACACGACTGAAGGGACTTAGCAGCAGCAACAGCAGCAATATTCCACCGATGAGATGGTTGGATGTCATCACCTATGCAATGGGCATGAACTTGGGCAAACTTTGGGAGATGGTGAGTGACAGGGAAGCCTGGAGTGCTGCAGTCCATGGGGTGGCAAAGAGTCAGACGTGACCAGGCAACTGAACAACAGCAACAACGATATTCCACTGTATGTATATATACCAGATCTTTTGCTGTACAGTAGAAACTAACACAACATAGGAAAGCAACTCTATTCCAATAAAAATTAATTACAGAAATAAAATTTGAATAAAAATGTGAAAAGAGTGCATTTCACCATAATTAATTTGTGACTCGTCTAACCATCCAACATGCTTCCAAGGCTCTTAGACAAGCAAAAGGCCATAGAAGATTTTTAAAACATCCGTAAGCAAAGGAACCAGCTCACACCAGCAGAATTCTTCCTTCTCTAGGTGGGATTTGCACTTATAAAGGCGAAAAGGAAATAAGTGAATTCTCAAAGTCTTCTCTGTGGTCTTTATTCTTGCTGCCTTACACTGAACTGCTCAGTAGCTTCCCATCATTCTTAAAGAGAAAGTGTTATTTCTGATCTGATTTTTCCAGAGGAAGGAGGGGGGGGTTGGCTTGTATGTCCTCCCTCCCCCACCACCCTGCCACCACAGACAGCAGTTAAACTAGAAAAAAATGCTGGATCAACAAGAACTCGTCAATGGCCCTGCAAGATGAGAGTTCTCTCCAGCACCCTGGGAGTCCTGGGGACGTCAGTGGGCTGCACTCTGAGACTGTGGCTATGAATCATGGGCCCCTGGATATGGAATTGAGCAGGGCAGGAGGGGCGGATGGAGAGGATTGAGGTGCCCAGTGGATCGGGGGCCCCAGCAGGGCCGAGGGGCAGGCATTGTGCAAGCATTTGAGGCTGCACGTAAGAAGGAGAAATTGTGATCTGAGGTCTGAGGACGCCTGAGTTAGGGATTCTGGGAGGAGAGAGGCGGGACCATGGGTTCCTGAAGCAGAATGGAGAAGCAGCTCAGGGGAAGTCAAGACACTGGACACAAAGCCCGGCTCGGAGCTTCCCGACCCCACAACATCGAGGGAGCATCACTGACTCTCTCCCAAGGAAAAATGGGCAGGGACTTCCCTGCTGGCCCATTGGCTAAGGCTCCATGCTCCCAATGCAGGGGCCCAGGTTCCATCCCTGGTCAGGGCACTAGAGCCCGTGTGCCACAGCTAAAGATGCTGCACGCCAAAACTAAAGATCCCATGCACCTCAGCTAAGACCCAGCGCAGCCAAATAAAGAAAGGACAAGATAAACAGAAAACACAAAAGGGAAAATCGGATAGGTCTTCCCTGTAGGTTTGGAGTTCACCTTGAAGGACAGATGGACCCAGGAGGAGAGAGAGAGTGTGAGCAGAGAGCGTGTGAGCTGGGTGTCCAGACAGTCACTGAACCGAGGGAAGTGTCCAGGAGACCAGAGGCTTGCATAACCCGGGGCCCGTGTGTGGGAAACGTCCCAGGGAAACTGCTTCGTTGCTGTCACCACAGCCCTCATAGGTCACGGCAGGCGTGGGGCCGTCCGCGCTCAGGAGTACCCGCCGCTCTTGTGTTCACAGGGGTGTGTGCCCTGCATCATGTGGAAGGAAGGTCTGTGCTCAGAACTAACAGCTCCATCAGCCCATGTTTTCTCGACCTTCACCTTGTCACTCAAGGCTGGGTTATGTAGTAATATCATTTCGTGAATGGCTCTTGGCCTTCTATGGTTCTTTAGGGGCAAGGGTTTAACTGGTGAATCCTATAGGCAGCTCTTCCGTGAGATGCCGGCTTCTAGGCCTTTCTGCCGGAGGGTGGGTCAGTGTGTGTAATTTCAGGATGGGAGGGAGGAGGGATGGGGGTCCCTCCTTAAGTCTGGAGCACACACGCACGGCAGCAGCTGTTTGGAGCGAGTTCTGGGACACGTAGCACAGAAAGGGGAAAGACCTGGTCCGGCTTTAGGCATGGTGTCAAGACACCCCCTGCACATCTTCACTTTCCCCCAATCCTACACGACAGGCGCACTTATGGCCCCCATTTTACAGAGGAGGAAAACAAGGCTTTGGTGAGAGAGGAGCACCATGGTGAGAAAGAACGACCCGAGGACCGCTCCCCACGGCCTCAGAGCGGCTCCCCGGCATAGAAACAGCCGCGATCATGCCCAGGCCCCCTGGCTGCTCCCTGGGAGCCAGGTGCAGCCGCGGAGGGAGGCAGTGAACCACCCATGTGATGCCCGCAGCCACTGTCTCTACATCGCATGGGGAGACAGGGAACTTGGAGAGATGCCCTGGTCCAGTGTCCTGTGGGTAATGAATGGCAGAGCCAGGACGGGTGATGTCTGAGTCCCGGTGGGACGAGAAACCAGCACTGTCCATAGTGCAGAGGCCACAGGAGGAAGGGCCAGGGTTTCGGAATGAAGTCCTGACCACCCGACACCCCCACATCACCCCGTTTCCCCAGGCAGCTCTCCCAACCAAGCACCTTGTCCTCAACTTCCCACGCAGGGGGCGGCATTCCCAACCTTGCCCTGATCAGTCACGTAAACACCTGTCTTTAGAAGTTGGAAAAACAGAGGGTGGCGTGAAAGCCATGAACACAAAGAGTGTGGGTAGAGTATTCACTCTATCAGGACAGGCACCTCTGAAGGCCCGCAGTCCTTAGGAAGCTGTTCCCTGCCTTCTCTCCAGCAGTCACTATCAAGTGCCCCCCAGGGCTGCGAGCCTCTGGATGGTGGTGTCTGGCGGCTCCCTTCCTTTGGTCCCCACCCTGCCCAGGGCCTGCCACTGAGTGAGACGTGATGACAGCTGCCATGTGAGGGCATCTCCTGTGAGCTGTCCGCGGAGTCCAGCGTCTGTGCTCCGGGATCAGGGCGATCACCATCTCCCTCTGATACCTGGAGTAAGTCGCCATGGCGGTGACCCCAGGAGGGGCCAGACCCCGGAACAGAAGGCTTGCCGGGCCTTAAAACACACCAGGAAGGTGAATGAGCTAAAGACCGCAGGACGGCCACTGGAAAGGGCGAGTTCCATGGCATGTGAATGATGTCTCTACTTTAAAATGCAGTAAAAAGAGAGCATGGTGCCCACCTCCCCCCGTCAAAGTGAGCAGAGACGCCGGTCTCTTTGCCATGGTCGTGAGTGTCGGCAGAAAGAGTTGAATACATATCAGAGGGATGGGCAGGGGAGAGGGGAGGGAGGAGTGACAGAAGGGAAAGAGGCAGGGAAGAAGGAAATTACGAGAATCGGTTCGAGCCCCCGGTCAGCCACGCAGTCCCCTTGGGGCTCTCACACGTCACTTCTCTCTGGAGTTCTCATTTCAGAACTCCTCTCCCCTCCTGGTGAGGAATCTCAGCTCCGCCTCCAACATATGTGGGCAGTGACTCCCACCGCCGTGGATGTGGAGATGTGATGTGTCTCTGGGGGAATGGCATAAGCCCCAGCCATCCCATTTTAAGTCACAGGCCGCTGCAGGCCTCCCACGTGAAACCGTAGGAGCCACTGGTGCTGTGGCCGGCAGGTAGAAACCAGAATGCGGACACTGCCTTCTGTGAAACCCACTTGCCCTGTCTTCAGAGAAACCAAGCTTGCCTCCTATTCAGGCAGATGAAAATCAGAAAGTCATCCTCCAGTGTGGGCTGTGGGGGGTGGATGGGGGGTGTGTGTGCCAGCTCTGCCCCAGCCCTGGGAGCCGGAGGAGGTGTGGGGGAGCTGGCCAGGCTGGAGAGAACCCCTGTGAGCATCAGCTCAGCTCCCGTCCTTGACGTCACAGAACAGCGTGGAATAGACTGTGCTGGGCGGGATACCGTGCAGGGACTGGCCAACACGACAAGCCAGGGGTCTCTCTCCCAGAGCTGACCCTTGAACTTCAGGCATCAGTGACATCGAGGTTTACAGCCCTCACCTCATGGGCTCATGGGCTCCACCTAGCTTGACCTCTCCTCTGGCAGCCTCTAGTTTCTACTGCCTGCTGGAAGTTCCCACCTGTGTGTTCTGTTTGCAAGAATGAAAAACCCCCAGGGTGGGGACTTCTCTGGCAGTCCAGTGGTTAAGGCTCCATGCTCCCAATGCAGGGGGCGCCGGCTGAACCCCTGGTCGGGCAACTGAGATCTCGCATGCTGCACAGTGCAGTCAAAATAAATGAAAAGGAACGCTGGAGTGGGTAGCCATACCCTTCTCCAGAGGATCTTCCTGACCTGAGGATCGAACCTGTGTCTCCCGCATTGCAGATTCTTTATCGTCTAAGCCACCAGCGAAGACCCCTCTCATGGGTGATTAGGCCCATTTCACACCACCACTTGCCCAAGCTCACACAGCTAGGATATGACCTGAATCAGACTTGACCCCCGCTGCAGGTTTGACTCCAAAGCTTGGGTTCTCACCCCGACCCACCTTTTTTTTTTTTTATTATGAAAACTGTCACCCTTCATCCCCAAGGTGAAGTCAGCATCCCCCGCCCTCTGGTTTTTTTTCTGTTCTTAGTGGTGCCAACTCATTCCCCCATTACCCGGAGTCATTGCCGACTGTTCTCTGGTTCCCCAAACTGATGGCTACCTTGTGTTTCCCACCCCTTCTTTCACATCCAGTGTCTCCATTTAGACCCTTTCCCTTCCCTGGCTCTGTCTTCTGCAAACTCCACAACAGCCCACATGGCTCCTTGTGATCTCAGGAGCACAGCTTTGAGCCCAGAAGGTCCTCTGCTCAGAGTCCTCAGCGCTCGTAGCCATAGGAATAGCGTTCTAGGTAAGTGGGTAGGTCAGCATGTAAGGAGACAAGTAGAAGAGAAATGCAATCCCCCAGAGTCTGTTTTCCTCTTTGTAGCTATCACCTTTCAACTTCCTCCTCTCTGCAGTTACATTCAGGCTGCCTTTAACAAAACCGCTTAACAAGCCAAGCGGCAACATCTCCAAAAGTTGAGAGGGGTAAAACTGCCCACCATATTTCCCTGCTTCCCCAGAACACCCTCTCACTTAGAGACTCAACCGGGCTTCTGTCGGCTCACACGTCTCAATACCTGGGGGCTTTGCAGTACACTCCTGGCCAACCTTCATGAGACCTGGAGGATAAAGGCTTCAGCACAAACTGAGTAACCAAATGAGTGTTTTAAGGAAAGCCTTTATCTCCAGTTTAGAGAAAGCGTTCTGACGTGGGATATGAGACTGTGAGACCTTACCTGTCTAAACAAACAAGTAAACACATTTAGTTTTGGTTGGGACCTTGAACCACAAGCTTGCCAAGAAGGCAAAATATGCAAAGCGCACATCTCCACCCTGTTAAAAATACCTCTGGGTGCTGGGCCTGGCTTCCTTTGTTGGCCAGACCCAGGACCTCATCTCAGGTGGGGTGGCTTGGCCGTATTTGCATAAACTATTTACTTCAGAGTTCTAAGAAGTGTGGTAGGCATCCAAAGAGGCAGCTCTTCATGGCCAGACCCAGACCTGGCAGGAGCCGTGGGACCTCAGTTAAGTCTCCCGAGTTTTCTAATTCGGTTTCCATGTCTCTCAGCTAAGAATTAATAGTGACGGCTACCCTCAGGGAACCTTCGCTACATCCCAGGTTCCTGCTAAGCCTGCTCTGTGCACTGATCTAATTTCATGCTCACAGTCCAGTGACTTCTGCTGATGGGTGTGTGTTACTCGCTCAGTCGTGTCTGTTTGTGATCGCGTGGATTGTAGCCCACCAGGCCCCTCTGTCCATGGGATTCTCCAGACGAGAATACTGGAGTGGGTAGCCATTCCCTTCTCCAGAGGATCTTCCTGACCTAGGGATCGAAGCTGCATCTCCCGCATTGCAAGCAGATTCTTTACTGTCTGAGCCACCAGGGAAGCCTCTGCTCATGGGTGATTAGGCCCATTTCACACCATCACTTGTCCAAGTTCACACTGTTAGGATATGACTTGAATCAGACTTGATTGCAGGTTTGACTCCAAAGCTTGGCTTCTCACCCCGACTCACTTTTTTTTTTTTTTTTTTAATGAAAACTGTCAAGCATTTGGAGAAGTTGACATATGGTGATCACCTGAATAGCCACCACCTGGTTTCAGCACTTTCACATTTGGCACATTTACGCTTTCTCTCTTTCTGTGAAACGTGTACCCCATTTCAGAGGAATGCCTTTAAATTCCAGCTGTGTTGAGATATAATCGATGTACAATGAATTGTGTGTATTTAAGGTACACCATTTGGTAAGTGTTGACATATATATACACTCATAAAACCACCACCGCCCCTGAGATAGTGAACAGACCCTTCACCCCAAGGTTTACCCAGGCCCTTCTGCTGTCCCTCCCACCTGTTCTTCCCTGACACATCCCACCCTGGCCCCGTGGCAACTACTTCCTGCTGCTAGAGATGAGTTTGCGTTTTCTAGCATTTTATCCAAATGGAATGACATAGTTTGAATGGCTTTCAGGGGGAGGCTGTCTTCTCCCACACAGTATAATTATTTTAAGGTTCAGCTACGTTGCAGCAGGTATCAAGAATTCATTCTGTAGCTTACGGAAGAGCATGGCATTGTATAGATATACTGTTCACTCTTTATCTACCCCCATGTGGGCGCTGGTTCCAGTTTCTGGAGGTGACAAGGTTTCTGGGAACGTTTGTATGCAAGTTATCTACAGGAAGAGATGCTGAGGTAGGTAGGATGAACCCTTTCCTCAAAACGTTCATCCCGTTTCCCTTAGTATTGGTAAATATGTTACATTATGGCTCCCCAGGTGGCTCAGTGGTAAAGAATCTGCCTGCAATGCAGGAGGTGCGGGTTTGAAACCTGGGTTGGGAAGATTCCCCTGGAGAAGGAAAAGGAAAGCCACTCCAGGATTCTTGCCTGGGAAATCCCATGGACAGAGGAGCCTGGTGGGCTACAGTCCACGGGGCTGTAAAGAGTCGGACACGACTTAGCAACTGAACAACAACAACAAATGCGACAAAAGGGATTTTTGCAGATGTGATTAGGGTTAAGGACCTTCAGCTAGTGAGATGATGCTGGCTCATCTGGGTGGGCCCGACCCCCGGCCACCACTGATCTTTTTACAGTTTTCCTAGTTTTACCTTTGCCAGAATGTCACACAGTTGGAATCGTACAGTAGGCAGCCTTAAGAATCAGTGTGTCGAAAGGCACACGAGCACTGAGCTCAGACATAAGGCCCATGCTGAACGCAGCGAACGGCAGAGAGAATCAGAACCATACAAGGAGGGCCTCTGGCTTCCCCAAACTCCACGGAAGTCTAGGTTCGCATCCTTGGGTTCCCGCTCCTACTTCTCTTTTCTCAGGGTCTGCGCTCCCTCCCTGGAGCAGCCGGGCCCAGCTCTCTCTCCAGGGAGCATTCAGATGGAGCACGGCCACCCACCGTCATGACTAAAGATCAAAAAAAGCAAAACAGAACAAGACTTCAGGTCTCCGGACCATTTCCCCCTCCAGAGGTGGAGAGCAGCACATCAAAACCAGAAGATGAGCCAGAAGGTTGCTGGTGGGTTCTAGAAAACTCCAACCACAAGGATGAGGAAGAGTGAACTGAGTTATATAAGAAGTTGGTTTAAATGTGCTTGGGTTTGGGGTGTGGGCTCTGCCGGGCGAGTGGTTGCGAAACGTCCTTTTCTCGGAGAACACCTGGGCCGCTCCCTTTCTGCCCAGGACCGCAAATACTCTCCAGCACCTATTTCTCTTTAATTTTAGTTTTTAAATCGAGGTGCAGTTAGTTTACAATGTCATGTCAATCTCTACTGTACAGTAAAGTGACTCAGTCATACGCACATATATATTCTTTTTATTAAAACGTATTAGTTTTCCATTCTGGGTTATCCCAGGATATTGTATATAGTTCCCTGCGCTCTACAGTAGGACCTTACTGTGCATCTGTTCTATCTGTGATAGTTTGTATCTACCAACCTCAAACTCCCAGTCCATCCCTCCTCCCCATCCCCTGTCCCTTGACACCACAAGTCTGCTCTCTATTTTTCTAGCCAGCATCTATTTCTGAACATACTTCTGAGATTTTAAATATGATGCCAGGGCCTCAAAGGACTTCCTTAGGAAACTGCCTGTGGGACCCTGGCTCCCGGTTGACATGGGGAGGCTGCAGAGGTGATGGAAAGGGAGACCCACCCACCTAAGGAATGCAGGTCCTCCAAGATGGGATGAAGTTTACAGCCAGAGACTTCCAGAGGCCAGTTGTGTCCGACTCTGCAACTCCATGGACTGTAGCCCCTCAGGCTCCTCTGTCCATGGGATTCTCCAGGCGAGAATACTGGAGTGGGTTGTCATTCCCATCTCCAGGGGATCTTCCCCACCCAGGGATTGAACCCAGGTCTCCCGCATTGCAGGCAGATTCTTTACCGCTGAGCCACCAGGAAAGCCCTTACAGAGGCCACGTATCTATGATATGCCGAGATGCTGGTTGCTCCAGCATGCTTTCCTCCAGCCGGGATCCACCCTGGTGGGAAGCTAGGTCCATTTCCCCAATGCTTAGTTACTGTATGAAGTCCCTGACCAAGTGTTGTCATCTCTAAAGGTCCCCCGGGCGCTCTGAGTTGGCTCAGGTGGCCCATCACATCACCTTGACTGAGCAAATGGGAATGAACCTCGCTCATCTGATGGAAGAAGAGACATGGGGGCGTCTCCTCTTGGAGCCGTGGGGTCAGATTCTTCCAGGACCCCTCTGTTTCCCGTTCTAAGTGTGGAGTCCTTAGAAGCTGCAGGAAGATTTCCAGGTCCCTTGGAACTGGGAGGTGATGAATGGGTTCCTTCAACAAGTGTCTGCGGAGGGAGCTGTGGATTGCTAGGCCCCCAGGGCAGGGACGCGGCAGGAGGTGAAACACAGAGCCCCCTTCTAGAGCCTCCTACTCCAGCAGCAGGGACAGACCCCGGCCAACACACAAGCCAAACCCTCGATGGGAGTGGAAGCCAAGCAGTGGGCAGCGGGGCTGAGCACACCTCTTAGGGTCTCCGAGGACCAGAGAGGGTTTCTGGTGTGGTATGCCCCCTGGACGTTTCTTTCTTGTGGATCAGCTACCCTCAGGGGTTCCTGACGACAAACTCTGGTTTCTGGGGTCTTACCTGTGCCCCTGTGGGGCCCCGGGCACTGTGTTGAGCAAGATGCAAAGGGCCCCAAGTCCCAGCCCCGCCCTCCCCAGAGAGTGCAGCTGGAGGTGAGTGTGGACAATGGTGAAATTACCCCCATAAAGGGGTCGGATCCAAGGACGAGTGTGGACTCTGCAGGCCCAGTCTGGGGGTTCGGCACCTGGGGTGCTGACACCAGAGTCTGCTCTCTGCTGCTCCTCTCCCACGGTCTGGGGCAGGACAGGGGAGCCGGGAGCCACCTGGATGGGGGCATGGGCGGGGGGGGGGCACCTGGCTGCGGCCAGGACACCTGGCTTTGAGTCGCCTTTGCCACTCCACAGCTGCGTGGCCTGGGCTGGTCCCTTCACCCTCTGAGTCTCAGTTTCCTCATCTGTAAAGTGGGGACAGCCCTTCTTGCCAGATGGGTGTGCAGAGTGGAAGCCGCGAGCCACTGGAGACAGAGGAGTGTGAATCGAGATGGGCTTGAGTATGAAACACTCAGCAGAGGTTCACAGACTGGGACCAAAAACAAGCAGAATATCTCTCACCAGCAATTCTTCAATACTGGATTTGCATGTGAAAGTGATAGCATCTTGCTTTTATTTGGGCTAAATAAAATATTTGATTAAAATTAACTTCTCCCATCTCTTTCTTACTTCTGCCAATGTGACTCAGAAAACTTCTAAGTGACATTGGCTCACGTTACATTTCTATTAGGCAGCCTGGTCCAGAGCATAGGCGACAGGCTGGAACCACCTGGCAGCTTTAGAAGCCACTGACCCCTCCCTAGAGGGTCTGATTTAATTCTTCTGAGGTGTTTTCAAAGCTCTGGGTAGGGTGATTGTTATGTCATCAAAGTTTGGGACATGTGGATGTTGTCAGCAAGTTCCGATAGTAGGCGTCCCCACAACCCCAAGGACAAGCACGAGTGCCCAAGATCCTGCGTGCGGCATGGGCAGGGAAACAGAGGCTCTGGGGGCACCTGCTCCTGTCTTAGCTGTTTGCACCCAGTACCCTGTGTAACTGCTCCAGTTACCCCCTAGAGTAGGGACTATGCTACCTCCATTTTACTGATGAGGAAACTGAGAGGGGAAGTTACTCCTCACAGTCACATGCCTAGGAAGCAGACAAGGATTTGAGCCCGTGCTCTCCCCACCACCCCCCCTCATGGGGGGTACTGTGAGTCCCAGCTCATGGAATCAATCAGAGTTTACCAGCTCATGCTCCTCAGAGCCTGGGGCAGGGTGAGGAAAAGTAATAAGGTGGCCAAGCACGTGCTTCAGGGGCTGGTGTGTTGCAAGTGCCAGCAAGGGTGTGACTTATATCATTAACCTAAACCATCACCATCACCACCACCGTCACCATCACTATCGTCACCACCATCACTATCCTCAGCAGCATCACAGAGCTGTGGCCAGCGTTCCTGGCTTTCCGCCTTTCCAGGCCAGCTGTGTACAGTCTCAAACAAAGAGTTTGCAGGGGCCGGTGGGGCAGGGTTGATGCAGGAGGAAAAGTAATGAGATTCTTAGGAATGCTGATATTTAGAGGGTGGGTGGGGCAAAGTCATCTTTTGGATTTCAGTTCCTAGCCCCGATGATAAGTAGGTCAGTAGGGAGCAACATGGGGCCTCTGACTATATTCCTGATCGCCCTTCGCTTCTGCTCAGGGAGAGCAAAGCCGTTATTTCAGGGGAGATTTGATGAGAGTTTTGCAATGAGATACTTGCTCTTTTGAGAGAACCTCAGTCCTGGGCATCTTCAGAAATGGCTCCAGGGCCGTGGACTTGCTGGGTGTTCTCAGAAATAAGCAGAGGTTTCCCTGAATTCTAGCACTTTCTACTTCATCCACGGGAAGGGCAGCAATTGCAAAACTCTGAGCCTCTTTCTGAGGAGTGCCTTATTGAGCTGATGAGGAAACTGTCACTGTGAAGGGTTCAGCCTGGAGAAGCGGTGGCAAATGACCGTAAAATGAGAAGCCAGAAGATCAGGGTTCCAACCCTGGCTTTGCTGCCTCCAACCGTGCATCCTAGCTTCCCTGGTGGCTCAGGTGGAAAAGAATCTGCCTGCAGTGCAGGAGACCTGGGTTTGATCCCTGGGCTGGGAAGATGCCCTGGAGAAGGCAATACCCACTCCAGTATTCCTGCCTGAGAATCCCAAGGACAGAGAAGCCTTGTGGGACACAGTCCATAGGGTCACAAAGAGTTAGACAAGACTGAGCGACCAACACACACACATACACACTGTACCTCCTTGGTCAAGGTTCTCTTTGAGCCCCAGTTTCCTCATTAAAAATGAAAATAATGATATATTGATCTAGATCTGACAGGTTTCTTGTGAGGAAAAACAGGGGAAAAAAAACTTCTGAACTTAAAGCTCCAGTGTTAATTAACTATCCCCATTAAAAAACCTATATGTATTATTCAAATTGCTGTTCAGTAGAACTCACTTGTGCTGAAAATGTTCTGCATCTGAGCTGCAGGTCACAAGCAATCATGGTCTCAGGTGGGCAGCCAAACATCTCTCTGCAGGGGCCCAAGGTGGCTGCCACAGCTCCAGCCCTCACACCCAAGCACAACAACTTCCTATCACATTCTGTGACTGGAGAGCCTGTGATTCATGGAGATGCATGGAAAAGCACATGCAATCATGTCAGAACCTTCTAAAAACAACCCGTGAATGTCTGTATGACAACATGCCTTCTGCTTCCCAACTTTCTGCAGACATTAACAGATGCCTTGTAAAATATCGAGGATGGGTTTGGAAACTCAGGACATTTGGGTCCGACAGCCCTGCTCTGCAGAGGAGGAAGCTGACACTCAGATAAAGGACGCTACTGAGGCCATCCATGAATGCACCTGCGACAGGCTTAGATGTGAGGGTCCAGATGGATGGCATGAGATCAACTCAGGCTTCCTACCTCCTGTGTTAACAGAAATGCTTTCTGTACCTCTGACTGGTGTGACCTTAGGCTCTTCCCTAAACAGTAACCACAGTGGATCCACCAAGAGAAAAACATAGGAAACTGCTACTTGGGGGCTCAGGGCGCAGAAAGGCTGCGTCTCTGGGGTGCGGGCTCCCTCTAGTGGATAATCTGAGAATTGCATGATGTTCCCTCAAGGTCCCCAGCAATTTCCCAAGTGAGCCTAAGAAACAACTGAAGACCTAGCTAAGTTGCAGATTCCTGGGCATTGTCCTCAGGGGTTTGGATTCAGCAGCTCTGGGGATAGCCTAGAAATATGCATTCTAACTGGCATGCAGGATGACGTTGACCACACTGGAAACCGCAGCTCCCTGGCCGTTTGAGGTCAGGGAGAACACCAGGATGCCTGTGGAATCTGACAACTTGGGTTGCTAGCCTTGCTGTGTGGCCTTGGGCGAGGCACATGCTCTCTCTGGGCCTCTGTGCTCTCACTGCATAAGAGTAGCTGGTTGGATTGGAGAGGGAGGAACAAGATTTGAAGTCACCAGTTACTTATTAACTGTGGACTCTGTCCTTCTGGCCCTCCATCTCCTCGCCGTGAAATGAGTACAACAAACTTCTTCCTGGACTCTGAGGGCAGCCATGCTCCTGGACTCTAACATGCATACGGATCACTTAGGATCTTGATAAGATGAGAGTCCTAATGGAGTTGGTCTGGGTTGGGGCCTGAGACTTTGCACTTCTAATCGGCTCCCAGGGGAGGCCAGTGCAGAGGCCAGAAGGGTTAAAAGATCAAAGGAGACAGTACAGGAAAAGGGACTTCTGTGAATTTTAAGGTTTTATCATTGGGGAACTGTCTTCCTTGGTTGAAGAGCTTGGGAAATACTCGTGGAGACACAGAGTACAGATTGGCACTCTAAATTAACGTATAAACTAAGGACGTTGAATGAGCATATTAAGTTTGCATGCTAACTAGCATACTGGGCTTCCCTGGTGGCTTAGATGGTAAAGAATCCACCTCCAATGCAGGAGACCCGGGGTTTGATCCCTGGGTCGGTAAGATCCCCTAGAGAAGGAAATGGAAACCCACTCCAGTATTCTTGCCTGGAGAATCCCACAGACAGAAGATCCTGGCGGGCTATAGTCCACGGGGTCACAAAGAGTCGGACACGACTGAGTTGACACACACACCACTCACATTAGTGTATTAAATAAGCGTATTAGAAACAACGCCCCCTGGAGGCAGCTCCAGGCTGCTGCCTGACCGGCTCCCTCTATGCACCTGCCCTCCCTGTGCTGGGGACATTCTTTCCTGGCTCATCCTCCCCACGCTGTAGGTCTCAGCTTCCTCCTCCAAGCTTCTGTCTTCCATGAATGGATGTGGGCCACACTCTCAGCTCCCCGAATGTCCCCATCACTGTGCTGGGTCTGCCTTGTGTAAGAACAGAGACTGGCCGTGTCAGAAGTTCATGCCGTGTCCTGGGGCCTGGCTTATGGGGCTGAAACACAACATGTGGGTCAGTGAAGAAATGAGTGGACTGGGGGGAGACGGGCCTCGCGGATGGAGGGGACAGCTGCATGGCCTCAGACCCCTGAAGGCAGGCGATTCTTGACCTGTACACTCGGATGTGGTGCAAAGAGACGTGCGATGAAACTGGAGGTGAGGACGCACACATGCACACACGTGCACATGTGGTGAACACGTGTGGACTCGCTGTAGAACTTCATGTGTCAATCAAGAGACCTGAAAATCACGCAGCTTTGGAAAGGTTTACTTGGCTACCTAATCTTTGAAAAAATGTCATTTTCAGATTAGCAGATTCTGAAAAGACAAACACTCCCTGTTAAGGCTGAGCCCAGAAAGAAAGAAACCTGGAAGAGACCCGAGAGAGCATCTCGGCTCCCACTGCCCCACCAGACGGGCAACAAACCAGGCTCCAGAGACAGAGGGTGAGGCTTTGAGTCTCAGCTCTCCCACTCACCAGCTGTGTGCTCTCGGGGGAGTTATTCCACCTCTCTGGGCTCCCCATCTCTACCACGGGGACAAAGAGAAGTGTCTCCATCCTGAGGTCACGTGTGGACCACGAGAGGCGATGCAGGCAGAGCCCTCACGGGGTCCTGGTGCTCAGTCAGGGTCCGACAGATGTGAGTCATTATTGTATTTCTTGTTATTGCTCAGTTGGAAAGCCCACCTTGACTTCAAGGATGGTTTCATTGGACGAGACTCAACGTGGAAACCGAATGGGTGCCTCTGGCACAGTAGAAAGGATGGTAAGACAGGAGAGCTAGCTCCAGGCAGGGGCCAGCGCCTCTGCTCCCGGGACCCTGAGAGTGGCCATCTCCTTAGCCTCAGGATCCCCACCCACAACACGAAAGGGGTGGAAAACGGCCACAAAGCAAAGGGCAGGTGATGCCAAGTGCTGGCAAGGATGGAGAACAGCCGAATCTCACACCAGCTGGTGGGAGTGCCATTTGCGACCAGCGTTTGGGAATCCTGTTGGCCATGGCTACTACAGCCATCCCCCCCGTGACCCAGCACCTCCCATTCTGGGTGGATGCTCAAGAGATGCGTAAGCAGAGGTTCACCCAAAGACACAGACAGGCCAGCTCACAGCCACGCCGCTCCTTTCAGACAAAGCTGGCTACAGCCCTGGTGCCTCTGACAGCGCACGGCTGAGTGAGCCCTAGGCTGCGTGCATGTGCCAGGCTGGGCTGCCTGTGGCTTCCAGCGATACAGTGTTCAAGACACGGCCCCAACTCCAAAGAGCAGACACTGGGTGATTCTAAGTATTAAGATGTCAAGTGCAGCAGCAGGCAGAGCAAAGGTCTGCTGTTAGAAGTCAGGAGAGTGGTCACATTTCGGGGCGCGGGGGAGGGGAGTGGGAGATGTGAAGGGTGCTTCTCCTGCTTTGTATACTGTGTGTTACACTCCGGTAACACGTTTACACTGAAACAAGGAAGGGTCCGATGACAGGGTTCTAGGGCCATGCTGGCTCTGCTGCCCCGGGCTTTCTCATCCCAGCCCTGCTTCCTTCTTTCAGCCCCGTCGGGGAGAGGTCCCGGCGGGAGGGAGGGGACTCCTTGCTTGGGGTTTGGCAGTGCCTTCCAAGGTCACGCCAAGAGGCGGCTGTGGATGGAGAGATGAGTAAGGGCTGAATTTCCCTGCAGGGAAGACACGGGTCTGACTCTGGTCTCCGCAGTGGTTTCCTTGGCGACCAGCTGTTGTCAGAAAAACAGAACAATGTGAGAACACAGCAGGGTCAGGCGAGGAAAGACCCTCTGGGGAACTCACGCACACAGAAGGATAAGAGGAAGCGGTCAGAGTTGGTGCTGGGCAAATGGCCACCAGAAGCCGACCCACCTCCCTGCCCACCCCTGGAATTTTGGCATTAATTAAATGTTTGCAATTCAAATACCCTTTTTTGACAGATGTTAGATATAACGGTCCTCACGCTGGGCTTCCCACAAAGCGATTGTGGGGGCTGTGATGACATAGAAGTCGTCTGCCCCCAGCTTCCCCCAGTTTGGAGGTCAAATATGACCACATGATGCTTCAAAAAAGTAACCGCTCACGTTCAACTTGTCCTTATTTGCTCCAAGCCTGGTGGATCACCTCTTACAGACCCTACCTCCCTGGTGACCAAGAGCTTTGGAACATTCCTGGCGCAAGGTGTGGGTCAGGCTGCCTGTGGACAGCAGGTGGACAGGCTTGATGCCCTGCCCATCAGAGCTGCTGCTCCGGCGGTGGCCACAGGGTGTCGCTGTTGAACACCGGGCTTGCACAGCCTGAGGGACTCCTTGCTTTCCGTGGAGGTGGGACCCTCGGACGTCCTGGGATTGCAACCCTTGCAGTCCACACTCCTGGGCTCAGCTTTGGTTTTCCCAGGTGCAACGCAGCACCAGGGTTCCTGGGTCTACAGGTGCTTCTAGCCTGGCCAGAGATGGGATGCAACCACCCAAATGACACACAGCCAAGAGGAACAGACTCCTGAAACATACAGACACATTGTGGATATCTTGGAATTGTGAAGCAGATACTTATGCTAAGGTATTTTAGGGATGACGGTGCTCCAGCTAAAGATTTCTGCAAAGACCCCCCCCAAGGAAAACAAGGATGGAATCTCCACAGGTTAGCAGAAAAACTGGGCTTTTGAGTTATGCATTTCTGTATTCAAGTCCTGGTTCTGCAACATTCTTCTGTGGGCTCTGGGTAAGCTGTTTCACTCTGAATCTCATGAGATGGATATTGGAATAGTTCCCACCAGTAGGGCTAGAGCAAGGATGGAGAAGGTGACACACACAGAGATCCCCATAAACACTTCTCCTCCAGGCACTCGGCCCCAAACACCCTCCCCTAAAGACTAGTTAGTTCCAGGCTCACCCCGGCTTCCCTGCCCAGCCTGGAATCAGCCATTTCTCCAAGGAGCTGAGAGTCTGACTCTCGTGGTGTTAAAACCTCCCCAGATGATTGTGACGGGAGCTGGTGTTGAGAGCCGCCGGCCTGGCCTGGTGGGACTGGGGAGGGGGCTGTCGATATTCCTTCCCTTATTATCACAACTATGTCTAACGAACATTTACTATGTCCTAGTGCTGTTTATATATCATCTTATTTGACCCTCACGAAAAACCCACATGGATAAATTGTTAACCAGTTTTGCATAGGAAAAACTGAAGGCTCCCAGAATTAAACAGTTTGTGTGTGGGTGGGGCTGCACAATTAGTGCGGATGGAGGGCAGATTTGAACCCAGGCCCCTCTGTCTTCAGGGTCCCTCCACTTGCCTGTTCTGCCTTTTAATTCCTGGCTTACCAGTCCTAAGAGCGATGAAAATCAGTCTTTCCTGCATGCCCAAGCTTGCCCTCCTCATCCCATCCCACCTAATAATGTTCCCACTCATTCATTCATTCATTGCTAAGCCACGGGGTGATGAAGCTGAAAGCAGATTTTTCACGTGGAGCCATGTAGACCCAGAGCAGACAGCTGGCATGCAGGGTGGCGGGCTGATTGTGGTTGGTGGGGTTGGTGGGTCCAGTAGTGGCTGACAGGGCCGGCGGGGCTGGCGGCACTGCCAGGCAGAACTCCGCCTTGGAGCACAAGGATAGCATGCTTTTCAGACCAGTGCCACAGGCAGAGCCGGGAAATGGCTCATACACAGAGGCTGCAAAGTTATGATCATCTAATTCCCTCCGCACAGCAACAGGCATTTATACCAGCTGTAAATACCTAGAGGATCCAGCAGGAGTGGCCAGTGTGACCCTGGGGAGCTCGGGGTTTCTCCAAGGAAGCACAACCGGGGGACTAGCCTCCCTGCATGGGGCCTGGCTGGGTGGGCGTCTCTTACAGAACTTATCGGGTATAGCTTTTACAGTTAAAAGGGAACACAGGTTTATTAAGAAGGCCTTGGAAAATATGTAAATAAAATGATAAAGCTTCTGTTACACATTCAAGTTCACTGCTGGCACACCGATGTATTTCCTTCCAGGCCCCACTCATTCATTACTCCATGTACTGTCACTTGAATTTTCATTTCGTGTTACGTCACAGTCAGTTCCTAATAATAATAATAATATAATAATACACTGGAGACTGACAGGCACTGCTAAAACCGACCTCATTGGCTCACATCGTCCACACCTGGACAGCTGGAAGTGTGACCCCTCACCCTTCCTTATTTTATAGCTGGAGTCCTCCAGTTGGAGTCAGGGGCCATGGGGTGGGCATCCCGGATTTCTTCTGATTTCTCCAACAGCAGCAACTGCGTTCCTTTCTTCTTAAGGTTCTGTCTGAAGCTTCCAGGGTGCTGACGTGGTCACGATTACATCTCTGACAGCTCCGTGAATTCCTTCAGGGGTCCCCCGAGATGGGGGCTGGCATCAGCTCTCAGATTGGCCAGGCCCTTCTGGAATCTTCTGACCCCTGGGTATTGTGTCTTCCTTTCCCCTGGGAGGCCAGGAGTCCAGAGGGTGCCAGGGTGACCCCGCCCCGGTCTGTCCCCCACCAAGCCTCCGGAAATAAAGGGCTCTGGCAGCTCTGTTGGCTGCTGCCATGTCTTAATCTCAGGGCTCCTTGGGTTTGGAGAGCCACCTGGGGCTCCAAGTCTGTTGGAGGAGAGGGGCCGGCCACCAGCCAGGCCTCCCTGTTGGCGCAGGCTTGTCATCCGGCCGGCCGGCTGACACCTCCACGCCCTCGTCCCTGCAGAGGGAGATAAGCAGCTTTCCTGAGGGATGACAAGGGGCAGAAGGTGTTCTGGCCCCAATTAAACTCTGCCGGGGCTCCTGGCGAGGTGCTGGCGGGCTCTGAACTCCATGACCAGGAGGGGGCTGGCAGCCTGGGCCCTGTCCCAGGGCTCATCCATCAGTGGGGAGGCTTTGATTCTGATAACGATTTGATCTCCAGTGACAGGAGGGGCAGGCGGGGGTGTTTATGGCTCCATTTCCCCCAGGCCTTGAATGGAGCTCAGTGGCTCCAGATGCAACTGATCCAGCCAGGAGGTGGCCTGTGTTTGGCTCCCAAGCCTGCTGGCCTCCAGACCTGTGGCTGAGACAGCAAAAGAGGGACATGAGCCCTGGTCTTGGAGAACTGATGCAAAAAGACCCTTCCCTGGAGCCACCTTTCTATTGCATTTTGACTACTGGTCTCATTTAATTACAGTCACTGCAGGGGAGCCGTCAGTGGTCACTTCTGAGGAATCTGAGGCTCAGAGAGGGTGAGCCAGTGGCCTAAGGCTGCCCAGCTAGAAAGCAGAGCTGGGTTTCGGGCACGTCGATCTGACAGTACAGCCTGGTGTCTTCCTAGGACACCAACACTCCCCAAGTGCAAGGGTGGGGGGACTGACTGGGGCTGAGCCCTAAAATACAGACTCCAACTTGGGGGCAACAGGCTGCTTCCAGGCCTTCTGATCATTTACGGGCAGTGCCCACAGGTCCTGACCATATGCTAATCGCTCTTGAGGTTTTCCTGTTATTGTTCCTTGTTTCAGATCCAATTTTATTATTTTTACTTTTTCCATGTATTAAAAAATTGAAGTAACCTCAGACTTACAGAAGAGCTGCCGGTGTGGAGAACACGGCCTTGTCAGCTGTCTACCACCCAACACACCACCCTTCGCATAGATCAGCGTGTGTGTCCTGCACATAGGACGACCCCCTGAAGAGCCACACTTGCAGAAGCCAACAGCGACTCACCCCTGCCCTCTGGCCCTCGGGCCCCATCCAGGTCTCACCAATCGTCCCAATAATTTGCCCTTGACACACTTGCAGAGCACAGGCCACTTTTATAGAATGCCTCTCAATTTGGTTTCCTGATGAGGCAAATTCTTCTAATATTTATTTATTTCTTTGGCTGCATTGGGTCTTAGTTGCGGCACATGGGCTCCAGAGCGCTCAGGCGCAATAGTTGAGGAACATTGGCTTAGCTGCTCCATGGAACGTGGGATCTTAGTTCCCCAACCAGGGATCGAAGCCTCATGTCCCCCACACTGGAAGGCCGATTCTTCACCCCTGGTCACCAGGGAAGACCTGACGTTTCCTGATCTGGTTCAGGCAGGAACGCCACGGTCCTTAGGGCAACCTGGCAGGTGGTGCCCCAAGCAGACTCTTCATCGCTTTGCACATACGAACTCACAGAACCCTCGCAACAGCCCCATGGTGTGGACGATTATCCCTGTTTTCTTGAATAAGGAAACAAAGGCTCAGAGAGGCTGAATCACCTGGCTCAGGTCACACAGCCGGTAAGGGGCTGAAGCTTAGAGGGGGTCTGAAGCTGGGCTGCATGTGCTCAACTGGCTTGCAGCGCTGGTGTGTTCCCGAGGCGGCCAAGCGCAGTGGGAGTGGCCCCCATCCCCGCCAGCCATGCTGTGCACCCGTGTTCCACCTTCTAGGCTCTTCCGGGCTGCCTAGGGCCTCCCCCCGCCCTCCCCCATCTTTGACTTTTCTGCTTCGCCACTGGTCTCTGGCAGAGTTCTCTCTGTGTCTCTCTTCTCTGACCATCTCTCACTGTCTCTCTCTCCCCACCTGGGCCCCTGGGCCTCGGTCAAGTGCCGCTCACCTCTTCTCTTACAGTGGACCCTGAGGCCGGGCGGAGGCTTTGCCATCCCCACCTCCGGGGGCAGACTGGACCTGTCAGAGGTCCCGTCCAGCACCCAGCAGAGACCTGGAGGTCTCAGCCCTTCCCCCCAGGAGGTTCAGGGTTTATAAGTGGACCAGGGCCGCGCATGGCGAAGAGGAGCAGGCTCGGGGATGTCTCCCTTTGAAAACTCAGCTCTCCCGAACCCCCTGGCAGAGTTTATCTCCAGGAGAGCTTAGCAAGTCCCTCCACACATTCCAGGGGAGCTCAAGAGAAGGCGCTCCCTGGAGCCCCCGGCATGGGGGAGGCGCCACTGATAAGATGGAAACCCCTCCAGACAGGAGCCCCCAGCCCCGCTGTGGAGGACGGCTGGAGCGGTGCCCAGCCAGGTTCACCACTCCCTGCCTCCTGGCACTGCCCGGAGAAGCTGCCCATCTGGGGTCCACTCCTGCTTCCTGGCCGCCCCTGGTTCCAGGGACGTGGCCTCAGTAGGGCTCCTAGGGGCTCAGCTGCGGGCCTCTTTAGAGGGTTGACCCTGAAATGTCCACGAGAGAGACCCCTGGATGGGGAGAGGGATGGAGGAGAGAGAAGGAGGGAGGGGGAGGGGGAGGGGGAGAGAGAAACACAGAAAGAGAAATAAATACACAGAGTGAGCCAAGGGCAGAGGGGAGACTCGGGGAGGAGGCAGGGGAGCCAGAGGGGATGAGAGGCAGGAGGAGGGAGAGAGGCACGCACAGGACACAGGGCCGTGAGGAAACACCCCGTCGACACGTCAGGGGGACACGTGGAGAAGGGGACGAGTGGGGAGAGCGCAGAGACTGGGGGACACAGCCCCCTGCCGGAGCAGGGAGGGACTCCTTGTGGAACCGGACCCTCCCAATCCCTCCCGTCCTGCCTGGAACGGTGAGGGGAGCCTGGGCGGTGGGTGTCCAGAGCACTTGCGTGAGCCTGTGTGTGCTGGCCCAGGGGTCCCCTCCCTGCAGGAACCCCGCTCCTCATCCCGAGGTCCAGGTCCCTCCCAGGACCTCCAGCAGGTCGCTGGCTGGGTAGGATGTACAGGACCTGGCCGTACCCCAAGCGGAGGGCTGGCCCTGCGGGATCCCCACCTCCACATACCCTATCACTCACTCTGTGGTCACTCCCGCCCGCCAACCCCGGGCGGTCCTGCGTGCAGCCTTGCTTCACAGTCCCCACGAGTCCTCCTCCCAGCCCTCCAGGCGCGTGTCATGGCGGGCTCCAGAGCGGAGCCTCCCTTTCCTCGTGGATAAGTGACGCGGGCACTCTATCAGAACCATCTCCACATTCTCATTTTTGAACCGTATCATCCATGAAAACAGGAGCTTCCCTGGTGGCTCAGATGGTAAAGCGTCTGCCTGCAGTTCAGGAGACCTGGGTTTGATCCCTGGGTCAGGAAGATCCCCTGGAGAAGGAAATGGCAACCCACTCCAGTATTCTTGCCTGGAAAATCCCATAGATGGAGGAGCCTGGTGGGCTACAGTCCATGGGGTTGCAAAGAGTCGGACACGACTGAGCGACTTCATTTTCTTTCTAAGAGGAGAGTGAAAAAGCTGGCTTAACACTCAACTCACTCAGTTCGATCCCTGAAAAAAAGCAAACAGAGGAAAAAACAAACTTCCCAGGCTTGGCCCTGGGAATGAAATGGGCTTTTCCAAACCATCCTTGTCACCTGCCAGCTGCTCACTGTCCTCCGTCTTGTTGATCTCATTTGTAAAATGGGGACAATGAGGGTCCTTACCCCGGGGACGGGCCTGAGGATGGCTGAGACACACCTGACCAGCACACCTGGCAGACAAACCCACGCTCGGTACCCAGGTGGGTGGCTCCTGCAGCCGAGCGGCAAGGACTCAGGCAAGGTCCCTGGGATTTCCTGGAGGAGCTGACATCTCCCGGGCGGCCGGCAGAGGTTCCCAGGCCCCGAGAGGCTGGCCCGGCGGCACTTTCCCCTTCCCCTCTCTAATCCTCTCGCCTTCCAGACAGCGCCTGGAGACTTTGTTCTGCATGTGGTTTCCGGGGCCCTTCAGTGGAGCTGACAAAACAAGGAAATGCCAGTGCAAGGTTCCCAGAAGCGCCTGGCTCCACACTGCCCTGGTTCCATCAGCTCAGGGCCGGAGACCAAAGCCGCCTCGCGCTTCTGACGTCTGGCGGCGGGGCCAGGCCGGCTTTCCCGCTGCCTGCGCCCCCCCTGGGAGCTCGATGGCTCAGCTCCCTTTGAAGCTACTGGGAACTCAGTGCCCAGGCCTGCTCTCAGGGATCGTGGACAGGATGAAGCTCTGGGTCCCCAGGGCATGCCCCGGGTAATGGGGACTTCCTGAGTCCACTGTCGGCCAGGAGCACGGGGCTCAGGCCAAGGTCACCGGCAGGTCCGGCTCATGGACGTTCACTCACCCCCTCATTCATTCACCCATGACTGTAGCATTTTATTTCTCTGAGAAGTAGAGATAGTGCCATTACAATATCAAAGTCATGACACATTTTATGGGCCTGCTGGGGAAGTCAAATGAGATAGTTCATGATTGGCGCCTACCCTCAGCAAACACATGTGATTATTCAGACATGAAAGGGTGACTAATGTTCCAACTCTGGAGCCACCAGCCTCTGAAGTTCAAACCCAGGCTCCCCCACCCACTGGTCACTGGTTCTGTGACCTCAGGCAAGTCCCTTAACCTCCTTGGGCCTTGGTGTTCTCCCCTGTAAATGGGTATAGCCACAGTACTCATTTCATAGAGTCATTGATGACACACAAGTTAATATTTGCAAAGCGTGTAGAAAAGAACCTGGCGATGAGTAAGTGCTGTACTGATAGTTGTTGAAAAAATATACTCATCTGTTCCAGAAACAGCCAGCCATGTGGGGCCCTGACCCTTGGTATAATGCTTTGCCTGGGGTTGGAAGGATGTCCATTCTCCTTGTGACTGTCAGCTGCCAGCGCACAGGCTCCACCTGTGTCAAAGGAGAAGTAACTCCTAACAGCCGATCTAGAGGAATATTTCCTTTTAAACCAAATTTTTGGTCTGAAGAAATGGAGGCTCAAGTTGGTGATGTGAGTTGTACAGGGCCCATAGTGAGGAAGCACTGGCACTGTTGCTGGAACCTATGGATCCCAAGACCATGAGGCTAAGTGACTCAAACAAGGGGCCAAGTCAGAGAGGTGGGAAGCAGGAGTTGAGTTCAGTAGTATTGGCTGACACAATAGAGGATTTGATTTGTTGATTCATGTAAGGAATGTTCTGGAGATGGGGAGAGCATCAGTGTTCATTTGGTTTAGCACTGGATGGTATTACCAGGATCCAATTTCTTTATTTCTGCAGTGTTAGCTCAGTAGTGTTAGCTCAAGCTGACCTCCCTCTAGGTTGCAAAAGAGCTGCAGGAGTTCCAGGCATCGCACCTAAACACTATAAATTTACAAGGAGAAAGAGCTCATTTTTAGGGGAGGCCTCTTCTTTCCCAGAAGACTCTTAGCAAGCTCCCTGTCATGTCTCATTGGCTCACATTAGATGGATTGTGTGCCCATTCCTGGATTCACTGGAAGGACAGATGCTAAAGCTCCAATACTTGGGCCACCTGATGTGAAGAACCGACTCACTGGAAAAGACCTTGATGCTGGGAAAGATTGAGGGCAGGAGAAGGGGGCGACAGAGGATCAGGGGGTTGGACAGCATCACTAACTCAATGGATATAACTTTGAGCAAATTCCAGGAGAGAGTGGAGGACAAGGAAGCCTGGCGTGCTGCAGTCCATGGAGTCACAAAGAGTTAGGCAGGACTTAGCGACTGAACAACAACAGCAGCCAGGGGAAGAGACAGGAAGGGTGTTTATGAATTAGAGGGAGACTGATGTGCCCTATGGTTGATTAGTGATGCTTGCTGTGGGTGATTGATTAGTGATGCCTGCTATAGATGCAGAGTGGTGGCAACTATGCTATATACAGAAGAAGTGAATCTGCTTAAGATGAACTGAAAGTTCAGAGTCAACTGAGCCTCTATCTTAAAAATACAAGCCGTGGAACTTCCCTGGTGTTCCAGTGGCTAAGATTTCAAGCTCCCAGTGCTGTGGGTTGGGGTTTGATCCCTAGATCCCACACGCCACAAGAAGACCTGGAGCAGCCAAATAAATAAATATTAAAACACATACACAAACCCCCAAATTACGAAAATTAACTCATTAAAAAATATACTGTTTGGGGTTTCCCTGGCGGTCCAGTGGATTAAGAATCCATCTGCCAATGCAGTGTACATGGGTTCAATTTCTAGTCTGGGAAGTTCCTACATGCCACGGGGCAACTAAGCCCATGTGCCACAACTATTGAAGCCCGTGTGCCTAAAGCCTGTGCTCTGCAACAAGAGAAGCCACTGCAATGAGATGCTGGAGCATTGCCACGAAGAGTAGCCCCTACTTGCCACAGCTAGAGACAGCCCATGTGCAGCAACAAAGACCCAGCACAGCCAAAACTAAATAAATGAAATATGCTGTTTAATAAAATTTGATGTGTAATTGCATCCCTAAGCTAATTCTTAGACCAGTGCATACACTGGCTTTGCATAATTTTACAGTTTCCGACAGCGTGGGGGCAACTCCCATCCAGCTGACAGATGTGGGGGTTTAAAGGCCCGGGACTTTTGCTCAGTTGGGGCAGCTCTGAAGGGTCACTGAATCCATGCTGCTCTCTGGGGGGACAACTGAGGCCTGTTCTGAAATGGCATCCCAGCCCAGCTTCCACACTGCCCAGGCCCACCTCTTTCCCTTTTTTCTCCCTTCCCAAGAGCGCTGCCCACCCCCCCAAACCCCCTGCAGACCAGGAGTCAGCCTCCCGGTGGGGGGGCGCCCACCCTGCGCTTTTTAAAGCCCCTTGTGGGAAGGTGTAGCTTTGTCCCTCCTTAGAGGGGCAGGGGAGGTGGGAAGAAAGTGGTTGGGGGAGGTGGGGTGGGGAAGGAAGGGAAGGTTTCTGAGCAGCAGCTAAATCAGTCCCACCCTGTTTTCCAAACCCAGACTGGGCAGCCTCAGGCCAAGTCCCACAGGGCTTTGATCCACCGCTAATTCAGGGAAACCCATACCTCATGAAAGCCTCTCTCTCTCTCTCTCTCTCTCTCTCTCTCTCTCTCTCTCTCTCGTTCTTCGCTACATTTCCTACCAAAGCCAAGCGCTTTCTGCCTCCACCCTGACCTGGCCAGGCCAATTTTCCCTTAATGCTCAATTTCACCTGCCTATTTGCGAGACAAGAGCCCCCTATCCTGAGGGAGGGAAGTGCTGCCCTGAGAGGCTGAGGGCCCCCTCCTCCCAGCGTACCCACCACTCCACCTGGCTCCTCTCTGGGTCTGTTTGCAGAAGGCGCCTGAGATGTCAGGAAGGGCCTGCCTTGCTTGCACTCAGCGTTTTTCTAAGAGGCCTTTTCTTATGGGAGTAATTGGAGAGGGCTCATTTCTTGAGGAACGAGAGCCGATGCAATTCAGCGAGGCCTTATTAGGTCAGACGGAGAATGCCAGGCTTGTCCTACACTCTGGCTGCACGGGGATCCCTAATGAGAGGCAGGGAGACGGTCAGGCTCCAGCGGCGATGCAGGGATCAAAGCCTCGACTTCCCCCAAACTGGAGCTCTGCGCTTAGAGGAGCCTCCCTCCTGCTGACACCTAGGGAGGGGCTTCAAAGCTCTCCTGATTCCCCAGAGGAATCGTCCAGGGTCGGTGCGGGAGGGGCGGGGGAACCAACCTTGAAGAGCAGCCGGTGCCCTGGGCTGACCTCTCTGCTGGGAGAGGAGGAGCTGGCAGCCAGGTTTCTCCTGACAGCCCCTGCTGGCACCATCACTGGCCCCAGAGCTTGTCTGGCCAGGTTTGAGGAGGGACCCTATGGACATTTCCAGAACCCTCCCGTTTCTCTTGCCTCCCTCGTCGGTACTGTGCCCATGTGGTTTCCAATGTGCCTGCTCCCAAATGGCTCGTTCCTCAGGGTAATCTCAAGGTCTGCCTGTCCTCTGTGCCACTTGGGCCAGGTATATGCCATGAGCTAAGGCCAGGGAAGGGGGCCCAGAGTGGGGAACGTCCCTCGGCAGGAGGGAGCCAAGCCATCCTCGACCGCCCGCGCCAGCTCGTTAGAGGAAAACTTCACGCTCTCATGTTGAGTCTGGCATTTCTCATGTTGTGGTCCAGTTTGCCGAGCTGGAAGGAGCAGAGAAATATCAGGTTGCCTTTTCCAGACTCCTGGACGAGTCCCTGGGCAAGCATTCGGAATCAATCAGAATTGTCCTCCTGGGTCATTTGGCGGGGGAGGCTGGAGCCTGCCCTGGTTTTACAAGTTGTTTTGCGAAACAAGTGTCCTAGTTTCTCAGCTGGAAGAGCTGGAGGCCCAGGAAGTGCCTGTGAGCATGGGCTCTGGGGAAGGGCCAGCTGTGGGTCCTAGGATGCCAGCGACAAGCTGGGCAAGGTCCCCATAGCCCCAGGACTCCATTTCCCATCTGTGAAATGGGGGTCCTGAGGACATCAATGTCTTAGGGCGGATTGAGGTCAGGGCACAGATGATTGTGAAGGTCTGTTGTGGCTTGGGTCCCCGCAGAAGATACATTCAAAGCCTAATCCCTGGTGCCTGTGAATGCAGTCTTTCAGGGACCGTGGTCTTCATAGATGTGATCAAGTTAAGATGAGTTCAGGGGACTTGCCTGGTGCTGCAGTGGCTAAAACTCTCTGCTCCCAGTGCAGAGAGCCTGGGTTCCATCCCTGGTCAGGGAACTAGGATCCCATGGGCTGCAACTAAAGACCCTGAGTGCCGCAACTAAGACCCAGGGCAGCCAAGTTAATACACGAGTAAACAAATATTTTTAGAAAGGATGAGCTCAGAAGGAGTCAGGTAGCCCTAAATCCAGGCTATAGTTGTTCAGTCACTAAGTCGTGTCCGACTCTTTGCGACCTCATGGACTGCAGCATGCCAGGCTTCCCTGTCCTTCACCATCTCCCAGAGGTTGCTCAAATCCATGTCCATTGACTCGGTGATGCCATCCAACCATCTTGTCCTCTGTCATCCCCTTCTCCTCCTGCCCTCAATCTTTCCTAGCCTCAGGGTCTTTTCCAATGAGTCAGCTCTTCACATCAGGTGGCCAAAGTATTGGAGTTTCAGCTTCAGCATTAGTCCTTCCAGTGAATATTCAGGGTCAGTTTCCTTTAGGGTTGACTGGTTGGATCTCCTTGCAGTCCAAGGGACTCTCAATTGTCTTCTCCAACAGCACAGTTCAAAAACATCAGTTCTTCGGCGCTCAGCCTTCTTTAAGGTCCATCTCTGACATCCATACATGACTACTGGAAAAACCATTGGTCTTATAAGAAGAGGGATATTTGGACACAGACACACACAGGGAAGACAGCCGTGTGATGACAGAGGCAGAGGTCAGAGTGATGCGTCTACAAGCCAAGGATTCCCAACAACGCCAGAAGCTGGAAGAGGCAGGAAGGACCCTCCTGCAGCCTCTGGAAGGCAACCAGCCCTGAGGACACCCTGATCTCAGACTTCTGCCCCCCACAGCGGTACCTGGGCCACAGCCCCAGAAAACTCACACGGTGGCTGACCTGAAGCCTGCCCTCTGAGCGCCAGTCACTGAATCTGGTCCCTCCCTGGCCACGTGGCCTGTGGGCCTTCAGGGTCTCAGGATGTTGGCTCTGCTCCAGAGCCATGTGGCTCACCCACAGTCCTCCCCATCCACGGGGACCCACGTCTGGACCTCGTCCAGGGTGGCCCCAGGCTCTGCTGGGCCCCTCCTGCCGGAGATTCACGCTGCCCTCCGCTGTGGGTGCAATACTGCCATGGATCAGACAGGAGTCCTGGGAAACCAGAGGCATGACCGCAGGAAAACAAGAGTAATGAGTCGTCTCAGAGCCTCCGTTGCACTCCCAGCACCAAGGCTTCTTTCTGGGGAAACAGTCATTCTCACAGATTTGCCTGTAATGAAGGGTCCCGGGGTCACCACAGATTTGGCCTGAGTTCCAGAGCGCCTTTGGATATGTCTCCATGAGCCTGGTGTGGCCTCTCGGCACTGGAGAAGCAACCCTGGTGACCCATGAGCTGCATTCTCAATTGTGGTTAATTTCATTCATTTCAACTTGAAAATGGATACTCCAGGGATTAAGAAAACTCTTAAGGGTGTTTGCATCCACTTGGCATGTGAATCTACCTTTTCAGCTATAAGTTTTATGAAGTGTAAATACGGAACAAGTATTTTCAGTGAAAATTTACCCTCTGAAATAAGATGTGGAAGTGTGAAATTGCACTTGATTTTGTAGCATGGGGCTTCCCATGTGGTGCCTGTGGTCAAGAATCTGCCTGCCACTGTAGGAGATGTGGGTTCCATCCCTGGGTCGGAAAGATCCCCTGGAGTAGGAAATGGCAACTCACTCCAGTATTCTTGCCTGAGAAATTCCAAGGACAGAGGAGCCTGGCTGTGGGGTCACAAAGAGTCAGACACGACTGAGCATGCATACATACACTGTGTAAAATATACACTGGGGTCTGAAGACTTAGTGTGGAATAAAAAATGTAATGTCATATTTTGTATATTCACTACATGTTGATGTTTTGGGTATATTGGGTTAAAGAATATATATTATTGGGCTTCCATTGTGGCTCAGCTGGTAAAGAATCTGCCTGCAATGCAGGAGACCTGGGTTCGATCCATGGGTTGGGAAGATCCCCTGGAGAAGGGAAAGGCTACCCACTCCAGTATTCTGGCCTGGAGAATTCCATGGACTGTATATTGGGTTAAAGAATATATATTATTAAAATTAATACCTATTCCCCACCCCCCTTTGTTTTTTTTTTTTTTACCTTTTAAAATAAGGCAACTAGAAGGTTTAAAATTCTACATGTGGCTTACATTATATTTGGGGGTGGGGGCAGTGCTGGTCTAGATGGCCGAACTGGAGGTCTGAACTTATCTGCTGCTCTGATTTTGATCAATAACAGGGCTCTGTGACCTTGGGAAAGCCCCAGGTCCATCAGACCCTCAGGTTCCCAATACCAAATTGAGGAGGTTGGGCTGGACCGGTGGATTTGGGTTACTGGAGGGAGACTGAGGGGGTGGGGCTTTCAAAACCACCAGATTCCATGACCTCGATTCCTTCCCACTGATTGGGCAGAGGACTAGCTCACTTCATCCCCATTTGAGGGCTGGGAGTCTGATGGAATTGACAAACTGAGTCGCTGGGCGCTCTGGGCAGGTTGTGGACTTCACAACAGAACCGTTCCTGATTGCCTGAAGTTGAAGGCCAAGATTTCTCAATGGGAAGAGAACACAGGTGCAGAGCACTTTTAAACTGAAAAGCACTTGCCTGTGGCCTCAATGCTAATGGAGTTAGCACCTACTGTTTCCTAAAGTCACCTAAGAGTCTGGAAGGGAGGTCCGCGGGATGAGGAATAAGTTCACAGAGAAGGAGGAGGGTTAAGAATGGTCTTCCTTCTCCACCTTCTCCCCCTCCCCTGTTCGCTGGTAGGAAAAGGAGGATCCGAGAGAAGAAACCAGACCCGCCTGGGGACCCAGAGCCACAGGTGGAAGAGGCCTGGGTCCCTGAACGTGGGTGCCGAGTGGTGCTCCGTGCGGACTCGCCCCTGGATTACGTCCAGAGTGAGAAATGAACTCTGGTTGTGCGATGGCCCTGAAGTTTCAGGGCCCATTTTTTATAGCAGCTGGTGCATTGACCAGTAGACCATCCTTTGGGGTGCCGGGGCCCCCTGACCTAAAGGGCTGTACTTCTGGGTCACAGGAACCGGGACATCTGTGAAAATGTTCAGGCCTCCCCACACTGGCCCGCCCTCCCCGGCCAGGCTTCCCGGTGGCCTGGGGAGGAGGGAAGTTTCTGGGCTTCCTGCCCTCGCTCCCCACGATCCAGCACACCCTTCTCAGTCTCCACCCTGCCCTTCTTCTCCACACGTGGATAATTAGAAGCTGCTGGTCAGGGGCTGGCTGGGAGCCAGGGCGTTTTCTCTACATGGGAAAACAGAAAATAAGGTTACAAGTTCCGAGCCATGGAAACCACCTAGAACTCCGAAGATATTTTGCCCAGCACGGTCCTTATGGAGTCTCGGAGGGACCACTGGCCTCCACTCGCCTGGATGACCGTCTTCCCCTGGCCTTGAGGCTCTTCTCTTCCCCTGGGCCCTAGTTTGGCACTGGGAGGAAGGATGAGGATGCTGGAGGCTTTTGGACTTCCCAGCGTGCAGGGGTCTGGAGGGACCTGGGGGTGGGGTGGGGAAGGAAGGAGCCTGGGTGGGGCCCAGGGTCACCAGGCCGGCGTAGCACGGTGGGGGGCTCCGTGGGGGTCTCTCCCTCCTGCCGGCATTCCAGCATCCAGTGGAGGCAAAACTGTCGCTGGGGGAGATGCGACGGAATTGTCAAAGTTACAGAAAATGGGCCCCATTGGTCGAACTGGGGAGCATCACCCTGCGAGGCCCAGTGAGTCAGCAGCCTGGGATCCTTAGCAGATGACAGAACTGGTATCGCTGGACCGTCTGCCCATGCTGCAGAGAAAACACAAACGCAGATGCCTTCTTTTTTAATCAGAAAAGAAGTACAAATTCAGGTAGCTGCTTGTACAAATTCAGGCGGCACTAACGCCTGTAAAATACGGCCCGCCTTCCCTGATTCCCAGCCCATTGTCGGGTGGGCTCCATCTAACCCCTCTGGAGTCTGGGCAGCCTCTCTGACCACTTGATGGAGACTGTCTGCAGGAATGAGGCTGTGTGGCTTCTGGGCTAGGTTAGGAGCGAGGCAGCTTCCTCCTGGTGCCACCATGTGAGCCGTCCAGCTTCCCCGAGGCCGCCATATTGGAGGGAGGTCACCATCACCTGCTAGCTTGGACGTCCAGGCCAGTCGACACCTGAGTCTGGAGCTTGGTCAGACAGTGAGGCTCTGTACCTTCCTGTTGTGTGTGGCATGGACGCAGAACCATCCACTCACTCACAACTTCACTTATACAACCCAGGATTCTTCAGTGCCTCCTCTTCATCAAGATTTTCAGCCAGATGTATTTTGAAATCCCTGCTTCCTTCGGGAAGGACAGGCAATATGGTGCTTATATGGTGACTTATTTATCACCTTCAGTGGATTCCATTTCTTTGCTATTTCTGTTTCTCCAATGAAACATGATTTTTGTGCTAAATGGAACTGCAAAAATAGACTGAAGAGCCTCAAGTCAGATCAGGCCAGGTTTGGCACCAAATTTTCGAAACAAAACCAAACAATCCCCCCAATAATGATGTGCTTTTCAGAGCCTCGGGGTTTAGGGGTAGTGGAATGGGAGGGTAGCAGAGCTGTGTTAATTTTCATGGAGAATCATACCTTCCATTTATGGAAAGTGAGGCTGATTCTCCTTTTATCTCGGTGATGCATAGTGTCCTCAATAAAATTGTAAGTTACAAAAAAGTTGATTAAAATAAAAATATTAAGTAAACAAACAAACAAAAATATAAGCGGCATGCAGATACGGTACAAATAGTGTTGACCTAAACTTGGGGAACATGGATCTAGCCCAGCCCCCACTCCGACATGGAGCAGGTAATGGGTAGTCTTCTCAGTTCTGTTTTGTGGGAAGTAACAGCTAATATTTATTATGTGCAGTACCTGTTATGTGCAGGCATTTGTCTATGTACTCTAAATGTGCTAATGTACTTAACTCTCACAGGAACCCTGGGAGGAGCGTACTTTCTTATTATCCCCAGTTTACAGATGAGAAGGCTGAGACACAGAGGTGAAGTAACCTGCCAAGAATCACAGCCTAATCAGTGGTGGGGGGAACGGTGTGCGCCGAACCCCATACTCCAGCAAGCATCTGTTGGGTGGGGGAACAGAGGTGTCTGCATCCAGGCTGGACCAGAGGAGCAGAAGCAGGAGAAGATATAAAGATGTACATACAACTTGGCTGTACAGATGCATACAGATCACGATGGATGTAGTTATCTAGACGGATGGGGACAGGGAGACAGACAGACCGAGATGGCTGGCTGGCTAGACTGAGCACGGGCTGTAGTCTACACCCTGTGGGGCATGAGAACATTCAATGTCCGCAGGGCAGGCACCAGGAAGGGAAGACGGGGAGCAGGCTGGGACCAGTGGGCTCGGGCAAAGCTGCCCCCAGGCGGCAGACTTGTGGAAAGCGGATTCAGAGATAAGCGAGGACACTGATGACCCTGTGGCTGTTGGGAGTCTCTCCTTCAGGGAAAGTCGACTTCCTTTTGTAAAGACCCTCCTCCTGATTAAGCCAGGTCCACCCAAGATGAGCTCCCTTTAGACTGATTTAAAGCAAACTCCTAGGGACTTACACTTGCAAAATCTGCCCCCAGCAGCATCGAGATGAGTGTTGGACAAACAATGAGGAGGAGGTGCTATGAAATGACCACTGTCTTCCTCCTGTCCTCCAGTCTTGCAGGAGCAGTTGCTCCTGGCTCTAGACTCAGCCTCTTGTCTCAGCCCGGACCCAGAAGTCTTCCAGAAGCACTCCTTCTCAGAGCTGGCATTCAGAGGGCCCGGGTCGGAGCCAGGGAAGCAGGGAGTAGAAGTCACGGGCCTGTGTTTTCCCGGATGTGGTCAGGTGTGAGCCTGGGTGCACTTGCTCCCCGGCAAGGAGTCCTACAGGAAGATACTCAGGGTAATATTCCAACTCTTCATCCAAGGGGTAGCTAGGCCATATTTTTTAAATGTGCTTTAAACTTTACTAATTCTTTATTGAAGTAGAATGCCCATGCAGAAAAGCATAGCATTGTGAGAACAGTTCTGCGCGATGGTTGCATGTGCACACCTGTGATACCAGCACCCATGTGAAGGCTCAGAACATGATTCAACCCCGAAGCCCCCTTGACTCCATTCCCACGACTACCCTGTCCTAGGATCAACCTCCACCACCGAAGAGCACTTTGTTTCATTTTGGGTTTCATGATCAAGTCAAATTCTGTGTCTGGCTTCATTTGTGAGTATGTCACTGCTGATTTTTCATGTTCACTGCTGTATACTATTCCATGGTGAGACCATGTCCTCACTCACTTGTCTGATTTATCTTCGATGGACGTTTGGATAGGGCAGTCTCGAACATTCTAATAAGTGTCTTTTGGTGAGCACACAACGCCCTGTGGTGAGAGGACACCCAGAAATGGTGTTGCTGGGTCCCAGGTCAGGGAGCAGGCACAATCTCAGTGGATTCTGAGGACCATCAACTTTAAAAGCACTTCTGAAGCCTTGCCATCCTCAGGGGTTGGGAAACATGGCCACCCTGTGCTACACACAGTCTTAAAAGGTTTTTTCTTTGCAGCCTTTAATAGCCATGAAATTCTTGGCGACATAAAATATGCTCCAAAGGGGATAAAAAGAGACCTGTGCAAGTTCTTGTTCAAATAAATAGCCTGTCTCTGGCTTGAAAGGCAAATCTGTTCCTCGTACTGCAAGACTTTGTTCTGTTACTCCTTGTTTCAATCTGTATTTCTCAGTTCTTGAATAAAACTCAGGGACCCTGTCAAATAACATAACTTTTCTTTCATTTTTATTCCTTTCGGCATGTACTGGCTTCCTCATGTTCAGATGAAGTTTCCATGGGTCAGCCCAGCACCTGCAGGACACTTTCCCTCCTCAGTATACTGACTGCAAGGCAAGGAGTGGCAGTGCTGCCCGCCGTCTCATGGGGGAGGACTCGAGGGCCAAGGGCCACAGTTACCTGCCAAGAGAGGGGGGGTTCCAGGTGCGAGCCCAGGTTCTTCTGATGCCAGGACGACCCTCCCCTTACAAAAGAGCACCCCTTCCAAATGTAGACTGGTGCAGCCACAAGGGAAAATGGTATGGAGTTTACTTAAAAAACTAAAACTAAAACTACCATATGATCCAGCAAGCCCACTCCTGGGCATACATCCAGAGAAAACCATACTTGAAAAAGATACTTGCACCCCAATGTTCACAGCAGCACTGTTCACAATAGCTAAGGCATGGAAACAAACCTAAATGTCCATTGACAGAGGAATGGACGAAGAATATACAGTGGAATACTACTCAGCCATAAAAAAGAATAAACTAATGCCACTTGCACCAACATGGGTGTAACTAGAGATTATTATACTAAGTGAAATAAGTCATACAGAGAAAGACAAGTATCATATGATATCACTCGTATGTGGAATCTAAAAGACTGATACAAATGAACTTACAAACAGAAATAGACCCACAGAGATAGAAACTTATGGTTACCAAAGGGGAAAAGGGATGGGGGAAGAGATAAATTGGAGTTTGGGATTAGCAGATACAAACTACTGCTAATATATAAGAATGATAAACAACAAAGTCCTATCGTATAACACAGGGAAATATATTCAGTATCTTGTGATAAAAACCAATGGAAAAGGATATGGAATAAATATATGCAGATATACAACTGAATCACTTTGCTGTACACTTGAAACTAACACAACCCTGTAGACCAACTATAATTTAATTAAAAAAGAGCCCCCTCTCACTGCCATGTAACAGACATGTGGGAAGATTCACGGTCGATAGGGGACCTCTCAGTGAATCCTCACCAACTGAGCACAGTCGAGGCACAGCACCTGCCTCAAAACTCAGAACCAGAGCAGCCTCCGAAGCCCCCAGAGCCCCTTGTGCACCTGCTGCCCTCTAACAGCGCAGATTATCTGATCTTGAAATTCACCCTACGAACAGATTCACAGAACGCTTCCTCTCCCCTGGCTTCTTTCTCTCAGCACTGTGTCGGTGAGAGGCATCTGTGTTGTTGTGGGTACCAATAGCATGTTCGTTTCCCCCAAATTGTCTCCTGATCCCACTGTGGACAGGGATTTGTGTGGGTCCCGGTTTGGGGCTATTAGATTGTGGTGAACACGTGGGTGCAGGGCTGTGGGCACACACAACACGACACAGGAATCACACTTGGGCTCAGCTGCAGCAGATGCTGTCAACCAGTTCTCCAAATCCCTTGCACCAACACGAGCTCCCACCTGCCCTGTAGGAGATTAGAAATCTCTCACGGTGCCTTTTTAGGATTCTGACCGCCTGGGTAAGTTTTCCCCCCGCTGCGTCCTCTAAACCAGGGGCTTCTCATTTGACCAGGATCCCAGGATGCGCGGGTCTGGTGAGTCTTTCACAAGCCTGAGGAGCTAGGGCTTCAAGTGACCTGACTGTCTGCCCGCAGTTATCTCTGTGCTCACTCACCCTGGGACCCAGTCATCTCCACAAGCCGAGCCCCTGCCTCTGAAGTGGAGCCGGGCTTTCATCTTCCCTTCAGGGGACGGCCTGGGGTCTGGGCCAGGCTGGGAAGATGCTAAGTCCGGGGTTGTGGTCAGGCGGGCTCCTTGGGGGCGCTGTTGGGCAGTTATCACAGGGAGTTGGGGCCCCTCTACAGTCTCGCCTTCTGAACTAGGAGCTCCATCAAAGGGCTGCGTCCTTCCTTATCAAGAGGCAGGCAGGAGGTGGGCATGGGGGGCAGCCTGGGCTTTGAGGGGGAACCCAGTAACTCCCTCAGCCACACATCTTGGGGAGCCCTCATGGTGTGCCAGGTGCTGTATCGAGGCGGGGGGGGGCGTCCAGTGACAAGGGAGGCCTCAGGGCTGGGATTGAAGGGACAGGGCACAGGACATGCACACTCATGGGTCCTAAGGACCTTGGGCAGGCAAAGCTTTCTTAAATATGACCCAGACAATGCGATCCTACGAGACAAGGTTGGGACGATAGACCTCATCGAAGTAAAAGACTTCTGTTCATCAAAGAAAGTGAAAGTGTTAGTCATTTAGTCATGTCTGACTCTTTGTGTCCCCATGGACTATAGCCCGCCAGGCTCCGCTGTCCATGGAATTCTCCAAGCAAGAATACTGGAGTGGGTTGCCATTCCCTTCTCCAAAGGATTTTCCCGACCCGGGGACTGAACCCGCCTCTCCTGCATTGCAGGCAGATTCTTGATCGTCTGAGCCACCAGGGAAGCCTCTGCTCATCAGAAGATGCCATTAAGAAACTGGAAAGTCACAGACTGGAAGAAAATATTCCAAATGCACGTATCTGATCAAGGACTCACATCCAGAAAACACACATTATATATATAAAACTCTCATCATCCCGCAAATCAATAAGAAAAAGACAGACAGCTGGGTAAAATCCAGGCGCAAGCCCTGAATGGCTGGGGGACAGAAGAAACACTTCCTGGGCATCACCGCTCACAGAGAAATTAGACAAAGTCACGAGACACAGGTCCCAGCACAGAGCGTTGAGGACTGGAGGAGGCCCAGAGCGGCCAGGCCGACACACCTGCCCGTGGGGCCCGGAGTCACACAGGGGCGCAGTGAAGCGCTTCCCTAGTCCCCTCCTGGATGCAGGCCCAAGAGAATGAGCATGTCGGTCACCAAGAGACTCCTACAGAGATGACCATGGCGGCTTCATGGGTCACAGCCCCACACTGGGAATAACCCAAGGGTCCATGGGTGGAGGGTGGATGTGCCAACTGTGGGACCATCAGATGATGGAATCTACTCTGCAGCAGGAGAGATAGATGCCAGGATCAAAGTGGGCAATGGTGCGGATGAATCTCCAAACCTTATCAGCCCATGTGATGACCCCTGAGCCTGTGGCAATGACCACCGAGCCCACACAATGACCACCGAGCCCATGCAATGACCACAGAGCCCACACAATGACCACTCAGCCCATGGCAATGACCACTGAACCCATACAATGACCACTGAACCCACACAATGACCACTGTGCCCACAGGAAGGACCCCGGGAACACATTGCTATAGGGTGATGTTCCTATCTGTGTGTGTGCGTGTATCCTCTGGCTTGGACCATTGCAGAAGCCTCCTAACATCAGTCCTTGCCTCCGCACCTCTAATGAAGTCATCTTTTTATTTTTTTAATTTTTATTTATTTATTTGGCTGCATCAGGTCTTAATTGCAGCATGCAAACTCTGAAGTTGTGACATGTGGGTTCTAGTTCCCTGATCAGGGATCAAACCCTGGCCCCCTGCACTGGGAGCTCAGAATCTTAGCCAGTGGCCCACAGAGGAGGTCCCCAGAGTGACCTTTTCAAATAGTAAGCTGTGTCATGTCACTCCTGTGCTTAATAATCTTCCACTGCCTACAAGATCTAGTCCAGATTTCCTGACAAGACATCCAAGGCTCTCCCAGTCTCACTTAAGTTCCCCTTTCTGGCTTCCTACCTTGTGATGAAGCCTTACTTTTCAGGTCCTTCCTTGAAGCTGCCTGTGTTTACTTTGCCTCCTTTCTTCCACGTGGAACGCCCTTTGTTTATTCTCCACCTGGAAAAGAGCCCATTCCTTCCCCTCAGCCAGTGGCTCTTGGCTACAAGTAGCTTTGCTCCCAGGGACCCTTTGGTGATAACTGGAGCTGTCTCTGGTGGTCACAGGGTGACAGTGTGTGTGTTACTGGCCAAAGCTACGATGCTGCTGAGTATCCTACAAGGCACACGCGTGCTCAGTCACTCAGTCATGTCCAATTCTTTGCGACCCCATGGACTGTGGCCCACCAGGCTCTTCTGTCCAGGGGATTCTCCCCGCAAGAATACTGGGGTGGTTGCCATCTCCTCCTCCAGGGGATCTTCCTGACCCAGGGATCGAACCCATGTCTCCTGCATCTCCTGCATCTCCTGCACTGGCAGGCGGATTCTCTACCACTGAGATACCTGGCACGAGACAGCCCCAAATGTGTACCTCCAGGCTGAGGCTGAGAAAACCTGCTCTAAGCCTGCCACGTCAGGTCCCCAGCATCACTGTCCCTTTCCTCTCCGGCCTGTGAAGCCAGCTGCGGGGATGGCAGTTTGATGGGGACAAATCCATCTCCCTGCCTGGCCAGGAGCTCCCTGAGTGCAGGGACTATGTCCTCATTAGCGTCACCACGGGTTAACCCAGGGCCTGGGGCCGGGGAGGGGGGACTTGGAAAAAGTTAGTGGACCGGAAATTGAGGATTCAGCATATAGCTCTAATTAGAACTAGAAATTTGGCCTGGAATCTGGGTAGGAATGTCAGGAAAACACGAACCCCTGACACTGGAGCTCAGTGAGGTGGTCAAGGGCAGACTCTCTTGGTTTCAAAACCTGTAACAAACCAGCTGTGTGACCCTGGGCCGCTCACTTGACATCTCTGTGCCTCTGTCATCTGCAGGACGGAGATGATACGCGTCTGTAGGGGATTCACAACATGGCCACGACTCCTCCAGCCCTCCTCCCTCCTGGAGGTGACTCTGTCTCCTTCCCTTGAACCTGGGCAGTCGGCTTGGCGGCCTCAGAGCAGAGGTTGCGGAGGACGTGACCCGGGGTGACTCTGAGTCGGGGTGGGAAAAGGCTGTGCACTTCTTGCCAGTTTTGGGGGGACGCTTGCTCTGGAGCCTTCAGCTTTGTGGGCGAGTCTGGCTGTGCCGAGGCCTCACTGAGACCCCACTGACTATTTTTTGGTGCCGCGTGCTGTTTGTGGGGAGGTGTCCGCACTCCTCGTGGGACGCCAGGGTGAAGACTCGGACCACCAGCCTCAGTTCTCAGCTGCCTCCTGCAGCTCGGATCCCCTGACCTTTCAGGGCCCTGTCCTCTGTGCCCCGAAGATAATGCGAGCTGTTAGGGCCACAGGAGCTAAAGCCCGGGGAGCGGGCAGCACAGAGCCCGGTGGGGAGTGAGCCCTGAGCCCCAGGGGGACCTTTCCCTAGCTGGAAAAGTGAGGAACCCCTGAGAGGGGCTGGCTCTTCCTCTCACTGTCCCCTTGAAGGGGAACCCCAAGTCCAGAGGAGCAAGGGCGCTGGGCCTGCAGGATCCCTGGGGCCCCTCCTCCCTCTGGGAGGATGGTGGGACAGGACATCAAGGTGCCAGATCTTAGGGGCAGGCCTGGGCCTGCTGATGCCAACAGCAATGCCACAGAGGGCCTGAGGGGCACCGGCTCGATGCAGCTGTGGGGCCTGGGGCCAGGCCAGCCTCTCTGTGCCTCGGTTCCCCCTCCTGGGCGGTGACCCCCTTGGTGGGGCTGCGAGGGCCCAGAGGTGGTCTGGACTGGCTCTGAGCCCAGGGCTGGGGCTCTGGGCTCCACGTTTCCTCTGCTCAGGGAGAGGCCAGTGAGATCAGTCACTTTGTTTCTAGGAAACTCATCTGCAACTGGTTCTAATAAAACCGGGGCAGCCGGGCCAGAGGGCAGGAAGTGAGGAAGGGCTGGTGCTGCTCCCCTGGGCTCAGGGGCCCGGTCACACAGGGTCCCCAGAGCCCCCTCCCAGGACTCTGCGGCCAGACGTCTTCCTGGCCTGAGGAGGTCGGCCGCGGTCCTGGGGAGGGTCCCTGGGCGAGGACGCACATGGCGGTCCACGTCCCTCTTCCCATGCCCCACCCCCTGCCCCCTGCCACCTCTCCTGGGCCGCTGCTGACAGTGAGGGATGGCTCCCCAAGGCGGTGTGGAAGCACACAAGGATGCGCTTCCGTGGCAATTAATCACGCTTTATGTCCTCCGTGCTGCCGAGGGTGCTCCCGAGGGCGGAGTTTTCTGAGGATTAAATGGTCCTGATGACAGGCACGGGGCAGTGACTTGAAGCATCAAGGTGCCTCTCTGCCCAAGAATTACCCCAAAGCATAACTGTTCAGACACTCGACTGCATGAGGCTTTCGGCCAATCGGTGTTGGACCACCCTCATGTAGAGGGTGTGCGTGTCCATGAAGCCCCCAGTGAACTAAGGCTGGAAACTGAGGGTAAAGCAATGGGGACAGGCCAGCCATTCTGACCCGAGTCATGTCTGGACCGGGCCGCCCCACCAAGCAAGTGAAGGCATAGGTGCTCAGTCTTTCTCCCCACGGTGGGGCTCTAATCGCCCTGGGGCGTTCCCAGCCTAGCATGCAGAAGGGGTCTGTGGAGAGACCCACGCAGAGCAATCTCAGCTCCACCCTGCCTTGGGGAGTCCTGCCCTTCACTGGCGCCCAGGATCCTGGGCTCTAAGATGAAAGGATCAGGGCCGGGACCCAGCCTTGATGAGTCTACGGAAGAGCGTTCAGTGTCTGTGCTGGGCCCAGCACATCTATGATCAACTAGTTTACTCCAGGAGTGCAAGGTTGGTTAAACATATGAAATAACCACATTAACAGAAGAAGAGAGAAAGACCACATGGCTGTTTTGATATATTCCGAAAAGAAAAACACTTCGAGAATTCAGACTGTTTTCAGAGATGGCATCATCATAGACACAGAAAATCCTAGGGCATCTACAACAACTACTGTGGAAGTATTAAGTGAATGCAGTAAGGGAGCAATTTACCATGTCAATTTACCAAAATTAATTTAGTTGTGTTTTTACATAGCAGTCACTGATAATCAGAAGAGAAAAAATTTAAGGTACCATTTACAATAATATTAAAATCATAACATATTTAAGGAAAAATTACACCATAAAGTATTGCTGAGAGAAATTAAGGAAAACCTACATAAAAGGAGTAATACACCATCTTTATGGATCCAAAGAGTCACTGTATTTAGAAGACAATTTCCCCCAAATTGATCTATAGATTTAATGCAATCTTAATAAAAAAATCCCAACAGACTTAAAAAAAAAAAGGAAATTGACAAGTTGACTCCAAAACTTATACACAGAAATGGAAAGGGCTTAAGATATCTAAAACAATTTTAGAGAACAAGGATCAAATTGGAAGGAGTACCACACTATAAAGTGACAGTATTTGGGACAGTGTGGTAATGGCGTGAGGACTCCTGTAGATCAATGGAATAGAAAAGTGCCCACTCACTGATCTGTACCCATGTGGTCAGTTGAGTCTCGACAACAGTGGAAATCAAGGGAAGGATGGATTTTTCAACAAACTATGCTGAATGGATAACCACATGGAACAGTACTGCCCATTAGAAATCCAATGCAGGGGCTTCCCTGGTGGCTAAGCCATTTCCCAGTGGCTAAGAATCTGTGCTCGCAATGGAGTGAGCCCAGGTTCGATCCCTGGTCAGGGAACTAGATCCCATATGCTGCAACTAAAGATCCTGGAGGCTGCAAAGAAGATAGAAGATCCTGTGTGCCATGACTAAGACCCAACACAGCCAAATAAATAAAATAAATGAAAAATATATATATATACACACACAGAAAGTTTGTCCTCTTTAAAAAAATATAATGCAAGTTACATAGGTAATTTTAAGGTCTTGGCAGTCATATTTAAAAAGTAAAAGAAAACAAGTGAAATTAATATTAAAATATTTTACTTA